>NC_044306.2:34349708-35549708 GCF_007474595.2 Lynx canadensis | reverse complement strand
CCATGGGTCAAGGAGTCATTTCAACTTTCAAGTCTTATTATTTAAGAAATGCATGTTGTAAGGCTATGGCTGCCGCAGACAGGGATTCCTCTGATGGATCTGGGCAAAGTAAATTGAAACCTTCTGGAAAGGAGTCACCATTGTAGGTGCCATTAAGATCATTCGTGACTCACGGGAAGAGGTCAAAATAGCAACATGAACAGAAGTTTGGAAGAATTCGATCGCAGCCCCCATGGAGGACCGTGAGGGCTTCCGGACTGTGGTGGCGGAGGTGTCTGTGGGTGTGTGTCGGGGGGAACGGCGAGAGAGCCGGGACTGGAAGAGGAGCCTGGATATGGCACTGAATTGCCGCCGTCTCGTGAGCAGACTTGAACGGATGAGGAGTTACTCCTTCTGGATGAGCAAAGACTATGGTTTCTTGAGGTGGGAGCTACTCCTGGTGGAGATGCTGTGAAGATGCTTGAAATGACAACAGAGAGGTCAGAACATGACATAAACTCAGTCGATAGAGCAGCGGCAGGGTTGGAGAGGCTTGACTCCAATTTTGAAAGAAGTTTTGTTGTGAGTAAAGTGCTATGAAACAGCATCGCGGGCTGCAGGGAAATCGGAAGACTCGATCAACACGGCAAATTTCATTGTATTATTTTCAGGAATTGCCGCAGCCACCCCGACCTTCAGCAACCACCGCCCTGATCAGTCGGCAGCCACCGACATAGGGACAAGACCCTCCACCGGCAAAAAGATTATGACTCGCTGGAAGTGTGGATGATGGTTAGCATTTTTTAGCAATAAAGTATTTTTAAGTTAAGATCATGTACATTGCTTTTTAGATATAAGACAATTTCACACTTAATAGACTATAGTATAGTGTAGACACAGCTTTTATGTTCACCAGGAAACCAAAAAATTAATTTGACTTGCTTTATCGCGATATTCACCTATTGCAATACTCACTTGATTGTAGTGCTCTGGAAGCAAACCTGTAGTATCTCCAGGAAGTGAAGGAAGGAGGCTTGCAGAAAAGGCGCCCTCTGAGCAGTGACAGAAGGGAGGATTGTGCTATGGCCCATGGGGGAGGAGCACTCCAGGTGATGGTCATGGCTTCATCTGCTGATGGGCACTCTGTTCCTTGACCCCTAGTACCCCCCAGGCATGCGACAGCAGGTGTTCCAGTTCTTCAGCAAGGTTCTGGCCCAGGTGCAGCACCCCCTCCTGCATTACCTCAACGTCCACAGGCCTGTGCAGGTGAGGGACCAAGAAACTAAGGGGTGTCTGAGGGTCAAGCCCTTCTCTTCCCTGCTACCCCATTCCCTTCTGTTTCTATCTTGCCTCCCTTCTAGAAGCTTCTCCGACTTGGTGGGACAGTTCCTGGATCCCAAACAGAAAAGGAGGAGGTGCAGTTCACCACCGTTCTCTGCTCCAAGATCCAACAGGATCCAGCCCTGCTCACCTACATCCTGGAAGTGAGCACCTCTGTGGGGAACAGAAGCAGGAGGGCCCAGACCCCAGGGCAGACCCCTGTGGCCCTTCTGAGGAAGTAGAGGATGGAGCAGGTACTCAGGCACCTAGGCGGCTTCCTCTCTAGCTCCACGCCGAGGCCCTGCCAGCCAGTGTGCAGCCTGTATTCCCAAGGGGGCATCATGGGGAATGGTCTGTACCATGAGCTGGCCTCATGCAACCTTCTTTGCAGGGTAAAAAGATTGTCAGTAGGAAGAAGTCATCCAAAGAACCCATCACCCTGCCTAGAGAGGCAGCCAGCATCCAAGACAAGGACCACCCCCACAGCAAGTCTCCTGACCTGAGTCCCTGTAAGGCCCAGGCCTTGACCGCCCAGCTGCCTGCTGAGACGGAGGAGCCAGATGGAGGAGTTGGGGAAAGCAACCTGATCACCTCTCTGATCGGGTTGTGCAAGAGCAAGGTGCTAGCTGTACACAGAGTGGGCAGGGGTGGGGAGGGTGAACTGCTGGGAGGGGATCTGGGGGCTCAGATGTATGTCCCTGAAGTTGTACCCCTACCCCTAGAAAGGTCGGGTGGCTCTGAAGGCCCAGGAGAACCTGCTGCTCCTGGTAAGTGTGGCTTCACAGGCAGCTGCCACCTACCTGGTGCACAGCAGCCCTTGCTGCCCTGCCATCGTCGAGCACCTCTGCCAGCTGTACCAGTCCATGCCCACCTTCCTGGACCCTGCAGACATTGCCGCTTTAGAGGGCATCAGCTGGAGGTAGGCACTTGGCCAGGGAAAGCAGGGCTACATCTTCAGTGGCTAGCAGCCCTCCCTGTCCTCTGGTAGCCACTCCTCTGATTTCCCAGGAGGGATGGGGACCCCTGCTGGCCACCCTCTTCCTGAGGGTATAGCCCAACCCAGCCCATCCCAGCTTTCCCTTGAGGAAAACACCACTTTTGCTTCTGTACCTGATCTCCCAGCAACAGTGGTTGCAGGGAGAAGGGGCCCAGATTCCAGAAGGTACCTGAGGCAGGCCTCCCAGCTCCTTTCTTGCTTCCCCCTTCAGGTTGCCCAGTGCCCCGTCTGATGAGGCTTCCTTCCCTGGCAAGGACGCCTTGGCTGCCTTTTTGGGCTGGTTTGATTACTGCGACCACCTCATCACAGAGGCACACGTGGTGAGCAGGGGCGGACATCAACAGGGCTCTCTGTGGGGGTGCCCCGCGGTTCACCCCACTCTCTTCACTGCATCCACCTTGAGGAACAAGTAGGTCTCTCAGGAACTAGGGCCCCAGGTCTGCCTGTTATGTTAGACACTGTGCAAGGACACAGTTGTTTCTCAGTGGAAAGCACTCGTGGGGTAAAATGTGTTTAATACATGCTCTTTGGCACCTAGGTGGTTGCAGACGCCTTGGCAAAGGCTGTAGCTGAGAAATTATTCATGGAGATTCTGCAGCCCCACCTCCTGCATGTGTAAGTTTATGTCCAGTCCCCTTGGGCATGGCCATGGTCTGGATCCAGCTGCCCCTCCCCACCAAACCTTTTCCTGTCCCTAAGGCCAGGGACCTCCTTGGCCAGAGTCACATGGGTCTGTGGGCTCCATGGTTAATGTTTGCCAGGTTTGGCCCCCTGACACACGTGGCTCAGAGCCACATGGGCTGACAAAGTCCTCCCGCTCCGGGACTCTAGGACCTCAGGAGGGCTAGGGAGCGAGAAATATAAGCCAAGATGTAAGGAAACCAGGAAGGGGTTCTGTCAGCACCACATTCATTCACTCCTAGCTGCCTCTTTGGTCTTACGTCCCCCGTCTGGCTTTCAGACCCCAGGCCTGGCTCAGTGCTCTTTCCCTGTAGTTTTTTTTTTTTTTTTTTCAAGTTTATCTATTTATTTCTTTTGAAAGAGAGGGAGTACGAGCAAGCAGGAGAGGGACAGAGAGAGAGAGAGAGGGAGAGAGAATCCCAAGCAGGCTCTGCACTGACAGTTGTCCAGTTGTCCAGACGCTAACTGACTAAGCCACCAGGTGCCCCTGTCTCCCTGTAGTTCTGAGCAGAGTGTGCTGACCTCCACCGCCTTGCTCACGGCCATGCTGCGCCAGCTCCGCTCCCCTGCGCTGCTGCGAGAGGCTGTGGCTTTCCTCCTGGGTGCAGACCCGCAGCCCGCAGCCCCCGAAGATGGCCCCCGCACTCTGTGCGCTCACCTCATCGGGCACTGCGATCACCTCTCTGATGAGGTGAGGTGGGGCAGGAGGGGGCTTATCCTACTGCCTCCCATCAACCCCTGCCCAAGGGATTTCCTGCATGCTTCTTCCCACTGTCGTTAGCTTACCTTGAGGCATTGGAACTCCTACCTGCGCCCCCAACAGTGACATGGTCATGGCGGCCAGACTGCTTTTGTCACATAGTTTTCTGTGATCGCATACTTGCCATGTGACTTGATATTTTCCAGACCTATTTCATATTCATTTGGCTTGTTTGAGGCTTACAGCCACTCTGAGCTAGGTGAGGCCGATATTCCGTTTTGCAAACATGGAAACAGACACAGAAAAGCCAGTTGGCTTACCCGATAGCACACATCAAATTAGTAACAGAACCAGCACCAGGCAGACTCCTGGTTCCTAGACCAGCACCCACCCACTCCCCCCAAACCCTGCTGTCTGATCTTTCTTATCCGAGTGAGCAATTCCTAGGTACGCCTGCTGACCCTTTCTTACCCAGATCAGCATCACCACGCTGCGGCTGTTTGAGGAGCTGCTCCAGAAGCCACACGAGCAGGTCCTCCGCAGCCTGGTCCTCTGCAACCTCGAGGGCCGCCATTATGTGGCCCGAGGCTCCCCTGAGCCCGAGAGCTACGAGGACACCCTGTAAGTGAAACCTTGTTCCTCTGGGAAGCCTCAGGCTGCCCAGGACCCATTACGGCCCTCAGTACCCCCACACTTATTCATTTATTCCTTGGTACCACTCGTCTGCCCTGGCCACAGAGATCTGGAGGAAGACCCCTACTTCACGGACGGCTTCCTCAACTCCAGCTTTCAACCCTCTGCAAAGCCTCCCCCAGCCCCTGCCACCAACTCAGATGGCAAAACAGCAGTGACCGAGATCGTCAACAGGTAGGGAGCTGGTCAGGAAATCTAAGTCACTTGAGGTTTGTTTGTTCTATCTTTGGCCATAGCCCCGATGAGGGGCAGCCCAGGAGGGAGTGTTCCCTCAGAGCTGGAGAGGGGGAAGGGAAAGACAGAGCAGCCCAGCCGGAGCCCCTCCACACCTAGGGTCCTGTCTCTCAGTTTCCTCTGCCTGGTTCCCGAGGAAGCCAAGACCTCAGCTTTCCTAGAGGAGACTGGATATGACACGTACGTCCACGATGCTTATGGACTGGTAAGTGTTGAAGCTTCTGCCAACATCCACTTCTCATTCCTCAAAGCCGTGGTATTGATAAATTCCACCTTCTCCCTCTGTGATCTCTCTCTCTTCCCTGCTCCGGCCAAGAACCTCGAGTGTATCCTTCCCACATGGCTTCCTCTGCCTGTGGGTGCCTCCTGACCACTGGGCTCACCTCCTCAACTCTCACTTCTGTTTCAGTTCCAGGAGTGCAGCTCCCGAGTCTCCCCTTGGGGCTGGCCCCTCGGTCCCACACCCCTGGACCCCCATGAGCCTGAACGGCCTTTCTTTGAGGGTCACTTCCTCCGAATGCTGTTTGACCGCATGTCCCGGATTTTGGAACAGGTAGTCAACAGGACTGGGCCCTGGCTACAAGGTTACAAGGTGAGGGCCCACAGGAAAACTCGAGGCAGTTTGCCTCTGGAGTCCTTCAGGAGAGTGGCCTGGCCCTGGGGGTCGAGCCCTCTTTGGTTCTTCAGCTCCACACTCTCCTTCCCCCAACCCCTCCCCTCTCCGTTCTCCAGGCGGGAAGCCCCATCTTGCCTCTGCTCCACACGCCCTAACATGTTCTGGCCCTCAGCCCCAGGGAATCCATGACACACACACATCACGTGAGACTCCCACCCCCGCACACGTTCACACTGGCCAGGCGCCTGGCTGGGGGAGTGCAAAAATGCTCACCGCCCCCTGCCAACCCTCAGCTTGTCCGCTGTGTTCCCTACAGCCATACAGCCTGAACCTGCAAGTGACCTCAGTCCTGTCCCGGCTTGCCCTCTTCCCCCACCCCCTTATCCATGAGTATCTCCTGGATCCCTACATCAACCTGGCCCCTGGGTGCAGGAGTCTGTTCTCTGTGCTTGTCAGGGTAAGGATGCTGGAGCCGAAGGGCGTGTGTCGCTGGTGGTGCAGGAAGGGAGGGCAGTGGGACGGGGGTGGGGGGCTACAGGAGTGGGAACCCTGGCCAGCGCCAGGGGAAGGCACAGGCACACGGCCCCTCCCCTGCCACGGTACTGCAGAGCTAGGGGACCCTGCATGAGTGTCACCACTGCCCCCCTCAGTCCTGTCTCATTCCTGCTCTAGGTGATCGGGGACTTGATGCAGAGAATTCAGAGAGTACCTCAGTTCCCAGGCAAACTGCTCCTGGTACGCAAGCAGCTGATGGGTCAGGTCCCCGGGGAGCAGTAAGTAACCGAGGGAAGTGGTGCCCAAGGATGGACCCTGGGGTGGGAGGGCAGAGTGATCAAGGGAAGTGGGAGGAGCACAGGCCAGGGGGCAAAGAGGGCCCGTTGCCGAACTCCATCTTCCCTCAGAGGTGTCTGCCATTGGGATGTACCTCATGGACACTGGGTTGTCATCCTGGGTATGCTCCTGCTGCCTCCCAGCTATGACCCACATGCTGTCTCCCTCAGGCTGGACCACCAGACTCTCCTCCAGGGCGTGGTGGTTCTTGAGGAATTCTGCAAGGAGCTGGCTGCCATCGCTTTTGTCAAGTTCCCCCCGCACAGTCCTCACCTGCACCTGTCCCCACCCCAGGAAGGCCACGTCTGAGCCAAGAGCAGGACCAGATGGGGGACTCCTGTCCTCACCTCTGCCCAAGAGCTGCCTCCCACCTGGCATGGCTGCCACCTCCCGCTTCCCAGGGTGGGAGCTTGGTTCCACCTCTACATCCCAGGTGCCTCTGCCTCTGAGGAGGCCTGGGCTTCCACTCCCAGGTTAACTCAAGAAGACCGTGGCCTGTCGGTCACACCAGACTGGGTTCAGGGAGTGGGTCTCCAAGGTACCAGAGGCCAAGGAGCAAAAGAGATGGCCTTCCAGACAGCATGGTGTCCTCGGGGCTTTCTTAGGAGAGCTGGGTAATTGCCAGCTGAGCACCCAGACCCAAACCCTCATGTGTTCCGTGCGTGTCACCTGTCTCTACGGACGATTTGTGGCCAGGGCCAAAACCTGTGGCTCAATTCCAGGGGCACAGGGGGAGTGAGTGATGGCTCTCAGGCTGGTCAGAACTGTAGGCCAGAGAGATGGGGGCGTGGGAGCCCTGTCTCCATCTTGCTAGGTACCACAGATGCTGCTGAGACTTGACATTTTTTCTCCTGCCTTCTTGACTTAACCTGTGGTGAAGGGGCAGTGGATGGCAGAGAAGCCCATTCTCCCTTCCCGGACCTTTTGGAGGCTGTTGCAAAATTCCCAACCACCTCATGGCAAATGCCCAAAGCATGCTCCGCGCCCAGGCGGGGGCAGCTGCTAATGAGAGCCTTGGTGCAACTGCAGCCAGGGCAGGAGAGGGCTTGGGAAGTGGGGGGCTGGGTGCCAGGCCCTGGCTCCAGCTGGTTTCTCTCTGGCGCCTCTGAACCCGTCTCGGCAGGTCCTCAACACCTGGGCAGAGGGGATCAGAGACCCGGGGAGGCCAGGCCTGGCCCTCCACATCTCACCCAGCCCACAGAGTTCTTGACGGAATACTCTTCCAGGGGAGCAAGGGAGCCAAGGGGAGAGATGAGGCCAGGATGCCCACCTGACCCCAAGCCCCCATGGCCTAGCGGGGAGGTGCTGGAGCACTGGCAGCCAGTTGTAGTGTTGTTCTCCCTGCATGCCCTTCACAGCTGGGGCTGCCACCCCACCCGGCCCGAATCTGTCTCAACCTGCAGGAACACACAGGCGGCGCCAGGCATTACCTCACAGCAGGACTGCAGTGGCTGGCTTTGCTCCTGGGCAAGGAGGAGCAGGCCAGAGCCCCTTTCGCTTCCTTTTCCTGCCTATGCCGCTTCTAGAAGCCGGCCGCAGGTTGCCAGGAGGTGACATGAAAGAGGAGGAACTCAGTGACCTCTCCCTCTCCTGCATTCCTCCAAGCTGGGGAGGACTTAACTGCCGCTCTGAAGGACACCGTGCATGTGCGTGCATGCGTGTGTGCGCACGTGGGTGTTGGCGTGGGACAGGGGAGCAGAGCTCATGGGGCAAATTGGGTCTGAACTCTTCAAGTCAGAAAACATTTGAGCATCCGGGAGTCACAGATCCTCCCCTCCTCCATCCCCCTCAGCATTCGCACTGCGTCCCCCCAGACAACACAGCAATCAATGGTTTGGTTGCATGGGCACAGCTGCCCCGATCTCCACCGTTCGTGTCCTCCTGCACAGGCCTCCGCTGCTCATTCAGGCCCATCTTCCTCCCTGAGAATGACAAATTCCTTTTCCAGCACTAGAGCAGAGGGGGGCAGTGTGCTAGGGGGCGGGCGGTAAATAGAGACAGGCTCTGGCAGCGCAAATCTGATGTTCCTCCGCGCCTGCCAGGAACCAGGCTCTCTCTTGGCCAAGCCACACTATTTCTGCCCAGCTTACCTACAGCCGAGAGCCAGCTAGCCTTGGAGACTCTGGGAAAGAATGGGCCATCTGAAGCATCTGTATGCAAGTCTCATTTTGAGGTTTGTATGTTGGGAATTGTATGAATGCTTTAGAGGACTTCATATTTTAAAAACTTGGTCCCTAAATGTGTGTGGGGGTGTGCTCAGGAGGGGTAGCTGAGAGAACTCCAGGAGAGAGCAAGTTGGAAACTTGGAGAGGGCTGCTGAGTGGCTCTCACCTCAGTGCATGTCAGAATCACTTGGTTTGCTTTTTACAATACCAGTGAAAGCAGTGTCTCTGGGGGGCGGCCCAGCATTGTTAATAAAGCTCTCCAGGTGATTCTAATGGGCACCCAGGGTTGAAAACTACTATAGACTAAATAAAGTGGGAGCAAAGTTTGCCCTTCGACATGGATATAGACTGGTGGGTCCCTCAGACCCTGAGAGAAGTGAACCAGAGTGAAAGGGTTTGGTTCCATCATGTGGGAGATGTTTGTCCTCAGAGGGGACAAAAGGATTCCTACCACAGCCTAACGCTAGAAAGATAAGATGGCAGGGGGAGGGGATGGGAAGGGGGCCTTGGAGGTTATCCTGGGTCTTCAGTGTCAGAATGGAGTTACCTCAGAAGGGAAGCCTCATCAAGTGTTTCCTTGCTCAGAACCAGAAATCTGTATTACATCCATTGAGTAGCACACGATATATTTTCTTTGTTCACTTCCTGTGGGTTTTTTCCTTAAATTTTAGTAAAGTTCTTTTAAAAAAAAAATTTTTTTTTTTTTTTTTAAATCAAGACTCTTCTGAACTGAAGGGAAATGAATAAAAGGTTTTGGTCTGGCTTGGTCTGGAGTTGTAGAATGGCAGAGGCAGGAGCCTAGAGGTAGGCAGAGTGATGCAGGGAGTGGACAGGGAAGCCCAAAGAGATGAAACTCTGCTGAGAGGCAGGGCCAGCTTTCACAACTCCTTGCCCCCCTTGGAGTTTCTGGTGTTCTCACAGCTCAAACCTTGGAGGGGATGTGGACACCTCGCACCATGGCAGACAAGAGAAAGAGAATCCCACTGGGCCACAGACGCTACAGCGGGTGGCAGGAAGTTGGCCTGCCCCAGTCCTGCAAGTAGGGGACACGGGCCTGCTGTCTGGGAAGACGTGGGGGGCGGTGGTGGGACAAGGGGAGGAGCTTCTTTTTTGATGTGCTCCCCTCTTCCTGTTCACTCCCTCTCCACAGAGACATTTAGGCAGGAAAGCAAAGTAAGTACCACGTATTTACTCAGCAAGGGGCCCACTCCCTTGGAATGACCTCCCTCAGCACCCAGTCCATGTTCTCAGCGCCTGAGAATCAGATGTAGGCCTTTCCTGAGGCAAGCATGGAAAATGACAAGTAGGTTCATGATGACGAGTAGCCATCTCACGTTCAGAAGGTTCTCACATCCATCCCCTTAGGGAGGAGGGCCCTCATCGGTACCCATGGGGCAATTAGGTCCTTGAGCTCTGGAATCCTTGTTGGGTTAAAGGCACTGTCCTTTCGGTGCGATGTAGGGACCAGCTCCATGGAGAAGGAGATTCCCCTGACAACCAGGGGACCAGACAACCTGCCTGCTCCCAACACCACCAGATCCCTGACTGCCAACCTCCTGCTTCCCCCAGAGGAAAGCAAAGCCACGGTGGGGGGAGCACCGTCACCCAGCTCCTTGCACAGAGATGGCACCTTCCTATCTGTTGACTGGGACGACAGAGGATTCCCGAAGCCTCTGTAAGAGTTGGCTTTGTAGGTCTTCCTCCATCACCTTCCACCAAAAAAAGTTCTCACCCCGAACCTTTGGGGGCTCCCTCTGCATACCTGGGTTCCGAAAAGCCACAGTCACCAGCACATTCAAGCAGATGCCATCTGCATGGTCTTTGCCCAGGTGCTGCAGTCCAAGCAACCCCTTGGTCTCTACTGCCAAGTGGTGAAGGGTCAGACACTCCTGTAGCAGCCGCAGGATGGCCATCTTGATGCCACCCCTCTGCTCCATGGGAGTGAAGCCACAGGCAGTGATGGGCAAGTGAGGCATCCCCACTGTGCCCACCAGCACCCACACTGTCTGGACGCTGGTAAAGGTGGCCACAAGCCGCTGGCAGACCAGACTGCAGGGAAGCTCCTGGGGCAGAATAAGAGGGTGCCTGGCTTGCTGGCGGTACTGGGCAGCTAACTCCACCAGGTGCAGAATGTCCTGGGCTCGCAGCGGAGTGGGCAGGGAGGTCCGAGGGTACCAGCCAGCCTGCAGGGACTCTGCATCTGCCTCCTTGGGAGTCTTGAGAATTCCACCTGCAGGGATGTCGAGGATGGGGTGGAGGAAAGGGTCTCTGTTGAGAGAAATGCTGGGCCTGGCGGAGTAAATGGCCACCCAGGCATTCTAGCCCTGACCCAGGGTCATGGGGCTGTGGGGGCTGGGGGTCAAATCTTCAGGCTGGAATCTGGAGATGCCAGGCTTGTACCAGACAGAATAAGGGGCTCATCTCACCAGAGGACAAGTTGGGGGAAAGGTGTCAACTGCCCCCTGCCAAACACTGCCACCAGGTGGGCCATACCTGTGGCTTGAGCGAGGAACACAAAGCGGATCCAGGAGGGGCCCCGCTCCTCCACAGACAGCAACGTCAGAGGCTCACAGTGCAGCCCAGCCTCTTCCTTCACCTCCCGCTGCAGTGCCTCAACGATGGTCTCCCCAGGCTCCATTCTCCCCGCGGGTAGGTACCAGGACCCACGGCACTCTTTCTTGGCCTCCTGGATCAGTAGCACCTCATCCTGAGGGGAGAGAGAGGATCCTCACCCCCACCACAGCTGTGCTGGGAACCTTCCCTTGCCCTGGGGTTAGATCCTAGCTCAAACAGAGTCACCCAACACCCCCTTACTGGTGGATACCTCAAATTGTTGACTGGTCCTTGTGTGCTTGGGGGCTGCAGCTGTCTCGCTGTGCAATGTATCCCTCTTTGCTTTCAGACTTCCATTTCAGAAAGGGGCTAAGATTCCTGGGAGCTGTTTCAGGGGCTGGGGATTAGGCCCCACAGTGAGGCTTGCCATGTATCCTGCACTGACTCCTGTCTGTAGATGCATTGTAGACATCCCCCCTCCCCTCATGGAGGGGCCTCACACTGGGGCCTAGGCTTTGAAACACACTCCCAGGCCCCACCCCATAAACTCCTACCTACAGCCCTGGCCCCTTCTAGCTGTTGTTGCAGCAACTTGTACAGGGATCAGCACAAAAGAACATCACACGGTGGGGCAGAAAGTCTGAGTATAAGTGCAGGTTGTGCCATTACTGTCCATGGGACCCAGAGGTCTCTGAAGCACTGGACAGATCTGAGCCCACTCCGAGGCGGGCACTATGCTAGATTCTGGGGAAAGAAGGCAGCCCTCCTCTCAAGACAGTGAGGCCTAGCGGGAGGAAATAAACAGGTTCCTGGGCCTCAGATCCCTCTTCTGAGGGTACAGTCTCGGGGCTGGGCCGCACAAAACTCAGATGTAAGTGTGAGTGTCAGTGCTTTGCAAAACTGGGAAACACCACGCACTAAGAAGCGGTGGCTCTTGTCGGTAGGTCCTCTGTCCCCACCGGGGCTGGCTGCGTGCTCCAGAGGGCCGGGCGCTGGGCCCGGCGGGCGGACGCTCACCTGCTCGTTGAGGAACACGGCCAGCACCACGTAGCAGACGTTCTTCCGCAGCCGCACCGGCGCCGGCGGCTCCTCGGCCGGTTCCGAGTCACAGCTGTGCACACTCAGCCCCTGGCCCCCCAACACCGCCGCCAGCGCCCCGGCCAGACCCTCCGAGGCCATCGGGTCCCCTGGGAGGCAGCGGACGGGCCCCCGCAGGTGGGTCGCGCCGGGTGGGGTGGGACGCGGGTGAGATCCCAGTCACTCGCCCTCGCCCCCTCCCCCTGCCGACTCGGACCAGGCGCGCTCGAGAACGCGGAAGCGCCCGGCGAGCCCTGTCCGCTGATAGGCTACGCGTCACCGCGGGCTGCCCGGATTGGCTGGCTCGCGTCAGTGACTGAGGGGGCGGGGCCAGTCCGTAAGGGGTCTAGGAGCCAGGTTTGAGTGGTGTGCGCAGCGCACTGACCTCTGCCTCTCAGTTACCTCCCCCCCCCCCCCCCCCCCCCCCCCCCGCCCCGCCCCGGCCTCTCTCCGGCATTTCTAGCTGCCAGCTTCGCTAATTCCTCCAGCAAGCACTTGTCTGGGCGAGTTCGGACGGTGACGTCATCGTGCCTGCAGGCTGCAGAGGAGCGCCACAGTGGCCAGCGACGATGACGTCACAGCAAGCCGATGACATCACTGAGGCCCGGGGCTGTGGCTTGGACCTATACTGTGCAGCTGTGGTTATACACATACCATGGTATTGCCCAAATTGATCACTTCCCAAATAACCTTCTTTCTTCACTAAAAATGTACCTCATGTCACTGTCGCAGGAGGAAGAGTAGCTCCTGCCTTGGAGGAGATTCTGACCTTGGGAAGGTGGACATAAACATATAATAAAAAGTCATCTGAGGGTTATAAGCCAAGTGCTAAATGATTGGCTTGGTCAAGAGGTGTGACAGGTGCTCAGAGGAAGGAGGAAGCAGGGCTGAGATGGTCAAGGTGTGGCTGGAGATGGGAGGAGGGGACTGGGGATAGAAAGAAGGTCTGGAATCAGCCAGTCCAGCCTTCATCGATGTCCTGGCGGCCTGCCCACTGCATTTCCCACACAGTTTTAGGGCCCTCTCCACTGCAGACTGAAAGCCCTGTGGAGGGTAGGGACCAGGTCCTGCTCCTTCATCTTTGTCCCCCCCCTCCCCCCACCTCTACACACACCCAGCTCACACGGCCTGGTGGCCTGGCGCAATGAGAGCAGGGTGTGGGTTGTTTTGGCGAGTTCTTACTTCTCTCCCAGACTGACCTTTCCTCCTCAGAGCTTCCCTTAACCTACTCTCAGGACAGTAGGACAGGGCCAACTGGAGTGAAACTGTGAAGCCAGCCAACTTTGGGCTTCTTGTCCTCAGTTGGGTCTCCCCTTTCCCTGCCTGCTGGCTTTGTGCACTTTCCTTTTGGGAGCTTGGTGGAGCAAAGCATTGGACTTGGAAGCAGATGTCTGGCCACTGCTCACTGGCTGGCTATGTGCCCCTGGATAAATTGTGGGCCTCAGTTTCCTCATCTGAACAGTAGATTCATAGTAGCTCTTCTTTCACAGGGTTGTTGGGAAGGTGAGATGTCATGGGAGGAGCTCTATAGACTGTCCAGTGTGGGTCACCATGACCAGGCAGCCTCAGGGTGGGTCCTCCTGGCCACAGCTCTTGTTGCTGCCACACAAAGGTCCACTGTCATGAAATATGCCTACAGAACTATACCCTCAGGAATTCCAGTCACACCAGATTGGCCTCGTTAGGCCTTTCTCTCCCAGGGAACTGACTGCAGGTTCCCTGGAGACAGGGCCCTGCATTTGAAGGTGGGATGTCCCTGCCAGGCCCACAGTCTTTTGAAGTACTTGGCAAACACTGCTGCCCCCAGCCCTATCCAAGACCTCTCCACTCCCAAACAACGGAACTCACGGGACTGAGTCAGGCCCTTAGGACTGAAAAGCAACTTGTCAACGTATTTGCTGTGTGTGTGTGTGTGTCTGCAGGTCAGTTTTCACATCTGTGAAGTGGGGACTGCATTGGTCCCAGACTCCTTTCTGCCTCCCAGGGATGATTTGAGAGAGAATGAGGTCATGTCTGGCAGGGCTATGAGAGCCTCAGAGGCAGCCTAAGATAAACACCAGGCCGCCTGGAAGAGCAGACTGCAAGAAACCACGGCTCCACTCCCCCATTATCACTGGGAAAAACACTCCTCCCCTGTTAAGTGGACCTAATCACCCCTGTGGTGAGGAACACACGAGACAACAGGAAAGCCCCTTGTAAACTGAGAAGGGCTGCGCAGGCAGAGGGCTCTCCAGGCACTGTACCCAGCCCTTCTGGGAGTGCAGAGGGGGACAACAGAAAGTAGACTTTCTCAAGGCATTGGGTGGAAGACAGAACACACCAGACTAAGCAGAGGCCCTAAGACTGACAAGAAAAGCTGAGGGAGGAAGGGGGGCTGAGGGAGAAGCCTCCAGAACCAGAAATAAAGAAAGTTCTTTGTTAAAGTTTGCTCTGTATCCTCCATTTCCAGAGAGAGCAGAACACTGGTGGGGGTGGGGCTGCCCAGCATGATGGACAAGTGTGGCCAAACTGGTAGATCACAGAGTACAGGACTCCCAGCATCCATGGGAGCAAAGCCTGAGGCAGTCATTTCAGAGCACGTGGACACACATGCGCGTGTGAGCACATGTACAGGAAGGCAGTGTAGGCAATCTTGGAAACAGGGCCAGGGATGGGCAGGCAGGGTGGGGCAAGGGTGTCTGTGATTCTGGAGGCCTTTACAGAGCAACAAATGCCGTCCCTCTGCAAAGTAGGAGTGTGAGGAGGGCAGCAGCCCAAGGTATACAGGGAGGGGGAGGTTTGGCTCAGCCTGTGCTCTGCCACTAGCTGGCTGAATGACCTTGGGAGAGCCACATCTCCCCTCTAGGCCTTCTGTATCATGCAGGCATAGGTGGATCCTGAAACAGAAAAAGGACATTAGTGGAAAACTGGTGAAATCCCAAAATTCTGTTGCTTAGTTAATAGTGTTGTATCAATAGGGGCGCCTGGGTGGCTCAGTCAGTTGAGCGTTTTTCAGCTCAGGTCATGATCTCAGGGTTTGTGGGTTCAAACCCCGTGTTGGGCTCTGTGCTGACAGCTCAGAGCCTGGAGCCTGCTTTGGACTCTGTATCTTCTCTGCCCCATCCCTACTCACACTCTGTCTCCCTCTGTCTCTTAAAAATAAATAAATATTTTTAAAAATGTTTAGTGTGTCAATAATGATTTCTTCGTTTTGATCACTGTGCCATGTTTGTGTAAGATGTTAACATGGGACAAAGCTGGATGCAGGGTAATCAGGAACTTCCTGTACTATCTTTGTGACTTGAGTGTAAATCTAAAATCATTTTAAAATAAAAACTCTGAAAAGGTACTTTATAAGAAAAAAGAAAAAGGCGGCACTGCTTATCTACATGCTGATGTCACTTCCGGCGCTGAGGGTTGTGCTTCTGTGTTATTTGGGCGAGTGAGAGGGGCTGGAGTAGACAGTGGACAGCGGGGATGCTGGGAGAAGCAGAGACCCCAAGGGCAGTGCTGGACTGGGGTGAGCCAGCTGAGCCTCCATGAGGAACAGTGCCACCAAGTGCCCCCAGACGTCTCAGGGTCAGTACCCACCTGGACTGGCTTCATGCCCAGGGCCAGTCCTAGAACATTTGGTCCACCTGCTGTTTGCAAGAGTCAGATCCAATATGCCCTCGAGGGTGCTGTGACCTGCCATGAGATGGAGGCAGCAGAGAGGTGTGCAGAAAAGAGAGGCCTGGTGACTGGGCTATCTCTGTCTTCCCGCAAGAAGGACCCCATGTTTGGGGTTCTAGGGTGACATTAGGACACAGCTATATAAGGTGAAGTGTAAGTAGGGATGGTCGTGCAGTGCCACTTGGAACAAGATCAACTGTAAAGTGTGTGTGTTGGAAGGAGGACAGAACAGCAAGCTCATCTGCAAAGTCCATTAAGGGCCGAAACTAATGTAAACGAGGCTCAAGTCCGGAAGCTTGGTTCAAATCCCAATCCTGCCACTGAAATTGCTGCGTGACCTTGGGTGACTCAACCCCAGCCTGCCTCTTTCCTCTCTGTAAAATATAAATAAATAATATCTACCTCAAAACCATGATAAGGGATTAAATGAGATCAATTAAATGAAAACAGTGGCAGAGTAAAGTGTAGGACTGCTTCCATTTTTTCTTCTCTCTCTATCCCATGATAAAATGAAAATAACCTTGCTTTGCAAACAATGAAGAAACCTAATTTTTTAGGTGCAGGATGGTTATGTAAACCACAGCAAAGCCACATAAGGGAATATAAGCAGCTATTTAAAATGAAGGTTGCATAGCAACACAGAAAATGACCATAACACAGTGTCGAAAGGAAAAATCAAGTACAAAACGCATCAATTCAATCATGTATGAAACCCTTAGAGAAAATACAAGGAAATACACCAATAATGCTAACAGTGGTTGGGTCGGGGTGAGTGGAGATGAGCTTACAAGTGACTTTTTCCTATTTTCTAAATGTTCTGAAAGTATATTAAATTTATAATAAAAAATTTTATTTCATAAAAAACAAAAAACCCACTCCCCGAACCACCGCAGGAACAATTAGGTATAACAAGAGCTGGAGTATGCTGGCGCTAAGATGTACAAGGGCAGCGGAGCGGGCTGAGCCACCCCGGAGGGCCCTGGGGGCGGGGAGGGGCCTGTCAACTGTCTCTCGGGCAGCAAGCCAGTCCCCGGGTAGCGGGCCTGGGGCCAGCCGCGGGCACTGAGGGCAGATGGCTAGGCAAGGGCTCTCCTGGGCCGCACTCCCAGTGCTCCAGGTCAGGGCAGACAGGAGAGCTGGGGTAGCCTGAAGTTTGCCCGCGGGTTGGGGCTCTAGATCTCTGCAGCCAGTGCGCACAGGAAAGCTGCCATGCTGCTGCACCCCAGGGTGCCTTGCCCACCGTCTGCTGTCAGGAGCATCCTCAGGGGCAGACCCCTGGAATGTTCCATCTGCTCCTCAGTGGGAAAAGGATCCAGGCCCCAGGAAGAAGAGTAGGCAGGGGTGTTTGAGGTCCCTGTCATCACCCCCACCCCTGCCCCACTCCACTTCCTTATCTCCCCACCCCTCCCCAGTCCATGTGGCCTGCAGGAGCAGGGCCAACCACTCCAGCAGCATTCACAGAACAACAGACTTTAATGGAAATCATGAAGGAGGGAGGTGAGAAGAGGGAGCAGGAACAGGGCATCACCCATATCATTCCTTCCAGCCAAGCCTGGGCAATGTTCTGATGCCACCCTCTCCCCACACCTCACTGTTCTCTGGCGAGAGGGCAGGATTTCAGTGGCCCCTTGTCCAGCATGCCTGCAGTGAGAAGGGCCACCCGGGAGCCCAGTGAAGATGCAGGTGGTGTAAGGAGAGCACGGGCACGGGTGGGACAGCAGGGGATGAGGCAGCAGAAGAAGGTGTTGCTTAAGCCAGAATGATTCCCGAGGTGCCCCAGGGAAGGGCTGTTTGCCTCCTGGGTTCAGGGGGCAAGGGTTGAAGGGAGTCATTCACCCCCAGTGTGGGCCTGGTACCATGGCAAGAGATGCAGGGACAGCAGGTGCCATCCTGCGAAGGGCAGGTGTGAGCTTCGACGGCACTGTGGTTGCTGGCTGTAGGGCCTAGGTTGGAGCGGGGAACAGGGTGCCCTGTCTGTGCCCAGAGTGGTGCTTGAGGGATTGACCAAAAGTCCCCAAGTCTCCCAGCATCATTATCTGCTGAAGCTGTGCCTGGACTGAGTATTTGCCCCCCAACCTACCCCAGACACTGGGGATACCCCTATTTAGCCTCCTGTAATGTTCCCACAGCCACCTTCACTGCTTGGAACACAGCCCAGTCCATCTAGGAGAAAAAGAGAGGACAAGGTGTTTACAGTCACATTCCTGGGCTCTTCCCACTGAGGATGCCCTTCCTAGGCCCCGGCTGGCTGCTTGCTTGGCACAGAGTAGATCTGCTATGCCACCCCAACTGCCCTCCTGGCCAGTGTCACACTCACCTGGGCATAAAGCAGGCGGTGATCAGGGGGCAGGCTGGGTCCCTGGTGGCAGAGCTGAGCAGAGAGGGCAGAGGTCTCCGGGGACAGGAAGTGCTGAGTGACACTCACTGTGCTTACTAGGCCCTGTACCTGTGCCAGACAGGAGGTAGGCAGAGGGTCAGTGGAGACTCGGGCTCACACATCCTCCCCTTGCCCCTCTTGTCCCTGAGGTCTACTTCCCATAATGACCCCCACCCAGCTCTCAGAGAGCAGAAGCCCTGGATCCAGCACCAGGCACCTCAAAGGGCAAGGCCAAAACCATGCCCAGGGGATGCCAGAGGTGGCACAGGCAGGGTGGGGAACCGAGGACAAGAAGCTCAGTTGGGCTAGATGACTTCAAGACCACTCAGCTTCTCCTCTTCCTTACAACGGGGCGTGACTTCCTGCCCTGCCTAGCTCTCAGGGCATCGGGAGGGGCAAAGACAGAGCAGGCCGGGGAACACTGTGTCACTGTGGTGTCTGCTCTTGGCACTTCGCATAGTGTGAGCTCTCTGCAGAGCCCCTGGCTTGCTGGGGAAGCACCTGGTGGGGAGCCCCCGCAGGCACCAGCACAGCCTCTCCAGGGGCCTGCAGCAGGGTCCAGCAGCTCACGCCCCACTCCTCCCGTAGGCGCCGCCGCAGGCCTGCGTCCAGGTAGCAGCTGCCCGGGGTGCCAGGCTCCAGGTTGCCTGCTCCGGCCGGGCACACCTCAAAGAAGAGAAGGCAGAATGAGGAAGGTGGGGAAACAAGGACAGGGCTGCCGGATGGGGCACAGACTTCCCAAAGGTCAGGGCGCAAAGGCCAAGAGCTGAAGGGGTCAAGTCTTGAAGGGCAAGGAGGGGAGGTCATAGGAGTGGGAGAAGGGGCTGGGTGGTGAGAAGCTAGGGCTGCTCAGGTTGGCAGAACAGAGATGTGGCTGGAAACAGCTTAGAGGAAAGGTTTAAGGCTCTGAGGCTGGGAGTCTAAACCCCCACCTTTCGTGGGGCTAGATGCCTTCAGTAGCCTCTATGTCCCTGGTCCTGGGCCCCTTTCTCTAAAACCCAGAAAGATATCCTGCATAATCCCAACTCATAAACTGTCTACATGAGGAGATCTTGACTTGGAGTCCTGTGAACGTCCTGAATTGTGTGCTAAGTTGTAGGTGACTAGATAGCTGTATATCCTTGAGATGAGATGATCTAAAGCATTTATCAGATTCTTCTAAGATCCTAGATGCAACAAAGGCCACACAGAAGTTCTGATGCCCAGTGGAAGTACATCCTTGCCTGCTGGGCTGAGGCCTCTGGAGCAGGCATGGCTATGGGGAGGGGTGGCCTTCATCAGCCCAACCAGAGTGGGGAACTCCTTGGGCACACAGGGATTCATGGGGGACAGAGAAGTAGACGCCCAGGGAATAGCCGTAGGGGTAAATGCCAGCATCGTGCCCCAACTGGCTGCTGGACAAATCCACCCCTTCAGTAGGACCTCAGCAATTGTCCCTGGACTTAGGACTCAGGCTTCCAAGACTGGGCCATGGGGAAAGGGGAGGCTGGTGTGTTAGGCTGGACCCTAGGTAGCCCCAGGCAGGTGCCCAGGCTCTTTTGCCCTCTGAGTGCATCCTGGAGTTCGATCAGTGTTTCCCAGGCCACCCAGTGAGAATATGCCCCTCAAACCTTCTCCATGAATCATCAGGTTTGGCCATATGAGACTGCCTAGAGGAACCACACCCAGACTAGATGAGGCTGTCTATGTATGAAGGTGTGCTTCTGTCTGCTCCCTCTGTGTGTTCTAGCATCTGTGTGTACATCTACAGATCTGTGTGTGTTTGTCGATGTGTCTGCAGATACACATGCCTGTGGGCAGGAGGGTGGTGGTGGACAGCAAGTTTAACACCTGCATGTCTGTGTATATGTATGTGTGTGCCTTAGCAGGGGTGACATTTGGTGGACGTCTTTTTCCCAGGACAATCAGAGTTCAGCTGGCCTTTGGAACTGCTGTGCCTGTCCTAACCTTAACACTAGCCTTCCACTGCCTTCCACCCCCTGGAGCTTCCTGCCCCCTGCTCATCTTCTCCTTCCCTGCTCCTCATCCTGTCCAGTCTGTCCCTCTACCTACCATGCTGTCTCCCTCAGCCTTCAAGTGCTAGCACCCCAAAGAGCACCTCCTCATAAGGTGTAGACAATGGACAGGGGAGAAGCAGGAGGACATCTCAGATGGGCTTCCCTTTGCCCTCTGCCAGGCCCCCCCCCTCCACCCCCAGCCTATGCAGGGGATGCTGCCTGCCCCCAGGAGAAGCAGTGTAGTGAACTGAGGTGGGAATAGCCATAAGCTCAGGTCTCCACTCTACCACTTAGCCTCAGTTTCCTCATCTGCAAAATGGGAAAGCAGCAGTGCCTGCCACACAGGGTGGTTATGACGACTAACGAAGATAATGTACCCAAGGCTCTTACACAGTGCCTAGCCTGTGACGGCTCCTGCTTTCATTTCATCATGAGGTCCCTCCTCAGCCCCTGCTCTCTCTGCGTGCCCCAGCACACAACTCATAAGGTCCCAGTCTGCCTTCTCTGTACCTGTCTGTGGGAGTCAAGGCTGTCCAGCTCACCTAAGGGGCAGAGAGAGTGAGCACATGGGACACACACAACAGGGAGGGCTTCCTGGGCTGGGAACCCCGACTCCCAGGGAGCATGAGGGCAGCGCAGCGAAAGAGGGCTCCCAGCTCCTTCCTCACCATCTGGAGAAAGCGGCGGATGCGTTGGGCATCCTGTGCCCGGAACACGTGCCACACGGTGCTGACCTGGCTGCCTGGAGACCAGAGCCCCTCCCCGTCCAGGCCTGAGAGGAAGTCTGTGGAAGAAAAACAGCTCAGGAGGGCCCAGGGTAAGCAGAAACAGCACGCTGAAATCTGCAGATTGTCCCCACCCCTGCTTCTGGCCCAGGACCCACCTTTCTGTGCCCGGTGCCAGGTAGGCAGTGGGGCCTCAGCACGTACCAGGACACTGACCAGGTCAGCCACCTCCACACAGAGGTTCTTGGTTCCCAGGTGCCCACGGTGTGGGCTCACACCTGATGGAGGCAGAAAAGGGACAGCTGGGCACGGGCTCCAGGACTTTGGCACAGACACACATGGGCCCAGAGGTAACAGGAATGGGCTCAGGGGCTGGGCAGGGTGGAGTAGCACTCACCATACGCTGCCCACAGCTGGGGCTCCAGTGGACGCAGGGCAGGACCAGGTGGGAGGTAGGAAGCCAGGTTGAGTTTCCCATGGTGGGCACAGTACTCTGGGAGTGGCAGGCTGGCAGCCAGGTTCTCCATCCTGAAGGGGGCAGTGTCATACCCAGCAGGCTCAACCCAGGCACCCAGATCCCCTCAAAGCCCACCACTAGTGAGGTCACTCCCAGAGGCAAGCAGGGAACACTGAGGTGGGGGGTGAAGAAGGAGAAGTGACAGCAAGGGGCTGGGCAGAGCCTCGGCAGGTGGGGCCAGCCCTTGGTACTATACACACCTGCTGGTGTCCTCGTCCCCCAGAGCTCTGTGCAGCAGGAGGACGGAGCCCTCATCTGACTTTGGGCGAACTAGAGGAGGAGACATGCCATTTGCCGGGGGAGGAACCTCCTTGTCCAGAGGACCCCGGCCCCCTGGCAGCAAGACAGTCTAGTTTCTGCCCTGGGCTCTGCTTCCAGCTGCCCCCCAGGGTCACCATGGGACTTCGCTGCCCCCTGGCTCAGTCTCCCAACTCCCCATACCCCACATCAGGGACACTTACTTTCAGGCCTGGAGAATCCCTCCCAGAACGTAGCACTGTGGAGGCTTGTGGGCTGGGGAGGTCCAAGGGGGGTCAGTGCCTGCACTTGGCCTCCAAGTGCTCCAAGAGCTTCCGTCTCCCACAGGTTGCCTTGCAGTGTCCTCTGAATCCCTGACACCAACACGGGCTGCAGTGAGGAAAGGAAGAGGGATGCAGGGAGAATGGACAGGCACCCAACTTGGCCAGGCCAGAGCATGTTGTGAGGGACACCAGACCAGTGTGGGGACCAGCCCCGCTGCCCCTTCTGTGTGATGGACCAGGTCTGCCTGATGGTGACCCTGAGGCCCTGAGGGTGACCAAGGCCATGAGAATGGGGAGCTGGGAGGTGAGGAGCCTCACCTGGCCCTGCCTCCAGTGCTCCTGGAAGAGGTGGAAGCCTCGCTGAGGTCTGGGCTCCTGCAGCCACAGCAAAGCTCCGGGAGGAGGCAGCCGTGGCCGCACTGGCGAGAGGGGTAGGCCCAGGCCTTTGCGCAGGCCTGGCCCAGCCCGCAGCCCCGGCCCCAGGGCTTTCTCCTGGATCTTCCGTTCTACCACCTGTGCGATGATGCTGTCCAGGATGTTGGTGATGCGGTCGTCCTGTGTGAAGGGAGGGATGGAGGAGCAGAACAGCTCAGGACCTGCCTTACCCCACAGGGAGGGCCAGCCCAGCCTCTGTCCCCGGGCCCCCAGGCCTCCCTCTGTGCCCTCGCTCACGCTGGGCAGGGCAGGAGTGACTGGGGCAAAGGCCATGTGTATCCTCTCGTGCCCCAGGCAGAGTTTGACAGCAGTGGAAGCCAGCAGTTCACAGAGAGAGGGACAAGGCAGGGGCCCTCGGCTGGCACGGTCCTCTGCTGGGGTCTCCGTGGAGTCGGGGGTCTCTGGCAGGGAGGAAAATGGTGAGAGGCTTCCCCTTCCCTTCGAGGCTCCACAGCCCATAGGGTCTGCCCTCATCTCTTGGCCAAGTCTGTCTCCCGCTGCCTCTCCAAAGGAGGGGCTCACAGTGGAGTTCTGACTGGACAGGGGTGGGGAGACTTGTCCTAGATTGTATTTAGATTTATTTCATCTGGAATGACTTGAGAAGAGTGAGGAAGATTATTGGGGGCAGGGCGGGGGGGAGGGGTGCGCTGGCTAAAGCAATTCCCATCTGTCCTGGGGATGCCAGCCCTGGCCCAGCCTCCCCATGCACAGTGTGAGCGAGGGCCAGGGGGGCTGCTCACCTTCCTTGATGTCCTTGGTCCTGTCAGTATCCCCGTTGCAAGAAGATTGTGGAATTGGGGGAGTTTTCTCTGTCGGCTCCTTCTGTTAAACCCATCCACCAACCCCCCCAATCCAACCAGAGATTTAAAAATGGCAAACACAGCTCAGTCCAACCCAACCCACAAGTATTAACAACAGACTCTTATAAATCCTAAAACTGTGTTTACAAGGAGCAAAATATTATGTGATATAACGTTAGGTGGGAAACAGTTGCTTACGGAATGTCACACAAGTCTGATCTAAGATACACAAAAACAGACTGAATAAATATACAGGCAAGTGCCTGGAAAGAAATATGTCACAATGATAATGGTGGCATTATAGGGCTACTGTTGTTTTCTTCCTATTACTTGCTTGTAGTTTTCACCATGGGTATGTAACACTGTCAGGCACACGAAATGCATTCAATAAGCCATTTCTTGAACGAATGATTTTTATAATAAGAGCATGAACTTTATAAAAAGTTTGTAAAATGCATACTGAGTGCCTGCTATGTGTTAAGTGCAAGGCACACAGGGAAGGTGGGTCCAAACTCCACCTTCAGGAGTCCATGCCGGCTGAGTAGAGAGACAGGACCCGCCAGCAAACGCTAAGCTGTAACACGCACAAGGTGGATAGGAGCTCTGAGCAGGAGCGAGGGAGGTGGGACAGGTGCTAGAGCTCAATCCATGGATCCCAATCCCCAGAGGAAGGTGAGAAGTAGCTTGATTTTACCCAGCTTCCATATCCTTCAGTCCCATCAAAAGATACGGGCCAAACCCTGCCAAGGTCAGTAACTTCCAAACACACTGCCCAATCCTGGGGCCAACCAGCTAGTGCTGGCACCTGTCCCATGCCCTGCTTCTTACCTGCTGGCCCCCATCCCCAGCGGCCCACACCCGGGCATCAGCTTGGCAGGGGCAGTGCCCCCGGATGTCATACTTGACCCAAACCTGGTGCATGGCGGTGCTCAATTCTGCCAGAGCTGTGAGTGGGGAAGGGAGATAGAGTTTGGTGGTGAGTGTGGACAGGAGGCTGTCCCTGTGCTGCTTGGCCTCACCAAGCAAGAGGGCATGGGATTAGGCTGAGGCACATCCACACAGAAAGCTGCTCTCCCCAGGACCCGCCCTCTGCACACCCCACTTCTCCAAGATGGCTTACCTTGGCTGGAGATGAACTGGGTGAGCATCAGGGAACTGGCACTGTGCCCAGCCTCTTGAGGACACTCCTCTGTGGACTGCTCCTGAGAGCCTGTGGGTAGGAAGAGAGAAGGTGCAGGTCAGGAAACCAAAGTAACCACAGCTTAAAGACAGGGAAGAAGGACAAGGGCATGATATCTAAATCAAGGGGCTTGACAATCCATAAAACATGGGCTTTCTAGGAAACTTGGGTTCAAGAGTGACATAGGATCCTTTGCTTGCAGAATGCAGAGCCTTTAAAATGATGATATGCATTGCCAGACTCCAAGACGATCACATAGAATACGGTGTTCTGAAACATTTCTGACCCTGCACCTCCTTTTGGCTATCTCTATTGGAACACTGGGAAATTTTAAGTCCTCAGGTGACTGAGTGGAGCCAAGGGAGAAAAAACTGAGGACCATGAAAAGAGTAAGACTTGGGATTAGAAGACGTGAGTCTGCATCCTGGACCTAACACTTACTAGCTGTGTGACCTTGAACAAGTCACTTAACCTCTCTGAGTTTTTCTTATCTGGAAAATTGAGGCAATAATACCCACCTCACAATGTTGTAAGGTTTAAAAAGATGCAAGCTGAGCAAAGTGGGAGGCATAGAGTAGGCACTCGACTTCTCTTAAGGGTGGGCAAAGACACAGGCGTGGCCCTCTGATCTGGGGAGAGGGAAAAGTCTGCTCTAAGGGGCATTGAGCCATGGTGGCTGAGGCTGGGGCTGGGGAGGGAGGCTTTCTTGGGGAGAGGCAGCCAAGAAATGGCCACACACCTTAGAGCAGCCCTTGGAGGCCCCCGTCTCTGCCCTCCCACCCTCAGCCCCCAGCTCCTTTCCTACCTGCTTTGTCCCTGGCCCTCCTAGCACCTGCCATGCGACCACAGGCCACACACAGCCGGTGGCTGCAGTGGGGGCATTTCCAGTGGGTGTTGAAGAGTCCACGATGGCAGCTGCTGCAGCAGAGTGGAATGCCTGGGTTGTCCTCTGTCCTGGTTGGCCCCTGGCCTGCTTACCACGGGAGAGAACAGGGTCAGAGGAGGCTCAAGCCATAGGTCCCTTTTGAGGACCTCCAGGCAGGGATGGAGAAGAGCAGGAGCAGCTTCCACTGTGGGGCCACCCTGGAAGGGAGACAGGCCCCTTGCAGACACCCCCACCTACTCGACAGCCTCTGTAAAGAAACTCCCCACAGCACGTCTCCAGAAAACCCTCCCAGGGAGAGTGCAGGCCTCACCTCCCCAATTCCTGCCCCAAGGATTTCCCCTCAGTCCTGAATTACCAATCCACACCATTTCCAACACATTCCTTCACCCACCTCCCTCCCTCCGGAGGTGGCGTTCCTGCAGGAGACTCTGTACACCAGAAGAGGAAACCTTAGGTGGCCACTCCTTCCCTCGCCTGGGGTTTCTGACTAAGCCCTCCGCAGTAGGTGGAAGGACGCCAGTGAGCACACGCTCATTTACTCATGCAACAGACACCTTGTCCTGTGTGGGGCTGAGCGCTGGGGACTCAGAGCTGGTCAGGGCTCAGAGATGCCCTCCTAGAGCTCACATTCCAAGAGGGGAGATGGGCCCATAGACGGGGCAATGACCACAGCACCACGGGGTGGGCACTGGAGTGGGAGAAAGGGATAGAAAGACGAGGATAGGGATGGTGGGGGCAGCTTCACAAAATGCGCCCCTAGAGTGATGAGTAAGTGTTCATTCATCAGGGAGAAAGGGAGGAGAAGGCCATTCCAGACAGAAGGAACAGAAAGTGCCAAGGCCTGAGGGGCTGGGCAAGCTGGGGTGAGCCGAGGAGGACAGGCTGCTGGCTGATGTGGAGTGCTGGGAATCCAGGCTGAGGGAGTGGCAGGCTAGATGGGCTGAGGAAAGGGGGAGGGAGCTGAACTTTCTGGGACAGGAGGGAGCCGGCTTGTGACCTTGCTGCAGGTGTGTGCACACATTTTCAAATGCACATGCAGTGTTGTGAGAGGGAGCAGGAGGCAGAGCCTGAAGCCAGGGGGACCCACGGAATGTCTGGCTCCCCACTGGTGTCTTCACATCAGCCCAGACCCTACTAGCTTTCTTAGGGCCCATTAGCCTCGAAACGCAGGGAGGGCCCTCACCTTCCAGAGTTCGTACATATACCTGGCTCTCAGTCTTGTTCCCCCAACAAATGCAGAAGCTCTTAGGCAGCTGGACTGGACCGGGTTTCACACCCTCCCAACATCCCTCACCCAGGCCAGAAACTTCAGAACTCATGTTAACTAGAAGCCTAAGCCAAGAATAAAGGCAAAGCAGTGCAGGAGCTCTCCTTGAGCCATTATCAGGACAGACAGCGTTAAGGGGAGGAAGGGGCCCACACTCTGCAGACCTCCTGCTCCTTGTAAAAGCACAGTGACCGCAGGATCCAGCCCTCTCGGGCTCCTGGCTGCCCCACGGGTCCTGCTCACCTTCCCGCTGCGCCCAGGCCAGGGCTTCACGCTCCCTCCGAAGCAGACGGCATAGTCGATCCCCCAAACCACTTAGCAGATGCTTGGCAAGGCCCTTGCTGAGCTGGGCCTCAGGGCCAGACCCTCCTCCCTCAGAGCTGACTGCTAAGTCTTCCTCCTGATGCTGCTCCCCTTCCGGAGGCAACCTGAAGACAGGGCACAGGAAGGTAAGGAGGGAGCCCCCACTGGGAAGATGCTGGGGGCACACCGGGGCAACAGGCTCACCTCAGCACTTGCTGGGAGCGGCAGGCCGGCCCTCCCACCTCTCCAGCTGCATGGGTACAGCTTTGGCACTGAGCCACGCATGCCAGAGGAGCCGAACAAGGTGTATCCTGAAGCCCTGGGTCCTGGAGGCTGCTGGCCCTACCATCTTGGGGTCCTGAGGAGACAATGAAGCTGGTCAGGGACTTGCTGGGCTTATGTGAACCCTGGGCCATGCCTTAGCACTCAGCCCACCCACATACAGAGCCAGCCCAGCCCCTAGGCCCTAGTCTACTAAGCCTGATTTGGAGCTAGTGAAAGTGAACCAGGCAGCCAGAAACTTCACAAAAAAAGGCTGGGCAGGGAGTCTGAGAATGACACGGGCAGATGGCTGAGAGGAGGGGTCTACTGTGCTGGGCCCAAGGTTGGAGCAGGTGGGATGATTATCCTGCCCCAAGTTCAAGATCCAGTCAGTGTGGACTTTGTTATATCTTTTTTTTTTTCTTTAAAGTAAGCTCTGCCTTTAAAGTAAGCCTCAGTGTGGGGCTTGAACTCACAACCCTGAGATCAAGAGCCACGTGCTTTACCGACTGAGCCAGCCAGGCGTCCCTCAGTCAGTGTAGACTTTTGGATTGCTGCGCCGTGGGCTTAGCAATACCTCTGGCGTCGTGTCAGCCTGAGGAGACAATCCCGGCATGGGACGGAGGGCGCCGGAAGGTGAGAAGGCCTGAGGGTTTCAACATAGGCCACAGGTGCAGTAACCCAAGAAGGGAGAGGGGGCCAACTGCTTCCCAACCCAGGCAGAGGCCTGCGAGAGTGTGGACAGACCCACGCCAGGTGCAGGGGTGCTTAGGCAAGGCCATTGAGAGTTGGGATCCAGGTCCGGCGGTCCTGGAGGCCAAGACTGAGGTGATGGGCCATCAGTGCCGGCTCCCTCCATGAAGAGCACAGCATGACAGAGGGGTTCAGGATGTGCCCAAAGTCCTAATACTGGCAGAGTCCAAATTGAGTTTCCATGATCCCATTGCCCAAGGGAGTAGTTGTTTATTCCTGGGGCAGGACAAGGGGTCCTTCAGGAGGGATAATCTGCCAGACAGGGTTAAGTGGCACAAGTAAGCACAAAGACAAATGTTTAGCAGGGCGCCTGGGTGGCTCAGTCGGTTAAGCCTCCAACTTAAGCTCAGGCCATGATCTTGCGGCTCGTGAGTTCGAGCCTTGCATTGGGCTCTGTGCTGACAGCTCAGGGCCTGAAGCCTGCTTTGGATTCTGTGTCTCCCTCTCTCTGCCCTTCCCTGGTTCACACTCTGTCTCTCTCTCTTTTCAAAATAAACATTAAAAAAATAATTAAAAAAAAATGAAGACGAATGTTTACTGAGTCCTTACTCAATAAAGTGCCAGGAATTCTTCAAAGCCCTTTATGTGAATGATATCATTTCATCTTTGCAGCAGTCTTTATGAGGTAGATGCCGTCTTTATTCCCACTTTATAGATGAACAAACTGAGGCCCAGAGAGGTGCAGTAACTAGCCCAAGGTCACATAGCACCAATCAGCAAAGTCAGGACCCAGGCACTCTGACTCCAGAGCCCATGCTCTGAACCATGTTGTTATATTGCCACCAACACATCATAGCTTGGGAGGAGGCAGATGGGAAGAAGAAGCCACTTTCTAGAAGGCTCTGGCCTGTAGATGCTAATGAACTCCCAGGGAACTATCACATTTCGGTGGGAAACCAGACAACTTGTGCGATCCACTCATAAACACCTCTAATGACCCCACTTCCCCACAAAGCCCCAGTCCCAGCTGCCCCCTCCCAAGCAGGGCCCCGTGCACACTTACCTCTGTGGTCATCATGCTGTTCTGCCTCCACTTTGTTCCCAAAGGATGAGTTGAGCATCTCCTGCCAATCTCTGGCCCCCTGCCCCGCACTGCCTGGGAAAGGGTTGGGTGGGCGCTTGGCAGCTGGACTGCCACCTGCCCCCTGGACCTCAGGGCTGCTTGCCCTCTTGAGGGCCTGCAGGTGGGCAGATGGGTTCTCCTCATCGCCAGGGCAGCCACCTGGACACCTGAACTGCTCTGAGTGTCGTGTGAGCCATGTCTTCTTCAGCTTGGTATGATGGCTGGGTGGGCAGGCCCTGGGACCAGAGGTCTTGTTTGCTTCCTCGTTGGAGTCACTGGGCCCAATGGTGCCCCCCTCCAGGCCCTCCTGGCACTTCCCACAAGGGCCAAGATCTCTATCTCTAGCAGGTGGGTGAGATGAACAACAGCCCACCTGCGTGGTAGGAGGCCCAGGAGAGGGGCACCTCAGCGTGGCTGATGGCCCCAGCTGGCACCCAAGGCTCCCACCCCCTGGTACAGCCCAGACGTTGCCAAGAGTATGAACCAGGCCTGGGGGACAAGTGGGCCAGGGGTTCCGGGGAACAGCATCTGGATGTCCCAGGAGAAATGGGCAAAGATTCTGATGCCTGCTGACTCCTGCCTCTCCGTCTCTCTGATGGAATGAAGGACGTTCCACTTCCCCAGTTCTCTGGAGATGCCCACCAGGGGCTAAGCCCAGCAACCCAGGTTCCACAGTTGCCAATGGCTCCTTTGCCAGCCTGAGAACACTTGGATCCTTGTGGTAAAAGCCCTAAAGAGAGGAGAAGGGATGGAGCTAGTGCTGACTTTGATCCCCAGTGCTTCAAAGGACGAGCAGAACCGACAACCAGCAGGTGTGCGCCTGTGTGGCCTCAAGGGTTGTGAAAACACTGAAGAACTCAAGCCTGGTTTATAGGCACTGCTCCCTAAGTGCCTCCCCACTGCCCTGGCCACCCCAGATCCTTCCCCCAGGATTTCTCAGACCTCCGCACAAATCCAGCAACTAACAGGTTAGTGCTTGCCACCCCCAAAGGGCCTCCAGAATCTATTGAGATTGTTTGATGACCAGTACCATACTGGTCTTAAAATATTTTAAATCTTATTCCTAGGCATGTGGGTGGGTTGCCTGGGGCAGGGGGAGGTGACGTAGACACAGGCCATGGGGCACCCTCATGTCCCACTCCCAGACAGACAGCCTCGTCTGCTCCACAACCCCAGGATGAGACCACACATTCTGAGATCCCAGTTCCCAGGGATTTGTTCTGGGTGGACAATGGGTGAGTCAACCCTGAAATGGCCCAAAGGCAAGGAAGGCTTTGTGAGATGGAATTGCTCAGAAGAAGAATTGCTTGGGGTTGACTCTGAGCTGACTACTTGGGTGCTGTCTTATCTTGTCATCAGAATGGAAGAGCAGAGTTGTGTGGCCCTGGCAGGGCTGATCAGGGATCACTGAGCTACCTCGTGTGGCCTGAGCCTCAGGTACCTTCTCTGCTCCATCACTCACCTTGCTGCCTAAGCCAAAGGCAGAGGGCACTTTGGGCTGTCCCCCTGAGTACACCCAGGGGTGTGGGGCCAGGGGCCAGTCACATGGACGCTCTGGGGGCAGGCTGGACACTAGGTAGGGTGGCAAGCAGGTGGGCATCCAGAAGGGAGCTTGCTCCAGGATCTTGGTCTCCAGCAGGAAGGGGCAGTGCAAGGGCCGGAAGGCCACAGGGTCACTCTTGGGATGGCCACCATTATGCTCAGGAATCAGGGGGCCATAGCGGGGCGGGCACGCGGAGCCACAGAGTGCCAGTGGGTGGTTTAGCATTGCCTCCTTCCAGCGCAGACCCTCTTTGCTGCCCAGCCAGCTGGCCTTCCTCTCCCCATTGCGGGGGTCTTCTCCCTCCACCAGTGGGAGCGTGTCCTTGGGGCTCTGGGGAAAGCCAGGGGGACGCCAAGAGTCTGGGGTGCTTAGGACACCCCTCCAGAAGGGGGCAGACTCTCCCAGGCACAGTGCCCCACGACGCAGGCCATCTTGAGGCAGGGTATCCGACTCCTGTCCCACAATGCCATTCTCAGGGGCTATCTTCTCCCAGGCTGGGGCGTCCTTCAGGAAGCTGGGCGTACTCTCCATTACTCTCCTGCCCTCATGGGGCTTTCCAAGAGGGGATCCCTGGAGCATAAGCAACAAAGCATGAGTTTCTCAGGCACATGCCCCAAGCACCCTACCACCTGCTACAGAGCAGGCACCGCCCTGGCAGCACCAAGGCAGCTCAAACCAGTAAGGCAAGTGCCAACCCACAGCTAGACTCCACACTGCCTGCCCACATGCGACTCGAAGGACCTGCATGGGTGGGATGCTCAAGTGTGGGGAGGTCACCCCTTTGCCCAAATACCTGGGACTTGACAACCCACCTGGGCCAGAGCCCCTCAGCAAAGACTGCCATTTCTAGGATAACATGTCCTTGCATTGCTGAGCCTGGACCCTGGTCACGAGCCATTGGGAAAGGCAAGGGGGAAGAACCCAAAAGATGAGCTCGGTGGGAGGTGCTGCACAAGGGGACAAGAAGGCTAGATCCTGGCCCTGACTCAGCACCTGCTGCATGACCTTGGGCAAGTCATATCACTCCTCTGGACGTCAGTGTGCCCTTGTGCAAAATAGGGCTTGGAAATTGGGAGTCTCAGAGGCTTCTTCCCACATTGCAGTCTGTGGATCTGGGGGTACTGCTTGCCTACCCACCCCTCAGCCCTACTCAAGCTTATAGGGGTGGGAAGTGAAGGCAGGGCAGGCCAGAGTCACTGGGGAGAGCTGCCAGGCAGGGCTGCTGGCTGGTATCTTTCCCTACACTTGGGCAGCCCCTAGTGTGTTTCTTCCCAGCTCTGTACAGTTTCTTGGCTTCTGAAGCAGAGTCCCCGGGCAACTGCTGGGGGCTGGGATCTTCACCACTGCCCCCAAGGGAAGGAGTGAGCCAGCACTGAAGAGGGGGATTAAGAGGACTCAGCTGGGATGGGTCAAGCCGCTCCAGTCCAGCAGGCAGTGCCAGGGCCGCTGGCGGCCGCTGGTAACTGCAGCCTGGCAGGGGGAGGGAAAGAGGCGGGGAAAGCGGGCTGGGCCCCAGAGAGAGGCAAAGGAGGGAAAATTGAACGTGCATGCAAAGGACCAGGATGACAGGTGGCACCAGAGCCGCAGCGCTCTCCCAGCACGGCCCCCTCTGCCGGCTGGATGAAGCCCCAGGAGAAAGGTGAGGGAGCCCAGAGAGCCTTGGCATGAGGTCGCTCGGGTTTTCTGGGGCCACCGCTCCGTCGCAGTCCAGCCCTGTCTGGCATCCTTTTAGATCTGTGGCCCAGCCCGGAGAAGCACACTGGAAAAGCACAGGGAACTCACTCGCTGCGTGCAGCCCAAGCTTGCCTCAGAAATGCCCCGCTACGAGTATCCCCTGAAGGCCCGCCCCTGGCGCCCCCTCTCGGCCCTTACCTGGGCTTCGCAGGCCGGGCGCGGCGCGGGCGGCGGCGGCGGTCGTCGTGGCCGGCGCCGGGCGCCCGCTCCCCATGGGCCGGCTCCGGGGCCTCCCGGCCGGCGAGCGAGGACGCGTTCTCCCGCTCTCTGCTCAGCGCGCTCGCGTTCTCTTTCCCCCGGGGCGGCGGGGGCGCTCTAGGGCCGCAGGTTAGAGGGGTCGGATTCCGGGATTTGCAGGATGCGGCACACGGCGCGGATTGGCCGCACCAGCTTCTGGGCCGAGGCCGTGGGTTGCGCCATGGGACGCCGAGACTCCGTGCTGCGCCGCGGGGAGGGCCGGGCCGGGGCTAGGGAGCGGGTGCCCCCGGAGGGAGAGTGGGAGCCGGGCCGGGGGGAACGTGCGCCCCGGGTCGGAAACGGCCGAGTCGGGGGAAAGGCCGAAGGGCCGGGGGAGGGGGTCGTGCCTGGAAGGGGGGCCCGATCCCGGGTCCCAGGAGAGAGGCACCAGAGAGGGCGCAGCACGGCGCAGCGCGGCTAATGGAGGGAGAGCGCGGCGGACAGCGCAGCAAGACCTCTCATCGCCATCGCCAGACGCGCAACTGAGAGTGGGGAAGCTGCTCCGCCGGTTTCCTCCTCCAGCACCCTGCGGGAAACAGGAGCCCGTGATTCGGAGGCCCCGCCTGGGCCTGCCCCCTCCCGGGCCCTGGGGGCTTCCGCCAACGCCCCGGCGATGCCACCGGCTGCGCACGGGGAGAATGAGCCCTTTGTTCCCCCCTCCCCCCCGCGGCACCCGGGCGCCTGCCGAGAGAGGCTCCCCCGGGGCAGCGTGCCAGCTTCCCAGCCGCCCCACCCTCCCGTGGGCCCGGCCCCGGAGCCTGGCAGGCGGGCAGCACCCCCACTATAGGTGCCAAGCCCGGGAACTGGAGCAAAGGGCGGGAGGGGCCGGACCAGGCCATGGTGGGGCGGGGTGCCCCCCGGGGTGCTAGGGCGGGGCGGCTGGGAGGGGGCAGTGCCAGAGCTGGCAGGGGCAGTCGGGTTCTCACGGGTCAGTGATGGGCTCCTGACCCACGCCAGCCGACCCTGTGCCTGCTGGACCACTTGCTTGTGGTCCTTCAGCTCTGGCACAGGGGTACACCCCCCCGTGGCCCAGGTCTGCCCTACCTCATCCTCACCTGGCCAAGCTGCTCTTCACCATTCTTGACTAAAGCCCCCTTCCAAGTCCCAGTAGCAGGCCCCGTGTCCTGCCTTAGCAGTTCCGGGAGACCTAGGCTCTGGTCTGTCCCTGCTCTATGGGCCTAGGTTTCACCAAGTGTCCAGAGAGGAGGTGGGACCACATGAGCCCCAACACCTGCTCCAGCCTGGTGTTCTGGGGGTCTGCCCTATCCCAGTTCCTAGTGCTTCCAGGCCCAGCACTGGAGAGCAGCCCATGGGAGTGGCTCCTGGGAGGGAGCAGAGAGGAGGAGAGGAAATGGGAAAGCAGGGCACCCTCCACCCGAGGAAGCATCCCGGCTCCTCTGCGGGGGTGGTTCCAGAGCACAGACACAAACAGACAGATTCAAACACACACAGACAGATTCAGACACACATAGAAACCCACACGCCCAACGGGCGCTTCCCTTCCCCTCAGGCCCCCCCACCTCTCACCCCACAGCTCCCCTGCCACCCTATGGAAGCCGTCCTTGGCCTGCCTTCACCCGGCCTAGGACAGAGGCAGCACCACCCCACCCACCCCCATCCCAACCAAGGGATGAGCTCTCAGATGCCTCTAGCCTGGTTCGAAGTCACACTAACATCCCTGGAGAGGGGAGCCATGAAGAGCTGGGAGCAAGCCTTCCTCCCAAGAGACAAAGGCAGGAATCCTTTTCCCAGATGGGGAGAAGAGGAGGGGGCCTAAGAAGAGGAGTCCTGAAGGGGCACTGGGCAGGACTTGGGTCATGTTGGCATAGATTCACTCAGCCCCTCCACCTCCCCCCAGAGGCCGCTTCTGTGGCAGGGCAGGCTGGTAGGGGTTGTTTACATGACTAAGTTATTAACACTCCCTTCCTCCCCCAGCTCCCCTGAGGGGTGGCCTGGACCTGAGTGTGCCCAGGAATATGATCATGGAGGGTCTAATGCAGACTGCAATGCCAAGATCCCAAGCCCCAGACCCTCCCCCAGGCTGGCTCCACGATGCAGATGGGGGGCTGGGGTGTGCCTGTGGTCCCCCATCTGTGTCCTCTGGCAGCCAAAGCTGGTCGGAGAGTCTAGGTGGGAGAAGTCTGGGCCCTTCAGCTTAGGGCCTAGAAGAGGCTGGGAAGGGCAGGGTGGGACTCTGGGTTGTCCTGGGTGCTGAGGGCCTGTCACTGTCATCCCAAAGGAGATGGGGACTGTCCCAGGGGAGTATGACAGACAACTCCCCCCACCTCACCCCCACTTGCCTTGTCTGCCTTGTTAGGTCACAGTCTCTGGACTAGAACAGGACTCTCAGAATAGGTTCCTGAAATGCCGAGGGGGTTATAGGGAGGTGCGGGGAGAAGGCCCTTTCCACCCTCACCCAGCTCCCCATCTTGCTTCACAGCCCATGCCACCGGCCCACAGAGCCCTTATAGCCGGCTATTCTGTGCCTGAGGACGGAGAAGATCTAAGGAGACACACAAAAGACACAAACACAGAAGGAAAGCCACACACGCGGGGACACAATGCTGAATTCGTGGACAAAGGCAAGCTGACCAGCACCCCCAGATGCGTACCGGCCCACCCCAGGCTCACATAGAGCCCTCAAGAGCACACACACACATACACACACACACTCTGATACACACATTCATGCTGACAAGCACAGCAGCACTCACGAGCCAGCTGCCCTCACGCTGTCCCCAGAGCCCCTTACCTGGGCAAGCACAGTGCCCCTCGGGTGGAACAGCCCCCTGCCCAGGGGAGGGCAGCAGGCGGGGGCGGGGGAAGGAGCCCCGGAGAGTCAGGCCAAGCTGCCACTAATCCGGGCGGGGAGAGGGGGGGGCACCCACGTCAGAGCGGGGACTGCCGGGTGGAGGGCATCTGAGGACATCCCCTCCCACACACGCGGCCGTCTGGGCACCTAGCCCTACTTCCCCAGCCCCTCCATCCTTCAGACAGCTGAGGCTGGCCTCCCCCCACTCTGCCCCCCACCCTTGTGGCAAAGCCTGGACCGGGGGGCATGGGGGAGGGGGAATACCGGGGAGAATTCTCCCAGGACCTGGGGTGAGGGGGAGAGAGGAAGGGAAGTGTGGAAATGCTTTTGGAGCCAGGAGGAAGCTCTACAGTAGATGCCCCCTCCCCTCATGCCCACCCACCCACATCCCTGACCTAATTCCTCTTCTCAGCCCACACCTCCCCAGTGCCCCATCCTCCCTCCCCCACCCTCCCCTCCCGGCATCTAACCACCCTAGTAGAGAAAGCTACCTCATTCTGCCCCAGGCTCAAGACCTTCTGCCTAGCAACCAGGCTCTGGCCCCCAGGGTTTCCTGAGCAGCAGGCATCATCCTCCTGCCGGCATTTCTGCCCCCTACCCAGCCATTATCCCTGATGTTTATCAGGGACAAGGGGTGAGAGCCTGGGTGCTCTTGTCAACCCCCTTATGGGTGGGGCAGTGCCAGCCCAGACTCCCCAACTCAGCTTGGGCCAGGGCCGTGTTGAAACAAGAGGTTAACTATCTGCAGCCCAAGAGTGGCGGTAAGACTACAGCAGGGGGCCAAGTGCACCTGGAGGCCAGAGGCAGGAAGGGGGACCAGGACATGAAAGGGCCACAGGCTGAGAGGGGCTGAAGAGGCAGGGAGAGGGGGGAGCCGTCTAAGGTCCAAAAGAAGGTGGGGCAGTGCAGAGGCAGGAAAGAGGAGGCCAGGAATTCAGGACCACACACACCTGGCAACTGGGAGGCAATGGAGGAGACCCTCGAGCAGGCAAGGTGGACTGAGACGCCAGAGAGTAAGCCCTGAGCACAAACCGAGTGGGACTAGTACCGGGGCCAAGCAGAGGTATGTTCTTGGAAGGGGGCTGGCCTAGGTTGTCTCATCTCCCTACTGGGTGCTCAGCATGGAGCCCAGCACATCTGTGCCCTAAGTCAATTGCAGCAGAAGTCCAGCCTTGATCCTACCTGGGCATACTAGTGGATAATAGGAGGTTGAGGGCTATGGGCAGGCCAGAGCTTAGGGGGCCCTAGGGCCAGGCCCCCCATGCAGAAGGAAGCAGTGTCGAAGAAGGCAGACGTCTCAGTGATTGTCAGAGGGACAGGGCAGGCTCTGAGGGAAGTCCAGCCCACACCCAAGGCTCTAGTCTCAGGATCACGTGTATGCTTGGCCAGAAATGCCCCAGAACTTGGAATTCTCCTTACTACCCCTTCCCCTCTGGCCTCAGGATGTCTTGGAACCCGTATAACTGCAGCAGCAGCGATTTGGCAAATGTGTGTGTTGTAGAGACCCTGGCATTTTCAAGGTTCTGTGATGGGCACAAAGAGGTACAGTGCACAAAGATGAAAGCACAGGCCATCCCTGCCCTCAAGGAGCTTATACTCACTTAGTGCCTTTGTTCTTTTACCAGCAAACATTCACTGGGGCCTCTTACATGTCAGGCCCTGTGCTGGGCACTGTGGGGTGACTGTTGGAGTCGGCATATTAACAAATGAGTACGAGGTGCTCTTAGTCCCACCCTGGGGAAGTGGGGGGAAGCTTCACGGAGGAAGTGATGCTGGAGCTCACAAGTCAGAGAATAAGTGGGCCTTCACTGAGCCACACACATACGACGACATTTCACTTTGGCTAAACCACCACTTATTCCAGGCTGGATACAAAAGTGAATAAGTTGCAAGTCTGTTCTTTATGAAGCCACAATGAATTGGGGGAGAAAATAGGATGTGCTCAAGGCAAAAACAGAGAGGTTCGTGTAAGAATAGCTATGGTGTGGTCTGGATGACCAATCAACTCTAAGGAGGCAGGGGGGCGTGCTCACAGAGGGCTTCCTGGGATAGGTGGTGTCTGAGTGAGGTTCACAGGGCACATAGGAGGAGGACAGAGAGTTGAGTAGAGGCGGAAGATCATGTCAGGGGGAACGGCATGGAGGTATGAGGCAGTCCGGTTGGATAAGGTGGGGATTACAAAGCAAATCAGGTTTAAGGGAGGCCAGCTGGGGACTGGCACACCCACGCAGCCCACTGTGAGCCCAAGATTGGTGAGCCAGCCAGAGATCAGGAGCTTTAGTAGCTTGAAGAGGAGTTGGCAAGTCAGGGAAGGCTTCTGGGAGAAAGCAGGTCTCAAAGGAAGGCTATGGGGGGCCAGGAAAGAAAGACTGTTCAGAGGGCAGGAGAGTCATACAGCTGGAGCAAAGGCCTGGAGGCTGATGTGGATGCACAGATGAACTTGAGCGCTCTGGAGTCAGAAAAGGCAGGAGCTGCAGAGCAGCCAGGCTAGCAAAGAGGCTGGTGGGGAGGGGGGTGGAGGTGGAGATCTTGGGCCTGAGAAAGTGTCACCATTTCAGCCTAGGGGCCCAAAAGACCCTGCTCCCCACTCAAAGCACATTCTAGGAATGAGGGCAGGTGAAGCTCCAGCTCCCATGAAAGCTCCCTCAACACCCTTTAACTTCAGGCCTTCCCCTTCCTCAGAGTTTTTGTGTCATTTGCCCATTCATCACACATTCCTGTTTGCTTCCCCCAGTTCGGGAGTGTGGATCCTGCCATTCCACGTCTACCGCAGCAACTTCTGGGCAAGCTTGCCTCAGGAAACAGGGACACCACCCACAGGCAGCCACGACTGGGAACAAGTTGCTTCACTTCTCCAAGTCTCTGTTTTTTCATCTGTGAAATGGGTCTAACCCCTCCCTTCAGGCTCGTCAGGAGGATTCAAGGAGATCATCCCTATAAAATGCCCAGCACAAGGACAGGCACACAACTACACACACAACTACACACACAACTGCATGTTTGCTACACACTTACCTCCTTCTTCTTGCTTCATTTACTTTAGTCCTGCACAGTGGTTAAGTGCACTGACTCTGGAGCCAGACTGCCTGGTTCAAAGCCTAATTCTGCCACTTATTAGCTGTGTAACCTCAGGCAAATCACTTGCCCTCTCAGTGCCTTGTTTTCCTATTTGTAAAATGGATGTCATAATAATAGTACCTACCTCAGGAGATTGTCATGAAGATCAAGTGAATGTGTTAGGGGCTTAGAGCAGCACCTGCTGGGGAGTCACATTCTAGGTGCTAGCCATTCCTAGACTGCATTCTGAGTATTTGGAAACACGCCTGGTACCCGATAGATGCTCAACAGACTTTCTGAATGAAGAAATGAAGAAATGAGGCAACACCATGATGCAAGGGAATGCCTACATAGGAAGTCATTGAACACCAATACGTGAGGAGCTAAACCACCCCGACTGATTAAGTGCCTTCCCCAAATAAAACCCGGATAATCCCCACACCAAGAGTTAATCCACACTCCTCAGGTCACTCCGGGTTACCACACCATTTCCCTTCTTCCCACCCGCCTCTTTGCTTAATCAAAAGTGGGAAGGAAGAACAGGCATGGGGTGGGCAAGGGGAGCAGCCCTGGGACACCGCAGTGAGACCAGCACCCAGGAGCAGGAGCAGGAGAGGGCAAAGCCAGCACTGACTGCCCCAGGGATTAGAGGAGGGGATGGAGTAGAGTGAGCTCTGGCAAAAAGCCTGGGTCTCAGGACAGGGGAGACTCCGTGAAGGGGGCAGACAGGACCAATGACCACAAACAACAGGAAGGAACAGCAGAAAGAGCCGTTGGAGGCCAGGCCAGCATTCTGCATCGTCTCTCCAGCCAGCTAGCCAGCCAGCCAGCCAGCCAGCCAGCGGCCAGGCCCCTGTAGGGCAGGGCTCTGGCCAGCCTCCCAACCCCGCCCTCCTTGACCTGGAAGCTAGGGGCAGCCCAGACCTTGGCAACTGCTGCCCTCTCACGGCCACTCCAAAGAGGTGCAATGCTCTCTGCATTATCCTGGGTGTTTGCAGGAACTCAATGTCCCCAGAGCTGCCTAGAGACCACCTCAGGCCCATGGAGGAAGTTGGCCTCCCCAGGCCTTGTCTGTTTACAGCTCCAGCTAGTCCCCATGGGATTATTGTGCTGCCCAAGCTCCCTCCACACCTCTGTTCCCACTGGCTTCTACTTCCCATCAAGATCTAACCCCATCTCCTGATTGCAGATTCTTAAGACTCTGACCCCTCTTAGGGCTGTTCACCTACTCCCTCTGTCCCCCATCTATGTTCTCAGAGGTCTCCAAGAATTTCCTGTGACAGTACTTGACCCATTACAACCATATGTCAATGGCTATCTCCCCCCATTAGACTGGGCCCCTCTGGCAGTCTGTCTGTCCCTTGAGCCCCCATCCTAGGCCTGGACTGGCCTGTAGAAGGCTGTTTAATAATATGTGCTATGAGGACCAGGAGTACAAACCAGGACAAACAGACCACTTTTATGTATTTATTTACCAAAACTTGCATAAACCTGACCTCATTCACCAACATAAAACGTACAACCAGGACACACACACACACACAGGCCTTGGAGGAAACTGTCAAGTACTTTGAAGGACAGGAAGGAATGAACACAGCTGGGTGGACTTTTGGTTTCATTTGCAGAGGTTTGAGAAGGGCGCTCGTCCCACACACCGGGAAGGTAGAAGGATGAGAAAGACAATAAATAGAATCCTGGGCCCAGCCTGCTTTGGTACATTACAGGTATAGTCCTGTGCATGGCCCGGGCAGCACCCAGCCCTTAGCCAGCAGCAGGAGCCGAGGGGGCAGAGCCTGAGCAGCTGGTGCAGGTAGGTCAGACATGCAGCCAGAGGTCCCCTCCAAACAGTACCCGGTGCTCCACAAGGCAAGAGGTAAGACTGAGCCAGGCTCTGAAGACCCTAGCTGTTCATGTCTGAGGAAATGGTCTTTTTCCTTGTCCGAACCTTCAGTGAGCGCGAGGTGCCCTGCGGGGAGAGGGCAGGCACAACCTGAGAGGTGTAGGCTAAGTACCTGGACAGCCCACCTCCCTTGTGCCTTCCTTGCCACTGACCTCCCGCATGGGTGGCTTCCTCTTGACCACACGTAGGCTCTGGCTGCGGCTCAGAGGCTTCTCTCGGGGCCGGGCAGGTGGCTGGGAGACTGCCTCTGTATCTGACCAACACTCATCCTCAGTGTCGCTGTCCTGCAGGCCCCCTGCCCTATACCCTGTATAGAGGAGAGGGAGGCCAGGGAGGCAAAGCTGGGCATTTCCATAGTCTGAAGGCCCAGGGCCAAGATATACCTTCTTCTAACCCTTAGGGAAGCCACAGTTTGCATGGAAGAGGCATTCCTTCCGGAACAGCTCTGTATCTCTCTGTCCACTTACCGATGGGCGGCCTGCGGCGAGGTACCTGGTCCTCCAGGTAGAGGGGATCCTGGTAGGCAGGGGCAGGGGCATCAGGGATGGAGCGCAGGTCCTGCATGGAGAAGCTCCGCAGCCTTCCGGCCAGTGCACCCTGACTCTGCAAGTGATGGGGAACCACTGTATCACCTGGAGGAATGGGGCAGGGGATCCTAGTAGGAAGGGGTCTGAGTCGGGGCAGCTACTCAGGAAAATCAAGGGCTGACTGGTGGGTAATCACTGGGGCATAGGCCTCAGAACTAAAAGCAACCCAGTGACCTTCTAGCCCCATGCCTTTGTGGCACCAACAGGAAACAGGCCCAGAGAGCAGGAGCAACCACTCAGTCACTGTCCCAGCCAAGGAAGTCAACTTCCCGCTCCACGCTCCTGCCAACACCCCACTGTCACCTCTCATCCTGTTCCCTGGCATGGTCTGCTGCTCTCTCTCAGCTCCCTGATAGAGAGCTGGACTCGCCCAAAAGGCACGAGGTTGGGAGGACTGCTGAAGGGCTGGGGCCCAAGGTACCTTGGTGGCAGCCTGTACAGCAGCCGAAGCAGCAATGTTGAGGCCCCGTTTCCCAAAGCTGAGCATCGTCTCATAGCTGCGCTCCTTGGCCTGCACGATGCAGGTGTCAATCTCCTGTAGGGGTCGGGAAGGGGAGAGAGCTCAGGTGGACACCTGAAGACTGAAGTCACTCCTCCTCTGCAGCCCCAGAGAAGCCAGTGCGTGCCATGCCTCCCTGCCCACCCCTGCCTACAGTGCACTAGCAACCACACCAAGAGCAGACATTCCCATGCTTCAGTGAATGACCACGCTCAGCCTCCTCCCACCATCCCCAACACAACTTCCAGCTGGTGTTTCACACCTTCAAATGCTCATTCACCTGTGCCCCCATTTGATTATCACAGAAGAGGAAGAAGGCTAGGGTCTATCAAGGTCCCACAGCTGAAGGGCAGCAGGAGTCAGATTAGAACCCAGGTTTCACCCAGCGTCCTGAACCCCGAGTCCAAGGCTCTTTCCTTCACACCCACCCCTATGTTTCCCTCCCTGGTTCCCCCCGAGGTACCTTCTCATGACGGGATAAGGATGGGTGGACAAACTTTCGGTAAAGCAGGCTGGCCCCTTTGGTGTAAGGCGAGAGCAGCCATAGCACAAAGGCCATCTTGATCTCATAGTAGAAAGGGAACCTGTCAGAGCACAGCGGGAGTAAGGTCAGCCAGGGAGCTGGGCCAAGAGTGGGCCATCATCTCCCCACAGCCCACAGACCCCCTGCATGCATACCAGGAAATAAAGATGTCTGTGAAGGTTTCCACTGCCATGAACAGTGCAAAGACTATCCAGTACATCATCCACCGCACCTGGGGGTGGGGGTGGGGGTGTCAGAGGCCAACAGCTGAGCCTGCAGAGCCAACTCCCCTGTCCCAGGCTGACCCAGAGATTCCAGAGAGCCTGTCCTACTGCATTCTCCTGGCACCTGGCTGGCCCTAGAGAGGTGCCTCTGAGAAACTGCCACTCATTCCTGTACCCACCCCCAAGAAGCTTCACCCACAAGATTCTGCACAGGCACCCCCATAGCCTGCCCTCCAACCACACCCACTCTACACGCACCTGCTTATGCTCCTGGAGGAAGGGGAGGCCAGGTCAGACCATCCCCACCTTGCCAAGGCCTACCATACCCCCCAAGGTTGACTGTCATCCCGTCCAACCTGAACCAAGCTCTCCTGCCCACAGCCACACTCACATATTCACGTATGTTCTTGGTCTTCACAGCCTTGTAGGAAGCATAAGCTGGGTACAGCATCCCAAACACCAGCCTAGAAAACAGAGGGGGAGTATGAGGGGCATCATGCCCTCCCCCCCCACACCAGGTGGCCACTTCCCTGAAAGGTGTGAAGTAGCAAGGGCCTACCCTGTTCTTCTTGCTTGGCTTGCACAACCTGTGCCTGAGTCAGTGCCCTGGAGGCCACCTCCCCACCCTGCTGTTTACAAACAGTCCAAGCCTGCCCAAGCCTGCACCAGTGGCCTATGGGTGCATTATTGAGCGGGAGCACACACAGCAGGTAGGTGGGAAGCAGGCTTCTGAGCTGGTGAGAGGGCCAGGCTGTCCCCTCCCATGGACACGCAATCAGGGCCACCAGACCTGGCACTGCCAGGCTGCAGACAGGGATCTTGGAGCCAGGTGCTGGAGTACTGAAAGGTAGGACAGAGTGGGGAGGCTGAGGCCAGGGTGGTGAGTCATGTGACTGCTCAGACAGGAAGCAGGCACCTGAAATCTCCGCCCACAACGTGCCACAACACTTTGTTTGCCAAGGGGCTGCAGGCTGGTGTGAGGTCCTCTGTCCCACACTCCTGTCTGCAGTGTATGTGACTGAGGGGGGCCGGGGAGAGGGCGGTCGCCATGAGCCAAGAAGGCTTTGGGGGTAGAGTACAGGCACGGGTGCCCGATGCCACGCGGTAGGCCCGAAGGTCCGTTAACCCTTGCGGGCACTAAAAGCCCCTTTCCCACCAGATGTTCCCATCTTCCACCTCAAGGGCGGCCTGGCACCTGTAGGTAGAGGGGGTATGAAAGCGGCCATACTCACACTACCAGGCGACAGATCATCCAGGACACCATCCCGCAGCCTCAGGACGAAGGGAGAACCCCTACAGGATGCCTAGAGGGACGCTCACGCAGGGCTGGGATGGGGTAATCAGCGGAAGGGCGAGAACCAGAGGGGCGCTCCGGCTGCCCCTTGGCAGAGGCGGAGCCGGCCGCCCCCTAAATCTGCAGTGCGGGGAGCCTGAAGAATGGGGAGACCCGTGGGCTGAGGCGAGGAGGCCGGGGCTCGGAGAAACCGACTAGGGAGCCGGTAAGGGCGGGCGCGCTCTGCCGCCTCGCCGCGCTGCCGGGGCAGTTACGGCTCCCACCCGCACTTCCTGCTGCGGAGAACCAGCTGTTCGACTCTCCTCGCGGCGCTGCTGCGTCCCAGGCAGCGGGTTGCGGTCAAGGCCTTCGTTCGTTCGGGTCCCCGAGGTCTCAGAGCGCTGGGCCACCGGCTCCGGCCTCGGGGCGGAGTTTGCAACTCACTTGAAAGTTGCACGGAACTGGGTTCTGCCCAACCCCAGGTCTCCGGCGCTCGGCGCAGGCGCAGTGCGGCCCCGGAGGGGGCGGGACGAGGTCAGGGAGGCCAGGGGCCTGCCCCTTAAAGGGGCGATGCACCTCCTACTTGTGGATGGGGTCCATAGGTTGAGTAGCAGCCCTGATTGCAAAGATTAGAGGGTGGGAAACAGCGACAAAAAGGTGGGGAGGAGGAAAAGAAGGAAATTTGGATTCCAGAGTTTTCTCAGAAAACCGGCTTCCTCCTTTTGCCTTGTCTTTCCTTTCTGTAAAATGAGAAAGGGCATGGGATGGATGCAGGACCCCAATTCCAGGCTCACGCACACTCGGAAGGAGGCTAGGCCTGGACAAATCCAGGTCTTGCACCACTGGGCCAGGAGATGCGTGAGTGCCTCAAAGACGCTGAGTTGACCTAGAGCGAAAGCGGGAGGAAGTAGGGAGAGGGGATCTGAGGGGCTCAACATCCCCATGAGATTCACCCTGAAGAGTGGGCTTCAGGAGTTGACGTCTCTCAGAGTTACCTCTCCAGAGCCCACATATCTGGGTGGGCTGACCATGATGATTTGAGAGATTCTCCGCAGAGCCCTGAGCACCCGCACTCCCCATGCCTTCTTCACCAGAAATTTGAAATTCCACCTATTCCTGGGAGTCAAGAACACAAATATCCCTAAGAGCTTAATCATATCAACAATTGCCACTTTGTAGCAAGTTTTTGTATGCAGGGTCTTGACCTTTACAAAGATCCCTTTTTTACCATTTAGGAAATACATTCCCTCTGGGATGAAAAGTAACTTCATCTGGTGGTATTTATTGCTGGATGATAATGCTTGGCTTATCAAGTCTTCTGAGCTCCAGCCTGGAAGGGGACAGGGAACTCAGAAGCTCCTCTGGGGGGAGGTGCATATGGGGAAGAAGGTGGGAGCTCAAAAGAGAAGGCAAAAGTTGTTGCCTCTAGAACTTTGTATATAGGATTGCACTCCTTGTACCTCTTTTGCGTAGCACTCCATTCCTCCCTCGGGCAATGGGACCTTGCCTCCCCCACCTAGACCCTGTGCCACCTCCCCTCTGCTTCATAGGGCTGGTGTGAAGGAGACAGCAGAGTTCCCCAGAGCCATGGAGGTGGGCAACTTTGGCAGTTATTACTTTTTATTAGAGCTATAGTTAACACCCACCACCTATGGAAAGGATGGAACAGGTAATGACTGGGACCAGGGAAAGGAGGCTTCCTGGGAATAAATAAACTCGTGGTAATTATGTTCTTTTAATTACTATCATCAATTTTATTGGTGTTGCTGGGTGTGAGAGCTAGCAGTGAAACTGACCCACAGGAGAAACTCCCCTGAGGCCTGCTCTTCCCATCTAACCACCCCCTCACCCTGGGCCTTGCTCCCACCCTATGTTGGAAGAACAAGAGACACCACAGGCTAGGATCCCACCATCTATCTCTAGGCACAGACATTGTGATCGAGGTGAAAGTTGAGGTTCATCAAGGAGACACATCCTTGTGTCCTTGGAGCAGAAGGATGTGACTGACTTAATAGGGGGCCAGCTCAGAAGGAACAAGGAGGTTGCGGAAGAGGGAAGGGACATCCATTCCTCTGGAGGAAAGGGTACTAGGCTGACTGTGTGCATGTGTGCCTTGGGTCCTTTGGTACCTGCTACAGAACCACCTCCTTCCCAGCTGCCTTCCAGAGTCACCTGCCCTGACCTCAGCATCTACCCCTACTTGCTGGCAAAGACCTCCCCTGTACCTATTTGAAGGCTACCCAGCCGGGAAGGTCTCTCACATGGAGACTCCTGGTCCTGATGACTGTGCTTAGGAAATCTAAGGGACATCAGAGGTTTGCTCCTGAGAGCAGGACTCAGCATGGAGGAGCATGTGGCTGGCAGCTGAGGGGTATCATCCTTCTTGGCTTTGGCAGAGTGAGTGGACTCTGCCTCTCACGGCCTTTGGTCATGAGATGTTGACACAGTCACCCAGCTACACTGGGTTGCTTAGCAACTCTCTGGACACACAGATGAACCCCCAGGGCAGGTGACCAGGCAGGCATATAGCAGAAAGCTGGGCATTTGGGGAGAGAAGTGTCTCCCACCCCTAGAAGGAGTCCTGGGGGGAAGTGACAGAATGATGTTTATCTTCCTACTGGGCAACAGAGTGCCAACGTGTCTGAGAGACTCAACCCACTTTCCCTGGCAACTTCTCCCTGGCACAACATGAGGGTCCATTGCCCATTTGAAAAAGCAGAACAGGAATTCCCAGGACAGTATGGCTGTGGGGCCTGAGGGGCACCTGCTAAGCCAAGAACACATGAATGTGGTTTGAAGAGGTGGAAACCCAGACATGTCACCTATGAGACTCCACTTTGAGGACTGGTCAGGGGCAGGCTTGGCTGGGCATCTGAGGCTACAGGTGAGACATAAGGCACAGGGGCTCTGAGACTGATGGCTAAGGAACCCTCAGCCACAGACGGCAGTTCTCCCCAAAGATCAACCTTCTCTCCCACCAAGCACTCTTCTCTGAGCCACCTCTGTATCTCATATGGTCCTAAAGACCAATACAAATCATAATTCTGTGACAGACACACTATTCCAAGGGTCTTTCATATATTAATGTATTGTATATTTAATGCATTTACATTTCACACTAACCCTGTCAGGTATGTATCTCGATTATCCACCTCTCATAGATGAGAAAACTGAGATACAAATAGGCTAAGTAACAGGGTTGAGGCCACCACTGCTAGTAAGTGACAGAATCAAGAACTGACAGTGTATGTTTTATTATCTACTTTACAGAAGGAGAAACCAAAGGCCAGGGAAATCAGTCAACTTGCTTGAAATCTCACACATAGGGCAGGGCTGGCAGCAATGGGGGAAGGGGAGAGGAGAGGAGAGGGACTGCTGAGATTGTCTTTGGCTATGTTGGTTGGAGTTGACCTCATAGAGGGACAGACTCCAATCTCAGTGGGCCCCGAGACTGTGATCTCCAGGAAGAAACAGCTGGGTCATGAGTCAGCCACAGGTGGTAGAGACTAGTCACACTTTCTCTGCACCTGAGTATCATCACCATGAACTCCTCACTCCAGGACCAGCTGACCTTGGGGTGCCCACTCGCTCCTCCAAGGAAAGAGAACATGGAAGAAGGGAGTCTGAACACTAATGCTGCCCCCCCCCCCCCACAACGCCTCCGTGAACAGCAGGGACAGAGAGCACAGCCCTGGCTCTGTTCTCAGTGAAACAGCTACCACCAAAGCCACTGGACACCTGAGAGCCAGCAATGGGGTAGGAAATTTTTATTTGCAGCAGTGAGTCGTAACATTGCCCCCAAGTGCCCCTGGGCATCTTGCCACCGGTACGCCCTCACACAGCCTGGGCACAGGGATGTTTCCCCACCCTGTGCCTTCTCCACTGGCCTCCAGCTCAGAACTACCTATTCCCAGCATACAGCAGAGGGCAGCAGAAGCTTGACTCCCAGGTGCTACTCCCACCGGACCCTCACCCCCTCCACCACTCAGCTTGCTTTAGAAGGCAATGCACCTGGGGCCTGTCTCTGTGGACTAGAGAGGTCCCAAGATCCCCCAAGATGCTCTCTAGCCCTGCTCTACTCTTGGCACCCACCCAGTTGGCTCATGTTTGCAGAGTCCCTGGCTCGGCCAGCTCTTGGACCCACCCAAAGGAGCCTACACAGCTCAAGGTCCAATCCCAAAGGTGGGGCTGAACGACAGGGTGGTCTGAGGCTTCGGCAGCTATAGTAAAGAAAAGCTGGAAGGCTTTTATCTGGGTGGTCTCCTGTCCACAGGTGAGCGGCATTCAGGATCAGAGCAGGAAACTCCAGTAAGAACAGAGAACCCTAAGAAAAAGTCAGGGTCTGCTGTTGTTATTGCTTTGGGCAGAGGGGCTTTGCCCCCAGGAGATCAAGCTGGTGTCCAGAGGCTGGCACCACCATTCCCATCCTTATCAGCTACAGGGTGGGCACACCAGGGATGAGCAGAGGAGGGTGGGTACTGTGTGTCTTCTCCAAGAAGAGAGGCAAGGTGATGAAAGAGAGCCTCGTTAGGCAGCACTGAACCTGCATGTGTGCACACAGAAATGGGAGTGTCAGCAGGTGTGTGTGCGTGTGTCCACGTGTGCATGCAGAAGTACAGCATGGGTGAGTGAGCCCAGCAGTGTGAAGGATGTGGCTGTGGGCTGCAGGGCAAAGCACAAGTAGGTAAACAGACACTGGGAGCACCAACAGGAGAAACTTCGGAGTAGGAAGAATAAGCTGAAAAACAAGAGGGGGGGTGGCCCTGCCCTTCCTTCCCGTACTCCTTCCCTGGGGCCGGAGCACGGGGAAAGCAGCAGACCAAGGGGGGGCCTTCAGGTAGGGTGTGGGGCCGACAAGTGTCCACATATGAGAGGGCACAGGGTTGCTGGGTTGCCTGGTGCGTATACAAGTCTTCATGCTGATTACAACTATGACAAGTGGCTCTCCTGGGCCAGTCCACAGTGTGGCCCATGCTCATGGGGAGTGCGGAGGGTGTATGTGAGGGTATGTACACAGGTTGGCTACATGTGTCTTCACATGGGCACACATGCTGCTCACACAGAGACTCCTGTTCAGCCTCGAGTGGCTGCCCGAGGAACACAGAGGCCTCGGCACCCCTCTAGGCACTGAGATCCACCACTATGTGTCGGTACACGAGCGTCTGTCCCTTGAAGCTAGGGGCCAGGAGCAGCTGAGCATCCCCAGCAGGCATGTAGCAGAAGGCCCGAGGGGCCTGCACAGCCAGCTCCTGGAACCGCACAAACTTTTGGCGCCCCTCATCCCACTGGTAGATCTGCGTGAAGGAGAAGTCGCTGCCCAGTGCCAGGTAGCGGCGGCCACCCACGAGGAAGGGCTGCATGGCCAGCGAGCCCCTGGAGGGCAGGGCCTGCACTTCAGAGAAGCGGGTGCCCTCCCAGCGCAGGATCTTGGAGTCACCGATGTAGCGGCTGAGACACAGGTAGCTGTCGCGCCCAGCACGGAAGTGTTTCACAGCCTGGGCATCAGGCACCTGGGTCACCTCACCCTGGGCCACAAACTGCTTCTGGGTGCGGCTCCACTGATAGATGACAGGTGCCTGGGAGCTACTAGATACAATCAACCGTGGCTTGCCCTCGCCATCTACAAACTCCAGGTCAGTGTCACGGTGCCAGGCATGCAGGGCCTGGTGGGAGTAGAAGCCATTCTGGTGCCAGCGGTAGAGGCTGGTGGCACCCGCCTTGGAGCTGTCGGCCACGGCAAAGTACCAGTCGCCGTCAATGCGGAAAGCTTCCAGGTCGTTGGGCTTGCGCACACGCTGTGGGTCGATATCCTGCAGCTTGGTGAAGCGTGTGGTGTTGGGGTCCCAGTGGTAAATGTAAGATCCACCGAACAGCTGGGCCACAACCACGTACAGCTGGCTGTCTACCACCATTGGCTTGCAGTGCACTGCAGAGGGGGCTGCCAGGGTGGAGGGAAGCAGGGTGAAGACAGTGTCAGGCAGCCGCGGGCCCCCAGCCCACGCCATGCCCTCGGCAAAAGGGGGTCAGTTCCCTCCAGCCCCGGGCCAGAACTAAGGCTCTCCCCTAGAGCATCCCTCCCCCTGATGCCCACCCACTTTTCACAGCTAATAATCTGTCTCAGCATCATGCTCCCTCCGCCCTTGCTCCCAGAGTTTAAATATAAGCTGACACTAAGCACAAAATAGGTATCCCTAGCTATTGACCCATTGTTTATCCATAATGTCATTATTGAACTTTTATTGTGTGAAGTCACTGTGCTAAGTGTGAACACAGTTCCTCAATTAATCACTCCGAAGTGGAATCTATTATTTTGCCCAGAAGCAGGCTCAGAGTCTAAGTGACTTGCCCAAAGCTACCTGACTGGCCAGATGCCAGGCAGGGGAAGGAGGAAGAGTCTGTGCCTGTCCACAGCCTGGTGATAGAGCCAAGGTATACAAAATGACAGCTTGATGTTTGGATAGTTGTGTATGAAAACGCATTCTCCTAAGAACTCCTACTTTTGAAAGGGCCTTAATGTATGAGGACGTCCACACAAATGTATTTGTCAACAACCAGACAGATCTGACCCCTTCTCAGGCACCCAAAGCACATGGGGCCACACTCTTAACCTATCTTAGTGTCCTCAGTCATCTCCTCTCCACCTCTCCCCTCTCCTTCCCACCCCTCCCCTCCCTTCTCCTTTCCTCTCCTCTCTTCCTTCCCAGTGCTGCTTCACCCATCCTCCTCCTCCCCTCCTCTCTACCCAAGAAAGCTCATGCTGAGCCCCAGGCTCTGGCAGTCACCCCCAAATCCCTTCCACAGCCTTGGTGCACCTGTGTAGATACTGATGATTCCCCCAGCACCCGAGCTGCAGCTCAGACCCTCCCTGCCCACACACCCAAAAGCACCTCAAACTCCAGCTGGCCATTACTGAGCAGATATGTGCCCCCAAACCTGGTCCTCTTCTCCGTGTTCTCAGCTTCAGTTTGTGGCAGTCCCCCCAACCAGAAACCTAGAGCCATCCCCAACACCTCCCTGTCTCTCACTCACCCACAACTAATTAGTCCTGAGTCCTGTCAATCCTCCCTTCTGCTTTCTAATATAGTTTGTGTAGGATTGCTGTTATTTTTTTTTCCATAAATGTGTTATAGAATTTATCAGGGAGACCATCTGGCCCTGGAGTCTCCTTTTGGGGAAAGTTTTTGTTTTGTTTTGCTTTTGTTTTAATAAGGACTTTAAGTTCTTTTAGAGATACAGGGCAATTTAAATTTTCTGTTTCATCCTGTGTCAGTTCGCTCCTCCTTTCTAAATCTATCTCTCCACCCCACTACTATTGCCCCAGTCCAGGTTCCAGCAGATCCCCCTAATAGTGTGCCCACATGACTTGGCCCATGCCAAGCCACTCTCCATGCCGCATACAGAGAGAGTGTTCTAAAATACAGGTTGGATTGGTTCACACACTCTGCTCAAAACCTGTCCATGACCTGGTCCTCATGTCTTTTGGGTTTCATCTGCCTCTCTCCACTTTGAACCATATGGTGCAGTCAAATGAGCTGCTTATGGTTTACACATGTACACATTCATACACTAAGCTGTTGCACTCCTTCTTGAATTTGCTCATGTCGTTCTCTCTGCCAGAATATACTTTCCACATTTTTTCTCTGAGCTATGTATCCCTCAGCCTTCTAGATTCAGCTCAAATTCAGTGGATCCCAAACTGAGCTCACTAGCCACTCCCATCTCCTCCTTGGTTTACAGGCCCCACCCAGTTACTTAAGCCAGGCTCTTAGGCATCACCTCTGACTTGTCCTTCACCCTCACCTTCAAGACTCAGCTCAGGTGTCTGCTCCACTAGGAAGCCTTCCTTGATTGTCCAGGGTACACCTCTCCTTTGCAGTCCCAGAGCATCATGTACATATCTCCCTCCTCACACCCATCTATTACATGAATGTTACCTGTGTATATGTTGGCCTCTCCCCCAAAGACTGGAAAGTTATTATGGGCAGAGACCATGTCTCATCTATCTCTCTACCTATAGGAACCCACTGGAGAGGAACAATTAAGACCATCCCCACCCCAACCCCTTAAAGTGGGGCCAGCACAGCCAGACTGGGGCAGGTACCTGGTATTCTATCATAATCTCGAAGCTGCCGTTCAACATAGTCCCACTTGAGGACGGTGCAAGCGCTGGCACCTGGCTGGGCCAGAGCCAAATAGAGGTCGCTGGAGTAAAGGAAGGGCTCGGCTGATACTGCTGGGAAGGGCAGGGTCTGGTACAGCACAAAATCTGCAGGGTCAAGAAGTGAGGGGTGGGGTGAAGAAGGGTAAGAGCTTGTTGGGTGATTAGGTTGCTGGATTGCAAGGCCAATGTTGGGGGTGGTTCTGGCAGTGCCTGTGGGGCTGCCCTGGGGAGGTCTGCTGGGGGCATCTCCTACCTGTGGTGATGCAGTCGAACTCCCGCAGTGGCAAATCCTGCACCTTGTGCTCTTGGAAGCGGGGCGGGCTGGCGCAATAGATGGGAGCCACCGTGGTGTTGGTGTGCACCAGCCACTCCACCAGCCACTTCACTTTGCAGTCACAGTTGAGTGAGTTGCCCCGCAGGTCCCTGGATCATGAGGGTGACGGAGGGAATATAGAGAGGAACAGGCTCCCAGCTGTTCTGCCCACCCAGGCTCTCTAGGTTTTTAGAAGTAGGTATAATCAAGGCCACTGCTGGTTGCTCACATGGCATCTTTGCACAGATTAGAGAAAGGTTCCCCTGGGGGTAGGTACACCCCTGTGGAGACATGCTTGGCCAGTGGAGTGGGAGCTGAGTTTTAGTCCCTACTTGCCTCCTAGGTCAGGGGCCTTTTGCAGTGTAGAACCTGCACAACTATGTTACATCTCAGTTCCTCCAGACCTTCCACAATCCTGGGTTGGTTTTCTTCTTGTGTAAGTACTGATTGATTGTGGCTATCTCTAGGACTTCAGTGAAGGTTCAAATCAAACATAGATTTAAAAAGCACGTGTTTGGGGGCACCTGGATGGCTCAGTGGGTTAAGCACCTGACTCTTGGTTTTGGCTCAGGTCGTGGTCTCATGGTTCATGGGATTGAGACCCGCTGACATCATGGAGCCTGCTTAGGATTCTCTCTCTCCCTCGCTCTCTGCCCCTCCCCCCCAAAAAATAAATAAATAAACTTAAAAAAAAAACATATACACATAGTGTCTCGTGTGTATCAACACAGCCTTCTGGGAGGCATCTCCAAACCCAAGCCCTCCCAGCCTCTCAAGACCTTATGATCTTCCCAATTCTGGCTCCCACACCGCTCCCTCCAGGGATGCGCCCCTCTGTGGCATTGTTAAAAGAAGTAGGGCTCAGCCTTACAAGTCACTCAGGATGTCCAAGGGCCGAAAGATGTCTCTAGGCAGTGTCTGCAGATTATTGTTGGCCAGCGATCTGCAAGAGAGACCCTGAGTCACCTGAAGATTGTGGCTAAGGCCATAGGCCACAGGAGATGAAGGGCTTTGGTCTGGTGTGCTTATGTACATGATGTACTCACAGGTGTGTCAAAGACTTGAGTCCTCTGAAGGTAAACTTGGATAGTGCCCAGATGTCATTGTTCTCAATGAAGCTGAGAAAATGAGAACTTGTCTTAGATGCCACTCAGCATCCCAGACCCCCAACCAGCTATTTCCCTCTGCTCCATCTAGATTTCTGCCCATGGTCCTAAGCCAGGCTTCCATTCTGATTCTGGAGACATTAAGCCTGTGGTGACAGGGCATCCAGGCAGGATGGTTTAGGCAGAGGGATGGATGAAATGACCCTCTGCTCAAGTCCTGTGGTCAGAGGATCCAAGGGCTCTCCACTCCCCCCATCTTCCCCCAGCCTTCCTCATTTACCCTCCCCTCTCAGCCCACCCAGGTCCCAGCTCCCTCCTCCCTTCTAGTTCCCATTTCCCGGTTCCTTGCCACACACAGGTACTGCAGGTGCGACAGTCCTGTGAAGGCATTGTCTCCAATCAGAGTAAACTTGTTGGAGTTGAGCAACCTGGAGAGACAGAGGGAGAATTAGAGCTTCCAAGCCTGTGCCCGCTGTGCCAGCCCCCAGCCTGTTGCCTCACCCTGGGGATTCCTCACAGACTGGCTGCCCTGCCACTCCACCTTGGGACCCCAGCCCCAGCCGGGAGCCCCAGAGAAGCCCAGCAGCAAGACTAGCCAGGAACCCATTCTGGTCCCAGAATCTTCTTCAAGGGTAGAAACAGCCAGGGGCAGATCTCTCCGGTCAAGCTGGGTCCTTCCCCACTGCATCATTCCTGTCTCCATCACCACTCTCTGCCTCCTACCCTCGCCCCAGCTCACTCTGTCCCTTTCAGACTGGTGGTGAGTTTGAGGATAACCCACAGTGAAAAGGAGTTGGGGTAACTCACAAGCACCCTTTCCTGCAACTGACTCTCCAAACAGAAACATTCCCTATTACAATTCCACACCCTCTCCTCCCTCCCTTTCAACCCCCAACTCTTCCTTCAAATCCTGGTGTCAGCGGTCTCTATGATGACCCTTCTTCCTGCAGTGTCCACCCTATGGCACCAGCCCAAGTTACTGACCCCAGTTCTTTTGGGTCTCCAGAGGAGGCAAGTCCATTCCTAATTGGGCCCTAAATATCCACTCTTGGCTTTTGCATGCAACCCCCAACTTCCTTCTCCCCACTGCGGCTCCCTTCACCCTTCCTGACTCTATGCTGCTGCACCTTTTGTGGCTATCCCATCCAGTAAAAGTAAGGGACACCTGTATGTTAATCTCCAATGGCTATCTTCATTTGCTCTCTTCCCCCCAGTCCAGGGTCTGCCCCCTTCCACTGCCCCACCCCCTACCCGCCCTTCCTCAAGGCCCTGTCCATACAGGAACTGCAGCAGTGGCAGGTGGGAAAACGCTCCATCCTGGATCTCCGAGAAGGCAGCATTCACCAGCGTCCTGCAGGGGACACCTGAGTCAGTACTGTGGGGACTTTGCAGGGACTGGGGGGGTGGGGGGGGGAGGGGTGGGGTTCACAAGGTGAACAGGGCAATTGTTCTGTGCACACTTGCCCTGGAAACCACTCATTTCACCAGCCTGGGCCACCCACCTAGGGCTATCTTTCTCTTCTCCTCATAAACTCATTGCCTTCCGTCTCACTATCCTCCCCTACTACCTCCCTCAGCACCAGTGGCCCCAGGCTCAGCTTCCCCTTCAGCCAAAAGAAACACCCACAGTGTGCTGGGTGCTGTGGAGGGATGGGGCACTGGGATGGCGGTGGGGATTAGCACCCTGCTTTCAAGGACCACACAGCTCATCTAGTCCCTGAGGCCACTTAACTGCAAGTGACAGGCTGGCTGGCCCAGTGCCAGAGTGGATGGGAGACCAGCGGCAGGCGTCTGTCCCCAGACAGGGCACTGTGTGGGTATATCCCACTTCTATCCCTTCCCCTGATTCCACCCTCCCTCTCCCCACAAAAAGCCTTTCTGCCCTTGGTGTGACATCACAGGCAGGAGCCCACATGCTCTTGTAAACAACCCCTCCCCCCATGTTCAGAGCCCTGCACACAGTAGGTCTCATTGATGCTGCCGATGGTGATGATTCATTCTTGGCCATAAACTCCTGTTTTCCCCAGCCATGGCTGCTGAGCCTGCATGACTACAGAACTCCCTACCTGGAGGATGCCTTGAATCTCCAGTCCTGAGGACCCCTGGAGTCTTCCTGCTCCCCACGCTTTGTAGACGGGGAGCAAGGGTTTTCCCATCCACTCCCAGAGAGGCTCTTGCCTTCCTCCCTCTCTCTGCTCCCCCACCTCAGAAGCCAGGGCACTCACAGAGAGATGACCTCGGAGGGCAGGTTCCTGGGCACTGCCTTAGAGTCCACGCAGAAGGCGGTGTCCCTGGTGCAGGAGCAGCTAGGCGGGCAGGGGGGCGTCTTGGGGGGCCTCTTGGCACTGACTTGCAGCATCAGGCAGAAGCCGAGCGTGGACAGCGCCAGCAGCCGGAGCCCGGAGCCCCGCCTGGCCCGCAGCCCCGCCATGCTGACTGCAAGCAAGCTCTCCCTCGGGTCACCGGCCGCAGCCCCCGCCCCGCGGCTCTCCGCCACCCAGCGCGGGCTGGCACCTCCCGGCCACTGCCGCCAGCAGCCGCTGCCGCAGCTAGGGGCCCGGCTGCCCGCTGCGGAGAGCCGAGTCCTCCAGCCCTCGGCTGCGGGCTCCGTCACCTCCCCTGCTCGTTCTCGCGAGCCGGCTGGGAGAGCTGCGCGGGCCCGGAGCCGAGCGAGGGCTGACCGGCGGGGGCGGGCGCGGACTGCGGCGGGGGCGCGCGCAGGGCCGAGGGGGGTGGGGAGCGGGGGGGGGGAGGGTGGGTGGGACGGCGGGGGGGGGGGGGGGGGGGGGCGGCGGGGGGAGTCCCGGGCTGGGAGTAGCCAAAGAAAGAAGTGGTTGCGGCTCTGGCCGCTGTATGCACTACCAGCGGTCTCTGGGGCCATCTGCTTGCGTGTCTGGCACCCAGAGGGTCTGTCGTGAGCGCAGGTGTGCGAGGTATACATGTGCATCCTATGATGGCATGACTGTGCACGCGTACACACCTGCCTCTGCACGGGAACGGGCACAAACTCCCTGCTGCGGGCATTTCTGCATTGTGGGTCCACGTGCTGTGTGTGCCTGTATATCTGTCCTGGCCCTTAGGGGACACATCCTCTAAACAAGAGTTCATGGGTGTGTCATAAGCGCCATGTATGTGCATCTGTGTTCTTTTGTTTCCAAGAGCCAGTGAACAGAATGTGCCTGTGTGTCTCTGTGGGAAAAGGGAAATGTTTGTCACTCAGTTGGACTGGGAGTGTGTGGAATTCTGGAACATATCTCACTACCCAACCACAGACTGTTGAAGCTGGGAAGAGCTTTGGGTGTTTTCCAGTCCATCTCTTTGTCACAAATGAGGAAACTGAGGCCCAAACTTGGAGGAAAGCAGCCAAGCTTTCCACAGTAGATGTCACATCCACTGTGTGGTGTGCCCTCTAGGCATGTAATCCTTCTAACCTTTTGAGGATGATAGTAAGCCCCCTTTTACAGATAAGAGGAGTGAGGCTGATAGTACCTGAAGAAAGCGACAGAACCAGGATTTCAACCCACAGTGCCCAATGCCAAAGTTCACAGTCATACTTCTACACCAGGAGTCTTCAAAGTGTGGTCCAGGGAGTCCAGGGGGCCTTGAGAACCTTCCAGGGAGTCGCTGAGGTCAAAACAATTGCCCTAATAATGTTAGAACATAATTTCACCTTTTCACTTTCATGCTTTCACAAAAGTATCCTGGAATTTTCCAAAGGCTACACAATATATCTTCTATTAAGCCAGAAATTAGGGGTGCCTGGGTGGCTCAGTCGATTGAGCATCCAACTTCAGCTCAGGTCATTATCTCACATCTCATGAGTTTGAGTCCCATGTTGGGCTCTGTGCTGACAGCTCAGAGCCTGGAATCTGCTTCAGATTCTGTGTTTCCCTCTCTCTCTGCCCCGCCCCTGCTTGTTCTCTGTCTCACTCTCGTTCAAAAATAATAAACACTAAAAAAAAATTTTTTTTAAGCCAGAAATTAAAGAGATTTACAGAGGGGCGCCTGGGTGGCTCAGTCGGTTAAGTGTCTGACTTCAGCTCAGGTCATGATCTCGTGGTCTGTGGGTTCGAGCCCCGTGTCGGCTCTGTGCTGACAGCTCAGAGCCTGGAGCCTGTTTCAGATTCTGTGTCTCCCTCTTTCTCTGACCCTCCCCTGTTCATGCTCTCTCTCTCTGTCTCAAAAATAAACATTAAAAAAAATAAAGAGATTTACAGAAATGCAAGGCAACAACATTCTTGCTTCTAATTTCTTTTGCTTTGTAAAATAAATTTATTTAAAAATTATGTTATTGGGGGGTGGGAGGGAGGGGAGGGTGGGTGATGGGTATTGAGGAGGGCACCTTTTGGGATGAGCACTGGGTGTTGTATGGAAACCAATTTGTCAATAAATTTCATAAAAAAAAATAAAAATAAATGTGCAGGTCACCTGAAAAAAAAATAAAAAAAAATAAAAATTATGTTATTTATGTTAAAACATAGAATGAGTTTATCGCAATTTTCATTAATTAATTAACATTTAAAAATAACCTAAACAAAAGCTCTTTGGGCCCTCAGTATTTTTTAAGAATTTTAAGGGGTCCAGAGCATCTGGGTGACTCAGTTGGTTAAGTGTCTGACTTTTGATTGCAACTCAGGTCATGATCTGCATAGGGCTCTGCACTGTCAGGATCTTGCTTAGGATTCTGTCTCCCTCTCTCTCTGCCCCTCCCCAGCTCACACACACGCTTTCACTCTCTCTCTCTCTCTTTCTCTCTCTCAAAAACCAAATAAACTTTAAAAAAAAAGAAGAAGAAGAAGGATGTTCTCAAAATGTTTGAGAACCGCTGCTCTATACCTCCCTGGGGGTCCTCATGGGGACTGACTGTACCAAAAGTTTACAGGTACAGGACAAGGGGAAACTTGGTCAGGTTGGCTGGGCTCTCAGTCTGGTATTCTTTCCACATCAAGCCAGGAAACTGAGATCAAGATCACTGGGTTTAAGATGTGTCCCCAGCTGTCCCCAGCCTCTGCCAGTGGGGGCCTCTCTGGTAAGGAGCTTATGTCCATATTCTCTCAACCAGGGATGTCCCTTCCCTTTGATGCTCACTTGCCAATGCCCATCGAGCTGCCCGTGCTGCCCTCCCATGCCAGCTTGTGGGAATACAAGCAATGGGGGTGGGGAACGTGGTTGGGGCAGCTGGGCAACTGTCCCCACTGGTCCCTGGCACGGCTCTGCCCAGCACACAAAGGGCAGAGTGAATCTTGTCCTAACCCCTGCAGCTGAAGAGCTGGAAGGAAGAAAAGAGGAGGCACACATAAAAGGAGTGGCTACCATAGGGCTTACATCACCCAAGGTTCTCCCAGAGGGATTTAACCTGGAGACAGACAAAAAGAGGGAGTCTGGGTCCTACTGTCAGCTAATGAGAAGAGATGTCTTGGGGGGGGGGGTCAGCGAAGTAGATGATGATAATCATGATGATCAGCTTGATGATGTCATTGGATCCTCACAAGAGCTTGGAGAGAGAGACAGAATGGGCAGACTGGTCCCATTTCACAGTTGTCCACACTAAAGCCTAGAAAGGCAGAATGACTCCTTTAGGGTCCCAGAGCTGTCAGTGAAGCATTGCAATGTCCACATACTGAAGGAACAAACTATCGACTGTTGGCCAAGAGCCACTTGGTGTTTGGCTATACCACTGAATATAATTCCATGTTGGCTGTGTGCATGCTCCTTGCCCTGCAACAGGTACACAGAATCCTCGGGGGAGCATGGTCTCAGGGCCAGTCCCAGGGAACATAGGGCAACAATAAGCACCCACATAGCTGAGGAGCACAGCAGTGGATGCTAACTGGCAGGTTAAAGAGCAGCAGGAGACTGGGAGATTTTGGAGGAGGGATGGGGCACCGCCTGGAGTGGTGTGGTCACAGAGCAGGTGCGATTGGCTCTTGTCTGGCCTTTTAGGGTGGGTGGCTCTCAGAGAGGTGGAGAGGCATCAAGGGTGGTATTTCCAGGGGAGAAAAATGGCCTCAGTAAAGACCAAGACATGAGAAGTCTACAACAGAGGGCTGTTGTTGGGGCTGAGGTGATAGCTATGCGTGCTCAGCTAAAGGTCCCTCCTCGCTTCCTGAGAGGGAAGACAAGGACCGCAAGACCTCTACTGGGTCAGTTCCAGAAGTCTCAGTGCTAGCATCTGGACTCCCCTTATGAAATTTGAGGGCAACGTTCTTTCCCCAATTGCTGAACAGGCAAAAACAAGTGTGTGTGTGGGGGGGGACCATAAAGCTTGTGAGAATTACAGCCCAAGGGCAGCCTGCAGGGGAGACTGAGGACCTGAGAGAGCAGAGGCTTCTTTCCAACAGAGATTCCTTTCCCCGCACCAGCTGATGATGGCAAGCCCTACACACAGTGCCTGCTCAGAACAAGCTCCACAGCTGGACCATGCGCCCCCCTGAGATGCCTGCAGGGACCCCGAGATGCTTGCAGTCCTCCTTGGCTCTCCTGCTGGCCTCCTGCCCACCTGGCTTAGGCCCAGTGCATGTGAGTCAGCCAATCAATCCCAGCGTTGCCTGGACAACCAGGGGCGGGCAGGGGTGGGCACTGCAGGCAGCTGTCTCCTACATCTGGCACCTGCTCACAGCCAGCCGAGGCTACACACAGTTGAGAGGAGGATGCTTCCCCCTCCTTCCTGGACCCCTCCCCCCTTCACTCCTCCTAGGACACTTGCTGTGAGAGGTTTTGGCAAATATTTAAAGGGGTAGTTGGGGCTATTGGAGGGTGGTGGGAGCAAACACCCTTCCCTTCCCTCTCTCCTTCCCTGAGCTTCTCAGGCACTCTCAGCTCAGATGCCATGCTGTTGTGCAACCTGGAGGCTGAAGGCCCTCCAGCTGGAGAGAGGGTCCTTGTGGGGAAGGGCAACCTGCCAGTGCTGGAGAGCTGGGGGTCAGCTCATGACTGAATGGTAGGGCCAAGGTGTGGAGGGAGCCCCCAGGGCAGGGACAGGAACTGGGGTGAAGTGTTGGAGGTAAAGTGTCAGGAGGACAAGGGAGTTCGGCCTAGAGGAGTGAGGGTGGGGCTCTGACTTACACACTTATGGAAGTTCCAAGGTAAAGGCACTATAGAGACCACCTGGCCTGGCAAGTGGAGGGGAACCCAAGAGAAAGGATGCAGCCATTAGTAGATTTGGTTTAGTACAACAAAGCAAAAGAAGTGGCTTTGAGGAAGGACATAAAGGGACAGAAGGGAGAAATAGAAGGTCCAGAAAGTGGATTATACTGGAATGAGTAGCATTCCCAAGGCAAATTTAGGATCCGAGTGTATAAAAAGAGGAACACAGAGGAATAGGGTCATAGGCAGCACCAAGCAGATGAGATTCAAGGAAGAGGGGATTGGGACCCCATCAGTCACCACACCCATCCCTGTGCAAGGCTGCTGAGGTATAAGAAAGAACTGTCAGGTGTGGAATCTGCTATCAAAAGCCCTCAACTTGATCTCTGAAAATGGTTACTATTCACTTGATGCAGAAAACCCACAAAATCATTCAAATCAAGAGGTTCAAATCTTCACATTCATTTTAACAACACTCATGAAACTCCCCAGATCATTAAGGGCATGTCTATCTGAAAAGCCACCAAGTATCTGAAGGATGTCACTTTACAGAAGCAATGTGTGCCATTCCATCATCATAATGGTGGAGCTGATAGGTGTGTCCAGGCCAAATGGTGGGGCTGTGCACAGGGTCAGTGGCCTAAAAGGAGTGCTGGATTTTTACTGCACTTGCTTGAACATGCAGAGAGTAATGCTGAACTTAAGGGTTTAGAGGTACATTCTCTGGTCATCGAGCACATCCAGGTGAACAAAGCCCCCAAAATGAGCCACTAAATTTACAGAGTTCATGGTGAGATTAATCCCAGCATGAGCTCTCCTTGACACACTGAGATAATCCTTACTGAAACAGAGCAGATTGTTGCCAAACCAGATGAGGTTGCACAGATAAGAAAGATATCCCAGAAGAAACGGGAGAAACAACAGTATATGACTGGGGAATAAATTCAGCATAGAATAAATGGAAATGAAAGTAAAAGCGGTGGTGGTGGTGGGGGGGGGGGGGATGGCCTTCAGTTTACAAACAAGCCCAAAGCAAAGAAGGAAAAAACCACACATTAGTGGGTATGACTTTATAGCCAGAGGGCACAGAGTTTTCAGAATTAGGAAAAGAATGACCAGGGGCAAGTCTGAGGTTGGGTAGCAGACGTGCTGGAAGGGGCCAGGCAGGTGGCATACTTGAATTGAAAACGTGAGGCTCTCAGAGAAATGGCCATATATGGACCCCCACAAGGGATGCCAAAGCACAACCTGCCTTCAGCATTGCCTTTCTGGGTCCATAGGCACTGCCTCCTCACTCCTGTTCCTGGAGCTCATCCCTATGCATGAGAGAAATTCTGTTGGGAAATGTGGTGGACTCCCCATTGGGTTAGACCCCTGGCTGCCTGAGAGGTTCAAGCTGGCAGAAGAACAGGGAAAGCCACAAGACTGCAGGGGCAGGTGCCAGCAAGAAAGGCGGCCAATGCCAGGAAGACACCCACAGTGAGAGGCGCAGATTGCCCAAGGGCAAATTTGCTCAGTGTACCCAGCTTCGCTCTTGCCCGGGCCAAGAGGACTCATGTGCCACGGCCAAGAGCCCTTAGGCGCTCTTGCAGCTGGCTTCTCCGGACATCAGTTCTGGAGGGCCAGGAACAAACAGGCTTCAAGGTCAAGGGCTTGGCTGGCAGAAGGGGCCTGGATCCTTCACCTCTGTCCCCTCTCCCTACTAGCACATATAAGATGCTAGTCACACTTGGGGGATGAGAGGGGAAGGCGTCTGCAGCAAGATGGATGTGGGCAGCAAGGAGGTTTTGATTGAGAGCCCGCCGGTGAGTGTGACCGTGTGTGTATATGTGTGTGTGAGCTGGGCCCTGCTTCATCCAACCTCTCTGAGACTGTTTCCTCATCCAAATTCATTCATTTAACTAACCCACGACTGTGCTAAGTTAGGGCAGGGACACCAACCACCAAGGCACAGTCCTTCGGGGAGACAGACATGGCAGCCAATAATTCCAATGTGAGGGGCTGAGAGCCACCACAGTGGTCAGTAGAAAGGGCTATAGAGAGCGCTGTGTAAGCAGCCACTACTTGGGAAGTCACAGGAAGCTTTGCAGAGAAAATGACATTTGAACTGGCTCTGGAAAAATAGGTAGGAGCTCACTAGGTGGAAGAGGCAGACATTGTAGGAAGAAGGGGGTAGTACGTGTAAAGGCGGGGAGGTGTGAGAGATTGTGGATTATTTGGGGGAACAGAGAGGGACTGGGCATGGCCGGGGTGCCAGGGGTCTGGAGGAAACAGCAGATGAGACTAGCAAAGCAGAGTCTCTTGGGTCTCTTCATGCTAGACTTCACGTCTAAGCATTTCTGTTGGAATCCAGGCCACCTCTTCCAAGAAGCCTTCTCTGATCTCACCCTCTTCTGCATGTCCATAGTATTGGTGTCCAGCTGTGGGAGGGTATCCAGCTTGTGCAGGGAGTAGAAGGGCCAACTTCATGATCTCACACCTATCTCCCTGCCTGCCTCACCATGTCAGGACTACTCAGCAGCCCCCCGGGGCCGGTTCAGCATCCCCTGCTGCCCTGTGAACCTCAAACGCCTCCTCATCGTCGTCGTGGTGGTAGTCCTTGTGGTCGTGGTGATTGTAGGGGCCCTGCTAATGGGTCTTCACATGAGCCAGAAACACACCGAGATGGTGAGCAGGCCTGGGATGGAGTGGGCAGTGGACACAGGACATGCCAAACAGAGGGGCTGAATGGGCTGGGTAGACAATGAATGGTCCAAGGGGACCGGAGGGGAGGAGGCAAGGGTGCCTCAATAAAGGACAGAAGCACCTGGTGGCAAATCGGGCTTGGGTTTTTGCACCAGGCCTGTTGCTGGTATGGCAGCCTGTTCTTTCCAGGCTCTCTGAGCTATCAGGGAAGAAGGGATTGCATTTGAGTAAAGAGGGCTGAGAGTGGACATGGGTGCCAAAGGGATGAGCGGGGAAAGAGAAATGTCAGTCCACCCTATGCCCTCCCCCAGGTCCTGGAGATGAGCATTGGGGGACCAGAAGCCCAGCAGCGCCTGGCCCTGAGTGAGCGTGTGGGTACCACTGCCACCTTCTCCATCGGCTCCACTGGCATTGTAGTGTATGACTACCAGCGGGTGGGTATACCTGGACTGCCTGATGCTGGGGACGGGGGGCCAATGACGAGGCTTTGCTAGACCCACCCAGCTGTGCCATTTCATGCATATCCATCTCTCCCCAGCCCCTAGCTCTTTTGCTTGCCCAGGCTGATCCCCAGATTCCAATATGACTGCCTTCGGTGCCTAACCTAGAGGGAGATAGCCCAGGATCAGGGTTAGGGAGTGAGTAAGGCAGGGCCTTTCTGAATGAACCCTGGGCTGGGGTTTCTGTCCTCAGCTCCTGATTGCCTATAAGCCAGCCCCAGGAACCTGTTGCTACATCATGAAGATGGCTCCAGAGAACATCCCAAGTCTTGAGGCTCTCACCAGAAAGTTCCGGAACTTCCAGGTGGGTGTGTGAGTGAGGAGGAATAAGTTGTCTCCCTCCCAGGGCTGCTCGGAGGAGCATTTGAGATAACAGCTATTTGTCACCTGTAGAGCGCTGCTCCTTGTGGGCTGCCAGGTGAGTGCCCCTCTCCAGACTCACCTGTGTCACACATTCCCTCCTATTCCCCAGCCCCGCCCTGATGCCAAGCTGCTGGGCTCAGCTGAGCCTCACCACTTGGGGGCTTCTGACTCCAGCACAGCCCCCTCTTTACTGGTAAGGAAACCAAGGCTTTTAGGAGGCTCAGAGAGATGGTCTCACATGCCTGAGGTCCCACAATAAGGGCCACAGGTGGAACAAAAACTCAGTTCCCAGGCTCAAAATCAGGTGCTCTTTCCAGGTCAAGCCTGCAGTGTCTACCTCTAAGCTGGGCCAGGAGGAGGTCCGTGATGCTGGCTCAGCATCCTCTGTGGACCTGGACTTCCTGGGCACCACTGTGAGCACCCTGTGTGGCGAGGTGCCCCTCTACTACATCTAGAACCCCTCAGGTGAGCAGGTGTGACTGCCAGGGCACTGAGCAGCTGTGGCCCAGGAAGGCTTGGGCCACCTCCCCATGTCAGCTGACCAAGCAACAGGGAGGATCCACTGAAGCCAGGTCATCTAGGGAGCTCAGGGGAGGGAAGGTTCATAGATACCTCCCCCCAGTCTCTCTCCCTCTCATAATAAACAGTGTTTCTTTGCTTCTCAGGGCCTGTGGAAACCCCAAATGGACAGGAAAGATCCATGAGAAAAGGGTCTTTTGCAGAGACGCAGGAAGCTGCTCCTGCCCACACCATAGGGACTGGTGCTGGAGAAATGGGAGCTGTGGGGAGAGGTGGGAACGGGCAGCGGAGATGCTCCTGGGGCCAGGGGGCTACTACCATGAAAGAATAAAGCAACCCGATTGAAAAACGAAGGGTGAGCCTTTTCTATCTCCCACACCCTCTCGCTCCCGCTCTTGGTGGGTGGGTCAGGGGAAGGGTAGGACCTTGGGGAAGCAATGGGGGTTTCCCCTTCCCACTGCGTCCAGGAGCGATGCGGGGGCGGGGGGCAGTGGCGAGGGGACTAGGCAATCCACGGGCTCGAGGCGCCCCCCAGTGGTGTCTCCCGAGGGAGGGAGAGAGACCGAGACAGCCAGACACCGAAAGACTGAACTAGAGAGACAGGGACCGCGATGGGAGAGAGCTAGGGTCCGAAAAAGGCAGAGACCGAGAGAGGCGGGCGGAGAAACGCAGTCAGAGACCGAGGGGGCAGAGGCGAGCTGAAGCCCGGGAGAGACCTGACAGCGTGTCCCGCTGCCCGGGACGGGGCTCGGGCCCGGCGCCCACGGGACCAGCCGCCACTAGAGGGCACCTCGCGGGAGCGGCCGTCGGCCGGGCACCCCGGGGCCCGGCGCCCCGCTCCCCGGCCCCGCCGCCCCAGCGCCCCGGGCGGCCGAGCCCCCTCCCGGGGCGGGCCGGCTCTCCGCGGTCCCCGCCCCCGGCTGGCGCGCTGCCCGACCCGGCAGAGCGCTGTCCGGGACCCGAGGGAGGCCGAGCTCCAGGCGAAAACCCGCCCTCCAGCGAGCTCATTTCCCTAAAAAGGGGGGGGGGGAGGGAGGGAGGAGAGAAGGAAAGAGGGAAAGAAGGGAAAGGAGCGGAGAAGGCTGGAGGCTCAGGGAGAGAGCCGAGGAGCCGCGCAGGAGAGGGGGCGGGAGACAGGAAGGAGGGGGGCGAGGACAGGGAAGGGGGAGAGGTAGAGACGCGCGAGGGGGGGGGTGGGTAGCGCGGGGAGGGAGCGCGCGGGCGAGCGGAGGGGAGCGCCCTCCCCTCGCCGCCAGTCCTCCGCTTCCCCTCTCGCCGGCTCCCGCGTCCGGGCGCGACCCGCCGCCGCCACCGCGCCCGCCGCCACCGCCGCCGCCGCGCCCTCCAGCATGCCCGGCGTGGCCCGCCTGCCGCTGCCGCTGCTGCTCTGGCTGCTGCTGCTCGCGCGCCCGGGCGGGCCACTGGACTTGGCCGACTACACCTATGACCTGGGGGAGGAGGAGGACTCGGAGCCCGTCAACTACAAAGACCCCTGCAAGGCGGGTAGGCGCCCCCCACCCCGCCGACCGGCAGGGGCGCCGGGGCCGGGGAGCGAGCAGGCCCGGCGGGGAGGCGCGGGCTGCTTAGGGTTTGGGGTTGGGGGAGGACAGTCCAGTGTGGGAAGCCGGGAGCTGCCTGGTTGGCAATGCAGTGGGGAACAAAAGAAAGAGGGAGAGAGGGAGGGGGAAGTTTGGGGGACTTTTAGGACTGAAGTTTTGCTGCTATTTGTGGAAGCTGCTGCCGCTGCCTCCTCTTCCCAGAGGATTCCTGGGGAAAGCTCTTTGGGTCCAGGGAGAAACCTGCGGCCAAGGAGGCTTTTCCTCCTGCAGGAAACTTTTCTGGCCAAACTCCCGTGTGTGTGTGTGTGTGTGTGTGTGTGTGTGTGTGTGTGCGCGCGCGTGCACTTTTCCCTTCTCCCCCATCTCAAGCTCCAGGACATTGGTGTTTTCCAGCCTGTCTGGGCTGCCCCCAGGCTGCACATCTGTCTGCCCAGGGGGTGCGGGAGGCCTGCATCTCTGAGCAGCAAGTCTCCTGAGGCCCCCACCCAGCCAAGAGAAAGAAGAAAGTCTTTCAAGGGATCCTCTGAAATCATGCTCCCTGGGTATCCCATGTGTCACCCCACCAAACACAGCAACCTTCTGGGACAGAGGAGACAGCTGTCAAAGTTAGAGAAGCCAGCCAGGAAGGGGGAATTACCTCTGCCCTTATGTGCCAGAGAGACCTAACAAGGCCAAGTTAGGGTGGAAAGGAGAAAAACACAGAGAACTCAAATACTGTATATCAGCTCTCTCAGTCCACAGACACTGGAGGCTAATTAGCTGAGGTCAGGGCCCTGGAGTGTGTGTTTGCGTATGTGTGTTCTTTGTCCATGAAGACCCCAAGTAACCCCTTCACTCCTGCTGGGCCCAGAGGGGTCCTGCCCCTGGAGTGACCAGATGGCCAGGCGCACAGGCCGTTTGCCTAATCAGATGACCCTAAACAGGCTGCCTGGGACAAGAGAACACACAGGGCATAAGATGTCAGAACCTTTCCTCAACTTCCTGCCTCTGATTTCAGCCTGTCTCCAAATAGCCAGGGCCAGAGGCAGTGGCACAGTCCCTAAGGTTCTAGGAGTGCCTGTGTGTGGCATAAGAGGTTGGGTCACTCTAGTCCTAACCCTGGGTTCCCCACTTTGGGTGAATGGATCACAATAAGCTGCAAAGTAGGAGACCCTTCTTCCAGTGGGAGGAGCAGAAGCCAAATCTCTCAGCCCTTCTTCTCCACCCCCTCTGGATTGTGGGTGACCCAGACATTAGCCATCATCTTTCTCCCTGGGCTTGGGGTGGGCATGAGGCTAAGCAGATAGAGCTTGGCCTTTGAAGGCAGGCCGACCTAAGCTGTCAATCCTGGACCCACAGCTCATTAGCTCTACTGCCTGGCGGATGTTAATTATCATCTCTGAACTTGGCTTTTCTCACCTGTAAAATGGAACTGATAATATGTCTCTCTGTAGAGTTGGTGGTAAGGATTAAATATGAGAACATATATAAAACACTTATTAGAGATTAACACACAGTAAGCACTTAATAAATGTTTGCTGCCTACTCCCCTGTGTTCTGTGCCTCACACTCTCATTTCATTATTTTTTCTGAGGAATGGGCTTGGTTTTCAGGAAAAGGAAGTGTTCTCCCTGTCTCTGTCCTTGTATTACTTGTTTATTCTACTGGTCTACATGTACTGAATGCTAATATGTGCCTGGCCCTGGGCTTGATGTTGTGGGAGATACAGAAAAGTGTAAGACATGGCCCTTGCCCTCAGTGAGCTTCCAGTCCAGCAGGCGCACAAGACGTGTAAACAACAGCACAAACCACAATGCGTTATGTGCCACCTTGGAAGGAAAGGACTTAAAGGCTCAAGGAGCCTCTTGTCCCTCTGCAGTCCCAGTGGTGACAGTGGCAGAGAAACAGTGATCACAGCAGGCTGGGAAGGTTGGGGGGGGGGGTCCTCATGCAGGAGGCAAGGCCTTAAAGAATGGGTAGGAAGTCATTCTGATGTATTTCACTCCTGGTTGGAATTGGAGTGATTTTTGGAAGAGGCAGCAGGAGGCTGAGGGCTCTATCCCCAGTCTCGGATTTCATGCTAGGGTGGGGCTGGCTGAGTTGGAACTTCAAACAAGGGCTCTGGAGAAAGCTCTGCACCAGGGTGAAGTGAGGCTGGTGGGGAGCTGGGCCAGGCCTGGGGGGTGGCCGAGAGGGCCCGAAAGCCTGACAAGGCCAAGATTCAGGGTCAGATCAGGCTTCCCTCTTGGGTGTGACTAGTGCAGCCTTGTGTACCTCTGCCCTGACTCCCTAAGACCCCACACTGACAACCCTCAAGCCTTAGGTCCCTAGGCTCTTTTCTCTATGTTGCTGTGTCTTCTTGCCCTCTCTGAGCTCTGGTGGTAGGTGTACCTGGATTTACCTCCTTTGGATGCACCTGATATGTCTGCTTCCCTCTTCTCCCTTGACCCTGTCCATCTCTCTCCTTTTCTCCTCCTTGCACACAGAGAACCAAGAATGAAAGCCCTGTTCACTCCCCTGGCTCACCTGTGATCTTTTCAGGATAACCAGGCCCCTTCATTTGAGATTACCTCTTGCAGTTACTGTCAGAGTTAGGGCAAAATTGAGGGAAGTAAGGAAAAATTAAGACCCTTGATACCCTGGAGAGTTTCCTGGATCTTCTGGGCAACACCAGAACAATAGGCGGGAAGCCAAATTGGCCTATGTGTGTGCTGATTGCTGGTCCCACCAAGCTTGCACTCTGGTGTGCAGGCTGTCAAATGCAAATATGAACTCTGTCTCTCTGTCTCTCTCATTCTCTCCCCCTTGCCCAGGGAGATTGCAAGTCAGCCCTGACTTCTTGTATGTTAGGATGCCAAACCATCAAGGGGGGAGGGGTCCTTCCCTGAGATTCCCAGCTCTGTTTGGTGCCCCAGGAGACTTGGCCATGACCCTCAGGACTCTGGGAGAGACCCAGGAGGCAGGAATTGGGACATAGTTGCTCCCATAAGCAGAGAAACACATAGGGACTACCCTTGAACCAGTGAGGACCTTCCTTTTACCTCAACTTGCATCCCAGAGGTTTGCTTTTAGGAGGTGAGGTATGGGGGTAGCTTACCAACCCTTATCACTCTCCTCAGCCCAGGGCCTTGTGGCCCAGATTTGGACTTCAAGGGGCCTTAGAGGAGTAGGTCACAAGCTCCGGAAGTTGAGAAGCAATCCCTTCTCTTGCCAGACCACATTCCCCCTCCAGACACTCTGAATGAGTCACCCACCCACCTATGCCCCTGCTCCCTGAGTCACCTTCTCTTTTAGGTGCCCCAAGGGAGGAGGAAAAGACAGTCTCCCTGGGCTCCAGATGGAGGGGAACTATGGGACTCCCCAGAAGAAGGAACTCTCAAGAATTCTAGTTTCTCTAGAGATCTGGGGAGAAGATATTAGGGGAGGACAGGGAGAGAGTAGAATGTGTCACTCAGGCCACTAAGGACTTCCTAAGGGTATCCAGAGGAATCAGTTAATCTCTCTGTCTCTTTCTCTCTGTCTGCACCCCCCCATCCATTTTTAAGGTCACCCTTCTCCTTTTGGGGGTATGGCCTGTGAAATGTGCACATGCAATTATTTGTATGTTTGAACACACTACGGCTTACACAGGGAAGTAGTAAGGATGGTGTTTGGGCACATTTATGGGTGCACCTCTGCTTTATGAGCAAGTCTCTTCAGCTGTGCATATGGGTACTCCTGAGTACATGTAAGGATGCATGCAAATACACACCTGTATATAAGCATACAGCTGTGATTAAGTATGTTCTCCCCAGCTAGAAGCTTGCATTTATGTGATAGGACATGCGTATACCCGGTACACATGGCATTGGGGCTCCATCACACCAGTGAGGGTCCTCTCCCTCTCCCCAGAAGGGGATGCCTTGCAACACCCTGTGGGGAGGAGACTCTGGAGTCAAGAGGCCTACCTACAGGATGGGCATATGAGGTCCACCTCACTCTTTTTCCTCTCCTGCTCCCAGCCTGGCAATGGAGCAGCCACGATTGCTCCTGGCTGGTTTACAGCCGGAAAACAAAACAAACTTTTGATCCTGTGTTGAAAACAACTACTACTCTGACCCTGACCTCAGGGCTTCCTTCCGGGTAAGGGTTAGGGGGGAGGTGTCCTGGACTTTCCAGCATCCAGATTCCCTAGCTTCCCCATGAGGGAATCCCAAATGGGCAGGGCCTTCAGGCTCAGCTCCTGGCCAGAAGGCTCTCCTGCCCACCCCATGTCTCCCCACCCCCACTCTGTTCCCACACATTCTTCAGTCATGACATCCCCACCACAGGACTCCGGCTCTGCAGAAGAGCTCTGCGGCCAGCCTAGGGCCTTCCCGCCTTCCACTTGCCCTGCTCCCTGCTCCCTTCCCCCACTGTCCTGGTTTCACAGGCCAGCACAGTTCTGTGGCCTCTGTACTTGGAATTCGAGGTTCTACTTCTGAGCACTCCAGGGCTTCCCTCAGCTGGGAGGCCAATGTGGGTGAACCAATGTGCCCTTGGAAAGTAGAGAGCAGATTATGAGCTTATGGGGCTGTTATTGGAGTAATATTAACAGTAGTCATTTAGTGGGTACTTACTGTGCTCCACACTCTGTGCTAGGTGCTTTATTTACATGCCTTATTTCATGCAGTAATTCTAGGAGACAGATTCCATTGTTAGCTTCTTTTTATGTAGGAGAAAATTGAGGTTTAGTAGAGCTTATATGACATGTCAGCTAATATTAGCCAAGCTAGGATTCAAAGACAGGTCTAACTACAAAGACTTTGCTTTTTGCTGCTGTGTGCAGAGGCGAGTCTAAATATCCAGCCACGTGTGTATATGATAATGCCCACGGGCACATGAGCTTGGAGGTACTTGTGTCTGTGCAAAGGTGTGGGGTTATTCATGTGGCATGAGTGTACCTGTCTGAATGTTGGCGTGCAGGAAGCCGTCACTGCCTCCTTGGAGTGTCCCTCTGATCCTATGATCTTTGCATGTCAGCTAAGAAATATCTTCTGTTGCTGTCCCACCAGTTCCTGAGCCAAGGCCACCAAGGGCGACATTTTACAGAAAAGAATATTGCTCGTGTGGTGGAAGAGATTCTGGGCCAGTTACCAGCTGGTGACCTTGGGCAACTCATTTCCTTTCTTAAGCCCAAGTGTTCTAATCACTAAAGTCGGGGAGGTGGGCTGGAATCTAGCCACTCAGTTCTCTCTCCAGCAATTTGTAATTGTACACGCCCAGGCAAATGCAGAGATGGAGTGTGGCTTAACGGGCACGTGCCGAGTGGGCCAGGATTAAGTGAATCCGTTAATGAGAAAGCACTTTGTCAACTAGGAAGCACAACATCGATTTCAACATTAACATAAGGTGTCATTATTGCTACCATTATTGGCTTCATGGGTTTGGAGCTTGCAGTTAGTTTGTGTGTGTTGGAGCTTGTGCATGTGTGTTTTTTTAGAACACGTGGTTTATGACTGTATTTTTGTGTGTGGATGTGTGTGTCTGAGTGAGTGTCTATCTTTGTGTATATGGCTCCACAGAGGTAATGAACTTGAGTGCAGTGAATGCCAGACTAGGAATCAGGAGGCCTGGGTTATGAATCCAGCCTCTCCAATGACTAGCAGTGTGGGAGACCATTTCCCTTCTGAGCCTCAGTTTCCATATCTGTAAAATGGAAGGCTGGCCTAGATAACTGCTAGAGGGACTCCCACGTTCTGTTGATCCAGGTGAAGGTCCCATCAGAGTACATATCTATGGGCATGTGTTTTTAGGCCTAAAGACTATTGATGTGATACTTCACTCGAATAAATGTTCTGGAGTGCCTTCTACCTACAAGGGTGGTGTGGGCGCTGCTGGGGGAGGGGGCATCTCTGTGACTCACATAGCTCTGTGTTTGAGGGCATGGCTGTGGATGTCACCAAATGTCTGTAGGATCACTAACCCATGTGGCTGATTCTCTGTGTGATGAAGTGTGTGTGTGTGTGTCCACCCAGCGGGCCATCTGGGGAGGAGAAACCTGTGTGCAAGGCCTCAAGGTTAAAATAATTTGTGTAATGCTGCCGCCAGGCCTGTGTAGCACTCAGGATGAGAAGCAGATGTCGCCATGGGTGGAGCTTCAGGGAAGCTGCTCTGCGCCCCACCTCCATCCAGCTCACCCTCCCGCCTCCCCAGCCCAGCTCAGCATGAAGCTCGCCTCTGAGCTCCTTCCAGAGCACTCAGCTTCCTCTTGCTCCCAGCTTCTCCAAAGTCAGGCAGATTGTTTAGCTCATCTCTCCAGAAACATCTCTCCCCAGGTCCAGAAATCAAAATGCCTATTCAGGGGGCTCTATTCCCCCAGGCCTTTCTTCCTCCAGAGAGGAGACCCTGAGATTCAGAATAGGAATCACTTGAAAACCGTTAAACTTTTTCCTCCTAGCTGGGCAGCTCCCATTAAGTGTCCTGGTTTCCCTAATAGGCCTATCTGCTCCAATTTTTGTTCATGGCCTCCCCTCAATTTAATTGAAACGGCATTTGTTGAGTGAATACCATAGGCTCGGAGCAGTGCCAAGGTTATGGCCCCACAGAGTAGATGCTCTATCATCTCACCCCCTTCTGTTTTCTTCATAGCATTCATCACTGTCTGGAATTCTTGAGTTCAGTGTTTATTTAGTTATGTATTGTTGAAGGTTAGCTCTATGTGAGCAGGGACCTCTTTTTTTTTTAAGTTTATTAATTTATTTTGAGAGAGAAAGAAAGAGAGAGAGAGAAGAAGAAGAAGAGAGGGAGAGAACACAAGCAGGGGAGGGGCAGAGAGAGAGAAAGAGAGAATCCCAAGCAGGCTCCTTGTTGTCAGTTTGGGGCTCGATCTCACGACCATCATGAGGTCACGACCTGAGCCGAATCAAGAGTCAGATGCTTAACTGACTGAGTCACCCAGGTATTCCAAGCAGGAACCTCTTCTGTCTTGCTAATAACTCGAGTGGTACCTGGCTTACTAAATATTTGCCACAGAGCGATGGGAAAAGTGACATGATCGTGTCTTCCTCTGGTAGGGAGCGTGTATCAGCTTTGCTAGATTCCCAACTTAGAAGTGAGCACGAGTCTCCCCCGGGATCCTCAAATCCAGTCCCCTATGACCCCCTTCCTCAGAAGGCATTTGAAGACTGATGTTGCTATGGGGGTAGGGGTGGTACCCATGGGGTTGGAACTGTCAGTGCTGGGTAGGAGGATTAACTTCCCAGGCCTCGTCTTTTCTCTCTAGCTGCCTTCCTTGGGGACATCGCCCTGGATGAGGAGGACCTGAGGGCCTTCCAGGTGCAGCAGGCTGAGGACCTCAGGCAGCGTGCAACCCACAGGTCTTCCATCAAAACTACAGGTACTCTGGGTACAGGCGGGCCCTTCTATGTCCCAGAAATGGGTTCCAGAATTAGAGAAACAAGCAACCTCCCTGTTTCCCAACCAGGCCCTCTCAGGACAGAGGCTATGAGCTTGAACCCAGCATAATGGCTTATCTTCCCTTGGGATATCTTTGTCCCTTCCCCAGAGGAGCAGCAAGTATAGACATACCCAGGAGCAAAGAACTGACATTCTTTTTGCTTACAGTTTACAAAGTACTTTCACCAGCATTATCTAACCTTTCCCCAACCACCTTCAAAGGTAGATGTAGGACAAGTCCTGCATTGCAGATCCAGAAACTAAGACTCATGGAGATAACGTGACTCATTCAAGATCACATAGCTGGTCAGTGGCAGTGCTGGGACAGGAACCCAAGCCTTCTCACTCCAAATCTGATGCTCTTTGCTCAACACCCCAATCCCTCCCAGCTTCTCCTCATGCTCCCACTTTGCAAGCTTTTATACTTCCTTCAAAGCCCATCTCAAGAGCTTCTCTGATGAAATCTTCTCTGATCATCCCCCAGGCATGGTTATCCACCCATTTTCTGTGCTCTGTCTGCTCTCTGTTTACAGTATTAGTATCTCACTCATGGAACCATATTTCAATGATTTTTTTTATATGTCTATCTCCCCAACTGGACTCAAAGCTCTTTAAGGTCAGGGACGGGTCCTTCTTATCCCTGGGTGTGGCCCAAGCACCTAGCAACCCACCTGGCACTTATGAATGGGTGAGAGAATAGGAAGAATGAGTGCCTGGGCTGGTTTAGTTCTGTCCAGCTTTGTCACTGCTCAGGAACATGGTGCTGCCCACAGGGAGCCCTCCCACTGACAAAGGATAGGGATTCTCATCCAGAGCCCATTCTGCACACACTCTGGTGGTTGTCCTGTCCAGCATGAGAGAGGATCTTGGCATGGGCAGCCATGGAGTAAAGGTCAAACTTCCCAGAGAGGAGCTGGCATTGGAGGGGAACATGGTGGCCTGATGACTAGCAAGGCTTACTTGGCCTGAGAGGGGACCAGCAGACATGGTTCAAGCAGAATGGAGGAACTGGAGCATGTGGGCCTGCCACTAACTCACTAGGTGACTTTGGGCAAATCTTTGGCTTTAGTTTCCTTATCTGTCAAATAATACACAGTGACACTTGCACAGTGCATCCCAGAGAGCTACTGTGTCAAATGAGAACATATATTTGGGAACACTTAAAGACGTCAAGCTCTATATGCTCCACAAGGAGGAAGTTTTATTAGATGAGAAGTCAACATTTCCTGGTCTCAAGTCCCCTATAGTTCCTAGGAAATTAGTACACCATTGTTCTCTTTTTCAGTTTTAGTCCATTCTTGCTATCTGTGGTAGTTATGAATAGAGTTATGGAATAACTTTTTTCTATAAAGTCACTGTGAACACTGAATTAACAAATACTGAGTCAGTCATCACTCCTAGGAGAAATACAGGGTTAGGTCCCTGCAAGCCTCTTGTCACAACATTCTCACCAACTGATCAGCATGTAACCCTGTCTTGCGTATGTTTCTGTTTAAAGACCCCTTATTTAATTCACAGTAGATTCATTAACTTTGAGCTATAGCCAACAGGACTGTAATTTAGGGGCTCGACAAAGCATATTAACACACGTGTATTTTCTCCATAGGGCACATCAGATCCTTCTTGCACTTAGGAACGTTGGACAGTGGTCTGGTGCCTCTGTACTATCAGGGCAGAAGGGGGTCATTTTAAACAGCAAAATCACCAATAAAAAGTCCCCACATACAAAAAAAAAATGTGGCACTAAACAGACTATGAAAAAGATGCTTATTTACATTCTGAGAGCTGAACCAAGAAGGCAAAGTGTCACCTTGTTCAACCTCGGTTGGGTATGGGGGTGACTCATGTTTTTCACTGTCCTGTGCGTGTCAGTGATTGACCGTGAAAGAGCTAAGGTTATTGGTTTGGGGGTTACAAATAAATTTTAGTGAGTGGACAGGTATGGAATCCCCCCAAAATGCGGATAGAGTATAATTTGTTTCCCCGTACTCCTATTCCTTCACTTGCTACCAGTGTCTTCCTCTCCCAACACCAGGAAACTCTTCTACCCCCAACTGCCAGAGCACCAGTGGGCAGCCACAGAGGAGAAACCGTGGAAGATGGAGAAGCAGGTCCCGGAGCCGGCGGGCAGCCACATCCAGACCAGAGCGTGTGTGGCCTGATGGGGTCATCCCCTTTGTCATTGGGGGAAACTTCACTGGTGAGCATGATGTTGTGGGGCCGAGGGAGCAGCCTGCATCGGGGCCTAGCCTTGGGGCAGCCTTGTCATGTGTAGTGGTATGAGTGATGTCCTCTGCCTATCTGTCCAACAAGAGGCTGACATTCTGGCAGTGGGTTGAGGTTGGCCCACCTGGACACTGTGGCAGCCTGGCCCCCTTCATCCTGGCAGGCAGTCAGAGGGCAGTCTTCCGGCAAGCCATGAGGCACTGGGAGAAGCATACCTGTGTCACCTTCCTGGAGCGCACTGATGAGGACAGCTATATTGTATTCACCTATCGACCCTGCGGGTGAGCAGGGGCCCCTGGGCACTGCACCCTCGGCCATCACCCCAGTCCACATTCTGCTCTGGGCACTACTGCTGCCCCATCTGGGCACGATCCTACATCATCTGTCCCCACTCCTGCCATCGGGCATCTTCCCAGGAGCTGCCCCCTGGTGTGGCTATGACCCCTGAACACAGCCTGGGCATCCCACGCTCAGGCCCCTCCCCTGTACCTCACTCCCTCACCCTCCTGGCAGCCTCGCCCGGCCCCTGAGTGGATGCACTCCCCCAGCTCGGGACCGCCCCCCTGAGCTGGCCCCGCCCTCCAGGTGCTGCTCCTACGTGGGTCGACGCGGTGGAGGCCCACAGGCCATCTCTATCGGCAAGAACTGTGACAAGTTCGGCATTGTTGTCCATGAGCTGGGCCACGTCATTGGCTTCTGGCACGAGCACACGCGGCCAGACCGGGACCGCCATGTCTCTATCGTGCGTGAAAACATCCAGCCAGGTACGCACCTTGGCCTGAGTGCCTAGCTGTGTGCCACACCTGCCCCCGCCCCCCCCCCCCCCCCCCCCCCGCCCCAACCACTCCAGGGCCTCTAGTAGGGGTGGGAGCTGCTTCCTGGAGCCATAGCTTGTGGTCAGCTCAGTGTTGTGGCAGCCCTTGCCCGGGGCCCAGGTTGGTCCAGACCCTGCCCCTGAGGCATCTGCTTCCTGCCAGTAGCAGCTCAGAGACGGAAGATCAGTTGTGGAGCTGTTTGGGGGGCTGGGAGAGGTCCTGGTCCTGGACACGCAGGCCTTCCAGAGCAGCCCAGAGCCCAGCTGGCCTTGGGGGGAGGGGGGGAGGGGGGAGTTGGCCCATCCCCCATGCCACCTCAGCCTTTCTCTTCACTTTTGCCCAGTCTTCTGCCCTCTGCCTGTTCTCCCCTCTAAGGGTTTTTTTTTTCTCTTGTTTCTCCTGGCTACCCCCTCTCCCCTCCCTTCCTGCTTCCTTCCTCCCTCCCCAGGCCTCCTCTGCTCTTCCCTGCTTTCATCTCCCTGTGGTTCTAGAAATGGGTGCTTCCTTCCCATACTCTCTGAGCCTTCCCTCCAGCCAGTCCTCGTTGACCCTGCCCCTCTGCTGGACCGACTCTTCTAGAGACCCGCCCCTACCCCCCCAGACTTCCCTTGGCTGCTCCCTGGACCCTCAGGTAGGGGGGCACCTCTCGAGTACCTGAGGGGCCCCACTCCCCACCCTGAAAAAGTGGCACTGTGTGGCACACAGACCCACCCCTCCCACCCCCCACACCTTTTTCCTGGTCTTCGCAGGGCAGGAGTATAACTTCTTGAAGATGGAGCTCCAGGAAGTGGAGTCCCTAGGGGAGACCTATGATTTTGACAGTATCATGCACTATGCCCGGAACACGTTCTCCAGGTGAGAGATGGGGCCTGGCCTCCTCTGGGGCAGCCTAATCCTGCCTTCTGTAGGGCGTTCTCTTTGGGCCTCTCACTTTGCACTGGGCTGCCCTGCTGGGGCAGTCACCAAGGGTGAGAGTGGGCTTCTGGGTGGCCCCAGCTCCCGAGCAGAGGACCCATGGATGCTGCCTGCCCTGCTGTCCTCTTCCATTGTGGGTCCATAGCAGGGCCTGGACCCACGAAGCCTAGTACTGTGGACCCCTGGGATACCTGGCTCAGGAGGCTGAAGTCCAGCCATTTTGCCTGACACATATGTATATGCTGTGGCTGAGAACTGTATCAGCCAAGGGAGCTGAGCTTTTCCCTCATCTGTCAGCCAAAAGAGGACACATTTTTCTAATTGGGGGCATCCTTTGTAATCAGTTTGCCTTTTTGGAACCGGCTAATTTGCACAAAGGCTGGCTACTGCCCTGAACTAGCCCTTTCCTCTGCTTACAAGCACACACACTCCTCCTGGGGGCCCACATTCCCCGAAATCATGACCGGAACCCCCAGAGGTAGTGGCCCAGCCTCTGCACCGGCAGCTTTTCCTTAGCAGAGTGTGGGAAACAGCCCCTCCCTGCTCCTTTACAGGCTCCCCTTCCAAGCCTGGCCTTTCCCATGCCTGGCTCTTTCCTTATCCTCTGTCTGCAGTCCTGCTCTGTCCCACGCACAGTGCCCCTCCTCAGTCTCCCTGCCTCCAGACCTGAGGGAACAGAGACCAAGGAAGGGTGGTGAGGTCATCCTGCCCCCCACAGCCACAGACCTCCCCTGGACATTTCCCACCACATCCCACCCCACCCCCTGCTGAGTTCCACCCAGCTGGGTGTGAGTCAGGGACCCTGGGGAGGCAGAGGGCCGCCTGTTTCCCTTCGTCCTGCTCCTCCCAGATGGAAACACCCAGGACCTAGCAGGCAGGAACTGGGCAGGGGGGACAGGAGACATGGATGGATCCGGAGTTGTGTGGTCTGACCATGGTGGAACCTGTCAAAAGCAGTCCGTGCCAGCAAAATGAAGCACTGGCCTTGATAGTCCTGGGAGAAGTTCAGTCACGGCCGAACGAGCACGAGGGGCCACAGAAGCAGAGGCTTGGTGAGGCTAGAGACATGGTCACTAGGGGTCCCAAGCTCTCCTGAGGCTGGGGGTTGGACCTAGACTGAGCCAGAACACCACTAGCTTCCCAGGGCATGTGGAGCCTGTGTCCCTGACCTCCCAGCGTATTCCTGGGGCTCCCCCAGGCTCCAGCAGTGTGGCTGCCACGGAGCAGGGTGGCTGCTGGTCAGTGGGCAGCATAATGACAGGGTGAGCAATCTCCACCCGTCCCTGACCCTACTGAGGAATGTCTGGGCTCTGGCAGGGTCGTGACCTTGGGTACACACAGGCACACCACCCCTCCCTCCATCAGACTCTCACCCAGATCGGGCTTTTCCTCTTCAGGGGCATCTTCCTGGACACCATTGTTCCCAAGTACGAGGTCAATGGGGTGAAACCTCCCATTGGCCAAAGGACCCGGCTCAGCAAGGGGGACATCGCCCAGGCCCGCAAGCTCTACAAGTGCCCAGGTCAGGGCAGGGAGGGATGGACCAGGGAAGGGTGGAGGGCAGGGCCTGGGGCTGAGGAGGTTAAGGCTGTAAGTCTTAGAGAAGGCCAGCAGCTGCCTGGTGGTAGGGGTGGAGGTACCCAGGCAGGGGCAGTGTTCAAGTTAAGGAACCAAACTGGGGCTGGGATCAGGTGGTGAGGGGATCAGGTGAGATACCGAGCCATGTACCTTCAGAGGGTCTGGGAGAATAGGGCAGTAGGAGCAGTAAAGGGGACTAGCAGAGCAATTTTCAGGGACGGAGGTAGAGTGAGGCCCACCAAAGGAGCTTGACCTTAACTCTGGAAGCCATGTTGCCTGGACAGCAGGGCATCCTGCAGCACTAGGCCAAATAGGTCCAATGGTGTGGGCTTATGTGTAAAGAGCATGGAGTGGATCTTAAAGGGACAGGACCACCCCAGACTCCTTCCTCTGCTTAGCCGTTCTTCTCTCCCCTGAGTGATGCCAGAGTTCAGGGCGTGGGAAGCCAGGAGGTTGGGGGAATTGAGCATCTGCAGCCAGCAGTTCAGTCATTTCCTTTCTCTGACAGCTTGTGGAGAGACCCTACAAGACAGCACAGGCAACTTCTCTTCCCCTGAGTACCCCAATGGCTACTCCGCCCACATGCACTGCGTATGGCGTATCTCAGTCACACCTGGAGAGAAGGTAACTGAGCGTCCCCTCCTCTGCGAGGACCCCAGAGTAAGAGAGCTTAGTTGATTGTGGCTGTGAATGACCTACCTGGGAAACGTAGACCCATTCACTGCACAAGAACGATGGAGCACTACCTTGAGGAGGGGCTGACTTACTACTCGAGAGGCACTTTTCCAAGGTCTTCTCAGATCTATCCACAGGGTTTTCCTGTGGTATCTGGACCTCTCACTCACCCCTTTACCTTCAGTGTCCTTCCGTGCATTTTTATTGTTCCCGATAGTCAACTTTAAGACTCTATTCCTCTTGATTGGAATATGGTACTTAATGTACTCGTGCAGTCTTGAGCTTGACTAGATTTTATTACTGGTCACATTGTTCATTCCAACAGCTCTCAAGACCATTTGGAATCTGAATTCCACCATTCAGCAGGTGCCATCTCTCTTACTCTGTCCTGAGCTCATTTGATAAGCATGTCTTTTCTGGGTCTTCTGAAACTGGTCTTTGATTGAAACATTGAACATGACATGAATCAAAGCAGAGCCAGGTTCCCTCTCTGAGCTGACACTGTTCATCTGCAGACTTTGGGCAGATTTATTCCACTGGCTATGATACCACTTGCTACACCACCATCCAGCCATGAGTCATCACCTTGTTGACTGCGAAGTGAGCTTCTCTGACCACGAATTTGTCACCTTTATATCCCTGGCATAGGAAACAGCTCATAAATGCTGAATATATAGATGGATTGCCTTACCAAATCAAAGCCACTGTTCCACCAGTTGGTGAAACACCTTTTAAAAAGGAAATGACATTTGTCTGATGTGCTTTAAGTGAACCTGAACCAGCTCCTAATAATCAAGTGTCTCTTTTCTAAAGGGTAGAAGGCTATCTGTTTATTTGGGGATTGACATTCAACTTAGTGGGTTGTGATTCCCAGGTTTCACTCCAAACCCCTCTTCCAACACACACGCGCACGCGCGCACACACACACACACCCCTTTTGGAAACTGGCAAAGCTTTTGTTCTGAGTTTTCGAGATTACAGACACTGATCACATCTGTAAGTTATTTGAATGTCCTCTGATGTCATTTTTGAGCCTAGAGGCAACAGCCAATTTAAAGAGGTGCTCACTGACTCCCCTCCAATATGAATGAGTTTCTATTCCCTTTCCAAACTAGCTTCTTTTACTTTTTGCAATTTGAAGATCATTCTCATTTGTGGTAGTCTTTTACTGAGGGTTGAGTAATTCCGTCATCTCTCTCAGTTAACATTCTGTCACCCTCCCTCAAAAGTGAACCCACCCTAGGTGGCTCAGTCAGTTAAACATCCGACTTTGGCTCAGGTCATGATCTCACAGTTTGTGGGTTCAAGCCCTGCATCGGTCTCTGTGCTGACAGCTCAGAGCCTGGAGCCTGCTTCAGATTGGATTCTATGTCTCCCTCGCTCTCTGCTCCTCCCCTGCTCATGCTCTGTCTCTCTCTGTCTATCAAAAATAAACATTAAAAAAAATTTTTTTTAAAGTGAACCCATCCCTTCCTTGTTCTTTTTCTTGTTCTGAATCTAATTTAAAAATTGCTGTCCTTTTTGCTGTCTTGTTCTGACCATTCTCTGGCTTCCTTTATCTCTCTGCCAAAGGTCTCCACAACTTCTGCTTTTGGAAATCTCACAGCAAATAACAATAAAAACAACTAAAATTATTGAGCACATGATTGGCCAGGCATGTGTTAAATTCTTTATGTGTTATGTCTTATAATTAACACAACAACATTCTAGGCCGGGTGCTAATGTTGTCCCCATTCTGCGTATGAGAGAATCAACTTGGAAAAATTAAGTAACTTGCCCAAAGATTATGACACAAAAGTCCATGATTGCAATACTGTGAATTCTAAACCCTGTCCCACATCAATAATTGCTAAAGTGCCCTTCCAGAGACCTGTGTGCTCACTACACACCCGGCATTGGGGACAGAGAGATGCATGAGAGAGTCCCCAGCCCCTGAGGAACACAGAGTAGGGTAGAGCGTTGCTTTTTTTTCCTGTTCAAGAAGTTTGCTCAGCCAGCAGGGATATGCCAACCTTGGTCAGGATCAGCTTCTTTCCCTGTGGTTCCAGGCTGGCATGGGCTGGCCCTAGTCTCTAGTAGACAAATGGACTTGCCCCAGGAGCCTCTCTGTGCCTTAGGCATGCTCCCTCCACAACACCCAAGAGACTCCCCATCCTTTTTCAGAGGCCTGCCTGGAGCTCCAGGGAGAGAAGTAGGCTACAGAGAAAAATTTCAAACTTTTCAGTGCATAGCTGCAGAAATAGAAAAAGTAAAATTCACTCACAGTTCTGGATCAAATTGTGGAGCTGTAATTGAGTCAAAGATGGAACCCTGGGGGACAGGAACCCTCTAAGGGTCTGCAGAGGCTGGGGAGCCAGGGAGGATAGCATCATGAAATAATAGTGACCATTCTTTGCTGTTTACCCATTACGTTTCAGGCAAAGTATTAGGCATCTTGTATGTATGACCTCATTATTCCCCACATCAGTTTTGTGGTGCAGGTTTTCTCATCCCTTCTGTGTAGATGAGGGAGTCGAGGCTCAGAGGGCATCAGTAAATCTGCCCACGTTTACACAGGCAGTCATGGTGGAACCAGCATTTAGTTCCAGGACCGTCCAACTCCAAAGTCTACGCTCTTTCAACAGTCAACCTTAAATAAACTCGCTTGCATTCGTGGGTGGACTTTGATGTTTCTTTTGTGCTGAGAGGTTGTTTTCACTTGCCTCCTAGTTCTCTGCTTATTGCCAGAAGTTTGAGTGATACAGAAATTTTATGCAAGGCAGGGATATATCAAACAAGAAAGAGCCACTTTGGAAGGCTTCTTGTAGGACCCCCATGTCTCCACTGCACGTCATTGGCAGCTGCTCCAAAGAAGACTTAAGAGTGTTTCCCAAGCGACAAAGCCCGCCCCTTAGGAGCAGGAAAGTGGTTTCAGGAGATCATGGTCCATTGTTGCAGCCGAGCCAAAAAGATAAGAACTTAAAATGTCTTTTGGCTTTGACAGTGTCCACCCTCATTCCCATCCCTGCCTTGTGATATCTTGCCTATTCTTCAAGTTCCAAATTCCGCTCCTCTGTAATGCCTTCCCCAACCCCACCTCCAGTCCTCCAGTTGGGCAGCTATGACCCCTCCCTTAAGTCCCTGCTTCCTGGTGCTGAAGGGTGTGGGGCTCTGAGGGTGAAGGGAAAGTTGACTCTCATTCTTCATGCAGCTGTTAAGCAAAATTGACTGGCAGGCCTGGGGAGGCCACATGGAATATAAGTTTAAGGGTTTAAGTTTAAGACCTGAGTGCCTGGGTTTGACTCCCAGCCGTGCTATTTGCTAGATGCATGATCTTGGGGAAATTGCTTAACCACTCTGTTCCTTTGTTTCCCCATTTGTAAAGTGGGTCTGATGGTTGTGCCTCCCTCATGTGGTTGATACAAGGATTAGACAAGTTAATGCACGTAAAGTGCTCAGTGCTGTGCCTGGCACATGGCAGGAATTCCATCAATGTTGGCTGCTACTGTCATTCTGTAGCCTTTTTCTTTTTCTTTTTTTTTTTTTTTTTACATTTACTTAGAGAAAGAGCACATGTGCATGCATGCATGCAGTGGAGGGGCGAGAGGGATAGAGGAAGAGAGAGAACCCCAAGCAGACTCTGGGCTGACAGCTCAAGGGGCATGACCCCACAAAACTGTGAGATCATAACCTGAGCTGAAACCAAGAGTCAGATGCTCAATTGACTGAGCCACCCAGGTGCCCAATGTCATTCTATAGTCTTAATCTATTAAATCGGTAATCCCTGGTTGACTTCCTAGGTCCCCCTTTTGCCTCCTTCTACTTCCAGATTCTGGGATGAACCATTTCAGATTTCAAAATCTTAAGCAAACTCAACTCCAACAGTGAAATTAACTTTTTTTTGAGTGGCATACACAGTACTATATATGTGTGGCATGTATGTATATTGCATGTGTGACACATACATGTGTCAATGTTATAAACTTTCCATGTATTGGTTTAATTCTCTAAGTCCTATGAGGTTGGTACTATTACCATTACCATCTTATAGATATGGAAATGGAGGCACAAAGGTGTTCAATGATGAGCCTAAGGTCATACAGCAAAGTCAGACTGAAGCCAGACTGTGAGTCCCCGGGGGTCAACATATCGTCCCAATTGCTCCCTGAGAGCATCCAACAAATGTGGGGGGTGCTGCCCATTTGCGGGGTCCACTTGTGGACACTCTGCACCCTGTTTCTCACTGAATCCCCCAGCTCTTTATGATTACTGCTGTTTTTTAGACAAAGACACCAAGGCACAAAGAAGTCAAGCCACGGGCCCATCATCACCAGCCAGGAAGTGGTAGAGGTGGCCAGGTTTTCTTTGGCAAAGGGCAGTGCCCCTGCCACCAGAGCACAGCTGTTTCCACGTGACAGAAGCCATTACAACTCTTAATTAGACATCTCTGGTCTCAATATAGCCATGGTGTGCCCTCCTGGAGGATGCCTTTAACTGCCAGCACAGGTCTCTTCTTCCTGAGCGAGGTGACCACTGCTTCCTCCTGCCCCATAGGAGGTCTCGGGTGGGTCCTTTGGGCTTCTGCCTGTGGGCATGGTTCTTCAGGAGGGTGTGAAGCCATCCTCCCTGGACAGAGCCAGTGTAGTTTCTGAGGGCGAAGGGAAAGTTGCTGCTGTTCTTGTCAGCTGCTGAGCAAAACTGATCGGAGGCCACATGGAATCGTGGTGAAGGATGTAAGTTTAGGAGCCAGACTGCCCTCACTCAGCCCTCTGCATTCCTTCGTCCATCCAGCAACTCCTTAAAGATGTTTTTGTTGTTTGTCAGATATAGAGATAAGTATTTTGAAAAGTATAGGAATTCATATGGTAAAGAGTGAATATTCTGCCCTGGGTCCTCCTCCAAATCCCACTCCCCAGAGGCGACCAAACATTGGTAACACTTGGTATGTCCTTCCAGACTCTTCTAAGTATGTGTGCATGCATGTGTGTATGGATATGTGGTCTTATGTAACTTGCCTTTCACTCAGCAGGAAATCATGGTCATTGTTCCATGTTAGCGCATCAAGTCCTACCTCAGACATTTTGATGGTTGCTTAACATGCTGTCATCCCCATTCCTCTGATGTTTCATTTAAGTTTTTTCCAAGTTTTTATCATTACCAAAAATGCTACAGTAAATATCTCAAACCTGAGATCTTTATATACTTGGGAAAGTGTATCTATAAAATAGATTCCTAAAAGAAAAATTCTATCCAAGAAACATTTATTAAGCAACTACTACATGCCACACACCAAAGATTCCATATCGAGTTAAATAAAATTCCTGTCCTCATAGGGTTTACATTTTGGCGGAGTAGGGGTAAGGGGGAGACAGACAAGCAAATAAAAAGTAAATGCGATAGGTCAGATGGTGATAAGTGTTATGAAGGAAATCAGCAATAGGAGATAAAGGAGTGAGGTGGGGGTTACTGTAACATGTGGGATGGTCAGAGAAGGCCTCATTCACATCAGGTGAGTTGGAATAGAAATGGATAGGAAGTGAGGGAACACATCAGGCAGGTAGCTGGGAAGAGCTTCTAGGCAGCAAGTGCAAAGGCCCCAAGGCAGGAGCAGGCTTGGTGTGTTTGAGGACCAGTAGGGTCCATGTGGCCAGAGCCAAGTAAGCAAGGAGGAAAGTGGTAGGCGATGGGGTCAGAGAGATAGCAGGGGGCTAGATTATAAATGGCCATGGAGGACATGGTAAGTAAGGACTTTGGATTTTACTCTGAGTAACATGCATTAAAGGATTTTGAGCAGTGGGGAGATATGATCCAATTACATCATGAAAGCTCTGCTCTGCTGGGAGGCAAGATCAAGAGCAGGGACTATTGAACTAATCTTGGAAAAAGATAATGGTAGGGCCAGGACTGAGAGTTCAAGAAGGGGTACAGATGGTTTGAGGAGAGAGGAGGAGAATGTGAAAGGTGTGCCTGGCAGCGCTAAGGACGCAGTGGAGGTCAGTGGTCTCAAATTTCAAGTGAGACAAGCAACATGGTTGTATTTCCTCTAACCATGACTTCAGCCTCCTGGGAACAGGCACAGAGTAGGTGGAAAGTTGGATTTAAGCAGGGGTGTGGTTTTCCAGTGAATACAATGAGGAGAAAAGAGGAAAAAGAGAGTTGAGGTCCTGTACAAGGAGGTGATGATAAAGATGGACCATGGATTTGCTTTGAAGTGAGGTGACTGCCCCAGGCCTTTGCCACTTCATCTATGTCCTACTTTGGTCATTGATCCAGGCACACTGTCTGTCTCCAGAGCAAGAGCCAGAACAGATTTTCAACTTCAGTTTTTCAAAATACCAGAACTTGTATCTTTATAATAACAATAATAACACTCAATGATGACTAATAATAATCATCAAGAGTAATAGGGTGCACTTTTCAAAACCTGGTCTTGCTGATCTTGTGCTCAGAGTGCCACAACTCATAAATGTTTCCCCAAACACAAACACATTTCAACTCATGTACGAATCAAAAGAAAAGAGGCAGGATGGGCTATGGATTCCAAGCCAGGCAAGGACTGATGTGAGTATGTGGAGATAAAGGGTGGGAAAACCCCATAGGCTCAGAAGGTGGAAGGTCACGGTGAACTGGAAGGATTGTTGGACTAGGTGTATGGAGCAAGTGAACGAGGAGAGATTGGGGCACGTGGATGGACAGTGGGGTGCTTGAACTTGAGCTTATGGGGGATGCACAGTTATTGATGATAACAGGGTCTAGGGCATGTCATGCCATGTGTGGCCGAGAAGAGGTGGAGAGAGGAAGTCAGGGAATGGGGAGGCCCAGAAATGGGAAGGGTCATCTAGGTGGCTATTGAAATCACCAAGAATTCTAAAGGGGTCGGTGTCAGGGAGTGACCGAGAGCCAGAGTTATTCTCTGACCATCGACCGTCACAGCACTGACACATTCTCTGACCATCGACCGTCACAGCACTGACACAGGCTACAGACCACAGTTGCCAGTGCCTGCTTTGGGATCTTTTTCATTCTCACCTCCACTCTGACTGTCTCTAACTGCAGTGAGCCAGAGGGGAGATACACCTTGTCCCCTTTTCCTCCAGCAGAGAAGCCAGCTAGACCTAACAGGTGGGTTCCTGGGCCATTTGTGTCCACTGTATACACCTCTCAGGTCACCATGAACTGTTCCTGCTTGTTGGACTCTAGATACAAAAGAGGCTTTGGGGGCACATTCTGGAAACTACTAAAGCAATTTCTCTCTTGGAAAGTGTACCTGTCTACTGTTAATATACCCATCGGCTGGGGAGAGTTGGTATTTACCAAGGTGTCAAACGTTCCTCCAGTATTACATGACCATTTGATGAGTTCAAAGGCTGAAATGAGTTCATGAACAGGAGGCACTTAGGGCGGTGGCTGTACCTACGAGGTGCTACTTCAGGGTGAGGTGCTCTTTCCTCATTTTATGCTCGTGGCAGCTGAGGTCAGAGAGGTTGGGTGATTTACCCAAGGACTCCCAGCAAGAAATGCAGAGGTGACGTTCCAACCCAGGCCCATGTGTGTGGAGTCTGAGTTTTTTTACTCAGTGAGCTTTTCATGTGTATTTCTTATCCTTCTAAATCCTTATCCCCTTGACAGGGACGGACGTTAAACCCACTCACAGGAAGGATTCAGATCTGGTATTCCCCTCAGCAGCTAGCATGACCCCTTGCCTGGAATCAACATTCAATGAATATGTGATGATGGGTGACTCAGCCCGTCTCTCTGCCTCTCCTCTCTGGACCCTTCATTTCCATTTCAGAGCCCCTGGTACCCACATGCCACCCTGGGCCCTTCCTATCACTGACACCTCACCCCTCTAATGGTGCTGTGATTGGTGTTGTTTAAGTCGACCAGGAGGAGAGATGGGTTTGTTTAACCCAAACCAGCGTCTCCTCACTAAGGGGATCAGTAAAATGAGACCTCTGGTCTTATACAGATATTCAGCAAGGGCATGTATGTTAAGTGATGACTGAGTTATCTGGGAAAGCTGGCCGCCATTGGCAGACAGCTGGGGAGAGGAGTGCCGTCTCTGCACCAGGAGCTCCTTTTCTGAGCCCCTTCACTATTTATGCAGAGTGAGGCAGGCAGTGGTCATGGGGCCGGCTGGTGGGGAGCTGTGTAACCCTCTTCCTCTTCCCATTTCCCCTAGATCATTCTGAACTTCACGTCCATGGACCTGTATCGCAGCCGCCTGTGCTGGTATGACTACGTGGAGGTCCGAGACGGCTTCTGGAGGAAAGCACCCCTCCGAGGTAAGGCACTAGCCCACCCCCTGCCTCCTCTGTGGAGCCTTCTTTTTTGTGTGAATTGAGGTCTAATTAACATGTAATACCCTCTTAGTTTCAGGTATACATCACAGTGATTGAATATTTTCATGTATTACTAAATGATCCCCATGATAAGGGTAGTTACCATCTGTCACCATACAACATTATTACAATATTATTGCTTATATTCTCCATGCCGTACATCACATCCCCATGTCTGATTTATTTTGTAACTGGAAGCTTGTATCACTTCTCGGCCTTCTGGCTAAGATCAAGTGTACAACTGGAAGCTTGTGTCTCTTAATCTCTTTCACCTATTTTGTCTACCTCCCACCACCTCCCCTTTGGCACCCATCAATTTGTTCTCTGTATCTATGAGTCTGTTTCTGTTTTGCTTTGTTTGTTCATCTGTATTGTTTTTGGATCCCACATATAAGTGAAATCATATGGTATTTTTCTTTGTTTCACTTAGCATCATACCCTCTAGGTCCATCCGTGGTGTCACGAATGGCAAAATCTCATTCTTTTCTATGGCTGAGTGATATGGATAGCCCACATCTTAGTCAATCTATTCATCTACTAAGGGACACTTCGGTTGCTTCCATCACCTGGTTGTTGTAAATAATATTGCAATGAACATGAGATTGCATATCTCTCTTTGAATTGGTGTTTTCGTTTTCTTTTGATAAACACCCAAAAGTGGAATTGTTGGATCATAAGGTAGTTATATTTTTTTAGATTTTTTTTAAAGTTGATTTATTTATTTTGAGCGGAGGGCAGGGCAGAGAATGATGGAGAGAGAGAATCCCAAGCAGGAGCCACACTGTTAGCGCAGAGCCTTATGCAAGGCTTGATCTCACAAGCCATGAATGAGGTCATGACCCAAGACAAAATCAAGAGTCCGACACTTAGGGGCGCCTGGGTGGCTCAGTCAGTTAAGTGTCCAACATTGGCTCAGGCTGTGATCTCATGGTTTGTGGGTTCGAGCCCCATGTCAGGCTCTGTGCTGACAGCTCAGAGCCTGGAGCCTCCTTCAGATTCTGTGTCCCCATCTCTGCCCTTCTCCCTCTCTCTCTCCCTCTCCCTCTCTCTCTCTCTCTCTCTCTCTCTCTCTCTCTCTCTCTCTCATCCTCTCTCTCTCTCAAAAATAAATAAACATTAAAAAGAGAGAGAGAGTTTGACGCTTAACCGACTGAGCCACCCATGCGCCCCGGTAGTTCTATTTTTAATTTTTGAGGACTATCCATACTGTTTTCTAGAGTGGCTGCACCAGTTTGCATTCCTATCAACAGTGTACAAGGGTTCCCTTATCACCACTTCCTCAAACCTGTTGTCAGTGGTCTTATTTAAGCAAGCTCCACACTCAGCATGAAGCCTGATGCGGGACTTGATCCCATAACCCTGGAATCATGACCTGAGCTGAAATCAAGAGCTGGATGCTCAACTGACTGAGCCACCCTGGCGCCCCCCACCTTTTTTTTTTTTTAACTTGTCTTCTTGATACTAGCCATTCTGATAGGTGTGAGGTGATATCTCATTGTAGTTTTGATTTTCATTTCCTGATGATGAGTGATGTTGAGGATCTTTTCATGTGTCTGTTGGCCATCTGTATGTCTTCTTTGGAGAAATGTCTACTCAGGTCCTCTGCCCGTTTTTTAATTGGGTTGTTTGGTTTTTTTATATTAAATTGTGTAAATTCTTTACATATAGTTTGGATAGAAATCCCTTACCCAATGTATGATTTGCAAACATCGTCTCCCATTCAGTAAATTGCTTGTTCGTTTTGTTGACCATTTCCCTCACTGTGCAAAAGCTTTTCAGTTTGATGTGGCTACTTCCTTCCTACACCTACTCATATTCTCTTCATCCTCCCCTGAAACCCATAGCTTGGCCAAGGGTGATCTGGTGTGGGAAACTGGACTCCTGATAGAGTCAGTGCCTGATAACTCCATCACCAAGTGTATAACTTTGGGCAAATCCCTTCCCTAGTCTGGACCTTAGGGTCTTTGGTATGGGCTTCTGGGCCTCTCTCAGAGGTGACTCTCAGTGTGTGGGTCAGGGGAGTCATATAAGTTGACAGAGGAAGACAGACAGGCACATCTCCACAGTTCCAGGCTCTCCTCATCTGGGCAATTTCAGAGGCTCTGTTTTCTCTATCTGCAAGGTCTGGCTTAAGGGTACCCACAATGCAGCCTGGCACACCACAGAGGCCTACCTACCTGGCACAGACTTGTTTGCACAGGATACTTTGTCCCTTGGTGGTGGGGGGTGGTGAGTAAGTGGGGGATGTGTAGTCAGAACCACAGGACAGAAGTTATTTTAATGGACATGGAGTTAGGGCCAAAAGAAGCTTTTGCGTCAAGCCTGAGGAGCTGTGTGAATTCTCCTTCTCCAATCTGGACATAACCCTAAATAGCCCGGGACTACTCATTGTCACTAGAGTCTTTGCTCCACAGCCTGTGTCTGAAGCAGGATGACAAACCGTTACTAACCATCTCTTTTCCCCCCAGTTTCTGATATTTGAATATTTCTTATTAGTCACCCAAAGCAGCTGTCATTACAACACTTCCTCCTGAAGACATGTTAGCATTTCCAAGATTACAGTTTCTTTTTCATAACTTACATTCCTGGGTCAGCACCCTCTGTCCCTTGCTGAAGGTTGGGAAACACCCAATCTTACTCAGAACACACAAACCATCCCCCCTTGATTCTCCACTACAAAGAATTCTACAAATGGCCAGCCTCATCTGCTTACACAGATTCCTGTCAGGTTTTATTTCAAAGGGGACATTTTCTGACCCAGTCCCTAGATTCTAGGATTTATTTGGGGTCCTCTGCCATCTCTTGCGTTTGGTCAAATGAAAACATTCTAAATGTGCAAAGAAAGCTGAGTTCGTTCTTGGTTATTACTTGTTTGCATGAAGGTCAAATAAGAAAAGTAATGATAATATGCTCTTTGAAAAAAGTAAATAGGGCTGCTGGGTGGCTCAATTGGTTAAGTGTTTGACTCTTGATCTCAGCTCAGGTCTTAATAGGGTCGTGAGTTCAAGCCCCGCATTGGGCTCCATGCTGGGCGTGAAGCCTACTTTTAAAAAAAGGTAACTAAAACACAGATACAGTTTGATATTGTGCGAAGTCCCCTTTCCTCCCAGAACTCATATTCTATTCCTCGAGTGCATAAAATCCTGTAGAAGTTAGTACTCTCTGGCCCTTCAAGACCACACTAGACCTTAGACTAGTTTCAGGCCAACTGGAGGGCCTTGAGATTGTGTGCCAAGTGCAGACCAAGGCCAGAGCCCCTGAGCCCCTAAGCCCCTAGAGTGGTGGGACAGGCTCCCTGGAGGGACAGCCCTGGAGCAGGGAGGGGAGAGGGACCCACTTCAGGCCTCACTGCCCTCTGTCCACACTGTCTGCGCAGGCCGCTTCTGCGGGGGCAAACTCCCCGAGCCTATTGTCTCCACCGACAGCCGTCTCTGGGTCGAGTTCCGCAGCAGCAGCAACTGGGTCGGGAAGGGCTTCTTTGCCGTCTATGAAGGTACGGAAGAAGAGTGACGAGGGAGGATTGGGTGTGGTCCCTGGGGATCAAAACGCTCACTCCTGGCACACTAAGGGCAAGGTCAAGGGAGCATGAGGGAGGAAGCAGAGACCCCAGTGGGATTGGCCAGGCCTGGGGGCACTAAGAAGCTGGGGGGAGGGGTACATAGGAAGGACTGAAGGAGGGGAGAGAGGGGCTCTTGAGCTGAGCAGAGCATTCTAACTGACCTCACCCTGTGTCCCCAAAGCCATCTGTGGGGGAGATGTGAAGAAGGACAATGGCCACATCCAGTCACCCAATTACCCTGATGATTATCGGCCCAGCAAAGTCTGCATCTGGCGGATCCAGGTGTCTGAGGGCTTCCACGTGGGCCTCACCTTCCAGTCCTTTGAGGTAGGTCGGAGACCCTGCTGTCCCACCTGTTGTGGGTTTCCTGGTGTTGGGCCCTGGCCACCAGAGCTGCTCCAGCTGATCCAGCCCCTGACCCTCAGATCGAGCGCCATGACAGCTGTGCCTACGACTACCTGGAGGTGCGTGATGGGCACAGTGAGAGCAGCACCCTCATCGGGCGCTACTGTGGCTACGAGAAGCCGGATGACATCAAGAGCACTTCCAGTCGCCTCTGGCTCAAATTCGTCTCTGACGGATCCATTAACAAAGCTGGCTTTGCTGTCAACTTTTTCAAAGGTGCTCCTTCCCCATTCCCCACCTGGCCCACCCCCATGGCCAATCCATCTCCTCCATTCCTTCTTTTAATTTTTAAAATTGTGTTTTGTTGTGGTAAAAACACGTAGCTTGAGATGTGTCCTCTGGATGCATTTGTAAGTGTACTATACCATGTTGCTGGCCGAAGGCACGGTGCTCTACAGCAGATCTCCAAGGCTTATTCATCTTGCTTGACTGCAACTTTATGCCTATTTGATTAGCAGCTCCACATTTCCCCCAGTCCCCAACCCCTGGCAGCCATCATTCGTTCATTCATCCACTCATTCATTCATTCATTTATTGAATCTATTTTAGATAGCTCGTATAAGTGGAATCCTGCAGTATTTGTCTTTCTGTAACTAGCTTTTTTACTGAACATAATGTTCATAAGGTTCATCCATTTTTATTCCACTGTGTGTATATAACACATTTTTTAAAGTGAAGAGTAATCGACGCACAATATCCTGTTAGTTTCAAGGGTACAACATAGCGATTCAATGTTTATGTACATTATAAAATGGTCACCACGGTGAGTCTAGTTACCATCCATCACCTTACAAAGTTGTTACAATCTTGTTGACTTATATTACCTATGCTGTATATTACATCCCCACGTCTTGGTTTTTTTTTTTTTTTTTTTATAACTGGAAAACTGCACGCCTTAATTCCCTTCACCTGTCTTGTTCATCCCTCCACCCCCTCTCCTCTGGCACCCATCAGTTTGTTCTCCATATCTATGAGTCTGTTTCTGTTTTGTTTTGTTTGTTCATTTGTTTTGTTTTTAGATTCAACATGTAAGTGAAATCATACAGTATTTATCTTTGTCTAGCTTATTTCACTTAGCCTCATACCTTCTGGGTCCATCATGGTGTCACAAATGGTAAGATTTCATTCTTTTCTGTGGCTGAGTAATATTCCACTGTATGTATATACCACATCTACTTTATCCATTCATCTATTGATGGGCACTTTAATTGCTTCCATATCTTGGCTGTTGTAAATAATGCTTCAGTGAACATGGGGCTGTATATATCTCTTCAGATTGGTGTTTTCATTTTCTTCAGATAAATGCCCAAAAGTGGAACTGCTAGATCATATTGTAGTTCTGTTTTTAAATTTTTGAGGAATCTCCATACTGTTTCCCGGAGTGGCTGAACCAATTTACATTCCCACCAACATGCAGAAGGTTCTATTTTCTCCACATCTTCCACCAACACTTGTTATTCTTAACTTTTTGATACTCTCCATTCTGACAGGTGTGAAGTGATATCTCAATGTGGTTTTGATTTGCATTTTCTCTGATGATGAGTGATATTGGGCATCTTTTCATGTATCTGTTGGCCATCTGTATATCTTCTTTAGAGAAACGTCTATTCAGGTCCTCTGCCCATTTTTAATCAATAGTCGTTTTATATTGAGTTTTATGAGTTCTTTATACATTTTGGATGTCAACCACTTATTTCATATAACATTTGTGAATATCTTCTCCCATTAAGTTGACTTTTTGTTTTGTTGATGGTTTCCTTCACTGTGCAAACGCTTTTTAGTTTGACGTAGTCCCATTTGTTTATTTAGCTTTTGTTGTCTTTGCCTGAAGAGACAGATCCAAAGAAAATATCATTAATACCAATGCCAAAGAGCTTACTGCCTTGGTTTTCTTCTAGGAGTTTCATGGTTTCAGGTCTAATATTTAAGTCTTTAACGCATTTTGAGTTTCTTTTTGTGTATAATGTAAGTAAGTGGTCCAGTTGCATTCTTTTGCATGTAGCTGTCTGATCTGTCCATTCATTGAAGAGGCTGTCTTTTCCCCATTGTATATTGTTGCCTCCTTTGTCATAGAATAATTGAACACATAATCATGAGTTTTTTTTTCTGGACTCTCTATTCTCTTCCACTGATCTATTTGTCTGTTTTTGTACCGGTACCATACCATTTTGATTTATTTGTTTTTGATTATAGCTTTCAACTACAGTTTGGAATATGGGAGCATGCCCCTCAGCTTTGTTCTTTCTCAAGATTGCTTTGGCTGCTTGGAATCTTTTGTGGTTCCATACACATTTTAGGATAATGTGTTATAGTTCTGTGCAAAATGGTATTTTGGTCAGGATTACTTTGGATCTATAGTTTGCTGTGGGTAGTATGGACATTTTAACAATATTAATTCTTCTAAATCCTGTAGCACATTTTCTTTATCCTCATCTGTTGGTGACCATTTAGGCTGTTTCTACATCTTGGCTATTGTGAATATTGCTGTGGTGACTTCGTGTCTTCTTTATTCACCCATTCTACACAGAGATTCTATGAGGGATGCATAGACCATGGTACCCTGTGCTTGAATTTATGGCCTAACTGGGGAGAAGAGGTCAACTGCACTGAGAAACTGCATATCTCATTGAGTAAATGACACACATATGTAAAAGTAGCTGACACGTGGTAGGTGCTCAACTGTGAATTGAAATAGTAGTTCAGGAGTTGCCTTAAAGTCCAAAAGTTTGTGTAGAAGAAATGCCAGTGAGGCATAGAGGCAGGAAGTGCCATAGAAGCTTAGGGAGGAAGCAAGGCAGCATGGATTTCTTTTACCGGTGTGATTGTGGACAGGTAATCTGTCTGAACCTCATTTCCTCATCTGTAAAATGGGGATAGTAACAGTCCCTCCATCACTGGTCATGTCAGGATTGAAGGATAAATGAAGAAAGGCTGGGGAATGACACACAAGAGGCACCAATAAATGGTGGTGGTCACCAGCCCAGCCATTGTGGTCAAAGAAAGGCTCTGTGGGGTCTACCTGTCCCCTCCTTCAGGTTACTACCTGTCCCTTTGGGGCTCTCAGGAGTAGGAACCCCTGGGGACCGAGTTGGGGGGCTGGCTGGGGTAGGGAGGGCCACAGCCTCAAAGCTGAGTGGTCCACAGCTGACTCCTGTCCCCTGCAGTGGGGCTGGAGGTGGTCACAGGAAGGCTGAGGGACACTGGAATTGACTCTCAAGCAGAGCACAGGAGGCAGGCCCCGGCCTGGCAGTCACTGACACCCTTTCTTCCCAATTGGCAGAGGTGGACGAGTGCTCACGGCCCAACCGCGGGGGCTGCGAGCAGCGGTGCCTCAACACCTTGGGCAGCTACAAGTGCAGCTGTGACCCTGGGTATGAGCTGGCCCCGGACAAGCGCCGCTGTGAGGGTGAGTGCCTCCAACACAGCCCCAGGGCCCAGACCCTCTAGCCCAGATCTCTTAAGCCCTTGGACACACCCCTTCCTGGGAAAGCCCAGATTCCCTAGCACTTTCTTCACTCATCACCAACAAGGAATACATTTTATATGGCAGCCCTGCAGCCCCCTGAACACACTTACGAGGTGTGATGCACTCTGGTATTTTTTTTTTTTTTCATTTTTATTCACTTAAAATGCTGATCATGACCTGCTGATTGATTTCATCATCCTCTTGAAGGTCATGATCCCCAGTTTGGAAACCACTGTTTTCAGACAGGCAATGATTTTTCAGCCTCTCCCTATACCTGCCCCTGAGGTGAGAGCATTCCCTGCCAACTACCTGCAGCTCAGCCTGGGTTTGCTGTGTGTCTTTTCTCTACCCACCTTCCTCTCCCTGCCTCCAGTCCTCACTGCCCACCGGCCCAGCCTTCCCTGAGCCCTTCACTCCCCGCCTCCTTCTTAGCAGAGGCCCTGAGAAAGTAGAGTGTTCATGCATATGACTCCCCAATTCCTCATACTCTGAAGGTACACCCCTCACCCTGCCTGCTTCCCTCCCATCCTTGAGAGACCAGACACAAGCCCCAGAACAGCAGGGCATCCACACATCCCCCTCTTCTCCTTAATGCACCCTTACCCCTGGCCCTTACCTAGAGTGGGGACTCCTGGTGGCTGATGCCACCTCTGTTGTCCCCACAGCTGCCTGTGGTGGATTCCTCACCAAGCTCAACGGATCCATCACCAGCCCAGGCTGGCCCAAGGAGTACCCCCCTAACAAAAACTGCATCTGGCAATTGGTGGCCCCTACCCAGTACCGCATCTCCCTGCAGTTCGACTTCTTCGAGACGGAAGGCAATGACGTAAGTGCCCACCAGAGCTGAGGAGACTCAGGAAGGTCTGAGGCGTGGGAGCTCGGCTCAGTGCCTGCTTCCTTCCATATGAAATACCCAAAGAATGTAGAGGAGGAGAGACTGCTCCCAATTCCAGGAAGCAGGGGAGGGTCGGGGAGGAGGGCTTGAAGGTCAGGGAGTGCACAGGGGAATGTGGAGCAAGGCAAGACTCAGTCAGGGCTTGTGTGGGGAGCGCAAAAGGATCCTGTGGGGGTGGCTTGGCACCTTTTTGAGTTGTTAGATTATGTAAGATGGGTGACTAAAGACAAAAGGACAAAAGGGAGCCTTCCCAGGTGGGGGTGGTCAGGAGAGGCTTCCTGGAGGAGGCAGGCCTAGAGCTGCACTGCCCTGCAGGTGTGCAAGTATGACTTCGTGGAAGTACGCAGTGGGCTCACAGCTGACTCCAAGCTACATGGCAAGTTCTGTGGCTCCGAGAAGCCCGAGGTCATCACCTCCCAGTACAACAACATGCGTGTGGAGTTCAAGTCTGACAACACCGTCTCCAAAAAGGGCTTCAAGGCCCACTTCTTCTCAGGTAACCCGGACTACCCAGCTGTGAGCCCACCGCCCCTCCCCCCTGCCACACTACCCCTGCACTTTCTAGCCCTCTCTGTTACCAGGCCAGCAGGGTCTGTCCCCTGCTCCCCCCATTAGCCCACCACCACCAGGCCAACCCCTCTGCTCCTGAACCCCATTACTCCTGAACCCTCTGGGCTATATGGGAACCAGCCTGAGGATGGGCAGTACATAGGCATGAAGAAATGAAAGGAGAGGGCTTTCCTTTCAGGAGCCATCATGCTGAGGCCCCAGAGAGGGCAGGCCCTGGAAACAGGGAGTTCAGCATGGCCAGAGAACGCAGGGTGCATGCAGAGGAGGAGGGTGTTTGCCCTCGAGTGTGTGGGGCAGATTATCTGGCAGCGGCCACATCTCTAATCAGACCCACATGCCAAATGGGTTCATGCCGTGGCCTTCAGAAACGATGAGGAGCCTCCCTGTCATCAACACCAAAGCCTTCCCACTCACCCTCAGCCCATAGGTGAGGGACTCAGATCCAACCAGCATATGTTTATTGAGAGCTGCCCCGTATAAGGCTTGTGATCAAGCCCCTTTGATGGACCCATTCTTGAGAGGCCTAAAATGCAGTCAACCTCTCTGAGTTGGGCCTCCAGGGGTCCCAGGAGACCTGCCCCCCTGCCTTAGTCTTCCCTCAGTCCTTCATCCTGGGGCAAGGCTGGTGGTCTTTCAGAGGCACTCTTTGACTTGGGACGTTGATAGTGTGGGGTGGGAACTCCATGAACTTGAGTTGGGGAGTGGGAGGTGGAGGGAGTGGCTGAAGCAGCTGGTTTTATATGGGAGTGGCCCAGGGATTCTGATCTCCAGCTGGCCTGGTGGGCCGGGCATGGGGTAGCAGGAAGGCAGGAAGCCCATGGCCTAGTCCACACTGCCTTCCTTTTCCCCCCCTTTGCCCAGGGTCCTGCATCCTCAAGCCCCCTATGTTGCATCCCTGCACCCCTGCCTGCCCCACCTGGATGCCATGCACTGCCCCTGTGCACTGGTTCCCTGCTTGTCACTGCCAGCCATCCTGCTCTGCTTAAAGTGCCCCACAGCCCCTGCCCCACTGCTTGCTGAGACCCCCTCCCCTTGCAATGCGAATCCTTTTCTTCCCTATGCCCACCTGGAACTCCTACAGGGTGCTCACCAGAGGGCCAAGGGGATGTAACACCTACTCAGGGGTGGGCTCAGCCCTGGGGAAACCATTACCTGCTTACTCTCGTCTCTTTCTGCCCTTCTGTTACTTGACTCTCAGAGGCGGGAGGGGGACCGATGCATCTGTCAGGCTAGAGCCCAGGTCTCTCCACCCCTGGGTACTGCCCTGCCCTGGCCTGACACTGGGCCACCTGCCCCCTCAGCCCCACACAGAGACGCACACACACACGTGCACAGCCACACACACACACACACACACACACACACACACGTGCAATGCCCTGCTGCCTAAGAAACCTGCAGAGGACCCTCACCAGTGGGCATCAAGGTTCGTTCAGCCCTCAGGGCATGGGGCATCTGACTCTGGCCCCCCAGGAGGGGGGCTCTTTGGACTTTTGGGACACCCAGCGAGGAGACCCTAAGCCAAGAAGGAGAAGAAAGAGCCTGAAGACCTTCAGTCTGACCCCAGCCACCTTCCGGGGCATTTGGCACTGGAGGGTGAGTGCCGTCTCCTTGTCCGGGCCATGTCCACCCTCCCCGCTCCTGCCCCTCCTGCAACCTGCTCCCTGGCTCCTCGGCTCCTCTGAGGTGAGGCTGTGAGGCTGCCACTCCCACTCCCCACCCCCCCCCATGCCAGAGCCCTGCCCCGGGACGCTACAGCAGGCCTTCCTCAGGACTCACTTTTCTGTCACTCATCCATTCAGCCACCCACTTGCCCACGCACTCGTTCGTTTACTGGGCAGGTATTTCTTTTACCCCTCCTATGTGTCAGGCACTGTACTAGGTATTTAGGGTGCACATATAGGGAAGGTGTGGGGTTCAAAACATTTCAGGCAAATCTTTGCTCCATTTGTAAGATGGGGCCCCTAGAGTTCCTAGTGTAGTCACAGGCGAGTTTCTGGGCTGTAGGGTGCCCCTCACCCCCACCTTCCTGCAGGGCCGGCAGCTTCCACAGGGCCCTCAGCGAGGATCCCCTGTGAGGCTGTAACTGAGAAGGAGCCCTGGGGAGGGACTTGGGGATCCCACCTCTTGACCTTGAGTTCCTGCGGGCCTTAAGGGGTCTGGCCCACCTGAGAATGGAGTGGAGAAGCCAGGCCTTCCGGAAGCCAGTGCTCAGCCCCCTCCACTACTGATGGAGACCAGGAAGAGGGTCACCTTTGTCACAGACCCCACCTGCCCATTTGAATGCCAGCGGACATCTTTCTACCTCACGATTCCCCTCTGGAAATCTGGGTGTCCGTTCGATCTACACAGCTTCCCTGAACACCTGCCTCTGTGCCAAGCACACAGTCCCCAGAGTGACCGCAGACAGACTGGAGCATGTGTGGGAGTGACAAACACATGCCTGTAGCCTGTGTCTCTGTGTGTGTGTGCTCATGGGAGAGTGCGTGTGTGGGTTGACCCGAACTTGAGCAGCTGCATGTGTGAGCACACTTGAGTCCACAGGTCTGCTGAAGAGCCTGTGGTCTCTGCGTTTTTGTGTCTTTATACCCACGTACTGGCCCCTGAGTGCCTGCCTATGCATCTGTGCGCACGCTTCCTCACACACATGTGGGAAGAAGTAGTGTGTGTCCCTTATGCACACGTGCACACAGGTGGATGGCTGGCCAGTGGTATGTGTGCATGCGGTCTCTATGTCTGCCTGTGGGTCCTGCGCCTGAGTGTGGTGTACCTGTGGGTCAGTGTCTGTGCTGCCCCAGTGGGACCGCAGTACATCCCCGAGGGATCCCGTGTCTGTGGGCATGCTGGTGTGGGTGTGTGTGTCTAAACACAGCCTGTAGCTGCAGCAGCCAGAGTGAGAGCTCGGAGCTCCCAGCCGGGCCCACCCTTTCCGTGGGCTGCTCTCCTCTACCAGAGACTCTGTTTCTCTCCCTCCATATGTGCGGGCCTCGTGCCTACCCCTCCAGGCCTTCTTCCTGCCGCAGGGTCTCTTCCTTTCTGTTTCTGTCGCTGTGCCTCTTCCCACTTGCTCTTCCTCTTTGACCTGGCTGCGCCGGACATGGCCGTCCTGCATGTGTGTCCCGCCGCCTTCCCGCATTGCCCTGTGAATCTGCCTCTGAGGCCCCGGGTTGGTTTTCACTGCTCTCCCTCCCTGGTCCCTGCCCTCCACCCCCACCCCTTGGTCCCTTTTCTCCTTCTCTCTCTCGTTTCAGAAAAGAGGCCCGCTCTGCAGCCCCCTCGGGGACGCCCCCACCAGCTCAAATTCCGAGTGCAGAAAAGAAACCGGACCCCCCAGTGAGGCCTGCCAGGCCTCCCGGACCCTTTGTTACTCAGGAACCTCACCTTGGACGGAATGGGATGGGGGCTTCAGTGCCCGACCACCCCCCACCTCCGCTCTGCCATTCCGGCCTGCCTCCTTCTGGCCGGACAGAACTGGTGCTCTCCTCTCCCCTTGTCCCCCCCTCCCATGGACAGGGGACCTTCCCTGCCCCCACCCCCTCCCATTTTGATGGTGTCTGTGACATTTCCTGTTGTGAAGTAAAAGAGGGACCCCTGCGTCCTGCTCCTTTCTCTTGCAGTCTGCTTGTCCGTGTGTCTGTTTTTCCACTTGTCCGTCTGTCCAGTAAGCAGGTAATGGTAGAGGGTGCCCATGTTGGTCAGCTCCAGCCCCCAGCCCTCCCTCCACCCCACTTCTACTTTCTCTCCCCACAGCTGGGCCACTCAGCTGGCTCCGCTGGATGCATTGCCCTGGACCCCACCGTGGCCTTGGCCCCCCCCGGGGGGAGGAAACCCAGCCAGCCTCCCGCTTCCCCTGGGGTGACCACCCCGACCTCAGCCCTGCACAGACCTGGGCCTGCCTTGTTTGCTCCCCTGCAGACAAGGACGAGTGCTCCAAGGATAACGGCGGCTGCCAGCAAGACTGCGTCAACACCTTCGGCAGCTATGAGTGCCAGTGTCGCAGTGGCTTCGTCCTACATGACAACAAACACGACTGCAAGGAAGGTAAGCGCTGCCAGTGCAGCGCCCAGAGCCCCTAGGGCAGGGCCAGCAGGCCCAAAGGACTGGAGGCTGGGGACATGAGGACACGGGTGCCATCTCCATCTGGCCCGGTGTAGACTCAAGGTCACGAGTGGTCTCTGAGGTTACCTTGTTTTGCCTCCCACCTGGCCCACAGATTCTTCCGTCCTCAAAATATCCAAGCCACACATGCTTCCGTGTCTCCTTGTGCATGTTAGGAGAGGAGGGGCTCACACTCATCCCCAGGCTCCATTTTTAGACTGATCTTAGTGCTTCTTAAAATCCATGGGCAAGTCCTTGTCTTCATAACGACCTTCCTGTGGCAGAGAGTCGAGATGGCACAGAGGTCGAGAGCACAGGCTGGAGCCAGGCTGCCTGGCCCAGCCCCACTGCTTAGCCAGCTGCGCACCCTTGAGCACTTCTGTTTGTTCCTGTGTGACACGTAGGTCGCAATAGACCTACCTCATCAGGGCACAGGGCTCTCTGAAGTGCTCCAAGCAGTGCTGAGCTCATAGCAAGCACAGTCGTATGTCAGCCGTTATTGGTCACACTGCTGACCCCTGGGGACATTCAGAACAGGGTCACCGCCTCCCAGACACTAAAGCCCTGCAGATATTTGAAAACAACACTCATATCATCACTAACATCATCTGATAGCTCTTTGGACATGCTACAACACTGGCCTGTTCCAAGTCCTGAATGCCGTTGTGTCCCCCGCTTGCTGGGGCATACTATCCCAGCAGCACAACACAGACCTGGCTCTGCCACTGAATGTCTGTGTGACTTTGGGTGAATCACTGCACCTCTCTGAGCTTCCAGTTCCTCACCCATGAGATGATTAACAATGGTAACTGCCTTGCAGCATACTAAAGTTTACAGATCTTGCTTGAACACTTAGCACAGTGCCTGGCAAATGCCTCTTCTCACTGTTCTTAGGTGGACAACCAAGGTATGAACAAATAAACTCCTGGATAAAATAAACAGAATTGAAGCACTCAGCAGTGACCCAATGGACACTAAAGAGCTTCCAACCCGATTACTTCGGTCTACCCGAATACGAAGTTCCTGATTCACAGGGCCTCCACGTCTTTTAGCTGGAGGGGACCTTATTCTGTGGTTGTCCAAAGTGCATTCTCTCTCTGTGTGTACTGTGTGAAAAAGAGTACATCAACATTAACAAGATAGCTGTGAGAGGTTTTACACTTCTAGGGTGGACGACCTGTACATAGCTGAGTCATTTTAAAAGCACTCATGATTCCTCACTCAAATGATAGGCGAATTACAAATCAGTATTTCCTGACTCCTCCTTGCAGAGGTTGTGCAAAGTTCTGCAGGGACCTCAAGAGGGGAGTTCCTCTGGGGTGCCTGGTTGGCTCCGTTGGTAGAGCATGCAACTCTTGATCTCAGGGTCGTGAGTTTGAGCCCCACATTGGGCATAAGGCCCATTAAAAAAAAAAAAAAAAGAGAGGAGTCCCTCTGCCCCCAGGAAGATTGCAGTCTAGCCAGGGGAGAAGTGGGCACACACAGAGAAGTTAGAGGGCCCCAAAGACCTGTGTATAAATGGGGGAGAGCAGCGAATGTGGCCTTGGAGAACCACAGAAGGATGATGGACACAGCCCATAGGTCCACTGTGGAGAGCCAGGAGCTCTACCTGCCTCCACAGGGCCTCTGGGCAGCCTGCACACTGCTCTCTGGGCCTCATGGCTGTGTATTCATCCTGTGAGCCGCTGACCATAGGCACCTATCCATCCCTTTCTCTTCCCCAGCCCACAGTGCACTGGCCGCCTGTTTTTCCCCAAGAAACCTGTCAGATTGGATGATAATAAATCATGAACATCAGCTTTTAAATTCGTTTGTGAGGCCACACTCTCAGAGGTGGGAAGGCAGATTGCAATGGATCAAAGAGCCATAAACAGTGAGAATGGGGTAATAGCAAGTTTTCTTGAAGAACAACTGAGAAGAAAAGGAGAAAGGATGGGTGGCAGCTAGAGGGGAATGTAGGGCTGTGGGGGAGTTACTTTAGGATGGGGCAAAGCATAGGAGGGTCCACAGGCTGGCAGAGATGACACAGAGAGTGAGGGTGGATAATTTGTGGTACAAAGGTACCCAGGTGGACCTGGGACTCCTTTTTGGAGACGAGGAAGGAGGAAGGTGAGTTTGCAGGGAGGGGCTGGGAAGCTGAAGTTGTTCATATCTGAGGCCCTGATTTTTTTCAGGGAGGCAGGAGGTGAGGTGATCTTCTGAGAGGGAAGGGATGGGAGTGGAGAGGGCTGAAGATTTGGAGCCGTTGTTGAGGAGGTAAGGGGTGGAGGTGGTGAAGGACAGATCCAAGAGTATCAAGTGGTTTCGGTTCCCAGTGGTTGAGGCAGATGGGGTTTTCCGAGAGGACACAGTAGAAGGACAGTATGTTGATGAGCAGCCGGGGCGATCAGCCATATAGTCCAGCCAGATAGGGAAGCAAGTTAAGTCAACCAAGGAGGAAATATTGGGAGAAAATAGAAGGATCAAGACCCTGGAAGTCTCTCTAAAGCTGAAGAAGTGTTGAAAGGATAGTGAGGGCCTGAGCACCCTGGAAGAACAGGAAGTGGTCACAGAGAGGTGATGTGTTTGTAGCATCAGGAAATGGTAGGTGATGGCAAGGCCTAGAGTAAGGTGATGAGCAAGCCCGGCTTGAGAGGAAGAAGATAAGTGCCAATAGAGCTGAGAAGGTCAGGAACAGAGAGGCTAGAGTGTTGGCTGACATCACCTGGGATGGCAGCAAGAATGGGTATAGAACTGAGTCAGGTGCCAAAGTCTTCTGTGAATGTGGAAGTGTGGCAGGATACCAGAGGATGACAACATCATGGAGGGCAGAGGGGGTGTGGCCAGAGGCCTCAAAGGTCCAGGGATCTGCACGGGAGTGCCTGTGAGGGCGGCTTTCATGGATGCTGCCAGGCAGACCTCGCTTGGAGGCAAGCAGCTAGATTTCCCCGGCCATGGGTAACCGAACAGAAAAGAAGTAATGTAAGCCTTCCATCAGTTTGTAGGTGGGGGACAAGAGAAAGAAGCAAGGAGGGCAGGAGGGAAGGGCTTTGTTCCTTTCCTCACAGGAGGCACTAGAGCACCAAGGTTCTTGCTGATCCCTTTACCTTCACTTCCCCACAGCCGGCTGTGACCACAAGGTGACATCCACCAGCGGCACCATCACCAGCCCCAACTGGCCTGACAAATATCCCAGCAAGAAGGAGTGCACCTGGGCTATCTCTAGCACCCCTGGCCACCGGGTCAAGCTGGTAAGGTACCCACACCCCAGCCTGCATGGGGACCCCTGCTCTTCCATGCCATCGGGCTACACCTGTTTCCTATCAGTTCCAAAGCTCTGGGTAATTCAGAGGTCCTGACCAGAGCCATGCAGACTGCAGGCTGGTGGCCTGGCTGAGCCCACAGGGCTGTCATCCCTGTGAGGATCCTCATGAGCCCCAAGTCTGGTCTGGACAGAGGCCCGGTCCCAGTACATATTGGGGGTGTGCCTGCCATTACCCATTCCCGGGTCCTCCCTCACTGCTACCAGCAGTGCCCCTGGCAGGGGCTGCTTCCCTGGTCTCCATCAGCTGGGGTCTGGAGGCCTAGATTTGGGGCCACCTGCTGCCCCCCCAGACGCATTCTGAACTTGCTGTCCTCCCTCATGCCCTCTAGACCTTCGTGGAGATGGATATCGAGTCCCAGCCTGAGTGTGCCTATGACCACCTGGAGGTTTATGATGGCCGTGACGCCAAGGCCCCCGTCCTGGGCCGCTTCTGTGGGAGCAAGAAGCCTGAGCCTGTCCTGGCCACGGGCAGCCGCATGTTCCTGCGCTTCTACTCCGACAACTCCGTCCAAAGGAAGGGCTTCCAGGCATCCCACTCCACAGGTGAGGCCATCTCAGGCTAGCCCAATGTCCTCACGCTGTCTTGTTCTGTGAACTTCTGCTGATCCTGCTCTCACAGGCAGGCCCAGGCTCTGAAGTTTCACAGGGGGATTAGAAAGAGTGTATGAAGGGACAGATGGACAGAGCTATGGCCTGGGTAGACAGAGACTGTGTTCTGAGGGCCGGGCAGGGGAGCAGAGAGTGAGCACTAAAGGGAGAGTGGGAGAGGTCCCGATTAGGGGCCGCTAAGTTGCCGGAAAACAGAGGGCAGTGACGCCAGTGGGTGGGGAATCCAGGGATGGGGAGGGAAGCCCCACAGTCCCCAGCGGTAGGACGCCTGACTGTGTGGCAGCCCACCCACATTCCAAACCCAAAAGTCACTCGTCTAGAGATATTTATTAACACATAACATGTATGATGAAGCCGTGCTCTAAGTGCAGGTCACAAAAATGAAGCAGACAAACATCTCAGGCCTTGAGGGGCTACTTAGTGATCGTTTGTCCATTTATCTAACAACCATTTGCTGAGCTCTGGCTGTATGCAAGACTCAGAGGGGCTTATGGAGGTGAATCAGGCATGAGCCCTTCACCCCTGCACACCAGGAACTCGCGGTCCAGAGGTGAGGTGGGACGTGCACAGATAGTTATAGCATGAGACAAAACATGATAAGGTCTAGCTCTGGGCAGGAGTTGGTGGGGTCATTCCAGCAGGGGGAGGAGCCCAGGCACAGCCACAATCCCAGGACAGCTCTGGGTGTGTACAGGTGACCGCAGGTCATTTCGTTTGGCCTGAGCAATTGGTATGTAAAGATAGGACAGTAGTGAAGTGGAAACAGTGCAGCAGTAGAGGAAGCCTGGAGCCCAGGCTTGGGAGGCCTGGAACATCAGGTATCAGATGGGGGCTTCACAGGCTCCTTGTGGGTCTTGAGCCACCTGTTGCGGAGTCCCCAGGACTGCTGGGTCCAGAGCCTCTCATCCTTCCTTGTAGCTCAGGCCCTGTCCCACCCCCTCCTCACCCCTCCAGGGAGACATAAGCACCAGATTTCCTAGTGGCCAGAGGGCTTCCAGAGGAGGATGGACGCTGAGGACCCTGTCCTGCATGCTCTCATTTGCCCCTCCCAGCAGAGGGTCACAGACTGGAAGCCCAGAACTCTATCTGGCCCTCAGTTCCGCTCTGTTTGGCCCACAGTGTGTTTTTTAAAAATGTGAGCCAACATTGAAAAATCAAGAGTTTTCGCAGAAAATCCAGATGTGGTTCTTCTCTCTTAAGAATGGAAGCCCTGGCAACGCAGGGCCCACATTCTTCCATGACAGCCATCAGCTGGAGCAAATTAGCAATGTGCTCTTTTGACAAGCGTGCCCCCCCCAGTGCCTCAGCTCAGAGTTGCCTAACAGCCCGGTGTGTCCCTGGTCCTCTGTGGGCATCTATCCAGAAGTAGAGCAGCAGAGCACTTGTTCTGGGCCACGTCCCAGGCAGGTCCAAACCCACTCGCCCCTAGCCATGTGGCCCTCTCTCCATCGAGCCATGAGGGTTCAGCACAGTGAGGCGCGGTACCCTGTCCCTGGCCATGCTCGGGGAGTGGTGGCCAATCCTGTTGCTCCTCCCCCAACAGAGTGTGGAGGCCAGGTTCGGGCAGAGGTGAAGACGAAGGATCTTTACTCCCATGCGCAGTTTGGTGACAACAACTACCCTGGGGGGGTGGACTGCGAATGGGTCATCGTGGCAGAGGAAGGATATGGCGTGGAGCTGGTGTTCCAGACCTTCGAGGTGGAGGAGGAGACAGACTGTGGCTACGACTACATGGAGCTCTTCGATGGCTATGACAGCACAGCCCCCAGACTGGGGCGCTACTGCGGCTCAGGGGTGAGACCCCACCCCCTGCCCAGTGCCCTTGCCTCTGCAGGTGTGGGGTGCCGGTATGGTGCTAGCACATGCCTGGCCCTTTGCAGGAGCTGGGAGACCCTGCCTGGTGGGTGGCTGCTCACAGAGGCCCGCCCTGCCCTAAGCCATCCCCACCCAGGAAACTCTGTCCTTTTTTGCCCAACACTGTGGTTTCTGCATCCTCTGGGACAGGCCCTGCCCTGACCCAAGCCTGCTCAGCACCAATTTGTTTGGACCTACAGGGTAGCTTGCATCCGGGGAGGTGGATGGAGTTCCCTCTACCACCCCTGCCCCCCCCCCCCCCCCCGCCCTTGTTCCAGTCCCAAAGCAGCTTACCAGGGCCCAGGGTCGGGGGCAGAGGTTGAAGCAAAAGCCAGGGACCTAGGACCTGAGCCGAACTGTGCTAACCAGTCATCTGGCTGAGCCATAAAAACACCCTCATCTCTTCCACTGCCAGTTTCCCTTCTTGGTGGGAGGCCAGCTGGTCCCAAAGCCCTTGGTGCTACTGTCCAAGCAGACACTGAGCATTGCTTCTTGGTCCATAAAATGGCACTTTCAGAGGCAGTGGGCAAAAGTTTGCTTGATTTTAACTGAAGCCACAGGAAAATGACAAAGGTGGATTTATGTTCCTCTCAGAGCTGTGGCTTCTTTTTGTTTTTGTGAATCCTTTCCCCTTTCGGAGAACACCGTATTCTCCTCTCCATTACACACCCGTGCATGCGTGCGCACACACACGCACACAAACACACACGCCCTCCTGCCCCTCACCTCCCTGGCCCCTCACCTCTCTCATGGCTATGCTCCAGTGTAACCTGGGCACCTTAGGAAGTGTTAAACTTCCTTCCTGGAGCAGCAGCAGCATCTGCTGGGCCCAGCATTAGCCAGCTGAATGTGCCCTTAGTACAGAGCTTCTGCTTCACAGGGTCTGGGACAGGGCAGAGAGGTGGGGGGGTGGGGCAGGAGCAGAGCAATAGGCCCCTCCCCTGCCTGGCTCACCACTCTGGAATCCCCTGGTCACCAAGCCGGCACCCCCTCCCCATTTTGCCCTTTGTAACTCCCTTGATCTGGCACATTCCAGTGAGCCACACACCAAATTGGGTGTCCCCAGGTGGCTTCTTCCAGACACTTCCACCAGGCTGGAGCCAACGGGAGGGAACCTGGGGAAGGAACCCAATCCTGTCAGGGCTTCCTGGCAGGGTTGCTGGAAATGTCCCCAAGGTTCTCGGAAATGATGCTTTCTGTGCCCTGAGAGCCAGGGCATCCGTGTGCTGAGGCTCTGTGGGCGGCTCTCACTCTGAGGGCCTGTACACAGAGGTAAGGAGGGGCTTGCAGGAGCTAGGCAGGGGCATCGCCTAGAGCCAACCATGGCCAGAACTGGGGGAGGATGGGAGGGGAATGGCCACAGCTATGTCTGGAGGACCCAGCTATTCTGTCTTCTCCGAGAAGCAGCTGAGACAGTGAGAAGGTAGCCTCTCAGAGAACCCACTCCCTTTGCAAAACCCATTCACAACCACACTCTCATTTGCTCCCTCCCACAACCCCCATCAGCCCTTCTGAGCTTGGAGAGCAGGGAGCATTTACTCCCGCTTGCCCTTGAGGGAAGTGAGGCCCAGAGCGGGACAGTGCCTTGCCTGAGACTTCACAACTAACTTGTTAATAGCAGCGTTAATAGCAGCGCTGGGTATGAAGTGTGACTCTGAACTTAAGGCAAGCTCCTCTATCCCCTGCTTTTCTTCCCCTCCTCCAGGTGTCCCCTTAAACTCTTGCTATCAATAGTCTTCCCCCTGCTTCAAGGGGCTGGGGGAATCTGGTGAATGTCTGGGAGCCGCCCACCTTCCTTAGAGCGGGGGATCCTGGGGAGGAAAAACAGCAGCCTCAGCCTCATGCCCATCCTTTTCCTCTGTCAGCCTCCTGAGGAGGTGTACTCGGCCGGAGATTCTGTCCTGGTGAAATTCCACTCAGATGACACCATCACCAAAAAAGGCTTCCACCTGCGGTTCACCAGCACCAAGTTCCAGGACACACTGCACAGCAAGAAATGACCACTGCCTCACACGGGGGCGGGGACGGGAGGCCTGCTGCCCTCAGTCACCTGGACTGGACAGTGGGAGGTGGGCAGGAGGTGGGCACCCAGTCCCTGTCCCCCAGGCGCCAGGACCTGCAGGCCGATGGTCCAGGTGAGGCTGTCCTCAGGAGGCGGGGGAATAGGACTGCTTCGTGAGCCCCTTCCCCGTGATCCCTTCCTCCTTGCCCCCACCAGAACAAGGGGCCAGGGCCAGGGAGCCAGAGCTTTCACGGAGACACTTGAAGTGGCCATTCCTCTCTGGGGGCCTGGCCTGGGGGGGAGAGCGTCTGTCAGCAGACCCTCCCATCTTCCCTGCCCTCTCTAAGTGCACCATATTGTGTATAGCCGGTGGCATAGCTTCATTGTAATGTACATTTCCCACCCCTTCTCCAACCTCGACATGGTTTTTTTGAGCCCCTATTTCCCCACTTCCTGGGGTGTGAGTTTCCATACGAGTCCCATAGGATGCACCGTGAGGGGCTGCAGAAGAGGGGGTGGGGAAACAAGACGGGGCTTCTCTCAGGCCCAGCGGCTGGTCAGCCACACCAGGGCACACCAGCCAATAAACTGAAAGTGTTACAGCCAGTATCTTGTGCCAGATGCTGTCTGGGACATGGGGCGGGGGGGGGCGGGGGGGGTGCGGTGCATCTCATTCCAGATGTGCAGCTTGCTGTGTCTGAGACCAGCCCACAGCCAGGACACCTGGCCCTGCTGGCTGCACTTCCTTCCCTCAATTCCAGGACCCCTGAGGGTGTGATTTCACACTCAGGCACACACAAACACAGCCTCCTAGCACACTTCAGCCTGCAGGCATACCGCATATACACGCACTGCTCATAGCCCTCCCACACAACGAGAGGAGTGGAACATTCTGTAAAGAGGCTGTTTGGGGGCGGGAGTGGGGGGAGGTAAGTAAAAGGGGATAGGCATGTGTCTGTCCAGCTGGTGTCCATCCATGTCTTCTGTCTCTGACTGGGGAAGGGGTGGGTGGGCTGGAGGGTGTCCCAGGAGAGCTCGCCAGAAGCCAGAAAACTGGCATCAGCCTGAATGGATCTACTGACTGGCCCTGAAACTCTGCCTTCCTGAAGGTCAAACACCCAGTGCTGGCCCCCTGCAGGTCCTTCTCTTCTCATGGAGACAAGAGCCAGACACTAGGCAGCCACTGAGCAAACATTCCAGCTCTGGCCCCCTCTCCCAAGGCTGTGTCTTGTCTGGCCTCCTCCTTCCTGCCACTGCCCCCTCCCTCCCCAGACAGCAGTGAGGCACAGACCTGTTTCCCAGAGACCAGGAGGAGAGAAGCCACATCCCTGCCCCTTCCATTCAGAGGAGCCTCTCTCTCCCTTTACTCTACATGGATCTCAAAGGGAAAGAAAGAGAGAAGACCCACATTCTTATGCCTGGGCTAGCCCCTCCCACATTTCAGAGCCAGGCATGCTGCTCCAACCCCCAGGGCTCCCTGAGATCCTTCAGTGGGTCTGTAGGTCTTTTACTGGCCTCAAGCTCCGCCCTATTGCAGAAGCACATGTTGTGCCTTATGCTCTCTGGACTGTGGGAGGGGACATACCCCTAGGCAACATTATGGTACGGTACACCCCAGATGGGCCCTTGAAGCAGAAAGCAGTAGTGGAAACCAGACACATTGCTGGCATCTGATGTGTATGCAGGACCCTCTCCTTCCAGGAAGCCAGCCTGCTCCCACTGTCAGGCTGTAGCCCTCTCTTTCCGTCCTGAGAGCAGATGAGGCCTTGAGGTCCTGCAAGAAAGGGGGGATGGCCCGAGGGGTTCCTGCCTATTGCTCCAGTGAGGTCACAGGCTGTGACATCATAACCACCCTTCCCCGCCTCCACCTCCTCTGACCTCGGTGCTCAGGACAGCCTGGAGGACCATGAGTAGAATGGAAAGGCCCGCAAACCATTGGAGCTGCCTGGGCATCTCACCCAGACACTTTGCCATTCCCATTTGGCAGAATTTGTAGTTGGTGGTCACAGCTCTCCTCACCAGCCCTCCAGGGCCCTCTGAAGCTCAGAGGACCCTACTCCCAGTTCACGAGTCACATGCCCAGAAGGAACCAGGCTCAGAACCCCCCCCCCGGACTGTGGAGAGTGGCCTGCAGCCCAAAGCGAGTACCCAGTCTTCCACCCCGAACAAGGGCTCTGTGAACAGCAATGCCACAGCCAGAGGCAGCTCAGGATTGACTCATGCAGCCACCCCAGATGCCTGTCCCAAGACTTCATCACCACCATAGACCCAGATCCCTCTAACGACTTAGGAATCATGCTGGTGGGCCTTCCCTGTCTTCTCTGGGCCTATCTTCAGAGGCTGCCTCCCAGTGGTAGAGGCTGCTCAGGACCTGGGTGCAGGTCATTAATATATATTCCAGAACTTTATTCATGCACTCTTCAATGCTTTGCCCACCCTCACCTTCTGCCGGCTTCAGGGTTCTAGACTAGACCAACTCCAGTGTAGCTACCATCAGCTCAGTTGACTCCATGTCATGGGAAGGTACTCCTGCTCCCACAACTGTCTCCAAGCCCCAGAGGGCCCCCTGAGGGCCCCCTTGGTTCTGAGTACATGGCCAGTAGTGGAAGAGCTGGGATGGATCTGCCCGACTTCTAGGTTGAGATAAGCACCTGAAGCTTCAGACTTGTCCTTCCAGGAGCACCCTTGTAGCCTTCAGAGGACAGGACAAAAGAATTAGGAGATGCTGATCCCGGAGACCTGAATCTGCCATGGTTTGCCCAGTGGTGCTGGTCAGCTATTTCCTCCCTGGGCCTCTACTCCCCAAGCTTGTCATCCTCCCCAGCAACCCTCCTCCCTCCTGCCACTGCTGAGACAGACAAGAAGACTCAGGGTCTGTCTAGTCTCCAAGCAGCCAGAGAGCAGGGTTCTTCATGGCGGGGGGGTGGGGGAGTGGGGGGGTGGATGTCTAGGGCCAAGTTTGGCTCAACTATAGTGGAAGGAAAGTCACGTGCCCTGTACCTCTGCTTCACTGTTTCTTTCCTCTTTTTCCCTTCCCCCTCCCCCAACCCTAACCCTATATGCTTCTCTGTCATGAAAAAGGTCACAAACTTGCATGCAAACATAGCCGGTTTTGAACATCAGTGCTACCATTTGGTGGCTGTGTGCTCCTGGGTGAGTCATTTAACCTCTCTGAGCCTCAGTTTCTTCATCTAGACACATGGAATGACAACACTTCACAGGGTTTCAAGGAAGGAATGAGATAACCTTTGAAGAGATCCTGGCAAATGGGAGGCTCTCCATAAATGGACCTTCTTTTCCTTTCCTCTGCCAGACAATTTTCCAGTTCCTGGACTACTCTCTTTCTATGCAAAAAGGAAACTTCTGGGTACACTAGTTTCCAGTCAAGCATTAGGAGCTTAGGGCAGATGTACTCCTGCCAGAGAAGGCAACACTTAGCCCGCAGCAAGGCGGGGCTTGTGGGGCAGCAGGAGACATTTCTGGCTAGCTGGTAGCCTTTCTGGGCACCTCCCAAGTCACACCCTGTGCTTGACTGTCCCTACACACAGGCTGATTCTAGAATCTGTGAAAAGATTTGCTGCTCCAGTTTGCAAAAATAGCAGTGTCTGATTTGGGGAGTGGGGATAGGGCAGCCAGCTGTCTTCCCCAGAGAGCCACGAGGCCCTCCCCACTCCCCCCCAACCCAGCCTCCTCCTGACCAGCCTGCTTCTCCTGCTCCAGCCTCCTCCCAGCCCCACACCCTCCCCTCCCCCATCCCAGGAACATCTGGTTCCAATCTCCTCCAGATGCTGTGGCCAAGCTGTTTTACGGCCAATCACCTCAGCTCAGCTTCCTGAAGGCCTCCCTCCATTTGGGGGAGTGGTCCCTCCTCATCTCTTTCCTTGGGACCCCAGCCACTTCTTTTCCTAACACAGAGAAGAGACGCACACCAAAACCATACAAAACTGTGAGGGTCCTCAGAACTGGCACCTCCCCTCCCACTACCTTGGGAGAACTGTCATCCATTCAAGATTAAAAGAACATTGCTAGCCCAGAAGGGAAGGAATAGGCAGAGGAGACCAAAACAGGGAGGTGGAGGCATGAGTGTGTGTGTCCATGTGTATGTGTTGAGTCTATGTGTTTGTGCTATGCCCCACTTGTAACCTGGAAACACCCCTTGGTGGCCTCTGCCTCATTTTCCCTCCCTGCCTGTACTGGAGCGGGGCTAACTTGGAATCCCTTGGCTGGACAGTGGCAGCCACAGCCCAGGGTAGTCCCTCACCTTGTGGCTCTCTGTGGCAGCCAAGCGTGTCTTCTAAACCCAGCACAGGGAGGTGGTGTTTCTGTGTGTTTGCGTGTGCACCCACTCTCATGTAGACCTCTTTTCCCTCCACCAGGTCAGATTAGAGAAACACAGGCCAGAAGGGACCCCAGGGCAGATTCCAGCGAGTGCCCTGACCCAGCTCTGACGAGCGCCTTGAGCAGCACAGGGCTGGCAGTATGCCAGAGAGCAGCCATCTGGAGAGAGGAAGGAGAAGCAGGCTCTCTGGAGAAACCTGCATGTGGCTCCACCCCCACCCCCACCTCAGTTTGCTGCCTTCATCCCCCACTAAGAGGACACTGGGAGTCAATCTTTTCCTAAGAAACCCAGAGGGCTCACAAAAGGAAGACTAAAGCCTGCTCCTCTGGGAGGATTCCAAAAACCCCTCTGGGGTGGGGTGGGGGTGTCCTGACCAGAGGTGGAAGGATGGATCCTGGAGGTCACTCCCCATCCATGGAATTCTGGCACCAGTGCTGCCCACTACTCCTTTAAAAGAAGGCTCCTTGGCATTTGTGACTCCACAGCCCCCCCTGGTGTTATTCAGGATGGAGGCGCAGCCTTGGTCAGCCAGAAGAGATGTGGAGGAGACCCTTGAGAGGGCCACATATTCAGATGGGCCTGCCCATGTCTTACAGCCCAGGTGGTCCCTGGCATACATGAGGGAGGACAGGACAGTGCAATGGGAAGATTCCAGCCTCTGAATCAAACCCAGGCACTGTCGCCTACCTGGCAATCCTTTTAACTTCTTTGTGCCTCAGTTTCTTTATCTGTTAAGTGGGAATACTACAGCACAGGGCCATTGTGAAGCTGATGTGTGTGAAAGCACCTGGCCAGATGCCTGGCCCATAATAGGCCCTCAGGAAGTGGTCGTTTGCCCTTCAGCTTTCCCCTAGCCCAAGGAGGCTATGCCCCAAGCTCTGGATGACACATGTTCATTTGGCCCTGAGCCCAGGCAAGTGTCAGCGAGGTGACTCTAATTTTTCTGGAGCTTTCATACTCTGGCAGAGGATCATTTTAATAAGTCCATAATAATAGACGCAGAGGTGACTCAGATCTGCAAATGAGGAGCCCTGCTGGGGAGGGGACATTTGGGCTCTGGGGGAGGGAAATTCAGTAGCATCTGGGGTTGATGCAGTGTCAGGCTGCTGCACTGGGAAGGGCTCCAAAAAGAGGACCTTGGTTAGGTCTCCAGATTGCTATAGGTTCTCCTCTAAGAAGCCTCAGTTTCCCCTTCTGCAAAGTGCAAGGTCATAAGTACCAAAAGATCTTCAAAGTCCCTTCCAAGCTAGAGATATGGCTCTGCTCTCTGAGCTCTGCCTCCCACAGCAAGATTTGGAACACCCTTGGAGACAGTTCCAGATGTCTTGTCCTGGGGGGCATCCCCATTTGAGTTCCTCTGTGCTTGTGCAACTTGCCTAGTCAGAACTACCCCTCCCAGAGCCCAAAGAGAGTCGGGGCTCTCAGGCCATGGTGGTTTATTGATGCAAGCACAACACAGGCGGGTGTGCCCCCAGCTCAGGGCAGACACAGGGCCAGGGGAGAGCAGTGGGCCACCCCCACAGCAATGCTGTCAGCAGAGGTGGAAAAGGCCTGGGGGCCCATGTCCTCTCCTCCATGCATCTCCCAGGGCCCCCAGACCTGTTCTGTGCCACAGAGACAGCTGACCACACCACTCCCTGTGGCTACACAAGAGGCAACCAGCTGTCCCACCTGTGCCCTTACTGAGATATGGCCTTGTTGGCCTGCTGGCCCCTTCTGTACTTCATCACAGAAATCCGGCTCTCACTGTGGGGGCTGTTGTCCTCTGCCTGACATCACCTCCGTCATCCCCCAAACAGCTAGCTGCCTTCATCCACACCTCTACCCAACACCCCCCCGACCTGGTCCGCTTATCTCAGGGGTTCACCCTCACCACCCTCATGACCCATACAAAAGTAGGAAAATGGCAAAAACGCTGGGAAGCCCAGGAAGACTTCATCAAGAACTCCCCAGGGAAGGAGCTCTTTGCCAACAGGCTCGCAGTGGGGAGCAGACAGTGCCAGTGGGTGGGGTGTGAGGTGCGGTGGCAGGGAAGCCACAGTCCAGGTCACACACAGGCACAGGGCAGTCACGGAACCGTGGCAAAGAGAGCGAGCAAAGCGCACAGTCAGGCAGGGTGCCAGGGCTCTTAGGGAAAGCCCTCAATTCTAGTTCCACACTGGGTCCCCTCGGAGCGTGAGGCCGCCCATTCCTGGCCTAAAAGGGGTACCTCTGGGTCTCAGGGGTCTCTTTCCCCCTCCTCAACCCCAGTGGCTGCCATTGGGGGAACCAGACCTCAGTGCTCTGAGCAAGAGAGAAGGTATGCTGGGGTATTTATCATCTCCAGGTAAGAAAGGAAAAGTCCCAACAGCCCGGAGCCCCCAAAGCCGAGAGGAAAAAGAGGGCCCCTTTCTAGAGGGCAGGTGGAGAAAGGAAGGGACAGCTCTCCCCATGCAGGAAGAGGGTGCTGGGAGTCAAGGAGCAGCTGGGGGGCAGAGCGGTGCAAGAGACTATGTATAGAGGGAAAGGGCCAGGCCTGAAGTGGGAGGTCCCCGGCCCAGCAGAGCGGGGAGGGGCATTCTGTGGTTGGCCCTGAGTGGGATGGGCGGGGCTAAAAAGGAGCACCCCGCATCTCTCTGCCGTGCCTCTGGGGGCGGGCAAGCAACTCGTGGGCTTTGGCTAGGGTGGGCTGCTCAGCGAAAGCCCCCAGGCTGAGAGTCTCCGTTAAGTGGAGGCCGGAATGAAGCAAGAAACAGCAGGACGGGGAAACCGGGAATGGGGAAATCTCCAGAGATCTACCCTCCTTCCACCAACCTACCGCGGCTAAGAAGCCTTTCCAAGTCCGCCAGACGTTGAATAGGCCACGCCCACCAAGGGGACCGCCCTCTGTTGCCTCTAATGCCTGCGGGGTGGGGAAGGGGGAGGCCGTGGCGTGGAGGGAGCGGTTGGGGGGGGGGGCAGGGGAGAGAAAGCCAGCTCCCTGAACCTAGGCCACCCATCGCCACCCTGCCTGTCATCTCTCTCTAGCCCCCCACCTCCCCAGGAGTCCCTAGCGGCCCACGCTGATGTTGCAGGTTTTGCAGCTGGGGTCTTTCTTGGCGTCAGCAGTGGACAGGCTCATGAGCTGGTGCCCGCTGATCTCCCCCAAGGTGCCCAGGGACAGGTCGACGGGCTCGGTATAGATGATCTCCAGGATGAGGTCCTGGGCATGGCGGAAGATCAGCTCCCCATCCTCCACGCTGCAGGTCAGGAACTTGTTGCAGGCAATGTCCAGGAGGGGCAGGCGGTCACGGCAGAAGCGGTCCCCCAGGGAGCCCTTGGGGGCCAGCACCAGGATGGCGTAGTGGTAAGCTGTGTACATACAGTAGAAGTCTGCAAAGTAGAGGTTGGTGCTGGGGTTGAAAAGGCGCTGGGCAGGGATCTGGAAGCGCCAGCGGCCGTAGGGGGAGTCCTGAGGCGGCTGGCCTGTGTTGAACTCTGTGTTGCAGCTGAAGAAGACGCCGTGGAGCATGCCACTGGTTGGAGAGCCATGGCTGCCGCTGTTGTCCTTCAGGTAGGGCTGCAGCATGTTCCCGCAGTGGGTCCTAACCACCCCCCGGGGAAAAACGCCAAAGGGAAGAGAAAATGCCGCTGGTTAGCTGGGCTGAGGCTTGGCTGCTGTGTGTGGTTGAGAAGGGAGCCCGCGCAGCACCCCGCTCTCCCACCCGCTGCCGCCTCCATCAGTCACAAATAGAACATTCCAGAATGTGAGAGCAGGGAGAGCCCTGGAGATGGGCTGATGCAGCCCACTCCTTCGCAGAGATGTCTGAACCTACCACTCCCCAGTTTAAAACCCTTTAATGGGGCTTTCATGAAAAGCAGGGCTATCACGATCTGTCCTTTCTAACCCCACCTCCCAACACCCCCATATCCATAGGTAAGATCCTCCAGCCACATGTGAACCCCAACTTTCCTGCCTTTGTGCCTTTGCAGTGCTCTTCCCTCTGCCTGGACTGCCTTTCCCACCTCCTTTCACCTACCCTGGCAAATTCCTAATCATCCATCAAGGCCCAGCATAGGTATCCCCTGCTCTCAAAATCTTCCAGGAGCATCAGGCATTTGTATTCAACAAAACCATGTGCAGACACTGAATTTTACTCAACAATCACACACACACTCATTACATTCCATCTGTCTGTACTGTCCCCCCGATAGACTCTGAGGTTTTCAAGAGGGGGCACTCTGCCTTTATTCACCTTTATATCCTAGCACATATGGGTGCTTTCTGACTCTTTCTTACTTGCTGAAAGAGGAGCTCAAACTGGGCCAGTGAGCTCACCACACACCTCACTGCCTCTCTTCTTTAGTACAAACACCAAAGATCTCCCTTGTTCCCTGCTGCCCTGGGGTAGGGTCAGAACGCCCCACCCCAACTGAATGCAATGACAAAGACAGTAAGAGTAGCAGCTTGCCCTAGTCCAGCCTTAGAAGGACAATGTCTTGGAGCAGTGTCAGCAGGCCTGGGGAGGATGGGCAGCCCCAGACCCAGCCTCACCCTTGCCTGGTCCTGGAAGTCTCAAGTAACTAGTGACTTACTGGCTTTCTGGGCTTCAGGCTCTCCATCTGTAGGCTGAGTGGGTTGGACCAGATCATCAATTGGATTGAATATTTCTGGACTATAGAGCCCCTCTCTTTCTTCCGCGAAGGAATTTATACATAGGCGGTCCATAGGCAATAAAACTGAAGATGCTCCAGCTGAATGATAGGTGTGGGGCCCACCAAGACTCAGCCTGATTTCTTCAACAACCCGTCAGTACCCCCCTCTCCCCCCACCCCAAAGTGCCCTGAGATAGCTTCCTGGAGCCTCCAGGCTATCCAGCACACAGTTTGAAAACAATGACCCTTCATGCATGGAAACCTGTCGCTCTGTGCTACCCTCACCACCTCCCCCAGGCCCCAGGGCTTGAACTGGAGAGATGGCTGACCCTTGGCATTAGAACCCAGTGAAAGGAACTGTCCCAAAGGAGGAACAAACCCGAGATCTCGTTCACCCAGGCCAGTTAGCATGGTTCCCCCAGGCAGCCCCATCCCAAGGAGAGTCCTCTCCTTCCTTGGAGCCCAATCCCAAACAGCCAGCCACCCCCCCAGAGCCAGCCTGTGATAAGATGCCATGGGGACTCTGGTCTGGCAATGACAAGGTGGGGGTGATGTCAGACAGCCAGGGCTGTGTGGGCAAAGCAGAGCCAGGGGAGGAAGGAGAGACCCAGGCCCTGCTAGGGGCCATGCTGTACCTGGCATGCTGGAAGTACTCCTTGTGGTGGTTGCGGTAGAAGACAGAGAAGCGGAGCATGCGGCCTGCGATCTGTTCAGCCTTCTCCTGCAGCTGGGCCAGGTGTTCCTTGGCATAGTCTGCAAGAGTCCAGGCTGGTAAGCCCAGGGCCAGACTGAGCATCACAGCCTCCCACACTCACCCACTGTGCACATTGAACACCAGCCCACAACTGTCCTCAGAGCAACAGGGGATACCAAAGAGTTACAGCACCTTGGACCACATAGGAACAGGCCAGGTGGCCCAGCTGGGAACATGGACAGCTGGGTGCACCTCTGCACCCTCGCTGCCAGAGGCTCAGGGCTCTGAGTCAGAAAGGGGCAGGGGCTGCCCAGTTAGACAATCACGCTGGGGACCCCAGGAGCTGTAATCACTAGCTATCCTCATGTGAAGAGGACCAGCAAGCAAAGGAAGGATTGAGAGGGGAGAATTTGAGGTCCTCTAGGGAGAACTCAAACCCAGCAGGCAAAAGGCTGTGGAAGCCAGTGGTAATTACAGGTGGGGGCTCATGAGGAGATCACAGAGCACTGAAGTGAATGGTTAGCCGGACCAGGGTCTGAGGTAGTGAGTGCATCTGCACCCCAGGAGAAGCAGGGAAGGCTGGAAACAGGATGGTAAGATTGGACACCTCCCAGGGCCAGGATCAGAGTCTGGGGCCCTGGGGCCCAGGCAGGGCGGCTGCTAGCCAAGACAGAGCCTTTGTACAAATTAGAAAAAGGTGCCCTTTCCTCCTTGCTGATGTAGCCCTGGCCAGGGTGCTGGGTTTGGCAAGAGTAGTGTGGACTGGACTGCAGCCATCCCCAACTCCCCAGTTTGAATTAAACTTCCACCACGTGTGGAGTTCTGGGGTAAACCCAGAGGCTTTCCCCACAAGGAGTGGGAGCACCTCCAGAGAGTGGGGTTTTGCAGCCGAGCTAAGAAAAAGCACCACTCAAAAGAGAATGGCATGTCAAGGAGACTTGGGGCATAGGCCTTGGCAGAGGATGGAACCAGCAGCTTCAGAGGCCCGGGGCTAAGAATGTTCCCTGCCCCTTCCTTGTGACAGAGAGAGATCTGGAGCAATTCTCACTGTGGACACCAAAGGAATGGAATATTGTGGGGCAGATCGTGGGTCATCCACGACCAAGTACACATAAGCCTGGTGTTTGTTCATGCTGGAATTTGCCAACTGAATTCTGCTAAGAGGTTTGCAGGACCACCGAACAGGGGTCATTTTCCAGGCTAAGTGGAGCCTCAAGACAAGCAAATGTGATGACCTACTGAGTATCCATCTACCGACGATGGATGAACAATGTGTAGTCCGCACATACAATTGTTCAGCCTTGTAGAGGAAGGACGTTTTGACATATGCTCAACGTGGATGAATCTTGGGGACATTATGCTGAGCAAAGTAAGCCAGTTGCAGAAGGACAAATACTGTGATTCCCCTCATGTGAAGTACCAACAGTAGTCAAATTTACAGACCCAGAAAGTGGAATGGTGGTTGCCAGGGACTGGAGTGAGGAGGGAAGGGAGAGCTGCTGTTTAATGGGGTTAGAGTTTCGGTTTGGGAAGTTGAAATAGTTCTGGAGGTCAGTGGCACACCAGTGTGAACGTACTTAATACTACTGAGCTATACATTTAACAATGGTTAAAATGGGAAATTTTGTGTTGGTGTGCATTTTACTACAGTTCAGAAAAACATGCTTGCCCCAAGCCAGAAAAGTAATTCCATGCCTGTATGGGAATGGTATTGTCAACATGATTAGCAGGGCTCACGTCTGCCTCCTGTGTCAGACTGCAGGTTTGTTGCGGGCAGGGGCGAGGCTCATCCGTGAGTATCTCCCTGACAGCTGAGCATAGAGCCTGTATACAGCAGGTGTTCCTAAGTGTGTGCTGGGGTAAGATCACAACTAAGCCAGATGTGCTAAAGCGGCAGGACAGCAGGGCCTCACCCCCAGTGCAGAACTCGACTGTCTCGCTCCAGCCGGACACCAGGTACTCTCCATCACTCTGCTTTACGGCGGTCTGCACGGCCACGCTGTACTCTGTGCGGGGGCTCAGGAACCAGTGGCCTCTCACTGTCATGGGCAGTGGCACGGCCTTGGCCACAAGCTTGGTGGGGACATCCTGAGAAATGGGATACAGACGGAGAACCAAGAGTCAAACTGGGAGTCACGTCCAATCTTGGCATTCTGCCAGACTTCACACTCCCCAGATGGCACCTGGGCCACCTGAGGAGGGCCAAAGTCTCCAAGATTCAATGGCTTGGTGCCCTGGCCACCATTTTCCTGAGGAAGGAAGCAGTGGCCATTGGGAAGGCCATATTGATAGCCCCCAGCCTCCACCCCTCATCAATGCCCCCTGACACCCACTGTCTTGGGAACTAGGGAGAAAGGCCACTGGGGTGGAGGCCGAAAAGTTGAGGGCGGTGAGACCTCCGTTTTCGAGGGAGACTTCGAGAGCTCTGCACACTGCAGTGCCGTCTCCACGGCAACGGCAAATGCTGAGAGCCAGGGAGGAAGGGAAAATATCCTTATTCTTTGGGGGGGGGAGGGTTAAGGGGGTGGTGTTGAACATTCACGTCACCGTGGCAACTGGCCTGCCAAAAGACACCCAGATCGGGAGAGCCAGTTCCAAAGAGAGAGAGGGTGAGTAACCCACATGATACGGTCGTCGTGGGAACCAGCTCCTTCCCACCTCACTCTTCCCCCTTCATCTCTGCCAGCTTGAGAAGGTGGGAGCCTTCCTCCTGCCCACCCCCACACTGCTCTGACCCAGGGAAAGCACACTCCAGCCAGCGGAGGACTCTCTCATGTTTCTTTCCTAAACCCAGCCACACCACTAAGCCAGAGGGCCAGGGCCAGAGAGGATCACAGGGGCCTAAGAGGCGTCCTTGAGGACCAAGCAAAGGGCCCCACCCCTGCCCATGGCCCGAGTGGCCCACACAGTCAACAACAAAGCTGCTTCCTGAGTCGGGGGCTTTGTTGGATCCTGAGACACCAGCCCCAGGTGTGATGTCTGTGCCCCCCCACCCCCCCACACACCCCCCACCCCTCCCCCTGCCCAGGTTTTCCTGATCCGTCTGAAGCCCAGTCATGATGCCGATAATGGTGTCCATGGTGGCTGGGCCCCAAGCCAGACACCACGCAAACATTACCTCACCAAAGCCTCTCACAAGCCTGCGGGGGCTGGCATTGTTATTCCCTTTTTACCAGTGAAGGAACTTGGGCTCAGAGAGGCTAAAGAACTTTCCTAAGATTACACAGGGTAATCTGAACCAGGCTTCTCTGACTCCCGACGATCACCCACAAGCATTCCATCACCCTGCTCCCTTTAAGGAGGGGTGTAAACAAGAGGCCCTCTGCACACCCTCCACTCACCCGGTGCTTGAACTTGTTGGAGTTCTTATTCTCCTTCTTGTTAAGGTCAATGAAGTAATGGGTGACCCTCTCCAGGTCACTGTTCTCCATGGCCCAGGAGATGCGGAAGGAGTCACAGGTGATGTTGTTGACCTCGATGCTGTGGGGCGTGGACAGCAGCTCCATGCTCCCCTGTGGCTTGGCTCCTTTGGGGACTGATGGGAGAGGAAGAATTAGCAGCTTCCTCCCTGCCACCGAATTTTCTGGAATGTCTTGCTCCCAGCATCTCTTGCAAATTGGAACCTTGGGGATAATCCACTGATTACACCTGCCTCATCCAATCTGATGGGAAGATTGCATGGGAAGATTGCATGGTGGAGGGATAAGACCAAAGGTGGGATGGGGTGTCCCCCCTGGGGGGTTCTTGGCTCTCCTCAGAGGGGTCTGCTGAGCAGACGCACCTGACAGGTGGCAAAGGCAGTGGGAATGCTGCAGACGCCAGGCAGGACAGATTTGCAGCAGATGGAACCGAGGAGGGGGGCTCACAGCCAGCAGGCGTGAAAAGAGAAAGGGGGTGGGGGTGGAGAGAGCTGTGCGAGGCGTAGGAGAGACAGGAAGCACCCACGGAGGAGACCGGTGCGAGGGTTGAGGCGGGCAGAGGGCACTGGCAGCCGAGAGGCCAAGGGTGACAGGTCGCTCCGGCTTGGGCCGCCCTCGTCTCTAGGGGTGACTCAGGGAGGGTCACCAAGATGCAGGGCTAGGAGGACAAGTGCCACGGAGATGCCCTTGGATACACTGGTGGCGGGAGGGGGCAGCGTGGGCCACAGCTCTTCTTTCACCCATGACTTTTCAACTATCACTCTCTCCTTTCAGCTGATCCTCTGTTGCTTGACTTGTTTAAATAATTGGTTTTACCTTTGACATTTTCCTCAGGCATCTGTGTGGTAATAATAACTGCATAAGCATCATATTGTGCAAACCTCACAATAGGTAGGTACTCTTATTGCCCCCCATTTTATTTTATTTATTTGTTTTTAAAGTAGGCTTCATGCCCAGCACAGAGCCCAACGTGGGGTTTGAACTCAAGCCCCTGAGATAAAGAGTCAGATGCTTAACTGACTGAGCCACTCAGGGGCCCCTATCCCCATTTTACAGATGGATTAACTGAGGTGGGGGGGGTACCAAGATGCCAAAGGTCACACAGCCTAAAAAATGATTTGAATTCACATCTGACTCCAGAGCTCAAACTCTTTATCATTAAGCCAAGGTTGTGTCTCCTCGTGTGTGCGTGTGCGTGTGTGTATGACATGTGTGGCATGTGTATATGCATAGGTGCACATGGTTTTATTGCTATTTATTTTTCTTCCTTCTATCCTTCCCTTTCAAGTAACTGCATTTTCTCTCACCTTCCTCTTCTCTCACCTTTGCTTTTTCTACCCCGGCTGCTCTTCCAGGTATAAAAGGACCATAGCACTGTCACTCACCTGTGCTTTTGCTAGGAAGATCTGACCCTGTCCTTGACTGTGGCCTCGCTCATGAGGTCTGGGAAACAGGGTGGGGAATGGAGAGGGAGTGGGGAGAGACTGTCTCTGGGACAAGAACATGAATGTGGGTTGGACTTGCTCCCGGGCATTTGCTTAGTGCCCAGTGAAGCTCATGCTTTCCTGGTTCTTTCTCAAGCCCCGTCCAAGCACACCTCAGCTTTCTGGAATGTGGTTTCCTTTTCTCCCCTTCTGCTTCTCTTCTCTTTGCCCAGGTGCTAAGGGTAAGGGTACCTTTTGCCTTCGAAAGCAGGTACTTCTATTTATAGCTTCCAGAAGATCCAACCCACACTCTCCTGTCAATCAAGCCTGTTGTGGAGCCTGATACCTCTAAATTCATCCGTGGGCTGCCTGAGTGGCAGGCACAGGGTGAAGGATATGGGTGATGGCTTTTACCTATTCCAGGGTGTCCCCTGAGCCCTTGTTTCATTTGAGCTTCTTACCCTAAAGCGTGAGCCTGCCTGTTGTGAAGTCCAGCCAAATGCCGGTGGCTTGTGCACAGAGAATCCTACAGTAAACAAGCATGGGGGTGCTACCAGGTCCACCCAAAAATAAAACAGAATAGGATTGGTAAACAACTGGATGATAATAAACCAGTTTGCAATTCATGGGGACAGATGTGGAGACGTGGGGAGTTGCTATCCTCTGGGCTCCCTGTGAGAAGCTCCCCAGGGAGACACACACACACACACACACACACACACACACACATGCACCCACATGCACCCACATACACACACACACACACACACACACACACACATGCACCAACACAACACACCAACACAGACACAATCCCACGCTAGAAAGTGCCTGAGCCACCACCTCCCATCCACAGGGGATTCAGTCTATGCCTACCCCACATGTGGACACCTATTCCTCAATACTCCTCTCTTCAGAGTCTCCTCCAGAGACGGGGCAGCCATCTTTGCAAGGGGGGGGGTGCATCTCCAGGACCTGGCTCATCCTTTCTTTCTACAGTTCTAGAAAAGCTGAGATTACTCCCCCATGCTAGCTTGGGAGAGTGGTCATGAGTGACACTCGGGAGAACAGCAAAGCCAGGGTGGACCAAGGGTGGGTGTGAGCCCCAGTTCTCCAAGTCCAAGTGACTGGGGAAGGTCGGGGTGTGAGGGACAGGTTGAGACAGGACCTGAGAAACACCCACGCTGCCAAGACAAGCATTTACACACCCACACACAGGTAGGCACATGTGTGCATGCACACGTATACACACACGCACACATACACTGAATGTGCCCGCCCACACCTGCCGCACACGGGTTGCACACACCTCCTCGGACATTCTCGGTCCCACTCACTCACCTACGCACTCGGGTGCCTCCGCCACGTTCCACATTCTAAGAATGTCCCACAGTTTCCCCTCTACAAGCTGTCACCTCCACACAGACCCACACATGTTCAAGTTCATAGGCTCACGCACACACATATACAGGCACACATTCTCACAAGCTATATTTGGAGGGAAGAGAAAGCCACAGGCGCGTCCTACCTCCACAGAAGGCATACAACCCATATGCCTGCTTGCACACACATGTGTATTCACACGCACGTCAACCTCTGCCCATATTCTGATATTCTCTCTCAAGTCTTCCCCAGGCTCAAAGACCCCAGCTATGGAAATGTGGTTTGTCTCTAGCCACACTCTGCCAGCCCTGATCCTTCCCGTGCCAACAGGTTTGCACACCTATGAGGGGCTGCCCACAGACAGTGGCTTCTGCCCACACTCTCCACCTACCTATCCCTTTCTGCTCTGGAGTCGCCCCTCCCCACATAGAAATGATTTGGTTGCACGCATTCCCTCCCTCACCATGTACTCCCACGCACATGACAAGTGATATGTCCACCCCATAAATATACTGCCTCACACTGCCCCCGCCCACATAACCCAAAGGCTACTCAGATAAGTGATCCCCACACACACACGTACCTCACATGTACAAGAAACGTATGTTCCTAAACATGCCACACAGCTGTGGAGACCCACACATGAGCACAGGCGTGTACATACAGAACTATCTACGCAAGCAAACCTCCAGGCTCCTCGCAAGCATGCATACATGCTGTGCACACGGATACCCCTTGCCCATGCCCATCCAGAAGAGCCACCCACAAGCCAGAGGGAAGTCTCTCCCCACCCCACTGTCCCTGTTGGCATCGCTGACTGCAGCAGAATGGTCACGGGGTGACTGACTGTGGTGCCCCGGGGACTGGATCCAGGGGTTAACCTCTTTGCCAAGGCCCTGGGGAACAGGGGACAAGGTCGTTGGCCCTGGCAATCCAGGTGGGTACCGTGGGCAGTGGCAGGCCCCTGGTGCCCCCACCTCCTAGCCCCTTGCCACCTGAGTCCCTCTCAGAATTGACAGCAGGATGCTCTGGGGAGAAAGGGCACTCACCTGGCTCCACTGGGTTCTGCAGAGGAAGACCTGGAAGGGAGGGAAGGGAGAGACCTCTGTGTGGATGTGCTCCCCAGGGAGAGGGGCAGCGGCGACGCCTGGGTCACAGACAGAGGCGCGCTCGCTCTCCTCTCGCTCCTCTCGAGGCTGCCAAAGAGGCTTCTTCCATGCCCCAGCAGGCAGCTCCTGCCGGCTCTGCAGCGCACTGCTGCTGCCCCCAGAGAGGCGATGTTCCCAGCCGAGCGCAAGGAGAGGCAAGAGCGAAATCAAAGCAGCGTGGAGGAGAGAGAGAGAGAGGCAGAGAAGGCGAGAAAGAACGAGAGAGCCAGACTGAATCTGGCTCCACCAATGGGATCAGTGGCTGCCCAGCGTCAGGTGACGATAAGCAAGCTCGGTCCCTGATCGCTCTGCTCGCTCGCTCTCCTGGGCTGGTGTGGGAGGGGAAAGGGCAGAGGGTCTCCTGGGAAGCTACAGTGATGTCCTCAGAGATAGCAGCGGTGGCTGCCACTCTTTTCCTTGTTTTTCCAGGACAAGCTGCCCTCAGAAGAAGTCCCTCTAACACACCCCTACTTGGAAATCTCTCACTTGAATGCAGCCCCCAAACTTTAGGTGCTGGGAGAGGGGTGGAGCTGTGCTCAAAGGCTTGGGAGCCCCTAAACAGGGATTCTGATTGGGGGAAGGGAAGGGGAGCCATGAAGGGAAAGGGTCCAGATGGGGGATGTGGGGGCAGTGTAGGGGAGGTTGGTTTGTCTTCAGTCTGGATTCTCTCCTCAGAGACTTAGGCTGATCCATGGCTCTATTTTTTTTTTTTTTTTTTTTTTTTACCAACTCTATCAAAACATATTAGACTTGCAGTCCCAGGGATTCCCAGTTGTCTAGGGAGAGTCCTCTGGCTGCTTAGGTGTCTCTGGGGAAAGGGACAAGAGAGAGGAGTTGTTGGGCAGTGAAGGGTGTGCAGAGGCAAGAAAGGGGGTGGGAAGAACACACAGAGAGCCTGGAATTTTCTCATCCCAGCCAACCATCTGGGCCAGGGAGAGTACTATCTGCTCTCTTATTGACAGGAGGCTTTGCTACCACCAAAGGAAAACTCCAGGGATGCCACTGTGAAGAACACTCAAGGAAATTTGAATCAAGCAACCAACAGTGACAAAGAGTGTGCAGTGTGGAAAAGCATGGGCTTTACAATTAAACAGACACAATTAAAATTCTTGTTCTCTCACTTTCTAGCTGAGTGATCTTGGACTAGTTACTCAATCTCTCAGAGCTTTGATTTCTTCATCTGTCAAGTGACATTATAAACACTGCCATCACTGAGTGAGAAATTATGTAAATCACTAAGCTGTGGGCCTGTACACCAGAAGGGCCCAGTCACCTATCAGAACTGTTATCATTGCCATCATTATTGACAATATCTGCCTGCAAGGAGCCCACAGTCTTTTAGGGGGAAAAGGGTGGACATAGAGAACAAGAAATCTACAACTAAGTTGCAAGGTACAGATAAGGATTCAGAGAAGAAGAAGTCCGAACCAGCTTGAATACAGGTGGAGCATGGCCAAGAGGGGACCATGGAAGCAGGAGCATGGTGGGGGTGGGGAGGGCTTGGTGCAGGGGCAGCAGACAGACCATGCAGGCTTCAGAGTGCCACAGAAGACATGAGCTGAGTGCACAGGACCCGGGGGCTGCGGACATCAGCAGGCGGTAAAGGTTAGAGAAGGTGACAGTGGACAGAATGTGAACATTGCACAGAAAGCAAAGACAAGCAGAAGCCAATCCTTCCCTAAATGGGTGTGGAGAATTTGAGCAAGTTGGGTCAGATCCTGAACCACAGAATGCAGTGCCGTGTGTTACACTGAGACAGGATTAAGCACTCCCTTCGCCAAACAGAGGTAGGTCCCGCCCCATGCACACCTACACTGAAATGTTGCAATCCCGAAGAGATGCAAAACGTAATCTCATGGTTATGGCCAGCACCAAACATCTGGACCAAAACCTGGCCCTACAGCTAACCTGAGAGGCGGTGTGAGGAAAAGTCATGTTCTCTATGACTCGGTTCTCCCCTTAAAAGGAAGATGAGTCCCAGCACACCTCTGCCTCCCACCTTCCCGGGATGGCATGTGGAGACCGCGTGAGATCATGTGTCCCAAGCGTGAACAACAGCCATATGAATGCGCTTTTGTGGAGCTACGTGCTAGCATCAGGTGGAGGCACAAAGCCTCTCAGGGCTTCTGCTTCTTCTTGCCTCTGAGGACTTCTCTGCAGATCACATGAGAAAACACATGGTAAAAATGAAGCTTAACAAGCCAAATATAAGTAACTCTGTATGAAACCAAACAACCACCAAAATGCGCTTTTGCTGCATTTTTATTTTTAACAACTTTTTATTACACAAGTAATACATGATCACTATAGAATGATGAGAAATTTTAATTCTAAAATTTAGGAGAGAATTAAAATCATTCATTCCCCCACCATTCGAAATAGGCATATGAGATATATATTTTATTAACAAAAATAGAAAGTGTAAATACTGTTTTATAACCTGCTTTTTTCACTCACCAATACCTTTTCTGTTCAATACACAGTCTTTCTACAGTATTGTTTTAAACTGCTGTGTATGTTCTATTGTCAGGTCACATACCCTTTTTTTAGAGCCAATCCCCTATTCTTCTATGATTATTTTATTTTTCTTCATTCTAAACAACACTACAATGTGCATTCTTTTTTTTATTTAAAAAATTGTTTTTTAACATTTATTTATTTTTGAGAAAGAGAGCACGAAGAGGAGAGGGAGACACAGAATCCGAAGCAGGCTCCAGGCTCCGAGCTGTCAGCACAGAGCCCAACATGGGGCTCGAGCCCACAAACCGTGAGATCATGACTCGAGCCGAAGTCAGTCGCTTAACCGACTGAGCCACCCGGGTGCCCCTACAATGCACATTCTTATGGCAAAACTCTTCCCATACCTTAATTATATTTCCAATTAAATATTAAAGGGTATAGACCTTATTTGGCTACTGACTTAAACTGTTCAAAAACAAACCCCATGTGACAATTGGGCAATTTGAATACTAACGGGGTATTTGATAGTTTTTAGGAATGACATTCTGATAATAAGATTTTATGGTTATTTTTCAAAAGAATGTGTCCTTCAGAGATACCTACTATAATATTTACAGATGAATGACATGATATCTGTGATCTATTTCAAAATAATCGGGGGGAAGGGGGACACAGGACAGACAGATGAAACAAGATTGGCATGGGTAGATAATTGTTGAAGCTGGGTCCTTGGAGGTCCAATAAACTATTCTCGGCATTTTTGTGCATGCTTGGAAGTTTCCATATTTAGTAGTATATCTAAAGTATGATTCCAATGATAACAACAGCATTTAAGTACCAAGACCCTAGGCACGAGATTCTCACAACAACCTTGAAAGGTGGATCTTTCAGTCTCATCTTGAAATGGTTGATGGTGGGAAATGAGACTCAGTTCATAAGAAGTAAAACTAAATTCAAATTCAGGTCTGACTGCAAAGGCTGGGTTGTTCATGGTAGGACACAGAGCAAATAGAGTCTGAGGCAATAGATAGAGGCCATAAGGAAAAAAGATCTACAGTCTTTATATTATTTGTGCATTTTAAAGACTGAAAATGTTTACGTGTATTTCCCCATGGTTGAACTAAGTGTGGAGATCTCAGGGCCAATGAATGCAAACACATCCAGACAGCTCATAAAAACAACTTTGTTCATTGACATGTGTTGGCAATGACAGGAGTGGGCAGTGACTATTTATAAGAACTGTGTGGATTTCTCAGTGCTTATTTACTTTATTGTTTTGAAATTATGTTTAGACCTCTTACAACCTTCACTACATTGAACGTTTAAAGTTCTTTAGCTGTTTTTTACTTAAAGACTTAATAATTTTAAGACTGGGAAAATGCTGAATTATATTTAAGGACACTGAAAAAGCTACAGGAGAGACACTAATGAAATGTTGGAGGGGCAAAAGGGACTTCAAGGGACAAAAGACCACAAGCAATGAAGAAAGAATCACAACCAAAATAAGAAGTGAAAAGACTAATATGATGAATCCATGGTCCTGGAATAGCCACTGAGTTACATCCGAGAGGACAAGCATAATGTAGAAGGTATGGAATACCATTGGGCACTTCCTGGCAAGACACCAGGGACAAGTCTTGACATAGTGTGTACAGAAACCGCTGCCATGCTGCAAAGCCTTCCCTCCACTCACTATTTGCTGCTTACCTACTTACTCTATGAAGCGACTTGCATACAGAGAACCTATAGAGAAGACATACAGACACACAATGCAAAGATACCTCTTACATCAATGGTGCTAAAGTTAAATCACTGATACAATCCACCAGAAAACAATCCACCCTTATTTCTCCAGCGCACATCTGGATTTGCTACTTGGTCTCAATACAAACTGGAATTCATTCATTCATTTAACAAAAATTTATTGGGGGCGCCTGGGTGGCTCAGTCGGTTAAGCATCTGACTCCTGCTCAGGTCATGACCTCGTGGTTCATGGGTTCAAGCCCCACATCGGGCTCTGCACTGACAGTTCAGAGCCTGGAACCTGCTTCATGGATTCTGTGTCTCCCTCTCTCCGCCCCTCTCTCGCTCATTCTCTCTCTCTCTCTCTCTCTCTCTCTCAAAAGTAAATAAAACATTAAAATTTTTTTTAAAATTTATTGGGTGCTTACTCTGTGTGAGACATTGTTTCTGGCAATTAGTATACTGTAGTGGAAGAAGGGGAAAAATCTCTGCTCTCATGGGGCTTACTTTCTGGTGGGGGGGGGAAGATGGACAGACAAACTCTACAGTCTGTTAGAGAAAATATATTAAATATGTTAGAGAAAATATAGTACTATAGATAAAAAGAAGTCTGTAAATAGGGAAAGAGAATGTCGTGGGGGAGGTTACAATATTTAATAATGCTATCAGAGAAGGCTTCCTTGAAAAAGTGACTCTGGGATAAAAAACCTGACTGAAGAGAGGAGGGGAGCTATGCAGAAATATGTGGGGGAAGGGCATTCCAGGTAGCAGGTGCAGAAGCCCAGAAGAGGAAACACATCAGATTGTTTCAGATACAGCAAGGGGACCAGTGCAACTAGAGCAGAGTGAGTGGGGGGCGTGTGGTAGGAGTCAAGGACAGAGAGATGGTGGGTGGAGGGATAGATTACTTGGGCTGTGTAGGCCAGTCTAAATTCTTTGGTTTTTACTCTGAAATGGGAAGCCGCTGGGAAGTTTAGAGCAGAGATGTGACCTGATGTGAAATATGTTAATTATGCTACATTGAGACTAGATGGAGGGGGCCAAGGTGGAAACAGGGAGGCCAGTTAGGAAGCTATTAAAATGGTGACAGCAGAGGCATCTGGGTGGCTCAGTTGGTTAAGCAGTTTGACTTTGGTTCAGGCCATGATCTCACAGCTCATGAGTATGAGCCCTGCATTGACTCTCCTGTAGAGCCTGCTTCAGATCCTCTGTCTCCCTCTCTCTCTGCTCCTCCGCCTCTCTCTCAAAAATAAACAAACATAAAAAAATTTGTTTTAAATAATCACAGCAAAAAAAAAAAAAAAATGATGGCCAGGCCCAGGGTGGGATGTCAGTGAAGGTGGTAAGAAGTGGTAAGATTCGGGATAGATCTGGAAAAGCTGACATACTAGATGTGTCACACGAGAGAGAGGAGTGAAGAATAATTGCAAAATTTTTTACTTGAACTGCTAGAGGGATGGAGTTGCCGTGTATGGAGATGGGGAACACTTTAAAGTAGTTTGAGAAGGAGGGGCACCTGGGTGGCTCAGTTGGTTAAGCGGCTGTCTTTGGCCCAGGTCATGACCTCGTGGTTCCTGAGTCCGTGTTTCAGATTCTGTGTCTCCCTCCCTCCCCTCCTCTCTCTCTCTCTCTGCCCCTACACCTCTCTCTCTCTCTCTCTCTCTCTCTCTCTCCCTCAAAAATAAATAAACATTAAAAAAAATGGTTTTATGTAGTTGAGGAACATCAAAAGTTTGGGTGTGAGGGGCACCTGGCTGGCTCAGTTGGTAGAGCATGGGACTCTTGATCTTGGAGTCATGAGTTCAAGCCCCATGTTGGGTGTAAAGATTACTTAAATAAAAATAAAATTTAGGGGCACCTGGGTGGCTCAGCTGGCTGAGCATCCGACATCGGCTCAGGTCACGATCTCACGGTTTGTGGGTTCGAGCCCAGCATCTGGCTCCATGCTGATAGCTCAGATACTAGAGCTTTGGATTGTGTCTGCCTCTCTCTCTGCCCCTCCTTCACTTGTGTTCTGCCTCTTTCTGTCAAAAATAAATCAACATTTAAAAAATAATAATAAATAAACATTAAAAAATTTGGGTGTGGACACAGGTTTGAGATGGCTCGCAGATATGCAGGTGGAAGGGTGGGCTAGGCAGAGATGCACATCTGGAGTTCAGAGAGGTCCATGCTGAGATAAGCAGTGGGGAGTCATCAGCATTTATCACAGGGGTTGAAGCTGAGAAACTGAACCATTGCCAAAAGAGTAAGTATAGAGAAAAAAGGGACGGGGTCTGAGGACTGAATCCTGAGCTCTCCAATGCACAGAGGTCAAAGACCTGAGGACGAACCAGCAAATAATGGTCTGCAAAATGATGCAAACAAATCAGGGTAAATTACTCATAGAGAACATGCAATGGCTTGAACTCGGATAGCATCTTCATACCACACGTTCCTTTTATTCTACACACATCCAAAACAGTTTCCTATTCATTTAGTATTTCCAATGCCCACCGAGAATTCATAGAAATAGGCTTTTGACAGAATGTTTATACCTTCTGAATTCTGCGTTAGACCAAAAAAACTGTATTTGCTCTTGAGTTTATTAATTTCATTAAGTTATCAGAAAAGAATGAGATTATTGCCTTTACTATGAAATTGGTAGAAATAAAATGTTATTAATAAGATCGCTAGAACCACAGATGCAATGACATGGGGTTCAGCTGGTAACGATTTACAAGTTTCTTTTGAGGCTAGATAAAAGAATGTACACTCTTTTTTTTTTTTTAATTTTTTTTTTCAACGTTTATTTATTTTTTGGGGACACAGAGAGACAGAGCATGAACGGGGGAGGGGCAGAGAGAGAGGGAGACACAGAATCGGAAACAGGCTCCAGGCTCTGAGCCATCAGCCCAGAGCCTGACGCGGGGCTCGAACTCACGGACCGCGAGATCGTGACCTGGCTGAAGTCGGACGCCCAACCGACTGCGCCACCCAGGCGCCCCTAGGAATGTACACTCTTTGAAAGAAAATGGAGAGGGAGGTGTTAGAGTAAATAAAGAAAGGAGAATGGTGCCAAAAGTATATTAGTCTAATTAGAGGGAACACTGGAGAATATTCTTAATGAGAAATTACAGTAATTGTTGTTAGGAAGCAAGCCCCAAAATATTAAAGATAGAAGGCTTTCTTCTCTTGTCCTGTTGGGGTGAAAAATTTTGTGGAAATCCAATCAGCATTGCAGGAAGGAAACTGGTTAAATTATGGTGCAAGATAACAATGTGGAGTACTATTTAGCCATTAAAAACTATAAGGTAGGGGTGCTAGGTGGCTCAGTCCATTGAGCATCCAACTCTTGGTTCCAGCTCAGATCATGATCCCAGGGTTGTGGGATTAAGCCCCATGTCGGGCTCTGCACTGAATGTGGAACCTGCTTGAGAGTCTGTCTCCCTCTCTTTCTCTCTTTCTCCCTCTGCCCCTCTACCCCACGTGCACTGGCTCTCTTTCTCTCTCCCTCGCTCTCTAAAATAAAAAATATTACAATTTAGAATATTCAGTAACTCAAAAAATGTTTATAATATATTGTTAAGATGGAAAAAAAAGCAGCTTTTAGAACCATATGTAAAACACCTCAATTTTAAAAAATCTACATGCATAGGGACATCTGGGTGGCTTGATAGGTTTGGCATCCAACTTGGGCTCAGGTCATGACCTCACGGTTTGTGGGTTTAAGCCCCACGTTGGGCTCTCTGCTGTCAGCACAGAGCCACTTTAGATCCTCTCTCTCCCTCTCTCTCTGCTCCTCCCCCACTCTCACTTTTTCTCTCTCTAATATAAAATAATAAAAACATTTTAAAAATCTATATGCATAGAAAAACAACTTTGTTTTATTACTACAAGTAATAAATACTTGTTTTAATACTTCAAGTGTATAACAGATGACTTTCATTTTCTTCTGGGTGCTTGTTAAAATTTTCCAAATTTTCTGCAATGAATAAGTATCTTTGTAAAAAACAAAACAAGAAACAAAAAACCTAGGAGATACTAAAAGGTCTGTGACCTCAGAGCCCAGAGAAATCAAAGCAACTTCATCTAGTGCTCTAGTCAGAAGGTAAAGGCTACTGTGTATAGCTCTATAGGAGACAGGAAGAGTCTTCCTTTGGTTGGGTTTAGTTATCATAAAACCAATATGTAGAAAAGAAGTTGAAAAAAGTCTGGTTAGAAACTGACATAAAAAATATTAATTTAATATTAACATATTGAGAAATTGGCAAAAAAGTTTAAAATCTTAAGAGCCCATACTCAAAAGGCTCCTGGGTGGCTCAGTCAATTGAGCATCCGACTTAGGCTCAGGCTCATGGTTCATGAGTTCGAGCCCTGCATCAGGCTCACTGCTGTCAGCCTGTTAGCGCAGAGCCCGCTTTGGATCCTATGTCCCACTCTTTCTGTGCCTCTACCTCTGTTCGTGCTCTCTCTCTCAAAAAATAAATAAAACATTTTTTTAAAAGTATGTCGCAAAACATTACATATGTTATGTACTCTACATTCCTAGTGGTAATGCATATTAGCATGACCCTTTTTAAAAAAATTTTTTTTTAACATTTATTTATTTTTGAGACAGAGAGAGACAGAGCATGAACAGGGGAAGGTCAGAGAGAGAGGGAGACACAGAATCCAAAGCAGGCTCCAGGATCTGAGCTGTCAGCATGGAGCCCGACGCGGGGCTCGAACTCACATACCGCGAGATCATGACCTGAGCCGAAGTCGGATGCTCAACCGACTGAACCACCCAGGCGCCCCAGCATGACCCTCTTTGAAAACAATTCAGCAATACAGATGAAGAACTATAAAATGTACAATGTTCAAAATGGTATAGCCATTGTGGAAATAGTTTGGCAGTTTCTTATAAAACTAAGCATATGCTACCATTCAACCAAACAATTGCACTCATGGGCATTTATCTCAGAGAAATGAAAATTTTTATTTATTTACTTACTTATTTTTTGAGGGAGAAAGCATGAGCAGTGAAGGGGCAGAGAAAGAGGGGACAGAGGATCCAAAGTCAGCTCTGTGCTGCAGCAGTGAGCCTGATGTAGGGTTTGAACCCATGAACCATGAGGTCGTGACCTGAGCTGAAGTCTGATGCTCAATTGGCTGAGCCACCCAGGTGCCCCTTAATGTGTGTGTGTGTTGTTGTTGTTGTTTTTGAAAATTTATGTTTATATAAAAACCTGTACATATGTGTTCACAGCAGCATTATTTGTAATAGCCAAAAACCAGAAACAACCCAGATGTCCTTCAAAGAGCAAATAGTTAGGGGCACCTGGGTGACTCAGTCGTTTAAGTGTCTGACTTCAGCTCAGGTCATGATCTCACAGTTAGTGGGTTCGAGTCCCGTGTCAGGCTCTGTGCTGACAACTCAAGAGCCTGGAGCCTGCTTCAGATTCTGTCTCCCTCCCTTTCTGCCCCTCCCCCACTCATGTTCTGTCTCTCAAGAATAAAAAAAAAACATTAAAAAACTTTTTTAAAAAGAGCAAATGGTTAAACAAACCATATATACTCAGCAATAGAAAGGAACGAACTAGTGATACATGCAACAATTTGGGTAATCTCCAGGGAATTATGCTGAGTGAAAAAAGCCATCCCCAGAAGTCACATACCATATGATTCCATTTTTGAAGGAGTTCTACTTTTGAAATAACAAAAGTATAAAAGTGAAGAACAGATTAGTGTGGGCAGAAGGAGGGAGGTGTGGCTATAAAAAGGCAACAAAAAGGGCTCCTTGGAGTGACGGAAATGTCTTATATTTCCACTGTATCAATGTCAATATTCTGGTTGTGATATTGTACTATAGTTTTGCGGTATGTTTCTATTGGGGGAAACCTGAGACCTCTGTTATTATTTCTTAAAACCACATGTATACCTACTATCTCAATTTGTTTTGTTTTTTTTTTTAAAAGAGTACATCTTATTTTGGCCAGTTATCACAAGTCTGAAAAGTTGTCCTACGGAGGGGTGCCTGGGTGGCTCAATTGGTTAAGCATAGGACTCTTGATTTCAGCTCAGGTCCTGATCTCCAGCTGTGTGCTGACAGCACAGGGCCTGACTGGGATTCTCTCCTTCTCCCTCTCCCTCTGCCTCTCCCCTGCTTCAGCTCTCTTCCTCTTAAAATAAGTAAATAAACATTAAAAAAAAAAGCTAGTCCTACGAATATAATCCAAAAGAAGAAAAAAACATTAGATGCACCAGATGTTCACCACAGCATTATTTACGGGAGTGGGGGTGGGGGGCAACCTAAGCGTCCAAATAGGAAAATAGGCAAATCATGACATAGCCATTGAGAATTACATCAGTTATTTGATGCAGCAACAAAGAAATGTTATTTCAAAAGGAAGGATTCAAAATTGTAGTACAATATGACAGCTCTATGAAAGGGACTGTAATATTTTACAGAAGTTTTAAAAGTAGTATTCTATGTGGAATTGTAGCAGAAATGTTTTCCTTCCCTCAAACTTTCCGCAGTATTAAGTGATTTTTACATGGTTTGGGGGTGGGGAGAAGAACAGTAAAGGCATTTTTTTATGTTAAATTACAAATGCTGGAATCATCATAAAAGTTCTTTAAATTCTTGCCTCCCAGTCGATCAACCTTCGTTTTTCAGGTTCCGGGCTTGGAACAAGAGTCCGCCACAGCTGCCCTAGCGAGGCGCCCACAGCCCCACTACAGGACCCCACCAGGAATCCAGGGAAGGGACACCCCCCAAGCGAGGGCGAGGCCGGAGCCCAGAGTACAATGACCACTCCAAGGTCATCATCGAGCCCGCAGCCGCAACTCGGCCGGACTCAGGGATCCTCAACTCTGAGTCCGGATCTCGCTCTCGGCCCCTCGCCCTGTCCGGAGCCGCGACCCCACTGCTCCCAGAGGCTCCGCCACGGCAAATCCCCATATTGGGTCGTGCCGTGCCAAGACCCCCGGACCCCGAGCTGGACGCGTCTACCCACTCGCCGCTGGCCAAGACCCCCGAACGCGGCACCGCAGGGTAACCTACACCCCTCTTCCTTTTTCGCCCTCTCAACCCAGCTTTTCCCGACTCCGGGAAGAACCGGGAAGAGAAGGCGGAGGGGAGCGAGGCGCCGCCGGATAAATACTGTGGCCTGGCCCCGCCCATCGACCTCACTTCCGCCCCGCGGCAAGATGGCGGCGCCCGGACCCTGCCACGCAGACTTCCGCCGGGCGGAGAGACTCAGGGCCGGCTGCGGGGTGCGTCGGCGGTGAAGTCGGGACGCGCCTGGTGTGGAGCCACAGCTCGGGGGCGCTGGGGTGCGTCTCAGCCTCGTGCCTGACCCGGGTCCTGGGCAGAGGGCTAGCCAAGCTCTCTAAGTGGGTGGTCCGGGGAGTCTTGCCACGTGGAAAGGGAGGGACGCACTGACTGGGGGGCGGGTGGCCACGTGGGCAGGGTTCCGCCCAGGGTCCGCGTGTCCGCCCCCTCGAGTGACTTTGCTGCCCCTTTCATCCTCTTCTCCCAGGCAACATGTCGCAAGGAAACGCCGCAGGCGAGCCGAGTGGTCCGGGAGGGCCCCGACCCCTCCTCTCTGGGGCCCGGGGGCTTATCGGGCGGAGGCCGGCCCCTCCACTTACCCCAGGTCGTCTTCCCTCCATCCGCTCCAGGGACCTCACCCTCGGAGGAGTTAAGAAGGTACCCGATGGCACCTTTCTAAAGAAACCCAACTACCTTGAATTCCAGGACCTGGGGTTCTACCGATGTTCACGGAGGGCCTGCCTTGTGCCAGGCGTGGCTTTGGGCCTAACAAATCTTGTCCCCAGACTTTGGCCAACAAATTCAAGGGAGCCTGCCCTACCTTTAAGTCTAGATACAGGGTACAAGATGTTGACGTGTTTCTCAGAGATGGCTGAAGGGCCGAGAATCCTAACTAGTTCCCAAGCAACTTGAGCATTGTTTATTTACCTTTTTTCTATGTTTTAGACACCTTTAAGAAACCATGGAAGCCAGCAGGCATAAATTTTGCCTGCAGTTTTAGAGTTCTGAATTGGCCGTGGATCCTAAGGGGCAAATTTTTATCTAGAGTGTAATGAATCCTAGGCACAGCATAAGAGGCTCTGTGACCTTTTCTGTTGTGTTTATGACTGTAGATATAGGGATACCCCTGAAATTGGGGGGTGGGGTGGATAACAAGCATAAAGCAGCCAGTGTTTGAAGACTTGTTTGCATTGGGAAATGCTGGTGGCAGTCTAAGGCTATCATCCATTTGTGAGTGCTGGCCTACTTCCTACTTGAGCCTTGCTGCTAGACCTCTTTCCTGTGATACTCAATGGTTTCTATAGCTGTTTGAGGACAAGAAGTGAGATTAGATAAATAAGTTTTAGAAATCCCGAGGGCTCTCTTTTCAGAGGGCAGAAGCTGAGGCTGCTAGCTTAATGGTTTTTGGTATCCTGTTCCGTAAGCCCACTGTTACCATGACATGCTGTTCTTCCCTCTTAAGTACACGTATGTCTCTGTAAATCACTGGCAACAGCGTGGAATGTAGAGTGGTAGTCTTGGTCCATACAAGATGCCCTTTGAGAGTTGTCATTTTTCTCTGTACTTTGGGATCAGAACTTACCAAATCAGTGACTCCCATATTTTACTTTCAGAAAACCTTCACCCCAAATATCATCAGTCGGAAAATCAAGGAAGAGTAAGTAGCTGGGCCTTCTAAAAACTTTCCCCTTATTTACTTGCTCTGAATTTCGGTCTTTTGGGAAATAACTAGGTATGTTATTTCCTCAGACATCTAAATGTGCATATTTAGTTTTTTTCACTAGTGATTTTCAACCCTGGCTCCAGGTGATTCTAATGTGCAAGTTTTAAAAAAATATTGATGCCTGGGGTGCCTGGGTGGCTCAGTCGGTTAAGCGTCCGACTTCGGCTCAGGTCATGATCTCGCGGTCCATGAGTTCGAGCCCCGCGTCGGGCTCTGTGCTGACAGCTCAGAGCCTGGAGCCTGTTTCAGATTCTGTGTCTCCCTCTCTCTGACCCTCCCCGTTCATGCTCTGTCTCTCTCTGTCCCAAAAATAAATAAACGTTAAAAAAAAAAAAATTAAAAAAAATAAATAAATAAAAAAATATTGATGCCTAGAAATCCATTTCTAGAAATGGTGATTTAACTTTTTTGCAATGCAACAGTGATTATTTTTTTACAGCTGGAGTTGAGAGCCATTAGTTTAGACGAAGATGTATCAGGTTTTCACTTATGTTCTTTTGTATTACAACCTTTTGCTTTCAGGCAATTGTAAAAAGTCCACATTGGGGGCAGTCTCTGTAATTCAGCGTTTGAGTTATAATTCTAATACAATTCTTCTCAAGCAAGAAGGTAAAGCAAAGCAAACTGAAAGGACGCTGCCCCATCAGGTAGAAAAGGTGCTAGCTAAACTTAGTATTGGGTTCTGTTTCTGATACAGTTACTGGCTCTCTACTTATCCACTCAGGTGGAGGAGCAGAGTGGTGTGAGGAAGTAAGACCAATTCTTTGAGGTGGAGTGAATGAGTGGTTTTCCTTAATCCATTTTCTTTTCTAGGCCCAAGGAAGAAGTAACCATCAAGAAGGAGAAGCGTGACAGGGATAGAGACCGGCAGCGAGAGGGGCATGGACGGGGGCGGGGCCGCCCAGAAGTGATCCAGTCCCACTCCATCTTTGAGCAGGGCCCAGCTGAAATGATGAAGAAAAAGGGTACCAAGCTGCTGGGGTTCCGGGAGGAAGGAATCAGTGGATTTCAGTTCAGACTGCCTGAGAGAAGGGCAAGGGCAGTAAAATTACCTTGCTCCCAGTTTAGTTTTCCTTGCTGTTGGCCTCTTCCGTACCCTTGGTGAACTGAGTGATTTCCTGCAGGGAACTGGGATAAGACAGTGGATGTGTCAGACATGGGGCCCTCTCATATCATCAACATCAAAAAAGAGAAGAGGGAGACAGATGAAGAAACGAAACAGATCCTGCGCATGCTGGAGAAGGACGATGTAGGTACCGGCAGACTGGGAGGAATGGGCTTCTGGGGGGCCGAGCTTGGTGGCAGAACTCTCTGATGTCCTGGAAGCCTGTGAGCAGGAGGAATCTTCAGTTAGAAAAGGCTGAGGTGGGCTGCAGTCCACCTGTGTGTATGCTAGCCAGACCACGTGACCCCCTGTCTCTTCTCTGGTAGTTCATCGATGACCCTGGGCTGAGGAATGACACTCGAAACATGCCTGTTCAGCTGCCGCTGGCTCACTCAGGATGGCTTTTCAAGGAAGAGAATGAAGAACCAGATGTTAAGCCTTGGCTGGGTGGCCCCAAGGAAGAGGACATGGAGGTGGATGTACCTGCTGTGAGAGGTACTCTGTGTCCATTAACGTCTCATCTCCTTTCCTGTGGATGCCCCCCCCTCACCTGAATCCTCCCTAGGAATGAACCTCCCAGACTAATAAGCAGATCCCCCTCCCCCACGTTCTAGCTGTAAAATACATGACCTTACAGAGACTGTAAGTTCTCACTCGCAGAGGGTTCATGCTGCCATGGATCTGTGGGTCAGCCTCAGATAATCCTTTTTAGGTAAGTCATACAACTCCTGGGTCCTTCTTCATAACCATAACCCTCCAGCTTCCTAGCTGAGTGACAGTGAAGCAGACAAGGATGAAGGGATGGGTACAATGAGAGGACGTAGAGGGTGGCCACTTGATAGCTCTTCCATTTGTTATCTTGGGCAGTGAAAGAGGAGCCCCGGGATGAGGAGGAGGAGGCCAAGATGAAGGTTCCTCCCAGAACAGCCAGAAAGACCCCAAGCCTTCCAAAGGACGTATCTGTGGCAGAGCTGCTCAGGGAGCTGAGCCTCACCCAGGATGAAGAGTTGCTGTTTCTTCAGCTGCCAGACACACTCCCTGGTCAGCCGCCTACCCAGGACATCAAGCCTATCAAGACCGAAGTGCAGAGCGAGGATGGACAGATGGTGGTTATAAAGCAGGAGAAAGACAGGGTATGCTCAGGAGTGAGTTCTGTGAAAATGCGGGGGGACCAGGAAGGGAAACAGCAACCTGTTGGGGAAGCAAAAGTGTGCCACCCAAGCTGAAATGCCAAAATAATACACATTTGTTCTTTCTACCCATGAGGGGCTTGGGGCTTTGTACTTCAACCCCAATTACACGTGTTTACTTTTTACAATGAAATATTTTAAACATGTACAAATGAGAAAATGTCAGCAATTATGAATATTTTGTCCATTCGTTCATCTGTTTGCTTTGGGTTTTGTCGTTCAGCCAACGACAGGCAGCCTTGGGAAAAGGCCTTCTTGAGGAGCTCATTCTAACCTTTGCTGCTGCTGCCTTCCTTTAGAAAAGGTTTCATCCATGAAGGATGGAGGAAGTGGCTCCTTACCCAGTGTCCATCTCCTGATTCTCTCCACAGGAAGCCAGGCTGGCAGAGAATGCTTGTACCCTGGCTGACCTGACAGAGGGTCAGGTTGGCAAGCTGCTCATCCGCAAGTCAGGGAAGGTGCAGCTCCTCCTGGGCAAGGTGACTCTAGATGTAACGATGGGAACCACCTGCTCCTTTCTGCAGGTGAGAGCCTGTAGGGGTTGGGGATTATCACATGAGAATCATAGGACTGAGTAATGAGCTGTTTGGTTTGTTTCTCCTCACTGTCTCTGTTGGTTGGCAGGAGCTGGTGTCCGTGGGCCTTGGAGACAGTAGGACGGGTGAGATGACAGTCCTGGGACACATAAAGCACAAACTTGTATGTTCCCCCGATTTTGAGTCCCTCTTGGATCACAAACACCGGTAAAATGAGCAGATGGAGGATGATGGTGACTGTGCCCACGGCTGCTGCCTGCTCCAGACGTTTTGTTCTCAAATCTGTGCGACCCAGAAGGGGCCTGTTTAGCCCACCCACTCCAGCCTTTGGCGGCCATTGTCCCAGTTTTCCCCATAGGGCCCACGTGGCTCCCTCCCACAGCAGCTGTGAATGGCACAGTGGCCTTCCCACAGCATGGATCCTGCACATCCTCGCTGCTGGGGGGCTTGTCCCTTCTATTTATTTTTGTATTTATGTCTTATCTCTTCAAATGACTGCACCCTCCCCTGGTAGAGAGGGGAGGGTCTGTGGGAAAGCCCAGTCTCCTTCTCTTGCTGACTGTCTTGTTCTCAGGGTAGGAAGCGTAAAGACTGCTGCTGCTTTTGCTCCCTCCTCCTTCCCAAGAAACAGTGTTGGAGAGAGAGCAGGGAATTTTTGAGTCTGGGACTCAGTGTGCAGTCCCAGTTCCATCAGTTACTAGCTGTATGACCTTGGACAAACTACCTAACCTTTCTGAGCCTCATACTCCTCATAGGACAAAAATGAGGATAATACCTACCTCACAGGGTTGGTGTGAGGATTAAATGGAATGTTGTAGATGAAAATTCCTTGCACAAGGCCAGATATACACAGTAGGCACTCAATAAATGTTAGTTTCCCTTCCCTTTGCCTGAGTCTGTTTTCAAACAAAATAGAGGTTTCAAGAATCTGTTGAGAGAAGTGAATAGAGCTGCTGTATCTCTGCCTTCTTGGTGCACCTCCCATCCCCCCCAGGCCCTGAGGCTCTCAAGGTATAGGTTCAGGCCCTTCTCTGCCCATTTTCTCCTGAGCAGTTAAGTGCTGCCTGTTCACTGTGGTGAGTTGCAAGCCAAAGGTTCTACCAGAGGTGAAGTCAGAGACTCCTCCCAGCTCTCTACACTTGCCTTTGGGTGACATCATGGTCCCGGGACTCCTTCCTTCTATCCCTCAACTCCTCTCCCCTATCCCCCCAACTCCTCCAATAAGTAGCAGTACTCTTTTGACTTCCATTTAAATATTTCCCAACAGAATCCTGTGACCACTCAGAATTATAACCACACTCAAATACTGCTAAAGAACAACCTCTGATAAGACAGAAATTAGGATTTATTGAAGATCCGCCTCTTTGACACTTGACAGATGACCTCCCACTTCAAAGCTTTGAATTTGAGAGGCCCCCCTCTACCTCCTGTCCTACCATCACCAGATCTGCATCTCAATCCCAGCTGGCCACAATGGCCTTTGAGTTCATGGGTCTGTGATCTTGTTTCTTGTACCAGGTCATTACACTCTTGAACCTCCAGTTTCTGGAGGAGCAGCTTCTCTTCCCTTGTCCACAGGCTGGGTTTTTTCCCTGGTTCAGTGGTAGGAGACATCTTTGGGATTAGGGAAGGCTGCTCACAGCAGTGTCTGTGGTTGTTAGATGCTGATGTCACAGCTCCCTGTTCACTGTAGTGAGGTGCTAGCTATAGGCTATACCAGAGGTAAAGTCAGAGACTCCTTCCAGCACCCTACAGTTACCCTTGGGTGACATCATGGTCCCAAGTTGAGAGCTTAGCCAACCACCTCTGAAACAGCGATGGACCACACAGGCTCATAAAAGTGCCTCCTCCTGACTTTAATGTGGTCCCAGAGGTTTTGGATGGATATACATTCCTTTGGTCTCACCTTTCTGTCCCTCAAGTCTGTTTTTTATTCATGACAGCTGGGGTTTTCCTGTCCTGAGCCCCTCAAACTGCCTAGCCAGCAGGTATGAGGGGTGATTGAACATTGCCCCTTCTGTAGCTAAGAGGTCACATGAGCTCTGTTGGTAGTGTTGCTCTGGTGTCTTCATTATAAGGGACAGAAGTCTTCTGTGGAGGCATATACCATGAAAGTTCTGTTTTGTCTAACGCTGAGTTTTTGTTCTCTGGGCTTCAGTGCTGTCTTTTAGATAGCTAATGCACTGCCAGTGGGCCTCTTGTAATGCTGTTTCTCTTCTGTTTCTTTGGTTCAAAAAATCTTCTGCTTTTTTGGGCTAACTCAAAGGCCCTGCCTCCTTAGCTGTTTGGTATCTTGCAGTCTTTAGCTCTTTGACTTCTAAGAAAGCTTGAGGAAGAGTGTGTACCACTTTCACATTATTCATTTCAAGTATCTTAGCGATTGAATATTATGGTCCTGCATCAGAGTCCCCGTGACCTGTCTCTATATCCCTGGTGTACAGATTGGAGGTCATCAGTGAAAGTGTGGAAAAAGATGAAGCAAGTCTGTTTTTTTTTAATTTTAGAGAGCATGTGCAAGTGAGGGAGAGGGGCAGGGAGAGAGGGAGAATCCCAAGCAGACTCCACACTCAGCACAGAGCCCAACACAGGCCCAATCCCATGACCCTGGGATCATGACCTGAGCTGAAATCAAGAGTGGGACGCTCAACCAACTGAGCCACCCAGGCACGCCAGGTCTACTTTCTTTAAAAAAAAATTTTTTTTTTAATGTTTATTTATTTTTGAGAGAGCGCTAGCCGGGGAAGGAGAGAGAGAGAGGGAGACACAGGATCCCAAGCAGGCTCCAGGCTCTGAGCTGTCAGCACAGAGCCCAACATGGGGCTTGAACCCACGAACTGTGAGGTCATGACCTGAGCCAAAGTCAGACATTTAACCGACTAAGCCACCCAGGCGCCCCCCCAAGTCTACTTTCTTGACCAAGCCTCTGAAGTATACATTTCTACCAAGAAATACATGCAAATAAGGAGAGTAAAAAGCCTAGAGTCAAGTTCATAGGTGTGAGTGCAAATGCATGCAAATTTATTACTACCTGCATCTGCGTGTAGGCATTTTGTTACGATTCTAAAAGAGAGAGCTATAGACTTGTTCATTTTTTAACTGTAAGTGACACAGTGTAGGCTTTAGAGTCAGGGTTGGGTTTTAATTCAATTCCACCAGTAACTTTGGGGAAAATTGGTTACCCTTCCTAAGTTCAGTTTTACTCGCTTTCTATAAAAATGAGGTCATAGTAGACTTTTGATAGGGTTGTTTTTCAATTAGAGCGAACGTAAAGCGTTTATTTGTATATGTGCTGCTGAAGCGAGCACCATAAAGCATTTATTTGTTGCCAGACAGAAAAGTGTTTCTTGCAGAATGAGATTGGCACAAGTGTGACAGGAAACTGGGCGGACAGTGACATAAGCAATAAGGATGTTATCACCTGTAAGGAGAAGTCTAGAGATAAATGGCTCCAGACTTGGGCGGCAGCCAAAACGTTATCAAGATTTTTCTTAGATCCTTTGGTTTTGCTAGCCTCAGTACTGCAAAGTGGCTGCTATACAATGTCATTTCTTCAAATAACCGTCCAAAGACACAGCAAGAAGCAAAGTAAACAGCAGTAAAGGAACTTTCTCCTCATTATGCTCTTAGGGAGGAAGTTCCTTCAGAGGCCCAAAGAGACTTGCCCCTGTGTCTCTGACAGCTGGGCCACATAACTACCCTAGGATGGGGCACTGACCAAGAGGGATGGGTAGATCAGTTTGTCTCCTGGCCTTTGGCATCCTGTTACCTGAGACAGAGTTTTGTTAGTAGGGAAAAAACAGCAATGATAGAGTTGAAGTATATCTAGGTAGAATTTTTTAAATGTTTAATTACCTTTTCTTCTAAATAAACCAGTTTTAACATTTTTAGTACACGCTCTTTCAGACTCTAAAATTGTGTATATTCTGGATGATGATATAAACATTATACTGTCTTATGTGCATTATCTTGCTTGAAAGTATATATAGTTCTTTGTTAATAAACATCTTTTACTTAAGATACATCTGAGGTAGGGGAGCCTGGGAGGCTCCGTCAGTTAAGTGTCCGACTTCGCTCAGATCATGGTCTCATGGTTTGTGAGTTCATGGTTCTCTGCTGTCAGCGTGGAACCCACTTCAGATCCTGTGTCCCCTCTTTCTCTGCCCCTCCCCTGCTCGTGCTTTCTCTCTCTCTCTCAAAAATAAATAAACATTAAAAAAAAAAAAAAGCTATGCCTGAGCTAGCTGAACGAATTAAAGACAGGATCTTTTAATCCTAGACTACCCCTATGGTCCAGTTGAACTGATCACTTAACACTTGGCTCTTTAAAGGAAAAGAGGCTTAATTCTAAGGTATTATGCACAATTGCCTGTTCATCCTGTGCTTCCACCGCCATCCTAGTGCAAGACACTCACGGTTTGGGCTTTTGCCCTCTTCAGATGGCTGTAGCTAATGACAGATGTGGTATTAACAGCTCCTCTTGGACATGGTTCAGCTGCCAAAGTTCTCCAATAGAGGATAGGGACTGGAGTGCAGCTGGGTCTCAGGGTTATCCTCAGAAAAAATGGAGAGAGAATGCCAACTCTAGTAACTCCCTGTGTGGCCAACTTATGACTTCACTTTTCTGAAGCATTTCTTTCCTTCCCTTGTATTAGAGCAGTCATGAGTCCAACTCCACACGAACTGAAGCAGGGGTTGGGCTTTCTTCTATTTGTCTCATTTACATCTGAGATCTAGTCAGAAAAAATGTAGTCCTGATCATCATTGGCCTGACAACTGTATCTTGTGTGTTTTTCAGGGTTCAGTGGAAAAATAAAAAACATTCCAATTATTCTTTTTTTTTCCAATTTTTAGTTAACCTACAATACAATATTAGTTTCAAGAGTAGGATTCAGTGATTCATCACTTCCATACAACACCCAGTGCTCATCATAACAAGTGCCCTCTTTAATACCCATCACCCATCTAGTTCATCCCCTACCCACTTCCCTCTATCAACTCTTGGTTTGTTCTCTATCTGTAGGAGTCTTGTGGTTTGTTTCCCTCTTTCTTCCCCCCTCCACCCTTATGTTCATCTGTTTTCTTTCTTAGATTCCACGTATGAGTGAAATCATATGGTATTTGTCTTTCTCTGATTTATTTCACTTAGCATAATGTACTCTAGCTCCATCTATGTCATTGCAGATGGCAAGTTTTCATTCTTTTTGATGGCTGAGTAACATTCCATTGCATATTTACACCACGTTTTCTTTATCCATTCATCAGTCGATGGACATTTGGGCTCTCTTTTGGCTATTGTAGATAGTGCTGTAGATAAACATCAGGGTGCATGTACCCCTTAGAATCTGTATTTTTGTATCCTTTGGGTGAATACCTAGTAGTAGTGCAATTGCTGGATTGTAGAGTAGTTCTATTTTTAACTTTATGAGGAACCTCCATACTGTTCTTCAGAGTGGCTGCACCAATTTACATTCCCACCAACAGTGTAAGAGAATTCTCCTTTTTCTGTATCCTCACCAACACCTGTTGTTTCTTTTGTTGTTAATTTTAGCCATTCTGACCAGTGTGAGATGGTATCTCATCTTGGTTTTAATTTGTATTTCCCTGATGAGTGATGTTGAACATCTTTTCGTGTGTCTGTTGTCCATCCGGATGTCTTCTTTGGAAGAGTGTCTGTTCATGTGTTCTGCCCATTTCTTAACTGGATTATTTGTTTTTTGGGTGTTGAGTTTGCTAAGTTCTTTATAGATTTTGGATACTAACCCTTTATCAGATATGTCATTTGCAAATATCTTCTCCCATTCTGTAGCCTACCTTTTAGTTTTGTTGATTGTTTCCTTTGCTGTGCAGAAGCTTTTTCTTTTGATGAAGTCCCAACAGTTCATTTTTGCTTTCGTTTCCCTTGCCTCTGGCGATGTGTCCAGTAAGAAATTGCTTCAGCCAAGGTCAAAGAGGTTGCTGCCTGTGTTCTCCTCTAGGATTTTGATGGTTTCCTGTCTCAGATTTAGGTCTTTCACCCATTTTGAATTTATTGTTGTATAAACCATTCCAATTATTCTAAGCAGAAAAGTTTAATACAGGAAAATAAGTGTTTATATAGACTCATTGGAAAGCTGGAGGAGTAATAGGTTGGGCCTTCAGGAATCAGAACGCCAGAGAAGGGACCACCAGAGGAGCTACAGCCTCCACCATAGTCGAGAGGGTGGAGAATCTGGCCATAGAGCGGTTGAGTTACAGAACACACTGCATGCTGCATTCCAGTGATCACGAAATCCCCAGTCTCAATCACCTCTGAAGAGCCACAGAGAGAAAGACTGGACCCTGAAACACCTGCAGAAAAAAACCCACACAGATGGAGTGCCTCTGGGGTGCTAGATACAGTTGTAGCTTAGGATACATCAGTGTGAAACAGAAAGAACTCTGTCCTGCTGGAACTTTCATTTTGGTGAGGGAGACAGACAACAAGCATAAGTAAGTATGTTGCATGGTATTTGTAAGGTGACAAGTGCTTAGAAATTTTTTTAAAATGGTAAGGGGAATCTACAGGTGGCAGCTCAACACATTATAGGAAGTTGAGAAAGTGTCATTTGAGGATGTGAACTGGCAGGATCAGGGAGTGAGGACAGCTAGAATCAGCAACAGTAAAGGAGGCTGGCTAGAGCTGAAACCATGGGAGACCAGTGGAAGAGGAGTTGTGGGGTGTGCAGTCTAGGTCAGCCAGGGCTTTAGGCCACTGTAAGGAGTTTGGTTTTATCGTAAGTGAAATGGTTGGTTCACTGTGGCAAGTGTTGTCTAAGTTTTAAAAGGCTCACTTCAGCTGCTGTGTTGAGGCAAAGGTAGAAGCAGTGACACCAATTCATAGACTGCTCCAGTCATCCAGGCAGCAGATGGTTGTGGTGTGGACCAAGGTGGGAATAGCGGATGTGCCTGGAAGTACTTGGACTATAGATAGTTCTTTCAAAGGTAGAGCCAGCTTAGTCTGCTGATAGAGTAGATGTTAGGTGTGAGAGAAACAGAAGAATCAGACTCCACAGCTTTGGCATCAGAATACAGCCAAAGCAGTGTGAAGATGGCTTTCACTTCCCCCTTTAAGATCTCAATTGGTAGAATCTAATTCACATCCAGAACCCCAGCACAAGAGATTTGGGGAAATGTGGTATTCCCTTTCTAACCCCGGATAATCAGGTGGCACTTGAGTGCTGGTAAGCTGTATTTACCACAGTTGGCTTCAGGATCCAAAATTTAAAAAAAAAAATTGTTTAAGTTTTTTTATTTATATTTGAGAAAGAGACCACAAGTGGGGAAGGGGCAGAGACAGAGATGGAGACAGAGTCTGAAGCAGGCTCCAGGCTCTGAGCTGTCAGCACAGAGCCCAATGCGGGGCTCAAACCCATGAACCACGAGCTCATGACCTGAGCCAAAGTCGGATTCCTAACTGACTGAGTAACCCAGGTGCCCCAAGGACCCAAAATTTTAATAAAAGCTTTCTGTGACCATGCCATGCTGCCATCCAAAGTTAAAGTTCTCACTGATTCATTCCTTTAACACAGTATATTCCAAATGAAAACGCAGTTAGTACTTAAAACTAGCTGTACTGAGCATGGCTCTTAAACCTTTCCCCAGGGCAAGATAACCACAGGAATTCTTTTGCAAATGCCTCAATTATTTTCTTAGGATCCTTTTTTAAAAATGGCTTTGCTGAGCCAATTCTATAACATTTTTAAGGCTTTGATAAATACCTCCAGAGTACTCCTATCCATTCACATGCCCATTAGCAGTGTATAAGAGGAGGTCGCACACTTGTAAAGTTGAATGCATAGTCAAGATTCTGTGTTAAACTGTATAAATGTAGGAGGTGCCTGGGTGGCTCAGTTGGTTGGGCATCTGACTCTTGATCTCAGTTCAGGTCTTGATCTCAGGGTTGTGAGTTCAAACCCTGTGTTGAGCTCCATGCTAGGCATGAAGCCTACTTAAAAAACAAAAAACAAACAAACAAACAAAAAACAACTATATAAATGTTAAAAGATGCCAAGTAGCAGATCTGACCTGTACTCAACTGGCTGTCTGGATAGATAACTAATGTTCTTTCTCTCCCTCCATCAAACATCAGAGAGGGTTAATGTGGGAAGAATACACTGCTCCCACAATTGATTATATGCTCCCCAAAGTCGTGTTTTACTCAGCTCATTTTTGCCAGCTGTGTTCACTGTTGTAATTACGTAATTCAGTTAAGCGTTGTATAAACTAATAAAGTATGAGGGCTAAGAGAAAGTGTTTCTGATGAAAATAAGGTAAATGTGTAACTAAGTTTTACATAAACTGATAAAATATAAGCATTAAAACAAAATTCTTATTTCTAAACTAAGGTAACTGCTGTGGGAAGACTTAATAAAGGTGAGTCAATAAAAAGTGCTGTTGAATTAAGTGTAGGCAAGATAAATGTATAAGTGTCATGTTAAAATATTTAAAATAGCTATGCTTCTTTCATTAAAAATGTTGCCCAAAATATCAGTTAAGATTAGATCAGCTATGAGAAACAGAGCCCCCCCAAAACAGTAGTTTAAACAAAATTATATTTCTCACTTATAAAACTGTAAAGATGCACAGTCTGAGCTGGTATGGCAGCTCAGCTCCACAGAGTCCCAATGGCCTAGGGTTCCTCCAGCTTATGTCCCTATGGTGTCTAGGGTGTGGACCTCATCCTCATGTTCTCAGTTGAAGACCAGAGCTCTAGCCATTGCATCCCCACTCTAGGCAGCCAGATGAATGAAAAGTTCATACCCCCCACCCCTTGCCAGATGACAGGGTGTGTATCAGTTCTTTTAGGGAGGTTCCTGGGAGCTGTGTCATGATATTGATGATGATATACCTTTGTCCAGAAAGTAGAGACATAGTCACCCCTGGCCTTGAAGGAGGCTGAGAAATGTGGTCTTTGTCTTGAATGAGCATATACACTCCTAAAAGTCAAGGTTCCTGATCATGAAAGAAACAGCATATTGAGGAATGACAAACAGCCTCTGTCACATCTATTTAACTTACTTCAAGAATAACTGAACAACTGCTGGTCCCAATTGTGACAGAGAAGAACTGTGAAGGCACATCACTTGCATAAGCAAACCCTCAATTGTCTGTGTAGACATCATGCGTGGTTGTTATAACCACTTCCTTGCATACACTCTCAGTGCCCTTGCCCCTCTCTCCTGTCTTATTCATGGGACAAAATCCCACTTTTAGGTAAATGGAAAGCTCTACCTACTCTGCATTTCCCCTGAGGGCTGAAACTTGGCTGGAGAAACACCCAGCCAAGCTGATGATCTCACTTTTAGACCAACTTTCCTTGTCCACTTAACTTTCCTCACTCCCCAGAGAGGACCAGTGAATCCCTATTCCTGTGTCCTCAAACCTCCAGTACCTCTCCCCTTCTCACTCTTAGCTGATGACCCTGCCTCTTACTGCACTAAGAAAATAGAAGCACTCAGAACACGTATTCCCTCTACAGCATCTATGGGTCTGTTTGCATCTGTGTCCGGGTCTACAGACTCACCTCCTGTTACTAGGGATGAACTGTCTTGCTCCTCCCTGAGACCATACCCTTCACTGGGGCACTCAATTCCGTCTCCTCTTGCCTATTCCAAGGGTATTGCTCCAGCAACCCCCCTACACAATACCCCAATTCCCTTCTATTAGATCAGTTTCGGGGCACCTGGGTGGCTCAGTTGGTTAAGCGTCTGACTTCAGCTCAGGTCATGATCTCGTGGTTCATGAGTTCGAGCCCCATGTCTGGCTCTGTGCTGACAGCTCAGAGCCTGGAGCCTGCTTTAGATTCTGTGTCTCCCTCTCACTGCCCCTTTCCCGCTCACACTCTGTCTCTCTCAAAAATAAATAAGCATTAAAAAAATTTTAAAAAAACAGAGACCAGTTTCACAGGATACAAATAGGCTCTTACGGATCCATCTTGAAAACAACAAATTTTCCTTCAAGGTTGTGTTGGCCTCCAGTTAACCTTTTTCCTCTGCTTTCCTTTTCAGTAAAACTTCTTGAAAGAGTTGTCTTTACTTGTCTCCACTTGCTCTCATCCATTCCCTCTTGAATCAGCTCTTCTCAAAGTCACCAGTGACGTCTTTACCAAACTTAATAGTAAATTTGCAATCCTTAACTTGACTGAATCTGTTACCACATTTAACACAGTTGAGCACTCCTTCCTTCTTTATGTACCTTCTTTTCTTGGCTTTGGAGTCACTGCCCTAACTGTTCCTTCTTGTCTCATGTTGGATGTGCTCCTTACCCTTCCTAGTCCCTCCCTCACCATCTCCCCACCTCTAAACATGGGAGTGCCCAGGGTTCAGGCCTTAGAGGGTTTCTCCTGTCCTCTCATCCCCTCAGCAGTCACAGCCAGGATCATGGTTTGAACTATGTCTAGGACTTTTAATTATTATCACCAGTTGGATCTCTCCTGTCCCCCGGCCCTATATCCAACTGGCCACTCTCCCATTTCTTCTTGAATGTCTACTAGGCAACTCAACCCTAACTACCAAATTTGGGGAAATACAGGGACCCAAAAAACATTAAAATCACCCAAGAGAGTCCAGTCTGCAAAATCTTGATTGTGTCTACAGGACTCCATTTCTTCAACAAACTGTAAGGGAAAAAAGAGAGAAATGAAGGAGGACCCTATAGATTAACAGAAATGTAAGACAATTGTCAATCAGTTACAATCCTTAAGTGATACGGATTCTGAGAACTGCAGAAAACTCTCAGCATGAACACTCCCTTCAAACCCCTGCCCTAAGAGTCTTGACCAAATTTTAACTTGGCATGTAACATCTCAAGGCCTCATCCCTGAGACAACCCAGCGCCTTTTGAGTTCCTGTTTGGAAAAGCTCAGCACTGTCAAAACAAAAAACAACAACAACAAAAACTGCTGTTTGCTCCAGCTAACACCTGACGTCGGCCCCATCTCTTTTTCTTAGAGCACTCACTAAAAAGGGCTTACAACTGTGAATTCTTCCTCTGTCCCTTTGAGATGTATGTATATCTTCTATAACTCCCAACTCTGTCCCAAGGACCTGAAAGCCTTCCTTTGAAATATAATCAGGAAGGAGAGGGCTTCTGTCTCCCAGTCTCTGGGAGGATAGATTCCTAACTTCCATAATTGCCAGCTAACAGATACTGCTGACCTAATCACATTGACAGTGACCAACCCTTTGTAATTTTCAGCATGAGGCCCTGTTTTGCCCCTTTGCCTTCATTCTCCCTTTAAAATGCCAAGTTGCCTCTTCATAAATCAGAATGGAGCTCAGCTCTTTTCCCTGTTGTCAGTAGTTACTGAATAACTCTGTTTTCACTGCTTTAACTAATATCCAGCTTTATCATTGACATTTCTCACACATGTAAAAATAACTCATGAGGTAATCTGGTATGTCTATATGTCAACTAGATACTTGATAATATCAATAGTTGTTATTTTTGAAGCCGTGATAATAGTGTTGTGGTTATATTTTTCAAAATCATAATTAAAAAGAATTTCTCCAGAATGTTACCACTTCTCACCACACTTCCAATCTAGCATTCTCTCTTCTGGGATTTCATGATTACCTCCTAAACAATCCTCTTGCCTCTATACTGCCCCCCTGCCCCAGTCTGTTCTCAACACACAGCCAGAGAGATTCTGGTAAAATGTGCCATATCATGCCACTTTCCACCTCATTCAGAGTAAAAGCCAGGTCTGTTCAATCTACCAAGACCTCACGGGACCCTCACATGTCCTTCATGACCTCGTGTCCTACCCTCCCGGGTCACTCAACTCCAGCCGCACAGGCCTTGCCACTTTTGAAACAGAGCAGGCAGCCTCCAGCTTTAGGGTCTTTGCATTATTACCACCCCACCCCCCCAACCCCACCTAGAACCCACTTTCCTGGACATCTTCACATCTTGTTTTCTCATTCCTTCCGGTCTTTGAGACAACATAACCTGGTTGTGCTGCATAAATTAGTGAAGTCCCATCTCAGACACTCCTTATGCCCCTTTTCCTGCTTTTCTTTTTTCCATAACATTTACCGCCATCTGACATATTATTTTTTTGTTTGTTTGATATTCCCTCTAGAACATAAGCTATGTGACAGTAGAGACTGTTTTGCTCGTTAGTGTATCCCCAGAACTTGAAATAGTTCCTTGCACATAATAGGCACCAAATGAATGTTTGTTGAAACAATGAAGGGATGACTATCATTATGTAGGTTGTAAGTGTGTGCTAAAGAATTGATAACCATATTCCTGAGCAAGTGCAAAAAAGGACTTTTCAAGTCTCCTTTCTTCCTCCCAAGGGAAGAACGTTCCTCACTTTTCCAGAGAGAAGAAAGGATCTCATTGACCTTGTAGGCAGGGCTTTGGACCAATTCCGTGTACTGTTCTCATGGCTTTCACTGCTGAGTGTGTAACTGGCACTGGTGTTTTCCATGAATGTACTGTGAATGCTCATAAGTGCCCAAAGGGATTAGACCAGTCCGGAATGCTGAATCAGGGAACTGCTAGTATTTGGCGGGACATCATAACCTTAAGGCCCCTTTGAGCTAAAAATCTCTCTAAATGATCATTTTCCTGATTGATCATTTTCTAAGGAGGCTGCCTTCACCATGAGGCACCCCTTGTTGGGGGTGGAGGTGAGGGGTTTCCTCCCTAATGTGGCTAAGAGGTATACCTCTTTTGAAAAGCAGTTCTTGTCAAAGCTGAGCGCCTGAAGGTGCTAGAACACACACCGATGGCGGCCTCGTGACAACTAATAACTTGGGAAAGGGCCCGACAAGTCTCACTGTTGTGATGGAAATGGTGTATTTAAGTCTGCAGCTGCCTGGCCTCAATGGCATTTTCAGCTTTACATGAAGAAAACATCTATCCCTTTGGGGGAAATGTTATCTTCCACTCCATAGCTAAAGCAAAGCCATTTGCTCAGTGGGGCCCTCAATCCACAGAGGCTCCCCTAAATGCCTGGGCGTGGTTCACTGATGGTTTGGCTATGCTGAAACCCATGATGTCCACTGGACTGCTGTGGCTGGTCGGCACCGGTGCCAGCTACGTGGAATGGAAAACAGATGTGGTCACTCCTCTCAGAGGGCAGAACTCAAAGCTGTCCTCACAGCTCCAGCCAGTACTCCTTGTTGAACGTTGTTACATTTCTACTGGCTGTTAACACTGGCCTAGCTGTTTGGTCTGCCACTTGGAAAACTACAGACTGGCAGATTAAAGACTTCCCTCTTTGGGGCCATGAACCATGGAAACAAATCATGGCTGATGATGGAAATTTTTGGATCATTCATGTAAGTGCCCATGGTAAGGGTCCATTCTTTGAGACCGACTGGAGTCAAGCTGCAGGTTGAGCCTGCACCACCCAGTCACCTTTGCTGTGTGGACCCATCATTAAATCAGACACGCAGCATACCCACCAGCATAAACTGGGCACTGAGTAAAGGACTCAGATGCACCAGCTCTTACTGTATGCCAGGCCTGTGACTCATAATAAAAGTTGAACCGTTTGTCTCTCTGTGAGGAAGGCCCATTGCACAGGGTGAGACAGTTGAGACCATCGAACATTTGACCTCCTTCCTGGGGCTACCGGTGGTAGCTTACCACTGCTGATAATTTTTTTAGGTTGCAATGTTGCTGCAGTGCTGAGTCCAATCAGTTGACTCTGGCTAGACCATTGTAACACTTGAAATTGATATTTGTTATGTTTCTGGCTTTCCAGACATTTGCAGTCTGACCATGACGTATCTTTGATCGCAGTGAGCGCTCAAGCCACTCAAGGTATTTATTGATGGACCTTCTGTACCATCCACCATCCACAGGCATCTGTGATTGTTGAGCATTGGAGTGGATTCTTCAAAAATCAACTCAAAACAATTTCTGACCCTACCTCCATCACCTCCTCCTGATTCAGGCATGTTAGTTAGGCAGTGTGGTCACTAAATTTGACTGTTTTAGAAAGCAATCGTTTCTTCTTAACCACTGGTGGGGTGTTACATAGGCCTACTTTGAGAATTTGAGATTCTCTTATGCATGTGATGTTTCTTCCTCTTGAAGGCAACCCTGGAAGACCTGGTAGCTTCACCCTCTGGTGGCTGCCCAGCTAAAAGGGGGCCTTGGGGATTCCAATTTAATGCTGATTAAGTTTTTAAAATATTAACTTGTTATACGGTTTGTTAACATTCACACTAGTAAGGAATATTAAATGTGACAATCTGAATCCCTCCCCCAAGAATTTTGTGCCTAAAAGTAAATGATTTTGTGTTAGACCCCAGTTCCCAAACTATATCAGGAGGCTCTCCAGGGTGCTGCAGCAGTAAGCCCATGGGACACCACAGACTATTTTAAATGTTCAAGAGAAGCACCCTCGACATCTGTAGGAGACTGTGAACTGCTAGTACAAGGTAGATCATGGCTCCAGCATTAGAGTATTATCCTTTTAATAATGTCATATCTTTGCAAAGTTGGGTTTCCTGCTGTTGCTGTGATTAAAAAGCATGTACCGTGTGAATATCAGTGTGGAACAAGCAATGAATATGGTGGTGTCCAATCTGACTCCAAGGTTTGAGAACTTGTACAGCACTCAGAACATCCCATTAGCAAATAATTATAGTTACTTAAAAATAGAATTAAAGTATTATTTTTCTTCCAATTTATATGTATTATTTTTTCAAATGGTTACAAGCTATGACAACATAAATATGTGTTAAGATACTGGGACCTCACAAACTAATAATGGGATTGTTAGGTGTTTCTTTTGTCCTGAGTTGCTGTGAAATAAATTACCCAGCACTAGGAACACAACCAATTAAATTTTATAAAATTACCCTTGTCCCTCTTGTACCTGACCGTCTGGACAAATGGTCTTGGTGTGACAAATAGTAAGTTTACAGTTACTGGAATGGGAAACAGTGGAGAGAGAATAATGAATTACTTGCCAGGGAAAGACCACTTCAGTCCCTGAGAAGGCATGGGAGAGGGTGAGACCTTCTCTGGAACTTCCCCGCAAAGGAAAGAACTGCCTCTGGAACTTCCCCGCAAAGGAAAGCACCTTGCTTCTCTCCACCTGTCACAAGCCCTTGACACTGAACTGACTGCTGAGTCGGCCTTCCTCTGCAAGATAGCTCTGACCTCCATTTGATCACCTTTCTCTTTAATCTTAGCTAGGGTCTATGGGAAAGAGCAGGGGCCGGTCCTAGCTTCTTCCCCTTCCACATGAAGCACCCATCAGCACCTCCGGATTTCACCATCATTCCTGTAGCCATTGATCAGTCATTCCACTGGATGGATTGATGAATGCCACTTGGCTGGTGGTGTGGACAGGTAGAGGAGGGTGAACTGACTGCCTTCTAGCAGTCCCTCCAAAAACAAGGATTAGACTCAATTCTTTGAACAACACTATGAACCCTAAGGATTACAATCCTGCTGGGAGGTCACATTGGAGACACTGTCAGCCTGTACCCGTGACTGATGTAGGGTCCTACTAGGGGGACCCAACAATTATAAACCATGCTTTTTTTTTTTTTCCAGAAGCACCATGAATACTTTTGATACATGGAAGCCAGGCATTAACTTGCCTGTATCCCCAAATCATAGTGACTTGTATGTACTTTGGGGTGAGTAATAAGAGACCATGAGAACATGACTAGTAGATCATGTGGCTCTTAGACAACTGTAGAGACCTCTTCAAAATGAGCCTGTCTTTTCTTACTGGGAGATAATTAGCTTGTTATTTGTGTGGCACTACGTGGGGAGTTATCTTCATGATGGGAGTTGTCCTATTAGAAAAAATGCTATAAAATTTGTCCTTGAATTTAGCTGAAGTGATTAATGACACCACCTTGACTCTGGAAGGTACTCAGACCAGAGCCCTTTCTTTCCAATTCTTGACAAAACTTCTTTAGAATAGCACTTGCAGGGCACCTGGGTGGCTCAGTTGGTTAAGTGTCCGACTTCAGCTCAGGTCATGATCTCACAGTTTGTGAGTTCAAGCCCTGAGTCTGGCATGGATCCTGCTTAGGATCCTCTGTACCCCCTCTCTTTGCCCTTACCCCTTTCTCTTATTGACTTTCTCTCTCAAAAATAAACATTTAAAAAAAATTTTTAATGTTTGTTTATTTTTGAGACAGAGAGACAGAGTGCAAGTGGGGGAGGGACAGAGAGAGAAGGACACACAGAAAATCTGAAGCAGGCTCCAGGCTCTGAGCTGTCAGCATAGAGCCTGATGTGGGGCTCGAACCCACGGACCACGAGATCATGACCTGAGCCAAAGTCAGACACCCAACCAACTGAGCCACCCAGGTGCCCCCAAAATAAATAAACATTAAAACAGAAATAGAATAGCACTTGCTACATAATAAACTCCATATGAATATTTGTTAAACAACAAGTACATAAACAAAACCAATAAAGCCTGTGATCTGTGTTATTCAAGTCTTCTCTAACCTTACTGATTTTTTTGGTTTACTTGATCAGTCAATTACTGAGAGATGCATGTTGTCAACTTCCAGTTTGTTGGCGGGTTTTTCTATTTCTCTTTGTTTTCATCAGTTTTTGTTTTACATATTTTGATGCTATGTTATTAGATGCATAGAAATTTGGAATTGTCCTTGAATCCTCTGACATTAATTGACCCACTTTTTGTCTAATAATACTTTTGCTTTAAGGTTATTTTGTCTGAAATTGATACAGTAGCACCAGCTTCTTTTTTCTTTTCTTTTTTTTTAAAGCATTTGACTTTCAGCCTTCCTCTATTATTATATTTTATGTCTATCTCTACTTAATATTTATTAAACACCATATCATTGGACTTTGTTTTTTATTTTTTATTTTTTGGATTTTGTTTTTTATTTTATGTTTACTGAGCTGTCAGCACAGAGCCCAACGTGGGACTCAAACTCACGAACTGCAAGATCATGATCTGAGCCAAAGTTGGACGCTTAACTGACTGAGCCAGCCAGGCGCCCCTGGATTTTGTTTTTTAAATCTAGCCCAATAATCTTTGTCTTTTATTTGGAAAGTTCAGTCCATTTGTATTGTAATTACTAACACTGTTGGATTTATTTCTACCATTTAATTTGTGCTTTCTCTTTGTCCAGATTTTTTCTATGATTTATTTTTCTTCTTTCTTGCCTTTTTGTTTGGATTGAGTTTTTTCTCATTTTTCCTCCTACTGATTGGAAATATATGCATTTACTTGTTTAAACAATTCTTAAAATAGGACTACCACATGATCCATGTGATCCAGAAATTCCAAATATATGTGTGTGTGTGTGTGTGTGTATGTATATATGTATTTGGAATTTCTGTACATATACATACATATAATTCAGCTGTAAAAAAGAAGGAAATCCTGCCATTTATGATGACATGGATGGAATTGGAGAGTATTATGCTAAGTGAAATAAGTCAGAGAAAGACAAATACCATATGATCTCACTTATATGTGGAATCTAAAATACAAACAGGCTGATAGATACAGAGAACAGACTGGTGATTGCCAAAGGTGGCAATGGGGGTGGCAGGGTGGGAGAGAAGGATGAAGGGTGTTAAAATGTACAAATTTCCAATTATAAAATAAATAAGTCATGGGATGTAATGCACAGCATGCTGACTATAGTTAATATGTACTGCATATTTGAAAGTTGTTAGGAAGCCACCTGGGTGGTTCAGTTGGTTAAGCATCCAACTCTCGATCTCGGCCCAGGTCTTGATCTCACAATCGTGAGTTCAAGCCCTGACTTGGGCTCCATGCTGGGTGTGAAGCCTACTTAAAGTAGGGGAGGTGCCTGGGTGGCTCAGTTGGTTAAGTGTGGGACTCTTGATTTCTTCAACTCAGATCATGATCTCACGGTTATGAGATCGAGCCCAGCATCAGGCTCTACGCTGGGTGTGCAGCCTGCTTGAGATTCTCTCTCTCCCTCTCCATCTGTCCCTCCTCTGCTTGCATGTACTCTCTCTCTCTCTCTCTCTCTCTCTCTCTCTCTCTCTCTCAAAACAAAGAAAGAAAGTTGCTAAAAGTAAACCTTAAAAGTTCTCATCACAAGAAAATAAATGATTTTTTGTGATTACGTAAGGTAACGAATGTTAACTAGACTTATTGTGTGATCATTTCACAATGTGTACAAATATCAAATCATTATACTGTGCACCTGAAACTAATGTAATGTTTTATGTCAATTACACCTCAATTTTTAATTAAAAATTTTAAATTGTATGTTAATTATACTTCAATAAACAATATTTTTTAAAGTTTTAATATGCATACTTATAGAGTGTAAAGTTAATTATTATACTCTCCTCCAGAACTTCATAATGCTTTAATTCTAGTTACCTCCCTCTTACCTATTATTTTTCTCAACCTCCTGGCTCTCCCTTTTTTTTTTTTTTTTTAACTTCACTGTATTGGACACCTCTTATGTCTCATTACAAATCCTCTTGGCCTTACTTCTCTTTATACAGCCAGCTCTGTAGTGAACAGTTCTCTGTGGGCACTCACCAGGTCTACACAATTACAATCTGATAATGCCTAGCCTCAGGCTTGCCCTGTCCATCCCCTGCCTTCTCCCCTGAGAAGGGGATGATGCCAAAGCACAGAAGAGCATAGGGACATACTCTCTCTCACCTGGCATGGTGCACCTAGAAGGTATGAGGGATTAACGCTCCATGAGGTGAGCCTTTGACCAAGGGAAAGGAGAGAATCAATGGATACATGCATCCCCCTTACTCTCCTAGGTAGCATCCCCTCCCCCCAGGATGAAGTCTTTTTTTTTTTTTTTTCTTTTTTTTGAGGGTAGGGGGCGAAAGTGAGCAAGGGGCAGAGAGACAGAGAGAATCCCAGGAGGGGCAGAGGAAGAGAGAGAGTGGGAGAGAGAGAGACGGGGGGGCATTTTTTTTTAATGTTTATTTATTTTGAGAAAAAGAGAATACAAGTGGGTGAGGGGCAGAGTGAAGGGGACAGCCCAATGGGGGGCTCAAACTCACAAACTGTGAGATCATGACCTGAGCCGAAATCAAGAGTCAGTGCTTAACTGACTGAGCCACCTAGGCACCCTGAGATAGAATCTTTTTTTTTTTTTTAATGTTTATTTATTTTTGAGAGAGCACAAGTGGAGGAGGAGCAGAGAGAGAGGAACAGAGGATCCCAACTGGGCTCTGCACTGACAGGCTGACAGCAGCAAGCCCAATGTGGGGCTCGAACTCATGAACCAGGAGACCATAACCTGAGCCAAAGTCGGACACTCAACTGACTAAGCCTCCCAGGCGCCCCTGGGAGAGAGAGAGAGAATCTTTTTTAAATTTTTAAAAATTCTTTTTATTTTTAGAGTTTTTTTAGTTTTACAAAAGAATTAAGCAGGAAGTATAAAGATTTTTTACATAACCTAGCCTCCTCAACTCCCCCCTCACTTCCCCTATTAGCATCATTGTGCATTAGTGCAGTACATTTATTACAATTGATGAATTTTTTTTCAATATATGAAGTTTATTGTCAAATTGGTTTCCATACAACACCCAGTGCTCATCCCAAAAGGTGCCCCCTCCTCAATACCCATCACCCACCCTCCCCTCCCTCCCACCCCCCATCAACCCTCAGTTTGTTCTCAGTTTTTAAGAGTCTCTTATGCTTTGGCTCTCTTCCACTCTAACCTCTTTTTTTTTTTTTTCTTCCCCTCCCCTATGGGTTTCTGTTAAGTTTCTCAGGATCCACATAAGAGTGAAACCATATGGTATCTGTCTTTCTCTGTGTGGCTTATTTCACTTAGCATAACACTCTCCAGTTCCATACAATTGATGAATTAATATTGGTACATTATCATTAACCGAGCCATAGTTTACATCAGCATCACTCTCAGTGTTGTACAGTTCCATGAGTTTAACAAATGAATAATATTATGTATCTAATACTACACTCTTCTACAAAACACTTTCACTAATTTGAATATCTCCTTTGCCACACCTATTTTTTTAAGTTTATTTTGAGAGACAGTGCACATGAGTGGGGGAAGGGCAGAGAGGGAGAGAATCCCAAGCAGGCTCTGCACTGTCAGTGCACAGCCCAACAAGGGACTTGAACCCACGAAATGTGAGATCATGACCTGAATGGAAATCAAGAGTCGGATGCTTAACCGACTAAGCCACCCAGGCACCTCAGTTGGCCACACCTATCAATCCCTTCCTGAAAGAGAGAGAGAATCTTTTTAATGTTTATTTCTGAGACAGAGAGAGACAGAGCATGAGTGGAGGAGGGGCAGAGAGAGGGGGAGACACAGAATCAGAAGCAGGCTCCAGGCTCTGAGCTGTCAGCACAGAGCCCGACATGGGGCTCGAACTCACAACTGTGAGATCATGACCTGAGCTGAAGTCGGTCGCTCAACTGACTGAGCCACCCAAGCGCCCCAGAGAGAGAGAGAGAATCTTAAGCAGGCTCCATGCTCAGTGCAGAGCCCGGTGTGAGGCTCAATCCCACGACCCGGAGATCATGATCTGAGCCCAAATCAAGAGTTGGATGCTTAACCGACTGAGCCTCCAAGGCACCCCAAGATGGGTAGTCTTGACAGGTACTTCATATGGTTTCTTAAATGGTCCTGAGGAATGGAGCAACCAGACCGTTGTAGCAGTGGCCAAATTAATCATGTATCCTTGAATGAACTCTTCTGCCCTACAATTTCCTCCGTCCCTTACTCTTGTTCCCTAAGATCACACATACCAATAAAATCCTTGCACTTAAACTTTTATCTCAGGCTCTGCCTTCTGAGGAATTCCTGTTAAGCTACCCACCTATCAGACATTATTATTATTACTTGATTCAGACAACTACTTTCCTTATGACTCCTTTTTTCATCTCAGATTTTTCTTTTGGGTTCATTTTTCTTCATTTTAGTGTTTAGAATTTGTTAGAGAGGGTTTGTTGGAAGTAAATCTCTCTTCGTGTTTGTCTCAGAATGTTTTATTACACTCTTGTTCTGGAAAGAAAATTTCATTAGATATGCAATTTCTAGGTTGACAGTGTTTTGTCATGTTTTTTTCCCCTCTTAACTTTTCAGGCCTGTGGATATATTATACCACTGTCTTCCAGGCTTTTTCTGTTGAGCCCATTTTCTTTCATTTGTAGGGAATGTGTTTTTTCTTAGATCTTTTCTTTGGTTTTGATATTCTGCCGCACAATGTGATGTATGTATGTAGTATGATGTGCTAAGTGTAGATTTCTTCTTACTTTTCTTTTGAGATTCACTGGGCTTTCTGATTCTTAAGATTTGTTTCTTCAGAGGTGCCTGGGTGGCTCAGTCAGTTAAGCGTCTGACTTCAGCTCAGGTCATGATCTTCTGGTTTGTGGGTTCGAGCCCTGTGTCAAGCTCTGAGGTGTCAGCACCCAGATTTGGTGTCTCCCTCTCTCTGCCTCTCCCACCTTGTGCTCTCTCTCGCTTGCTCTCTCACTCACTCTCAAAAATAAATAAATAAACTTAAAAAAAATTTAAGATTTTCATCTTTCATCAATTCTGAAGAATTCTCAGCCATTAACTCTTTAAATATTGTTTTTCCTCTTTTCTCTTTATTATCTCCTTCTCAAACTCTGTTCTAACTTTGTTCTCCATGTATCTCAACCTCTCTTTCAGCTTTTCCATCAGTGCCACATTCTGGGTAATTACTGCAGATTATTCTTATAATTCATGATGGCCCCCCTCAGCCATGTCTACCCCCTTGTGTAATTTTTCTCCTAAATATTTAATTTCAACTTTTATAGTCTTCATCTTTAGAAGTTCCATTTTGGTTCTTTTTCAAGTCTGCTTAGTCAACTTTGATAGACTTTGCTCTTGACTCGTGATTTTAATTGCCACTTTCATTTCTTGAAACATCTTACAGATTTATTTATACTGTGTCTAGTGATTCTTATTTTGAGATATTTGTGGGTCTTATTCTGTTCATTGTAGTTTCTGCTTATTTCTTAATGTGTTTTTTTAAAAAGCTTTATGAAGGTCTATGTTACATATCAAAAATTTACCGTAGTCAAATATGAAATTCAATAATTTTTGGTAAATTTATTGAGTAGTAAAGACATCACCATAATTCAATTTTAAAGCATTTTCATCATCTTAGTAAGATCCTTTAGGTCCATTAATAACTCCTCCTCATTCCTGCTCCCAGCCTTGGGCAGCTGCTAGACGACATTCTGTCTCTGCACATTTGTCTTTTTTAAACTTTTCATGTAAATGGAATCATACAATATGTGGTCTCTTGTGTCTGGCTTAATTCACTAAACATAATGTTTTTGAGGTTTATCCATGGCATCTGGCATAGTTTGTTCCTTTTTATTGCTACATTTATTCATTGTTTCGATGTACCACATTTTGTCCATTCGCCAGTTGATGATAGGTTGTTTTTATGCTCTGGCTTTAATCAGTAATGCTGCTATGAACACTCTCGTGCGTGCATTGGGTGGACATATGTTTTCATTTCTCTTAGGTAGTTACCAAGAAGTGCAATTTTTGGTTCAAGTGAAATTTTTTGTTTAACTTCTTGAGAAACTGCCAAATGTTTTCCAAAGTGGTTGCACCAATTTACATTCCCAGCAGCCATGTATGGGGATTCTGGTTTTGCTACATGAGCCTCTTGATAGTGATGCTGTCAGCTAGGAATGCCGGGGGGGTACTCACCTGGCATTCACTGTTCTACTTGTGGCGGGCCCCCACAGACATTTCCCTGACTGGAGCTAATGTTGTGGCTGGACCCACCCTTGTGGTTCTTATCATTATAAGACCCATCTCAGCAACAACCATCAGGGAACTTTGAAAAAAAAAACAAAACAAAACACAAAGTTTATTGTTTATTACTCACAAGTCCTGGAGGGTATACAAAATGCCTGAGGGCCACATAGCAAGGTCAAGCGGAGAGAAAGAAAGGAGAGAGACAAGGTGTGTGTGTATGGGGTAGGGGGGGACCTGAACTTCCACCTTTATTAGGATCAAAGGTGGGGTGCTGGCATTGTGTGGGTTTACTCTTTGGTGAATTTAAAACATAAGAGCAGGAATCAGGATGTGGGGAGGGAAAAATAGGGGCCCTCAATAAGTCAGACTTCCACAAGGCTTTCTAAAGAACTTCATGGATAAAGGCAGCCTGGCTCCTTATCTAGTTGTTTAGCTGGCAACACGTGTATTTGAGATGGAGGTCTTTGAAATGCGCACCTCAGCAATCAAAAAGCTTAATGTCAGGCACATACACTTGCACATTCTTGTTGATATTTATTATTGTATTAGTCAGCTACAGCTGCCATAACAAAATGCCACAGAATATGAGGGTGGTGACAGCGGTGCTTAAACAACAGACATTTGTTTCTTACAATTCTGGAGGCTTAGAAGTCCATGATCAAGGTGCTGGCAAATTTGGTTTGCGGCGAGAGCCCTCTTCCTGGCTTGTAGACAGCTACCTTCTTGCTGTGTCCTCACAGGGCCTTTCCTCTTTGCTCACATGGAGAGAAACAGAGATCTCTGGTGTCCCTTCCTCTTCTTAATCCTATCAGAGCAGGACCCCTACCCTCATGACTTCATTTAACCTTAATTATCTTTGTAGAGGCCCTGTCTCTAAATGCAGTGACAGTGGAGGTCAGGCTTCAACGTATGAATTTAGGGATGGCAAGATTCAGTCCATAGCTTCCTGCCCTATGGTTTCCCAAAATGCATGTCGTTATCACATGCAAAACACATTCATCCCATCCCAGTACGCACCCCATCCCCTAAACTTTTAACCCATTCCAGTGTTAACTCCCAGTCCAAAGTCTCATCTGGATATCATCTAAATCAAGTTTGATTCATCCTGAGGTAATTGTCCTCTCCAGCTGTGAACCTGTAAAGAAGAAACAGTTTTCCCTCCCAGATTGGGGTGTGAGTCCCAGCCCTGACATCTCTGAGTCACCTTTGGGGTTATTCTTTCCTCGCCTTAAAGGATAAAGCAGACTGAATAGCTGTATTGTCCTGTCTTCTAGAGTTCCAGAAGTCCAAAAGCCTTCCTTTCTTTCATCCAGGCTCTGTTCCTTTTGGTTCAAACTGGCAGTGTCTCTGCTGGTTATAATCCCATCTTTACTCCCAGTTTCTGCTGAGATAGCTGATTAACTCCATAGTTAATCTTAGATAATCTCCTAATGGACTGGATTGTCTAGCCACACCCTTGGTGTTGTCTCCAGAGCAAGATTTCCCATTTTTGCAATATGGGTAGGCTGAGAACTTTCCAAATCATCAAGTTCTAGTTCCTTTTTGCTTAATCTTTCATTCAATTAAAAAAAATTTTTTTTAATGTATATTTACTCTTGAGAAAGAGAGAGAGAGAGAGAGAATGAGCAGGGAAGGGGCAAAGCAAGAGAGGGACACAGAATGCAAAGCAAGCTCCAGGCTCTGAGCTGTCAGCGCAGAGACCTACTTGGGGCTTGAATTCACAAGCAGTATTATGACCTGAACTGAAATCAGACACCCAAGTGACTGAGCCACCCAGGTGCCCCAATCTTTCCTTCAATTTCTCTTTCTCCTCTCACATTTTACTAGAAGCAGGAAGAAGCCAGGTCTCACTTTCAACATTTTGCTTAGAAATCTCCTTAGCTAAATATCCAAGTTCATTGCTTATGAGTTCCACCTTCTACAAAACACTAGAGCACAATTCAGCCCAGTTCTTTGCCACTTTATAACAAGGATTACCTTTCCTCCAGTTTCCAATAACATGGTCCTCATTTCAGTCCCAGATCTCACCAGAAGCACCATTAACATCCGTGCTTCTACCAACACTTTCTTCAGGGCAATCTAGGCTTTTTCTAGCATGCACCTCAAAACTCTTCCCGTCTATACTAACCACCCAGTTCCAAAAACACTTACAAACTTTTATGTATTTGTTACAACAGCACCCCACTTCATGGTTCCAAAATCTGTTATTAGTCAGGGCTCTCCAGAAAAACAGAGCCATTAGGGTACATATACGGTGCTGTTTCAGTCTGAGAGCTGACAGGCTCAAGACCCAGAAACAGTCAATGTTTTAGTCTGAGTCCGAAGGCAGGAAAAAGCGGATATCCCAGTTCAAAAGCAGTGAGGTAGGAGGAATTCTTTTTTTCCAGAAAGGGTCAGACTTCTTGTCCTAATTAGGCCTTCTCCTGATTGGATGAGGCGCACTTACACTAGAGAGGGCAGTCTGATTTATTCAGTCTCTCAGTTCCAATGTTAATCCCATCCAAAGCACAAAATGTTTGACCAAATCTTTAGGCACCCCAGAGATGGCCTAGTCAAACTGATTAATAAAATTAAGCATCACAGGTATTATCTGTCTTATTTATTATAAGCATTCTGGTGGGTGTGAAGTGATATCTCATTGTGGTTTTAGTTCGCAGTTCCCTAGTGACTAATGACATTGAGCATATTTTGCATGTGCTTACTAGCCATTTGTATATCATCTTTGGTGAAAGATCAGTTGAAATCACTTGTCCCCTGATTTTTTATTGGATTGTTTTGTCTTCTTATTGAGCCGTGTGTGTGTGTGTGTGTGTGTGTGTGTGTGTGTGTGTGTTTATATGTGTTTTAGATTTAAATTGCAAATAACAAAAGAACTGTTCACTCATTTTATTGACCCTAAATGTGTTTTGTATGTATCTATTTTTCTTGTGAGTTCATATTTACTGACACTTTTTAATGGGACATTTGAGGCCAGGTTGAAGCTATATTTCTCCTGGGAGGATCTGTATTTACTTATACCTGAAACCCAGAGGTACTACAGACATAGGTCTACTTCCAAGTAAATCCTCCCTGTAGTTTCTAGGCCCAACAGGCAATGTAATTTTCTGCCCTTGACCATGCTGTGGCTGTGGTGACTATATTTTCTGAACAAAAATACTCTGGAAATGTGGTCAGAATGGAAGTAGTTATGAGGACAAAAGGCCAGAGTATTTGAAGTCATGATTGCCTGGGAAAATCAGATTGCAGGTAGTTATAGGGTCATCTTCATCCTGAGTTTTAGAGCCTGGCAGGGCTAAGTAGATGGAATTTGGTTTTATGAAAATATCGTTGATAATTTAATTTTAAATACTTAAGACAGTATGATGTATGCGTGCTATTTTTAATTGATATCCTACATATGGTTAATTAACAAGTGAAGTACCCTGATGGGGAGTATAAACTCCAGGAAAGGTTGATTAGCTTTTTTTTTTAAAAAAAAATTTTTTTTTTCAACGTTTATTTATTTTTGGGACAGAGAGAAACAGAGCATGAACGGGGGAGGGGCAGAGAGAGAGGGAGACACAGAATCGGAAACAGGCTCCAGGCTCTGAGCCATCAGCCCAGAGCCTGACGTGGGGCTCGAACTCACGGACCGCGAGATCGTGACCTGGCTGAAGTCGGACGCTTAACCGACTGCGCCACCCAGGCGCCCCAAGGTTGATTAGCTTTTGAAAGATTCTAAGCAGATGTCCACACTTTAGAGAGCTTCAACCATCTTTATGTCCACTCAACACTGAGACTATATGGATTTTTCTTTGGTGAAATAAGTAGTATTCATAATGTATGGATTGGCTAGAAACACTGTACAGAGGCCACCTACTCTTGCATGACAAGGAACCCTAAATATACCCTTTGTAATACATATTACCATTACCCTTAGTAATGGTGCTCTTGGTTTAGGTTCCCAAACTGACAGCTTCAGAACATTACCTGAGAATTGTTGTTGTGAAGATCTGCTGAATCCTGCCCCTAAAATATTGTTTCCTGGGTATGGAATAAATCTTCCATGCGAAGTTTGATGAAAGTACCCAGAAGGACAGGTAGTTGGGACTTTACCAAGGTTACAAAACAGTTTTTATTACTGTTTTTGAGTGCACTTGCTACTAAATGTTTGCATGGGCAACAAAATTCTGCCTACTATATATGTTATTAGAACATAACATTTTAACATTGCAAGGCAGGAAGGTAGTAGGGTAGAAGAACTTACAACGTTACAACGTTAAACAAATAATATCTACAAACAGTAAAGGGGTATCTTGCAGATAGATCCCTGCTTTGTAAATCCTCCTGCTCCAATAATTTTCAAACTCTATTCTGATTTGAGAAAAAGAGGAGATTCCTTGAATGTGTGGATTAAAACAAGGTATGAAATATCTGAGGTTTGGAAAAGCCTTCTCTAGTGCTATTTCATGCAGAGTATTTGCATGTCTCAGCAGCATCAGCCAAGGTTTCTTGAAGCTTAAACCCATCCACCTTGGAAAAGCTGGGTTTAGGTAAGGGTGTAGTTATTTGCCAAAATATTTGGAGTGGGGGAGAAATCTTTACTTTTTTGGGTGAAAATATTCTGTAATTGCAAAATTAACCACCAATACTTTTATATACTTTGGAGAAAGCTTTTCTTGGCTAACAGATTCAAACATCCATAAATAAGGGGCGCCTGGGTGGCGCAGTCGGTTAAGCGTCCGACTTCAGCCAGGTCACGATCTCGCGGTCCGTGAGTTCGAGCCCCGCGTCAGGCTCTGGGCTGATGGCTCAGAGCCTGGAGGCTGTTTCCGATTCTGTGTCTCCCTCTCTCTCTGCCCCTCCCCCGTTCAACCTCTGTCTCTCTCTGTCCCAAAAATAAATAAACGTTGAAAAAAAAATTAAAAAAAAAAAAAAACAAACATCCATAAATAATAATAGTAAGCAACATTTATTGCAGGCAATCTTGTGGTAAGTAAGTCATTTATATACATCATCCCATTAATGATGTATTTCCATACAACCCTGTGAATGGATGTTTTTGTTCCTATCTTATATATAAAGAAAGCGAGGCACAGAGATCACGTAATCAGGTGACCTTGAGTTTGAATGTAAACTCAAGTTTACCCTTTATTCACCACCTATATTCCTATATCCTCTAACTGAGAAGGATGGGACAAGTCACTTACATTATGGACAAATTTTTTTAACGGGAGTTGCCCACAGAACGGAGTCTAGAACTTAGAAAAAACACACTTAATTAGGTTTACCCCTAACTTCCGGACCCCCATTTCTAGCTCTTCTTTGGGGATGAACCTTCTGTACAACGAAGCTGCTAGAAAGGGAGAGGTTCTTTTCTGAGACGAGCCAATGAGATGGCTGCATCATGTGAGTGGCACGTCGTTTAGCCAATGGGTTCAGCACTTGAGGCCTCGCGAGAAGACCAGAAATTGGTCTGGAGCATGTGGGCCTTTCGGCGTGTCGGGGGCGTTGAGCACCGGGTTCTCCTGAAGGCCAGCAGAGCGGGGCGACGGCTGGAGATTGGTGAGTGGACGGGACGCAGGTTTGGAAGGCCAGGGAGGCGCAGCTGCTCCCGAGGCAGGCCAGGTGGGCTTTCGCTCAAGCTCCAGGTGGCGAGTGGGGGCGGGGAGGGTTCCTTTCGGCCCACTGCGGACTCTCCGCCCTTCACCCCCCAACCCCAGGCGGGAGGGGCTGTGGGTCCCCGGTGTGGCCGGGGCCTGGGCCGGGGCCAGGGCGGGGGCGGGAAGTCGTTATTTGAGGCTGGGTGTGTAGGAGGAACGCAGGACTGGAAAAGGTGGGAAGCTTGTGGCCAGAGGAGAGCGTGAAAGTTACTTAGACGGAAACGGGGAGTGGGAACCCCGACAGAGCTATTGGTTTTGGGAATAGGACTTTGTTCTGGGGTGGGAGAGTAGGGTTCGCCTTCACAGGCCTCCCTTCTGGTTAGGCCCCAAGTCATAGTTCCCCAGCCCAGAGCTCCCACCTGGAGAGGTCGGGAAGGTAGGCCTGACCTGGGGCCCGTCCCTATCGCGCCTTCTAAGCGCCTTCTAACCAACCGGCTCTCTGCTCACTAATCAAAGGAGAAAAGTCCATACTAAGGGAGGGCATACTGTAGGAGGAGCCTGAATCCCTAGAAGTGATGATGGAGATGAGGGAAGGGCTGAGAAAGAGGAGGATTCCAGAAATCCTGTAATTGGTAGGTATTATAGCGCCTCTCAGTGTGTGCTGGTTAGACAACTGATTCTTTGGGTGCTGTTGGGAAGATGTGAGCAAGGAGGCCAGGGCAACTGAAAAGGAGTTTAAACAATTAAAGGGGAGTACTCTTGTAGCCTTTAAGGAAGGGAGGAATATCCTGCCATTTTAGTTTTACATTTATAGTTAAAAATTAAAAGTTTGTTTTTTGTTTTGTGGTTTTTGTTTTTTCCCAGATCCTGAACTATAACCATCTGTAGTATTGACTTAGGAATTCTGTCAGTCTTTTCTGTATGTGGATGGCCTGATTTTTTGTAGCTAATACTTAAGGCAAGTTTGCAAAAGTTAAGAGGTTTCCTTGTCAGTTAAGGGATCAGGGGTGGGTCAGGGCAATGAAGGAAGCTCTTTAAAGAAGGAGTCCTGACTTCTATAGATTATAAAGTGATTTTGAAGAGGCTTGATGGTCCTGAGATTTGAGGAGCCAGGAAGAGTCTTATCCCTGGTTACCTGGGTGAGAAAAGAGTGTTAAATGTCACCCGTGAGACTCAACAGGTATTGCAAGCTCAAAGCAGAAGAGTCTGCATCCTAGAGACTTCAGTTCTGGTAGAGTTTGAAAGAAGAGTTTTTTTTTTTTTTTAATATTTTTTCAACGTTTTTAATTTATTTTTGGGACAGAGAGAGACAGAGCATGAACGGGGGAGGGGCAGAGAGAGAGGGAGACACAGAATCGGAAACAGGCTCCAGGCTCCGAGCCATCAGCCCAGAGCCTGACGCGGGGCTCGAATTCACGGACCGCGAGATCGTGACCTGGCTGAAGTCGGACGCTTAACCGACTGCGCCACCCAGGCGCCCCTGAAAGAAGAGTTTTATAGAGAAGAATTGGATAAAGATTCAGAGAAGCAACTACGGAGATCAAGGGGGAGATGGAATAGTTTATGTGAAAGTAGACTGGGAAAAAAATTACGAGTCTAGTAGAGAAAAGAGAGGCCCAAAACAAAGCAAAACCCATAACTGTTTACTGACAGAATAATTTTGTGGTATGATTATGTTAACTGTGAATTTGTTCATAAACCAAAATCCTGTCCATACATAAAAAGTGCTTCCTTGTGCAATAGGTAGTTAACGCGCAGGACTGGGTTCTCTGAGAAGCTGTTTGGGTAGAAAATACAAGTACCTTTGAGGAGAGCTTGGCTTTTAAGGGCTTGCTGATGGAGAATATTCAAAATATTCTGGGCTAAATAGAGCTTTTGAAGTGAACATGATATAGGAAGGAGGCTGGTTGTATTACTGGTCTGACCTAAAGAAACTATATTTCCGGGGCATCTGGGTGGCTCCGTCAGTTGAGAGTTTGATTCTTGATTTCAGCTCTGGTCATGATCCCAGCATCGTGGGATTGAGCTGCATTGGGCTCCTCACTGAGCGTGGAGCCTGCTTAAAATTCTCCCTCTTTCCTCCCCCACCCCTAGCTTTTGTGTGCATGCGCTCTCTCTCTAAAACAAAAAAACCCAACTATGTTTTTAATGCTTTGTGAATCTGTCTTGAAGGAGAAGGAAAACAATTGGGAATCTTTAATCTTTATAAAATGAAATGTTGGCAGGTAATTTATCAGAATAGGATCGACACCAGTGTCCTCTGCAGCCGTTGAATGGATCCTGTCCAACCACCCTTCAGGGGCTCTTCTGTGAACCCATCTCAGTGTGTACGGATGCCTGGCTCTTGGCTACAAGCTCCTAAACCTTTGGACTCAGCGCTGGGCAGGGCAGGATCTACAGGCAGAGGCCATGTATTTGGGAAGCCAGGGGAACCAAGCCCACGGAGTGGGCCAGCACAAAGGGTAAGACCACGTCTGGATGCAGATGTAGCAGCATACAGCTTATCATCAGAGGAAATAAGAGATTTCAAAGTGCTTAGAAAACTGAAGCCCTGTATGAAAAAAAAAATGGTTGGGGTTTTTTGGTTGGTTGGTTGGGTTGGGTTGGTTTTTCTTTAACAAGTAATTGCATGCCGGGCATCTGTTTCAAATCCTAAAGTTGCAAGAGTTTAGAAAAAGTGCCTCATAAAGAATGCTAAATAGAGTTGGGTAAATGCTTTAGTTCCCTAGCATCTATACATATAAATGCATATACACAAATGACAAGTTTAAAGATAATAGCTTGTTCTTTTCTAAGTGTTTAGATTTTCATGCTGGGTTGGGCTCTGTGATATTAGCAGACAGTCCTGCTTCTGAGGTAATAATTGTTAAGAAAGTTTTTCCAGAAGGCTCCTTGCCCAAATCTTAAATAAAAAGATCTTCAGCCATTGCTTTTAATGTGTGTACTCTTGCATGTATATGCATTCTTAATCTCTTAATTATATAGTAATTTTAAGAGTGGTATTTGTAATTTAAAAATCTCAAAGAATAAGGAGTTAGCACATATAGGAAGAAGCTGATAAACAGTTATGACAATTTTAAGAGTTGACAGTGTCAAATGTAATATTCTGTAGGAAGAAAAATTGATGACGTTATGTTGTGTTTTTACTCAGATGACTTGCTTGAGTCTATACGTGGCAGCTCTAACAGGTATAACAGCAGTAAACTTTCAAAGCTGCCACAAGAAAACAGCAAGTTTTGTTAGAGGTTGTTAAAAAAAACCCACAAACTTCAGATACTTTTAAATGATCCAGTTTTTCTGAAAATATATTAACTAGTATATGTGTTTTCTCTTATCTTGGGTGTATAGGAAATAAACTAGAAGAATTGCACTCTGTTACTCTATACATCAAATCATGGGCTATAGCTGTATATATGCTTGACAGTCTAATATGACATAGTTATAAATGTCATATATAGTCACATGTAGTTATAAGTGTTTATTAAAAGTGTTTATTGGGATGCCTGGGTGGCTCAGTCCCTTAAGCATCTGACTCGTGATTTTGGCTCAAGTCATGATCTCAGAGTCATTGGATCAAGCCCTGAATTGGCCTCCATACTGAGCATGGAGTCTGCTTGGGATTCTCTCTCCCACTCCCATCCCTCCCCTCCCCCCGCCATGCGTGTTCACTCTCCTGCAAAATAAATAAATAAATGTTTTCTTTTTTAAAGGGTTTTTTAAATATACCTATAATTTTTTTATAAAGCATTTTTTCCTTTATGGTTGTAACATGTATAGAATTCAAAGATGATTTTTATTACATCTTCTTAAACACTTCACTATGTGCATTACAGAATGTGCATCACTTCCAGTCATTGAAATAACACTGTTACTTCATTTTAGAAATGAAATACATTCTGCATCTTAGAATAACTTTTGAAATATATCTTAGAATAACTTACTGTTTTCATAGGAATGTGTGGATTTGGTCTCCATGTTCCGAGGACTGGGCCTTAAAACAGTGTCTCGGACCCCTCTGAAACGGGAAATGCCTCCATTAGGTATGTGAAAAACTAATTTGAAAAAAAATGTGGTGGTATGTATGTATGGTTGCTTTGTTCTTAAATTCGTACAGTTTATCTTCAGGAAAATAATTGTACTTTAAAACATCTTCAGCTCACAGTTATAGTTGGGTTTTGGCCCTTCCATTCAGGTAGAGGCATTTTAGGTCGAGGCTTGTCTACCAGTATGGTATGCAAGGACAAAGAAGAACCCCATCCCACTTTTCCGGATCCTTCAGTGCTGGCAGCTGGGGATAACAAGATGGCAGAGGCCTGTGTTGGTTGGAATAGGTAGGTAAAGTTGCCTTCTCAGGTAAGTGTCAAATTCAGATGAAATAGCTCTGTAAATCCAGAAAGAAACTCTGAAAAGGGTTGTATTATCTTATAAACAATGCAGGGTTTTATATTAAAGAATGGATATTTTGCAAGAATAATTAGGAGCCACTGATGTAATCAGTCATTAGAAAAGGGTAAAAAGTAGTTCTCCACTGAGCAGTTTACAACTCCATTTGCTCTGTTAAGTTAACCTGATTGTGTGGTTCTTTAACCTGGCTGATTCTAACTTCCACCTCAGTTCTGTCATGAAAGTTGGCCCTGAGAGTCAGTATTAATAGAAATTAGCGAAATGAGTCATGTAGGTGTATTGGATCTGGAGAGAATCCCAAGGTTGGGTCCCTGTTGCTGACTCCTCCAGGAAAAGAATGTAGACTTGGAGAAATCATTTAGATGGGTTGTAGACGGTCAAGAAAATCCTGATTTGTTCTCTTTTCAATGTTTCAGAATGCTTGGAAGAGGGAATTCGGATATGTCTTTATTCCCTTTGGGAAGAGCAGCTGGTGGTATAGGCAGAGGAGTATACAAGGCTCCTGCTACTCTCAGCTTGACTTCTCGGGATCCTGCCCAGCTGTCATCACCACCACCTCTGCCCCCATCCTCACCACACTCTCTGGATCACCCTCTACTTGGGACTGTAGAACACAAGGGAAAGTAAGTCCGGAGCACTGCCTTCTCTGCTTGGCATTGGTGTGGGGAGAGGCCTTCTCATAATATTGTAAACACTGTTTTCTGTTGTATCTAAGCTCCTTTGTGGGTGGTAGCTACTGGAGGGTTGTTTGTTGTGTTTCTTCTTTTTTTTTTTTGCCAGTGGGGGGAATGACAAGAGGTGGGACAATTCCTGATGAAGTAAAATGGGTTGATGGTATAGATAGCATGTACCAGAGAGTGATTCAAGTGATTTTTCATTCTCTTCTCAATTCAGACACAGCAGTTCTTTGTCACATTGAAGATAAGGAAGTCATCTAAGAAAGATATTGCAGCAGTTTATCTTAGTGGAACTAATTTTTGTGTTCTTAGTTATCTGGCCTAGATTATTCCATTTATATTACTGGAGCAAAGAAGGTGAACTTGCCTCTCTAATTAGAGATTGCTAAGAATTTAGCTTCTAGCCTTCAAAGCTTGCTTTTGTGTGTCTTGTGTAAGCTAAGTGTAAAATATTACTTCCCTCAATGTTTTTTTATTTCTTTTTATTTATTTTCTTGTGGTATGGGTTTGCAGTTTTGTTTTGGATATATATGCATGCTTTTGTTTATTTTTCAGAGAGCTTTTTGTGAAGCAAGGATCAAAAGGTACACCTCAATCTTTGGGATTGAATCTTATCAAAATACAGTGTCATAATGAAGCAGTCTATCAATATCATGTGACTTTCAGGTATTCACAGCTTTTTTCTCTGTATTCACTTCTTAGCATTAATGAAATAGTTTTCCTGGAAAAACTGAATATTTTTCTGTGTGTTTCATAACGAACTTCTGCCTACAATAATGCACAAACTTTGGTCTTTGCATTAAATTTAAGGTTAACGTTACTTATATTTAGCTATGTTACCATTTCAGATTTTATTATTTTTGTTTTACCATTTTATGCGCCTGTAAGGTGGATTTTCTGTGAAGTTAATGAAGCTTAAGTGCAGGGCCTTTTACTTGCATAGACCCCTTCCATAATCTTTTAACTTATTTTGTATCTATTATTTTGTATTCCTTGTCTTAAGGAGAGACCCCTCTCCCCCAGTGGCGTGAGACCCACATCTCACAAAACGCAGATCCTCCTTGCAATAAGTCTCCTACCATGATGGCTCTTCAGTGACAATCTACGACAAAATCTGAGAGTGAGGGGTGCCTGGGTGGCTCAGTCACTTGAGTGTCCGACTTTGGCTCAGGTTATAATCTCACTGTTCGTGGGTTTAAGTTCCATATGGGGCTTGCTGCTGTCAGCGCAGAGCCCGCTTCAGATCCTCTGTCCCCTTTCTCTCTGCCCCTCCCCCACTTACACTCTCTCAAAAATGAATAGACATTTAAAAAAATCTAAGAATGAGAAAATCAGAGAGAATAACTTTAATATTATGTCAGTAACTTCAGGGTTTCTCATTCTTAAAAATTAAGAATTCATTTTAGTTTGTGTTCTCTTTTAAAATCTCAGGAAACTTATTAGCTGGAGGTTATTGCTGGAATTGTGAAAATGAGTGTTTTGGAGTATCTTTGGGGAGAAAATAGGAAAATGGAAGACTGAATTTTTGAAGCACAGCTGCTAATTGGTACAAGAGGAATACGTAGAGTGTAAGAGAGAAGAAAGGAACAGTTAGGAGGAAATACCCTGAAGATAGATTATAAAGACCAAAGGAAGGGCTCCTTTGAAATTTTTTTTTTTTAACGTTTATTTATTTTTGAGACAGAGAGAGACAGAGCATGAATGGGGGAGGGTCAGAGAGAGGGAGACACAGAATCCGAAGCAGGCTCCAGGCTCTGAGCTATCAGCACAGAGCCTGACGCGGGGCTCGAACTCACGGACCTCGAGATCATGACCCGAGCTGAAGTCGGCCGCTTAACTGACTGAGCCACCCAGGCGCCCCAAGGAAGGGCTCCTTTGAATGAGAAGGAGGTGGTTGACTTTGGCCACAGTAAAAAAAGTTAACTGAATTTACTTTCAAGAGCACCCTTGTTGATTTCCTAGTAGCTTTGTTAGAGTTATGGAGAAAAAACTAGACTAAAAGAACCAAGGAGGGGCACCTGGATGGCTCAGTTGGTTAAGCATCCGACTTCAGCTCAGGTCATGATCTCACAGTTTGTGAGTTCAAGCCCCCAGTCGGGCTCTTTGCTTTTAGCACAGAGCCTGCTTCAAATCTTCTGTCCTTCTCTCTCTGCCCTTCCCCAACTTGTTCTCTTTCTCTCTCTAAACAAACTAAATAAAACTTAAAAAAAAAAAAAAAAAAGAACCAAGGAGAGCATAGGCCATGAGAAACAGCCACTAAACTGGCCATTTATTTAAAAAGTATGTAAGAGGAATGAGAAATGGAATGATAATTAAAGAGAGTACCAGGATGATTGCTTTAAAGCTGAGCACGTTACAGATGAAGAGAAGGAACTAAAAAAAGAGGATAAAGTTGAACCCCTGAGAAGGGAGGGTAGTGGGAATGTCCCTGCTCTGGAATGTAAGGGAAAGGAATGAGCATTAACAAGAGGAAAGAACCCTTTCTGTGGAAATGGATTGACAAATGTTCATGATGCAGAAAGGAGTATGAGTCCTCACAGGTCTCTGCATTGACTGACAGTGAAAAAGACATGGATTTTATAAATTTTAAGATTGTAGATCTGGACCTTTGAAGCTGCAATATGAAGAGGATGCCAGGCCATGAAGAGGATACTCAGAAGATGTATTATAGTGGAGTGGTCATCCTGTGGCTTCCTTGTATTATGTGAAGGGAGTCCAGAAAGACAATTTTAAGTGTTGTGTTCAGGACATAGTGCCTTTCATGTATATGAATTTTTTTTAGAGAAGCTTTTTGAAATGTGATGTTAGCATGTGCGTGTTTAGTTTTGGGGACAGCTATGTTCGATTACCACTTGACGTTTTTATTTTTATTTAAAAAATTTGTTTTAACATTTCTTTCTTTTTTTTTTCTTGAATTTTTTTTTTTTGGGGGGGGACAGAGAGAGACAGAGCATGAACGGGGGAGGGGCAGAGAGAGAGGGAAACACAGAATCAGAAACAGGCTCCAGGCTCTGAGCCATCAGCCCAGAGCCTGACGCGGGGCTCGAACTCACGGACTGCGAGATCGTGACCTGGCTGAAGTCGGACGCTCAGCCGACTGCGCCACCCAGGCACCCCTGAAATTTTTTCTTAATGTTTACTTTCTTTTTGAGAGAGACAGAGACAGAATACGAGTGGGTTAGGGGCAGAGAGAGAGGGAGACACAGAATCCAAAGCAGGCTCCAGGCTCCGAGCTGTCAGCACAGCACAGAGCCCGACGCACGGCTCAAACTCATGAGCTGTGAGATCATGACCTGAGCCGAAGTCGGTCCCTCAACCTACTGAGCCACCCAGGCGCCCCTTAACATTTATTTCTTTTTGAGAGACAGAGAAAGAGCACAAGCAGCAGAAGGGCAGAGAGAGAGGGAGACACAGAATCTGAAGAAGGCTCCAGGCACCGAGCTGTCAGCACAGAGCCCAGTGCAGGTCTTGAACTCACGAACTGTGAGATCATGACCTGAGCCGAAGTTGGACGTTTAACTGACTGAGCCACCCAGGAGCCCCCAATTTTTTAATCTTTCATCATGTACTTGAACATACTTCACCCTTTTAAGCCTTAGATTTGTTTAAATTTTGTAGTTAGAGAAGAGATGGTGTGTTACTGAGATGAAATGGGACAGTCATTGTACCAAAGTAGCTACTGGAGCTTTTCAAAGCTGTAAGATTTGTGACAATGAATCAATAGTGTAGAAATTGCCACAAGTGAAAAAAAAGAGTAAAATTTTTTTATTATTTATTATTTATTTTTGTTAATTTTGGAGTGCAAGTGGGGGAGAGGGGCAGAAAGAGAGAGAGAATCCCAGGCAGGTTTCACGCTCAGTGCGGAGCCAGACTTGGGGCTGGATCCCATGACCCCAGGTTCATGACCTGAGCGGAAATCATGAGTCACATGCTCAACTGACTGAGCCACCCAGGCACCCCATAAAATCATGTTTTTAAAAAGTTCTTTTTAAAGTGTGTATCTCTGCAGGTTCTAGAGCAGGGATTGGCAAACTATGACTGGCCTGCAGGGCAAATCTGGCCCACCATCTATTTTATAATAAAGTTTTACTGGAACATAACCAGGCTCATTGGTGTACATACCATTTGTGGTGTTTAGGTACGTGTTGGTCAAGTTGAGTAGCTATACCAGAGACCATGTGGCCTGTAAAACCTAAAATATTTGCTATCAGGTCCTTTAATGAAAAAGTTTTCTGTCTGTCTTTTCTAAAATCTGGAAGAACATATGCTGACATGCTAAGGCAGTTGTCTTTGGGTAGTGGGTTTTTTTTCTGTGGGCAGGTATTCTTGGGTTGAAGTTCCTTTTGTAGTCAGGTAAACTGTATTTGAATTTTTCATACGACCACTAGATGGAGCAGTAGTTACAACTGACTGGTTCTTAACAAACCTATTTAGTAAAGGTTGCCATTTGAGCAAATTGAAGTAAAATCCTTTTTGTTTTCTAGCCCCAATGTGGAGTGCAAAAGCATGAGGTTTGGCATGCTGAAGGACCATCAAGCTGTCACCGGCAACGTTACTGCTTTTGATGGATCCATTCTCTATCTGCCTATTAAACTTCAGAAACAAGTGAGACCAAATAGGAAATGTATTTTGGAATGAAACCTAAGAGAGTTCTGGTGTTTTGAGTGGTAGGAAGTCATAGACATCCTGACGTTTGAGTTGTTCTTTCCTATTCTTAGAGGGAAGACAGACTTCTCCATAACAACGAAATGTCAAACTAAGCCACTTTTTCATCTGAGTTCTCCAAGAAGTCCCTTCTTAAATAAGAGGAGTGGTTTGAAGCCTGTGAACTCAGTGATAGGAAATGGTTTAAGATTTCAGATGGAAAGGGATCTATTGCTAGTCAGTTCTCCATTACATTTCTCTTACCAAATCCTTTCTTAAATCCTTGTTGTCATGCTATGATTTTGTTCAGTGTGGACAGCAAGGTGAGGGGAAAGTGGAAAATATAGTTAAGATATTTTAGTGTTTTCTAGAACACATTTGATGAGATTAGGGCTTGGTAGTTTTGTCTTTTTTTTTTTTTGTTTTTACTTGCATATATTTATTTGTTAGGTCCTTGAGTTAAAAAGTCAAAGGAAAACTGATGATGCAGAGATCAGCATTAAGATTCAATTGACAAAGATCCTGGAGCCCTGTTCTGACTTGTGCATTCCCTTCTACAATGTTGTTTTCCGTCGGTGAGAAAACAGCTTATTTTCTTTAATCACAGTCTTGTGTTTGTAACAGTGCTCTTCAAGAAGCTTGGATGGTATTATATACCACAGTTTCTATAGAGATGAGTTTGGAAACATTTAATAAATAAATGGATGGTATTGAGGCTAACTTATTCAAAAATTATGTCAAGTGATTAGCCAGATTTGGGTATAATGAAGGTCAGTAGCAGGATGGGTTCCTTGGAATCATTCAGGAACTTTAAAAGTAGATGTTTATATTGCGTAATTTAATGGTGTTACTGACGGGGCTATTCAAAGTGGTAGTGCACAAAAATTTTTGCTGGAAGAATTTTTTCTAGGTCCCTTGAATTTTTGGATACAGACAGTTCATATGTTTTTAACTTTTTATAAGATCCAAATTTTCATAAAACTTATTCCTGCACCACCTCTTTTTATAAATTTTTTTTTTTTCAACGTTTATTTATTTTTGGGACAGAGAGAGACAGAGCATGAACGGGGGAGGGGCAGAGAGAGAGGGAGACACAGAATCGGAAACAGGCTCCAGGCTCCGAGCCATCAGCCCAGAGCCTGACGCGGGGCTCGAACTCACGGACCGCGAGATCGTGACCTGGCTGAAGTCGGACGCTTAACCGACTGCGCCACCCAGGCGCCCCAAACCACCTCTTTTTAAATGAAACACAGAACCTGATTTCTAACTAATAAGCTGAACTACCAGGACAAACATAACTTCCTATGCCAGAGTGATCTTTACAAACAGAAATTGACTCTCTTGCATTCTTTTTAGTTAATTGTGAAAAATAATGTAAATGGAACTTGGGAAATCAACTCAGTTTTTGGTTGCCTAGTAACTAAGACAAGCTGTTGTCAGTTGTATGTACTCCAGGATAAATGCTTTGATAATTTTTCTTTTTCGTTTGGCAAGGGTGTTCTCAGCATAAAAGCTGTATTGTGCAAAGGACACCAACATTTTTGGCATTTCAGGCTTTAAAAGGAAAATATAACTAAGAGTAATAGAGCTTAATTTTTTTTCATTCTTCTCTAGAAGACCCATTTTTGCTCTTTATTTCAGGGTAATGAAACTTCTAGATATGAAGCTTGTAGGGAGAAACTTTTATGACCCTACAAGTGCTATGGTTCTACAGCAGCACAGGTCAGTGGTGTTTTTCTCTTCCTTACTTTTGAATGTTCTGGAAAGAAATTTTTCATTGTGATTACCATATTTAGTACAGAAATCTCAACAGTATTTTATGATTGTGAATACAATTTATCAGTTAAATCTGTTCCACAATTTAGTTTTTTTAGTAAGTTCACAATGATGTTGATTTAATTTGATTTGTGGTGCTTTTTCCATTGTTATTAGGGAGGCGGGTGGTATTTACTCACTTGTTTCAAATGGGGCAGGGAAGTATCCGTGGCCCTTTTAGAACCCTAAGATAAAACTCACCTGTCTCTTCAGGTTGCAGATCTGGCCAGGCTATGCAGCTAGTATCCGAAGAACAGATGGAGGTCTTTTTCTGCTAGCTGATGTCTCCCATAAGGTCATTCGGAATGATTCAGTGCTGGATGTCATGTGAGTGAATGGTGGGATCAACTTTTAACAAGCTAACAATTTTCTGAAAAGTTTAATAATAGCTGGTAATAAATACAGATTGGCCATTGTTCTCTTTGGGTTTTAAATTGTAGAACTGATTAAGGGTACTGAATATATGTGCTCTATTGATAAGTCTTGCTGAGGTAGGTATTACTTGCTGTACTTTGAGGAGGAATTGTATTTAATGCTCTGGTTAAGAAGGCTTGGTTTAAAACATTCACACCCTGAGGTACCTGGGTGGCTCAGTCGGTTAAGCGTTAAGCATGTGACTTTGGCTCAGCTCGTGATCTCATGGCTCACGAGTTCAAGCTCTGCTTCCAGCTCTGTGCTGAAAGCTCAGAGCCTGGAGCCTGCTTTGTATTCTGTATCGCTTGCTCTCTCTGCCCATTCCCCACTCGTGTGTGCATGCGCGCTCTCTTTCTCTCCCTCTCTCTCAAAAATAAATAAACGTTAAGAAAAAGTTAAAAAAAAAAACACACTGACACCCTGGATTTTGTTTAAATGTGCTACTATAGTGAATCATTTACTATAGTGAATATAGATGTGTACAATTTGTAATGGCTTCACGAAATCTCATCTTATAGATTAAATCTGCGTTCATCGCGGAGTCTTTAAGGCTATGTACTTAGAAGTGGAATCACTTAATGAAAGGGCTGAACATTATAGAAACTTGATAAATATTTCTATAATAAAAATGTACGTTGACAAATTACCCTCTAGAAGACGTTAGTTCATTTTTTTCACCATCTGTGTACAACTACTGGGTGTTATCAGGCTTATAAATCTTTGCTTATCTGATAAATTGATTGATTCATTCAATATGCATTTGAACTCCAATTACATACCAGAGCCTTGAGATGTATCAGTTAACATAACAAAGATCCCTCTTCTCATGGAGTTTACATTGTAGTCAGGTAAGTGAATTGTATAGCGTACTGGAAGTGTTGAGAGCTTTGGAAGGAAGAAAAAGAACACAGGGTAGGAGAGATGGGAGTACCAGGGGTGGGATGGGGTTGGTTGGAGAGCTGTAATTTTAAATAGAGTGGTCAGGTTTGTTTGTGCCAATACTTGCAGGAGATGAGGGATTTAGCCAGGTGAATATATGGTCGAAAGGACTTGTCAGAGAGACAGCTAGGATAAAGGCCTTTAAAAGACAGAAATATGCCTGGCTCATTCAGGGAGTGGCAGGAAACCCAGGGTGGCTAGAGCAGAGCAAGTAAAAGAGTGGTGGGAGGAAGGGGAAGATGGAGGAAATGACAGTATAGGAAGGCTACTGTAAGGATTTTATCTTTTACTTTGAGTGAAGTGCAGGACTTGTGGCTGGAGTGACATGATATGGCTTGAGTTGTAAAATGATCCCTCCCATTGCTGCGCGGAGGAGAGACTTTTAAAAGGGTAGGGATAGAAGTGGGGTGACCAATCAGGAGTCTCAGTGGCGACATGAAGATGGCAGCAGTGGAGGTGGTGAGAAGTGGTTGACTCCTGGTTTCGTGTGTGTGTGTGTGTGTGTGTGTGTGTGTGTGTGTGTGTGTTAAAACTTAAGTTTATTTATTTTTGAGAGCAAGAGTGTGAGTGGGGGAGAGGCGGGGAGGGGGAGGGAGGGGGGAGAGAGAGAGAGAGAGAGACAGAGAGAGAGAGAGGGAGGGAGAGAATTCCAAACAGACTCCACACTGCCAGTAGAGAGCCCGATGCAGGGCTTGAACCCATGAACTGGGAGATCATGACTGGAGCCAAAGTCGGAAGCTTAACCAGCTGAGCCACCCAGGTGCACCCTGGATATATTTTGAAAGTAGTGCTCAGTCAGTTTCTTTTCTACTCTTTCACCATTAAGTATGTTATCTGTGAGTTTTTTTTTTTTTCCTTCAGTGTTCATTTATTCTGAGAGAGGGAGGGAGAGAGTGAGCAGGGGAGGGGCAGAGAGAGAGAGAGGGAGACACAGAATCCAAAGCCGGCTCCAGGCTCCGAGCTGATGCGGGGCTCGAACCTGTAAACTGTGAGATCACGACCTGAGCCGAAGTTGGACTCTTAACCGACTGGGTGCAGGCACCCCTCTGTGAGCTTTTTTAGAAGCCCTTTTTCAGATTGAGGAAGTTCCATTTTATTCCTAGTTTATGAAGTGTTTTTATCATGAAAGGCTCTTGGGTTTTGTCAATTGCTTTTTCTATTGAGATGATCATTTAAAAAAAAATTTTTTTTAATGTTTATTTTTGACACAGAGAGAGAGAGAGACAGAGCATGAGCAGGGGAGGGGACAGAGAGAGAGGGAGACACAGAATCAGAAGCAGGCTCCAGGCTCTGTGCTGTCAGCACAGAGCCCGATGCGGGGCTCGAACTCACCGCAAGATCATGACCTGAGCCAAAGTCAGACGCTTAACCGACTGAGCCACCCAGGCACCCCAAGATGATCGTTTTTTAAAAAACATCCTGCTTTTAGGGCGCCTGGGTGGCTCAGTCGGTTAAATGTCCAACTCTAGATTTCGGCTTAGGTCATGACCTCACAGTTCGTGGGTTCAAGTCCCACGTCAGGCTCTGTGTTGACAGTGCAGAACCTGCTTGGACTTCTCTCTCTCTCTCTTTCTCTCTCTCCCCCTCCCCCTCCTTCCTTTCCCCTTTCTCTGCCTCTCCCCTGCTTGCTCTCTTGCTCAGAATAAATAAATTTTATTTAAAAAATCCTTTTTTAATTGATCTTTGGATATTAAATCAACCTTGCATTCATGGGATACATCTTACTTGCTCATGGTGTATGATTTTTTCTATATGTTGCTAGATTTGGTTTGCTTGTATTTCGTTGAGGATTTTTGCTGTGTTCCTAAACAATGTCTGTATCTTTCTTGTGAGGCCTTTGTCTGATTTTGATATCTCGGTAATACCGGCCTTATAGGAAGAGTTGGGAAGTATTCCCTTCCTCTGTTTTTTGATAGAGTTTGTGAAGGATTAGAATTCATTTTCTTTTGAATGCTTGGTAGAAAGTCAACAGAGAAGCCATCTGGGCTTTGGTTTTTCTTTGTGTGCAGTTTTTAAATTACTAATTCAATTTCTGTATATGTTAGATATTTATCAGATTTTCTGTTTATTTTTGGGTCAGTTTTGGTAATTGGTGTCTTTCTAGGAGTTTGTTCATTTTATTTAGGTGATCTAATTTGTTACCATATTGCTGTTCAAAGTGTTCCCTTACAATTCTTTTTATTTCTATGAGCCAGTTGTGATGTCCCCTCTTGAATTCCAGGTTTTAGAAATCCAAGTCTCCTTTTTTCACAGGTAGTCTACCTAAAAGTTTGTCAGTGTTGTTGATCTTTTCAGAAAACCAGTATTTGGTTTTGTTGATTTTCTTTATTTTCTGTTCTCTATTTCATTAATTCCCACTCTTATTTCCTTCCTTTTGCATACGTAAGGTGTAGTTTGCTCTTCTCTTTCCAGTGTCTTGAGGTGGAAGGTTAGTTTATTTGGGATATTTTTTCTTTTTAATATAGGCTTTTACAGCTATAAATTTCCCTCTAAGTAATGCTTTAGCTGTATCCCGTACATTTTGGTATGTTGTGTCTTCATTTATATCTAGTTCAAAATATTTTCTAATTTCGTTTATGATTTCTTGTTTGATCCATTGATTATTTAGGGGAGTGTGTTGTTTAATTTCCATATATATGTGAGTTTTCTGAATTTCTTCTGTTTTTGATTTCTAATTTCATTCTATTGTGGCCAGACAACAGAATTGTATTTCTATCCTTTTATATTTATTGAAGTTTGTTCTGTGATCTAGCATATGATATACATTGGAGAATGTTCTGTGTGCGCTTTCGACATTGTAATTTTAACTCAAAATTTTTTTTACATTTATCAAGGAAAGTGCCAGAATCAGAACAACTATGGTATACCTTTATATTGGAAGGAGAAATTCTTCCAGGCAGAGTTTGAGACCTTTGACATAGGCAAACTTAATGACAAACAAGAAAGAGAAGCACTAAAGTTGTCTAAGGATGTGTGTTTGTGAACCGTATTTCAGGTTCCAAGCACAGATAGAAAGGGCCATGAGATCAGTGATCCAACTATCATTGACCCTGGAATTTGAACTAAATAAACACAGTGAGCTTCTTTCACAAATTGCCAAGACAAGAAGTGCCTTCCTAACTAACGTTTGACCACTTGCTTTTTTACAAATTGGTTGCTGGATTAATGGACCTTCAAGTATGATGTCTCTGAAGTGGATTAGCTTAGTTTGGAGGCTTTATCTGGTTTATGCCTCCATGTATTCTCTATAGAACACCCTCATACATTTAACAGAGACAAGGAAATCTAGGGCAAAACAAAAACATATGAAAGAAGACTTTATGCATCTAGACAAATAACAGCAAAAGCAAAGTAAGCAAATGGAGAATAATCAAGTTAATGGCAAAAATAATTTTCAAAACAAAGACTTGGGTCCAAACAATTACTTTTTTTTTCTTTTTTAATTTGCATCCAAGTTAGTTAGCATATAGTGCAATAATGATTTCAGGGGTAGAATCCAGTGATTCGTCTCCTACGTAAAATACTCATTGCTCATCCCAGCAAGTGTCCTCCTTAATACCCCTTGTCCATTTAGCCCATCTCCCCCCGCCCCAATCCTCCCCCCAACAACCCTCAGTTTGTTCTCTGTATTTAAGAGTCTCTTATGTTTTGTCCCCTTCTGTGTTTTTTTTTAAATATTTATTTTTGAGAGAATGCGAGCGGGGGAGGGGCAGAGAGAGAGGGAGAGACAGAATCCAAAGCAGGCTCCAGGTTCTGAGCTGTGTGTCAGCACAGAGCCTGACGCGGGGCTCCAACACACAGACTGCAAGATCATTACCTGACCTGAAGTCTGACGCTTAACCAACTGAGCCACCCAGGCACCCCCCTTCCTATTTTTATATTATTTTTGCTTCCTTTCCTTTATGTTCATTATTTTAAATTCCACATGAGTTAAGTCATATGATATTTGTCTTTCTCTGACTAATTTCGCTTAGCATAATACATTCCAGTTCCCTCCACATTATTGGCAAATGGCAAGACTTCATTCTTTTTGATTGCTGAATAGTACTCCATTGTGTGTATGTGCGTGTGTGTGTGTGTGTGTGTGTGTGTGTGTGTGTGTGTATCACAGTCTTTTTTACCCATTCATTAGTTGATAGACATTTGGGCTTTTTCCATACTTTGACTATTGTCAATAGCGCTGCTATAAACAGTGTACATGCCCCTTCAAAACAGCACACTTGTATCCTTTGGAGAAATACCTAGTAGTGCAATTGCTGGTCATAGGGTAGTTCTATTTTTAATCTTTTGAGGAACCTCCATACTGTTTTCCAGAGTGGCTGTAACAGTTTGCATTCCCACTAGAGTGCAAAAGGGTTCCTCTTTCTCCACATCTTTGCCAACATCTGTTGTCGCCCGAGTTGTTAATTTTAGCCATTCTGACTGGTGTGAGGTGGTATCTCATTGTGGTTTTGATTTGCATTTCCCTGATAATGAGTGATGTTGAGCATTTTTTCATGTGTCAGTTGGCCATCTGGATGTCTTCTTTGGAAAAGTGTCTTTCATGTCTTTTGCCCATTTCTTCACAGGATTACTTGTTTTTTGGGTGTTGAGTTTGATAAATTCTTTTTAGAGGATACTAACCTTTTATCCTATATGTCATTTGCAAATATCTTCTCCCATTCCATCAGTTGCCTTTTAGTTTTGCTGATTGTTTCCTTTGCAGTGAGAAAGCTTTTTATTTTGATGCAGTCCCAGTAGTTCATTTTTGCTTTTGTTTCCCTTGCCTCCAGAGACATGTTGAGTAAGGAGTTGCTGTGGCCTAGGTCAAAGAGGTTTTGTCTGCTTTCTTCTCTAGGATTTTGATGGCTTCCTGTCTTATAGTTAGGTCTTTCCTACATTTTGAGTTTTGTGTGTGTGTATGGTGCAAGAAAGTGGTCGAGGTTCATTCTTTTGCATGTCGCTATCCAGTTTTCCCAGCACAATTTGGTGAAGAGGCTGTCTTTATTCCAGTGGATATTCTTTCTTGCTTTGTCAAGGATTAGTTGGCCATATATTTATGGGTCCATTTCTGGGTTCTTTATTCTTTTCCATTGGTCTACGTGTCTGTTTTTGTACCAGTACCATACTATCTTGATGATTATAACTTTGTAATATAGGTTAAAGTCCGGAATTGTGATGCCTCCAGGCTTGGTTTTCTTTTTCAGGATTATTTTGGCTATTCAGGGGCTTTTCTGATTCCATACAAATTTAAGGATTGTTTGTTCTAGTTCTGTGAAGAATGCTGGCATTATTTTGATAGGGATTGCCAAACAATGACTTCTAACCTGAAAGGTCATTAGGCAACCAAAGCCTAATGAAACTAGTCAGAGCTCAGCTTGTTGTTGGGATTGACTCACTGCAGCAGATCTGGTGGACAAATAGAGTTAAGCACAAAAGGCCCAGTGAGTGCATCTGTTGGTCTGAAACTCCTGGAGTGTTGCTGAGGAAGAGCTTCCATAGTTACCTTGGTGAAACCTTCAGAATTGCCAAAGAATGATGAGACTTCTGTTTTATCTGAAATAAAGAAAAGGCTGAGTTCCTGCTTATTGCAGTAAAAAGAGACTGCTGACCTTACATAGAGTATTGGAGAGGTATGGAGTTCAGGACGGCAGTCTTGCAGAGGGGCAAGCAGTAGAAAGTGGTTGCTCAGGCAGTCTATTGTTGATTGATTAGTACTCTGTGGGATGCTTATTGGATTAAGGCGTTCCTCAATGTATAGAAACAAGGGGTTGACATTGGTTAGATAGCTTGCAAGAGGTGACTTGATACAGATGTATTAAAACTGGATCTTATGGGGGTGCCTGGGTAGCTCAGTCGGTGGAGCATCTGTCTGACTTAAGCTCAGGTCGTGATCTCACGGTTCATGTTCGTGCTGATAGTGCAGAGCCTGCTTGGGATTCTCTCTCTCTCTGCCCCTCCCCTACTTACCCCCCCCCCTCAAAAATAAATAAACATTTAAAAAAGTGTTTTTAGGGGCACCTGGGTGACTCAATATGTTAAGCATCTGACTTCTGCTCAGGTCACGATCTCAGGGTTCTTGAGTTCAAGCCCCACGTCAGGCTCTGCTTTGACAGTGTGGAGCCTGCTTGGGATTTTCTTTTTCTCCCTCTCTCTCTCCCCCTCTGCCTCCCTCTCTCTCTCTCTCTCTCTCTCTCTCTCTCTCTATCCCAAAATAAATAAAACTTAAAAAAATTTTTTTTAAACTGGATTTTATGGCTACTGGTTACTGTGGCTACAAAATTATCTTTTCCAAAGTTTGTGATGATTTCTTTTTTAATTTCCAGGAGGATGTGAATGTTTGTTATCATCTACTTTTATTACTTAATTTCTTACACATTAACATTAACTTAATAAGAATTTATTTTGTAAATGATTAGCAAGTGTTCTTATCCATTTTTTTTTTAATTTTTTTTTTTTTACGTTTATTCATTTCTGAGAGGCAGAGTACGAGCAGGGAAGGGGGAGAGAGAGAGGGAGACACAGAATCCGAAGCAGGGTCCAGGCTCTGAGCTGTCAGCACAGAGCCTGATGCGGGGCTCGAACTCACGAACTACGATACCATGACCTGAGCCGAAGTCGGATGCTCAACCGACTGAGCCACCCAGGCGCCCCTCTTATCCATTTTTTAATGATATATTTCCCCTCACTAACTTGAAATGCCACTAATGATCACTGGACACTCAATCCTAATGTATATTCCAGTCTCATTTGGATCTTACTATATTCTGTTTTTTCTTTTTTCAGATTTAGTAGGGCACAGTGGACACGATCAACCTTATACATTTAAAGTACACAATTTGATGAGTTTTACTATACTTATATACCTATGAAACATCGCAGTGAAGATCATGAACATACCCATTTCCCACTCAAAATTTACTCATGTCTGTTTCAGACCTCTCTCTACCCACTATGGGCAGCAAGCACTGATCTGGTTTCTGCCACTAGAGATCAGTTTGCATTTTCTAGAATTTTCTAGAAATTGTAAGTAGAATTATATGGCATAGACTCATTTTTTGTTTTTTTGTTATTTGGTCTGCTTTCTTTTTAGCATGATTTTTTTTTAATTTTAATTTTTTATTTTAATCTCAGTAGAGAAGTCAGAGTAAAATAGTACAGTTAAAAATCATTGATTTTTATCTACTTTTCAATGTTGAATATTGGAGTAACAAGATATAGGTCTATATTCTTTATCTCCTGCCTTCCTCAGTCCATTTTTAGCTTTTTCTTGATTGGGCCTCCCTCTTCCACATCTTCCACCTACCTTTTTTTTTTTTTTTTTTTTTTAATTTTTTTTTTTTTTCAACGTTTATTTATTTTTGGGACAGAGAGAGACAGAGCATGAACGGGGGAGGGGCAGAGAGAGAGGGAGACACAGAATCGGAAACCAGGCTCCAGGCTCTGAGCCATCAGCCCAGAGCCCGACGCGGGGCTCGAACTCACGGACCGCGAGATCGTGACCTGGCTGAAGTCAGACGCTTAACCGACTTCGCCACCCAGGCGCCCCCCACCTACCTTTTCTAATGCAAAAGACAATGATTAGGGGAATGGGCTTTGGTGAGAGAATATTAAAAACTGTCATGGAAGATTTTGAAAATAAATTACAGCTTAAAAAGTGTTTGAATATAGATTGTATACTAGTGGTTACTTTTGACTTCCACAGCTACATATATATAGCGAACTGTGTTTGTAGCCATCTCTCCTCTGTATTTAACCTAGCAGACAGAATAAGGCCACACACACACACACACACACACACACACACACACACACTGCATCCGGCATGTATCAAGCACTAATGGCAATGATGGAGATGATATTTGCAAGCAGTTAACACAGTTCTATTATCTGTGCTAGGCACTGTTCTCAATGCTTCATTTATATAAAGTCATTGTGTTCTCTCAACAACACTATGAGTTAGGTTCTTTCACTGACCCACTTTCACATGAGGAAACCAAGGCACAAAGAGCAGTAACTCGCTCAAAAATTTCATAGGCTAGTAAGTGTAAGACGCAAGATTTGAACCCAGGCATTTTGGCTCTGGGTCTGTCTCAATGTTGAACTGCTTCAGGTGTCTGATTTTCATCACTTACTATAGTCTTTCTTAGGGAGAGTTCTGCAGGACACTAATTATCCAGAGTGGTAATGAACTGAATGTTCATTCTGTGAGGTAAAAAGGAAAAAGGTGGGAGGAATCTGGTTAAATACATTGGAGGTAAATCAAGCTAAGTATGTTTCTTTAGTAGCCTGATATGCTAATGTATGCAGTGAATCTCTAAGCAGGGCTTATAATATGCAGAATGGACTCAACTTTTTTGATTGTACAACCTTTTCCACACTTCTCACAACTTCTCAAGGGACCAGTGTTTCTGAAGAATATACCCTGGGTGACACTGACCCACAGAACAAAGTCCAAGCTCCGATCCTTGACTTACAAGGACATTCACATCTGGTCCCTGCCTATCTTCAGCCTGTGCTTACCATCTTCTGTCCCTGTTCCACCTCCTTGTCCTCCCCATCCCCAGATCCCTGCTTGTCCCCTGCATACTGCTGCCTCTGCCTGGAGTGTCACTCATTCCTCTGCCCCCTGGCATTTCTGCTTGGCAGATTGCTTCTTCAAGTATCAGCTGCCTCTGTAAACTTTCCTGGACTCCCTGGGCATATTCACACATGCTTCCTGTGAGTTACCTGTGTTGGGCTTGTTCACGGCATTGTTTAGAGGTTACCTTGAGGGTACATTTGCCTATGGTGAGTCTGCTTATCTGCATCTTCAGCATCTTCACCAGTGCTGTATAATGATAGGTATTTGTAATCCTTTCCATTAGCTCAAAAGGGCAAATATAGTTGAAAGAATGTTTTGTTGTTCCACTGTAGACTATCCTAATAATGATGATACAAAATAATTATTTTGTTTGATTTGTTTGAATAAATACCCTTTTTGAAGGCAAACTATGAATTTTACTAATTTGTAGTTGCTGTTTTTGACTTTTACCTTTTCACTATTTTTTATTGATTTTGATTTTTTTGGTAATGTTAAAGAAAAGAGATGAGAGTCCTATCTCTTTAAAGAGACAACTGGAGCCTTCTGGTGCTATATAGCTGTGATCATATCCCTGAGGTACTTACTTGCATCCCCTATCCTTTTCATTGTGCTCTGCATGTACAAATATGATGAACAGTCTTTTGTCTCTTTCCAAAGGCATGCCATGTATCAGCAGAACAAAGAAAACTTCCAGGATGAGTGCACTAAGCTTCTGGTTGGCAATATTGTTATAACCCGATACAACAATCGTACCTATCGCATTGATGATGTGGATTGGAATAAGACACCAAAAGATAGCTTCACAATGTCTGATGGGAAGGAGATCACATTCTTGGAATACTACAGGTGGAAAGAAGAGACTGACTGGGCTTGTGCCTTTGGGAGGGTGTGGAATGTAATCTACCATTCTATTGCAGGATATTGAGTTCCATAGTAGCAAACAGCAGGACACTTTTAAAATAATTGGATTGGTAATACACCTAAGGTTGAATGAGTTTGTTTGTGGGATTTGATTTGAATATGCTACCCTTACAATTTCATTTCTTTTAGTGCATTTGGAAGTTACTTTATAAATTAAAGCCAGGGCTTTGAATTATATTTCTTTTGCTGGTTTAGAAGTCTGGTTGGAGAGATGAAATTCGAGTCATTAATCATTTGACTATCATTTTGCCTTTCCAGTTGCCCAAGCCTTCAACCTGATACAGTTTTAAGCAAATTTTTCCCTGGACTATTAGACAATTTCTCCTCCATTTAATTGCAGTGTTAACTTGAGCCTGCCTTTTCCAGCTATAAATACGCTATAATGAGTTTCTAGTGGATTCTTGACAAGGGTATTATGCAAATTGTGTGCCTCAGTGCTAGTTAAGAGTCAGACTGTGTTGCTGTTAAGAGTAGTGATGCTGCTTCTGAAATGTTTTCCTGCCTCTGCCCTGCTCTAGCAAAAACTATGGGATCACAATTAAGGAAGAGGACCAGCCACTGCTGATCCACAGGCCCAGTGAGAGACAGAATAACCAAGGGATGGTGAGTGGGGAGTGTCAGATTTGTACTTCCAGCTTAAGTTCTTCATCTTCATCCATGGTGCTGGGGACCCTGGAGCAGAGTTACAATGTGGTTGGGGAATGCTGTGCACGGCTAGGACTTGCTTTTGAAGCCCCCGTAGTGAGGAGCTAAGTATCCATATGAGCAAGTTAGGTTAAGGAAGAAAGAATTTGCTGCTAAAGATTAGAGCACTGCATCCATTAGGGAAGTTGTAGACATTTAACAAACAGGGCTAGGGGCCAGGGGAAAGTGCCTTGATACTGATTCCTCGGTCTTAGGTGAGAAAGCTGAAGATCAATGGGTTAGATGAGATGGAGGTATCACCTTAGCTTGTATGGAGGCCCAAGAGGGACAGATTGTTTTCTTCCAGTTTTTCCTTTCTTTTTTACCATATCAGTATTTTCCCCTTTACCAGGGTGCCTGGGTGGCTCAGTTGGTTAGGGTTCTGACTTTGGCTCAAGTCATGATCTCATGGTTCATGGGTTCAAGCTTGGGTTCAAGCATGGGGCTCTGTGCTGACAGCTTGGAGCCTGGAACCTGCTTCGGATTCTATGTCTCCCTCTCTCTCTGCCCCTCCCTTGGTTGTATTCTCTCTCTGTATCAAAAATAAACAAACATTAAAAAATATTTTTTTTTCCCTTTACCTAATACAACAGGCTCAAAGTATTGTGACTGAAGGGAAAAGGGTAAAATACTTGCAGTGTTTCATTGCCCTCTTTGGGGTTTTATGTTCCCTAGTGTGCCAGTTATGTCCCTGCAGGCCCAGCCATGAGCATGGCATGTCTGTCAGGTCACGGGAACAAGACAATCTTCTACTTCCTTATTTTTGCTTTCCATTCTCTCTTCAAAGCTGCTGAAAGGCGAAATCCTGCTGCTGCCTGAGCTTTCATTCATGACTGGAATCCCTGAGAAGATGAAGAAGGACTTCAGAGCCATGAAGGTGAGAACTGCCCATGTTGAATGGAAGTCCTTTTTGATAGCAGCTTGAGCTAGACCTGGGCAGGCTTGTGGCATCACCTGGGTAGGTCTGTTCTTCCAGGCTCCAGTTCTCCTTTCTTTAAAACATGATCCAATGTCCCTTCCCACACGCTATGAAAAAGCTGATCAGATTTCCCTTTTGAAAAGTGTTAGAACAATGGAATGATTGGATTATAAGGTAAAAGGAAACAAGTATCTCTGTTTTAACCCTAACCAATCAAATAGATGACTGTAAGCTAGTCATATGATCATAAGAGGTTTTTTGAGAGCACTGAGTTTTTCTAGCATTGCTACAAGCCTTCAGTCTATTTGAAGGAGTGGAGGAGATAATGTAGCAAAAGGCAATCCACAAGTCAGAGGCTGACGTGAAAGGATAAAAGTTTATCTTGGGGCTTGGAGTGTCCAGGAGGTGTCAGGCTCAGCCCCCGTAGGAAATAGCTGAGAAGCAGAGACGTGCGCAGCAGCATGAATCCAGAGCCAGAGTGCTTTGCCTCCACTCTGTCTGCAACGCTTGGGACTTTCCACACTTGAACTACTGTGCTGCCTCACTTTTTCAGCCCTTGTCTGTGTTACCCTTGGATCCATTCCTGTCTCCAATGCCACAGACTATTTTCAGTAACATCGTCAAGAGCCTGAAGTGAAGCTTAACATTCTTGTAAGAGATTTCTTTCATGTTTACTTTTGTTCCTTCTCTGTTTCTTACATAGGTCAAGGCTCCTTCCTTACAAGGCTCAGTCACCTAATGATTTTATGATCACAGAGCTATCTGTGTAGCCACGTTGACTGGTGCTAATGACTGCCTCGCAGGGAACAACTGTACTGTTCTTTGGTCTCAGAAAAATAAAGAACTCACTTATGTGATAGTCTTCATATACACCTTCTAGATAGATATTCATTCAACAATAATATTTAGAAAGCACCTATTATTGTTGAAACATTGGACACAAAGTGTCTTATGGTGACATTAAATATAGTGCTCTGTAGTATGACATGAAGATTAAGACTGGATGTGATTTTCCATTCTGTTATGTTTGACTCTGTGCTGGGTACAGAACGCTTTCCCCCATATTTTTCCGAAATATTAAATAGGTATAATCAAGCCCCCTTTGCTCCTGTTTCATAGACTTTCTTAGGAATTTTAAATTCAGAACCTGGCTTTGAGAAAGAGATAAGGTCATATGGGAGAAAGAAACAATAACATTTCAAATTCTTTTATGGTTAAAATTTTAACTGTAGACCTCATTCACATTCCTGACAGATGTTTATTAAAATCCTTGGAGGTATTTGAAAATGCTACAGATTTCAATGGGAAAGAGGTTTTCTGTTGGAAATGTTTTGGACACATTGGGGTTTAACTTCATGTTGGAGAAAGTAATACTTATAACATTATCTCTGTCTTAATTCTATTTAGGATTTAACCCAGCAGATCAACCTGAGCCCCAAACAGCACCATAATGCTTTGGAATGCTTGCTGCAGAGAATTTCGAAGAATGAGACAGCTAGCAATGAATTGGCGCGCTGGGGACTCTGTCTCCAGAAGGATGTACATAAGGTGAACTGGAGGATGTAGTGGAGTAGGAACCAGCATTGACCAGCAATTTTTTTTTTTTAATTTTTTTTTCAACATTTATTTATTTTTGGGACAGAGACAGAGCATGAACGGGGGAGGGACAGAGAGAGAGGGAGCACAGAATCGGAAACAGGCTCCAGGCTCTGAGCCATCAGCCCAGAGCCCGACGCGGGGCTCGAACTCACGGACCGCGAGATCGTGACCTGGCTGAAGTCGGACGCTTAACCGACTGCGCCACCCAGGCGCCCCGAGCAATTTTAAGAGCTTAATGAATGAAACTGGCTGATAGCTCCCTACCTTATCTTTATTTTGGAGTTTTGCTTTATTATTATACTTTTTTTGGGTCCTAGTCATAATATTTGAATTTCCTTATCTTAATTTGCTACTAGCTCTTACAGATTTTTCTTCTATATTTCCCAGGGCTCCGAGGTGTTAATTTTTAGTCAGGCAGATGGCACAAGGAATATTGACTTACAATTTACCTCATTTTCAGGTTTCCAACCCAAATAATTCTTAAGGTTCTGTATGTCCTTTTCTTTTTTTTTTTTCTCCAAGAAGTAACTTGTGATTCTTTGAATATACTATTGTCATGCTTTCTGTAGGCATAGAGAGTCTTAGTCTTACACAATCGAATTTTCTTACAGCCCTTTCTACCTGCGGTTTGCTGGAATCTGCTATGTTGTATTTTATGCAGCGTGATCCGTAGGGCAGAGGCAGCATGAGATGGTAGAGTCCTTGGCCTTCAGTATCTGCTTATTTGTCTTTGAATCTGGGGGCGCCTGGGTGGCTCAGTTGGTTGGGCATCCAACTGTGGCTCGGGTCATGATCTCAGGGTTCGTGGGCTCAAGTCCCACGTCAGGCTCTGTGCTGACAGCTCAGAGCCTGGAGCCTGCTTTGGCTTCTGTGTCTCCCTCTCTCTCTGCAGCTCCCCCCTCTGTCTCTCTCTCTCTGTCAAAAATAAACATTAAAAAAACATTTTATTTGGCTTTGAATCTCAGCTCTACCACTTGCCATCTTAATTACTTTGAACAAATTGCATAGCATATTGTAGTTTCTTTATCTGTAAAATGAGGATAATGATTGAATTATAAAAACTTAAATGGTACCATCTTTCGTATAATATGTGACACATAGCAGGTGCTCAGTAAACATTAGCTGTTATTATTTTTCACCTGCTTTCGAGATTATACCAAAATAATTAATTCTGTCTTTTCTGTAATTATTTTGCATTTTGAATTGACTCCTTGTTAAAAATTTCTTTTTCTCGGGGTGCCTGGGTGGCTTAATCAGTTAAGCGTCCAACTTCAGCTCAGGTCATGATCTCACAGTTCGAGCCCCACATCGGGCTCTGTGCTAACAGCTTGGAGCCTGGATGGAGCCTGCTTCAGATTCTGTGTCTCCCTTTCTCTCTGCCCCTCCTCTGCTCACACTCTTCTCTCTCTCAAAAATAAAGAAATGTTAAAAAAATTTTTTTTTAATTTCTTTTTCTCTGTTTTAATAAAAGTAATGGATAGTGAATAAGGAAAATTTGAAATTTTAGAAAATATAAAGAAATAAAAACATCAGTAATTTCATCATCCAAAGATGATATCTCGGTGACTTATTTTAGATATTTATAAAAGATAACTTCAGGGGCACCTGGGTAGCTCAGTTTGTTAAGTGTCCAGCTCTTTATTTCGGCTCAGGTCATGATCTCGAAGTTGTGGGATCAAGCCTTGTGTCGGGCTCTGTACTGAGCTGAGCGTGGATCCTACTTAAGATTCTCTTTCTCTCCCTCTCTCTCTCTGCCCCTCCTCTGTTCACACATGTTCTCTCTCAAAAAATAAATAACATAACATAACAAAATAACATAAAATATACTTTGGTGTGTTTCCTTTCCCTACACATTTTTCTGTGAGAATAAATCTTTTTCTTACAAAGTTGTGATTATATTGTGTATGGTTTTACATCTTCTTTTTAATTTAATATCATATCCTGAACATGTTTTCATGTTATTAAGTGTCAATTTGAAGACATAGAAAACATAAACCAAAGAAGAAAAAAGTTCATCTTGCTGTATCAGGATAACTACTCTTAACATTTTGGTACATAACCTTCATTGGATTTGTGTGTGTGTGTGTATGTGCATGCTTACATGCTTACACACACTCACACATAGCATGTATTCATATAGTTTCCTTTTTTCCCCTCAGTTTTTCCATGTCATTTAATATTTTTCTGAATATTTTAATGGCTGCCAGATAGTTTATTAACAATTTCCTTTTCTTTTACATTCAAATTGAATTTAGTATTTTTCTGTTAGAAATAGTTATTCAGTGAAGAGCCTTGTAACTGAATCTTTTTACATGTTTATTTTCATAGTCAAATTTATGGAAGTGGAATTATTAGGTCAGGGGACACTTATGTTTTTAGTGCTTTTGTTGTATATTGCCAGTTGCCTTCTAGGCTCAAGTTTCAAGGTTTAAGGTTCAAGTTTTTACTTTCATATCATGAGTTTGATTCCTTACACTCCTGCTAATATAGGCATTGTTATCCTTTATGTTAGATTTTGATAATGGTAATTAAATCATTGAAATTTCTTTTGATTATAGATGAAATAAGTAGATATATTTTTTTTAATTTTTTATGTTTTTTATTTTTGGGAGAGAGAGAGAGAGTGTAAGCAGGGGAGGGGCAGAGAGAGAGGGAGACACAGAATCTGAGGCTGGCTCCGCTCTGAGCTATCAGCACAGAGCCTGATGTGGGGCTTGAACTCACGAACTGTGAGACCATGACCTGAGCCGGAGTCAGATGCTTAACTGACTGAACCACCCAGGAGCCCCTGTTATTACTTTTTTGTATTAAAATTTTTTTAATGTTTATTTATTTTTGGGAGAGAGAGACAGAGTGCCAGCAGGGGAGAGACAGAGAGAGATGGAGAGACAGAAACCGAAGCAGGCTCCAGGCTCTGAGCCCAATGTAGGGCTCAAACCCACGGATTGTGAGATCCTGTGCCAAAGTCAGATGCTCAACCAATTGAGCCACTCAGGTGCCCCACCTCTGTTATTTTTTAATAAGCAAATGGTAGAGATCATAGAAAGTAAAAATCCTCTGTAATTATACATCCCCAGAGATAATCACCACTAAGTGTAGATGCATTCAATTTTTTTTAGTTTATTTTGAGAGAGAGCGCAAGCGGTGGGGGTGCGGCAGAGAGAGGGAGAGAGAGAATCCTAAGTAGGCTCTGCACTGCCAGTACAGAGCCCAATGCAGGGCTTGAACCTATGAACCTTAAGATCATGACCTGAGCCAAAGTCAGATGCTTAACTGACTGAGCCACCTGGGCGCCCCAGACTCAATTTTTATGATACTATTTATTTTTTTGTAAAAACAGGATCATATTACCTGTTATTACAAAGGGGCTGCAGACTGGTGCCGCCAGTCTGGAAAAGAGTATGGAGGTTCCTCAAAAATTAAAAATAGAACTACCCTACTACTCAGCAATTGCACTACTAGGCATTTATCCAAGGGATACAAGTATGCTGTTTCGAAGGGACACATGCACCCCAATGTTTATAGCAGCACTATCAGCAACAGCCAAAGTATGGAAAGAGCCCAAATGTCCATCGATGGATGAATGGATAAAGAAGATGTGGTATATACATATATATATATATATATATATATATATATATATATATATATATATATATATATGTATATACATATATACACACACACATTGTATACACAATGGTGTACATATATATATATGTATATATGTATATACACACACACACACACACACACAAAATGGAGTATTACTCGGCAATCAAAAAGAATGAAATCTTGCCATTTGCAGCTACGTGGATGGAACTAGAGGGTATTATGCTAAGCAAGGTTAGTCATAGACAAATACATGATTTCACTCATGTGAGGACTTTAAGACAGAGAACAGATGAACATAAGGGAAGGGAAGCAAAAATAATATAAAAACAGGTAGGGGGACAAAACATAAGAGACTCTTAAATATAGAGAATAAACAGAGGGTTGCTGGAGGGGTTTTGGGAGGAGGGATGGGCTAAATGGGTAAGGGAGTTAAGGAATCTGCTCCTGAAATCATTGTTGCACCATGTGCTAACTAACTTGGATGTAGATTATAAAAAATAAATTATAGAAAAAAAGTGATTTCAATGTTTGCAAAATAGTTCATTATGCTGTTATATCAACTAAATTATTTTCCTGTGTTTGGATATTTAGATCTGATTGACTTATTCCTAACTTTAATTTGTTCTTTCATTATATTTATGTCTTTTCCTGCCTGCTTTTCTTTTTAGAGTATAATAGTAGGTATAGTTTATGTTCAGCCTTATTGAGAAATTTTACTTTTCGGCACCTGGATGGCTCAGTTGGTTAAGCGTCTAGTTTTGGCTCAAGTCATCTCACAGTTTGTGAGTTCAAGCCCCACATCAGGCTCTGTGCTGACAGTGTGGAGCCTGCGTGGGATTCTGTCTCCCTCTCTTTCTGCCCTGCACATATGTGTGTGTGCTCGCTTGCTCTCTCAAAATAAACTTTAAAAGAATTCTTTTTAAAAAAAGAAATTTTACTTTTAATTTTCTTTTTTTTTTTTTTCAACGTTTATTTATTTTTGGGACAGAGAGAGACAGAGCATGAACGGGGGAGGGGCAGAGAGAGAGGGAGACACAGAATCGGAAACAGGCTCCAGGCTCTGAGCCATCAGCCCAGAGCCCGACGCGGGGCTCGAACTCACGGACCACGAGATCGTGACCTGGCTGAAGTCGGACGCTTAACCGACTGCGCCACCCAGGCGCCCCTTACTTTTAATTTTCTACTTGCAATTTGTCCCTTAAAATATTTTTAAAGATTATATTCCTATTTATCTTGAAATTATAGTTGTTTTATATGCATTGTCTACTTCTAAAGAGATAATGCTTTCTAATCCTTGTTTTGGGAGACCATGTTGGAAACTTCAATAATTAAAAAGCCTTGCCTATAAAAATTTTACCTGTATTTGTCCAGGGTTTTATTGACCTGGACTCATTGCTAGCAGTTTCATTTTTGTGCCATTCTCAGGGGTTATAACAGGAACAGGTCTATACAGTGGAGTTGACAAGGCCCAAGAGAGAACAGTGTCAGTGTTTTTTCCTAAATTAGTGTTTGCAAATGACTCATGTCATGTGTACTTTGTTTTCTGTTATAGATTGAAGGACGTGTTCTGCCAATGGAAAGAATTAACTTAAGAAATACTTCATTTATTACATCTCAGGAACTAAACTGGATTAAGGAAGTAACCAGAGATCTTTCCATCTTGACTGTAAGTGACTTTTAAGGTGGTGAAGAGAAGACCAGTATTACTAAAAATATGGAAATTAGAAAGCAGGAATGATTCAGTGTCTTCTTTTTAAGGGAGAGTACCAACTGAATTCCCATCCTGAATTATCTGCTAAACAGGGGTCCTTCAAATAGAGCAAATTGATGAGTTGTTAGAGGGAAGCACTTTGGTTGGCCATAGACTTAGGAAAAGGAAATAGATTGCTATGGTAATTCATGTAGTGCAAGCTTAATACCCAGTCTCCCATTTATTTTCCTTTATCTTCCTGGATTTTCCCTGGGAGTTCCTTGAAGATGTTTTTATCCATGAAAGAAGTAATTAAAACAGTCTCCCACCAAGAGAACTGAAGAACAAAATTGTGTATCAGTATTTTTAAATGTTTTTGGCTAATGTGGTCTTTTTGGCCATGCATAAAGTACATCTGTTTCTAAAACTTTTTATTGAAATATATTTAAAGGAAAAGTATACTTAGAAGTGTACAGAGTTCCACTGTGGGAGTATGCCACAGTTTACTTATCACCCACAACTATGTTAGTTATAGGAATTAGATCAAAAAGGACTCAAGCAAGAGAGAATTAAAAGCAGTTTCTTCTCTAGACTAATATCTCCTGGGTGTGAGTTTGGAGTGTTTAAGTTGTGGGAAGTGCTAAAAATAGCTTGTGGTTATTCCTAGGTCCCCATGCATTTCTGGGCACTGTTTTACCCAAAGAGAGCAATGGATCAGGCCCGAGAACTGGTTAATATGTTGGAAAAGATAGCTGGCCCCATTGGTATGCGTCTGAGCCCACCAGCCTGGGTTGAACTAAAGGATGATCGAATTGAGACCTATGTCAGAAGCATTCAATCCATGCTAGGAGTTGAGGTAATAAACTAATTTGAGTATATGAGTAGAATGCTTGTTTTAAAATACTTGCATACTTGATTTTAAATTCTCTTGCTTATCAGTCTGCTGTTTATGATGCCAAGAAATCTGTGTCTTACTCATGTACACATGAAATACTATACCAAGTAGTCTTCATGCCCTTTGGTTAATTGATTCTCTCATTCTATGTTGGCAGTAGTCTCTCTCACTCTGGTGTTCTTTTTTCACGTAATTGACAGAGAGAATAGCTGACTTAACTTTAGTTCGTTATCTGTATAGAACATGTTGTGCTCAGAAAGCAACTTTTTGGGCCCAGTGCCATTTTGCACAATTCAGTACTGCGCTGTCACGGTCTGGTCTGGCTTAAGATTTGAATTGCTCTGGCGATGAACTTGGCACCTGGGCCATCAGCTCAGTCCTGATAGCTGATTGTGAGCGCTGCAGCTGAGCAGGTCATAGCACTCATAACTCAGTAGTTCAAGCCTGCGGTTCTTACCTGTTTGCACACAAAACGGAGGAAGAAGCTTAAGGAACAAAAGCAGAGCAAATGTTTTGGGAAGTAATTAGTCTTTGACTTGAAGAGTCCATTGTTGTGAGATCAGTACTGGAATTAGATTTTTCTGGGATCTCTCTGATCCCCAACTCTGGGTTATCATCCAGAGCAGCACCCTCATATTCTGTCTTTGTAATTTCCTTCTGGTTCCCCATGCTAGTTGTACTCTGCCGTGGCTACCCCCTGAGCCTGATCATTGATCATTCTGCTGTGCTTTCAGAAGAATTGCCCAGTGTAGTGCATCAACTCCCCAATCTCATACTTGTTCATGTTCTCTTTAGAAGAGTGTACTTCCAACAGTTTTCATGCAGCACGGATAGAAGTTTCATTCATGTTTACCAAACTTAACTCATCTTGGTCTTACTGTCTCTTTGTCGTCTTTAGGGCATGCTGTTTTATAATATTTTATTATTATTTTTATTATTTACTCATTAATTTATTATTATTATTTATTTATTATCCCACACATGTCTGCAGGAGCCAGATGAGAAACACAAGTGTAGTGGGCTAGGAGGGGACTATAGTGAACTTAAGAGAGTAATCAACCCCATGACTGCAGATAAAAACCCAACATTATCAAATTAATTTTTGATTTATTTGTTTTTCAGTAGAAGCAAAAAATCTGGATTTGTATGTGTGTGCCCCTCCATATGTTTAAATGTTAATTAAAAAAAAAACATGTAACTCATTGCAGGGACTAAAAAGCTACATGTGTTTGATAGATCCAACCCATAGGCTCCCAGTGTGCAGCCTGTGTTCTACGTGACTTCAGAAGTTCTTTGATGTGATTGCTGGAACGTGTGTTCTCTGAGAAGTCTTAATCTAACACTAATCTTGATTTGGAATAATATATTATTGATTTACCATTAATAGCTGTTTCTGGCATAAAGGATTGGCACTTTCATTTTCCTTCAGTGCTACTTTTCTTTATTTATGCTGAAAGATCCTCTGTTTCCAGTGTTGGATCTCTTAAATGGTGAGGGATCACAGATGTTTATATGAGATATGCTGCTGGCAATATCATTCTCTCTCCTAACCAGGAAGTTAGGAAAAGCCACTTACAGATTTGGCAGTAGCTTCATTTCTTTGTACTTGGTTCTGAATCTTTTCTTGTGGTATTGCATTCCATGTTTGCTCAGTTTTGTGGTATGAATGTAATAAGGTGCTTGGTTTACTGAAGAGAGTTGTAAAAGCATTCTAGGGAATTGAAAGCAGCAACTAAAAAGTAATCTTTGCAAATTTTCAAGCCTGCCTTGTTCAGGCATCTTAATTTTCCTAAGGAAGAACTCAGGTAGTCAGGGCCACCTCTAGATAATTTATGGTATTCTATCCCGTATTTCTACAAAGAAGCCCTGAATCCAGCAAAGGTTCAAGGACCTGTTCGGGGTTGGAGTGTCTACCCTCTTTGTTTCAGTCCCTTTTGCCTTAAAGGTCCTATGACTTCACAGGCTCTTAGACTGCCCACAGCTGGAGTCCCATCAAGGTCCCCTGCGACTTCCAAAGCCTGACTTATATGTACTTTATCTCTTCAAGAGGAAGATACAGATGGTTGTTTGCATCATCATGGGAACACGTGACGATCTCTATGGGGCTATTAAAAAGCTGTGCTGTGTGCAGGCTCCTGTGCCCTCACAGGTGAGTGGAGAGCTAGGCAGGAGGCATACATGGAAACTCTATAACCTCCCTTGAGGTTTTGAAAAGAGGGGTACAGATGTTCAAAAACTGAAGTTACTATTAGAAGCCATCATGTGTAACCCTTCTGGTGGAAAGTTCCCCTTATTAGAGTAACCTGGTGAAAAGCAGAGGCTCTTTGTAAATAAATACTGCCTTCATATCCACAAATGAGTACTCTTGCTGGTTCAGACAGTGAGCTGCTGGGTGGTTTCACATGACTGGGTTCTGAGAGTATAGGCTTCACTCTGAAAGGGGAAAGCTGTTAATCCTAAGTAGGTTTGTTTGTTCGTTTGTTTGTTTAATTTATTCTGTGTGAGATCCTTTTGAAAGTTTTTGGGTTTTGGTTGTCTTTTTGTTTTGATGTGTGTTGTGTGTGCGCGTGCATGCCTACATAGAAATCCTAGAATTAGAGCTAGTCATGCATAGTGTATTGCCTGCTAACTGGGGTTTCTTAAACAAATGTAGTGTTTACTTCAGGATTGTTTATATCATCTGACAGGCTTATAGTGTCCCCTTTCTCCACACCCTTTATTATAGGTCATCAATGTTCGAACCATTGGTCAGCCAACCAGGCTTCGGAGTGTGGCCCAGAAAATTTTACTTCAGATTAATTGTAAATTGGGTGGTGAGCTCTGGGGAGTGGATATTCCTCTGGTGAGTGATGCTGAGATGTTTCTTCATTCAATTTAGCTCTCCAGAGACTCCTACCTAGCTATTTTCCTAGTTTTCCTCATAGAGTTATCCTTATTCTCCATGCTTAGTGGTCTAAATGGTTCATGGCCTGCTTTTGTGTAGCCCACGTGCTGAGAATGGTTTCTATAATCTTAGTTGAAACCAATAAAAATAAGACTGATATTTTCTGACACATGAAAATTATATGACATTCCATTTTCATTGTCCTTAAATGCAGTTTTATTGGAATATAGCTATACTTCTTTACAGACTAACTGTGGCTGCTCTTGTGTTGTAATGACAGACAAAATTGAGTAGTTCCTACAGAGACTGTGGCTCACAAAGCCCAGTGTTATTTACTGTACGGTCCTTTACAGGAAAAGCATGCTGATCCTTATTCTAGATCTCTGACTTATTCATAGTGTTTAAAAAAATGTCAAGTTGATTCCAGTCTCTTTCTTCCTCCAGAATTCATTTTCATATGTTGCTTTTGGGGTTCAGATAATAATTGAAGATGGGGTGATGGATTGCTTGGTTTTTCTGGTTTGTTTTTTGTTTTCTAACCCAGAAACAATTAATGGTGATTGGGATGGATGTTTACCATGACCCCAACCGAGGCATGCGCTCCGTGGTTGGCTTTGTTGCAAGCATCAATCTGTAAGTCTACTCAGTTCCATTTTGTTTGGTTACCTCATTTTGATGCCTAATCTTATTGTAAATCCAGCAAATACTTTTTGAATATTTTGTATTATAGTAAAAGTATACTTTAGAAAAGAATACTAAACTCTATTTTCTCCTTTATCTTTCTATTAGTTTATGCAGTCTGTTTAGCAAGCTTGTCAGGTCTGTAAGTTTGTTGCCTCAAATGTGGTCTGGTCTTCTTCAGAATGGGGGCTCTGTCTTGGTGTTTTTTCCCCCTAGGAATGAGGGATTTTTTTGTTTGTTCTGATTAAAAACAAGACCTGTTCATGCAGATACCTGCAGAAATTTAGAAAGTGAAGGTTCCTCGTGGACCATCTTTTATTGACCACCACCAAAGGTTTGAAGTATATATACTTTTCAAATTCTCACTTATGTGCATAGTAACACGTATAGGTGGTGCATGTATGTTTACAAAATGGCATATTGCTATGTATACTATTTCTTAACTTGTTTTATGTACTTAAATTGTATATTGCAGATATTTTCACATATCAATACAAAGAATCTCAACCAATTCTTTTTAACTGCTGCATGGAATTTATTGTATGCCAGAACACTATTTAACTAGTCCTCTGTTGGTGGATATCTGAAATTTTTTCAGTTGGAAGCAGTTTTGTATCAAATGCCACAATTATGCCTATATTTTTACATTCTGTGTATGACTTACATATATATCTTTTCTCATATTAACGTATGTTTTTATCTGTAACATAAATGCATTTACTAGATACCGTATCGGTGCATAGAGGCGCCTGTGTGCTGACATTCAGACTGTGAGCCTTTCTCTGTGAGTGTGTGTTCATCTCTCTCTCTCTCTTTACCACCTCCTCCACAGCACACTCACAAAATGGTATTCACGAGTGGTGTTCCAGATGCCTCATCAGGAGATTGTGGATAGCCTGAAGCTATGCCTGGTGGGTTCCTTAAAAAAGTTTTATGAGGTAAGGGGAACAGAAATTCTAGAGTTGTTTTTAAGGACTACTTATCTGACCACTTTAAGAGGAAGTCTGATTTAGTGGGAGGGATCCCATATTGGAGGTGAATCTCCTAAACAGACTCAAAAGTTAGTCATTGCTGAACAGGCAGCTCAAAGGGACTGCCTTCAGGCTTCTACTTGTACAGAGCAGCATAAAGAGATAAATGCTTTGATTTTGCTGGGTAAGTAATGATTATTTCCCAGATTGTAATAAGCCTGATGCCTATAGATATAATCTCATGCCCTTATCAGGGAAGTGAGAGTAAATTTCAGCAATTAAAGCTTTTGAATTTACTCAGCTTTTTATGACTATTATTAGGCACTTTTCATTTTGGTTCAAGACAAATGCCTCCCTATAATCACCCCTAGAACTCCCAGGAATGCTAACCATAGAGAATTGCTGTCATTAAACTGATATTGGGTCTGGCACAATGAGCAAGCAAAATACTGGGTTTTGCCTTGGCCAGTACATCAAAGGAAGCGTTGATAAGTGGCTTTCATTTCTTAGGGTCAGAGTTAGCCCTTTGCATGGAGATTAACAGCAAGAAATTTAATAATTTCATATGATTACAGTCAGTCACTAGAACTCCACCTTGTTTCCTTTTAGATTAATGTTCCCTACACTGTCCTTCAAACAGTTTGATGTTTTTCAGTGTTAGAGATAAGGAAAAAAAAAAAAGTTGAATTTTGTCTCTAAGGAGACCTGTATGATACACTACTTTGTCACCAAGTTCTAACACCTTCATTTTTTTTTCCTTTTCCTTTTTTTAAAAATTTATATTCAAGTTAGTTAACATACAGTGTAGTGTTGGCTTCAGGAGTAGAACCCAGTGATTTCATCTCTTACATAAGGACACCCAGTGCTCATCCTGAAAAGTGCCCTCCTTAATGCTTGTCACCCATTTAACCTCTACTCCATCCCCACCAGCAACCCTCAGTTTGTTCTCTGTACTTAAGAGTCTCTTATGGTTTGTCTCCTCTGTTTTTATCTTATTTTTCCTTCATTTTCCCTATGTTCATGTGTTGAGTTTTTCAAATTCCACATATGAGTGAAATCATGATATCTGTCTTTCTCTGACTGACTTATTTCACTTAGCACATAATACCCTCCAGTTCTAGCCACATTGTTGCAGATGGCAAGAATTCAGCCTTTTTAATCTCTGAGTAATATTCCGTTGTATATACCACATTTTCTTAATCCGTTCATCAATTGATGGACATTTGTGTTCTTTCCATAATTTGGCTATTGTTAATAGCACTGCTATAAACATTGGGGTGCATGTGTCCCTTTGAATCAGCACTCCTGTATACTTTGGAAGAATGCCTAGTAGTGCAATTGCAGAGTCGTAGGGTAGTTCTATTTTTAATTTTTTGAGGAACCTCCATACTGTTTTCAGAGTAGCTGTACCAGTTTGCATTCCCACCAGAGTGCAAAAGGGTTCTTCTTTCTCCACATTCTTGCCAACATCTATTGTTTCCTGAGTTGTTAATTTTAGCCCTCCTGACAGGTGTGAGGTGGTATATCTTATTGTGGTTTTGACTTGTATTTCCCTGATGATGAGTGATGGTGAGCATCTTTTCATGTGTCTGTTTGCCATCTGGATGTCTTTTTTGGAAAAGCGCCTCTTCATGTCTTCTGCCCATTTCTTTACTGGATTGTTTTTTTGGGTGTTGAGTTTGGTAAATTCTTTATAGACTTTGGCTATTAACCCTTTGTCTAATATGTCATTTGCAAATATCTTTTCCCATTCTGTTGGTTGCCTTTTAGTTTTGTTGATTGTTTCCTTTGCTGTGCAGCAGCTTTTTATCTTGATGAGTTCCGAATAGTTCATTTTTGCTTTTATTTCCCTTGCCTCCAGAGACATGTTGAGTAAGAAGTTGCTGTGGCCTAGGTCAAAGAGGTTGCTGCCTGCATTCTCCTGTAGGATTTTGATGGTTTCCTGTCTTACATTTAGGTCTTTCATCCATTTTGAATTTATTTTTGTGTATGGTGTAAGAAAGTGGTCCAGTTTCATTCTTCTGCATGTTGCTGTCTAGTTCTCCCAGCACCATTTGCTAAAGAGACTGTCTTTTTTCCATTGAATATTCTTTCCTGCTTTGTCAAGGATTAGTTGGCCTTTTATTTGTCCATTTCTGGGTTCTCTATTCTAGTCCATTGGTCTATGTGTTTGTTTTTACGGGTTAAAGTCCAGGATTGTGATGCCTCCAGCTTTGGTTTTCTTTTTCAGCAGTACTTTGGCTATTTGGGGTCTTTCGTGGTTCCATACAAATTTTAGGATTCTTTGTTCTAGTTTTGTGAAGAATGCTTATGTTATTTTGATAAGGATTGCACTGAATGTGTAGATTGCTTTGGGTAGTATTGACATTTTAACTGTATTTGTTCTTCCAATCCATGAGCATGAAATATTTTACCATTTCTTTGTCTTCTTCATTTTCTTTCATAAGCTTTCTATAATTTTCAGTGTACAGATCATTTACCTCTTTGCTTAGGTTTATTCATAGGTGTTTTATGGTTTTTGGTGCAATTGTAAATGGGACTGATTCCTTGATATCTCTTTCTGTTGCTTCATTATTGATGTATAGAAATGCAACTGATTTCTGTACATTGATTTTATATCCCACGACTTTGCTGAATTCATGCATCAGCTCTAGTAGTTTTTGGTGGAATCTTTCAGGTTTTTCCATGTAGTGTCATGTCATCTGCGAAGAGTGAAAGTTTGACTTCTTTGCCAATTTGGATGCCTTTTATTTCGTTTTGTTGTCTGATTGCTGAGGCTAGGACTTCCAACACTATGTAAAACAACAATGGTGAGAGTGGACATCCCTATTGTGTTCCTGACCTGAGGGGGAAAGCTCTCAGTTTTTCCCCATTGAGGATATTAGCTGTGGGCCTTCATATATGGCTTTTATGATGTTAAGGTATGTTCCTTCTATCCCGACTTTCTTGAGGGTTTTTATCAAGAAAGGATGCTATACTTTGTCAAATCCTTTTTGTGCATCTACTGACAGGATCATATGGTTCCTATCCTTTCTTCAAATGTGCTGTATCATGTTGATTGATTTGCGAATATTGAACCAGTCTTGTGCCCGGGAATGAATCCCACTTGATCGTGGTGAATAATTCTTTTAATATACTGTTGAATTCGATTTGGTAGTATCTTGTTGAGTTTTTTTGAATCAAGGTTCATCAGGGATATTGGCATGTAATTCTCCTTTTTAGTGGGGTCTCTGGTTTTGAAATCAAGGTAGTGCTGGTTTCATAGAATGAGTTTGGAAGCATTCCTTCCATTTCTATTTTTTGGAATAGTTTGAGAAGAATAGGTATTAACTCTGCTTTAAATGTCTGGTAGAATTCCCCTGGGAAGCCATCTGGCCCAAGACTCTTATTTCTTGGGAGATTTTTTTGATAAACGATTCAAATTCTTTGCTGGCTATGGGTCTGTTCAGATTTTCTATTTCTTCCTGTTTGAGTTTTGGTAGTGTGTGTGTGTGTGTGTGTGTGTGTGTGTGTGTGTGTGTCTGGGAATTTGTCCATTTCTTCCAGATTGTCCAGTTTGTTGGCATATGATTTTTATAGTTCTCTTATAATTGTTTGTATTTCTGTGGTGTTCGTTGTGATCTCTTGTCTTTCATTTGTGATTTTATCTGTTTGGGTCCTTTCTTTTTGAGAAGTATGGCTAGGGGTTATCAATTTTGTTTATTTTTTCCAAAAGCCAGTTCTTAGTTTCATTGATCTGTTCTACTGTTTTTGTTTTTTTATTTTTTTGGATTCTGTAACATTTATTTCTGCTCTAATTTCTATGATTTCCCCTTTTCTGCTGGATTTGGGCTTTATTTGCTGCTCCTTTTCTGGCTTCTTTAGGTGTAAGGTTAGGTTGTGTATTTGGGACCTTTCTTAAGATAGGCCTAAATTGCATTGTATTTTCCTATTAGGACTGCCTTTGCTGCATCCCACAGGGTTTGGACTGTCATGTTTTCATTTTAATTTGCTTCCATGTATTTTTTTTTATGTCTTCTTTAAGTTCCTGGTTAACCCATTCATTGTTTAGTAGGATGTTCTTTAACCTCCATGTATTTTGGGGGCTTTCCAAGTTTTTTCTTGTGGTTGATTTCAAATTTCATAATATGATTTGAAAATACTCATGGTATGATCTCAGTTTTTTTGTACCTGTTGAGGGCTGTGTCACGACCCAAAATATGATCTATTTGGAGAATGTTCCATGTGCACACTAAAGAAGAATGTGTATTCTTCTGCTTTAGGGTAAAGTGTTCTGAATATATCTGTTAAGTCTATCTGGTCTAGTATGTCATTCAGAGCTCTTGGTTCCTTATTGATTTTCTGCCTAGATGATCTGTCCATTGTTGTAAGTGAAGTATTAAAGTCTGCTAGGGGCACCTGGGTGGCTCAGTCAGTTGAGCATCATGAGACATCATGATCTCGCAGTTTGTGGGTTCGAGCCCCGCGTCGGGCTCGGTGCTGACAGCTTGGAGCCTGGAGTCTGCTTCGGATTCTGTGTCTCTGTCTCTCTCTGCCCCTCCCCTGCTTGTGCTCTGTCTGTCTCTATCTATCAAAAATAAATAAAATGTAAAAAAAAAATTTTTTTTTTAAATGAGTCTCTTAGGGGTGCCTGGGTGGTTCAGTCAGTTAAGTGTCCAACTTTGGCTCAGGTCATGATCTTGCAGTCTGTGAGTTCAGGCCCGGCATTGGACTGTGTGCTGACAGCTCCAGAGTTTGAAGCCTGCTTCCAGTTCTGTGTCTCCCTCTCTCTGCCCCTCCCCAGCATGCATGTGTGTGCTCTGTAGCTCTCTCTCTCTCAAAAATAAATATTAAATAAAACGAGTCTCTTGTAGACAGCATATAGATGGATCTTGTCTTTTTATCCAGTCTGATACCCTGTGCCTTTTTATTTAGTCCATTTGCATTCAGAATCATAATTTAGAGATACTAATTTAGTACCATTCTGTTATCTGTACATTTCGTGTTTGTTGTGATGGTCTCTCCACTCACATAGTCCCCATAGGATCTCTTGCAGGGCTGGTTTAGTGGTCACAAACTCCTTTAGTTTTTGTCTGGGAAAGTCTTTCTCTCTCCTTCTATTCTGAATGACAGCTTTGCTGGATAAAGGATTCTTGGCTGTATATTTTTCTTATTCAACACACTGAATATTTCCTGCCACTCTCTTCTGGCCTGCCAAGTTTCAGCGGACAGTTCTGCTACTAACCTTATGTGTCTACCCTTGTAGTCTAAGGACCTTTTGTCCCTAGCTGCTTTCAGAATTCTCTTTTTATCTTTGTATTTTGCCAGTTTCATTATGATATGTCATGGTACTGACCTGTTTTGTTGGTTTTGAAGGGAGTTATCTTTGCCTCTTGGACTTGGATGCCTGTTTCCTTCCCCAGATTAAGGAAATTCTCAGCTATAATTTGTTCAAATAAATCTTCTGCTCCTTTCTTTTGCTTTTCCTCTTCTATTACTCCTATGATACAGATTTTGTTTAATTTCATGGAATCACGTAGTTCATGATCTAGTACTTTCCTCTCTTTTTTTCAGATTCATTATTTTCCATAATTTTATCTTCTGTTTCACCTATTCTCGCCTCTGCTTCTTCCATCCTTGCCTAGTCATTGTAACTAGTTTACTAGTTTACTTTGCATCTCAGTGATAGCGTTTTTAAATTCATCCTGACTAGTTCTTAGGTCTTTGATCTCTGCAGGCAAGAGTTTCTCTGGTGTCTTCTGTGCTTTTTTAAAGCCCAAGTATTAGTCTTATGACCATTACTCTAAATTCTTGTTCACATATATTGTTTATATCTGTTTTGGCAATTCTCTGGCTGTGATTTCTTGTTGAACTTTCTTTTGGGGAAAATTCCTCTGTTTTATCATTTTGGCTAAGTTTCTGTCTTTTGCATGTTTTAAAAGCTTGTTATGTGTCCTGCACCTGAGAGTATTATATTAAGAAGGAATCATAACACTGTCTAAAGCCTGGCACTTCAGCAAGTGTTTTAGGCGTGTGTTGCATGCACTCTGTTGTGCTTTGGCTGCTTTATCCCACTAGTCAGTCCTCTGTAGAGCTCTTCCTTGATTGTAGTAGTGGGGTGTTTAGACCTTCAACCAGGTATGCTTTGATTCATTTGTTGAAGTAACCCTGGGAAACAAAAGGAAAGGTGAGGGGAAGCCTTGATCCTGCCAAGCTGTTTCCCTCCAACTGTGGAGATCCTTCTGCCACTCCACAGATCAATTTCCTGGGTGTTCCAAGTGATAATGACCTCAATACAGCTGTGTTTGAGGGACAAGGAAAATCCTGGTTCCCCTATTTCTCTGCCATCTTAACTCCCTCCCCACACCTTCCTTTTCCTTGTTGTTGATGCTATGGTTTTCCTTCAAGTTCTGTCTGTTAAGGCCTAGCTCAAAGATTACTTCTGTGAAGGCTTTTCCATTTCTCCCCACTGCTCTTTCCCGTAAAGAGACTTATTTCTTTATGTTCCTTCCTCTTCCAAGGCCCTTTGTTTATATTCTGTGTAGTGGATGTTATATCCTGCCTTATATTAGTTATTTGCATCCTTATTTCTCCGGGTTGTAAATTACTTTAGCACTGCTTGGTTATTGATGGCTGTGTAACAGATTTACCATAAAACTTAGTAGCATGCAGTGAGCATTTATAACGTTTAAGTCAAGAAGTTGGACAGGATGCAGTGGGCTCTGGTGCCTCTTCATGTGGTCTTTCCACATGAGCTAGTTTGGGCTTCCTCACATTGTGGTGGCAGAGTTCAAGATGTACGGTTTCCAAGAAACTGAGAGTCACGTGGAAGTCATGTTGCTTTTATACCTTAGCCTTGAAAGTTATGCAGTATCACGTTCACTGCATTCCATTTGTCCAGTATATCATTATGCATATGCCTTATAATTGGAGGAGCCAGTGTGGAGTAAGGATAGATTTAAAGAAACAACTAATCTGCTCTTTAAAGCTGTTACATACATTTTCATATTTTTGTTCTAATTTAATTGCCTTCCCCCCACCCTTGATTTGCCACTGTTTGTACACAATAAATTTGTACAGAACTCTTTGGCATAGAAAGTAGCTGGTGGTTTGTTAACCAATCTAGTTCTTTCTCAGGCCATTTGTTCCATCAGTTTTATATCCTGAAGAAGCATTAACCCAATTTCCCAATATATTTGATTATCAGTATCAGGATTATCATAAGATTTGTGTAAGTAATATAACTGAATCTTACCAGTGAGGTTAGTGTCACATCACATTGTGATATGGTAGTAAATATAATCTGAAATATGAGTCAAAAGATAGTGGCATGTTGCTGGAGTCCCACTCAGGCATGAATAATTAGTTTAGTTTTTCATCATATTACATGACCAAAATGTCTCCCAGAACTATGCCAGTTACATTTCCAGACTTCCATTTGACATTGTCAGGTTCTAAAAGCAAAAGTAGTCTCAGCAACATGGCTTCACCCTTTCAGGTTGCTGGTATACTTGAGCTAACACACAATAGGATCATCTCTTACTCTAAGCCTATTTGAGATACAAATACAATATTGCATAACGATTGATTCATTCTTTTATCCTCAGCTCCCATTCTTTCATCTTTCCAGTTCTACCCTAACATTTCTACTTTTGGAGCCAGTGTTAGGTTTGGCCACTGTGCTGGTGTAGATTGCTGACAGCAGTGCTAGGATGGCAGGTGCTTCCCCCTTAATCCATTCTCATTAATAGGGAAGGGTTACACAGGTTCAGAATTAGTGAACTCTCTGACCTCTAGCTAAATACAGTTTATAAAGGTTTTTTTTTTTTTTAATGTTTATTTACTTTTGAGAGAGACAGAGTGTGAGTGGGGGAAGGGCAGAAAGAGAGGGAGACACATAATCCGAAACAGGCTCTAGGCCATCAGCACAGAGCCCAATGCGGAGATCAGACTAATGGACAGTGAGATCTTGACCTGAGCCGAGTCGGGCTCCCAACTGACTGAGCCACCTAAGCGCCCCTAGCTAAATACAGTTTAGCTGTATTTCCTGTGAATCTCCATTTTTGCTAGAGGGGATCAAAGCACAGTCCACCTCATGAGGCCCTTAGGAATTTTATCATAAAGGTTTAAAAATATAGTTATAAAAAATATATACGACTACAGTTTTTTTTCTTTAACATTTATTCATTTTTGAGACAGAGAGACAGAGCACAAGCTAGGGAGGGGCACAAAGAGAGAAAGGGAGACACAGGATCCGAAGCAGGCTCTAGGCTCTGAGCTGTCAGCACAGAACCTGACACGGGGCTTGAACCCACAAACAATGAGATTATGACCTGAGCTGAAGTAGCCTGCCCAACCGACTGAGCCACCCAGGCATCCCTGATTACAGTTTTTTGCTTAGGGATTGTTATAGGTTGAATTGTATCTCCTCCTACCCCCAACAAAGATACTGAAGTTCTAACCACCACCCAGTACTAGTGAATGTGTTTGGAAATAGGACCTTTGCAGATGAGATGGAGTTAAGATGAGGTCATTAGAGTGGGCCCCAATCCAATATGACTGTGGTCTTAATGAAAGGAGGAGATTTGAACACAGGGGCGGATACATGTAGACAAAAGACAATGTGAAGACAAAGATCACCATCTACAAGCCAAGGAACACTTAAGGCCACCAGAGGCTAGGAGGGAGGTCGTAGAACAGATTGTCCCTTATAGCCCTCAGAAGGGGTCAACCCTGCCAGCACCCTGATGTTAGACTCTTGTCCTCTAACCCTGTGAAACAATGCATTTGTGTTGTTGAAACCACTCAGTTAGTGTGGTACTTTGTTATGGTAGACCTAGTGAACAAATACACAGTTCATCCCAGTTCTAACACCTACAGTTTCAGCTCTGGTCTGAGAACCAGTAGGAAAAAAGAATATTGAGGTCTTGTGGGGAAAACAAAATATTGTTATACTAGCATTCTTCTCCGCTCCCTCTTCTCTAGATCCCCCAGGGAAGGGGAGGGACATTTTCTGGGCCCTGTTCATGTTGAATGTTAGTACACACTCTCGAAAGCATGCAAATCAGCCTTTCTCGACTTTATCCCTTTGGTGTTAGACAAAAAACGTTTCAATTGCCCATTCTATTCTCTACCAAACTGTTACTCTGAGGGTGAAAATATGTTCCTTGGTCTGAGGAAATGTGAGTTGGCAGTCCAAATTGGTGCAGTATCTTCTGTTTCAGTCCTTTTGTTTAGTATTTTGAACATTTATATCTACCAGCAGGTATGCATAGCCCAGTCAGCAATAGATGTCTGTTTATGTCAAGAACTGTTTGTTGCCTCCCGGAGCTACCAGGGTCCATGTAACTTGCCAACTATGTGCAAGGCCTTCCGCTCAGGGAATCTACCCCAGAACCATCTGCATTCTCTGTATCTCCTCTTGTCAGAAGAATTCCTGTTGGCATTTTGCACTTCTGAGGGTGTAAGAGAAATATCGAGATTCAACCCATTTCTGCATTGCCGTAGCCCCCAGTGTCATTTCATGGATCGAGGTGTCACCTCAGACAAACAAGCACACCAAAATAACTGCTTATTAGTTCCAACCTCTTTTTGATCCTCAAGATAATGATTCCCCATTTACTCTCCCCCCTACTTACTGATTATGTCTACTGTGCTTTTCTGTCTCTCATTTATTGATTTTGGGTTATATAGAAGTAATCGTAAAATGCATGACATTTTGTGTCTGGCTAATTGCTTCAGTGTGTTTTTAAGGCTCATGCAAGTTGTAGCTCATGTAGTTGTAGCTCATGCAAGTTTTGTTTTTTTGTACAGATGAATAATATTCCATTGCATATTTATTCCACAATTGGTTTATCTATTCATTATTGATGGACATTTGGACTTGTTCCCACCTTTTGACTATTTAGAATACTGCTGTAACATGCTTGATTATGTATTTGCTTGAGTACATATTTGCATTTCTTTTGGGTAGATACCTAGGAGTAAAATTGATGGGCCATAAGGTAATTCTGTATTCAACTTTTTGAGGAACCAGCAAAGTTTTCTGCAGTGGTTACAGCATTTTCTTTCCTACCAGCAATGTATAGGGGTCTCAATTTCTCTGCATCCTTGCCAATACTTTGTTTTCCATTTTTAACTATAACCATTGTGAAGTGGTATCTCACTGTGGTTTTAACTTGCATTTCCTTAATAACCAGTGATGTTGAACATCGTTTCATGTGCTTATTGTCCATTTGTATATCTTCTTTGAAAAAGTCTTTTCAGATCTTTTCCCCATTTTTTAATTGAGCTATTTGTCTTTTTGTTGTTGACTTGTAAAGAGTTTTTTTTTTTTTACATATTTTGGATACAGAATGCTTATTTGATAAGTGATTTGCAAATATTTTGTCCCATCCTATAGGATGTCTTCACTTTCTTGATAATGTTAATTTGATGCATAAAAATTTTTAGTTTTTATAAAGTCTAATTTTTGTATTTTTCTTTTTCTTTTTTTGCTTTTGGTGTCAAATCTAAGAATCTGTTGCCAAATCTGAGGTCGTGAACATTTACCCCTATGTTTTCATGTAACAATTTTGAGTATTACCTCCTGTATTTAGGTCATTGATCCATTTTGAGTTATATTTTGTATATGGAGTGAGGTAGGGATCCATCTTTATTCTTTGACATGTGGTTATCCGCTTATCCCAGCACTGCTTGTTGAGGAGTCTGTATTCCTTCTCCATAGAATGGTTTTGGCATCCTTGTTTAAATGGTTTTGGCATCCTTGTTTGGTTGGGGGGCATCTGGGTGGCTCAGTTGGTTCAGTGTCCAACTTCATTTTGGCTCAGGTCATGATCTCATGGTTCATGAGATAAAGCCCTGTGTTGGGCTGTGTGCTGACAGTGTGGGGCCTGCTTGGGATTCTCTCCCTCTGGATCTGCCTGTTGGTCTGCTCACTCTCTCTCAAAATAAATAAATTTTAAAAAATTTTAAATAAACTTTTTGAAAAATTTAAAAAATTAGCTGGGCATAGGGGTGCCTGGGTGGCTCAGTTAAGTGTCAAACTCTTGATTTTGGCTCAGGTTATGATCATGCAGTTTGTACGATCAAGCCCCTTGTCAGGCTCTGCACTGACATAGCTTGCTTGGGATTCTCTCTCTCCCGCTCTCTGCCTGTACCTCCCCTGCTTGTGTGTGTGCATGCTCTCACTCTCTCTCAAAATAAAGATTTTTAAAAAATCAGTTGGGCATAGATGTTTATTTCATAGAGTTTATCTCTGAAGTCTAAATTCTGTTGGTCTAAATATCATTCTTGTCAGTACAAGACTGTTTTGATTACTGTTTTTTTATTTTTACTTATTATTTTTTATAATGTTGATAGATCTTATTTTTTTTAATGTTTATTTTTATTTTTGAGAGAGAAAGAGTCCAAGCAGTGGAGAGGCAGAGAGAGAGAGGGGGGCAGACACAGAATCCAAAGCAGGCTCCAGGCTCTGAACTGTCAGCACAGAGCCTGATGTGGGCTCAAACTCACAAACCTCAAAATCATGACTTGAGCTCATTCAACTGAATGAGCCACCCAGGCACCCCTGTTTTTTATTTTTTAGGTAGTTTTGAAATTGGAAAGTGTGAGTCTTCCAGGTTTTCTTTTTTCAATATTGTTTTAGCTGTTCAGTGCCCCTTAGAATTTCATATGAAATTTCCATCTCTTGAAAAAAAAAAGCCATTGGAATTTTGATAAGGAATGCACTGAATTTATAGATTGCTTTGAATCTATAAATTTGAACTTACTAGGGAATAATTTTAAGTGTTTCAGTATTAAGTATATGTTAACTGTGAGTTTTCCGTAAACTTGTTTTATCATGTTAAGTAAGTTTCCTTTTGTTCATAATTTGATGAGCATTTTTATGTTGAAAGCATGTTGGGTTTTATCAAATGCTTTTTTTGCATATTAATTTTTAACAATCTTGTTGAGATTAATACCAAATTGATTTCGGTAGTACATAAAAACTTTGTTCTTATGTGATTCTATTCTTCTCCTGTTTTTGTGTGCTAATTCTATATTATGGTTCTCCAGAGAAACAGAATCAGTAATGTGTGTGTGTGTGTGTGTGTGTGTGTGTGTGTGTATAGAAGGAGATTTGTTTACGTTAAGGCTTACATAATTTATGGAGGCTGGCAAGTCCAAAAACTTCAGAGTGGGTCAGCAGGCTGGAGACCTAGAGAATAGCTGATGTTGAAGATCAAATTTGAGTTTATCCTAATTTGTATTCCTTAGGCTTCTTGGATGTTCAGTTAAATTTTTCATCAAGTTTGGTAATTTCGGGTCCACTGTTTCTTCAGATATCCTTTTTGACCCTTTCTCTCTCACCTCTCCTACTGAGACTACAGTTATTTGTATTTGGTATGTTTGATGACATCACATTGTTTCAGAGGCTGTGTGCATTTTTCTTCTTTTCCCTTCTTCTTTTTCATACTGGATAATCTCAATTGACCTATCTCCTGCTTCAATGGTTATTTCTTATGCCTAGTCAAATTGCTGTCAAGCCCCTCTGGTGGAATTTTCCCTTTCAGTTATTACACTTTTCACCTCCAGAATTTTTTTTTTAATTTTTTTAATGTTTATTTTTGAGAGAGAGAGAGACAGATCACAAACCAGGGGTGGGAGGCAGAGAGAGAGGGAGACAGAGAATCCGAAGCAGATTCCAGGCTGTCATCACAGAGCCCAGCGCAGGGCTTGACCTCATAAGCCATGAGACCGTGACCTGAGCTGAAGTCAGATGCTTAACTGACTTGACTGAGCCACCCAGGCGCCCCATTTAACTCCAGAATTTCTATTTGGTTCTTGCTTGTAACTTCTTTCTCTTCATTGATGATCTTTTTGGTGAGATACTTCCTATACTTTCTTTAAAGATTTCAGATCTGGTTTTCTTTAGTTCTTTGAACAGTATTTAAAAAAAATTTTTTTAACATTTATTCATTTTTGAGAGACAGAGACAGTGCGAATGGGGGAGGGGCAGAGAGTGAGGGAGATACAGAATCTGAAGCAGGCTCCAGGCTCTGAGCTGTCAGCACAGAGCCTGATGCCAGGCTCGAATCCACAAACTGTGAAATCATGACTTGAGCCCAAGTGAGATGCTTAACCATATGCTTAAGCGACTGAGCCACCCAGTCAGTTGAGCCACCCAGGCACCCCTGGACAGTATTTAAAATACTGGTTTGGGGATGCCTGGGTGGCTCAGTCGCTTAAGTGTCTGACTCCGGCTCAGGTCATGATCTTGCAGATCATGAGTTCGAGCCCCGCATCGGGCTCTGTGCTGACAGCTCAGAGCCAGGAGCCTGCTTCAGATTCTGTGTCTCCCTCTCTCTCTGCCCCTCCCCCATTCGCTCTCTGTCTCTCTCTCTCTCAAAAATAAACATTAAAAAAAATAATAAATACATTATAAAAAATAAATAAATAAAATAAAATACTGGTTTAAAGTCTTGTCCTTGTCCAGTAAAGCCATCTGGATTTATCCCAGGAAGTTTCTATTTGACTACTTTTTTTTTCATGTGAATGGGCCATATTTTACTGTTTCTTGGAAGGGCTGGATTCTTCTGAGGTTTCTCTTTTTGTCTTATAGATGACTGTCTTCATCCTGTGTATATCAGGATCTGTGTCCTGATATCTTCCTTTTTTTTTTTTTTTAGTTTATTTATTTATTTTGAGAGAGAGAGAGCACATGTGTGCACAAGTGGGGGAGGGACTAAGAGAGAGGGAGAGAATCCCAAGCAGGCTCTGTCTGCACTGTCAGCATGAGCCCGATGCAAGGATCAGTCCCACAAACCATGAGATCATGTCATGAGCTAAAATCAAGAGTCAGATGCTTAATCAACTGAGCCACCCAGGCACCCCCCCAATATATTCTTATAAAAGCACTACTAGTCATATTTGATTAGAGTCTGTTCCTTGTATAAAAATGGGTGACAGTAGTTTAGACTTAATCGAGGCAGTAAATAGTCAACTGAAAGATGGGGTGCCTGGGTGGCTCAGTTGGTTAAGCATCTGACTTTGGCTCAGGTCATGATCTCACGGTTGTTGAGTTCAGGCCCCATATCAGGCTCTCTGCTGTCAGTGCAATGCCCGCTTCAGATCCTCTGTCTCCCTCTCTCTCTGCCCCTCACCAGTTTGTGCGCACATGCACACGAACTCTCTCTCTTCTATCTCTGTCTCTCTCTCTCTCAAAAATAAACCAAAAAAAAAAAAAAAAAGTCAACTGAAAATAAGAAAAATATCAAACTGAAACATTGAGATACAAAGGGATGGGAGATAAAGGGTTAAAATATAATATATGCATAAGTGGCCCAGAGGGAAGTTAAAGAGGGTATACAACAGAAGAAATACCTGAAAAGACAATAATAAAGAATATTCCAAGAGTCATGATAGAAAATAACAAAGCACAGATACAAGATACCCACAAAATCCCAAGTAGGATGTATAAAAACAAAAGTATACTAGGCACATTGTAATAAAAGTCTTGAAAGACAAATACACACACACACACACACACACACACACACACACACGTTAAGAACAGTGAAAGGAAAATAAAAGAAAGGTTACATTAAAAGAGCAACAAATGGACTAAAAGCTAACTTGTCAAAAGGAAAAGTGTAAGCCACAAGATAATAAAATTAATAGCTATACAGTGCTTAAAGAAAATAACTGCCAGGGGTGCCTGGCTGGTTCAGTCAGTAGAGCATGCAACTCTGATCTTGGGGTCGTGAGTTCAGGCCCCATAATGGATATAGACATTATTGAAAAAAAAATAAAATCTTAAAAAAAAATTGCTATCATAGAATCTAGTATTCACTAAAACTAATTTTTAATAAAGTGAAATAAAGACATTCCATGACAAATAAAAAAATTGAGACTTTTTGTCACTGGCAAGCTTGTATTGAAGGAAGATACTAAATGGCATTCTTCACCTGGAAGGAAAATTATCCTAGAGAGCAGCTTAGAAGTGGTTTTAAGAATAAAAGTGGCAAAAATGGGATAAATTTGAATGAATACATACCATCTAAGATAATATACTACCCTGATAATATATATCCTGATATATATTCGTGTGTGTTTAAATTTCAAATTAGGGGCGCCTGGGTGGCTCAGTCGGTTAAGCGGCTGACTTCGGCTCAGGTCATGATCTCATGATCTGTGAGTTCGAGCCCTGCGTCGGGCTCTGTGCTGACAGCTCAGAGCCTGGAGCCTGCTTCAGATTCTGTGTCTCCCTCTCTCTCTGCCCCTCCCCTGTTCATGCTCTGTCTCTCTCTGTCTCAAAAATAAATAAACGTTAAAAAAAAAAAAATTCAAATTAATGACAATAGTGCATACATCAGGAGGAAGTAAATGAAATTCTGTTGCTTTTAGTTGCTTGAATTGTTTAATATACTAATTTATATTACACTAGATTCGTTAAGGATCTATGTTGTGATTTCCAGGTTAGCCACTAAAAGTATAATAAAAGTATATAAATATCAAGATAAGAGAAAGCATAATAATTTTTTAAAAACTTAAAAAAAGGAAGAGAGGGAAAATGTGGAACAGGTGAGTCAAATAGCATGCATTTCTTGAATCTTGAAAATGTTATACCACATTAAAGAAGCCAGTCATTTCAGTGAACAGAAGACCACAGATTCCATTTATTCAAGTGTTCAGGGGGTACCTGGGGGGTTCAGTTGGTTAAGCTTCCAAGCTGAAACTTCCAAACTGAAACTCTTGGTTTCAGCTCAGGTCATCATGTCATGGTTCGTGAGATCAAGCCCCACATCGGGTTCTGTGCTGGCAGTATGGAGCCTGCTTGGGATTCTCTGTCTCCCTCTCTGTCTGCCCCTCCCCCACTCGTACTGACTCTCTCCAAATAAATAAACTTAAAAAAATTTTTTTTTAAATGTTCAGGAGAGGGAGATACCAGAGACAAAAGGTATACAGTGGTTGCTTAGGCCTGAGGTGGGGAGAGAGGATGAAATGGTGGTTAGGGTGGTAATGTTTCTGATGTAATATTGTACATATCTATGAATATACCAAAAGTCAGTAAATTTTACACATTAAATTGGTGGGGTGTATGGTATGTGAATTATATCTGAATAAAAAGATGTTTAAAAAAATTTTCAAAACCATACAGAAATTCTGGAGTTGTAAAATACAATAAATGAAAATTTCACTGAAAGAGTTTAATATCAGATTTGACTAGACAGAAGAAATAACCAACAATCTTGAAGACAGGTCAATTGAGATTATCCAGTGTGGGGAAAATGAAGAAAAAAAGAATGAAGAAAATGACTCAGAGATCTCGTGGGACACCACTAATCATACCAGCATAAACATAATGTGATTCTCAGAAGAACAGAGAGAATGGAGAAGAAAGAATATTGGAAGGAATAATAGCCCCAAACTCTCACATTTGATGAAAACCAGTAGCAAACTTATCCAAGAAGCCCAGTGAATACTAAGTAGTAAAAACTCAAAGATATCCACACCTAGACACATCACACTAAAATTGCTGAAAGAGCATGAATCATGAAAGCACCAAGAGAAAGCCACTTACTATATTCAAGGCATCTTCAGTAAGATTAAGACCTGATCTTTCATCAGAAATCATGGAGATCAAAAGGAAGTGAGATGACATATTCAAAATAATGAAAGAAAAAGGTTGAATAAGAATTCTATATCCAGGAAAAACTGTTTAAAAATGAGAGATACCTTGACAATATTAAGCTCAGTGAAAGAAGCTTGACGTAAAAAAGCTGCATTTCATATTCTTCCATTTCAATGAACTGTCCAGAATAGGCAAATCCATAGAGACAGAAAAGAGATGACTGGTTTCCAGAGAATGAGGATGTGGGTGAGAGTGGGGAGTAATTACTAACGAGTACAGGGTTTTGGGGGGTGGGGAGTGATGAAAATGTGGGATTAATGTTGGTAACTGCATAGCTTGGTGAGCATATTAAAAACCACTGAGTTATACACTTTGAAATGGGGAATTTCATGGTATGTGATTTATGTCAGTTTTTTTTTAGATAAAGACACTTCCAGATAAAAACTGGGAGAATTTGGCACTGGTAGACCTGTCCTACAAGCAATACTAAAAGGAGTCCTTCATGTGGAAATAACACTAGACAGTAACTTGTGTCCACATGAAAAACTCAGTAGCACCAGAAATGATAACCATACAGATAAATATAAAAGAGAGCAAAAATGTTATTTTTGTCACTTTTTTTCTACTCCATTTTTGAGAGACAACTGCATAAAGCAATAAATGTGAGTGGATGTGCATACAGTGTATTAAGATGCAATTTGACAATAAAGGCACAAAGGAGAGAGGAGGGAATAGAGTCATACAAGCAAGAGTTTTTTTTAATTTTTATTTTTTCAAGCAAAGTTTTTAATATTGCTGGAATTAATTTTATATTAGTCAACTATATGATACTATTCCAAGTGAATATGTTAATTGTAATCTCCAGGGAAAACTCTATGAAAAGCACTCTGAAAAATACAAAAAAGGGAGTTAAAATGGAACTAGAAAGTGTCTGTTTAATAGAAAATATAAGGCAGTTGTTGAAGAACAGAGGGACAAAAAAGTTACAAAGCATGTGGAAAACAGTGAAATGGCACATGTAAATCTTCCCCTATTAGTAATTACCTTAATTGTAAATGGACTAAACATTCCATTCAAAAGATAGAAATTAGAAGAAAAAAATTAGAAAATGGATTAAGTGAAAAATACATGGTTATGCTTTCTGCAAGAGACATATTTTAGTTTCAAAGACACAGTGGATTGAAAGTAAAGGATAGAACAAGAATATATACCATACAAATAATAACCAAAAGAGAGAGGTACTAACACCAGACAGAATAGACTTTAAGATAACAATTGTTAATAAAGACACGGAAGGATGTTTTATAATGGTAAATCTATGAGGAAGACCTCTTTCTCTACCCCTCTTGTGCTCATGCACACTCTCAGAAATATTTAAAAATAAACATTAAAACAACAACAGGGATGCCTGGGTGATTCAGTTGGTTAAGCGTCCAACCCTTTGACTTTGGCTCAGGTCATGATCTCGTGATTTCATGGGGTTGAGACCCACATCAGGCTCTGTGCTGGCAGTGTGGAGTGCAGAGCCTGCTTGGGATTCTGTCTCCCTCTCCGTCTGTCTGTCTCTCTCTCTCGATTCTGTCTCCCTCTCTCTCTGTCCCTCCCCCACTTTCTCTCTCTCTCTCTCTCTCTCTCAAAACAAAACAACTTAAGAATGTTTAAAAAAAAATTAAAACAAAAAAACTCCCAGAAAACTAGCAATAGGAGAACTTCATAAACTTAATACAGAACATCTGCAGAAACCCTACCGCTAATATTATTATTAATTATGAAACAGTATATACTTTCCCCTAAGATTGGGAACATGTATTTCCCCTCTCACCTTTCCTATTCACATCATACTAAAAGTTCTAACTAATGCAAAAATACAAGAAAAGGAAATAAAATGTATAAATATTGTGAAGGAAGAAAGAAAACTGCAGATAGACTGTCTATGTAGAAAACCTCACAGAATTAACAACTAAAAAACTTGGAATGAACAAGAATTATAAAGTTGCAGAATACCAGGCTAATATATAAAAGTCAGTTTTTTTCTTATTTACCAGTAGTGAGCAACTGGAATTTGAATTTTAAAAATGCTATTTCTATTGGCACCAAAATATTAAATAATTAAAGTATAAATCTAACAAAGTTGGTATAAGATCTACATGAGAAAATCTATAAAACTGTGATAAAAAAAGAATAAATGGAGAGATCTTTCATGTTCATTGATAAGAAGACTCACTACCATTAATATGTCAGTTCTTCCCAACTTGATCTGTAGAGCCAATGCAATTCCAATAAAAATCTCAACAAGTTATTTTGTGGTTATCTACAAAGTATACAGTTTACACGTAAAGGCAGAGGACACAGGATAGCCAGCACAATACTGAAGAACAAAGTTGGAGGACTGACATTGCTCAACTTAAAGAGTTCCTATAAAGCTATAGTAATCCAGGTGGTATGGTCTTGACCAGAAAAATAGATGTCAGTGAAACAGAATAGAGAGCCCAGAAATAGACTTCTACAAATAGAGTCCAGTGATCTTTGATAAAGGAGCATAGACACTAATGGAAAAAGTGTGGTCTTTTTTTATTTTTTATTTTATTTTATGTTTATTTTCTTTTTGAGAGAGACAGAGTATGAGCCGGGAGGGGCAGAGAGAGGGAGAGACACAGGATCCAACGCAGGCTTCAGGCTCTGAGCGGTCAGCACAGAGCTTGACACAGGGCTGGAACTCATGAACTGTGAGATCGTGACCTAAGCCACCCAGGCAGCCCTGGTCTTTGCTTTTAAAAAAAAAATTTTTTTTTTAAGATTTTATTTTTAAGTAATCTCTATACCCAACATGGGGCTCGAACTCACCATCCTGAGATTTAACAGTCACATACCCCACCAATTGAGCCAGCCAGGCCCCCCCAAAATGATAGTCTTTTCAAAAAATGATGCTGGAACAACTGTCTGCCTACAAAACACACACACAAAAACCTAAATGCATACCTTTTACCAAAATTAACTTAAAATGTACCACAAACTTACATTTAAAATGCAAAATGTTAAAACTTCTAGAAGGTGACCTAGGAGAAGTGCCTGGCTGGCTCAGTCAATACGGAATGCAACTCTTGATCTCGGGCTTGTAAGTTCAAGCCCCATGCTGGACGTAGAGATTACTAAAAATAAAATCTTAAAAAAAAAAAACAAAAAACCAACTGGAGATATAGCAGGTTACCATAGGGAAAAAAATCTAGGCGACCTTGGGTTTTGGTGATGACTTTTTTAGATACAAAAGTACAATCCATAAAAGAAAGGATAAACTGGACTTAATTAAGATTAAAAACTTCCCCAGGGTGCCTGGGTGGCTCAGAAAAGCATGTGACTCTTGATCTCAGGGTCATGAGTTTAAGCCCCGTCCCCCATGTTGGGTCTAGAGATCACTTAAATAAACAAAACTTTTTTAAAAGATTAGGGGTGGCTGAGTGGCTCAGTCGGTTAAGTGTCTGACTTGATGCCAGCTCAGGTCATGATCTCCCAATTTGTGAGTTCAAGCCCTGCATACAGCTCTGCACTGATAGTGCAGAGCCTGCTTGGGATTCTCTCTCTCTCTGTCTCTCTGTCTCTCTCTCTCTCTACCCCTTCCCTGATTTTGCTCTTTCTCTCAAAATAAAAAAATAAATAAATAAATAAAAGCTTTCCTGTGAAAGACACTAAGAAAATAGAAGCTATAGACTGGGAGAAAATATTTGCAAAAAACCCACCTATCTGATAAAGGATTATTATCTAAAATATAAAGAACTCCTAAAACTTAGGACAGTCTAATTAAAAGATGGCCAGAACACTTGGGGGCAGCTGGGTGGCTTTGTCGGTTAAGCATCTGACTCTTGGTTTTGGCTCAGGTCATGATCTTGCAGCTTGTGAGTTCGAGCCCTGCATTGGGCTCTGTGTTGATAGTGTGGAGTCTGCTTAAGATTCCCTCTCTCCCTTCCCCACCCCCCTCCCTCCCTCCCTCTTTCTCCCTCTTTCTGTCTCTCTCCCTCTCCCCTCGCCCCCTCCCTGTCCCTCTCCTTCTCCCTCCCCCTCTCTCTCTGCTTGTCACCCACTTGTTCTGTCTCTCTCAAAACAGACATTAGGAAAAAAAAGATGGGCAAAAGACTTGAACACATACCTCACCAAAAAAGTTATAAAAATGGCAAATAAGTGTGTGTGTATATATATATATATATATATATATACACACACACACACATACAGACATATATACACACACACACACACACACACACTCAATATAATAATATAACATTGGGAATTGTAAACTAAAACAATGAGATAACACTACACTACACTCCCATTAGAAAGGCCAAAATCCAAAACACTGACAATGCCAAATGTCAATGAGGATGTGAATAAACAAGAACTCTCATTCATTATTGCTGGTAGGAATGCAAAATGGTATAGATACAGTGGAAGACAATTTGGCAGTTTTTTTTTTTCAAAACTCTATTAAAAATACTCCTGAAGTGCCTTGCTGGCTCAGTTGGTAGAACATGCAACTCTTTGATTTCATGGTTGTGAGTTCAAGCCCCATGTTGGGAGTGGAACCTACTTAACAAAAAGATATCCCTTACCGTAAGATCCAGCAGTAGCACTTCTTAGTATTTACCCAAATGAGTTGAAAATTTATGTCAGTGCAAAAACTTTCACAAAGGTATTCATTGCAGTATTATCCATAATTGCTGAAGCTTAGAAGCAACCAAGATGTCCCTCAGGTAAATGGAAAAATAAACTGCAGTACCACCAGACAATGAAATGTTACTCAGCAATAAAAAGAAGTGAGCTATCAATTCATAATGAGATGTGGTAGAACTTGAAATGCATATTACAAAGTGAAAAAAAGCCAACCTGTAAAGACTACATACTGCATGATTCCAACTCTAGCACATTCTGGAAAACACAAAACAATGGAGATAGTAAAGATCAATGGTTGCCAGAGGTATAGGAGTATAAGGAAGGGAAGCATAAATAGGGGAACACAAGGAATATTCAGGGCTGTGAAACTATTATATATGATACTGCAATGATGGACACATGGCATTATGCATTTGTTGAAGCCTAAAGAACATACAACACAAAAAATGAACCCTAATATAAATTATGGACTTTACTTACTAACAATGTGTCAATATTTGCTCATTAATTGTAACAAAGATACCATCTTAATGTAATATGGTAGTGGGGGAAAACTGTAGTTAGGGGAGGGAGTATGTGGAACTCTGTATTGTCACCTCAATTTTTGTGTGAACTTAAAAGTGGTCTAAAAATAATCTCTTAACATACAGTGAGATACCACCTCACACTACAGTGGCTACAGTTTTAAAAGATACTGTGTTGTTGAGGATTTGGAGGTACTAGAATCCTCATACATTGCTGACGGGATTGTAAAATGGTGGAGCTACTTTGGAAAACAGTTTGGCAGTTCTTCGGGATGGTAAACATAGAGTTACTGTATGACTCAGCAATTCTACTCCTAGGTATATATCTCAGAGAATTGAAAACATATGTCCACATAAACACCTGTACACAAATGTTCGTACAGTATCATTCATAATAGCTGCAAATGGAAATAATCCAAACTGTCCATGAACAGATGAACTGGCAAACAAAATCTGGTCTATCCCACAATGGAATTTATTTAGCAGCACAAAGAAGTGAAGGACAGATATATGCTACAGTATGGATGAACTGTGAAAACATGCTAAGTGAAATTATTTAGTTACAAAAGACCACATGTTCTATGATTCTGTCCAGAATAGGCCAATCCAAAAAAAAAAAAAAAAAAAGTACATTGATGTGTTCCAAGAGGGGTGGGGGGCAATGTGGAGTGACTGTTAATATGTGTGAGATTACCTGTTGAGGTCATCAGTGTGTTCTGAAATTAGTGGTGAAGATTGCAAAATTCTATAAACATAAAATCCTTTGAATTTTATACCTTAAAAGGGGTGAGCTTATGGTATAGCAAATTAGAACGAAATAAAGCTGTTCAAAAAAAGAAAGAAAACACCTCCAAACCTTCTAGCCTTTTAGGCACTTTTGTGGAATCATAAAACCAGCAACTGTTGCCAGGGGAAGAACAGATACAGAAGCCTGGTTTATTCCCTTAGGCCCCCATTCTCTCACTGATGCTACCTGGATCTAAGGCCTTCCCCTGAATGTTTATGTACTTGGTCCAGCTTTTCAGTTGTAAGGTGTCCTCAGTATTCCTGGTCCACCACCTGAAGCATTGCAGGCAAGCTTTAAACTCATCATGGTTTTATTTAATATCTATATTTAGATTTATATTTCTAATCCAGCCATTCTCAAATTTTTGGTCTAAGGAACCTTTTACATTCTTCAAAATTCATGAGTTTTTGTTTATATGGTATATATCTATCAATAATTACCTTCTTCAGAGTGAAAACTGGGGAACTTTTATTTTTTTTAACTATTTTTTAAGTTTATTTTATTTTTGAGAGAGAGAGAGGGAGACAGAGAATCCCAACAGGCTACATGCTCAGCGCAGAGCCCCACATGGGCCTTGATCTCGTGAACCATGTGATCATGACCTGAGCTGAAATCAAGAGTCAGACACTTAACCGACTGAGCCACCAAGATGCCCCTCTTACTGTTATTTTAAATTAAATTTAAAAATACAAAACATCGAAGGCACCTGGGTGGCTCAGTCGGTTAAGTGACTCATTATTTAATTTAGAGCACTATGTTAATTATATCACTGTCAGCACAGAGACTGATTGGGATTCTCTCTCCCTTTCTCATTGCCCCTCTCCCCCTCAAAATAAATACATAAGCTTAAAAACCAATAAGAAATACCGGCAAGGTTGTGGAGAAAAGGGAACACTTGTGCACTGTTGGTGGGAATGTAAATTGATGCAGTCTCTATGGAAAACAGTATGGAGGTTCCTCAAAAAAATTAAAAATAGGACTACCATATGATTCAGCAATTCCCCTTCTGGGTATTTATCTGAAGAAAATGAAAACACTAACTTAAAGTGGTATATGCAGCATTATTTGCAGTAACCAAGATATGGAAACAATGTCATTATCCATTAGTGGATGAATAAAGGAATTGTGGTATATATGTCACCATGGAATATTACTTAGCCATTAAAAAAGAATGAAATCTTGGGGCAGCTGGGTAGCTCAGTTGGTTGAGCGTCCGACTTCGGCTCAGGTACCGATCTCACGGTTCGTGGGTTCAAGCCCCGCGTCGGGCTCTGTACTGATAGCTCAGAGCCTGGAGCCTACTTCAGATTCTTGTCGTTCCCCCACTCAGGCTCTGTCTCTCAAAAGTAAATAAAGATTAAAAAAAAATTTTTTTAGGGGCGCCTGGGTGGCTCGGTTGAGCAACTGACGTCAGCTCAGGTCTTGGTCTCATAGTTTGTGAGTTTGAGCCCTGCATCGGGCTCTGCTGACAGCTCAGAGCCTGGAGCCTTCTTCGGATTCTGTGTCTCCCCCTCTCTGCCCCTCCCCTGCTCATGCTCTGTCTGTCTGTCTGTCTCTCTCTCAATAATAAATAAACGTTAAAAAAAATTTTTTTTTAAAGAATGAAATCTTGCCATTTGCAACAACATGGATAGACCTTCAGGGCATTATGCTAAGTGAAATAAGTCAGAGGAAGAAAAATACCATATGACTTTATTTATATGTGTCATCTTAGAAAACAAAAAAATAAAATACCTAAGTTCATAGAGAGCAGATTGGTAGTTGCAGAGGTGGGGAGCAAGGAGAGTGGACAAAACGGTTGGAAAAAGTTGAAAGGTAGAAGTTATAAAATAATAAAAGTCAAAGAGATGTAAAGAACAGCATTATGACTATAGTTAATAAATATCACATGTATATTTGAAAGTTGCTAACAGACTAGATCTTAAAAGTTCTCATCACAAGAAAAAAATTGTTTTATGTGGTGATGAATGTTAAGTAGATTGATTTTAGTGATGATTTTGCAGTATATATAAATATGAAATAATTATGTTGTACACCTGAAATGAATGTCCTGTATCAATTATATCATAAAAATAAGAAAAACTATAAACTCAGTGTATTTTTGTTTTTATTTTACATATTTTTTAAGTAAGCATTATGCCCAACATGGGGCTAGAACCATAACCCTGAGTTCAAGAGTTGCATACTCTACTGACTGCGCCATACAGGTGCCCCAATAATATAACATTTTTTAAATGTTTATTCATTTTTGAGAGAGAATGAGCAGAGGAGGGGCAAAGAGAGAGGGGAACAGAGGATCCAAACTGAGCTCCACACTGACAGCTGTGAGCCTGATGTGGGGCTCCGACTCATGAACCATGATATGACCTGAGCCGAAGTTGGAGGCGCAACCAACTGAGTGACCCAGGCGCCCCAATAATATAACATTTTTAATTAAAGATAACTATTTCCAAAATGTTTAGTGAGAAGAGAGCCATTGTTTTGCATTTTTGCAAAAGCTTTTAATATTTGGGTTAACAAAATGCAAGTAAATATTCTTTTTTTTTTTTATGTTTGTTTTTGAGAGAGCACAGGGGAAGGGCACAGAGAGGGGGACAGAAGACCTGAATTAGGCTCTGTGCTGACAGCAGCGAGCCCAATGTGGGGCTTGAATTCACAGACAGAAAATCATTACCTGACCTGAAGTGGGACACTCAACCAACTGAGCCACCCAGGCACCCCGCAAGTAAATAATCTACATTTAATCTGTTGTGATGTCACATATCATTTACTCTGGAAAATTCTAGTATATATTTATGAGAGAATTACAGAGAAAATGGCAGATAGTGTAGTAGCAGCAGCAGCAGCAACATATTTTTGACTTTATGGACTCCCTAGAATGTTTCAAGGACTTCTGAGTAGAGAAAGATGGGACCCCAGAGAACACACTAGCCTATACTGTTCATCTGAACTCCTACTCTTATCTCCAACTACCTACTTGGCCTCTCTAGTTCAGTGTCTCAGGGGTCATTGAAACACCTAGTATGTGAGTCTGAATGCCAGTGTTTACTTCTGCTCAAGTGTGAAAATCAAAACCAAGCCACCTCAGCTTTATCACTCGTGATGAGTAATCAGCAGATATTCAGTTCATCAGTTATTTTGCCTGAGCTTAAGAAGCTGGAGCTCAGCTCTGATCAACACTTTTTGCTGCTGATGTGATTCTGGCTGTGGCTAGGACTATGTAGGGCTAGAGTGTTCTTGACTAGTATTTGACTTTAGAGGGGGAAGAGCCAAGGTATTGCCATTGGAATGAAAAGTTGCAGGCAGCTGTAGAATATGTGGTATGGGTTCTTTCTGCTTTTCAGTTCCACCTTCACTTCTCTTTTTTTAGCAGAATTGGGAAGAGATTGGGGCAGAGTGCTAACTCGAGCAAGTGATTATTGTTTAGAGGGGTCTTCCAGATGTCAACCTGTCCTTCCTGAACCCACAGTTGCCAGTAGCTTGCCTGGCCTCTTCTTCCTTTTTTTTTTTTCACATTTTTTTAATTGAGTAAAATACATATAACATAAAATTTACCGTCTTAACCATTTTTGAGTAACACAGTTCATTGGTTTTAAATACATTTATAATGTTGTGTAGTCATTACCACCACCATCTCCATAATTCTTTTCATCTTATAAAACTGAAACACTGCACACATTAATCTCCATTCTCCTCTTTCCCCAGCTCCTGAGCAACCACCATTCTATTCTTTTGATTTGACTAAGTACCTCACATAAGTGGGATCACGCAGTGTTTGTCTTTCTGTGACTGACTTATTTTACTTAATGTCCTGAAAGTTCATTCATGTTGTAGTATATTGCAGAATTTTCTCCCTTTTTAAGACTGAATAATATTCCATTGTATGTATGTATGAAGTCATGATTATCCATTCATCTGTCTATGGACGCTTGGGTTGCTTCCATGTTTTAGCTATTGTGAATAATGCTGCAGTGAACACGGATATACAAACATCTCTTTGAGAGCCTGCATTCAATCTTTAGGGTATATATCCAGAAATGGAATTGGTTGAACATATGGTAAGTCTTATTTTTAACTTTTTGAAGAACTGCCATACTGTTTTCCACAGCAGCTATACCATTTTACAACCCCACCATAAGTGTGCAGCGGTTCCAGTGTCTCCACATCCTTGCCAATACTTGTTTTCTCTGTGTGTGTGTATATATTAGCCATCCTAATGGACATGAGGTGGTATGTTATTGTAGTTTTGGTTTACATTTCCCTTCAACTCTGTCATTTTCATATATATTGATGATCTGTTATCAACTGTATGCATGTTTATAATTGTTGTATCTTCTCACAGTTTTGGAACCTTTTATTAATATATAATGACCTTTGTCTCTTTTGTTTCCAATTTGAAGTCTGTTTTGTCTGGTATTAGTATAGCCCTCCCTAGTTTCTTTTCATTACTATTTACACAGAATATCATTTTTCATTATTTCTGTTTCGATCTGTGTTTGGATCTGAATTGAGTCTCTTGTAGACAGTATATAGTTGGATCATGTATTTTTGTCTATTCTGCCAATCTTGGGTTTTTTTTTACTGTAGAGATTAATCCATATTAATAAGGGGAGAAATTCTGTCATTTTGCTATTTGTTTTCTATATGCCTTATTCCTTTTTTTGTCTTCCATTTACTGTATTACTGTCTTCTTTTGTGTTTAGTTCATTTTTTGTAGGGAAATGGTTAAATTCCTTTCTCATTTCCTTTTTCAAAATTGTGTAATTAACATACGATATATTAGTTCAAAGTGTACAACATAATGATTCAATAATTATTATTTTTTTTAATGTTTATTCTGAGAGAGATTACACAAGTAGGTGAGGAACAGAAAGAGAGAAGAAGAGAGAGAGAGAGTCCCAAGCAGGCTCTGGGCTGTCAGTACAGAGCCTGATGTGGGGCTCAAACTCATGAACTGTGAGATCATGACCTGAGCCAAAATCAACAGTGTGCTTAACCGACTAAGCCACCCAAGAGCCCCTGATTCAACAATTCTGTACATTACTCAGTTCTCATCAAGATAAGTATACTCTTAATCGCTTTTTTCTATTTCACTCATCTTCCCCACCCACCTTCCCTCTGGCAACCACCAGTGTGCTCTCTGTATTTAAGTGTCTGTTTTTTTGTTTTTCTCTTTTTTTTCTTTTGTCCATTTATTAAATTCCACATATGAGTGAAATCATGCATTTGTCTTTCTCTGACTTGTTTCACTTAGCATTATACTCTCTAGCTCCATACATGTTTTTGCAAATGGCAAAATATTGTTTTTTGTGACAGAATAATATTCCTCTGTGTGTGTGTGTGTGTGTGTGTGTGTGTGTGTGTGTGACACATCTTTGTTATCCATTCATCAGTTGATGGATACTTGGGCTGCTTCCCTGTCTTAACTATTGTAAATAATGCTGCTATAATCATAGGGGTGCATATATCCCGTTGAATTAGTGTTTTGTATTCTTTGGGTAAATAGTAGTGCAATTGCTAGGAACCTCCATACAGTTTTCCACAGTGGCTGGACCAGTTTGCATTCCCACCGAACAGTGCACAAGTGTTCCTTTTTCTCCGCCTCTTTGACAACACCTGTTTCTTGTGTTTTAGCCATTAGGACAGGTGTGAGGTGATACTGTAGTTTTGAGTTGAATTTCCCTGATAGTAAGTGATGATGGACATCTTTTCATGTGTCTCTTGGCCATCTGTATGTCTTCTTTGGAAAAAATGTCTATTCATATATTCTGCCTATTTTTTAATTGTATTATTTATTTTGGGGGGGTTGAGTTTTATAAGTTATTTATATATTTTGGATACTCTTTATTGGATATGTCATTTCCAGATATCCTCTACCGTTCTGTAGGTTGCCTTTCATTGTTGATTATTTCCTTCACTGTGCAGAAGCTTTTTATTTTGATTGGTTCCAATGCTTTATTTTTGCTTTTGTTTCCCTTGCCTCAGGAGACATATCTAGAAGAATGTTGCTATGGCTGATGTCAGAGACATTACTGCCTTTGCTCTCTCTTTTCTAAGGACTTTGAAGTTTTCAGGTCTCACATTGAGGTCTTTAATCCGTTCCAAATTTATTTTTTATGTGTGATTAAGACAGGTCTAGTATCTTTCTTTTGTATGTTGCTGTCCAGTTTTCCCAACACCATTTGTTAAAGAGACTGTCCTTTTCCTTTCCTGCTTTGTTGAAGATTAATTGGTCATATAGTTATGGGTTTATTTCTGGGTTTTCTATTATGTTCTATTGATATATGTGTCTTATATCTGTGCTAGTACTGTACTGTTTTGATTACTGCTTTGTAATAGAACTTGAAGTCCAGAATTGTGTTGCCTCCAGCTTTGCTTTTCTTTTTCAAGGTTGCTTTGGTTGTTCAGGGTCTTCTGTGGTTCCATACAAATTTTAGGATTGTTTGCTCCAGCTCTGTGAAAAATGCTGCTGGTATTTTCATAGCAATTGCGTTAAATGTGTAGATTGCTTTGGGTAATATAGACGTTTTAACAATATTTGTTCTTCTAATCCATAAACGTGGAATGTCTTTCCAGTTCCCTTCTATTACTGTATTACTGTCAATTTTTTTCCTTGTCTGTTAATAGTTACTTTATATATTTAGGTGCTTTTTTGTTGGGTGGATAAATATTTATAATTGTTATGTCCTCTTGTTGGATTGTTGCCTTTATCATTATGTAGTGTCCTCCTTTGTCTATTTTGTCTAATACAGATATTACTTCCCTGGCTTTTTTTTCATTTCTATTTCATGATAAATGTTTCTCCATTTGTGGGGGTTATTTTGTAACATTTATTTATTTTGAGAGAGAGAGAATGCAAGGAGGGGAGGGGCAGACAGAGAGAGAGAGAGAGAGAGAGAGAGAGAATCCCAAGCAGGCTCTGTGCTGTCAGCATGGAGGCCGACATGGGGCTCAGTCCCATAAAACATGAGATCCATGACCTGAGCTGAAACCAAGTGTTGGACATTTAACTGACTGAGCCACCCATGCACCCCTCCATCCCTTCATTTTCAATCTTTATGTGTCTTTATATCTGAAGTGATTTCTCTTGTAGGCAGCCTATAGATGGATCTTGCTTTTTTATCCATTCAATAACCCTATGTCTTTTTATTAGAGCATTTAGTCCATTTGAATTTAAATTAATTATTGATAGGTATGTATTTATTAACATTTGTTGTTTTATGGTTGTTTTTATAGTTCTTCTCTATTCCTTTCTTGTCTTGCTCTTTAGCCTTGTGGTTTGATGGCCTTCTTCAGTGAACTGCCTTTATTCCATTTCCTTTATTTTTTGTGTATCTGTTACAGGTTTTTGATATGTGGTTACCCTTAGGTTCATATATAACATCTTATGGGTCACTTAAGTTTGAACCCATTCTAAAAGCACTAAATTTTTATTTCCCCACCCCATGATGTATGTATATGATGTTCTACTTTATATCCTTTTATTTTGTGATTCCCTTGACTGATTTTTATAGATAGAATTTATTTTACTGCTTTTGTGATCCTAATTTTCTTCTATAATGGCCTTTTTTCACTCAAATAATATCCTGTAATGTTCTTGTAAGGCTGATTTAATGGTGATGAACGTCTTTAAGTTTTGTTTGGAATACTCTTTATCTCTCCTTCTATTCTGAATTAATAACCTTGCTAGGTAGAGTACTCATAGATGCAGATTTTGTACTTTCATTACTTTGAATATATCATGCCATTCCCTTCTGCCTTGCAAAGTTTCTGCTGAAAAATCAGCTGATAGATAGGCTTTTGAGGTTCCCCTTATATGTAACTGTTTTCTTTTCTCTTGTTTCTTTTTTTTTCTTTTTCTTTTTTTTCTTTTATTTTATCTTGTTTTGTTTTGTTTTGTTTTAGAGAGCACATGAGTGGGGAAAAGGAGCAGAGGGAGAGCGAGAGAATCTTAACTAGGCTCGACTGTCAGTGTGGAGCCTGACATGAGGCTTAACCTCACATCCCTGGGATCGTGACCTAAGCTGAAATCAAGAATTGGACACTCAACCAATTGAGCCACCCAGGCGTCCTTCTTGTTGCTTTTAAAATTCTCTCTTTAGGGACACCTGGGTGGCTTGGTTGGTTGAGTGTCCGACTTCGGCTCAGGTCATGATCTCACAGTTTGTGGGTTCGAGCCCCGCATCAGGCTCTGTGCTGACAGCTCAGAGCCTGGAGCCTGCTTCAGATTCTGTGTCTCCCTCTCTCTCTGCCCCTCCCCCACTCATCCTCTATCTGTCTCTCTCAAAAATAAAACATTAAAAAAATGTCTTTTAATAAAATAAAATTCTCTTTACCACTGCTTTTTGCCATTTCAATTATTATGTGTCTTGGTGTGGACCTCCTTGGGTTAATTTTGTTGGGGACTCTTGTTTCCTTTTGTGTGTGTTCAATAGCTATTTTGTATGAGGTTACTGTGAGGATTACATTTAATATCCTGAAGTTAAAACACTCTAATTTGAATGTATAGTTGTTTAACTTCAGTAACATATAGAAACGTTGCTCCTTTACAGGTCTATCTCTACCTCTTTAGATGTTGATGTCATAAAATCATATACCTTTATGTATTTTGTGCCTTCATATATAGACTGATAATCCTTTTAAATACATTTGTCTTTAAATTTTGTAAAAAAGACAAGATTTGGAGTTATAAACCAAAGTTAAATAATACTCGGTCTTAGACTAATGCTTTTTTTTCTTTAAATTTACTTGAGTCATAAATCATATAGAAAATTTTTAAATGTAGTACAAACCACTGTTACGATAATACAATGATAGGTCACCTTTATTGAAATCTTTATTTCTCTCTATGGCTACACATTACTGTCGAGTCATCTTTTATTTCATCCTACAGGACTCCCTTGACCATTTCTTGCATGGCATGTCTCTTGGCAAGAAACTCTCTGAGCTTTTATCTGGGAATGTCTTAATTTCTTTCTTATTTTTGACAAAGAAATAGTTTGCTGGTATAAGTTTTGAGTGGCGGTTTTTCTCTTTTAGCACTTTGAATATATCAACCCACTGCATTCTGGTCTCCAGAGTTTCTGATGGGCAGTCTGCTGATAATCTTTTCTGCGTGCAATGATTTTCTTCTATCTTGTTTTCATGATTTCTTTTATCTTCTGCTTTTGAAAATTTAATTGTGTGTATCAGTGTGGTTCTCTTTGAATTCATATCACTTGGAGTTCATTGAGCTTGACTGTTTATATTCATGTGTTTGATCAGATTTAGGAAGTTTTCAGCCATTATTTCTTCAGATATTCTCTCTACCCCTTTTCTCTTTTCTTCATGGGAGTCCCAAGATGCAAATATTGGTCTGCTAGATTGTGTCCTCCAAGTCCTTTAGGCACTGTTCTCTTTTCTTCAGTCTTTTTTATTTGTGAACAATAATTTCCATTATACAATCTTCAGTTTGCTGGTTCGTTCTTCTACCTGCTCAGATCTGTATTTGAATCCATCCAGTGAAGTTGCAGTTATGGTACTTTTCAGCTCTGGTAGTTATTTTTGTTTACTTTTTAGGTTTTCTCTTTATTAATACTTCACTTTTTCCAAACATTGTTTACTTTATCCACATCCGCTTTGGTTCTTTGAGCATCTTTAAGACCATAGTTTTTTAGTTTTGTTTTTACTATTTTAATGTTTATTTTTGAGAGAGACAGAGACAGTGTGTGAGCAGGGGAGGAGCAGAGAGAGAGGGAGACACAGAATTCAAAGCAGGCTCCAGGCTTTGAGCTGTCAGCACAGAGCCCAATGCAGGTCTTGAACTCACAAATCATGAGATCATGACCTGAGCCAAAGTCAGACACTTAATTGACTGAGCCACCTAAGCACCCCTTTAAGACCATTGTTTTAAGGTCTTTGGTCAGTGTAACTGCCATGAGGTTTTCGTCACTGACATTTCTATTGATGTAATATTTTCCTTTGGTCCATACTTCCCTGTTTCTTTCTTTGCCCTATGACTTTTGTTGCAAACTAGACATTTGAATCTAATAATGTGGTAACTTTGGAAATCAGATTGGCCCCCTTCTTCAGGCCTTTGCTCTGTTTGTTACTTTTTATTTCTTGACTGGTGTAGGTTATGATTGTGCTGGAACTTAAGGTCTTTCAGTGTTTTGAGCTTTTATCTGAGCATGCATTGTCACTTTCTGATTTTTGACATTTATGCAGTTTTTTTTGAATGTTCCAGTCTTTAATGTCTGACTTCCAAAAAAGGATAAAGAGAAAAATGAAGGGTCAGGGGAGGATGGCACTTGCCCATTAAATACCCTGGAAGTCACTTCAGCTGGAGAGTTAGATGCAACAAGAATGGCTGCCAGCCTCTTTGTCTGCACTTCTGTGATCAGAAGCAGCACTCAGAGAACAGATCCCAGTGTTTGTAGGACAGGGCCCTGCAGTGTGGGTGAGCATAGGTATAGGACAGCTTTTGTACCAAGAGTGGAAATTAACCGCAGTTCACTGTCCACATCTTCCCTGGGAAATTGCAAGCCTTCAACAAACTCCAGAGTTCCAAAATTATTCACATCAGACAGATTCTGCTAGTACATTTGTTATCTAGGTGGGGAGAGAATGTCCTTTTCTTCCTCCTCTGCCATCTCCCCAGAATCCTGTCAGTCTTGTCTGTTCTTGGTAAAATTTCTGCAACCTCAGGCCGCCTCTTCCTGCTACCCACATTCACTCGTCATTTGTCTCATGGATGCTTCAGAAATTCACTGCTCCTTTTTGAAGGCTCCTCTCTGTTCAAGTTCATCGAGGCTTTCTTGCTTCCACTGGTCTTTGATAGTCCCATATGTAAGTGTGATTTTTATATTATTTTGATTTTTGTGGTGTTACCATAAGAGTGAAGGGTTTCAGTGTTCTCATTTGACATCCTCAACTGGAAGTGATCTGGTCCTAATACTCATTCTTAATCATCTTTGATCTGTTTTGTAGATGGTTGCCAGAGTAGTTTTCAAATGTATGACTGATAATATAGTGGTCTCTAGTTGTTTTCTTACCCCTTGTCCAGCCACAATCTAGGCCTTTGCTTGTGTTATGCCTGGAAACCTTTTACCCTTCTTTGCTGCCTGAATTATCTGCTGATTCTTTCATTACACCTTTTCCTGAGGCATAATGTTGACTTTTCCCTGCAGACAACAAATGTTATCTTTATTATGTTATTTGTAATTTGTTGCAAATATTTACTTTATGTGTCTGTCTCTCCAGTTCTAATTTGAGTTCCATGAACATTTGGATTGTATCAAAGTAATTTTTTAATTTTGTGAGACTAACACAATTGCTTGAATGTAATGGCATTAAGTGTTTATTTTATGAACGAATGGAGCCATGCCTAAAAGAACATCTCAAACTTTCAGCAGATATTTATTTTCTACTTGGTCCTTGCCATCGTACTCAGTGCTAGCAATACAAGTCAAACAGGCACAGTCCTGCTTTCAAGGTACTCATTAATTTATTAATTTATTTACTCTTGTACTGAAGTGGTTTAATAATACACATTTAACATTTATGTTTCAATATTGTGATTTGTCTTATATCCTGACCCTTGTCTAGACCCTAATCTTAACCATTTATGAAATAAAAGAGTATGGATTAGATGACCTAGAAGAGTTACCATTGTTGACTATTACTAGATTTTTAAGCTCCTTGATAACAGGAATCATCTTTCACTTCTACTGGCAGCTTATATTATAGGGCCAAGTATAGTATCTCACACTGAGTGGTTGCTTAGCAAATTTTAAAGAAAGAGGTGATGTCAGTGAATACTTCAGATGAATTTGATTCTATTTTTCACTCCATTTATCTCGTTATGTCACTTCTCGATGCTTTGGAATATCTGTATTTCCTTAATCTAGTGCATTCTGAACAACTTTTAAAAATATATGCAGTTGGCTGTTCAACAATGCAAGGGCTAGGAGTACTTACCCCCCATGCAGTCAAAAAACTGTATACCTTTTGACTTCTCAAAAAAGTAACTACTAATAACCTGCTGTTGACCAGAAGCCTTACCAATAACATAAACAGTAGATGAAACACATATTTTGTATGCTAAAGGCATTATATGTTGCATTCTTACAATAAAATAAGAGAAAAAAATATTAAGAAAATCATACAGAAGAGAAAATGCATTTACAGTAATGTACTATATTGAAAAAATTCACATATAAGTGGACCCACACAGTTCAAACTCATGTTGTTCAAGAGTCAACTGTGTATATTTTTTACTTTATCCCCCTTAACAACTCTGACAAGAAGGTAAGGTGGTGGTTTATCTCCATTTTTCAACTGAGGAAACAGTATTCTGAGATCATAGCCAAGGAACAGCAGAATCATACTCAGTCCCAGGTCTCCTGACCCCAGATCCATTGGACTGCCACTCTGTTTCCTTCTCTGAAATGACGGTTTCTTCCTGATCTAAGTACCCCTGGTATCTACCTTTTAACATAGTGTATCAGTAAGGGGTCTTTGAGAAGTCATAGAAATGTGTTAGCTTTAGCAAAGTGAGAATTAATTGGTAAAATCATGGAGAGTCTCAGATGATTGGTGAGAAGGCTTAACATCAAACTGGGAAATGGACAGGAGTCAGGGTAGCTCCTGGAGTTCCAGACGCAGGGACCTAAAGAGACACCACCACAGAGGGACCATACTCCAAGTGATTTTCATTATCTGCTCAAGATTCAAAGCAAGGAGGCGCATTATGTTGGCATAACTTGGGTCATCTTTATGTCCTTTGATTAGTGCAGTGGTCCTCAGCTGGTGGCTGTTATGTCCTCCCAGTGGGCAATGTCTAGAAGCATTTTTAGTGGGGGGTGATTGCTACTGGCATCTAGTGGGTAGAGGCCAGGAATACTTCTAAACATTGTCAGCCCCCCAAAACAGAATAATCTAGCTCCATAGATCATGAGTGTTGAGATATCCTGGATTAGGGGAAGGCACCTCAATTAATAGTCCCAGCAGACCTATCCTGTTGGGGGGAGAAGGAAACTAAACGTTCTTACTAAAAATGATAGAATAGATTCTGGACAGCCAAAGACAACACAAAAACAGAAAAGTCATACAAACAAGAGCAATAATTACAGTTTGGGACTGTGAGGTGAATTACACATTTGTAAATGTAATACTTGAGGTGTCTCAAAAGCACATTTATAAAAATATTTGAAATTCTGAGCTTTAACTTCAGCAAGATTCTAGGGGATTATTTTTAAAAAGGATTCTTTGAGGGGCGTCTAGTTGGCTCAAGTCGTTTGAGGTTCTGACTCTTGATTTCAGCTCAGGTCATGATCTCACGGTTCATGGGATCGAGCCCTACATTGGGCTCCGTGCTGACAGCCTAGAGCCTGCTTGGAATTCTCTCTCTCCTTCTTCTCTCTGTCCCCTTGCCGCTTGCATATGCACGCTCTTTCTCTCTCTCTTTCTTTCTCTCAAAATACGTAATAAAATAAACATTTTTTTAAAAAGGGTTCTTTGGGGGCACCTGGGTGGCTCAGTCAATTAAGTGTCTGACTCTTGATTTCAGTTCAGGTCATGATCTTATGGTTGTGAGATCAAGCCCTGTGTCCAGCTCTGCGCTGTAAGCGCAGATTTTTGGGATACTCTTTCTCCCTTTTTCTGACTCTTCCCCACTTTTTCTCTCTCTCAAAAATAAACATTTAAAAAATTTTTGTTTAATGTTTATTTATTTTTGAGAGAGACAGAGTATGAGCAGGGGAGGGCCAGAGGGAGATGGAGACACAAAATCTGAAGCTGTCAGCACAGAGCCTGACACGGGGCTGGAACCCACTAGCTGTGAGATCATGACCTGAACCAAAGTTGGACACTTAACAACCGAGCCACCCAGGTGCCTCAAATAACCATTTTTTTTAAAAAAAAAAGGATGCTTGGGGCGCCTGGGTGTTTCAGTAGGTTAAGCATCCAACTTTGGCTCGGTCATGATCTCATGGTTTGTGAGTTTGAGCCCTACGTAAGGCTTTCTGCTGTCAACACAGAGTCCACTTTGGATCCTTTGTCCCCCTCTTTCTTTGCCCCTCTCCCACTCAACGCTCTTTCTTCCTCTCTCTCTCTCTGTCTCTCAAAAATAAATAGAACATTTAAAAAAAATAGGATTCTTTGAATTGAAACTTAAAAAGAATAAATGTATAAAGAATGTATAGTGTATATATATTTAATTCAGTAATAATTTAGGTTTCTGAGGGGAATTGTGAATAACCTATACGATTTGATTAGAATCAAACTACCACTTACGGACTGTGGACTAAACTAAAGCACTTTTCAGGGAACTTCTAGTTTAAAGTTAGAACAGCTTAGGGGCACCTAGGTGGTTCAATCAGTTAAGCATCTGACTCTTGATTTCAGCTCAGATCATGATTTCATGGTTGTGAAATAGAATCATGTGTCAGGCTCAGGGCTGGGTGTGGAGCCTACTTAAGATTCTCTCTCCCCCTCTCCCTCTGCACTTCCCCTGCCTGTGTACATGAGCATATTCTCTCTCTCTCTCTCTCTCTCTCTCTCTCTCTCTCTCTCCCAAAAAAAAAAAGAACAGCTTATTCTCTTGAACTATTGAAATCAAACACAGCTAGAACATAATTATATTCTCTAAATGGGAAAAGCATTATTCTTCAAACTGATTGAACCCAGCATCCAAATTTGATTTGGATCCATGGATAATTTACCATAACTGTATGCTAATTTTAATTATTTAGTAAAAATGTTTCACATTATACCTGATTGTAGGATAATATTTTGTAAGGGATCCTTTCACTTGTTAGCAACTTTAGATGTTGCTTGTACATAAAAATGTGAAGAAGATGGATCTGTGGGTTGTGCAGTCCTATGTTAGAATTTCTCTAACACTTACCTTGTTCTTTGTCTAAATGGTAATTCATGTGAAATACAAGTCAAAGGAAGGTTGATTCATCCCATAATTTTCCTACCATTTCTTTCAACTTTGTTCATATTTTTTGAGTATGGGCCTTATGTATGTGACTCATCACTGGCTTATTTTACTTTCATAGTTTATAACACTTTTGCTGTACCAGGTCTGTTTTACTACCCTGAGGAAGTCTAGAAATGACTAGAAGCTTTTCCTCCCTTCCCTTCTGACATGGTGGCTTTGGGCCCAGCTGTCAGAGGGACCTACTGCCAGATTGCCAAGCTGTGTGCTGAGTGAGCTTCATACTGCCTGCGGTCATCAACCCCAGACTCCATAGTTCACCTCAGGAGGGTGTCGTTTCAGGTGAACCACTGTCTCCCCGAGAAGATTGTGGTATACCGTGACGGAGTGTCTGATGGCCAACTAAAGACAGTTGCCAACTATGAGATTCCTCAGCTACAGAAGTGTTTTGAAGCTTTTGAGAATTATCAGCCCAAGATGGTAGTATTTGTAGTTCAGAAGAAAATCAGTACCAATTTGTACCTGGCTGCTACTGAGCACTTTGTGACTCCCTCCCCTGGGACTGTGGTAGATCATACCATAACAAGCTGTGAGTGGTAAGTGGGGAAAACATTATATTTCAGCAAGAATAGGTTGGAGGGGTTATTTGTTCCTTGGGTATTGGAATGGGGAGGTTGACTAGAGAGATGTGGAATGGAATCCTCAGAGATTTTATGGTCATAAAATATTTTCAAAACAACTGAAGAACAAACCAACAATAAATCTTTTACCTCTTAAGTATAAAATATTGAACGCACATTCTTTTCCTAAGATTATGTATGCTTTTAACTTCCTGCACACAGATTTGGTAGTTTCTGCTACCAATCCCTTTTTTTTTTTTTTTCTTAACAATTTTAAGTAATTTTACACTCAATGTGGGACTCAAACTTACAACTCTGAGATGAAGAGTCACACACTATTAACTGAGCCAATCAGGTACCCCTCTAATACCATATACTGTTGAGTCCAGATTCCTGAGCTGTAATATGGTTTGGTCTGTGTGTATCCTTGATCCAGTCATTTGACCTCTCTGAGCCTTGGGTGAAGGAGGCAAAATGATCACCAAGATCTTTTTCAGCTCTCTTTGGCCAAATCTGACCATATCATTTCTTTGTACTTTTTCCTTCCTAGGGTGGACTTCTACCTTCTTGCCCATCACGTACGGCAGGGTTGTGGCATTCCTACCCATTATGTCTGTGTTCTCAACACTGCAAACCTGAGTCCTGATCACATGCAGAGGTGAGCTGACCAGTAACTTACTCTTTCTCATAATTAATCATGGCCAACTAGCTAAGATGGGGTCACTGCCACCTGACTGGAATATTTACCCTTTAATTTTTTTCATGTCTTTCATAATGGTATTTTTTTTGAAGAGTGATTGGTAATTCCTATGCACTTTAAAATTACTTGAAGAGCTTAAAACAAAACATTGGTAAAGCTGATGCCCAGGCTTTACCCCAAGCATTCTTAGGCATTCGTATTTTAAGAACTGCTCTGGGGGCGCCTGGGTGGCTCAGTCGGTTAAGCGGCCAACTTCGGCTCAGGTCATAATCTCGCGGTCCGTGAGTTCGAGCCCCGCGTCAGGCTCTGTGCTGACAGCTCAGAGCCTGGAGCCTGTTTCAGATTCTGTGTCTCCCTCTCTCTGACCCTCCCCTGTTCATGCTCTGTCTCTGTCTCAAAAATAAATAAACGTTAAAAAAAAAAAAAAAAAAAGAACTGCTCTGGGGGTGCTTGGGTGGCTCAGCTGGTTAAGAGTCTGAATTTTGATTTCTGCTTAGGTAATGATCTCATAGTTCATGAAATCAAGCCCCACATCCGATCTGTGCTGACAGCAGGGAGGCTGCTTGGGATTCTCTCTCTATGGCCCTCCTATGCTCACTTGCATGTGCTTGCACACATTCTTTCTCTCTCTCTCAAAATAGGTAAACATTTTTAAAATTTTGTTTATTTTACTTAAAACAATTTTTCAATTTTTTAATGTTTATTTATTTTTAAGAGAGAGAGAGAGAGAGAGAGAGACAGAGACAGAGTTTAGGGGCGGGGGGAGGAAGAGAGAGAGAGGGAGACACAGAATCCAAAGCAGGCTGTAGGCTCTGAGCTGTCAGCACAGAGCCCAATGTGGAGCTCAAACCCACGAGTTGTGAGATCATGGCCTGAGCTGAAGTCAGATGCTCCACTGACTGAGCCATCCAGGTGCCCCTTATTTATTTATTTTTGAGAAAGAGAAAGTATGAGCTGGGGAGAGGCAGAGAGAGGAGAGAGAGAGCATCCCAAGCAGGCTTGCACTGTCAGAGCAGAGCCTGACACGGGGCTCAAACCCATGAATCGAAGTCAGAAGCTCAACCAACTGAGCCACCCAAGTGCCCCAAACATTTTTTTAAAAAATAATTCTTTTAAGAAAAGAAACTACTCTGGATAATTACAACACACAGCCAGTTTTGAGACCCAATGTCATCGGGCTCAGATTATTTCAGTACTTTGCTGGGGTACTTAACGCATTCTTCAGCCTATTCTTGAGGCAAAAAAAAAAAAAAAAATTCTGTTGTTTTCCTTGTTTCAGTCTAAAAATGAGGGTACCTAAAGTGAGAGAATTTACCCATGTCCTCTTACTTACAAATAGAAATGAAATGAAATAATTCCACTTAAAAGTAATGATTCCCAAAAGTTGCATCATGTATTTCTTAGTTCCCCAGTTTTCTGGAAAGCATGCTGTGTGTCATACACCCATTAGTACCTAATCATGTCCCAAAATTAAAGGTGGAGAGTGATTTGGATCCTATTTTCTTCTTGGCCTACAGGTTGACTTTCAAGCTGTGCCACATGTACTGGAACTGGCCTGGCACCATCAGAGTCCCAGCTCCCTGCAAGTATGCCCACAAGCTAGCTTTTCTGTCAGGACAGATCTTGCATCATGAACCAGCCATCCAGCTGTGCGAAAACCTGTTCTTCCTGTGACTGGGCAGCCAGGATATGGGTGCTTAGGGAGATTAGACTTCTGAACTCAGCTGCAACTCAGGCAGGATCAAGAGGGACCCAAGGGGTTTTTGTGTTGGTGGTGGGTTGTTGTGTGTGTGTGTGTGTGTGTGTGTGTGTGTTTTTACCAACCTGGTAGAATAAGATTTCTTTTTTCTTTTTTTTCTCTTTTATACCTGATATCACCAAGAAGTAAGTTCCATTTCTAAATATCAGCTGGAAATTTCCTTGTTGCCTTTGTAGAGCAAGTGGTGGCAGTACAGGTCCTGTATATATGGAGGGGGTGAATACAAGGGAACCTCATAGCCCCCATAGCCAACATGAGCTGTGGAAACCTGCAGAAACAGCAGTTACACCTTGTAAGTTATGCTTACTAAGCACTTCCTATTTCTGTGCCAGAGGTGATAATGAATGAAGTCATTCCAAGTTTCTTGAAGTAGAGAGTTACTTTATTTGGGCAACTGAGAAAGGTAGTAAAAACACCTGTGAGGCAAAGTTTTTCTAGATATTGTGATTGCTGGTAAGTGTGAAAGGCACATAGTAAAACCAGCTGGTGGCGTAGTCAAGTCCTACTGACCTAATCTTGTCTGGGAATTGAGTCTATGACACCTGTGCCTTGAGTTGGCTTTGAAACTTTGAAAGGGGCATTTAGCCATTCCTTGGCCTCCTGAGAAAGGCCAGATGAAGTTTTTTTCTGTATATTTTAGTTGCTTTACAGTGTACCATGTTGATTTCTTCCTATACCACCTCCCCCGCCCACCCCACACCCCACACATTGGCTCTTTGTTATTGATCTTTAATAAAGTTTCAGCTTTTAAATTAAGAATCAGAACACGGTGAAATTCAACAGCTAGGAAGATTCATGATGGAGTGAGTCTTTCTTAAACCTTTTTCCTGGCTATGTGGCCTTCTTTTCGTTGATGTGTTTGTAAATGGAATCACTCATTTCCCTTGCTCAATAACCTATTCCTGGCTGTTGGCTCATATTGTTAGGAATTTTTCTGAATCCAGCTTAAGATTTCCAAAAGTCAGCTTTGGAAAACATGACACTCCTGCCAGAGTCCAGACATTTCAGCTTAGAAAATTGTCAATATGTCTGTGGGGTTTTTTTGTGTTTATTTTTCCCTGTTTTAAAATCCTCTGACCCCGTCAGGGTTAATTCAGTTTTAACTTGCTTTAACTGGTTTTAAACGCCAATTTTATTTACCCGTTTCAAATTTGTATTTATTTATTTATTTTTTGGTGTGATGGCAGGGAGGGGACAAAGCAGAAACTCCCATTTTATATAATAGTGTCTGAGAAGAGAAACTTTAGCTTAAAACTCGTTAGAAGAATAAAAGTAAGCAAGTTTTCAGTTTGTTGCAGTGCCCCACAGAGGTTGAGGAACTTTGAATGAGTGTTGCTAGTCCTGAAGTGCACTACTAGTTTCATTTAGAGTGTGGGACATAGGGCAAGGCTAAAGCCTGGAATTTAAAACCCACTGAATCAAACAAATTGGACCACTGGTCTCCGTCTCAACAGATCAGCTTTCTGATTCTCTGTGGAAGCATTTTGAATTTCTCTTTTGAAGTTGGATTTCCTAATACTCATTTTCTCTTATATAATCAGAAAAGACAAATGCTTGAATATAATACAAAATTTCTTCACTTTTTATTCCTGTTCTCTTGCTTTTTTTTTCAGTCTTAATGTGCAGTGATTGGGCTGTGGGGTGGGAAATAAATAAAAACAAATTTGTATAAACATGTAGTTGTGTTTGAAATAGTGCTGTTGATATATTGATATAGTTCTTTTCCTTTGTAGAGCTGTATAGCATTTGTTAGAATTACTGATTTATTACTCAGCAAGCAAGGTGCAGCTTCAGTAGTATTAGGTAATTTCACTGTGATCTAGTAGTAACATTTCTTGGAAAATAAGACTAATAGTCTTACTTCTGGGACAATTGAGGGGTGTGTGTGTATGTGTTGTTTTTCAAATCTGTTTTCCCATCAGACAGTTTCTATTAGCCTATGTGAAAGCTCCAAGAGTGGCCTCTTCTCTCCCCTTATTCTAATGCTTGCCCTTCTTTCCATATACTTTACAGTGTGTCTGTACCCCCTTAAAAATACCTTCCCAAAGCACCCTGGTTGCTTGCTTCACTACTACATCTCTTTCAGTTTATTTAGAAACTCCATTCTGAAATGGTGCAGTGCTTCTTGAACTCATTCTCAAGAGAACCAATTTTTTAAAAAGTAGGCTCTTTGCCCAACATGGGACTTGAACTCATGACCCCAGATCAAGAGTCACATGCTCTACGGACTGAACCATCTAGCCACCCCTAGACAGAACCTAGTTTCTGTACAATGTTATAGGGCCCTTTTCATTGGGCAACATTTTGTTGAATGATGTGAAAAAGGAAGAAGTTTTTTAAATGACTGTCTTTCTACATTGAAAACAAAATTTGTGCCTGAAATTTCTCAGTGATTTGAGATTATTGGAGAAGACCCTACTTTCACTTTGTGGCTCCATACCTAGCTTTATCTGAGTTTCTTAGTTTTCCTGTCTGGATTTATTTTGTTTCTTTAAAAAATGAGGAAAATCAAGAGAATGAGAAAATGACCCATAGACTAGGAGAAAGTATTTGCCAAAAATATTGGTAAAAGACTTATCCAAAATATACAAAGAACTCTTAATAGGAAGAAAACAAACAGCCAGATTAAAAATTGGGCAAAAGACATGACCAGACTTCTCATTAAAGATATATACTTGGGGGGCGCCTGGGTGGCTCAGTCGGTTAAGCGTCCGACTTCAGCTCAGATCACGATCTCACGGTCCGTGAGTTCGAGCCCCGCGTCGGGCTCTGGGCTGACAACTCAGAGTCTGGAGCCTTCTTCCAATTCTGTGTCTCCCTCTCTGCCCCTCCCCCACTCACACTTTGTCTCTCTCTCAAAAATAAACATTAAAAACTTAAAAAAAAAAAGATATACACTTGGCAAATAAGTATATGAAAAGATGCTGAGCATCACATGTCAGTACAGAATTACAAATTAAAACAAGATACACACCCAGTAGAATGGCCAAAATCCAGAACACTGACAAAGATATATGGAACAATTGAAACTTCTGTTCATTGCTGGTAGGAATGCAAAATGGTACAACCACTTAGGAAGACAGTTTGGCAGTTTTTTTACATACACTCCAAAAGAAGTAACACTGACTGAATGTATAAAAAAGATCCATGTATACTGCCTAGAAGAGACTTAACTAAAGACCTAAAGACACCTGCAGGCTGAAAGTGAAGAGATGGAGAAGCATTTATCATGCAAATGGAAGTGAAAAGAAAGCTGGCATAACACTACTTGTCATCAAACAAAATAGACTTTAAAAGAAAGACTAATAAAAGTCAAGGGGCTGCCTGGTTGACTCAGTTGGTGGAGCATGCTCTTGATCTTGTGAGTTCGAGCTCCGCATTGGGGGTAGAGATTACTTAAAATAATAAAATGGTTAAAGTAGCAAAGGTTATGTGTGCTTTGTTCCAGTTAAAAAAAAATTTTAAGCAAAAATGGACACGATATGGGGCGCCGGGGTGGCTCAGTCGGTTGAGCAACTAACTTCAGCTCAGGTTATGATCTCAGGGTTCATGGGTTCAAGCCCCACGTGAGGCTCTGTGCTGACAGCTCACAGCCTGGAGCCTGCTTCGGATTCTGTGTCTCCCTCTTTCTCTGCCCCTCCCCTGCTCATTCTCTGTCTCTTTCTATCAAAAATAAATAAATGTTAAAAAAACTAAAAAATAAATGGACACTATATGATCATAAAGGGAACAATCTATCATGAAAATATAAAAATTGTAAATATACACCCAAGGTGGGAGCACCCAAATAAATAAAGTAACTGATAACAAACATAAAGAAAGTAATTGATAGTAATATAATGGTAGCAGGGGACTTTAATACCCCACTTAGATCAATGGATAGATCACCCAAGCAGAAAATCAAGAAGGGAACGGTGGCTTTGAATGACACATTGGACCAGGTGGACCTAACAGCTATATTCAGAACATTCCAGCAGAATAACACATTCTTTTCTTTTTTTTTTTTTTTTAATTTCTTTTTTTTTTTCTTCAACGTTTATTTATTTTTGGGACAGAGAGAGACAGAGCACGAACAGGGGAGGGTCAGAGAGAGAGGGAGACACAGAATCGGAAACAGGCTCCAGGCTCTGAGCCATCAGCCCAGAGCCTGACGCGGGGCTCGAACTCACGGACCGCGAGATCGTGACCTGGCTGAAGTCGGACGCTTAACCGACTGTGCCACCCAGGCGCCCCTAACACATTCTTTTCAAGTGCACATGGAACATTATCCAGAACAGATTACATGGTAGGCCACAAAACAAGTCTTAACAAATTCGAGAAGATGAAGTCCTGCCGTGCATCTTTTCTGACCATGGTCTGAAATTAGCAATCAACCACAAGAAAAAAATCTGGAAAAGACACAAATACATGGAGGTAAATAACATGCTACTAAACAATGAATTGGTCAAAGAAGAAATCAATGAGAAAATTAAAAAATGCATGGAGAGACAAATGAAAACACAGCAACACAAAATCTTTGGGATGCAGCAAAAGGTGTTCTAAGAGAGAAGATTATAGCAATATAGGCCAACCTCAAGAAACAAAAATTCAAATTAACAACCGAACTTCACACCTAAAGGACTAGAAAACAAAACCGAAAACCAGTAGAAGGAAGGAAATAATAAAGATTAGAGCAAAAATAAATGAAATAGAAACTAAAAAAAAAAAAAAAAAAAAAAAAAAAAATCAATGAATTCAGGATCTTTCTTTGAAAAGACAAAATTGATAACCCTTTAGCCAGACTCCTCAAAAACTAAACCTACTCTTACCATATTCTCTGGCAGTCAGTTACACTCCTTGGTATTTGCTATTTGCTCAAATGTGTTCAAAACTTATGTCCACACAAAAACCTGCATGCAGATGTTTATAGCAGCTCTATTCGTTAACTGCCAAAACTTGGAAGCAACCAAGATGTCCTTCAGTGGGTGAAAGGATAAATAAAATGTGGTACATCCAGATAATGGAATATTATTCAGCAGAAAAAAAAATCATGCCACAAAAAGACATGGAAGAAACCTAAATGTTTATTACTAACTGAAAAGCCAATCTGAAAAGGTATATGCTGTGTGATTCCAAATATTCTGGTGAAGGGAAAAACCATGGAGACAGTGAAAAGATCAGGGTTGCGGAGAGAGAGGGATGAACAGGCAGAGCACAGAAGGATTTTAGGGCAAGGACATTTCTGTATGATATTGTAATGATGGATAGATGTCATTATATATTCATCCAAACCTGTAGAATGTGAAACATTAAGCATCAACCCTGATATAAATTATGGACTTTGGGTGATTATGATGTGTCAATGTAGGTTCATCAGTTGTGACACATGGGTCATTCTGGTAGGGGATATTGGTAGTGGGGGAAGCTGTGTGTACATGGGAAATCTCTACTTTCCACTCAGTTTGTGTGAACCTTAAATTGCCCTAAAAAATAAAATATATTTTTTTTTATGTGAGTAAACTAGGGAGACCTCTGGCAACATGGCAGACTGAACTGACCATACTGACAAATGTTGGCCAAAATAGAAAAAAAGATTTTTTCCTTTGGTTAGGTAGCTGAATTTGGGGGGAAATGGAATGGGGAATGGGAAAGGAAAAAGGAAAGAAAATATCAAGGTACAAGAAAGAAAGGGAAGCCAGAATGGTAATAGCTGATTCCAACATAGCTCCCAGGGATACAGACAAAAATGCAGGAGCAGGAGCCCCCAGGATTCTTGTTCCAGTTAAGGATAGAAGATACGGTCTCACACCGTATGAGGTACAGGATCCCAGGACTGAAATCTCTTGGATGAAGAGAGCTGGAATCTAGAAGGGGAGTCAAGGGTCCCTGCCAACCATCAGCAGCAAGGAACTCCGGGTAAAAAGGCATTCGTGAGAGATCTCAAAGCTTGGGCCACATGTAGGTATGTGCAGGCTGAATTTATATTAGGAGCATGTGGAAGGATCACAAGCTGAAAAATTACCACGAAGATTGGCTCAGACTGGTGAGAGACGCTGAGCCCTGCGGAAACAAGTGCAAAGTCAATTGAATTGCAGCCCAAAGAGGTATAAATGGGAACTATGCAAGAAAAGTGACCGGAGGAGGAAAAAAAGAAAATGAGAAAGTTGATGTTTGTCTGATAGGAGCTCTTGCAGCTTAGAGAATGAGTGACACAATATGAAAAGGTAGGATTTTCCAGAATTCAAGACAAATATCAATCCTCTACTTGGAGAAACTGAGGATAAAGAAAAGCACATTCACTTCTAGATGTACTGTAGTGAAACTATAGAACCCTAAAGACAGAATCTTAGCAACAGTTAAGAGGTGAAAGACATTGCTTATGAAGTTCATCAAACTAGCAGCAGACTGTCATCATTCAACAATAGATGCTTAACACAAAAGGAATAATAAAAATGCAGCATCAACTTAGAATTCTTTTCCCAGCTAAACATTCATGCAAGGGACAGGGCAAAAACAATGATATTTTCTAATAAAGATCAGAGCAGAAATTAATGAAAGAATAGAAAAACGAGAGAAAATCAACAAAATCAATTTTGAAAATATTTAAAAAGGGGCAAACCTCTAGCTAGTTTGGCAAAGAAAGAAAAGACTCAAATTACTAAAATCAGGAATGAAAGATAGGGGATTACTGACCTGACAGAAATAAAAAGGATTATAAGGGAATACTATGAACAATTGTATGCCAACAAACTAAGTTATCTTAGAGGAAATGGGAAAATTCCTATAGTTGTTACTTAAGTGTTATTTTTACCATTTGGCTTTTTTTTTTTCCTTTTGTCTGCTGAAAGCATTAGATGAGAACAGAAATGATTGAGGCTGAAAGGATTCTAGCTCTTTTGGCTGACAGAGTGTGGAGTGCTGGTGCTCTGACATGATTTTGGTAAACCAGAAACTTACATTTCCTCTGATCCTCTTAAATTCATTAAAACATGCAAAAACATGAAAAACTTGGAACGCCTGAGTGGCTCAGTCGGTTGAATGTCCAGCTTCGGCTCAGGTCACGATCTCACGCCCCGTGAGTTGGAGCCCTGTGAGTTGAAGCCCTGTGAGTTGAAGCCCCGCGTGGGACTCTGTGCTGACAGCTCAGAGCCTGCAACCTGCTTTGGTTTCTGTGTCTCCATCTGCCTCTGCCCCACCGCCACTCGTTCTCTCCCTCTCTCTTTCCCCCCTCCTCTCTCTCTCCTTCCCTCAAAAGTAAATAAACATTTAAAAAAAAAATTTTTTTTTAATTAACATGGAAAACTCATTTTTCCCCTTGAAACTATCTTACCTGGTCATTGGTTTCTCTCTCCAGTCTCTTTCAACTGTTCTGAGAGCTGAGGAGTAGAAAGGGGATCTTTGGCCCACCCTGCTGATCAAGTTGCCTACCTTGTCAACAGAAACCACAGAGCGAATTTTTGTTTTCTGAGTCCCCATCCCATTTTATACACGCTCATAGCTGGGGTTTTATTTCTCTGGTTTCTTCCCCAAGGCTGTTTCATTGGCTTCAGCTATGGGTAATCTGCATATCTTTTGGCTGGTAGCTGTGGTACCTTGTCAAAAGGGAAATAGTCAAGAAAATGTCAGGTTTTTGTGCTTAGTTCCCTTAAATATCATCCAACTTCAAACTTTTAGTGAGCTGGCCTATTCATTCATCCATCAAATGCTGAGAATTTCTTACATGCAAGATGTTATGTTAGGAGATGCAGAAATCTTTGATAATCCAGACAGTTTAAGGTCAAAGTAAGTTAGAAATAAAACTGAAATAAGGGGGAAATGCAAGTACCATAAACCATAAAATGTGGTGGGGTTTTATTTGTTTTTTTAAAATAGGCTCCATACCCAATGTGAGGCTTAAACTCACAACCCTGAGATTAAGAAGTTGCATGTTCTACAGACTGAGCCAGCCAGGCCTGAACCATATAAAATATTTTTTTTTAATTTTTTTTTCAACGTTTTTATTTTTATTTTTGAGACAGAGAGAGACAGAGCATGAACGGGGGAGGGGCAGAGAGAGAGGGAGACACAGAATCGGAAACAGGCTCCAGCCCAGAGCCTGACGTGGGGCTCGAACTCACGGACTGCGAGATCGTGACCTGGCTGAAGTCGGACGCTTAACCGACTGCGCCACCCAGGCGCCCCTAAAATATTTTAATTCTATGCATCATAACCCAATATTGGGTCCTGAAATCAATTTAGTGGGCTTGTTATCACTTTAAAAAAAAATTGAAGCAGGGGCACCTGGGTGGCTCAGTTGGTTAAATGTCTAACTCTTGATTTCAGCTCAGGTCATGGTCTCAGGGTTCATGGGTTCAAGCCCTGAGTCTGGCTCTTCGCTGACAGTGTGGAGCCTGCTTGGGATTCTCTCTCTCTCCCTCTGTCTCTGCCCCTCCTCAGCTTGCACACACACATGTGCACACACACTCTTGCTCTCTCTCTCTAAATAAACTTGAAATTGAAGTAAAATATAAAATATCAGTACATTGCATGTACAGTGAAACCTTAGATTGCAGGTAATTCTGTGAGTGTTCTGCAAGATGAGCAAACATTTCTAATAAATTTTAACTTGATAAAAAGTAATGTCTTGCAATGTGAGCAGGATGTGATGCCAAATGTCACATGATCACAATTGAGCCAATGGTTCTTCTCTGTCTCTCGCTGCGGAATTGTGGGTGATTGTCTTCCATGCTCTGATGCTGTCTCAGGCTGCAGTGTTTGGCAGAAATCAGTGAGTTTTCAGAACATTGGAAGGTGCCCACAACTGGCACTAGTGTATCTTTGTCACTTCAGAGCACCTATGGACAGTCCTTTGCTTTTCCATACAAGAGTAAGCTTGAGAATGCTTGGCTTCATTCTAGGTCAGGCTGCCTGCAGATATAGACCCTTTCCTCTGCTGCCTTATTGCCAGTTATATTAAATATAGGATATGACAAGAGTTTATTAATACTGTACTGTAGTCAACATCCGTGCAAGGGTATACAATGGCCCCCGTGCAGAAAAATGTTGAAAAGAAAGGCAGTAAGAGGAAGGAGATGATTATGGTGGAAGTAGGAAATCACTGAGAAGTACGAAGGAAGTTTGTGAGTGGCCAAAATTGCAAGATTTTGTAAGAAGTCTACATCTGCATTTCTTCTTCAGAGGAGGAGGGGGAAAAGGTGGAAGAATCACTCACTTCAAATGATATTAGGGAGTTGTGTAAAATGTGGGAAACTGCAAAATTTTGTAGAAAAACACCACCTGAATAAGTCTGTAGCAGTGTGAGTGATGAAACTGTTTAACGACAACGCAATGTCACATTTCCACGAAATCCTCAAAAGGAGGCAAAAGCAAGTGTCATTGGATAAGTGCCTTGTTAAAGTTGCTTGAAAAGAAGAAGATTCCATTGAGCCAATAGATAGCAGTGATTCAGTTAGTGATAGTGAAAGTCAGCCACAAAGGTTTTCAAGGTGTGGGTTAATTTGTTTTTCTTTATATTTTGTATTTTCTTTATTATTTTGTATTATATTATTGTAATCATTTTTACATGAATATTTTTGGGTTGTGGAACAAATCATCTGAGTTTCCATTATTTCTTGTGGGGAAATTCACTTTGATATACAAGTGCTTTGGATTACAAGCATGTTTCCAGAATTTGTGAGCGAATTATGCTCACAAACCAAGGTATTATTGTATTAGGGAAATTCTGGAAAACATTTGTTTGCTATAATGTTATTTATACTGGAGTTGCCATGTAAAATATTTTTTAATGTGGGTTACAGTCAAAAGAGTTTGAAAGGATAGGTCAAATGTGCCACAGAAGAATCAAGAAGCTTTCTGAAGGGAAGTAGCTTTGAAAAGTTAGAATTTTAATGAGTGGAAATGTGGCTCATAAGAGGAAAAAGGCATATTATGCAGAAAGAAATATAGAATTGTGGGCCCAAGCATGGCACCAGGCATAAAAAATTGAGTACTACTCAGCAACAAGGAGAGACTTACGGTTCACCTGAAGAATTTTGTGTGGGGCTGGATGTGAAGAGTTAAAACCTTTTGATTTTAAGCTATGTTAATAATTAATTGTATTCCCCTAATGGATTACTGATAGCTTATCAGTTTTGGTGGACTTTGGCAACTCTACCCTTCAGTCTGGTTGCAAACAAGTGAAATGCTGTCGTAGGCCCTGTGGTGGGGTGTCTTGTCCTGCCTCCTCCTGTCTGACAGGAGCCTTCTTGCCTTGTTTCCCTGTGTGTAGTGCTGACACCTTGCCTGGAAAAGCCATGGGATTATTTTTGGACCTCAGGTTTAAGAAAAGATTAACACCCCTGTGTAATATGCATTTATAGCCTTAAAAACTTTTCAGAGCTGTATGTGTTAGAAGCATTCTTGTTTGATTTAATCTCTGGCTCAGCTGCTCATTCCCTTTCCAGTACTTTAAGAAAAGGAAGGAATGGTATAGACTGGACCATTTCTGACAGCCCATTGGAGATGGGATTAAGTCCCAATGGATGACATAATGTCTGAAAAATACTCTGAGTTTAACCAAGAAGGACAAATATTAAGGGTTATTACAAAGATGAAGGGGCTCTGAGGGAAATTCTGCAAGAGATACCATTACTTTGAAATCACTTGGAAAATGAGAGGACTATCACCCCACCCCTTACCCAACTGGAGCACTGACTGTAATTGCAGGATGAGAATAATTCAATTTTAGAAAAACCAGGGCCGGGCTAGTCTCTTCACGAGTGGCATAAACAATCTGGCCTCCTCTGGCTTTGTTTCAAGGCTTTCTTTTTCCCTCTCTACCCAGTCCTTAGGAACAAGCTGCCACTGAACTCTGGATTCTCCCTGCTACATGCTCCAGGGATTGTCTGCACTGCCAGCATGAGGGTTCTCTCCAGAATTTGCAGCATGGGATACGGGGCCCCTTCCCTGTGCAAATTCACAGAGACACTAAGTGCCAGCTAGGCACCAGACATTGAACTACAACTGGTACCTGGATACCAACTGGCTACAGTTCTGCTAGACCTTTCCTGTGGGTCCCCTAGACCCAGGTGGCAGCTGGCTTAGCTGTAGAGGAAATAATCGTGATGTCCACCAGAATAGAACAATGGGCGTTTAATGGGTGGCTTATTTTCTCAAGAAATTTCCATTTCCGAGACTTGATATCCATCTCAATAGGACTATCCCACAACGGAGGAGACTCCTAGGACACGCCTCACCCCCAAATTAACATTTCTCCCTGACTGGGATTCAGAAATGTGGTTCCCTTAAAGAGCCTGATTATTGGGGGGGGGGGGGGGGGGGGGAAGGGTTGTGCGACATTTAATTGGAAAGTGAGTATAGTATGGTTTACTTGGAACTTGAACAGGAAATTATTTTAATTTTTGTTGTTTTGGCTGGTTGAAATATGGAGAAGAAACATCGTCTATGGGGCGTCCCCTTTTAGGGCACATTTCAGAATTGAGTTGGAGGTTGAGAAGCTTTTTACATTAATCAAAAGTGTTAAAATATAGACATACATATTAGGTGAGTAGCAGTCTTACTGCTAAGGGATGGAGGCCGGGTTGTAAGAGGTTCCCACGTGGAGAGGGAAAGGTCTAAATGGGAGTTTCCAGAGGAAGGAGGAGTCAGTCTGTGGGCCTAAGTGAATGAAGAATGGAATTCGCAGAACGGTTACAAGATGAAGCTGGTCCGCCTAGGATCCCGGAGAGCTAGGTCTCCGCCTGGGCCGGCGAGGTGCCGGCGCTGGGCCGGGTGGAGCGGGCGGCGGGCTGACAGCTCGCGCACGTCGCCCTATCGTGGGCCGGGGCCCCACGTGGCAGGCCCTGGGGAGAGCAGGGTGGGGCGAGGGTGGGGCGGGGCCCAGGGACGGGGGTGGGCCCTGTCGCTGACGCGCAGGCTATATAGCGGGGCATGCGCGTCGTGGCGGGGACGGACGCAGGCAGGGGGGCGAGGGCACGCGGGCTACCCGCGCGGACGCACCGACCGAGCTGCCGCTGCCGCTGCCGCTGCCGTTACCGCTGCGGGCCGCCGGAGGGCCAGGCTTGTGAGGTTGCGCGGGGCCCCGGTGGCGTCCGCCTGAGCTTCAGGTGAGGGCGGAGAGCGTGCGTACCGGCGGGACCGCGCAGTGCCCAACAGTGCGGCATCGCGCCGACAAGCGGCGCGCCTCCAGCGCTTGGGGTCACCGGGTGGGGGTGGGGGTGGGAGTGGGGGCCTGGCGGCACCGAGGACCGAGAGCCCGTCTCCGGACTCCGAAGCCTCGGGTTAGAGCAGGGAGGCGCCCGGGAGGATCAGCACATGGGCCCGGACGCTGGATGGAGGCGACACCTGGCTGGGGTGCCACGATGGGGGATACTTTGTGGTGAGGGGAGGGGGTTCGCAGCTGCACTCCTTTCGATTGGAGATCGCGGGATGTGGGAGCTAGATAGAGAACGGTGTTCGGCACGTAGACAGCCGCACTAAAAAGCCGAGAGGCTTCCTGAAACCCGCAGATAGGAGGACAGAAAAAGCAGAGGGAGTAGATGGGCAAATCTGGTGGGCAGTTCTTGGGGCAGCTCCGATGGGACACTGGTCTCCGGACTTTGCTTTCTGGGAACTGTGTTCCTACCCTGGCCAGATCACCTACCCGCTGGAGAAAAAAAATGCCGCGGATTTTCCGGCCGACTAGTAGCAGGAGCTGGAGAATGGCACTGGAGCCACTCTGATAAACCCTGAGCTGGCTTTAGCCATGGGCACGGTTTTGTGTGTGTGTGTGTGTGTGTTTTTTTAAGCTATTTTTGGTCCTACCGACCAAGTTGGGAGCTATAGCTCAGGCTGCCCTCTCTTGGTGGGTTAGGGCAATGGGACAAAATAGCCATCCAAGCAGTTTCAGGAATGATTCTGAAGTTCAGTTAAAGTAAAAGAAAAATTTCCCAGCTCGGGGTTGTGGCTTCGGTTTTGAGGCTCTAGTGTCTGCCAGGGCCTGGGTGTCCAATAGGACGCATGATTTGATGAGGGCAGAGTGCTCACCTGGGGCATAAGGAACATAGGGGCAGGAGCAACTTTGCACCTGACTTTTCTTCCTGGACTTACCCTGGGTTTGGATTTGTCTTTAGAGTCATTTTTCCCTGGAAACCCCAGGCCACGTGGGTAGGCTGCTGGGAAGTGGTGGTGGTAGTATGTACTGGAGACTGGCCTGGCTACCCTGGTCTCTGTCCTAGCTCCTCCTCTAACTTGCCCTATGATCTTGGGAAGGGGTAAGTGCTAAGGTCAGAATAGATCTTTTATCCAAAACATCTGTGATTAATCCTTAAGTCGTAAGAGCCAGAGAAACTGAGAGGATCTTGATGATGAAGCAAGAGAAAGAATGTCCAGAATTGTGACTTTTATAGGGTGGAATTAAAAACTAATATTCCATTTCTTGTTGGAGGCTCAGAGGTGAATTTTCATGTATCATGTGATAGCTAGGAGATAGACTAGTGGTACCCCTTCTTCCATTGGTCTGCAAGTATGACTAAAGGGCACCAACCGGAATTATTGGCTTTGTCATTTAGGCAAGAAGAATAAGAACTGCAGGTTCTATGACTCTCAGGTCCATCCTCACCCCTCTGGTTAGCCAGTACACAGGGCCTGGTCTGTGCTCAGCCCTTGGAGTAGCCACTGCCAAGTGCAAAGAGGGGATGAGGCCTGGCTCCTGTAGACTTTTGATGGGGAGAGAGAACATCCAGACACGAAGAATAAGGTAGCAACGCAAGAGAGGCCACGCTGTTGTGTTCCGTTAAGTTCAGAGAAGACAGCACTCTACTAAAGATGGTATGAGGTGGTAGGAAAATTCTGGACTTTTGAGCTAGATGAATCTGTTCAAATCCTGGCTCCGTCACTCTCCAGCAGGTTTCCTAACCTCTGTGAGCCTGTTCTCCCTGCCGTGAAGCATGTTGTGATTGTGCCTGGGACATGGTAGAGGTTTGTCATCATCACAGTCATCATTATCATCATCTGTGTGGGATGGGGTGGATTATTTAGGGGTCCCAGAAGCTTTTAGGTAGGTTGGGTTGTAGGAGTGGTATGAGCTCAGACTTAGTGTTGATTCATCTCCTCCTTAGGAACATGGATACAATTTCCCTGCCTTTCTGAGTAGGCCACTTTTCTGTGCCCTGCTGGAGATTGTCCCACAGAATCACTGGGCAAAAGGAAAAGAGATTTTTTTTTTCCACCTTTAGTTTTGGGAGCTACTCTGATTTCTTCAGGTAATAGAAGTATTCCTTTTCTGCGCTGATAATAGGCTGGAAGGACTAACATTGAGTTGGGGGTCTGGGCACTGGGTATATATCAGTCACTGGGCTCATTCTCTTTTCAAACCCTGCTCAGTCTTCCTTTTTCCCTACCTGCTCAAACCCACTTTATTCCAGAGGAACCTGAATCCGTGTACAATATTCATAGGATCTTGGGATCTAAATGGTAGTGCTGTGAATAGATTGTATATGTCTGGGAATTGGGACTTCCTTCTCCCTACTGTGCTAAAATAATTCAAACTATTTGCAGTGGATGCCTGAAGAGAGTAATGCTTAGGCATTTTGCAGAACTACAGACAATAGGATGTTGAACTGCAGGGACTTTGGGAATCTTCCAGTCTAGTCTCTTTGTTTTACAACTAAAGAAACTAGGTCTAGAGAGGTTAATTGGTATTCCCAAGTCACATTGCTTGCTAGTGACCAAGAAGCTTGATGGAGAAGACCAAAGACAGGTTCTGTTTTTATTCCTAAGTGTAATGATGAAATTGCTGATGATTCTAGTCTTTTCCTTAAAAACATGAAGAGGAAAGGAGCCAGTTATCTCTGGTGCTTATTTAGGGGGAAGGAAGGTCCTTTGCTTTTGTAGATAGAAGTCACAGCACAGTCATCTTCTTCTGGAGGAGTCCTGCTTCTCTTTCCAGAATGCCTTGAGACATGCGAGGATGGGGTGTGGAAGGGTCATGCCACTGGGGCCCCAGCCAGGACTCACTAGATGTCTACAGTGGGACTTTTCTGACCTCGAGGCTGGCAGATTGGCGGCACGCCAGCAGATAAGGAGTCCAGAGTCTGCTGCCAGCCAGGGGCCTTGTGCACTCCGGGGGTGCCAGCAGGGCAGCCTCACCGCAGGGTCTCTGACACCTACCCTTACTGTGGTCACCAAGGCTCCCAGAGACATCCCCTTACTGGGCCCAGCTGACATCCAGAGACAGAACTCCCTGTGGGTTCTCTGGGACCCCCAGAAGGGCAGGAGGGAGAGTGGCCACAGAATCAGCCTGGAGAGAGCTTGGCATGCCCAGCTGTGGGAAACCACATTCCCTGCCTTGGAAAGTCCAGATCTGACTGTGTTCTCAGGCCTCCTAACTACCTTCCTCCAGGAGAGTGCTGGGGTTTGATGGAACAAGGTGACAGTCTTGAATTTGTTACCATTGGGTCCCTAGGGGCTCTTAGTCAAGGCACTCAGTAGTTTTAAAAAGTCAGCTTAAAGTAGGGAGTTTTAAAACAATCCATGTTTTTTTTATTAATTTTTTTTAACGTTTATTTATTTTTGAGACAGGGAGAGACAGAGCATGAACAGGGGAGGGGCAGAGAGAGAGGGAGACACAGAATCTGAAACAGGCTCCAGGCTCTGAGCGGTCAGCACAGAGCCCGACGCGGGGCTCGAACTCACGGACTGTGAGATCATGACCTGAGCCGAAGTCGGACACTTAACCGACCAAGCCACCCAGGTGCCCCAAAACAATCCATGTTTTAAAGAATTCATTTTACTTTAAAAACATATGCATCTATTTTTCTTTATTCACCAAAACTGATTTAGGGCTGAGAGGCCTTTTCTTTGGGTTTCTAGGTACTCTAATTAAACTTGCAAATTGTATATAAAAATCACACCTACACATATCACCTGCAATTTCACGTTTCCTTTTATTAAATTTTTTTCACTAGGCTATATGTTCACATAGTTCAAAAATCAAAAGGTTAAAAAACCAACAATACATGTACACACACAACATACCGGGCAGGCAGTGAAACATTGTACCCCTGCCCCCTTTTTCTTACAGTTGGTTCAAGTTAGCACTTTAGACATGTTGTTTAGCACCTTGCTTGTTTCACCTAGCAACTGTATAGGATCTTTCCATATGGGCACATAGAACCCTTGGGTCATTCTTTTATTACACCTGCACAATATTCAGGATATGGAAGTGAGATAATTTTTTAACCAAGATACGTGGGTCACCTCTCTCTCTCTCTCCCCAGCCCGGAACTTGGGTTGGGTTGTTTCCATTATTTTGTCTATTTTGCTGTTATGTCGAGGCTGCAGTGAATAACTTTGTTCAAATGGCATTTCCTACAAGTGTAATTATGACTCTAGAAGAAATTCTCAGAAGCGAGGTTGCTGGGTAAAAATATATATATCCGTTTATTAGTTTTTCTTAAAGAAGTGAAAAGACGTTACATATGACTCCACATGCAGAAATCTACTTTTTTTTAAATTTTTTTTTTTTTTTCAACGCTTATTTATTTTTGGGACAGAGAGAGACAGAGCATGAACGGGGGAGGGGCAGAGAGAGAGGGAGACACAGAATCGGAAACAGGCTCCAGGCTCCGAGCCATCAGCCCAGAGCCTGACGCGGGGCTCGAACTCACGGACCGCGAGATCGTGACCTGGCTGAAGTCGGACGCTTAACCGACTGCGCCACCCAGGCGCCCCTAGAAATCTACTTTTTAAATACACTCACCTAACTTAGTCTTTTTTCCCCTCATTTGTAACCTGTCTTTCTAGATGAGCAGTTCTCAGACTTTTTGATCTAGGATTCTTTAATATTATTGTCTTTTGTGTATGTGCCAAATCTATTGATATTTACTGTTTTAAAAATTAAAGCAAATTAAAAAATTTTTCATTTAAAATAATATAAGGTCATTACATGTTAACATTAAAAGCATATTTCAATGAGAATGTTCTCCAAAATTAAAAAAGGAGAGAAAAAAAATAAAAAATAAAAAAGGAGAGAACAGAATGGCATTGCTTCTACATTTTTTGCTGATATTCAGGATTTCAAAATAGTGATTTATTACATGATGAGATAGAGAGATTATAATAAGTCTAATGTAAGTTTGCTGGTAAATATTCAGTTGAAGTCCTGAGAATAAACTGAGTTAATCTCTGAAAACACACATGTTTATACCCTAAACTTTTACCTTGGAAATCTCTACAAAACTCAAGACCACTATATTCACCACACTTCATTTAGCCTCTGAAACATGAGCATGAAAAGGCTTTTAACATTTTAATATTATTATAATAAAAATAGTTTTTACCTGACAGCCCTCCTGAAACGGTCTCAGGGACCCCAGGTTGTCCTCAAAGACCAGAATTTCAGAATTGCTTTTCTAGATCACTTAATTTTCATAGAAATCAAACCTTTTCCTTTCTGCACTTACATTTCAGTTGCTGTTCAGTTCAGTTATAACCACAAAAACAAATGGAACCAGCATGAAGAGGCTTGGGCATAGGCACAGCTGACTTGGTAAATGTGACTGTGACTGGTGGCAGCAGAGGGGCAGTTTGCTGAAGGATGGGTGGGGAGGGGGACAAGCCAGTGGAGCTCAGCTGAGAGCTTCCACTCGGGGAAGACAGGCAAAACACTCTCTCTGTTCTGAAGATACTTGTAAACCCATGTGGAGATGCTCCAAGAACACGTGGAAGTTTATGTGCTATCTTGTGGGTTTGTTAAGTAACGTTGAGTGGAACAGGTGAGCTACTTAAGCAGGCCGGGAGAAGGTGAAGTGATTAGGGCAGGAGTGGTCTGGGAAGGCTTCCTGGAGGTGGAATTAAGCCACGTTTTGAAAGTTATGGAGAAAGGAGAACAGGAGGAGGAGTCCTAGAGAGAAGGGCTGTGTGAATAATGGCAGAAAGATATATTATCCTGAGGCAGGGGGTGATCATTTTAGGGCAGGGGCTGATAGAGGGAAGAGCAGGTGACAGGCATGGCTGGAAATTTAGGTTGGATACAGGGGTTTTAGAGGGCTCTGGGCTCTAAGGTACTGATACTCTCCCAGAACACTTAGCTGTTACCATGTCAAAGACTTACTGCTCTGTTTCAGCAGCCCGCCCTCTCTCTTGGGGTTCAGACTGCACTTACCTAGAACAACTCTGTGGCCCCAAATCTATATCCTTTGCACCAGTCCACTGCTACCTCCTGCCTCCTTCTAGCCCTCCAGAGGCAGGGAACACCTTTTTATCCCATCTTAACACAGCCCTCTCTACCTTAGCATCCCCAAGCAACTGTTTGGTATTTTTTAAAATTTTATTTTGGGGGCGGCTGGGTGACCCAGTGGGTTGAGCGTCTGACTTCGACTCAGGTCACGATCTTGCGGTTCTTGGTTTGAGTTTGAGCCCCGAATTCGGCTCACTGCTGTCAGTGCCTGCTTTGTATCCTCTGCCCTGCCCCTCTTCTCTGCCCCTCCCCTGCTGGCACCCTCTCTCTCAAAAACAAACATTGAAAAAAAAAGAAAATTTTATTTTTTTCTGATTATCAAAAGTAATGCATGCTTGGGGCACCTGGGTGGCTCATTCCGTTGAGCGTCCAACTTTGGCTCAGGTCAGGATCCCACAGTTAGTGAATTCAAGCCCCACATTGGGCTCCCAGCTATCAACGCAGAGCCTGCTTTGGATCCTCTGTTCTCCCCCCCTCTCTGCCCCTCCCCTGCTTGTGCTCTCTTATAATAAATAAAACATTAAAAAAAATAAAGTAATGCATGCTTAGTATAAAGAAGTATTGGAGAAAAAGAATTGTAATCCTGCCACCCTGAGGCAACCTCTGTTAACGTATTGCACATTTCCATATAATTGTTTTTTCAGGATACAATTGCAGGGATCCTAACCTTAGCATCAAAATTTCTCCTTAAGCATTGGGTCTGCATTATGGCTCTATAATAACCTAGGTGACCATTTCCTCTTAAACTTTTTATTTTGAATTAATTTTAGATTTAAAGTGGCAAAAAATGTAACAGTTCCTTCTATCCCTCATCCTATAGTGCTTTTATCAAGAACAGGAAATCAACATTGGCAAAAAAAAAAAAAAAAAAAAAAGTTTTTAACATTGGCAAATATTATTAACTAACCTGCAGGCCTTATTTGAATATTACCAGTATTTTCGCTAATGCCCTTTTTTTGTTCCAGGATCCCACGTTGCATTTAGTTGTTACTTCTCCTTAATCTCCTCTAGTGTGTAACAGTTCCTGTGTCTTTTCTTCTTAGAATGGGGTTGTGCATTTGGGGCAAGAACATCACAAAAATGATGTTGCATCCTTTTCAGAGCATCCTATCAAAACATTCATGATGCCAGTATGTCTTATTACTGGTGATGTTTTCCTGGATCACTTGGTGAAGCTGGTGTCTGCTAGACTTCTGCACTGGCAAGATTACTTTCTCCCAAGGTGACTCCTTATGCCTCAAATCCCTTTTGCCAGGATGAGCCTATCTCCTTCAAGCGCTCACCTAGTTAGTTCTGGTCATATAAGGTAATTTCTGTGTTTTTTTTTTCTTTAGTTTCTCTTAATGTTTGTTTATTTTATTTTATTTTGAGCATGAGTGGGGGAGGGGCAGAGAGAGGGAAACAGAGGATCCAAAGTGGGTTCTGTGTTGAGAGGAGAGAGCCCGATGAGGGGCTCAAACTCATGAATCGCAACTCCTGACTGGAGTCAAAATTGGATGCTTAACCAACTGAGCCACCCAGGCGCCCCGACAATTTCTCTGTCTTAAGATCAATGAATTTGGTTAGCTGACACCAGCAAAATCCCTTTTGCCAGATTATGTAACATAATAACGGGAGTGGTATCTCCTGTTTGTAGGTTGTGCCCGCACACCAAGGGTGAGGGTTCCTGGGGGTCATCTTAGAATTCTGTCTGCCGGCCCAAGAGAACCCCAGATAAAAGTGATCAGGCCTTAATTCTAGCATCAAAATATTAGTCTCCAATGGCTGCTCTAGCAAATTATCACAAACTGGGTGGCTTGAAACAACAGAAATGTACCCTCTCCCAGTTCTGGAGGCCAGAAGTTTGAAATCAAGGTGTCAGCAGTACCACATTCCCCCCAGAGGCTTGAGGGGGCCATCTTTCCTTGCCTCTTCCAGCTTTTGTTGGCTCCAGCTGTTCCTTGGCTCACTCCAGTCTCTGCCTTCATCTTCAGATCTCCTTCCACTGTGTCCCTCTGTCCAAATCTCCCTCTTTTATCTTGTAAAGATACCAGTCATTGGATTTAGGGCCCACCCTAAATACAGGATGATTTAATCTCAAGATCCTTAACTAATTATATCTGCAAAGACCCTATTTCCAAATAGAGTCACATTCTGAAGTTTTGGGTAGATAAGGATTTTGGGGGATAGTATTCAACCCACTACACTCACAATGGGGGGAAATGTCCTTTGTAGACTGTCATTCACAGAGCTGCAAAAGAAAAGGGAGGTTTCTTTTTAAAATCAAGACAGAAAGCAGGCCTTGATACTGAGGCAAGGGCCTGGCCTCAGCCTGCCTGCTCCCATGCTGTTGACACAGATCTGGAAACCAAGTATAAATTATATAAATTTAAAAAAAATTTTTTTTTTTTTGAGAGGGAGACAAAGTGTGAGGAGGGGAGGGGCAGAGAGGGGGACACAGAATCTGAAGCAGGTTCTAGGCTCTGAGCTGTCAGCACGGAACCCCACGTGGGGCTTGAACTCATGGACCTCAAGATCATGACCCGAGCCAAAGTCAGACGCTCAACCAGCTGAGCCACCCAGGCACCCCACCAAGTATAAGTTATAAAGCTGCTCTAAGAGGCTTTTCATGCTTGGAATCCAGATGCTTTGCAATCCCAACAACTTGCCTTTGCAAGGAGCTCTCACTGAGTGCTAGTTTCCCTGTAGGATAGACAGGGCAGAGATTGTGGGACCCATTTGGCAGAGGAGGGGGATCTGACTTCAAAGAGTTGAGATAAATCACAGAATGTTAAAACTAGTCTGCGTCTAGTCTGGCAGTCCTGAAATGATCTCTCAGAACTAGATGTACAGGTACCTGGATCTTGCCCAAGAAGTTCTGATCCCAGAGAACTGAGGTTGAAGCCCTGCTCACTGGGGCGGCCAGGTTAGGGAACCAGGCACAGATGTAGTCCAGCCCAGGGCAGAGGAGGACTGCAATCTATCTCCACACTCTTAAGTGAAGATCTTTAAAAAGGGGAGGGAAAAGCCTTCCCACCTGGTCATCATTAAGCCTTTCCCATTTCCTAACTGGACTCTTAAAGTTAACTTTCTTGTTAAAGTAATACATGTTCATTGTAGAAAATGCAGATGAATAAAAAGGTAACAGAAGTTACCATTAAAGCCACCATCAAGAGATAACAATTATGCATTTTTAGTTTTTTTCTGTGAATGTATACATTTTAAGGAATGTCTGTGCCTATAGTTTTATAGGCTCTGTTTATTTTTTTCCACTTAACATATCATGAACATCTTTCCATGTTAATCTTTCCCCAAATAGCTAGCATTTATTGAACAGTTACTGTGGATTGGGCAATGTATTTATATTCAGTGTCTCATTTACTTTCTTTCTTTCTTTTCTCTCTTTTTTTTTAATGTTTATTTTGAGAGAGAGCATGAGTGGGGAGGGGCAGAGAGAGAGGGAATCAGAGAATCCCAAGCAGGTTCCACTGTCAGGGCAGAACCCGATGCAGGGCTCAAACTCAAGAACCATGAGACTATGACCTGAGCTGAAATCAAGACTCACTTAGCCTAGTGAGCCACCCAGGTGCCCCTCATTTACTTCTCTTACCTGCTTCTCAGGAGGGACTGTCAGTAGGCTTTGTTTTTCTGTATAAGGAAAATAAGTCTCGAATTTCTGACTTGACCCAAGCCCTGAAGCTAGTAAAAGCAGATTCAAGATTGACACTGAAGTCTGTCTCACCCAGAACTGAAGCTCCTAACCTCTGTGCTCAAACTATAAACATTTTGTTATATGGATTGTGGTACCTTACTCTAGTAGTCCCCTTCTATTGTGTACTTATTTATTTTATTTTAAAAAAATGATTAAGTAATTTTTGAGAGAGAGAGAGAACGCAAGCAGGGGAGGGGTAAGGGGTGGGGTGGACAGAAGATCTGAAGTGGGCTCTGCAGGGTCAGCAGACAGCCTGATGCTGATGCGGGTCTCAAATTTACAAGCCGAGCCACGAGATCATGACCTGAACCGAAGGTAGACAGTCCTTAAAGCCTAGTACCCCCTTTCAAAATGATTTCCATAGGACGAATTCCCAAAGGGAAGTATTGGGACTAGACAAGATGACTTAAAAGTTTTTTTCTGAAAGAATGAATGTATGAGAATAGCCAAAAACAATTGAAAGAAAATAATGGGGCACCTGGCTGACTGCAACTCTTGATCTTGGGGTTATAAGTTCAGGGCCCACATTGGGTGTAGAGATTACTTAAAAATAAAATCTTTAGGGGCGCCGGGTGGCTCAGTCAGTTGAGTGTCCAACTCTTGATATCAGCTCAAGTCATGATCTCACAGTAGTGAGATGGACCCCTGCATCAAAGCTCTATGCTAGGCTCCTTCTCTCACTTTCTCCCTCTTTTTTTTTAAAAAAAATTTTTTTTAAAAACATTTATTTATTATTGAGAAACAGAGAAACAGAGCATGAGCATGGGAGAGGCAGAGAGAGGAGGAGACACAGAATCTGAAGCAGGCTCCAGGCTCTGAGCTGTCAGCACAGAGCCCAATGCGGGGCTCGAACTCACAAAGCACAAGATCATGACCTGAGCCAAAGTCGGACCTTTAACCGAGTGAGCCACCCAGGCACCCCTCCCTTTCTCCCTCTTATTCTCTCCCTCTCCCCTACCCCCTCTCAAAATAAAACAAAGTCTTTTAAAAAATAAAAAATGAAGAAAGTAGTGGAGTTAGACTTGCTTTACCAGAAAAAAAATTTTTTTGGTGACATTGGGACAGGATAGGTAAATGGAACAAAATAGAAATATCCAAAACCAGACCTCAATACGTGTAGGAATTTAGCAAATAATGACATTGTTTCTTACTAGTTGCAGTCTGATTTTGAGCAAATATTCTATGTTTCCAAAATAGGGAGTTTCATGCAGTGTCTTTTCCTACTCTGAAAAGCTGCCCTTGGTCCTTTTATAATTAGGGAAGTCCTGTAGGCTCTATTGTAACTAAGTTTGTTGAGAAGATTAAATGAGCATGAGAACAAATTGCTTAGCCATGGTGCCTAGTAGACAACAATAAATCCTAGCAATTCTTACTGTAAAATTAAGGAAGAAAGAATTGTGGGTAAGTTACAGGGGTGTTTAGATGCAAATGACAGAGTCCAATCCATGCTGGTTTAGCAGATAACATATAAAGCATCTGGCAATTATCTGTGGGAGGTCCATGTTCCTGCTTGGTGCTGCCTGGGAGTCCCAGGCTCTCCTCTGTGTATATTTCTGCTCGCCATCCTTTTGCAGGTAGGACTTTGTTCTTGTTTTCGCTTGCCAGCCTGTCCCCTTGAGCAGGAAGGAGGAAGGGAAAGAGATGGCACCCATGTTTTATTAGCTACAACAGCCACCTGTATTTGACTTTATCTCTGTTCTTTTATCTTTTATAGACTCTATGGTTGAGGTTTATAAACAGAATAGACTGTTATATTGGATAATTGGGTATTTTAAGTTAAATTTTCTTTCTTACACTGTGACAAATCAAATTCTAGAGGACAGATTGAAATTTTTTAACTGCAAGAAAATACATGGGGTACCTGGTTGAGCGTCTGGCTTCACCTCAGGTCATGATCTCGTGGTTCCTGAGTTTGAGCCCCACATCACTGCACTGCTGTCAGGGCGGAGCCTGCTTCAGATCCTCTGTCCCCCTCTGTCTGCCTCTTCCCTGCTTGCACTCTGTCAAAAATAAAAATAAACATAAAAAAATATAATAATTATAAATCAGGAAAATACAGGTATATATTTCTATAACTTCAGAGTGGGGAAGGATTTTTCCAAGCATACTACCTAAAGCAGAAACCTTAAAGGATATGTGTGATATATTTACTTTGACTCTATTTTTTTTTAATTTTTTAAATGTTTTATTTATTTTTGAGAGAGAGACAGAGCATGAGCAGGGGGGTGCAGAGAGAGAGGGAGACACAGAATCTGAAGCAGGTCCCAGGCTCCAAGCTGTCAGCACAGAGCCCAACGTGGGGCTCAAACCCACAAACCACAAGATCATGACCTGAGCCTAATTCGGACGCTTAGCCGACTGAGCCACCCAGGTGCCCCTAGAATACTATTTTAATAGTCAATATTGGTGAGTATCTTAGGAAATAGGCATTCTTGTACACAGATATTAGAAGTATTAAATTAGTTAAACCTTCAGAAGGGTGGTTTAGCATATCACGTAGTAAGTTCTTAATAAATATTTGCTGACTGCCACTCTGGGGCACAACTTGCTCCTGGATCTCACTGATTACTTTCCTTCTGCGAAGACCCCCTTTACCCCTTAGGGCCTCTCCCATGTGCCCTGCTGCCAGATGGAGGTTGAGGGAGGAGGCAGTCAGCTTACCTGAAGGCCTTTCTCTACCACCACCTCCCCTGCCCCAGGATTACTGAGCTGTCCTCCCAAAGGGAGGAAGGGGAGGATAGACCCAACAGCTGTTTTTTTCTCTTTTTTATCGGAAGCCTGAAAGGTTGGTTTGTGAGGAAAGGGGGTGGGGTATGTTTGTGTCCTGCTAGTCAAGAAAGCCCTGTAAATCATGGGGGGCAGGGCACTCTCATCCTTTCCTGGAAACTAGACGGCTCCCAGCCAGCCCTGTGGACTCCAGTTTTCTTAGAGCACGGAGAACATGAGGCCTAGGGCGAGGTGGAACCATGTTGGCCTGGGGAAGCTGGCTCTGCTTTTCTTCCAGGGGATGAGCCAGAGGCGTTAGGCCCTGAAATCCTTTGCTGCCTCTTTCTTTCCCGCTGCTCACAATGGCATGTGTCTGTGCTCTGCCATCCCAGGCCCAGGTGACATTGATTGGCAAGTATATGTTTCAGTGCTGACCATTTTTCTCCAGTGTTGGAGATGTTCCATATGAGAGGCCAGGCAAGTTCTCAGGATCCTAGGCCCCTGGTTAGTTTCCAGGGGCAGCAAGCCACGACTGTTGTCATCACCTTTCCCAGAAAGGTGCAAAAAGTACAAAGTCACCCACTCCTCCAGACTTGGGCCACTAGCCAAGGTGGCTTCTGGAGTAACCTGACCAGCCCTAGGAACAGAGATTGTGTCCCAGGCCCTGCACCTCTCTCTTCAGCCACCCCCACATCTTGCAGACACTGTGGGGATGCCTCCCATGGCTGAGGCCTTGACCACGGCCAAACTGTGGTGTGTGCACAGTTCTGCTGGCCAGATTATGCTTGTGACCTTGACTATTCTCACACCACTCCCTCTTGGCAGCCACTCATGAGCCCCTCCCCCTGCATTTCAGGATGTGTGCAGTTGGCACATTTAGAGGTTATGTGCAACTAGGCTGAGACTCACAGTTTCCATCAGCAGCTGAGAAATTCTAGAAACAGCCTGTACTTGTGGAGTTTCCTTAGGTCCTTTTCTTCCCCTGCCATGGGGGAAAAGTTATCATGTTATTTTCGGCAGGATTATCAGATGGTTGCCCATCGTTGCACGTTTGTCTACGGAGTTGGAGGGAAGGGCGGCTGCCTGCCTGTGCCTGTTTCTCCACCACCACCTTCCTCTTGGATCCCCCACTACAGTTGATGTTTCTCTGCCTTATGTTTTTTATTCCAGCTCCAGACAAACTTCTCTGGCTCTCTAGGGGTCTTCATCTCTACTTAAGCTACAGGAGAAGGGGTCCAGTCCCTAAGGTTGTTAATAGTTCAACTGTGGATAGAGACCAAAGAACAATACGATTCTAAACTGTTGGCAGCTGGGAAATTAACACTTTCATTCAGCAGGTATTTTTGGGGGGCTGACTTAGTGCCAGCCACTCATTCCTCCACCCTGTGGGAGGGTCATAGACCTGGAATCTGCACCACTGTAGAGCTTACACTGTTGTAGTAAGAGACAGAAAATAAATATGTAATCAAAACCAGAGAAAGAAGACTATTTTATAGATAGTGACATACGCTAGGAAGAAACTGAAAATGTGTGTTGGGAGTCTGAATGACTGAAAGTGGACTTTTTTTCCTTTTGAGTCACCTGGCCATCCACTTTGTAGAGGTGACATTTGAACTGAGGCCTATGAAAATCTAGGGGGAAAGCACTCTAAGCAGAGGAAACAGCAAGTGCAAAGGCCCTGAGCTCAGAATGCATATGCTACGTTAAAGGGACAGAAAGAAGGCTGGGGTGGCTGGATCCTAGTGAATGAGAGGCCTCAAAAATGTCAGTGGGGTTGGCAAGGGCCAGAGGACAGTTTAGGTTTTATTCCATTTGTACTGGAGAGCCATCAGAGGGTTTAAAGCAAAGAAAGTGCTGTGATCAGATTTTTAGTTTAAAAGGATGACTTCTTTCATTGAGCTATCCACTTAAGATTTGGGCACTTTACATGTGTGTACTTAAAAAAGAAAGGACTGACAGCATGGGGGTAGGTACTCAGTGGAATCTGGAAGGCTGGCTAAGAGGTTTCATTTCAACCAGCCTTTCAACATTTCCTCCACTCAAATTCCCTGTGCTCCATCGGCTTTACAAGGAAAACTGGAATGGGCTCTTGTCCTCAGGGAGTTTACAGTGTAGTGTCTTCAGTTTCAGACAGTCCTTCCAAATCTTCCTGGAGGGGAGAGATCTTGAAGAATGAGTGGTATTCACAAGGCAGTTGTTATTAACATCTTGTAATGTACACTCAGTGTTAATGTAGCAGTAGCTGACTCACTTTTGTTTACTATTCTTCCATTGTGAGAATTGGTTAATTTATTTATCCACTCCTACTGATGGGCTTTTGGGGTTGCCTCCAAAGCTTTTGTTATTGTGAACAATACAGCCCTAAGAATTACTCTCTTTTTTCTCTCTGTTTGGGGTGGAAAGTTACCCAAACTACAGCATGTCTGAATTGCAAGCTAAAATCAGAAACCCTTTCCAGGAGGCAGTCTGATTGCCCCTTGGCATTGGGGTTGGGGTTGGCGAGAGAGGAGTAAGCCTTTAAGTCTGGTCAGAATGTTGATCCCTTTTTAATAGGCAAGCAGTTATAGGAGGTAGGGGAGTGGAAGGGCAAGTGGAAATAGGAAGTCACTTCTGTACCACAATGCCCAGACTGCTGCCATACCCACAGCCTTGAGGATATTTTAACCTGGGGAAGGGGAGCTGTACCCTTTGGGTCTTTTGTTGGCCCTGGTCTGTATCGGAGTGTGATAGGAGCCAGAAACCTGGTTGCCTTTGCTCTGGAATCCATCTGTGCTCTTGACAGCCTCTCTAGAGCTCTGGCAGAGAAGGGACCATCTGGAGGGAAAAGGGTCAGATCCTCATGCCCTCCTTTGCTTCTTTACAGAGGGGGCTTTGGGAAGATAGTCGTCTACTCCTGCCCTTGACTCCTTGGCTGTAAGCAGGCAGTGAAGTCTATCCCAGCCATTCTGTAATCTCTAGAAAAGGTGGGGGTATATCTGCATACCATATGCAAGTTCAAATGAATATTTACATATTCATGCAGCAAGTACTTCTCTAGGTCCTAGCAACCCAGGACTGTTATGAAAGACCTGGGAAGTTAGCCTAAAACATTAGAACCAGCCTGGCCTTCTAGGAGAGGATACTATCAAGACGGGGTTGTTGGGAGCCAGAGGAAGGCAAGGGTGTTTACTGGGGTGGTAGGGCCTGTGCTGGGGAGGGTTTGGGGTCAGGGAAGGAGCTTTGGCCTGCAGGTCAGCCTTCTTTTTTTAAACAAACAAACAAACAAACAAACAAACAAACAAAACACATCCAGGCCCTCATACCTTGTGGAGAAAGTGCTGGAAACACATGCGGACTTTCTGACAGGCATTTTTAACAAGTTAATCAGACTTCCTAGCCTGTGGGTTGCAGAGACAGGAGGTGCTGGGGTAAAGTGGGGCAGAGGCAGGATTCCGGGTGGAACCCAGGGTCCAGGCCAGAGAGTAGAGGCAGGTTATGGTGAAAAGATAGAGCCTAGTTGCATGGAGCCTTAACTATAGGTGGAGGGACTGAGCTCCGAGTTTGCTGTAGGGTGGAGGGGAGTGCCCAAAGTTAGCATTATAGCAGCAGGTAAGGTGGCATGGGGCTGGGGAGGGGAGGGGGGGAGGGACGGAGTGTGTAAGCAGATAGCATGAAGCTGTGGGTGGCACTGGTTTCTCTTCAGGAATGGTAGAAAGAGGGACATTCTGGTCACATGGCAAGGCCCACAGTGAGGAAGCAGAGGATGTGGTAAAGCCTTTTGCTTCAGTAATCAGATGGTGACTGCCAGTAACCTTGGGCCAGTGATGAGCCATGTGGTCAGTTTGGACAGTGGGAGAGAAAATGGAGGAATTACGATTCAGGAATGTAATTACTCAGTGCCCTTCCCTTTCCTGCCACTTTCCCCGATTTGGAAATATGGGCTTTTTCTTTCTTTTCCCCAGTAATCCCCTTTCTCATGAGAATAAGGCTCATTTATTACTCTGCTGAGAACGAATTACTTTGATGGTCACTGAGAAATCTAAGACCCCAGATGGAGCCTATGCCTGTCTATTGGGGCCTCTGGTCATGTGCAGGAGCAGTAGCTGGGCAGGAAGGGGTTGCCCTCTTTGGTGAAGAACTCTGGAACTCTAACGAAAGCTCTAGATCTTGCTCTGAGAGCAGTGGTCCTCAGACTTTAGGATGCATCGAGATCACCTGAAGAGTTTCTTAAACTAGATTGCTGGGCCCCACCCCAGAGTTTCTGATTTAGCAAGTTTGGGTGAGGCTAAGAATTCACATTTCCAACACACTTCCCCAGCTGATGGTGATGCTGCTGGTCCAGAGACTACGCTTTGAGAGCCACTTTTCTGGAAAAATCACACACAGTTCAGCATCTGAGCTGTAGAGATTGGCAAGGTCCAGAGTCTTTGAGGAGCAGTGGGGGGCTTGAGCGGGCTTGAGGATGGAAGGGTTGTGAAGGGGGAAGTTAGTGGTGCAGCAGGACATTGGAGGGGAGGGGTGGGTGGAGCAGCTGGCCTCAGGGCAAAGATAGGCTCCTTCAGACCGAGCTGTGGAGCTGCCCAGGGCCTGGCTTCTATAGAGAGAGCTTCACTGCGCCAGGGAAACCCAGCATGCCTCTGCTGGCTGTAGCTCAGGGTCTTATAAAGGCTCACTGTCTGAGAAGAGCCCACCTCACCTACCGGAGGGAGCCTGAGGCTCAGAGGATAATTCCTAACCCATTTCGGGAAGAAGACAGCATAAGAGACTTCTTGTCAGAGCCGTTGGTGGCCAGTTCTGCCCACAGCATTGCTGCCAGGGAGTTTGGAGTGAGCATTTACAAATGGCCCTCATATGACAGCAGACTGGTCTCAGCGTGATTTAGGAAATGATGGCGGTAGGTGGGTTGGTCTTCTCGAACTCACTCTGATACTTTGGTTATGAGGACAATGTTGTGGCTTATTACTCCCCTAGTAGTGGCTAGAGAGGAGCCTATTCACTTCTTTAATGGAAAACTATGAGGCCAGTGGCTGCAGTGGCAGAGGAAGCACCCCAGGCTGTGTTGAAACAGGGAGAAAGAAGCCTGGCTCTTTAGACCAAACTGAGTGCTGTGTTCTCTCAGCTGGCCACCAGAGAACCTCCTGGTACCCCAACTTCGGTTCTTAATCACCTCAAGCCCCTTCTCCACACTGCAACCAGGCTGATAAACTAAAGCCACAAATCTGATCACGTCTCTACTGAAAATGAGGTCCAGACACCTTAACGTGGCCTACAGGCCTTGTCCCTGCCTTGGCCCCACGAGACTCTGAAGTCCTTACATGCACTATGTTAACTGAGTCTTTCCAAACTCAGCTACATTCTGGAACATTCCACCTCACCCCCATTCCCTTTACTTTTACCTGACCTGCTTTTACATGTCCTTCAGGTCTCTGCTATAGTAATATGTCTTTGCAGGCTTCCTCCGATCTCTGACACTAGATTTGACTGTCCTGCTGTGTTCTCCACAGCCTCCTGTACCCCTCCTTGTCATGATCCATGATGAGTAGTGTGCACTGGCTTCTTCACCAGACATCCGTGGTCTGTGGTTTATTTCTGTTCTCCCCATGTGTTTATTAATGGTGCCTCCTTTCACTATCAAGCCCACTACTTTGGATAATAAACTATGGTCCAACCCACTGAAAGTGGAGAATCAAAAACTTGCCAGGCATCCTCGCACTAAAATTGCCATTGTGACTTGGACTTGCCGGTTAGCTGCACTCCAGTCTTAAGTGTATGGCTTTCCTCTTCCTCAGGATGGACCCCAGGATGTCCATTTTGTGGGTGTTAGACGGTGGCAGGGTTGACCTAATTCTGGAGCAGGCAGCTTCTTGATGCCTTAGCTACACGATGGCAGCAGCCATCTCTGTACTGCGATTGGGGGAGGAGCTCCTCCATCGGCAGTGTTTCTCTAGCTCTTCCCGTGATTCTCTAAGCCATTTAATATGGTACACAAAATCCCTTTCTGCTTAAATAGCCTAACTGAACCCTGAACAGCAGGGAAACCTTTTCATCATTGTTCTTACAAGTTGAATTGTTCGCTTTCCCTGCTCTGTGAAGACAGGTACTAGGCATCCCCAGTACCGAGCGTTATTCCTCGTATGAAGCCAGCATGCAATGAATATGTCTTGAATAAGTTAACTCTTGCACTCAGTTTTTGAGTCTGATGGGTGTAGGTAGCTTTTAGTTCAATGAATATAACTGAAATTGAAGGAATGGGGATTGTTTAGTCTGGAAGAGAGTGAGTGGTGTTGGCCACTGACTTCAGATAGTGTCTGTAGGCCCCAGGTGGGGGCGACAGGATGTCTCTGGAAGGAAGCACTGAGTTCACTGTTCCTATCTGGGTGTAGGAGTGACGACTCCATGCCTTCTAGCAGAAATCCTCTGCTTCTTCCTGTTCGCCCAGCACTGGTCTAGGCACTGTGTTCTGGGGAGGGCTAAAGGAGGGCCCTCCTTGCCTTCAAGGAACAAAAATCTGTTGGGAAGGATCCCTGGGAGACCAGATAATGAGGAGTCCAGAGTAGTTGGAAAAGAGTCCTCAAAGTCTGGTCCAAGACGGCTTCCTGGAAGAAGAGATAATTGAGCTGCCTTCTGAGAATAGGCAGGAGTCAGCTCTGGGTGAAGGGATTGGCCTCAGAGCTCCGGGGACGGAACAGAAGGAACAGACCTAAAGCTATGACCCTTAAGCTCTCTCATTTACCAAAGTGCCCTGCGAGGTGGGACATTTCATAGCTTAATTGTGCTGGGGACACACGGTAAGTGTCCCTGTGGCAGGCCCCAAATTTGAACCCAGTTCTGCCCAACTTGTCATGTTGTCTGATGATTTGGCCACTAGATGATATATTTTTCTTATTTATTTGACCTCAAATAACAAGTCAGAGAGTTTTGCTTCAAGCAGGTGACGTAAGTGGTGGACGTGAGCACCATGTTTCCTGAGCCACATGGCCTGACAAACAGGAGTGGACTTAAGGGACAACAGGTCAGAATTTTGCAACTGAGTGTCTGGGAAGTGGTGATGGATGAATGATCAGAACAGCGGTGACTCTTGCCCTGGCCTCTGGTGGGGAAGCCCCAGCTGGCCACTATTCCCCAGGCTGCGTGACTCAGTTAGTTAGTTTTGGAAGACTTCTCTGCTGAACGGTGGAGCCTGGCAAATGCACTCCCTCTCTCCCCTACTAGTCCAGCCGCCTGGACCTGGCAGTCATTTCCTTCACTCAGGGCTCAGCAGGTGGCTAAATCAGCTGCCAGCCACCCCACCCCCACCCCTTTGCCCCACCTCCAGCTGTCTGTACTGGGCCCGACACCAGGCTCTGCCCTTCCCAGTCTCCCTCCCACAGGCACTGACACACACAGTGGGGGCTCAGTAAATATTACCCAACAGGGAGCAGCAAGCTGCTGGTTCTAATTTTGTTCCCTGCTTCTGTGTCCCCACTTTTGTGTGTGTGTTTTCTCATCCTGCCCCTCCCAGTGATGGGGTTTCCTGGGTTAAGTAAAAAAGGCACTGCCTCCTGGTAACACCGCCCTCCTCCTTGTCCCCAGACCTTCTGCATTGTTTTTGGAAATCTCCCATGCTGGGTGGGTGGCCTTAGTTGAGCCAAAGCTTGAGGCTAAGGATCTGGTAGTGGGAGCTGAGAGGAGAGAAGACGTCCTTTTAGGGTTTGTAAGAGAGCTAAAAAAGCAGAAGGCCGGAGGGGGCAGAAGAACGGGCCCTTTGAGTCCTGGGCCTCTTGGGTGAGGCCGCCTGCTGGCTACACTGCCCTGTACTTGGGAAGGGGCTTCAGCTTGCCCTGGAGGAGAGTGGCTTCTTGGATGGTGTTCATCTGGTGGGTGGGGAGGGCCGCAGACTGGGTAGTTTTTCTCAAAATTCTTTGAACTCCAGAGAGCCAGTAGGGTGGTATTTACCTGAGGACCACTCTGTGAGACGACTGGTTTTCTAAGTGGGTCTGTTGGTACTTAAACAGACCACTGTATCGTTATTAGTTTGACCATGAACACTGGGAGTATGCTCATTATTTATAGAACACTGGGCAGTGTTTGTAGTCTGATGTATTGATCATTGCTTTTACAAGTTGTACGTTTTGTGCCATACTTAGAAAGTTCTCCCTAACCCCATGATTATAAAAATAACCACCCGTATTTTCTTGTATTGCCATACCCCCACCTCCCATCAATGAGTTGAAGTAAAGAAAAAAAAAAAAGGCAAATACTCCAAATCCCACCATTCAAATAGTCATCACTACTATTAAATGAATACTATTCTGGATAACCCTCCAGGCATACTCATGGATACATGCATATAGAAATAAATAATCCTGTAAAAAAGTATTTAAAGTTTCCCTGAATATAACAGAAGAAAAGAAAACTAGCAAAATTAAAGGAATTCTTAAGCTTTAAAGAAATGTTTTTTGCCAAGAGATTATTTCATGAAAGAGGTTTTAAAAAACTTTGTGAGTCATATCTATAATTACCCATTTTATTTTTATATTTTTTAATGTTTTATTTATTTTTGAGAGTGCATGAGCAGGGGAGGGGCAGAGAGAGAGGGAGACAGAGGATCCAAAGCAGGCTCTGTGGTGACAGCAGGGCTGGAACTCACAGACCATGAGATCATGACCTGAGCCAAAGTCAAGCTCCCCTCTAACTACCCATTTTAGATAGTATTTATTGACTCTGCTATGAAAGATGAGGACATTAGCATTTGCACTTTTTTTTTTTAAGTTTATTTATTTTGAGAGAGAACAAGAGTGGGGCAGGGACAGAGAGAGAGGGAGAGAGAGAGAATCCCAAGCAGGATTCTCTCTCTCTGCCCCTCCTCTACTTGTGCTGTCTCTCTCTCCCAAAGTAAATAAATAAACTTTAAAAAAAAAAAAAAGAGTTGGTTGCTTACCCAACTGAGCCACCCAGTACCCCCTCATCTTTTTTTTTTTTTAATGTTTTATTTATTTTTGAGAGACAGAGTGCAAATGGGGGAGGGGCAGAGACAGGGTGGGGACAGAGGATCCAGAGTAGGCTCCACTCTAACAGCAGAGAGCCCTATGCAGGGCTTGAACTCACGAACTGTGAGATCATGACCTGAGCCTAAGAGCCAGATAGATGCTTAGCCGACTGAGCCACACAGGTGCCCCTCATCTTTTGATTGTATTAATTGTTATTAGTGAATTTGTCCATTTCTGTAGCATTTAGATTCTGTCCTGTAGCCATAATCCCGTGTGTGTGTATTTGTGTGTGTGTGTGTGTGTGTGTGTGTGTGTGTGTGTGTGTTTGTTTTTAGGGGAGAATATTTTGAGCAGGGGAGGGGCAGAGAGAGAGGGAGAGAGAATCCCAAGCAGGCTTTGAGTCGTCAGCACAGAGCCCGACTTGGGGCCGATATGACGAACCGTGAGATCATGACCTGAGCTAAAGTCAAGAGTCAGACACTCAACCTTCATTTCTTTTTTGAAGGGCTTTAATGTTTACCATCAGTGCATTATCATGGTTTCTGCATTCCTGTGACCTTTATTTTTATTAGCTAATTTCATTCTCCTGTTTTTTCACTCTGGGAAGGAGACTATAGCCTCTGACATCTTTCATGCTTGAAAATTTCTGCCTGTTGTCCTTATAGATTTGTGTGACATCTTGGCTGGGAACAATATATGTGGGTTTCTCCTTCACTGTGTCTCTCAATGATGTAAACATTGTTGCCTTTTCTTCTGATACTGAAGGTTGCTCTGGTGAAGATGAAGTCTGTCTGAATTTTCTGCCACTTAAGAGAAGTTTTAATATGTATCAATTTTTGTAGTAAAATATTTTGGGGGAAAATTTTTCTTTGAGATGCCTGAAAATGTCTTTTTTTTAAGTTTATTTATTTATTTTGAGAACGAGTGCACAGAAGGGGCAGAGAAAGTGGGAGAAAGAGGATCCTCAAGCATTCTCCATGCTGTCAGTGCAGAACCTGACATGGGACTCAAACTCACAAACCATGAAATCATGAGCTGAGCCAAAACCAAGAGTCAGATGCTTAACGGACCGAGCCACCCAGCTTCCCCAAAAATGTCTTTTTTAAGTTCAGCATTCTGCATCAGATTTTTAAGTTGTGGGGCTTGAACTCCCATCCTGAAACCAAGAGTCAATGCGCTCTACCAACTGAGGCAGACAGGTGCTCCTCATTGCTTTTTTCTTTTTTCTTTTTTTCTTTTGAGAGAGAGTGCAAGCAGGGGAGGGGCAGAGGGAGAGGGAGACACAGAATCCAAAGCAGACTCCAGGCTCTGAGCTGTCAACACAGAGCCTGATGTGGGCTCAAACTCGAAGACTGTGAGATCATGACCTGAGCCGAAGTTGGATGCTTAACAGACTGAGCCACCCAGGCGCCCCAACTTTTTTTTTTTTAAGAGGAAGAATGCAAGTGGAGGATAGGGGTAGAGAGGGAGGGAGAGAGAGAATCCTAAGCAGGCCTCACACTGTCAGCGAAGAGCCCAACATGGGGCTCGATCCCACGAACTGTGAAATCATGACCTGAGCCAAAATCAAGAGTTGAGTGCTCAATCAACTGAGCCACCCTCATTACATGTTTTAATCTGTCTTTTCCTTCTACATTCACTGTGGTTATTTCAGACCTTCTTTTGTCAGTATTTCTATTTTAAATTACTGACAGAATTCTGTTCTCTGTTCATGATTATTTATTTATTGGTTCTTTAGTGATGTTTTTTTGTTTGTTTGTTTTTTTTTTTAGTAAGCCTGCATCCCCTTTGATGTCACTTTGTTTTATAATTTCATCTTTTAAAAAAAAATTTTTTTTTTTTTTAACATTTATTCCTTTTTTGAAAGAGAGAGACAGTGTGAGCAGGGGACAGGCAAAGAGAGAGGGAGACACAGAATCCAAAGCAGGCTCCAGGCTCTGAGCTGTCAGCACAGAGCCCGATGCGGGGCTCGAACTCACAAACTGAGATCATGACCTGAGCCGAAGTCGGAGGCTTAACCGACTGAGCCACCCAGGCACCCCTAATTCACCTTGAGCTCTGGTTTATTGCATTAATGTTCTAATTAACTTATTCTGCAGTGTGAAGCAGTTGTGAGGAATTGCTTTCTCTGGAGTTAATGTTTTACTTTGGGTCGACATCTTTGTCTTTTGCATGGTTCGCCTGCTATTCTCATCGTGTTCATGCTAGTGCTCTTGGGTTCTGTCGGCTCTAAAACGAGACTTTCTTCCCACTACATTGAGGCTGACTTGCCCCTCCACCACAACGACAGTAGGGTTGAGGGCCGGGTATTCATGTCCTGTTTTCTGTAGCCTGTAGCGAGTGGAGAGGAGCTGCGGTGGGGGAGCTGGATCTGCCCCAGATTCTGGGTTTTGGTAGCAGCCCCCATGGCGTGGGCGGCCACGTATCTAGGAGGTGCGTTCAGGTCTGTTGGAAGGGGAGGAATACTCACTGGGAATTGGATCACTTCCCCAGTTCAGTATGTGGCCTTGGGGCCCTGATTTCCCTCCAGGAGAGTCGCTCATTGTTCTTGTTCCAGTGTCACCTGTTTGTTTCCCAGCAACTTTTCCCACTACTCCTTAATTGAAGAGAAAAAGATTTGGCAGTTGTTTGCCTGCAGATTTAGGAGAGGTCAGTGAGAATTCTGGCTCCTCTGTCCTTGCTGTGGCTGTGAGGGCTGGGCCAGGCCTAGGAGAGAAGCCATGGATGGTGCCTCCTGCATTTCTTTTTTTTAAAAAAATTTTTTTAACGTTTATTTATTTTTGAGACAGAGACAGAGCATGAACGGGGGAGGGGCAGAGAGAGAGGGAGACACAGAATCCAAAGCAGGCTCCAGGCTCGAGCCATCAGCCCAGAACCGGACGCAGGGCTCGAACTCATGGACCTCAAGATCGTGACCTGAGCTGAAGTCAGACGCTTAACCAACTGAGCCACCCAGGCGCCCCGCTCCTGCATTTCTTAACTTGCCTCTGGTTTTGAAGTTATTGATCAGATTATGCCCATCTCTGTGTTTGGTTGCTGTTGGTGTCTTCTTTTTCTCTCTCTTTTTTTTTTTTTTTCTGATTTTACTCAAAAAAAATTTCTTTTTTAAATTTTATTATTTAAAAAAACATTTTTTTCAAAGTTTATTATTTATTTTTTTAACATTTATTTATTTTTGAGACAGGGAGAGACAGAGCATGAACGGGGGAGCGTCAGAGAGAGAGGGAGACACAGAATCTGAAACAGGCTCCAGGCTCCGAGCTGTCAGCACAGAGCCTGACACAGGGCTCGAACTCATGGACCGCGAGATCATGACCTGAGCCGAAGTTGGCCGCTTAACCGACGGAGCCACCCAGGCACCCCTCTTTTTTAAATTTTAGAGAAAAAGAGCATGCAAAGGGGTAGAGAGAGATCTCAAGCAGACTCCACACTCAGCATGGTGCCCGACAATGGGGCTCCATCCCATGACCCTGGCATAGTGACTTGAGCCTAAATCAAGAATATGCTTAACTGACTGAGCTACCCAGGTGCCCCTTGGTACTCAAATATCAATCAATGATCAGGGGAAGGAAAATTGTGATGCCAGTTTCATTTCTCCATCTTAACTCAGAAGTCTTTATTTTCATATAATGTTTCAACATACTTATATTAATACTCAAACTCTGCATGTTTATTTCCTCTTTCTGAACTAAGGAAACAGATCTAGTGAGCTCAGTGCGTTGCTTGGAGTTGCTGCAAACTGGTCTTCTCATACCAGGTCCAGTGGTCCTTCTGTTGCCAAAGCTAGAAGTACACTTCTTTGGTACTTGGACCCACTAAGACTGAACGCTGGGGCGGGAGGGAGGATTTGATTCCTCAAGACCTCCCCTCCTCTTCCCCTCCTCCTGGCTTTGTCTTTTGTCTGCAAGTTTCAGGGTTTTGCACGACTCCTGATGGAGGCTCAGGAATGTTGCCCCCTTGGGTCACCTGGACCCATCTGCAATAGTTAACCATTAGTGGGGAGTGTCTCCTGGGGAGACATTCCTACTGGGCTGACAGGTCACAGCCTTAGAATGGGGTGGGGGTAGAGACTGGAGAAAGACCAAACTATTTGAAGGTGTTCTACAGAAGTGAACTGTTGACCAGGAAAGAACCCTTGAGGGGAGCAGGGAATGGCCTTGTAGCTAGTTGGGGCCTTGTAGCTAGTCACAGGCCTGGAGCCCTGAATGTGTACTGAGGTCATAGGTACCTTAGTGTCCTTGCTGTCTGTTCCCAAGAGGAACATAGAGAACTAGACACCTCTTTTGACATCCTTTGGATTTTAGGTGGGGGAGAAAAACAATTGAGGGGAAAGCTTAAGGTGATTCATTAAGGCCAGGGGTTCTGGGGAGCCATCATTTCTATCACTATAGTTTCCCCTTCCCTCCACCCACACCTCCTCTTCCACCCCTTCAACCCCCATGGTCACTGTCTTTCTGTCTTTCTTTTGTATAGACAATCACCTTTTCTCAATTTTAAGTGCTTTTTGTAAAAACCTAGTGAGGCTGCCCTTCCTCTGATTGCTACCCTTTGACCTGCAGGTAAGACCTCAGCTTAAGAGTTCTAGCTTTATAATTTGTTGTGCTCCCACATAGCCCCATGCCTTGAGGGGCACAGAATAGGCACAAGTAGGTGGGTTTACAGACAACATTGTTCACCCATTACCTGTGGCTTACCAGTGGCCTTGGAAACAGTTGTTCCTTACCCATGTTTGTCTCTGGAGCATTCATCTTCGTGTTCATTCCTCAACCCAGAAGGCTCCCAGAGTGAGTGAGAATGGTGGTCTCTTTGGCCAGCTGGTAGTCGGGGAAGGGAGTGGATGTTTGGAAGCCTGGCACTCCCAGGCTCGTTGGGTCCCAATGTCCAACCTCTGCACCAAGCATCATAATCAGTCGCTGCTTTGACACTCTAGCTAGAAGTAAATGTTTTTGCCTCTAGTAAATGGGCATAGATAACCAGCAGCCTGTTAAGTACGATAGTTAAACTATGTCCACGGGACAGAAGTGCCATTTTTAGGATGAGATACTTCTGGATCCAGTGAAGGGATGGCAGGCAAGTGGAATCCTAATTCAGGAGCCTCCAAGATGGTGAGAAACCTAAAGTTTCACAGAAGGTCTGAGAGCAAGCATCTGTTGCTGACTTTCTTTTAGGATTTTTATTTCCCCCTAGGAGGATTGCTCTGGCGCCTTGGAGGCAGACCTAAAGGCACTAAAATAATTTACTTCTTTGAACCCAAGCCAGGTGAACAAAGGAGTGGAGAGACTCCAACTTGTCTTTAGTGGGAGGGCCTGGTCCTCTGAGCCAAGAGCACATTCGAGCCTTTGTCTCTTTCCAGCTTGTTTTCATGCCCTGCCCTGTTCACTCTTCTTACTACTCTGGAAGGTGTCCTTGAGGGCAGCTGGCTTGGCTCCTGGGACTGGGGGGAGTCCACCCAGGGGCCCGCCATTTCCACAGCCTTAATAGACCCGGGCTTCCTCCCACAGCTGGGCCCATGTGGTGAGGACCCCTGCCTAGCTTCACCCTATAGCTGCATCAAGAGCTGTATGTGTTCTCTTCCTCTCTCCTTTTTTTCCTCCAGACAATCTTCTATAAACTCTTTTTCTCCCCTAAGAATAACTAGTAGCTAACGAAAAAAATCTCCATTGGAGCAGAAAGCTCCCCTTTTGTGTCTGCCAAAAGGCCAGGGTCACTTGAATTTGAAGTGTCTTTAGCAATGCCAAGATCCCTGGACCAGGACTTCTGAACTGCCCTCCTAGTTGTTTTTAGATTCTCGGGGGAGTGGGTCATGTCTTGAGTGTTGGGTCAGGCAGGAGGTTCTGCCTGTGCATTTCAGGAGGCTCTCCTGGCCACACCGAGGGGCCAAGGGGCCGCGGAGTTAACGGAGAACAGATACTCTTTGTAAATGCTTACTTTGACATGAATGCCCAGACAGGCAAGCTTTTCAAGTTATGTGGACTGTCTCACACTTGAAGTGATTTTGTTTGTTTGTCCTGGATGTTTTGGAGTTGCTGCAGATAAATTTGAGAAATATAGCTGAAGTGGGGACCGTTGTTTTGTTGAAAGTGATTGTACAGAAAGAAGGCACCCTGTAACACAGGCTAGCCTCTAACGTGTACCTGTGGGGGTCCCTTGCACAGGTCTTCAGCGCATGTATGCCTGGACTTGGGGGTGCTTGTTGGGCTGATAGAAATTGGGAAGAGCTAGGGTGTCTGGCTGGCTCAGTCAGTAGCGCATGCGACTCTTGATCTCTGGTTGTAAGGTCGAGCTCCACGTTGGATGCAGAGATTACTTAATTTACTTAAATAAGTAAACAAATAAAATTGGGAAGAGCAGCCTAGAGAACCTGCAGGATTTTGCGGACCTCCTTGGGGACCAGGGTGCGTATTTTATGTCTCCATACAGCGGTGAAGTGGTTCAGAGTACGCTGACTTTCCCATCATTCAGACTGGCTTCAGTTCATGAAAAATTTATCTACTTGTTGCCTATGGATCATGTTTCCTAATCTCTGAAACCAGGTTTCCTCATCTATTAGGTGAAGATAAGTATCCCAGCTTCTCTTCAAGGAATCCATAACTGTCACGGGCTTAGCGGTGTTGGTGCTGGTGCCACCAGCTGCTGACCTCATCATCTCTTTGCCCTCCTTTGCCAAATCCATGCGGCCCTCCTCTCCATCGCTCTGATAGTACAACACATGCCTCAGATTATAGTGTGGCCAGGTAGAGGACAGTTTTCTTTGTACAGTGGATTTTAGCCATTTCAGCCTAAGATCCCACCTGCTGACTGTAACTTAACTTCTGGTTCTCAGTGTAGATTTGAGAGTTGTTAGTCTCAAAGTAACACTTTACTCACTCCTATTTTGGCTGATGGCTAATCCATCTCTTTGTGTGACTCAAAGTACATTCTTTTGAAGAGGGATATTTTTCTGTCTCCAGATGCTGTGCATGCCCCATGTGTGGCAGCTAAAGCCTGGAATGTCCCCTGGTATATTTGTTGGGGAGACCTGTGGGATATGTGTGCTACAGGCCTGGAATAAAGTTAGCCATAGGGATATTCCCAGTAGTTCCATTAGCAGCTCAGTATCTGGGCTGGGAGGGAGTCAAAGTGGATTAATTATAATCAAATCACAACATTTGATTGAGTGCTTTTTGTATGTAGGTCAGGCACTTGGTGACTTGCTGTAGCTCATGTCATTAAATTTTCAGTGAGGTGCGTACCCATTTTATAGATGAGAAAACAGGTAGAGCCTAAGTAACTTGCCCAAGGTCACTAATCTGGCCAGCAGAAATTCAAGCCAGGTCTTTCTGACACAAAGGCCAGGGTAAGCTGCATCACTCCTCTTTTTAAGTTTTATTTAAGTAATCTCTACACTCAATGTGGGCTCGAGCTCACAACCCCAAGAGCAAGAGTCATACACACCACTGACTGGGCCAGCCAGGCACCCCTGCATCACTACTGCGAGTGACTCTAGAATGTTTAAATATCTTGCCCAAGATCGCACGCTTTGTAAACAAGTGGCAGAACCAGGATGCAAACCAAACAAGCCTACTCTTAACCACTCTGCTCTAGCTCCTCTGTCACAAGCAAAGACCCTGTGGTGGAGTGATCCGGTGAGAAGAGTGCCAGGGCCCCGGGAGCCTGGGAGGTATGGAAACACCTGTAGTGATGGGGTTCCCGGGTCTGGATTAAATAGGAGGCTCATTTTCCCTACCTGGTATTTGTTTATTTCACTAATTAAATTATAACTATACTGAGGAAGTGATTAATGAAAGAAAATCATCAGCCCTGCTACTTTAGGCGTATGTTTCCCTGTTCCTTCTCACTTCCTACTTTTGTACATAATTGTTCTGCTTGTTTGCTTACATGAAACTCATGGTTTCGTTTTTTATAGCTGCATACTATTCAATGAAATGGATATAATTTGCTTGATCATAATTTTCCTGCCTACAGCCTTTGTAGTTTTGGATTGCTTCTATTAGTATAAATTCCAAAGGTAGACTTAATAATTCAAAGGATTGAAATGCTTTTATTATCATATAACTTTTCGAGTCTCATGATTATATAGCCACCAGCCATATCTTACTCTGTTGTTTAAACCTCACTAACATTCAGGTGTGCCTTTTGTAAATCTGTTTTGCTATTTTAGTAAGCAGCAATATAACACTGTCCATCTTTTAAACTTGTATTCTTTTTTTATTGAACTGTAGTGACATACAATGTATTGGTTTTGGGTATGGAACATATTGACTCAATATGTATATGCGTTACACATTGTTCACCAAGGTAAGTGTAGTCACCATCTGTTACTATACCAATTATTACAGAATTATTGACTATGTTCCTCAAGCTGTACTTTTCATCCCTGTGTCTTATTTATTTATAGCTGGAAGTTTGTACCTCTTCATCCCTTTCACCTGTTTTGCCCATCTCTCTACCCCCTTAAGTTTCTATCTTAACAAACGAGAGAATCTCAGTATTTCTTCATGTTCTCTAATTTAGGCAGTATAGGTAAACCTTTGTCATGTTTGATGGTGTATTTATTCCCCTGGTCTATTTTTTTTCCCCTCTTTTAGTTGTAGGTTTTGTTTGTTTGTTTGTTGTTGAGAAAGAGAGAGAACAAGTTAGGCAGAGGGGGACAGAGAGGATCCTAAGTGAGCTCAGTGCTGACAGCAGAGAGATCCATGCAAGGCTCGGACTCATGAACCTCGAGATCATGACCTGAGCCAAGTTGCACTCTTAGCTAACTGAGCCACCCAGGCGCCCTGTTATTTATTTACTTATAATTTAACTTTTTATTTTGGAGAAATTTCCAATGTACAAAAGTAGAATAGTATAGGGGCTCCTGACTGGCTCAGTGGGTAGAGCATGCAACTCTTGATCTCAGGGTTGTGAGTTCAAGCCCCACATTGGGCAGAGAGCCTACTTAAAAAAAAAAAAAAAAAAAAAAAACTAGAATAGTATAATAAATTCCCATTCACCTAATTGAGCAGTTTCATGAGTTATTAACTCATGCCTGATGCCTGATTGTGTCTCATCTATGCTCCCAATGCAAATTACTCCCTCCTTTGTTATTTTGAAGCAAGTTCCAGGTAAGATATCCTTTAATCCACAATTATTCTGAATCTCTAAAAGATAAAAACTTTTTAAGCATAATCAAGTAGTTTTTACTGTGTATTTTTAGTTTAGTCAAACCTGTTGAATTTGTCCTTTTATTATTTTTTTATTCCATGCTTTGAAGAGAAGTGTTTTTCTCAAAAGCTTGGTAGAGGCATTAGGGGAAGGGTAAAGAGTTAGAGGGGGAGGGAAGGCTGTCTGGAGTAAGGCTGCCATGTCTGGTGGGGAAGCCAGAGGAGAGGGTCGGTTTCTGGAGCCTCTCACTCACCTGCTTTTCCTTCTTACAGGCTTATTTGCCACCAGGAAGCTGCTACACCCAGCCTTCCCTGACTGCTTCCTGCTGAGCCTGCTCAGCTTATGGAGTGCTGCTGTTCCTGAAGCTCATGCTATGTCCCGGGGACACCAGCCATCAGCGCAGCCTCTTTCCTACAGGACCTCCTGCATCGATATGGGGGAGGGGAACGCCTTACCCTGCAGGAGCTGAAGGCCCTTCAACCACCTGGATGTGGAGTGGGCCGGGACATGGCCACCCAGGCCTTTGCAGGGACAGAGGAACCTCTCGACGGTAAGGCTCCCGTGTTGCTGAACACTGTCTGCCCTCCTAGGGTCACAGTCTGGTTAGGCATGGGGAGCCCAAGCAGCTTGGAGCAGGTGAGCCTTGATGGCAGAGCAGAGGGGCCAACTCTTCTTCCTCCTGTTGTCTGGGTCAGTGAGTCTGAGTCCCCAGCAGCACCTCCTGCCCTCCCAAATGGCTGTTTTGAAGCCCTTACCGGAGGGAGCTGTCAGTGGGGGTTCTCGGCCTTCCACAAATTTCCTTGCAGCTGTACTGGGATCACCTGGAACCGCTGGCAAGCCGGAGCTCCCTGACAGCTAGCATTTCTCATAGGGCTTACAGTTTACAAGGCCCTTTGCCTGCAATCCCAGGTGAACCTGACACTACCTCAGGTGCAGGTGGAAAGTCTTCATTGTTTAGAAAGCAATACTGAGGGTCTCACGGTGACTCCTGGAGGGCTCAGGACTGGGACCCAGGTTCTTTGTTCTTTCTTCCATGTCATCTTTGCTAATCCTAGTCTGAGGCTATTCGTGGCAGCCAAATGTAAGTCAGCCAGCAGTGTCTTTATATATCTGCTTTGTTCCCTGTGCTGAGGACTGTGAGAAAGAGAAAAATGAGTCATGTTGAAGAGTTTGCTGTCACGATGGGGAGCTTAACCAACTGAGAACAGAGTCATCTGATAATAACATGAAGTGTTAAATTCTGTGGGCTGGATAGTCTTCATAGAGTTGAGAAATGAGACAGGGAGGGGAGTGTATGCTAGAGGAATCGAGGGAGGTTCGTGGGTTAGGCATCCGGGGGCTTCAGCCTGAAGGAGAACAGTTTGGAGAGGCCACGTAGCCAGGGGGCCAGGCAGCCTGGATGCAGAACCACAGGCACGCGGTAATGTCTGAGCTGGGGAGAAGGCTGCCCTGACAGGCTCTTGCAGACTGACCCCAGAGGGCCCCTTGGCACGGCAGCAGTAGCTTGGGGTCACCAGAGTCCAGCCCTCAGCTTTGTAGGCCCAGAAGCTCTCACTTGTCACCACACCCAGAGGGCTGTTAAGACGGCTCCATGTAAAACCGCCTCAGATAAAGACTGATGTGTAAGTATATAAAGTATAATTAGAAGTAAAACTGCAGTGTTCCACAGGAACGTATGTGAGAGTACTAACCTAAACACCTCCCAAGGGACTGAGCGTCATGTCCTCTGGCCAGCCCATACTTGCTCCAACGTACACTGCATCTTTAGATTTTCCTTCCTTCCTCCGCTAATCTCTGTCAACACATTCTTCAGACTGGGACACCATGTTAGGGTCTTGGGACTGATGTTCTTCTTTAGATGCCAGTGCTCAATAACAGCTCTGGACAGTATCTGGAATCTGCATTTTAATATAACAGCTCCTCAGCTATTGTGATGTGCAGCCAGATTTGGTATCTGAATGAAGCTGTTTCTTCAGGTATGCAAATAGATCATGTTTTCCACAAGCCACACCCTGGTCACAAAGATTGGAATTCAGTTGTTCCCAGACCTTCTGGGCAGCCCTGTATGAATGGGTGTGTGTAAAGTGTGTGACTTTCACTGCATGGCTGATCTCTGAGATTACCTATCAGTTTTTCAAGTTTAGGGACTACCTTGCTCTCGTTCCTAGAGATTAGTCTGCAGATTCCCCAAGATTAGGAAGGGTTCCATCTTCATTTTCTCGTGGAAGGCTGTCGGTTGCTACAAGGGGTGAGGTGTGACTTTGGGTTCTGAGAGGCTTCCTGCCTCTCCCACTTTGTCTCAGTGTTTTAGTTCTGGAGACCTCTTTGCTGCCCACAACTTCAGCAACCAGTCACGGATTGGAAGGAGAGAGTTCCAGGAGTTCTGCCCTACCATCCTCCAGCAGCTGGATTCCCGAGCCTGCTCCTCTGAGAACCAGGAGAATGAGGAGGATGAGCAGACAGAAGAGGGGAAGCCAAGCGCAATTGAAGGTGAGCTGAAGACAGGAAGGCAGGGGCCTGGGGCCGTGCTCATGTCACGTGGATCCCTGGGCTGATAGATGGTGCCACTCACGGAAGGTCTCACAAGTGACCAGCTCATCACCACTAGGGGAGTGAATCAGAGTAATGATTACACTGATACCTTCTGCATTCCCAAGACTGCTCCAGCATGTTGTCAGACCGGCTGCTCAATGTTCAGTGTTGGGCTTTTGGACCAGCCTGGGGGTTTTTTTGGCTATTTTTTCATTTGTTTTTATTAAACTACAAGGGACTAATGGCCTTGGGTTTTTTTGTTTGTTTGTTTTTGTTTTGTTTTGTTTTCAGTTTAGCTGCCCCCAGCCCACTTTATCCTTTCCCCCACCCTGCCCAGTACCTCTGCTCCAGCCACAGTGGACTCACCATGGTCTGTGAGTATCTGTGACTCCTGCGGGCCTGGGTTGCCCTTCTGAAATCCTGTCGCACTGATGTGCGCTGCCCACCCCTTGGTACCTAGCATTTGCTGCCTTTGTTGTTTCCTGCTATCATCATTTCACTCCTATGGTTTTTTGGACTTTACTGTTTTCACTTGCTTCTCCATCTAAAAGGTAAGCTTCTTTGGATAGTGACTTTGCTGGGTTGTTTTCAGACTTCTCCACAGCACCCAGCAAGAGATGGACTCAACCGTTAATGTACTGACGGGTTGGTGCTCTCTGTCTGCCCAGATGGTAGCTGAATTGAGAATGGGCCACCCCAGGCAGCAAGAGCACCCCCACCCTCAGTAATGGAGGCCCTCGTCTGTTCTTGTTCCTCCACAGTGTGGGGCTTTGGCTTCCTCAGTGTTTCACTGATTAACCTGGCCTCTCTGCTGGGAGTCCTCGTCCTGCCGTGCACGGAGAAAGCATTTTTCAGCCGTGTGCTCACTTACTTCATCGCCCTGTCCATTGGAACGCTGCTCTCTAACGCGCTCTTCCAGCTCATCCCAGAGGTGCAGTAGAACAGAAACTTGCGCGTCCTCTTTCCCTGGGGGTCCTGCAGCTGAGCCCCTACCTAATGGCCCTGCCCCCACCATGTGTTCCGAGGCTCCTGACAACTGCCACCTGGAACATTCACTTCTCCCTCATATCAGGGAACACAAATGACTTCTGACTCTGGATCTCAAGGGACTTCTCTCCCTCCTGGGGCACCCAGGTTGGCCTGTGGCCTCTTCAGGTGATGTCAGATGCAAGGCTCTCCGCATGTGCCCTCGCTGTTGGAGATCTCTCAGCCTCCCTTTCCCAGTCCCTGCCTCTCCACTGCCCCGTTTGCAGGGCTCAGGAGGAACACTGCAGCTGGTGGTCACTGTCCAAGTCCTGGTACTCTGTACGTGCTTTGAGTAGAGGCCCTGACAGTGTTCAGGTATGGCCACCAAGGGATCACCCATCTGGAATGAGGTGGAAGGAAAAGAGGTTACCAACTGGTCAATAGAATTGGCCTAAAAAGTGAGGGATCCTTCCGCCCCACCCAAGTAGGCCATAATTCGTAGCATAGAGAGCCAAATAGAACAAAAACTATTTAACGAAAACAAATTAAAATTCCAAGATAAATGAAAGGGGCACTCAGGCCTTCATACCTTGCATCTTGACTTTTTCCTGGGATAGGACTGACTTCCTGGTGCCCTTACTTGACTGTTTGAAATATTTGTTAATTTTGCTTTTTAATTGTGACCACTGAGGAGCTAAAAAAAAAAAAAAAAAAAAAAAAAGACCCAAGTTGATAGTCTGCCCACTCTGTCAGCTCAGGCAGGGCTGTGCACATGCAGTAGGGGTGATTGTGTGGGGACCCCCTTGGGGATTGGTGGCAGCTGCCTTTCATAAAGAGCCCATGTCACTAGCTGCCCAGCCTTTGCCAATCAAAAGACTCTTACCAGAATAGATGCCAGACGCAAAGCCCAGGCCTCGCCTGTTCCTTCTAAGTGAGAGAAGAAATCTGGTTTAAGAGTAACTATCTCCATGTTATCTCAAAACTCCACATGAATCTAACAAGTGCTTCCAGGGGAGACCTCATCTTGGGCTTTTATTTTTTTTTTTCAGCTCCAGAAACTGAATTATTTTTTAAAGATTCAAAATGAAATGCCTTGTTGCTTATTAAATGGAAAACAATAATTGTACATGCTCCACCCCTGGGGCTCCCAGGGGAGTGCCTCATCCTGGCTCAGTTTTGTCCTACCTGGAGTGTGTGACACTGGGAAATGATAGAGGAGATCTTTTTTGTGACAAGGTGATCTTGGAACTCTGTCCTCCATGCTGGAGTTCTCTCGGAGCAAATGGAAACAAACTTGAGACAAACAAACCTGAGAAGTTAAGAAACTAAGTTACACGGGCATTGGGTTTTACTGGTTCTCCATCCATCTGCCCTGCACGTCTGACTTGGTCTGGTTTTGCAAGATAAAACAAAGTCCAGGTGGAAGTGCGTGTGCCTATATGGTATAAGCCAGATGTGAAAAGCAAACATGGCAGCCAGCACAATGAGCTCTCTTTGTCTCCTTGATCTTGTTTCCTATTGAAGAGAGCCCTCTGAGTCCAAAGTCTGCCATGGGCAGCCTGTGGATAGGCCTGAGCACACCTCAGCTGTGTGAGGAGGCAGTGCCCCGCCCTACAGCCACACCAGCTGGCAGGTGCACCTCCAGGTGTCACTTGGGCCACCAAAGGCAGCAGCTGGGGTGGGAGCCAGGGGTTCCAAGGCCACCTTGAATTCCTCTTCATTTCTTCTGAACTGATTGAAGGAAATTTCATCAGACTTGAATCACTAACAAATTTTCTATTTCTCTCTCCCTCCCTACTTGTCTCTCTGATTTTCCTTTTTTGTTTCCTTGTTAATATCCACCAAAACCTTCCTCGTTGCCTCCCCGTCCTTTCCACCCCATGTTTCCCCTAAATGGTGGTCGCTGTGAAATGGGGCGTTTGCCCTTCTCCCTGTCCTGGGTGGGGCTGGCTCTCCCCCAACGGCAGTGTGGGGATACGGTCTCCTCTGTGTGACCGTCATCTCCCTCTGCTCCCTCATGGGGGCCAGCGTGGTGCCCTTCATGAAGAAGACTTTTTACAAGAGGCTGCTGCTCTACTTCATAGCTCTGGCGATTGGAACCCTCTACTCCAACGCCTCTTCCAGCTCATCCCCGAGGTATGGCAAGCCAGGGCTTTCTCACACAGGAGCATGCCAATCTCTGGGGGGGACCGCGGGGCATAGCGGGAGCACCCTCTACTTCTACACAAGGCATAGGAAGGAGGTCCCTTCCTTGTGGAAAGTGAAGTTGAGATCGACTCATGAGTTAGGAGGCAGCATAGCATAGGTTTGGGAGCTGGGTAGGAATCCCAGCTCTACCTTTCTACAAGTTCTGTGACCTTGGGCAAGTCATTGAACTTCTCTGTGCTTCTGTTTCCTCATATGCAAAATGGGGGAAATGATAGGACTGATCCCACATTGGCATTGTGAGGGCTACACGAGTTAGTATTTGTAAAGTGCCTGGTGCCTGGTTCATGCTCTCTGACTGCTGGGTGAAAAGATGTAGTGCAGTTAGATCACTTGATGGCTCCCGATTTGAGGCTGCAGGCACACACACAGAAAAACCAACAGAATCCCTAGGTCTCAATAAAACGATCCGTTCTCCGCAGTAGGTTGTTTTGGGACAAAGGTAATCTAAATAAAATGGCCTGGTTTCGCATACATTGATGGCACCTTTGCCAAGGTTAGTGGGAAAATCTCCACAGAACAGGAGGAGCTTAGTCTTTGTAATGTTTGGCAGGCAGCCTTGGAGAAGCTTCATCTGATTTGGTGTAATCTCTGCAGTAGACCTGCTAATGAGTATATGCAGGAGGTGTCTCCTTGTAGGTGGTCTGACAGGCCTGGGCCGAGCCAGAGTTGAAGCACAGAGACGATGCCACATTCTGATAGTACCTTATGTTTTCCATGATGTGGTTTGTGTTTTCCTAGTTGACTTCTTAGATCAGCTGATGTCTAGAGAAGTAGGGTTTTACCCATTTAATAGAGAACAAGAAAACGTATCCTAGAGGCCAGGTGTTAGAACTGCTAAAGCCATGCTTTTGTACTCTGCCATTCTTCATGGCTTCCTGCAGAGAACTGTCAATGGACAGTTTTCACTCCACTTCCTTAAGATGATTTGCCTCTCCTGGAAATTGGGCCTGTGTGTTGTTTCTTGACATACTAGAACTTGACCTTTATGTCTCTTAGAAAACAACACAAGCGAGTAGAGATGGATTTTGTCCCTTTAAAACAGAAGGAGAAACATCTTTTAAGCAGCCCAGCGTTCCTGGTGCTTATGGTCACTTTTATCTTTGACCTATTCATGAGAAGGCTGGTTTATTTGAGAGGCTTGCTTCTTGTCAGAAAATGGAGGGAGCAAGTCACCGGACAGTTACCCAAGGCCCCACCACAAGTCAGGAATATCACTGAGAATGGGATTCTCCTGATTCCTACTCCAGTGGTTTTCCCAATGGATTCTTCTTTGCCCCCCTTGATAAGTGAAGTTTCCAGAAATAACCCAAAACAAAAACCCAAAATTGACATGTGCAGTGACACAGTCTGCTTTTTTGGCTTTGTGGTCACTGGAAGGTCTGCGGTCAGGAAGATGCCACAATTCTTACTATTTAACTGGGGAATGGATTTCCCATTTTAGAAAGTATAATTACACCATCTCTCTTTGTGTTTACAGGCAGATCAGCTGGGAACATTAGATAAGGAATGGAAATAAACATAAGTGTCTCCTTAAGTATGGAATTTGCAGGCAGGTTCTGCCCTTGTAGCAAAGGAAAAATGAAGACAGAGTCCTAATTAAAAGTAGAAAACCATATCCAAGGCTGTTCTTGGGAGTATAATTCTAAAGGGGACTGATCTTTTGCATCAGAAAATGAGCTAGAGAGAACCTAACAGGCCCTAGTGATATGGCATGAAGGAAAGTCAAGGGCTCGATTTTGCTAGAAGGGCAGGAAGGGGTAAGGCGGCAGAGCTATCACAATGAGTGCGTCTCTTTCCTTTCCTAGAATCAAGGAAGTGGTTAAGAGATGAGAGGGGACCCGTGGAGATTTTTTTATTTTCTTAAACTCATTTTGTTTTCCTGGGTCCACAGGCTTTTGGTTTCAACCCTCTGGAAGATTATTATGTCTCCAAGTCTGCGGTGGTGTTTGGGGGCTTTTATCTTTTCTTTTTCACAGAGAAGATCTTGAAGATGCTTCTTAAACAGAAAAATGAGGTGAGGCCTAATTGTTAGTAAAGGGAAAAGTGCTTGTAGGGAAAGCATCCATCTGAGAAATGTCTGTATGTCTTGGTAGTGGTGTCACCAATGCAGTGAGCTTACCTGCTGTCCCCCCTCTTCCCCCAAGAGTGGATTATAACCGACAGATTTCAGGAATAGATCTCCCATCTCCCCTCACAAGGATATTAGCAAAGGCTGAGGACAGACCAGAAGCCCGATCTGGCCCTGTGTGCCTTTTGCTAGGCAGTGGTGTATCCCCTCATTTTATTCTAGATTATTTTTTTAATATACCTTTTGTACTTTAGGAGGTGAAGGAGGGGCTTGGTACATAGTCATTACATAGGAAGTACCACCGCAGAGAACAGAGGAATGATTGTTGCGGTATAGTTCCAAAAAGGTATCTTTGGGTGCCTGGCACACAGTGATCAGTTGCCGAATGGAATAACATTATCCAGTGCAACGGAGGAGCTCTAAACCTCACTAGCAATACCACCTCGTTGGACCAAGTGATGGCCATGAGGTCACTGTTTTGATTTCTGTCCTACACTAAGCCCTTACATTCACCTTAGTTCAGCTTTCTATAACAGCTTTCCCTTGGTTTCTGTGTGCATTGCCTGCTTATGTTTTCTCTGATGGTGGGAATGAGGTCTTCCCAGTGCTGGGAGCACCTACCAGTGCTCAAGAAGCTTTGTGGTTTTGGTGAGTGTCATGCTGATCCTTCCCCATGGTTCCTCCAGCATCATCATGGACATAGCCATTATGCCTCTGAGACGCTTCCTTCCAAGAAGGACCAGGAGGAGGGGGTGACCGAGAAGCTGCAGAACGGGGATCTGGACCATATGATTCCTCAGCACTGCAGCAGTGAGCAGGATGGGAAGGCCCCCATGATGGACGAGAAGGTCATCGTGGGCTCACTCTCTGTCCAGGTCAGTGGGCCATCTGCTGTTGGCCTTTAACCAGTAATGGCCTTGATGATTCGGGCCTACCTTGAAGGTCCATCATTCATCCTTTGACCTGGGGCCGTGGGGATGGGCTTTATTGTAGGACCTGCAGGCTTCCCAGAGTGCCTGTTACTGGCTGAAAGGTGTCCGCTACTCTGATATTGGCACTCTGGCCTGGATGATCACCCTGAGTGACGGCCTCCACAATTTCATCGATGGCCTGGCTATTGGTGCCTCCTTCACCGTGTCTGTTTTCCAAGGCATCAGTACCTCGGTAGCCATCCTGTGCGAGGAGTTCCCACATGAGCTAGGTGAGTGTGCCTGCACTGCTGGCGTCCCCTGCAGCACCCTTCATGTGTCCCACTGCCCCCGCCCCCAACTTCAGAATGCTTGTTGTAACTGCTTAACACATTCTCTGTGGTAAAATCTAACCACCAATTCTTACCAGTTGAATTCATAATTGAAAATTGATCATTGAAAATGATGAAGATTTTTATTGGGATGTTTGTTTCCCTTCCCAGTCCATATCCTGTGCTATTTCCTCACCTCTATAATGGGGTTAATAATAATACTTACCTCATAGATTTTTCATTTATTTTTGAGAGAGACAGCGTGAGCGAAGAAGGGACAGAGAGAGAGACACAGAATTCAAAGCAGGCTCCAGGCTCTGAGCTGTCAGCACAGAGCCTGACGTGGGGCTTGAACTCATGAACCATGAGATCATGACCTGAGCCGAAGAGGGGCGCTTAACTGACTGAGCCACCCAGGCACCCCTCATCCTATTAGTCTTCCAGAGGCTGAGATGTCTGTTAGAGGTCTGGTGGGTGGAAGAAGTAGATGAACCTGGAGTTAGGGGGTTAGTTTTAGCAGAGCAAGAGTATAAAAGACCTAGACTTTGGAGGCTCAGGGACTCAAGGTCAAGTTCTACCTTTGCCAATTTACTGGCTTGTCACGTTGGGCAAATTACTTAACTTCTCTCAGTCTCCATTTTGTTTCCTAAAAACATCATTCAGTATAGTTGTGAGAAAAAACTTCTACTTCACCATCAAGCAAAAGAGCAATTGCTAGCAACTGCTAGTTGGTTGGCTATGTTGAAAATCCTGTGCATTATTTTCAGCCTCTAGGCTGAAAGTATGCGGCTAAGTTTTGCAAATGGAGACCACTCCTAGATGTGAAGAGGTGAAGAGGAGGGGTGCCTTAGACTTGTCCCTGCGCTCTCAGGTCTGAGGCTGTCTTGATTTTCACCCAGATGTTATGTATAGTTCAAGCAGTCTGTCCTCACTGTGCTCTCTGTCCGTGACCTGGTGTAACTCTTCCACACCCGTTCCCTCTTGTTATCCCGCCTTAGGAGACTTTGTCATCCTGCTGAATGCTGGGATGAGTATCCAGCAGGCTCCTTCTTCAACTTCCTTTCTGCTGCTGTTACGTGGGTCTGGCCTTTGGCATCCTGGCTGGCAGCCACTTCTCTGCCAACTGGATCTTTGCACTGGCTGGAGGAATGTTTTTGTATATTGCTCTGGCTGATATGGTAAGTCTTCCATAGTTCATGCCATGTAGGCAGAATTGCACTAGGTTATTCTTTGGAGGGGAGGCAGCTAAGAGGACATGAGTTAGTTTGTTCATAATAGCTTATTGAGGAATCATTCATATACCACACAGGTCACCTATTTAAGGCATATAGTTCAATGCTTTTTAAGAGGACATTAGATTTTATTTATTTTTTTAAGTGAAGCAAGTATTTTATTTAAATCAGTTGTCACATCACATTTTATCCAAATGAATATAACATTGTCCTTAAAAGAGTGGGCACACATATGGCACAGACATAATACAGTATCTATCAAAATACCATTTGTAAAGAACCTGACTTACCTCATGCTGTGTATAAATGTGGTCCAGCATATAAGAGTAGAATAAAAACTTAAAATAGTCCGTTATTTTCTTGATAAGATGAAAAACATTTCATTACTTTGCCTCAGGATTGAAGCACACTCATTTGGAGGACATTAGCTTTTAAAGGACAAAAAAACTTACCAGCATATGTTATTAAAGAAGATGCTTGAACCCAACTCAACGCTTCTTAATGAGTGTTGCCAGTGTCAGCGGTGCCTGAAAGCATGCATTATAACGGTACCCGCTGATGTTTGGTGTAGCCCTTTAAGTGGCTTTGAGTTGGCTAATGAAATACCTGATTGGTATTTCATTATTCATTATATTTTGCATAACGAGGTTGATTTCTTGTTTGTTGGCATGACCTGTTCTTTGAAGTCATATTTTGCATGAATTATTTCCATGTCCCTCGAAAATAATACTTTTGTTGCAGTGATAAGAGTGCTGACCACCATGACCCATTCTCACTCCCTGGAAGCATTTTAGATTCTCTCCTCTCTTGTGGGGAGCTCCCCCACCCCCCACAGTTAAGACATTTTTCTGGATTGCTTGAATGAGAAGGTCCGTCCGCTCTCTGTCCCCTGCCTTACTGGCCAGCAGCGGGGCCCTTGAGTCCTAGGAGTGTTACAGCCCCAAGCTCTGGTTCCTTCCACAGTTGCTCAATTTCCCAAAGAGGTGGCAGCAGCAGTAACAAAAAGACTTTCTCAAATGTTTTTAAAGTCCACAGCAAAAAATTTATTTTTATCAAAGCAGTAATTTTTTAGCCAGCATCTAAACCTTTCCAGGGCTACATGCACGTATAATACTGTTTTACCTCAATAGTTGAAAAGTAGTGGTAGCCACCGTGGGCAAACGCTGTGAAGGCTATTGCTGCTAATAGTCATATATCTTAACTACATAGTCTCTATATAATAATTGTATATTATATAATGGTAGATAACATATATAAGTTTAATCATATGGCAATTGTTGTGTTAATGTTCTAACAAATATTTTTAGGATACGTCTCATAACGATGATTCGGTATACTATCTCTCTCTTGCTGAGTCGTCCTGGACGTACCAGGTTGAGAAAAACTGCAGCTCTCTTGTTTTTCTCCTCTTTCTCAGTTCCCTGAGATGAATGAGGTCTGCCAGGAGGATGAAAGAAATGGCAGCATCTTGATCCCCTTTGTCATCCAGAACCTGGGCCTCCTGACTGGTTTCACCATCATGCTGGTCCTCACTATGTATTCAGGGCAGATCCAGATTGGGTAGGGCCCTGCCAGGAGCCTCTGGGATTGGAAGTTGGCCCTTGGCTGCCCAATCCCTGGCCCAAGGACTCGGCAACCACGACGCACCTCAGAAGAGGCAATTGTATTAAAAACTGTGACACGGACTGTATTCCCGCATTCAGATGTCAGCTGTTTTTAAACATGCTCAATCCTAGGAATAAGCTGCCCTGGTAACCAGTCTCTAGATAGTGCCTCTCTGCCTTTCCTCCCCCTTTCTCAGAGTGACCCTGGAACCTGAATGCAGCTTACTTAGCAGACAAGCCTAACTTTTTTCCCTGGTTACCCTGGCCTCTTTCTCTTTGAACCAGCACTGAGAAATTTTTTAATCCTTGCCCTACAATGCAAAAATATAGCCAGTGCTCATGACTTGGTTAGAAATACCAGGAGGTGAATCTGTAGTTTAAGGGCCTGTGAATCTAAATGTGTGTCCTAGACCTCAAGATGACCCATTTTGGAATAAATTCACCTGTTTTTACAGAAAAGGTACAGGAGACAAGAATCCCTCCTATTTTTTCAAGGTCTGTTCAGTTGCCTGTTTTCTCAAAAAGACCTGAAAGTTAGAACACATGTGTAGGGCAAGAGGAGGCAAGGATCATCCCGAAGTTGAGTGGGGGGGGGACGAGGAGAACTGACAGTGTGTGTCCTGTTGTGGCAGTCACTTGTTCCCACTGGGCTGCGATGTTGATTTTGTGGCTGCAGCTGGCGCTTCACGGCTGTATGGGTGAGCTAGGGCTCACTGCTGGTGAGCTGCTGTGCGGGTTCTGTTGCCTGGACGTCCCCTTCTTTCACAATGACACTGACAGAATGGAAGGTGGAGAATGGAGACCTGCAAGAAATCCATTGGTTTCACTGTCATTTCCACCTCCCCTTTCCCTCTCCCATCTTCTGAGCAACTTTAGCTGCCTCCCTAGAAGCACATTTGGAGCACATTTACAATCTTGTATTAGAGGGGAGACTGCACAAATGTCCCTCCCCCAGTCAACACTTCCGCTGCAAAGTGGCAAGTTTACTTGTGCACTTATGGAGTGCAGCTTATGGGCTTCTTAGACAGAGGTGATCAGCAATGGAATCGGTGTGGGCACAATTTAGGATCTGCTAATTACATAAATAAAAGTATGAGCAATAGAATTCTGAGATGGAAGGTCCAGAACTTGGGTGGGGCACTGCACATGCTTGCAGAATAGGGGCTTCCTGATGACGCTGAGAGTACGTGTTAGCGGCATGGCCTGGGTTCCCCTTCCTTCCTCACCCCGAACAAGAAAGGGCGGGTCCTGTACCGAACTGAATATTAATTGCTCTAACCCTCTTCAGAAGATGGATTTTTAGACTTGTCCGAGAGACTGTAGGCCAGCCTCAGGCACTGTGGAGCCCTCTCCTCAGAACTCTGGCTTCAAGGGGAGCTCATCTCCAGGTTCACTAGGTGAATTGATTTATTATTATCATATTGATAATGTGAGATTCTTTAGCCACTTTGGGGAGCCAGTCTCTCCAGAAGCCTTTCTTAGTGGTGCCCACAGTTGCAGCCCAGGGGCTGTGTTCACTGACTGATTTGTGTGCGTGACTGACGAGTGCTGGTCGTGGCCAACACCTGTGAGTTTTTCTGTTCTTACACAGGAAGACTTTCCACTATACAGTAATTAAAAGCAGCATCTATTTTGTTTTTTTTTTCTTCTTGGGAAATGGCCCTCAAACCAGGAATAGTCTTGAAAAAGAGTATGCGTGGGAAAATTACTGGTGATGCTTTATAAGTTTGTCTCCTTCTCTTGCTGTTGACTTTGATAGATTTGAGAATGGGCTGAAGAAGAAGAAGGAAAACTTGAGTTCTCAAGATTCTAGAGTAAATATCAGGACTGACTCCTGATAGGATTAATGGTCCAATTTTACCAAAGAACCAATTCCTTGAATGTTGGAATCTAACTTTTATATTATCATTCTTTTTATTATTGTTGTTACTGTTTTAAAACGGTTCTTTGTCTTCTGTTTTATTTTCCTCAGTGTCTGACATTGCTTTCAGGAGCTAGTAGCAAATAACACTCAAACTTTAAGACTTTACAAGATTTTTCTTTCCCTAATTCACATTGATAGATGAAATGTATAATTTTAGCATTCCCTGTAGATCTGCCATTCCTAACAAATACCGTTATTCTTGGAGTAAAATACTAAGTTAGAGTTAGTGGGTTTCTAGTTTTAGGAGAAGAGCTTGAAAATGTAATCTTTAACAAATTAAAAAATAAAATACGAAGTAGTAGGGTGCTTTCCCTTTTCGTGCACATCCATATTAACTTAAGAACTTTCCTTTTATAGACCGCTGCCTCAAAGGGAAATTCTCTTTAAACTGTAGTTGGCCCAGAGGCCAGTGCTGGCTGGAACTCAGGGGTGGAGGCGCTCGGATAGTACAAGCTAGTACAAGCGAGCAAATGTTGCCATTGGCAGCAGAGTTGCCTCAGGCGTAGAAGTTTGTGGCGATTCCTTTTTGACTTTTAAGTGTTAGATTTGCTGTTTTAAGCATTTGTACATATTATTAAGTCTGAGGAGTAGCAAGTTGTGAGGTCTTGTTTGCCCCCGGCATTGTCCTCTTCAGCGTCTTTCCCCAGATGACCAGCTCCTAACATCAGCAAGGAAAGCACATGTCCCATGCGGGAGCAGTGACCCAGGAGCAGGGTTGTGCTGCTTCTTACTCTTGCCCTGGAGTGCGAGTTGCCTTCTGTCCTTGCCCCCTGAGGTGTTCAGTGTCTTTTGTGTCTAGTGTCAGCTTGGGGCTTTCCCTCGTTTGGTCCTTCACCCTGGGTTTAAAAGAGAATGCATCTCTGTTTGGGTATCCTAAGACTTGTTTTTGGTAAGTCCTCTTCCAAAGAGATGGTAGTATTGTGGAAATCTGCTTAAAAGACTAAAAGCTGTCTGATTTTTGCAAAAGAGAGGTGAGGTTTTTATTCATATTTCCTTTTACAGTTCTGCAGTTCCATCACAGTATTTTTTTAAACAACTCAGGTGTTATGAGATAAATTAGAAAAGAAAATAACTTATGTGGACTGTAAATGTTTTATTTGTAAGATTCTATAAATAAAGCTATATTCTATACTGCTGAATCCCAAGTGTGTTTTTTTAAAGGAATGTGGGTGTAATGGAGGCTGGGGGACACAAGGTGGCGATGGTGTCTCACTGATTTCTAAAGCTTTGTTTTACTGCCCCGCCTTACATTTGGAGGGGAGATTTTAGGAGGAAACTTAGGTATAACCTGCTCACTTTAAAATGATTTAGGCGGGGTACCTGGCTGGCTCAGTCAATAGAGTATGCAACTCTTGATCTGGGGTTGTAGGTCTGAGCCCCATGTTGGATGTAGAGATTACTTAAAATCTTAAAAAATAATTTTTAATTTATCTTCTATGGAGCCTATGACTTGACTGCTGTTGCATGATAGAAGAACTGTTGTGTTTCCTAAGAAGAACTTTCTGTCAATGCTGTTTCCCCATGTGTAATTCTCGATTGAAACTCATAGAGTATGCTTGGTTCATTTAGACCACACCTCCTGTATGTCTTAACAGGGAAAAAATCCTGTCATGGGACTAAAAGTTTAAACCTGTTCTCCAGTTTAGTCATAGGGCCAGGGCTGTTGTTTTTCTCCACAACAAAAATGAGCAGTAAGGTATAAGATTGATGTGACCTTATTACCACACTAGAAAATCCCAAATGCCTGTTGCTCAACCCTTCCATTATTTAAAACTCAAAAATTATGTAGCTCATGCTGGTCTTCTAAGTTGCATTAACCAGCTACTCTATGGGGCTGACCATCTGCCAGAGTTCTTCAAAATGACATTCACTCCACTCTTCAGCTTGTATGCCTCCCTGTGGAAGCTTTCCCGGGTTGGCATTGGTGCCTCCCTGTACATATCCCAGTCAGGGGCTTGCACTGTAATCTGTCTTCAGACACCAAGTTCTACTGGGTGGAGGCTATATCTGGTTTCTTGTTGTGATTTCAGCACCTGCCACATAGGAATGAATGGGAAAAAAAAAAAAAGAAACGTCTCAAAGGTCCTGTGAAAACAGTATTTTCCACCAGCAGCTATTCCATTGGTGTTTTTCCTATCTTTGGTGTTGGTTTTGCTTATGTCTCTTATTACTCATTTTGTTTTCTTAATGTTTTTTTTAATGTTTTAATTATTTTTGAGAGAGACAGACCACACAAGCAGGAGAGGGGTAGAGAAAGAGGGAGACACAGAATCAGAAGCAGGCTCCAGGCTCTGAGCCTATCAGCACAGAGTCCTATGTGGGGCTCAAACTCGTGAACTGCGAGATTAGGACCTGAGCCGAAGTCAGATGCTTAACCGGCTGAGCCACCCAGGTCCCCCCTCCTTTTTTTTCCTTAACATTTTAAGCTTTTACTTTTAAAAGTAATATCCATGCCCAATGTGGGGCTCAAACTCATGACCCCAAGATCAAGAGTTGCTGTAACAACTGAGCCAACCAGGTACCCCTGGTCCTCCTTCATTTAGAAACAAGTTTGAGAGATGAATTTGTGACCAGGTGGAACAGAGCTAAGCAGAGTAAACAAGTCCTCAGGGAGGTTAAAAGTTAGATATTAGACCATCTTTGTAATGTTCTTAACCAGCTAGGGCCATTTGGACATTTTTTGGTGGAAGGTAAATGCTTTTCTATTGCCTTGCTTCTAGAAGCACACTCTTTATCATGCAGTGATGCTGAGATGTGACCTGAGCAAAGCCCCCTTTAAGAAATAATAGAGACACCAAATGTGGACAAAGCGTTTTAAGTAATCTCTACACCCAACATGGGGCTCAGCCTACAATCCCGAGATCAAGAGTCATATGCTCAGCCAGCCAGATCCCCCAATGCTCATCTGTTTTAAAGACTTTTATTCTTTTTTTTTTAAGATTTTTTTTTTTTATTCTTAATGCTTTAGTGTGAAATACCTAAACTTATGAAGAATGATAGGTTCAAATACCAGCAGAAGTGAATCCCTTTCATCCTTCGGGAATAAAATGGATTAACATTCCATTTACAGCAAAAAATATTAGTGGTTGGAAAAGATTCATAGGTCCTTATCGGCCTTTGGCTAAGTATGTTTAGAACTGCTGGTCAAAAAAATCATTTTTCTTACCAACATCACAGCACCTTCTTGCCAGATGCCCATTCGTGGTTGTTTTTTTGTTTTGTAATTGTTTGAGTAAGCTCCACACCCAACATGGAACTTGAACTCACATCCTCAAGATCAGGAGTTTCATTCTCCACTCACCGGGCCCAGCCAGGAACCCATCATGGTTTATTTTTATTTATTTTCACCTAGAATTTTTGTAATGTTTATTTAAACAATTTTTGAGAGGGAGGAGAGAAAGAATCCCAAGCAGGCTCTGCCCTGTCAGCATGGAGCTTGACGTGGGGCTTAATCTCATGAACTAACTGTGAGATCATGACCTAAGCAGAAATCAAGAGTTGGATGCTTAGCAAATAAGCCACCCAGGTGCCCCCACTCACGGTTTGTTTTAAATGAAGGAAGGAAGTTAACAGAGACTATCCACCCTGTATAACAGCAATCTTTGACCCTGGCAGTAGGTGGGATTCCGTGATGGTAGCATCAATTACAGTTAAGGAATAACCCAAAAGTGTTCTGACTCTGGCAATCACAAGCCAAGAAGTAGTTCTTTCTTCCACTGGGCTCTCGATTTTTTTCTCTGTCTGTGGTTTGTTTATAGTTGTTTTGGAACACTAAGAATAAACTCAGGCAATAATCCATAAGGATTTTTACAAAGACTATACACATCCTAGAAGCCATCAGGCAATTCTTATTGGAGACCCCTGACAAGACCTCTTTGATGAGTAATTGTAACTGTGAGATGCGCTCTTAAAATACCTATTGCCCTGCATTTGGTTTTCTGTGTGTGCACATTTAATATGAGGAGTGGGGTACTGCTGTCTCTGTCAGTGTGTACAGGGTGGTAGGGAGACAACCAGAGAGTAAGAGGCTGTTCTGGCCCCAGGCTGGGGAGAAGGATGCGGACTGAGGGGACGGGGTGGGTAGGGTGGTAAAGCTCTGCACACATCCTTGGACCACAGTCCAGGCCCACTCTGTCACCGAAGCAAGAATCGAATACGACAAGTGCAACCCCGGTGTTGGGAGGCAGGAAGGGGAAGGCACCGGACACATGTGCAGCCCACATTCAGTGCTGCCGGGTCTGGCCCACCTCCTGGCCAGACCCTCTTGACTGGCCACCCCTACCTCCATCCCTTGGAGCCAGGCAGGACCCCGATGTAGCTACTAGGTCTTAAATCAGTGATCATCAGCCGAAGCCACCACCATGTGGCCAGTGCCTATCCCGATGGCCCCTGCACTGGTTCTGCAGTCTTGTTGATCTAGGAGCAGAAGGAGCTGTCGAATGCTTGGATCAGCCACAGTCCCTCTGGGGTCCACAGCTACTCCCACGGGAGCCAAACTTGAAAAGGAACTCTCCACTGGCATTGTACACCCCCACTGAATGACTGGAAATCCTTCACTACAACTGCATTCCTGTTTACAAGATGGGGCCCTACAAAGTGCCATTGGGCTGGGAGGTAAAGACAGAACTTGCCGGCCACGATGCGGCGGCCACTCCGGGGGCCTGTGAGCCAGCTCTGATCTTTGTCTTAAACGAAGATGCTGCCCCAGTGGTTGTCACAGCCACACTACCATCTCCCTTGGTGTCCACTGCCACAGCTAGAAGGCACTGAAGCTGCCCAGGTGATGCTCTCAAATCCCAGAGCACATCTTCCCAGAACTGGCCTTCACCAGAGAAAATCTGGATACTTTGGTGGTGGTTGTCTGCTACCACGATGCTGCTGCTGCTGCTGCTAGCTGCAGGTTTGGTCTTCTCCCTTCCATGGCTGCCAACATGGAAGATGGGGTGTCCTGCTTGAGTCCTGCGCTGTGCTCAGCCTGCCCGGAAAGCAGAGACTGGACACAGAGCAGGGCAGGGCCCAGGGGAAGAACGGTGTTCTGCTTGACTAACCGTTAAAATGCAACAAAATCTAAGAATGACACCCAAGCCGGTTAAATGAAAATTCCTGCCAAACATGATGTTAACCCTGTGTGTTTTAAGGGAAACAACTAATTCAATAAAGGCTTCTTGTTATTGTTGCTTAAAATAAAGGTTTAGGTCTTTAATTACAGATGCTAGAGAGGAGGGAAAAAAGTCTCTTTGATCTAGTGTATCTTCCCAGAATAGGAAATTCTTTCAAGTGGCATGTTTTCTATAACTTCTTGGGGTTAATAAAACAAGCTCTTTTGAAGCCAGTGGCTGGTTGCATCGTAGAGACGTGGCCCCTGAGAAGAACTCTCTCAGGCTGCTAAATTCACATAGTTTAAACATTTTGTATTAATTCTCCAAATAATGTAGTTTCCACATCCCCACCCCTTCTCTTGAAAATTGCGTGAGCAGAAAAGAGATTAAATTCAGATTTTCCCGGGGCACCTGGGTGGCTTAGTTGGTTGAGTGTCTGACTTCGGCTCAGGTCATGATCTCACAGTTTGTGGGTTCGAGCCCTGCATCAAGCTCTGTGCTGACAGCTCGGAGCCTGGAGCCTGCTTCGGATTCTGTGTCTCCCTCTCTCTCTGCCCCTCCCCCGCTTGTGTTCTGTCTCTCTGTCTCTCAAAAATAAATTAACGTTGAAAAAAATTTTAATGCAGATTTGCCTTTTTTCTAGAAAAACTGACTTTTTTTTTTCCAGTAGGCTCCACACCCAAAATGGGGCTTGAACTCACAACCCTGAGATTAGAGTCACATGCTCTATGGATAGAGCCAGCCAGGTGCCCCTGGAATAACTGATTAAAAAAAAATTAGATTAAACTGATTTTTCAAGATAGATGGTTCAATTGTGTATCATAACTAAAAGAGTAGATAAAATTGAAACATTAGAGATCTCAACATTGTTTTCATTTGATTTTAAGGGTTGTTATATTTATTCCTGCAAACTGATTTTCCTAATTATGCTCTACTTAGCCTAGCAGAAAACTATTTTGCATTCCTTGGTTCATACATTAAAATTTTCCCTGAAAACTGCCTTGATCTAGCTGATGGTAATAATTTTTCATTGAAAATTTTAATGCAGCCTCATATGCTAGTTTAAATAAGGAAGTCTTTAAAAAAGTGTTAAGTTTGGTGCTTTTTAAAGCCAATGAAGATGAGCAAGAATGAATGCAAAACTACTAGCCCAGGATTCTGGATTCTGTCTTTGTCTTCACGTGAAAGAGCACAAGATGTTTAGGCCAAAAGAATGGATTTGTCATTCTCTTATTGACCAGCTATGTGAACTGCACCTCAATGCCTTTATCTGTCAAGTAGAAACTACCATTTCTATCCTATCTATCTCCATAGATGGAATGAGAACTAAACGTATGAAAAAGTGCTTTATAAATTATAACTCTATACCAGTGGTAATTAACATTTTGCTGTTTGGATTCCTCTGAGAATCTGAAAAATAAAGGTTTTCCAACATTTCTCTCACACACTCCCAAAAGCACTTGCAAATGTACTCGAACCCTTAATTTCATTTACAGTTGGGAAGGAATGATTTGAAAGCCTTGCACCACAGGTTAAGACCTTCTGCTACAGGGGTGCCTGAGCGGCTCAGTCAGTTAAGCGTCTGACTCTTGATCTCGGCTCAGGTCATGATCTCACAGTTTGTGAGTTCAAGCCCCACATCAGGTTTTATGCTGACAGCACAGAACCTGCTTGGGATTCTGTCTCTCCCTCTCTCTGCTCCTCCCCCGCTTGCTCTCTGTCTCTCTCCCTCAAAATAAATAAGCTTCAAAAAATAAAAAAGAACTTCTGCTCCAGGCAAGAATAAGATATCCGCCCATTCAACAAATTACTGAGCTCCGACTTCATGCCAGACACAGCAATGACAATGGCAGTGCCAGTGAACAGACAGAAGAAGGCGCTTCCCTTAAGGAGTGAGGGTAGACCCAAAGAAACAAGTGCTACAGGTAAATTAGGGTAATGAGGTAAGAGAGTGGTGGGGGTGCCCTAGCTTTAGTTAGCACAGTGATCAGAGGAGGGGCATTAGAGCTAGCCATAATCAGAGGAGACATTTGAGCTGGCCATAAACAATGAAGAGGCAGCTTTGTGAGAATGTTCTAAGCAAAAGAGATGGCAAATGCAACAGCTCTGGGACAGAAAGGAGCTTGGTCTGTGTGAGGCCAGTTTGTATAAATCTAGTATATACAGTATAAACAAGGCCACCATGTTTGAACTTCAGCAGCCATAGGGAATGAGGTTGGAGCTGAGTTCAAAGAGACAGGCCACTTTGGAGAACGGAAGAAGCACTTGAGGGTTTCAGGCAGAGGAATGACATAAATCAGATTTATGTTTTCAGTTTGGGAAGATTTGTTGTGTGGCAAAATGGACTGTAGAGGGCATCAGTTGACAGGGTATGTCCTGTGAGGGATCTTGCCTCCTCCTCCAACAGCCCGCCCATTCTACATTTCTGGCACAAGTGACTTGATGAATGTCAGTGTCATTTCCCTTGTGGGGCCCAGATGTGAGAGAGGTATTAAATTCCGCTCTCCTAGACGATTGTATTATGTAGCCAATAATGACTATTACCATTATCTCCTGCTTTGTAATGATGTAAACAAAAGTAATAGGGAATGATGGCAGCTTTGGGGCTCCTTGTCACATCACAGTTCTCACAGTGTTGGAGTCTCCCAGGAAGACCAAGGGAGACCTTGGTCCAGGAAGACCACTGCTAAGACGTTTGCATACTGCCCCCCAAAATGGGCTGAATATCAACCTATGAATACATATTACACATTTCACAGCCGGCAGAACTTTCATGAGATTTTACTTACAACTGTCTAGAGGGATTCCTAATTTGATATCAGGCTATCATAATTAGTAGGATGTTGCTTTGGACTGTGTTTTTTCCATTACAAAATATATAAATATATATATTTTTTGATTCACTAATTTTTTTAGACATCAAGACTGTGGAGTTTCCACACCAAGGTAATTTAATCGAAACTTAGCATACTCAGGAAGATATGAATTAAATATAATACAGTATATGATGTCTATACCATATGTATTACTAACTGGGGTGTCTGGCTGGCTCAGTCGGTAGAGCATGCAATTTTTGATCTCAGGTTGAGCCCCCATTGGGCATAGAGACTGCTTTAAAAAAATTATCCAGTGCTTTTCATATAAATTTAGGAAGTATACACCATAAAAGACCTTTTCTGTGTAGACATTTGAAATATTTTTTAATGTTTATTTATTTTTGAGAGAAAGAGAGAGACAGAGCATGAGTGGAGGAGGGGCAGAGAGAGAGGTAGAGAATCCGAAGCAGGCTCCAGGCTCTGAGCTGTCAGCACAGAGCCTCATGCAGGGCTCGAAACCATGAACTAAGAGATCATGACCTGAGCTGAATTTGGACACTCAACTGACGGAGCCACTTAGGCACCCTTGTGTAGCCATTTTAGAAACCTTCATTTTACTCTAATTAAAAAAAAAAATTCTATAGTTCTCTTACCTGCATTTAACACAGAAGTTTAATATTTAATGGCTTCATACAAATCAAAACTGAAACCAGGTTACTTTTATACAACAATGGAAACTAGGATTCCCTGTACATTTGTTAAATTGAAAGCATTAATAATTATTTCTCAGAAGGGCTGGTCATTAAGATTTATGAAGTGCCTTGGGAGTTTCATAAGGAAATACACCAAATCTCACAAGCTCTGTAAAATGGAAACCTAGATTTGAAGAGATTAGTAGAAATGCCAATTACACATGGATCTTGGTGATTTCTAAAAAAAATTTTTTTTAATGTTTTTATTTTTGAAGGAGAGAGAGAGAAACAGAGCATGAACAGATGATGAACAGAGAGAGAGGAAGACACAGAATTCGAGGCAGGCTCCAGGCTCTGAGCTGTCAGCACAGAGCTGGATGTGGGGCTCAAACTCACAAACTGTGAGATCATGACCTGGGCTGAAGTTAGATGCTTAACCAACTGAGCCACCCACCCAGGGACCCTGGATCTTGGTGATTTCTAATAGTCAATCATAACCAATGCAGAAAGCAAAAAGAAAGAGAACCAGATTTGCTAGTTAGATAAAAATACCACATACCCTGGCCAGGTGAATGGGTGTACAAACTGAATGAAATAGAACATTCAATTGTTGCTGGAAACTCTTAATGTCATGACTAAAAAAAAGCATCACCACTACCAATAAGCTTGAATCTCATTTATTTAAAAAAATTATTTGGGAAGGAGCTTAGAGTTTCTTTTCATATTTTCATTGAGTGGCTCTGATCAGAGAAATCTGTCAGAAAATCCCCCAAATGAGTATGTAACACTACTGGAAATAGGCCAGGACAATAGGTCTTTGAAAGAAAAGAGCTCTTTATTTTCACCTAGTTATAAAGTAATACTTCCTCAGCATAGACAATTTGTAAAATGCAGAAATTATTGTTCATTTGTTTCGCCTAAGCCACCCTTCTCCTAAGTCACACTACCCAGAGATGGCTACTATTAACATTCTTTTCCACAACAAACAATGCTCCGTGAGGGTTTGAACTGTGTCAATTTTAGTTCATCACTGTATCCTACAGCCTAGCATAGGGCCAGCAGGCACAGTTGGCATTTGATTAATGTTTATTGAACGAACAAATATTTCCTTCTAGCCTTTTTATGCATACATTTGCTTGTTTGTTAACAAAGGGGGTCCATACTGTACATTATTATATTCTATTATTTCCTGAGGCTTTTCTCATATCAAATATCTTTGTAGTCTAAAATATGCTGTTTTTTGGGGGTGCCTGGCTGGCTCCGTCAGAGGAGCATGCCACTCTTGATCCCGGGGGTTGTGAGTACGAGTCCCACATGCAATGTACAGATAACAAAAAAAATTTTTTTCATTTTTTTTAATGTTTATTTATTTTTGAGAGAGAGAGAGTGCGAGTGGAGGAGGCTCAGAGAGAGAGGGAGACACAAGATCTGAAACAGGCTCCAGGCTCCGAGCTGTCAGCACAGAGGCCAATGCGGGGCTTGAACTCATGAACCGCCAGATCATAACCTGAGCCGAAGTCACCGACTGAGCCACCCAGGCACTCCCCCCAAATTTTTTAAATATGTTGGTTTTTCTTAAAACATGTTCCATCCGATATCATATTTCGTTTAACCATTTTCCTATGCAAATGAAATAATATAGTATGTCTTATTTTGTATCTCGCTTCTTTTGTTCCCCACAATGTTTTTGAGATTCATCCATATTGTTGTATGTACCAGTAATTATTTCTTTTATTAGCTGAGTAGTATTTCATTGTTTGAATAATCACTGCTGTCAGGTAAAACACCTAAGAACAGAATTACTGAGTCATAGAGTAGGTGTATATTTAACTTTATAAGAAACTTCCCAATGGTTTTCCAAAGTAGGTATAGCATTTTACTTTCCCATCAGTAACGTGGGAAAGTTGCAGTTGCTCTCACCCTTGCCCAACACTTGGCACTGAGAGTCTTTTTTTGGTGGGGCACCTGGCTGGCTCAGTCTGAAAAGTATGCGATGCTTGATTTTGGGGTCATGAGTTCAAGCACCATGTCGGGTGTAGAGATTACTTAAATAAATAGTTTTTTTAAAAAAAACACTGCTGTATTTTATTTGTTTATTTTTAAAGGGCTTTAACTCCTGACCTTGAGATCAAAAGTCACATGGTCTACCGACTGAGCCAGCCAGACACCCCAGTATTGAGAATCTTTAGTTTCAATTACTCTAGTAGGCTAGTGAAGTGGTATCTCAATATGGCCTATTTTACATTTTTTTGATGACAAATGATGTTGACAGAATCTTTTCATTGGCCATATGTAATCTCTTCTTTATTGATACTGACAAATCCCTTTCTAGAGAAGTTGTGCTAATTTGTAATTCTGCTAACAGTGTCACCTTTTCAAAATGTTTTCCTATTTGCTATGTGAAAAATGGCATCTTGTTTTAAATTGATTTTTTTAATTTCTTCTGAAGTTGAACATTTTTAATGTTTATTCTTTTATAAACTCTTTGCTTATGGCCTTTACCCATACTTGTAGAGTTCTTCTTTTGAATAGTGAAAGTTCTTTATCTTGACTTCCGAGATGCAAATATCTTCCTGCTTTTGTGCCTTTTAATTGTGTTTATCTTTTTCAAGTAGTCAAACGTAACATTCCTTTGTGATTCCTTTCAGTACTTCTGAGCTTAGAAAGTCCTTATCTGAATTAACTAAGTTGTTTTTGATCTGATAAATGGGGGGAGGGAGCATCAGTATCTGTTGGCATCTATTAGCTCTGGAGTTACGCCAATCAACCAAGTAGGATAACTTCTTCATTTTCTTCCAGGTTTTTTTCTTTTACTTTTGCATGTAACTATTTTTTTTTTAAAGATTCTTTCTCTTTTAAAAATGTTTATTTATCTGTTTTTGAGAGAGGTGTAGAGAGAGAGAGAGCGCACAAGCAGGGGGAGAGGGCAGAGAGAGAGAATCCCAAGCCGGCTCCACCTTAGTGCAGAGTCCCACATGGGGCTGTGAGATCAGGACCTGAGCCATAAACCAAGAGTTAGCCAATTGAGCCACCCAGGCGCCCTTCGACGTAACTCTTTATTTATTTTTTTTTTAACATTTTTTATTTATTTTTGGGACAGAGAGAGACAGAGCATGAACAGGGGAGGGGCAGAGAGAGAGGGAGACACAGAATCTGAAACAGGCTCCAGGCTCCAAGCCATCAGCCCAGAGCCTGACGCGGGGCTCGAACTCACGGACCGCGAGATCGTGACCTGGCTGAAGTCGGACGCTTAACCGACTGCGCCACCCAGGCGCCCCTCGACGTAACTCTTTAAACAAGATTCACTTTATTTTGATATTATGGAGTGGCTCCAACTTGAGATCCAAATGGTAACTTTTCCACTACTACTATTATTATTATTGAAAAATCCATCTCTTCACATTGGTTTGCAATGTTTTCTTACCATTTTTTGTTTTTTAGCTATGTTCTTCAGATGAATTTTAGCCTCTACTATGCTGCAGGCACCACTTTAGTTTTGACCTTTAAAGATTTGCTCTGTTTGACAGAAGTGTGGTGTTCTCATTACTTTCTTTTTAATGATTTTTTAAAAGTTTATTTATTTTGAGAGAAAGAGAAAGCACAAGTGGGGGAGGGGTGGACAGAGAGGGGGAGAGAGAGAGAATCCCAAGCAGGCTCCACACCATCAGCTTGGAGCCTGACGGAGGGCTCGAACCCACAAACCATGAGATCATGACCTGAGCTAAGTCACACACTTAACTGACTGAGCCACCTAGGCGCTCCAACTTTTTTTTTCTTAAGGTTTTTGTTTATTTATTTTGAGAGAGAGAGAGTGTGCGGTGAAGGGGCAGAGAGAGGGAGAGAGAATCACAAGTAGGCTCCATTGCTGTAGTACAGAGCCCGACACAGGGCTTGAACCCATGAACCATGAGATCATAACCTGAGCGGAGGAGTGCCTGGGTGGCTCAGTTGGTTAAGTGTCCAATTCTTGATTTTGGTTCAGGACATGATCTCAGGGTTGGTGAGTTTGAGCCCCAAATCAGGCTCTGCACTAACAGGACAGAGCTGTTTAGTATTCTCTCTCTGCCCCTTCCCTGCTTGTGCTCTCTCTCTCTCTAAAAAATAAATAAACATTTTTTAACAATTAAAAAGATGGCTTAAAAAAAATAAAAATTAAAAAAAATGATCTGAGCTGAAACCAAGAGTTGGACGCCTAACTACCTGAGCCACCAAGGGGCCCCACTCATTACTTCTTAAATGAAGAACTTCCTCAGGATATCTGAACAATTCTCGTGGGTGAAAACCTTAAGTCAAGACCCAAGAAAACAGTACTAAATTAAATCCAGCTTCCAAAGTGCTCCTACCTTGTTGGGGTTGCTATGAATGGACTTAGGTCAAAACTGCCAGGCATAATTCAAGGGATGCCTCCAATGTATACCCCCCAGATCTCCTCCCAATACATAAATCTATATTAATGGAGATTTAGGCTTTAACCCTTATAATCTTTTAGTTAGAGGCTGTCCAAAAAGACTTTGTGCTATGATGGAAATGTACTATGCTACCATGTCCAATAGGGTAGCCACTAGCCACAGAGTTATTGAGCGCTTGAAATGCACTTGAGGAACTGAATATTCAAATTTTTAATTCTATTTAACTTAAATGTGTATAACCACAAATGACTTATTGGCCACCATTATAACTGTTAAGACTGGTTTGACTCTGTTTCTTGTATCTCGGTTTCAATATTGCATTATCATTGCTAAACTCAAAATATTTTTGATCTTGCTGGAAGCTATACTCAGTGAGGGAAGGCAGTCATAGTTTCTACTCTAGACTTACAATGTAAGGAAAGAAAAGGTCGGTTTTTAACCCAGAGATGCGCTAGATTATTAAGACTCTAGAGACTTGCCCATCGTGTTCCACAGTAAGCATGAGCAGGGCAAACAGGTACTGTGTCACTGTGTCAAAGGGGAAGAGGTGTTGCTTCTAGCAGAGTAGGGGACACGCAGAGCATAATTATAAGGTCAGTTCCTTGCACAGTGGAGGTCTGGCTCAGGGGCTCCCTGGAGCGGCTGCCCTCCCTTCTGTTAGAGGTGGCAAGGAAGTGAGGAGGCCACCGAGCCTCGTAGGGTCTCAGGCCACTTGGAATCTGAGTTCCCCCCCCCCACCCCCACCGTCCTGGACTGGAACTGGCATGGACACGAACGTACTTCTTACAATACTAACTGCACTCAACAAATGTGAAAACTGAAATCAGGTCTCAAATGGGTTTGATGAATCGGGGGAGGATAAACTATGGGAAGGAGCGTGGTCAAATTGTTAGGGACTCCCACAGACAGAGTGGGCGGAAGACCAGAAGAAAAAGAGAGAGGCCTCCCGTGGGGAATGTCTGGGAAGACAAGGGCTCTCGGCAAGGTGGGCCCAGGGTGAGGTTCGCACCTCCACCGAGCTGCTGCTGGGTCGCTGCGGCCGGGGCACAAGATGGCTGCTGCTTCGCTGCGGCTTTCCGTGCAGGACCCGGGGCTGGTGTTAGGTGCTGCAGGTCCGGGCAGCGGCAGGCAGCCCAGATGGAGTCAGCTGCGGGGAGGGCAGGCTGAGGAGAAGGGAAGACGGACCGTTGGAAGCAGGAGGGGAGAAAGGAAGCACGCGAGCGCGGAGAGCGCCCGCGGAGCCCTCGGGCCTCAGGAGTGGGGTCGACAACGACTGGGGGGGAGGGGCCGGGAAGTTAGGTGGCCGCCTCGGCCAGGGCAGCGGGACCGCGCGTTGGGCTTCGGCAAAGCGGCGGCGCGCGCGCACGGGCCGCCGGGAAGTTGGGAGCGCGGCGTGCGGCGGCGCGCGCGCGCGCACGCGGGCCCGGGCCGCGAGCAGCCGCGGCCGCCCCGGTTGCCTCCCTTAGCCCGGTGTGCTCGGGACTCGGCGCCTCAGGAGGGAGCGGCCAGTGGGCTAGCATCTTGTCAGTGGGGTTCTGAGGCCAGGCTGCCGCGGCCACCTCTTTCTGGTGCCTGAGCCTCCCGGAGGGGCCGGGGCCGGGTCACGGCGGGCTGACTGGTCCCGGGGAGCTGAGACTGCTGGACCCGAAGGCGGAGGTGCACGTCCGGCGGTCGCCTGGCGCCGGGAGGAGGCTGAGGGGACCATGTCTGGGAGGAACTTCCACCTCTCCACCACCGAACGCGTCATCAAAGGTGCTGGGCGGGCTGGGCCCTCCTCGTCCACCCGCGGGAAACGGCCCTCGGCCGGGCGGTGGCGGGAGAACGGAGGGGGAGAGCCGAGGAGGGAGGGCGGCGGCGACCCAGGCTGCTTCCGTCCGGGAGGAGGAGGACCTGGAGGGGCTATGGGACAGAGGAGGGGGATCCCCTACCCGCGGGGCCCCGGGCATTTTCTGTTGCGCCTTGACCCTTAGTTTGCTGGAGATTGCTGATTTATCTCCGGTCGAGCTGGACTTGCAGGTGGGGTGGGGATTTCTTCTGCCACCACCCCAAAGGGCCAGGATCCCCATCTTTTTAAAAAAGAAACAATTCCTTTTTTCTCGTCTTGTATCTGGTGAAGCCATCTAGAGTGGCGTGGGCAGGGACTTTAGCAGATTCTTCCAAGTCAGATCTTCAGCCGCTCCGCTCCCCGTCTTTAGGATCTGATTATCTCGCCCCTCCCCCACCTTTTTTAAAGGACGTTTACGCGTACCTTTTGGCCCACTTTCTAGAGATCATCACAAGTCACTGTTGTTACTAAAAGAAACAGTGTGGTGAAATAAATACAAAAAAATCCATTTGGGAATGTGTGAAAGGGATTCACAGATCTCTTGACATGATGTTGGTGTTTTATTTTTTGGCCAAAGAGACTTGGAGAAGGATGTTCTCTGATTCAGAGGTCTAACCAAAACTAAACTGTTCCTTACTAATACTTGTGGGATTTTACATTGTTGTTTCTATTCTTAAACTAAGAATACTGGTTTAAACATAACCACTAATTTATGCACTTTTGTTTAGCGTTAACACTTAACTACAACTCTTCTCGCCCGAGTTTTAACAATCAGTTTGATAGCACGATTTTATAAGAAGGGCGTATACCTCGACAAGCCGTGTTAGTGGCTTCTGGATAAAGGGGTTAGCTGTAAGAGGGGAATACTATTAAAATGCTCTTATTTTTTCATTTTGGTAATTAGAAGGAGAAAGGAAACTAAGATTGGTGACAAGAATGCATATATTTTTTAAGTGGAAAAGTCTCTTGAATGTTCAGTGAAGGGGGAGAATTTTAGCGTTTAACTTAGATTTTTCTCTCCCCTAAAACATGAATCATCATAAATGTTGATTTTCTACACTACATAATTCTAGTGTGTAACTTAGTTTCTTCCCCTCTAAAAAGCCAGGAGCATAAGTGATGATCATAAACATACACTACATAATGTTTAGTAAAGGTAATGGGTTTTTGAGATTTGTCAGTTTGTTTGGTTTTATTAAGGATCTAAGTGAATTGTTCATATAACTGACAGCCCTTTAACTGTTAAATATTTTGACCATTTTAATGTCAGTTTATATAGCATATAACCCATAAAAAGTATAAATCTTCTCTTAAGATAAAGAATATGCTAAACATAACCTTTTTTGATGAATCAAGGTCAGGTGTGTACATTCATTTCTGTCCTGTGCTTTTAACATGGCTGGTGCATTCTGCCGAATAAGGGTGTTGGCAGTTTCTTCCTGTACCAAAATGACTCCTTACTGCTATACCATTTAATGCTTTTGTCTGTTTTTAGTTTATCTCCTCCAGGACTGTTTTCTATCTGTCAAAATATGCCCTTCTAATCTGTTTCTAAGCTGAAGTAGGCAGGGAAACCAGATAAACCAGAATTGTGTGTCAAGTCAGAATAAATAGGATCTGAGCGAAGCTTAGTGGCAGTCCTCAAACCTTCAGGTATTATCAAATTCTGATCGCCATTGTTGCATGTAATTTCCATCATAAGATATAAAAGAGATGTTAAAATAACCCTCTTAGACCCTTAAAATATAAAAGTAAAGTAAAATAAAACATAGTTAAAAGGCAGGTGCCGTCTTAGTGCTAGGCGTGCTCATAGTTAAGAAAACACCCTCATAGTCTGTATCATTTAAGTTTGGTTTTTGGCGAACTTATAAATTAATGCATGTTGTATACTTATAAGATTAGTCTTAAATAAATGAAATATAGTGATTTCAAGCCCTTAGAAATGTATGGATTTATCTTGTATATAAAAACTTTAGTGTGGGGCACCTGGGTGGCTCAGTCTTTAAGCAGCTGACTCTTCTGAGGTGGTGAGATCGAGCCCCTCGTAGCATTCCGAGGTGAGCTTGGAGCTCTGCTTGGGATTCTCTCTCTCTACTTCTCTCTGTGACACTTCCTGGCTTGAGCTCGCTCTCTCTCTCTCTCTCTCTCTCAAAATAAACAAATAAACATTAAAAAAAAAAAAAACAACCAAACACTTTAGTGTAAGAACTTGACCACAGCAATTTTGGCTTCTCCGTGACTTATGTTGCTTTTTTTCTGGGTTTTCCAGAGTTTGAAATAGTTGAGGTTTGTTCTAAGAAAGTAAGGTGTCACTGTATGTATAATATAGCTAAGATCCATTGTACTGGGTACTAAATCCTGATAGGATGTTATCCTGCCTGGCCAGAGTTGTCTGCAGTTATTCACAGCTGGAAATCTTTTTCAGAGGTGAGACCACACCAGAGTTATTTTTGGTTCTGTCATTTCCTGTTAACTTAAAAGTCTACTTAATTGTTTTGTTTGAACAAATCTTGGAGAAGAGTGGGTAGGCAGGAGGGAGTGATTAGTATTTTAAGTGTCCTTTGAAAAGCAACTTTCCTAAAATGAAGGACTAGGCTGATCATCAGAAAAACCTAGATTTTACTGTCTCTGGAACTTACTTGTAACCTTGAAACTTTCTCTCTCTCTCTCTTTTTTCTACAATCTCATCTGCATAGTAGGGTTAATGATACCTTCTTCGTCAGGCATCTGAGCCATGCAAATGATATAACTGACGTGAAAAGCTTAAGACAAGGTAGTATTATGGGGGCCCCTGGGTGGCTCAGTAGCTTAAGTGTCTGACTCTTGGTTTCGCCGCAGGTCGTGATCTCACAGATTGCCAGTTCAAGCCCTTTGTCAGGCTCTGCACTGACTGAGTGGAGCCTGCTTGGGATTCTCTCTGCCCCCTCTCTCTCTGCCCTTCCTCTGCTCGCTTGCACGCTCTCTCGCTCTCTCAAAATAAATAAATAAGCTCTCTCAAAATAAATAAAGACAAGGTAGTATTATGAAACATGATAGTAGTTTGATAATAAATCAGTTTCTACAGAAGTGGTAGGTAGAGAAATCGTTAACATTTGAAAAACACCAGAATTAGAAAGTATATGAAATTATAAGTTAGAAAACTGAAAATATCTCTTCTATAATTTATTATTTTATTTTATTTTTTAAGGTTTTATTTTCAAATAATCTCTATACCCAATGTGGGGCTCAAACTTGCAACACCGTGATCAAAAGTCCCATGCTGTACTGACTGAGCCAGGCAGGTGCCCCATTCTCTCTTACAGTTTAGAGGGTATCTGTCTGGGTGGAGTCCCATGTGAAAGAAAGTGAAGAGAGACCAGTACAGTTCTGCCTAGTACTTTCTTGACAGCTGGTTTCTTCCCTAGCAGTTGAAGGTGTCTGGATCTAAATTTTTTTTAATGTTGTATTTACTCATGAGAGAAAGAGAGACAGAGCATGAATGAGGGAGGGGCACAGCGAGAGAGGGAGACACAGAATCTGAAGCAGACTCCAGGCTCTGAGCTGTCAGCACAGAGCCCAATGCGGGGCTCGAACTCATGAACTGTGAGATCATGACCTGAGCCAAAGTCAGACACTCAACCGACTGAGCCACCCAGGTGCCCCAATGTTTATTCATTTTTGAGAGAGAGACAAAGAGCGTGAGTTGGGGAGGAGCAGAGAGAGAGGGAGATGCAGAATCCAAAGGAGGCTCAGTCTCTGAACTGTTAGCACAGAGTCTGACGTGGGACCCGAACCCACAAACCGTGAGATCGTGACCTGAGCCAAAGTTGGACGCCTAACCAACTGAGCCACCCAGGCACCCCTTTTTTTTAATTTTTAAAGTAACAGTTCTGAGTGTCTCTAGAATAGTCCATATGCATTGGGGTATCACTCCTGGTGACTGGTATCGAGAGCAGAAAACCCCAGAAACTCAAATGACTGAATTGTGAAAATCTTTCAGCTTGATTTTTTTTTTTTCTTCCGGTTTCCAAGTTTCTTTTCCTGTTTGAGGGAATTTTTTTCTTTGACAGTGATTGTTATAAAAACAGTTTTTTCCCCTAGGCTGAATCTTTTCAGAAGCAGCAAGGAAATTTCACCAGGAATTACATGACAGATGTGGAGAATCCATTGTTGGTGGCCAAATGGTGTTTTACAGAAAAGTCTGACTTCTTTTCAATAAGATGCTGATATATTGCTCCCATTCATTTGGAATTCAAGTATATTGTATATTCACAGAAAGAATTGTGTCCTTGGTAGCACATACTGGAGGCTACTGTTTCTTTAATATCCTGCCAATTGGAATAGTGTGGCTATGGTTTTCTTACAGGATTTTAAGAATAGTTATGGACAGAAATTGCTGTTTTCTCAGGTATACCCTGAACCCTGTTTCAGTTTCTGGTACCTATTCCTCATTTATTTCCACATCTCTTTGTCTTCCCTTGCCTTTTTTTAAATTTTATTTTATTTTTATTAGGAGAATGGATTTACTAAGGTTTTTTTGTTTTTGTTTTTGTTTTTAAGTTTATTTACTTATTTTGAAAGACAGAGATCATGTGCACATGGGTGAGCAGGGGAGGGGCAGAGAGGGAGAGAGAGAATCCTAAGCAGGCTCCATACTGTCAGCACAGAGCCTGACAAGAGGCTTGATCTCTGAATTGTGAAATCATGCCCTGAGCCAGAATCAAGAGTCGGATGCTTAACTGAGCCACCCAGGCACCCGCCAAGTTTTTTCTTTTCAATGTAAGCTCAATCCTGCTTATTATAACATTTGAAAGGCAGAAAGGGAAGAAAACAAAGGTGTTATATTCCTTCCCTGCAGAAACAAGTTCTCTTAATACTTTTCATGTATTTCTATCTGCTAGTGTATTTTGAATTCAAAGAAGAATGGATCACATATATTAAAGCTTGTACTTGGCAAATGTTTCATATTATTTTAACACAAATATTGTAATTTTACCTAAATACTCATGATGATCTCAACCAATATGAAAACGGTTTGAAAGTGCTTGTATTCATATTTTGGTCCTTTGTATTTTCAATCATTTGATACAGTGCCAACCTAGAAGAAACATTTTTAAGTATAAATATTTAATGTGGTCAAGTCATATAGTACATATCTGTTGAATTTGTCAACACCATTTAAGTTATACTTAGTTTACCATTGTAATTAACAAGCCACCACAACATTTAAACACTGGAAATCTATGCTATTTGAGTTTCATACCTCTCAGTGGAAGTCTCAAACCTTGGAAAGGACATCTTAATGTAAACGCTTAAATCTTTTTTGAGCAGGAATAAGGTGTTCTTTCTTACCTGTATGTTAATGGTTGTGATTAAAGCTTTATTTATAACACATGTGGTAATAAATCTTTCTTCTATAAAGCAACATATTACCACTTTTAGTAAAGTTAAAAAAATGTTTTTGGGGACATCTGGGATTCTCTCTCTCCCTCTCTCTCTGCTTGGCATTCTCTTTCTTCCTCTTTCTCTGCTCCTTTCCCACTCTCAAAATAAATAAATAAAACTTAAATGTTTTGGGGGGCACCTGGTTATCTCAGTTGGTTAAGCGTTGACGTCAGCTCAGGTTGTGATCTCGTGGTTCATGAGTTCAAGCTGCATCGGGCTCCCTGCTGTCAGCATGGAACCTGCTTTGGATCCTCTGTCCACCCCGTCTCTCTGCCCCTCCCCTGCTCGTGCCTGTGTGCGCTCTCTCTCAAAAATAAACATTGGGGCATCTGGGTGGCTCAGTTGGTTAAGCATCCGACTTCAGCTCAGGTCATTATCTTGTGGTTTGTGAGTTTGAGCCCTGCGTTGGACTGTGCTGACAGCTCAGAGCTTGGAGCCTGCTTTGGATTCTGTCTCCTTCTCTCTCTGCCCCTCCTCTGCTCCCACTCTGTCTTTCTCTCAAATAAATAAATAAATAAATAAATAAATAAATAAATAAAGCTTTTGGATCATTTGAGTGAAAAATGCTAAGGATTCAGTAGTTAAGATGAATTAAAGAATTAATTGAAAACCTTTCTGAAGTGGTATTTGGTAATAAAATACCTTACCATTAAAGTAACATTTTGGGAAAAAAAATAATTTTTAGACATATCTATGAGAGACAAAATTGTTCAGCTAATTCTTGGTATTTGTAGTCATTTTGGAGCTTTGCTGCTACTTAATTGGAAGGACTAATGGAAATAAAGGGGTGTCTGGTAATCATTATCATCCTTTGGTGCAATCATTAATAGACTATTATACTCTGTTTTAAAGTTTTCATGTTAAATTTTAGCTGCATTTTATTATTTTTTTTAAGTTTATTTTGAGAGAGAGAGAGCAAGCACATGTGGGGAAGGGGCAGAGAGAAAGAGGGAGAGAGAATCCCAAGCAGGCTCTGCATTACCAGTGCAGAGCCTGATGTGGGGCTCAAATTCACATAGAGCGAGATCATAACCTGAGCCAAAGTCAGACACTTAGCCAACTGAGCCACTCAGGTGCCCCTTAGCCGCATTTTAAATTGCAAAACTGAGATGTAAAAATTTCAACTCATCCTTGGTTGTATCTGACTTAGGTATTTTTATAATCTACCTAATTATTCAGATACATGCACAGAGTACTTTTAGTTTTATTTATTTGATACAAACTAGATTTTTATCAAGAAATTTGTTTCTTGAGTCTTTATTATTAGAAAAGCGTACAACTTGGTAACTAGATCTCTAGACTGGTGACAGAAAGATATGCTATATAAGCTGGCGAAGGCAATGTGCATTTTCTATGATCATTATTAGATTTATTGAATGTGAACAATTCATGAGATTTTGTGCAGTCTAGACAGTGTTAGCCCAACAGACTGAAACAAATGAAATAAATACTGGGAGACAATTTAAGAATTTATTCAACAATTACCTATATAATCCTTGCTAAAAATGTTTAATCTGGATCAAGTTATAATAAACAATCAGACAAATCCAGTTTGTGGGATTTCTCTAAAACAACTGGTCTGAACTCTTCGAAAATGTCAAGGTGATAAAAAATATAAAAGGCAGAGAGACTATTATAGACGAAAGAAAATGAAAGAGAAATGACAAGTATATTGCCAAGCCTGGATTGGGAAAATAAAAAGCTGTACAGGCCATTTTGGAGACAACTGAGGAAATTTGAATATGGAGTATATAATAGATAATAACATGTCAGTGTTAAATGTCTGGATCTGATGATAATGGTATTGTGCTTATAAAGGAGAATGTTCTTATTCTTAGCCAATACCTGATGTAGTATTTACGTTGAAATGTCATGATGTCAGCAATTTGCTTTCAAATGGTTCAGAAAAAAAAATTATGTATTTGTTGAGAGAGAGTAAAAGTAGCAAAATGTTCACCATGTTGAAAAGGTAAGGAGCAAATGTGTATTCATTTAACTATTCTTTTACTTTTTTTTTTAAGGTGTTAATTAAATTTTTAAAAAGCTTTTATTTATTTGTTTTGAGAGAGAGGGAGAAAGCCCGAGTTTGAACAGGGGGTGGGGCAGAGGGAGAGGGAGACTGAGAGTCCCAAGCAGACAAAGAATCCCAAGCAGGTTCTGTGCCCCCAGCGTAGAGCCCGACATGGGTCTCAAACGCCATCCAGGCGCCCCAAGATTTTATTTTTAAGTAATCTCTACACCCAGCGCGGCCTTGAACTCACAACTCACAAAAAATCAAGAGTTGCACACTCCACCCACTGAACCAGCCAGGTACCCCTAATCTTTTACTTTCTTATAGGATTTCAGTTTTTCAAAATACAAAGTTGGGGAGAGAAGGGCTTCGGAAAGGCTACCATCGTATTTGAGGATTCAGTAGTGTCTTAGGGAAAGCTTAAAAGAAGAAAATTTTAAAGTATATTATACCTGATGTGAAGTAGAGGTAACTTCTTTAGCAGAACAAGAGGTTATTGCAGTTACATAGGGTTTGGAAAAACATGCAGAAATGAGGATGGAGAAAAACAAAGTGTATTTGATTAAGGAGTAGACAGGGTGGGTAAAACTAGAAACCTCAAAGAATTGAAAGAGGTAAAACAAAAAAGAGGAAGAGAGATAGCTGAAAACTACTAGGGCAATTGATGGTGATTCTATTAAGGGAATAGCAAGATTATTTTGATGGCTATATGTTTTTAAAAACCCAAAGCTTAATTGGCTTATAAATGTAACTCAGAATTATAGGTAATTGAGGGGCGCCTGGGGGCTCAGTCAGTTGAGTGTCTGACTTCGGCTCAGGTCATGATCTCACGGTTTGTGAGTTCAAGCCCCGGGCTGGGCTCTGTGCTGACAGCTCAGAGCCTGGAGCCTGCTTCGGATTCTGTGTGTCCCTCTCTCTCTGCCCCTTTCCCACTTGTACTCTGTCTCTCTCTCAAAAGTAAATAAAGCATTAAAAAAATTAAAAGAATTATAGACAATTGAAACATCGTACAAATAGAAATAGTGGAAAGTGAGACCTGTTTTAATTTTATTGAAGAGATTATGAAAAAAGTGGGAAAAGGTGGCATAGGGATAAAACAAATATTCAAAAGCACTAATAAGCAGAGGAGATAGAAAGGATTTTCTAAGTGTATTTCCCCATCCCTGTTAATCACACCACTTACCCATTTAGTCACTGGCTCAGATGACAAGCCTGGGAGTCAGGCCAGATCCTGTCCTGTCCCTTGCACTTCACATCCAGTTCTTCCAGACTCAGTTCTATGGACTTTTGGTTTGTACATAGCCTTCTACTTCATCTCCCTCTCTGACTTCTTGTTTATACCATTGCAGTAGCCTTGTGCTAGGGCTATTTAATCTAATGTCCATATTGCCATCATGATCTGTAGATAATGTAAAGGATTATTCTTATGCTTGAAATCCTTCATGAGCCTGTTCTGCCCACAGAATGAACTCTAAACTCTGTTGATCTATAGTTCCCCTCATGCTAAACTGTGTGTTACTTTCTCCTCTCATTTCATACCCCTGTTCCCAAACTTTACTACTGCTTGTGGTCCCTAGAATGCCATGAAATTTTATATCTGTGAATGGGTTCTTTGTATTATTTTTATATAGAATCTTGTGCCCCAACTTGACCAGCTCCTATTTCTCTTTCAAGATTTAGTTAAGAGGACATCTGAGAAGCGTTTTCTCTTTTACTAAGAGGCTGTCTAGAATAATGGTTTTTAGAACACGGGCTTGGAAGTCAGACATACTTGGATTCAAATGCTGCGTCTTTTAGTAGCATTATGACCTTGGACCAGTCACTTAATCTTGTTTTTGCTCAGTTTCTCTATCTGAAGAAAAGGGATAATATAACCCACTTTACAGGATAGTTGTAAGGATTAAATAAACTCCACAAACAGTGATAGGGGCCTAGTAAGTGCTCGATGTATGTTAGCTGCTATCATCATCATTAGAAGGGTTAGATACTGGGGCCCCTGGGTGGCTCAGTTTGTTAAGTATCCGACTCGTTTTCTTTTTTTAATATTTATTTATTTCTGGGGAGAGCACAAGCAGGGGAGGGACAGAGAGAGGGGGACAGAGGATCTGAAGCAGGCTCTGCACTGACAGCCTGACAGCAGCAAGCCCAATGTGATGCTGGAACTCATGAACCAGGAGATCATGACCTGAGTGGAAGTGGGTCGCTCAACCAACTGAGCCACCCAGGTGCCCTGCGTCTGACTCTTGATTTTGGCTCAGGTCATGATCTCGCAAGTTATTGAGTTTGAGCCCTGCTTTGGGTTCATATATGTATGTGTACATATATTTGTGTACATATATGTATATATAAAAAATATATATATATATATGAAGGGTTAGATATTGCTCCTATGAACAGTCTCATTGCTTTTCAAATTTCTCTAAATATTTTTGTTATTTATTTACATTAAACTATTCTCTTCAAGGGCAAGAACTGTGCATTATTAATGCTGGATACAGTGCCTAGCACATAAATGCTTAGTAAATGTTTAAGTAAGTGAAAGCTTAAGAAGCTTATTTTATGGAAGGTAGTGTAGAAAAGGGCACAGCCTCTGCTAATTACTAGCTCTGATACTTTTTTATTTATTTTCCTTGCTTGAAGTTTATTATTTTTAAAAAGAATTTTTAAAATGTTTATTTATTTTTGAGAGAGAGAGAGAGAGAGAGAGAGACAGAATGAGCAGGGGAGGGGCAGAGAGAGAGGGAGACACAGAATCTGAAGCAGGCTCCAGACTCTGAACTGTCAGCATAGAGCCCAACGCGGGGCTCAAACCCATGAACCGTGAGATCATGACCTGAGCTGAAGTCTGACGCTTAACCGACTGGGCCACCCAGGTGCCTCTATTACTATTTTTCTTTAAGTTTATTTATTTTGAGAGACAGAGCGAGCAGAGGAAGGGGCAGGGAGAGAAAGGGAGAGAGAGAATCCCCAGCATTCTCTGCAGTGTTAGAGTGGAGCCCCGATGTGGGACTCAAACTCATGAACCTTGAGATCATGACCTGAACCAAAATCAAGAGTCAGATGCCTAGCTGACTGAGCCACCCAGGTGCCCTTCCTTGCTTTGAGTTTAAAATGAGTGATAACAGGGGGCACTTGGGTGGCTCAGTCAGTTGAGTGTCTGACTTTGACTCAGGTCATGATCTCGCGGTTCATGAGTTTGAGCCCCACGACGGGCTCTGTGCTGACCGCTCAGAGCCTGGAGCTTGCTTTGGATTGATTCTGTGTCTCCCTCTCTGCCCCTCCCCTATTGTATGTAAAGCATAGTACCTCTAGTGGGTGCTTAATAAATGTTAGCTGTTCTTTATTAAAGGAGTTAATCTTGAGTCTTAGTGAGATTTGATAGCAGATCTGTTTGACTTTAAGTGGCATATGTGAAATGAATGTTTAAGATTGTTGTATTTTATGTTTTCCAACTGTAGTCTCCTTAGGACTTTTGAAAGGATTTAAACCTAAAATGCTTGATAAGGAAATTTCCTTTGGGGCATCTGGGTGGCTCAGTAATTAAGCTTGTGCCTTTGTCTTGGATCATAATCTCAGGGTTCATGAGTTCTAGCCCCGCATCAGGCTTTCAGTGCAGATCCTGCTTCGGATCCTCTGTCCCCTTCTCTCTCTGCCCCTCCCTTGCTTGTGCTCTCTCCCCGCCTCTCAAAAATAAACATATAGTAAAAAAAAATAAGGAAATTTCCTTCTATAGTATAGATAGAATTTCATAAGTCATAAATTTATAAACATATTTGATGAATTCCTACCACAAGAAACACATTTCTCTCTTAAGCTTAAATACAGTCTTGAAAAGTACTCAGCATATAATAGCTTCCCAAAAGCGTGACAGAGATTAGAAGTATGGAGCTTCCTAGGACTAATACCACCATGGAGAGCAGACATCTAAATGGTAGACTGTATCTGATATGAAATCTTTGCTTCCTCACTCTACAAATTGACAATCCTTTCAAGTTTAAACTTTGGACATTGATCAGTAGCCTAAAGAAGTAAGACTCAATTTGTGGTTTTTTTGTGTGTATCCATAGGTACATTGTGTTCTTGTGACGTAAGGGTTTGTGGAGGTTTAAAAATAACATAGGATAAAACAAAAAACTAAACATTAAAAGAAAAAACCATAAATAAAATAAGAGTTTCAGTGAATGGCCAGAGTAATAAAGGTAATTGGTAGATTTATCCATAAAAGGAAGCTAGTTATTTTTGACTATTGCATGCTGTTTTATTAAAAACTATGAATGTCACTATAAACTTAACTGTTTCTATCAGATTATCATTGACAGTGATTATTACTTAATTGGTTCTGGGAGGGCTAGTTCCTAGTATTTTGAAAGTGTGCTCTGCTGGGTGTTGTATGGAAACCAATTTGTCAATAAATTTCATATATATATAAAAAAATAATAAAATATCCTAAGACTTTAAATAAAAAAAAAAAAAGTGTGCTCTGGGACTATCAGAGAATAGAGGGAATGATCTCAAAGAGCTATGTCAGATCATTGAAATAAAACTACTTGTTCTAGTAGGTTATGAAAGGATCTGAAAGCTACATATGACTTTCGGTAATAATACTTAACATAACCTCTTCAGTGGTGTTTAACTGGTTCATGATTGGAAAAGCAGGTGAGTAGATTAGGAACTAAGTCTGCAAAAGTAGGGCAGGCTTGCTGGCTTAAAATAGGAATGAAAGCAGGGTTATTTGTAGTGAACAGAGATAGCTATTTGGGTAAATCCTGGTGTCTCATGGGGGTTAAGACCACACAATAATCTAAAAATAAAGCTTATAGGCCAATAGCTTTTAAGGTTTATATTTCATAGTTGCCGCTGGATTAAAGTGGTCATCACCAATGTTTTCTTTCTCTTGTATGCAGCTCTGCACCTGATATTAGGTATATTTACCTAAAAATATCATTTATGTAGTAGATCTATATCGTAGCAGGATATTGAACTGATTTTGCCTGTGAAGAGGCTGTAGAATTTCTTCAGTGTGCTTTAGAAACTTAGTTTAAAAATTTTATGAGGTTTTTGTTTTTAGATTATAGATTCATAGGATGTTGCAGAGAATGTACAGAGAGAGGTCCTACGCATCCTCCCCTAGGTCTCTGTCCTCCACAGTGTCAACATCCCACACTACCACAGCACTGTACCAAACCGAGAAATTGACATTGGCACAATTCATAGAGTTTATTCAGGTTTCACCAGTTATACATGTACCTGTGCACGCGTGCATGTATGTGTAGCTCTATGCAATTTTACTTGCGTAGACTTGCATAACTACCACCATGATCAGTGTAACTCACCACAAGACTCCTGTGTTACTGCCTCTTTGTAGCCACACTCATCCTCTTCAAGAGACTCAATATTGTTTGTTTATTATGTTCTTTAAAAGTTTTATTTATGGGGCACCTGGGTGGCTCAGTAGATTAAGTGTCCAATTAAATAGGTTAAGTGTCCAGCCTGATCTTGGCTCAGGTCATAATCTTATGGTTTTTGGGATTGAGCTCCCTGTGGGGCTCTGCACTGACAACATGGAACCTGCTTGGGATTTTCTCTTTCCTTTTCTTTGTGCCCCTCCCCTGCTCACACTCTCAAAAATAAATACATAGATAAATACAAATTAAAAAATAAAAATTTCATTTATTTTAAGAAATTTGTGCACCCAACATGGGACTCAAACTCACAACCTCAAGATCAAGAGTCACATGCTCTTTTGACTGAGCCAGCCAAGCACCCTTGTTTGTTTTAAATCATGTGTACGCTTGGTTGGATTAGGGTTTTTGATTCTGAGTTGGAAGCACTGTAAAAAAATTTTTATTGAAATACAGGTAATCTAACAACAACTGAATCATGGTAAAAAGCTAGGTTAAAATGTATCAGCAGGGATACCTGGCTGGCTGTCAGTAGAACATGTGACTTTTTTTTTCTTTAAGATTTTATTTTTAAGTAATCTCTACACCCAACGTGGAACTGAAACCTATATCCCTGAGATCAAGAGTCACATGCTCTACTGACTGAGCCAGCCTGGTACCCCAGAGCATTTGACTCTTGATCTCAGGATCTTGAGTTCAAGCACCATGTTGGGCATAGAGCTTACTTAAAAAAAATAATATGTTAGCAATTTGAGAGCACTAAAAAGTTTCTTGGATGAATATATATAGGCTTAGAATGATGGTCCTCAACTAATCAGAATCAGCTCTGGAGCTTTAAAAAAATGCAGAAAAATGGCTTCTGTGGCCCCATTCTAGATAAGTCTAGAAAGCAGTGTCAAGTATAAAAATGTAAGTTCCAAAAAAAAAAAAAACAAAGTGAGTTACAAAAGGGTGTACAGTATGATACTGTTTATATAAAATTTAAAATATACTGTGTTGTGTATAGATACAACAAATTATATACATGTGGGAAGGATATACAACTACTTAAATGTAGTAATAACCTCTGGAGAGGAAGGAATCGGATGAAGGTTGCTCAGTTATATCTGCAACATTTTATTCTTTTTTAAAAAAATTTTTTTAATGTTTATTTTTGAGAGAGAGAGAGAGATAGAGATACAGAGGGTGAGCAGGGGAGGGGCAGAGAGAGAGAGAGGGAGACACAGAATCTGAAGCAGGCTCCAGGCTCTGAGACGTCAGCACAGAGGCTGACGTGAGGCTTGACCCCACAAACCGTGAGCCGAAGTCGGACACTTAACTGACTGAGCTATCCAGGCGCCCCAAGCAACATTTTAGCTCTTAAAAATATTTGAAACACATACGGCAAACTTAATATTTTAAATCTACATGTTAGGTATATGGGTAGGTAGCAACATTTGAATTATTAATATTATTTCCTATACCATTTTATGTAAAATTATTTTTGAAATATTTCATTAAAAATATCCATACAGGGGCACCTCAGTGCCTGAGTGGGTTAAGCATCTGACTCTTGATTTCTACTCAGGTCATGGTCTCACAGTTTGTGAGTTCAAGCCCCACATTGAACTCTGCACTGATAGTACAGATCCTGCTTGGGATTCTGTCTCTCTCTGCTCCTGCTCACGCGCGCTCTCTCTCTCTCTCTCTCTCTCTCTCTCTCTCTCTCTCAGAATAAATAAATACACTTAAAAAGATTTAAAAAAATCCATACATGCAGTATATTAGATGTCTGTCTGTCATTTCTTCCTTTCTCTCTTTTAGTATACCTTTTATTTTGGTGCCAAGAGTCGAGTGCTGCTATAACAAATACCTAAAAAGTGTGGAAGTGGCTTTGGAACTTTGAGAAGATCCAGCTCAAGTCTCAAGTTTCTGATGTCCTTCCTTGATTTCTGTAGCTACAGCTGACATCCCCTTTATATTCTTCCATGCTAAGAGCCTGTACCATACAATGTATTGTTTAACTGTTTTGTGTTCATATTAAATCTTGTTTTATGTGAATTCTTTTGCCTACTTAAATAGAACATGGGACACCTGACTGGCTCAGTCGGTGCAGCAGGCTACTCCTGATCTCAGAGTTGTGAGTTCAAGCCCCACATTGATTACTTAAAAATAATCACTTAAAAGTACAGAGATTACTTAAAAATAAAATCTTTTAAAAAAATTTTAATGTTTATTTATTATTTATTTTTGAGAGAGAGAGAGAGCTAGTGGGGAAGGGGCAGAGAGAGACACACACACACACACACACACACACACACACACACACAGAATCCAAAGCAGGTTCCATGCTCTGAGCTGTAAGCACAGAGCCTGATGTGGGGCTCGGACCCACAAACTGTAAGATCATGACCTGAGCTGAAGTCTGATGCTTAACTGACTGAGCCACCCAGGTGCCCCAAAAATAAAATCTTTAAAAAAAAAAAAAAGTAGAGCATAAAGTGCTGCTATGTGTTACAACTGTAATCTATAAATGACTTACACAATGTGAGCATGTAATAGGTGCCAGATAAATACTGAATTATTTAACTCAGAATATAACTACTTCCCTAGTATTTTTGAATTTTACTTAACGAGCCCTTCCAGCTCTCTGTATCCTATAGATTTCAGAACTTTAGACTTTAGCAGATATTATTATCCAGTTCCAGGAGGGCTAGCTATAGAAACTTAGATCTATTCAGTTATTGAATGTTTTGTTTTTTACTATCATACAGTCTTTCAGCTTTTACAAGGATGACACTGGATAATTAGACTTGAATTGTAAATTGCAGATGAAGGTAAAATGCCAGAGTTTCATAAAGAAACAGGAAAGATTTGGTGATTGTATCCAATCTTTCCTAGCTCCAATTATTAGGAAGAGAGATAGTGAATTCTTCTAAGTTAGCTACTTTTAAAACAAATAGCAATAGTAGGTAGAATGATAAGAGTATAAAATGCTTCATTATTATGAAGAACAGTGCAATCTTAGCATGTGTAGACTTCACATACTGAAGTTGACGCTAGCAAGGTAAATTTAATAATTTTTTTTTTTAAATCTCTGTTCTCTTTTATAATAGAGCCACAGATTGCTTAGTACGCCTTATGCAATCCCGGTGTGAAGTTGTTACTAACAACATTGGAAGTTCTGAAGTTTTTGAATGATTTTGTATATTTGTCTGAGAATTAGGGTGGATTCAAGATGACCACTAATAATCACTTTATTGTCACTCACTTTGTTGTGTGGGCTTTTTTTTTTAATGTAAAAGAGACAGTTATAGCTAATTTATCTAGAATTGTGTACAATCTTTTTGTTTTCCATGAGAGTATGTTTTGTGTATTTGTTGTGTGTTATGCCTACATAGTGCTTATTTGGACTTACACTTTAGTGGCCACTTGGCTTATTTTCATTCCTTCTCATGTTATATCATGTTGATTTGTATATTAAGAAAAAGTATCAGAGATTATTTGGTAAAGCAGTGTAGCGAAAGAGGGAGAAGAGCTTACTTAGGCTCTGGACTCCGCTGACATGGGATCAAGGTCCAGCTCCTCTAGTTGCTAGTTGTGAGGTCTTAGACAAATTTTCTAACTTCCTAAGCCTTGGTTGCCACACCTGTCAAAAAGAGAAAATAATACTTCATAGAGTGTTATTAGGTTAAATGAGAGTATATATAAAGCACATAGCATAATGCCTGTTGTGTAGTTAGCACACAAACAGTAAACATCATGGTCATTATTATTATTGCAAATCCAGTTAAGAAAATTGAAATCTAAAACCTATATTGAAAAGGCTTTGTGGATGCTGTAGTTTTAGCAGTTTAGCACAATATAAATAATTTAGCATCAGATATTTTTTAACAAATTGAATGTACTTTTTTTTTTAAAGCAAATTGAATGTATGAATTATAAGAGTAACACATCATTAGCAAGTAGGGTATATCCCAGAAATGCAAAATTGGTTTGAAAATCATTCAGGGTAGGGGCATCTGGGTAGCTCAGTTGGTTAAATGTCCGATTTTTGACTTGGGTCATGATTTGTGACTCATGAGTTTGAGCCCCACGTCAGGTTCTCTCCTCTCAGCACAGAACCCAAATGGGGTGTAAAGATTGCCTGCAAATAAAATGTTAAAAACATAAGTAAAATAAAATTTTGCCCGGAGTTGAGGCATCTGGCCAGCTCAGTTGGAAAAACAATGCAGCTCTCAATCTTGGAGTCGTGAGTTCAAGCCTCCCATTGGGTTCAAAGATTACTTAAAAAATAAACATTGCTTAGAGTTGAAATGCCTTTTAAATAGGGAAAAAAATATCTGCTCTTTATTGCTAGCTTTAATATGTGGGTGTGTTTTTAGTGATCTTTTATACTTCCCTGCAAATCACAGAAAAAGAGAAAAAGAAAAATGAGCAAAGGATACAATGTTTATAGATAATTTATAAATGAGTACATTTAAATGGCTGATAAACACATGAGCTTATAATGTATGAACAAAGATACTTGTTGCTACATTATTCATAAGAGCAAAGAAAATAAAAAAAAATCTGCAATGTTTAATAAAGCAGATTAGTTAGGTGAATTATGTTATCTCCATGATGCAGTCTGAAAATTATAGAAGAACATTTGTTGTTATGAGAAGATTTTAGTAGTTTACTACAAAATTTAACAAAAGACAGACTACAAGATTGTATAGTATAACTGTTTATAAAATAATATATTTAAATATTTAAAATGTTAAGATATATACCAAAATTTTAAATGGTTATCTTTGACATTCTAAGAGATTTGTTTTTGTCTTGTGGTAGTTACTGTTTTTTGTGCTCTTTAGTCTTAAAAAATTCTTTTGCATTGAGTTATAATGTATCTTTGATTTAAAGAAATCTTCAAAGAGTAGTTTGAAGGTTGATAATTGATACTACGTGGGTATTCATTATGCTGTTGAACATTTTATAAGAAAAATTTGCTGGGACACCTGAGTGTCTCAATCAGTTGAGCGTCTGACTCTTGGTTTTGGCTCAGGTCATGATCTTCCGGTCCAAGGGATTGAGCCCTGTGTCAAGCCAAGCCCCAAGTCAGGCTCTGCACTGACTCTATGGAGCCTGCTTGGGATTCTGTCTCTCCCTCCCTCCCTCCCTCCCTCTCTGCCCCTCCCCTGTTTGCTCTCTCTCACGTTTTCTCACTCTCTCAAAATAAGTAAATAAACTTAAAATCTTTAATAAAAAATAAATTTTACTTATTTTGAGAGAGTGAGAGTGCAATAGAGAGTGGGGGAGTGCAATAGAGAGAGAGGGAGAGAGAGAATCCCAAGCAAGCTCTGTGCTGACAGAGTAGAGCCTGATGCTGGGCTTGATCTCACAAACCCCGAAATCATGACCTAAGCTGAAATCAAGGGTCAGTTGCTTGGGGTGCCTGGATGGCTCAGTTGGTTAGGCGACCGACTTCGGCTCAGGGCACAATCTCCCAGTCTGTGAGTTCGAGCCCCACGTCAGGCTCTGTGCTGACAGCTCAGAGCCTGGAGCCTACTTCAGATTCTGTGTCTCCCCCCTCTCTCTACCCCTCCTCTGCTCTCTGTCAATAATAAATAAACATTAAAAAAAATTTTTAAAAAAGAGTCAGTTGCTCAACCTACTGACCCACCTATGTGCCCTGAGATTTTGAATTTTGACATAAAGATCTATTGATGATATATTAATGATCTGTTAATGTTCTGTAATCCCTCTTAGCCTTATAGAAACAGGTAGTGAGTTTTCCTGTCTGCTGACAGCCAGCAATACTATGATTCCTGGATGAATTGTTACTGATTGTATATTGGTAGTGTAACTGTTGGTTGACTCATTTATGATAAGAGTTATATATATTTGTAGATTCTCATTTTATTCTTTTAAATAAATAATATAATAACATGGTATAAAAATTTTTAAAGGTATATAGCAAGGGTGCCTGGGTGGCTGAGTCAGTTAAGTGACCAACTTTGGCTCAGGTCATGAGTTCATGGTTTGTGAGTTCAAGCCCTGGGTCAGGCTGTATGTGGACAGCTCGGATTCTGGAGCCTGCTTGGAGGCCCTGTCTCTTGTTCTGTCTCTTGCTCTCTCTCTCAAAAAAAAAAAAAAAAAATAATAATAATAATAATAAGGTATACAGCAAAAAGTCTTCTTCCTATTCCCAATTCTGGGCCCCCAGTTGCCTGCCTTGGGAATGTTAAAGCCCACGGCCAACGACCACCAGGAACATATCTGTAATCAAAAATAAGTTCACATGTATTTAGCTTGCTACAGCAAGGAATGACACACACCAGAATAACTGTGGGGCATCTCAGAAGGAGGCAGTTAGCAAAGAAGATACACAGGGTTTTAGGAGCTGAGGTTAGTTATAAAGTGATTTTAGGGTGGAAATTAGTTTCAGCGGGGATTGGCTAAAATCTGTAATTTAGGTGAGTTGCTGGAATAGGCAATGGTTTTATCTTTAGTACACAAGAGTCCCTGAGAAGTTATAGCTAGATCACTTTGACTATGGTATTGGAACATAATAAGCTAATGTTTAAAGAAATCTGAGCTTGGATAGTATGTGATGCACATTGTGGTTTGGTTTGGTTCAGTTTATCTGTTTTATAAGTCATGGTGTTTTTCAGAGTGTTTGTGAGCACTTTGTGGTTTCTCTTTCAATTCTTAGTCTCTGCTTTTGATCATTTTTTTCTAAGCTGGAGGATTTAACTTTTAGGGGAAGTGATCAGTCAAGATCTATATCATTGTTAGGTAGGTTGTGAATGTTTATCAAGCTTTTGATGGTAGGAATTTTGACCTCTGTAAACACCACAACCCTGTTCTGTTTCTTAGATGATCATGTGTTAAATCATCTGGCATGATAATATCTGACTGTAGCATTTAAGACCCTGGAAATCACACATACATGGTTTCTGCAACAAACAAAACCTCAAACGAGTTACTATTAAAGTTTGAAATAATGTCCTATATGTACCATTATCTATTTGGATCTTCCTTTAGTAACCAAGTAAATTTTTCTCCTTTAATTTTGAATGTGGATTATTTGCCTTACCAGTGTCTGAAGAATTCGTCCTTTATGTAAAAGTGATTGTCAAGGATAAAGGTGTTGGTAGTACTAAGAATAAAGGACAGGGTGTTTGTTGACAGTCTGGAATCTTTTCTTTTTCTTTATTTTTTTAAAATGTTTATTCAGTTTTGAGAGAGAGAGATTGTGAGCAGGGTAGGGGCAGACAGAGAGGGGAGACACAGAATCTGAAGCAGGCTCCAGGCTCTGAGCTGTCAGTGCAGAGTCCAATGCAGTGCTCAAACCCACGAACTGTGAGATCATGACCCAAGCCTAAGTCGGACGCCCAACCGACTGAGCCACCCAAGCGCCCCTCTTTTTTTTTTTTTAATATTTTATTTTTTTGAGAGAGAGAGCAAGCGGGGGGTGGGGTGCAGAGAGGGAGGAAGATGGAGGATCTGAAGTGGGCTCTGTGCTGACAGCAGAGAGCCTGATGCAGGGCTTGAACTCATGAACTGCAAGATCATGACCTGAGCCAAAGCTGGACGCTTAACCTACTGAGCCACCCTGGTGCCTGACAGTCTGTAATCTTGAACCAGCAGAGAAGAAAATAGCCATGAGGATAAAGGACAAAATCATGCAAAGTACATGGTAATCAGTGGCTTCTGAGCATCTGAGAAGTTGTGTTCTGATGATCTTGGAAATAAGTGGTCTGTTCACATTGTTGTCTTCTTTTGGATCAAAACTGTTCTGAAAACCCAGATTCAGCCACAAGGTCTGTCTGCAGCAATGATGTCAGCAGTACATGTAATTCATTCTCTGCAGCATCAATAGTTGTAAGTGCATGATGCATACCATTATAGAAGTTCTTTCGATATATCTCCACACAGTTCAATACTTGATCTTAGATTATAGATGGCAACTTTAGGTGAATGTAAGGAAAAAGTAGAAACCACTTGTGGATTTTGAGCTATAGGCTTTATTATATTAACCAGCATTGTTAACCAGAATCTTCTACTGATGTATGTAATCAGTTTTTTTTTTTTAATGTTTATTTATTTTGAGAGAGAGAAAGAGAGAGCAAGTGCATAAGCAGGAGAGGGGCAGAGACGGAGAGGGAGAGGGAGAGAGGGAATCCCAAGCAGGCTCTACAGTGTCAGCATAGAGCCTGACATAGGGCTCGATCTCACCAACTATGAGATCATGACCTGAGCTGAAACCAAGAGTTAGACACTTAACTAACTGAGCCACCTGGGTGCCCCCATAATCAGTTTTATAAGGAGTTAGTCACTGATTATCCTGAAAGTAAGAATGTGCTATGCCAAATCTCCAGGCCTTTTATTTACCCTATAAAATGTATCATGAATTTCACCAGTACAAACTTATTTAAGCCTCGAGATACAATCTGTGTAGACAGCTGTTGTGTCAGTCTTTGTATATGAAGGTTTGTTTCCTTTAACCTGAAAGATACACAAATATTGAAGCATATTTTACTCACACATGATTAACTTAGGAAGGTTGAACTCTTTATCAGGTTTATTTTTCTTTTAACCCAATTTTAATAAACAAAAAAGCTCTCATAATAGTTTTGAGTTAATTAAAAATTGGAGAATGCCAAACAAAGCTAATAATTTCTGTAATCCTTTAAAAACATTTTTAATAAGATGAAGGACCAAATCTTTATGTTGCCTAATGATCATTTAGCATAAACCCAAAGATGTCATAGGTGTCAGAAGCATCTTAACAGTTTTATTATTCTGAATTTGGAGAAGAAGAAAATCAAAGAGAATTTTCATTTGACAAAATGTAAGTCATGACTATCCAAAGAAACAGTTATAGGCAGTTTTTTAATTTATTTTATTTTTTAATTTTTTAAAAGTAATCTCTACCTCTAATATGGGGCTCAAACTCAAGTCCCCAGGATCAAGTCTCCTGCTCTACTGACTGAGCCAACCAGGTGCCCCCAGGCAGTATCTTCAAAAACAGCGATAAATGACAGTTAACTTTTCCCTAAAAGTAAGGAACTTAAAAAAAAGATTTATGACTAGACTATTTCAAAAAGCAGAGAGAGTTAACAGAATATTTTGATGATGTAAGGGATGTTTTATCTGGGCACAAAACATTTGCTTTTTTTTTTTTTTTAAACAAAGCAAAGCTATTTATTTATTATATTTTTTAATGTTTATTCATTTATTTTTGGGAGAGAGAGAGGAAGGGGCAGAGACAGCGGGAGGGAGAGAATCTCAAGCAGGCTCTTTGCCATCAGCACAGAGCTGAACATTGCTGTAATGCATGAACCGTGGGATCGTGACCTGAGCTGAAACCAAGAGTTGGACCCTTAACTGACTGAGCCACCCAGGAACCCCTAATTTTTCTTTTTTAACAAAATGAAAATTAAATTCTAGATTTAGTCTATTATTCATGAAGAAGCTACATTAAAAGGATTTATAAGGTTTTATTTTTTTATGATAAACCTCTCATATTTGACCAATTTTTGTCAAAAATTTTAATATATTTCTCCCTTCACATTCTTTTTTTTGTAACTATTACAAACCCGGACAAATAAAGTGTACTTATTCTTAGACCTTCTTCCCTTACAGTGTATTGTCAAATTTGTTTCTCACTAGATTCTTTCACATCTTGGTACAACCAGAAATTTCTCTTTTTTTGCAGCTTTATGGAGATACAATTGACATATAACATGCATAATTTTAAGGTATGCAGTGTGTCGATTTGATACAGCTATATATTTTGGAAAATGATTACCACCATAGGATTAGCTAATGACATATAACACCACATAATTACCATTTTTTTTTTTTTGTGGTAAATCATACATTACTTATTTAAGACAAAGTTATCCTTTTTATTTCTAGACAAACAAAAGCATTTCTGATACTATGCATTCATATTCTCTTGTCTTCACACACATTCTTTTATATTCCTCCAAAATCACTGTAACTGCAAGACAATATTAAAGTGAGAAGGAAACTCTGGAGGTGTTAGGAATTGCTCTCACTGAGTAATCTCATAGCTTCCCAGAGAGTTAAAATTTTTAAGGGCTTTTAATTGTTTCTTAAGGATTAATCTTGAAATTCTTTCTAGGGTGATGCCAACTAGCCTTTTCCAGGTTTTGCATCTTGTAGGCACATCAAAGTATGGACTAATTGATTTGGGAGGCCTATGCAAGGCTGATTTTTTTTTCAGTAAACTTTCTGCTTTTTACCCTGGGGTTTGGGAATTCTTTCAGGGAGGCAGTTTTAGAATTTGAATTGCATTTAAAGAATGCAAACCATTGGATATCAGAGTTCTGGTTCCTTTTTTCTTTCGAGGTGCCTCTCAAACAATCTTGTTCATGTCAAAATTTCCCCAAGAAGACATTTGTAATTCAGAATTTTTCCTTCGTGAAATTATTGTTGAGTTATATTCATAATCTGAAAACAGGAAAGAAGTAGATAGAGAAAGCACAGAGTAGGTGTGGATTTAGACTGAGAAGATTCTTATGTGACCTACGGTAATTGGTGAGGATGGGGCTTTTGCAACCACCTGTCTCCAGAAGACATGAAGTGACACCAAAGATTGGCTGTCATCATTTGAGGACTTAGCAGAACCTCAGCTCCAGGCAGACAGAACTAAGCAAAACATATCTCAAGATTATAAGGACTAAGGAAGTCCTTAAGAAGTTTTAGGAAATGTGACCCAGTACAAAGTTTATGTAAAGACACTGGTCTGATAAGACCTCCTGGACTTGTCAGCTTTTGGAGCTGGCTGGAAGATGTACATATTAGGCCTATGTCTGTCCTATGCTGTGGAGTTCGTCTTACAGATGCATGACACTCAAGATACTGAAAAAGGGGTGCCTGCTTGGCTCAGGCAGTAGAATATGTGACTCTTGATATTGGGGTTGTGAGTTTAAGTCCCATGTTGGGCATAGAACCTACTTAAAAAAAGATACTGAGCAAGTAGGCAGATGATAGGAATGCTGTTAATTAGGCAGAAGCCAAACTTCACTCATGAACAGTATAATCGATAAGACTTAAAGTCAGAGGACCAAACTATCACCTCAATCCTAAAGTGCTCAACAAAATTACTGAGGCTCAGATACCTCACTGTCACAGGCAGGATGGCCTTGAGCAGGTAGAAATCAGTGGTCACATACGTGCACACTGTGGCAGAGAGTCATACGTCTCCCCAGGAAAAGGAGGTCGGCTGAATCTTGGAAATGCCAATTGTTAAATAGTAGGACACCCATAAACCACCTACTAAAGATCATCCAGGATTTATTTGTAGTTGAGAAAAAAAAAGTTAGGTTTATTTAACCTGCTCAACAAGCAGAGAGAAGTGGAGGAACTTGGGATCTTCTCAAAATGGGAGGACAGTTAAGAAAGGCTGCTCATTGAGACTGTTGTTAGATTAGGGACTGTTGTTAGATTTTAGGGTGGAAGTTTGTAATCTGAGCAAGGATTAGATAGAATTTGTGTAATAGATGAGTTGGTAGAACTTGTGAAGTTCTAGTGTAAGATCAGATGTAGTGTGCAATTACTATTAAATTAGTTTGTGTGAGGTCTTATCTTGGAACATATGGATTTGAAGGATCTGGTGTTAAAAGGAGTTTGAACTCAATACAAAAAAAAAAAAAAAATCTGATTAAGAAAAGAGGAGAAGACTTGAATAGACATTTTCCCAAAGTAGACATATAGATGGCCAACAGACACATGAAAAAATGCTCAACATCACTGATCATCCGGGAAATGCAAATCAAAACCACAATGAGGTATTACCTTACACCTGTCAGATGGCTAAAATCAAAAACATAAGAAATAACAAGTGTTGGTGAGGATGTGGAGAAAAGAGAACCCTGTGCGCTGTTGGTGGGAATATAAAGTGATATAACCACTATGGAAAACAGTACAGAGATTCCTCAAAAAGTTAAAAATAGAAATACCACGTGGTCCAATAATTCCACTACTGGGCATTTACCCCCAAAAATGAAAACAATTCAGAAAGATATACACGTCCCTATGTTTATTGTGGCATTATTTACATTTGTTAGGATATGTAAGCAGTCTAAGCCTGGGTGTCCATCAATAGATGAATGGATAAAGAAGATGTGGGGTGTGTGTACATGTGTGTGTGTATGTCTATATACATATATATGTACACACAGTGGAATATTACTTGGCCATAAAAAAGAGACCTTGCCATTTGAGGCAATATGGATGGACATAGAGGGTGTTAGGCTAAGTGAAGTAAGTTGGACAGTGAAAGACAAATACCATGTGATTTTACTTGTATGTGAAGTTCAAAAAATATAAGAAATGAACAAACAAAAAACCAGACTCAAATACAGAGAACAAACTGGTGGTTGCCAGAGAGGAGATAGGTAGGGGAATGGATGAAATAGATAAGGAGAAAAATGGAAAAATAAAAAGTTTGAGCATAGATAGTCTGTGTTGCATGTTGTGGTTTAGTTCTGTTCAGTTTATCTGTTTTATGAGTCATAGTACAGTTATAAGGTGTGGCTTCTGTTTTCAGTTCTAAGAGACAGCCCATATTAGTTTCTTGTGTATTTAAAACTGTGTTTATAATTGTTGAAGGGATGTAGAAAATAATTTTGAAAGAATTCTGCATTAGTTTTCTTTCTTTTTTATTTTTTAATATTTATTTTTGAGAGAGAGAAAGAGAGAGTGGGAGAGGGGCAGAAAGAGAGGGAGACAGAATCTCAAGCAGGATCCAGGCTCCAAGCTATCAGCACAGCACCTGATGCGGGACTTGAACCCACGCTGGGAGATCATGACCTGAGCTGAAGTCAGATGCTTAACCAGCTAAGCCACCCAGGTGCCTCTGCATTAGTTTTCTATTGCTGTGTAACAAATTACCACAAACTCAATGGCCAATTTTTAGCTCAAAGTTCTGTGGGTCAGAGTCCAATCATGACATGGATTTCTCTGCTCAGGGTCTCAAAGGCTGAAGTCAAAGTGCCCACCAAGCTGAGTTTTCATGTGGAGCTTCTGGGGAAGAATCTGCTTTTAAGCTCATTGAGGTCGTTGGCAATTCTTGTGGTGGTAGGAATGAAGTCCCTAATTTTGCTGTCTGTCAACTAGGGGTCACTCCCAACTCCCAGAGACTACCTGCATTCCTTGCTAAATGGCCCCCTCTATTAAAGCCAACAATGCAGAACTTGCACATGAAATCCCTCTTGTGCTTCAAATCTCTGAAATCCTACATATCTGACCTCTAGATCCAGATTTAAAGGTCTCATATGATTAGGCCAGGCCCATCTAGATAACCTCATTTAAAGGTCAACTGATTTGGAACTTAAATTTTGTTTTTTAATGTTTATTTTTGAGAGAGAGAGAGAGGGACAGAGCATGAGTGGGGGAGGGGCAGAGAGAGAGAGACACATAATCTGAAGCAGGCTCCAGGCTCTGAGCCATCAGCACAGAGCCCAACAGGGAGCTCAAACTCAAGAACTGCGAGACCAAGTCGGATGCTTAACCGACTGAGCCACCCGGGGGCCCCTGATTTGGGACTTTTAAAAAAAATGTTTATTTTGAGAGAGAGAAAGAGAATGGGGGGGGGGAGCACAGAGAGAAGTGAGGAGAGAGAGAATCCCAAGCAGGCTCTGCATTGCCAGCGCAGAACCCGATGCAGGGCTTGATCTCATGAACGGTGAAATCATGACCCAAGCTGATGCCAAAAATCGGTCGCTTAACCAACTGAGCCCCCCAGGCACCCCTGGGACTTAAATTATGTGTGTAGACTTCCTTCACAGCAGTACCTACATCACTGTTTGCTGGAATAACTGGGATGAGATGTGTGTATATCATGGGCCATGAATCTTGGGGAGCCTACCTCCAACCTACCATAATGTCTTTTTAACATTTTAAGCATAAGCCTCTGGGTCATCTTAGTAACTCTTGGTGGTTTATAGGTGTAACTTAAATTTGAGGTTGAATTTTTGAATGTTACTGGTAAGAGTCAGCTTGGGATACAGCTCTGCTGATATGAGAAAAGTCTTATTCATAAAACTGAATAACAGAAGGAAAGTTATTGCCAATGCGATTGCTTTTTTTCCCCTTAGTGTCTATTACTTTTCTTTCAATAAAGTTTATAAAAACTTGGAAAAACTCGAATGTAGGGCAAAGCAGATAGAAAAATAACAAAAATCACCTGTAGTCCAAACACTCTTCCTTATGCTTTTATCATTTTCTTCCAGTTTTTATTGTTCAATTAAAAGAATATTATTATAATCATGTATATATGAAATAATTATATATACTGACTTCCTAAGTATGTTTTTTTCTGATTATAAAAGTAATACAGGGGCGTCTGGGTGGCTCAGTCAGTTAAGCATCCAGCTCTTGATTTTGGCTCAGGGCATGATCTCATGGCTCATGGGATCAAGTCCCAGGTCAGGCTCTGCATGGGATTCTCTGTCTCCCTCTCTGCCCCTCCCCTGGGTGTGTACTCTCTCTCTCAAAATAAATAAATAAACATTAAAAAAATAAAAATCAGTCATTGGAGAAAGTTAAAAAAAATAGAAAAGTAATAAGAAAAATAAAATAATTTAGAATCTTGTTACCCAGCACTAATACTTGGGTATATTTCCTTAGTGCCTGTTCTAATGCATTCCTTGGTCACAGATTAGATCCTATTGTATGGATTTATTTTTTTTTTAATTTTAAAAATGTTTTTATTTCTCATGCACTATGAAATCATGAGCTGAGCTGGAATTGAGTCAGACACTTAACAGAGCCACTCAGGCTCCCCTGTATGGATTTATTTTTAAGTAGAGTTAACACTGGAACACTTGCAGATTTTAAATAAGAGGCATTTGACGTATTACTTACTGCCTAGTCATTTTTTTTTGTCCTAACCATTAAAACAACTTCATTGATTCTGTATAAGTTTGTTTTAGATTCATAAATGTGCTTTTTATTTTTAAAATTTTATATATGCTTGTAGTTGTATATATTTGTTGTATATATTTGTATTGATATAGGTTCATAATTCAGTATTTAATGAAATAGTAAAAGAACACACAAAAAACTCCATTGCTCAAATTGATTCACTCCCTAAGGGTCCCTGACAGCTGAGTTTTCACTGTACCTTGTTTATTATTATTATCAATGGGCCAGGGACATCAGTGTTTCCATTGGCTCTTCCCTCTTGCTCCTTGGGACAAGATTCCCCTGGTTCTGGCATCCCTGTGGGGGCAGCAGTTTAGGAGAAAAAAACGCTTTGAAAAAATTTCTCAAAAGAACATTCCAGACTTAGTAAAACAGAGCACTATGTGCCCCCTCTCACCTCTTCTCCTGGTTTCTAATACTGACTATCATGCCAGAATGTCTCAGCTGAAGGTACTGACTGATATCAGTTCTCAGTGCAGTGTCTTTCTGCTGAAACACTGACAGACTGGGCTGCTTTTTTTTTTTTTCTTTTAGAAAGAGAGAGAGTGAGCACCTGCAAGCCGGGGCAGAGGGAGAGAGAGAATCTTAAGCAGGCTCTACATAGAGCCCAACTCAGGTTTGATCTCATGTTCCTGGGATCGTGACCTGAGCCAAAATCAAGAGTCCAATACTCAACTGACTTAGCTACCCAGGTGCCCCTAGACTGGGCTCTCTTGGCTATGTGTTTGTTTATTTATTTAGTTACTTACTTACTTACTTACTTACTTACTTACTTACTTATTTATTTATTTATTTATTTATTTATTTATTTATTTATTTATTTATTTATGACAGAGAGAACAAGCAGGGGGAGGGCAGAAACAGAGGGAGAAAGAGAATCCCAAGCAGGCTCCACACTGTCATTGCAGTCACCAGCCATGTGATCATGACCTGAGCCGAAACCAAGAGCTAGAGGCTCAACCAACTGAGCCACCCAGGCTCCCGTCTTGCTATGTGAGTTTTTAAATAATACGGAAAATCATTATTTGAGTTACTTGGCAGTGAAAATAGTTTATTACTTACTGTGCTTCTGCTTTTGAGGAGAGAGGGGAGGGAAAGACAGATATTTTGTTATGTAATTTTCCTTGCAGAGTGTCCAAAATGTAATTTGGATGTGGTCATCAACCATGTCAAGAGAGTTTCTGTTTTAACAATGGGATGAAAAAAATCATTCCAGAAACACCTTTCTGGGACTGGGAAGGAACTGAAATGGAAGTTGTTATGCACACGAGGAGAAGTTTGATCTCAGAGATGCATAATCTTGAAATCAACCTGGACTTCTGAGTCTAGGGTTCAAAGTAGATAAAAGCTAGACTTGAAAATCTTTAGTACCATGATAGCTTCATTTTAAACTGGGAACTTGCCATTTTATTTTGAATCAAGTATTTTAAAAATGTATACTTTACATGGATAGTTTATTTTTGCATTTTTATCCCTTCTGTTTATTTAGAAGGAAAAAAATCTTGATTTTTTTTAACAACTGGCTAATCAGAAAATATTTAGTTTATGCAACTTCTAATATAGCACCCTAAATTATTTTGAAACATTTAGGAATATATCTACTTTAATGTTTTCCCTGTAATAAGTGAATAAATATTCTCATTTGGTAATAGCTTGGAAAATATAGGACAGCCATTTATTTTTTTTCTTATTATTATTAAAAAAAATTTTTAATGTTTATTTATTTTTGAGAGAGAGCGAGAGAGAGAGAGCACGAGTAGGGCTCAAACTCATGAACTGTGAGATTGTGATCTAAGCCAAAGTTGGATGCTTAACCAACTGAGCCACCTAGGTTCCGCCCCTCTTCTTATTTTTTAAACATGCCACTGCATGAATTTTTTAAAATTATTTTTTATGTTTATTTTTTTGAGAGAGAGAGAATCCCAAGCAGGCTCTGAGCTGTCAGCAGAGAGCCCGATGTGGGGCTTGATCCCATAAACCACGAGATCATGACCTGGGCCAAAAGCAAGAGTCAGATGCTTAACAGACTGAGCCACCCAGGCGCCCCTTAAACATTCTTACCACAAATCAACAGGCTGTACATCTTAAACTTACACATTGTTATATGTTAATTGTGTCAACGAAGCTGGGGGAGAAAGGTCGCTTCAGTTGCTGTAAAAGGCCAAGAATAGAGAAGTGGAAAAAGAGACCAGTTAGAAAACTGTTGCAGTAATCTGGAAGACACAGTCATGGCTAGACTAAGGTAGTAGTGATGGATGTGTTAAAAATTATTGAATCCAGAGTTTATTTTATTATTTTATTAGGGAATATTTATTCAAAGCAATTAAAACTGCTACCTCAAAAAAATATACACCTTGGAAAACCTCCCCCCACTTTCAAAAGACAGAAACTCAGTGTGACTGCATCTGCTTGGAACTCCTGCCTACACTGTACTCCCAACATAAATGAGGGCTAGCTGGAGACTTTCTGAATTTAAAGTATATTTTAAAGGTAGAATCAGCTAGGGGTGCCTGGCTGGCTCAGTTGGTAGAGATCAGGTAGGGCATGTGACTTTTTAAAAAATTTTTTTAAACATTTATTTATTTTTGAGAGAGAGACAGGGAGAGAGATCAAACAAGATGGGAGGGGCAGAGAGAGAGGGAGACACAGAATCTGAAGCAGGCTCCAGGCTCCGAGCTGTCAGCACAGAGACCCATGAGGGATTTGAACCCACAAACCGCTAGATCATGACCTGAGCCTAAGTCGGGTGCTTAACTGACTGAGCCACCCCGGCGTGGCATGTGACTCTTGATCTCAGGGTAATGAGTTCAAACTGCATGTTGGGCACAGAGCTTACTTTAAAAAAGGAAAAAAAAGAGAGGCACCTGGGTGGCTCAGTTGGTTGTGTCTGACTTCAGCCCAGGTCATGATCTTAACGGTTTGAGAGTTCAAGCCCCACATTGGGCTCACTGCTGTCATTCCAGAGCCTACTTCAGATCCTCTGTCCCCCCTCTCACAGCCCCTCCCCTGCTTGTGCTCTTCCAAAAATAAACATTTAAAAAAAAAAAAAAGAGCTAGTCTTGCTGATAAATTGGGATTTGGGGAGAACTGGGGAAGTCAGGATTAAGGGAAGATCCCACAGGTTTTTGGCCTAAGCACCTGGGTTTAACGATGTTTCCATATATTTAGATGGAAAAGATTAGAGGCAGTCTGGGAAATTATAAGTTTAATTTTAGACATGTTATTTTTTTTCTAGTTTTATTGAAAAATAATTGGCATACATCACTGTATAAGTTTAAAGCATATAGCATGATGGTTTGATTTAGATATACAGTAAAACATTGGATTTTGAGTAACTTGTTCTGTGAGTGTTCTACAAAGCGAGTAAACATTTCTAATAAATTTTAACTTGATAAAGTAGCAGTGTCTTGCATAATGAGTAGTACGTGACACTCAATATCACATGATCACAACTGGGCCAATGGTTTTTGAAATTTGCTTTGATATATGAGTGCTTTGGATTATAAGCATGTTTTTGAAACAAATTATGCTCATAAACCAAGGTTTCACTGTATTTTGAAATGATTACCACAGTAAGTTTGGCTAACACCCATCTTTTCATATACATACAATAAAAAGAAAAAAAAGGAAAAAAATTTCTCCTTGTGATTAGAACTCTTAGGATTTACTCAACAACTGTTCTGTCATATAGCAGTATTAGCTGTGGTTATCATGTTGTATATTATATCCCTAGTACTTTTTTACCTTATGCAGGAAGTTTATATCTTTTGATTATAGTCCTCCATTTTCACCTCCCTTGCCCCAACCACTACCTCTGGCAACCACAAGTCTGTTCTTTTTTTCTGTGAGTTTTGTTTTGATTTGAATCCACATATAAGTGAGATCATACAGTATTTGTCTTTCTCTGTCTGATTTATTTCATTTAGCAAAGTCCTTCAAGGTCCATACATGTTGTCACAAATAGTAGGACTTCCTCATATTTTATGGCTGAATAATATTCTGGTGTGTGTGTGTGTGTGTGTGTGTGTGTGTGTGTGTGTGTGTGTATCACAAGTTCTTTATCATTCATCCATCAGTCCACTTTTTTTTTTTTTTAATTTTTTTTTCCCAACGTTTATTTATTTTTGGGACAGAGAGAGACAGAGCATGAACGGGGGAGGGGCAGAGAGAGAGGGAGACACAGAATCGGAAACAGGCTCCAGGCTCTGAGCCATCAGCCCAGAGCCCGACGCGGGGCTCAAACTCACGGACCGCGAGATCGTGACCTGGCTGAAGTCGGACGCTCAACCGACTGCGCCACCCAGGCGCCCCCATCAGTCCACTTTTATGTTGTTTCCATGACATGTTAAATTTTAAATGCTTATTAAACCTCCAAGCAGATATTAAATAGGCTGTTGGATTTAAGAGTCAAAGGAGAATTTAGGCTAATCATTTTTTAGAAGTTTTATGATGAAATCCTTGGTTGTATTTGTAAAAACAACTCTATGATCATGCTGTAAATTGTATTATGAAATGAAACATTTTCATAATTCTTAGTTTCGTATTTAAAGATAAAATGCCAAATTGTTTTCCCCCACAGTTTACTGTGTATGTTTATTTTATGTGGATACACTTTAAGTGGCCTTTCTTAGTACCAGTCATCTTTGAATAACAAGTACCTCCTCTACTCTTCAAAAAAAAGAAAAATACTGTAGTTTTATTACCCATGAATTGTTACATTTCTGGATAAGTGATGTTTCGGTTCACATTTTTTTTTTTTTAACCGTGTAGTGGTGTTTTGAGACCCTTCAACCCTCTGTTAAGTCTCCTTTCTCATTGGTAAGTGTTGTAGTTTATAACAGACCTGTATTAATGATGAAGGGACTGCTCTCCCCCCCAAATTAGGATATGATATAACCAGTAAAGCAGTAAGTAACTTGAGCGCAGACACTAGTGACATTTTGGTTCTTTCATTTAAAAATGCTTACTTCAGGGGTGCCTGGGTGGCTCAGTTGGTTAAGCTTCTGATTTCAGTTTGTAAGTTCAAGACCTGAGTCAGGCTCTGTGCTGACAGCTCAGAGCCTGAAGCCTGCTTTGGATTCTGTGTCTCCCTCTCTCTCTGCCCCTCTCCCCACTTGCACTCTGTCTCTCTCTCTCTCTCTCTCTCTCTCTCTCTCTCTCTGTCTCTCTCTCTCAAAAATAAATAAACATTAAAAAAAATAAAAATAGAGTTTTAAAATTTCACTCGAGAACTTATTTTATTTTTAAGTTTATTTATTTTGAGAGAGAGAGAGTGAGCACGAGTGGAGGAGGGGCAGAGGGAGAGGGAGAATCCCAAGCAGATTCTGCACTGTCACTAGGAGCCCAACTCAGTCTCATGAACCATGAGATCATGACCTGAGCCGAGATCAAGAGTCAGATGCTTAACCGACTGAGCCAGCCAGAAGCCCTTAAAAATAGGGTTTTAAAATTTAATTGGAGAATTCCTGCTATTTCCTATCATGACCAAACTTAGCTAGATTCCCTTTAGTCTTCTCAGGATGGTGGCTGTTCCCATTCTTCTATGAATCAACCTCAACTATATTGTGTATACAACTATCTAATAAAGGAAGGAAGTTGTAATTTAGGGCTTCTAAACATAGCTAGGAGTAACTTGAGAGGGGATAGGACCCACTCCTTTAAAGTTGAAGATTCTTTTCTTTTGATTTGAAGGAAATTGAATTTATTTGCCCTTACCTAAAAACTTAGGATTCTTCTGGAACTTTCTGTTATGTATGTTGTCTCAAGCCAATCTTAATTCCTCTTAGTGTTCCTGGATCAGCTGTGTCCCATTTCTCTTAGCTGGGCATAATCCCCTTGATCCATTTCAACCTTGCTTTTGCTTTCATTTAATTAGGTGACTTGTTTACTTGTTTTAAGTAAATTGCAACTAGAGACTTTGAAAGAAAGAAAAAATATCTTTCTAACTTTTTTTCTCGGAAGTTCTTTAGGTTGCTTATCTCTTTCATAACTTATATGATACATAAGAAAAATGGCTTCCTATTTTGTAAACTGTTACCTGATTGCAACAATAATGGAGGAAAATTATTTTTATTAGTAGGTATAATACTACTGGTAGAAGTCAAGTAATATTTTGTGGATCTCTTGTCTCTGGAACTACCTCTATATGTAATACCTTTTTTGTCAATTCCAATATATTTGATTTTGTATTATTTCATTTTATTTTTAGTTTGTTAACCAATTTCAATTATTTACAAAGTGGGGATTAAAAACAAGCTGGCTTCTTATGGGGTTCATTTCAAAATGGGGAAGGGCAGGGGCGCTTGGGTGGCGCAGTCGGTTAAGCGTCCGACTTCAGCCAGGTCACGATCTTGCAGTCCGTGAGTTCGAGCCCCGCGTCGGGCTCTGGGCTGATGGCTCAGAGCCTGGAGCCTGTTTCCGATTCTGTGTCCCCCTCTCTCTCTGCCCCTCCCCCGTTCATGCTCTGTCTCTCTCTGTCCCAAAAATAAATAAACGTTGAAAAAAAAATTAAAAAAAAAAATGGGGAAGGGCAGATTGGCTAGCTAGAAATTGAGAGTAAGAGTTTGAAAACCGAAAAGGGTAAACTAGGTATGAAAAGGGGAATGATTAAATGTGGTATCTTCCATTTGTTTTTCTGGATCAAGATTTCATAGGACTGAGGATTCTCTGAAGTCACAAACAAGCGATTAAGTATATCTCTTGATTGAACCTCATGTAAGTTTCTCTAAAGAAAGTTTCTCTAAGACTTCCACTCTTAGGGGCACGTGGATGGCTCAGTGAGTTAAGTGTCTGACTCTTGATTTAGGCTCAGATCATGATCCCATGGCTCATGGGATCAAGCTCAGAGTCGGGCCTTATGCTGACTATGGATTCTGTCTCTCCCTTTCTCTTTGCCCTTCTCCCGCTCATGCCTGCATGCATATACGAATTCTCTTTTGCTCTCCCTGAAAATAAATACACTTAAAAAAAAAAAGATATACTCTTAGTTTGGGCAACTTTTTCCACCTTTTTATGATAAGTATTTCAACCATATTAGAACAGTAGAGTGAATAGTATTATGAACTTCCAAGTAAACATCATCCAGCCTCACTAGTTATTATTGACTCCTTACCAGTTTTTTTTTCATCTGTACCCCTGCTTATTCCCTGTCCTCTCACTGTTGTGAAGCAGATTCCAAATAGCATATAATTTCATCTGAAAATATTTCAGTAAGAATCTCTAAACTATAAAGGATTTTTGTTGTTAAACACAACCATATTGCCATTACATTTTAGTAAAAATTTAAGTAAGTTTGTTTAGGACTTACCTTTCACTCTGTCTTAGAGACTCACCAGATAAATAAATAAAAGATTCGTCATAATATCTTATACAAATTAACACAAATTAAACTGATTTATCTTTCAAATTGGAATACTTGTGAGAGTGAAAGGGGGTGCTATTAACAGTTATGCTAGGACAGCAGTGGAAATCTAGGACTGTCCTGATTAAACTGGGATATATGTGGTCCTCTCTTTCAAAGTAATGTTTGCTGTTTGGATAGCTACATTTTTTCAATAAGCTTTGAATTGCCTAAATTAGTCAAGTTGTAGCTAGGAGCATGATGAAACTTACCACAGAATTTTCAAGTCTAAAAATTAAAAAAAATTTTTTTAAATGTTTTTATTTATTTTTGAGACAGAGACAGAGCATGAGCAGGGGAGGGGGCAGAGAGAGAGGGAGACACAGAATCCGAAGCAGGCTCCAGGCTCTCATCTGTCAGCACAGAGCCTGACACGGGGCTCGAACTCACAGACCGTGAGATCATGACCTGAACAGAAGTCGGATGCTCAACCGACTGAGCCACCCAGGCGCCCCTCAAGTCTAAAATTTTTATAGTGCCTGTAGATTTCAACTTGTTTTTTTTTTTTCTTTTTAAGTTTTTTTTATTATTCAAGTAATCTCAATGGGGGGTTCAAACTCACAACCCTAAAATCAAGAGTTGCACGCTCCTGTGACTGAGCCAGCCAGGCACCCCTCAACTTAGTTCTCTCTCTTTTTTTTGAGAGGTTTTATTTTTTAATTTTTATTAAACATTTTTTTCTTAATGTTTATTTTTTTTAATTTGAACTTATTTGATTGATTGTGATTTTTTAATATGAAATTTATTGTCAAATTGGTTTCCATACCACACCCAGTGCTCATCCCAACAGGTTCCCTCCTCAGTACCCATCACCCACCCTCCCCTTCCTCCCACCCCCCATCAACCCTCAGTTTGTTCTCAGTTTTTTTAAGAGTCTCTTATGATTTGGCTCCCTCCCTCTCTAACTTTTTTTTCCCTCCCCCTCCCCCATGGTCTTCTGTTAAGTTTCTCAGGATCCACATAAGAGTGAAAACACTTGGTATCTGTCTTTCTCTGTATGACTTATTTCACTTAGCGTAACACTCTCCAGTTCCACCCACGTTGCTACAAAAGGCCATATTTCATTCTTTCTCATTGCCACGTAGTATTCCGTTGTGTATATAAACCACAATTTCTTTATCCATTCATCAATGGATGGCTTAATATTTATTTTTGAGAGAGAGAGGCAGACACAGAATCCTAAATAGGCTTCAGGCTTGAACCCATGAGCTGTGAGATCATGACCTGAGCCAAAGTCAGACACTTAACCAACTGAGCCACCTAGGCACTCCTAGAGATTTTATTTTTAAGTAACCTCTACACCCAGAATGGGGCTTCAACTCAAAACCCTGAGATCAAGAACCACACACTCCACAGACTCGGCCAGCCAGGTGCCCTCAACTTGGTTCTTTTTTTTTTTTTTTTTAAGTTTATTTATTTCTTTTGAAAGAGAGAAAGCACAAACAGGGAAGGCTCAGAGAGAGGGAGAGACAGAATCCCAAGCAGGCTCTGCCCCATCAGCGCAGATCCCAATGTGGGCTCAAACTCATGAACTGTGAGATCATGACCTGAGCTGAGATTAAGAGTCAGTTGCTTAACTGACTGAGCCACCCAGGCACCCCTCAACTTGGTTCTTTTTTTTTTCTAGGTTTTTTAAATGTTCATTTTTGAGAGAGAGAGAGAGAGAGAGAGAGAGAGAATATGCATGTGAGGGAGGGGCAGAGAGAGAGGGGAGACAGAAGAAGATCTCAAGTAGGCTCTCTCTGCCCTGTCAGCATAGAGCCCAATGTAGGTGGGCTTGGACTCAGGAACTGTGAGATCATGACCTGAGCCAAAGTTGAACGCTTTAACTGACTGAGCCACCCAAGTGCCCCAACTTGGGTTTGTTTTTGTTTTTGTTTTTTTCCAATTTCTTCACATCCTTTCCAATACTTTTTATTTTCTGTTCTGTTTTTGTGTTTTTCTTATAATCATTCTACTTGGTATGAAATGGTATCTCATTGTGGTTTTAATCTGCATTTCCCTGATGATTAGGGATGTTAAAGATCTTTTATTGACTTATTGACTGTTCATGTATCTTCTTTTTTTAATGTTTTTTTCTTTCTATGATTTTTTATAATTTACATCTAAGTTAGCATATGGTGCAATAATGATTTCAGGAGTAGATTCCTTAATGCCCCTTACCCACTTAGCCCATCCCGCCTCCTACAACCCATCCAGCAACCCTCTGTTTGTTCTCTATATTTAAGAGTCTCTTATGTTTTGTCCCCCTCCCTGTTTTTATATTATTTTTGCTTCCCCTAACTTGGTTCTTAATGACACTTTCATAAAAGTAGAAGTGGAACCATCAGGCATAAACCACAAATTAAAATGAACCCCTTGTTTAAATGTATAGTTTATAGGCTTGTGGATATTAGATCATAGAGAATTAGAATACATTATACAGTAGATTAGGTAAATGAAATGATGGTCAAGTTTAAAATGTCAAAGGTTTTTTCTGTTAAAGTTGGTAATTCACCATGATATTAGATTAACTTTATACCCAGCATAAACTGAAATTAGTTTTTAGCATTTTCAGATTAGAAAACACAACTAGACCTTCTTTATCTATTCTTCTCAAGTTTATGCTGTGTTACTATAGCAAGTTATTCTCAGAAACAGCTCCATCCAGTTAGTGTTTGCTTATTATCAGTAATATTTTAAGCAACTACCTTTTTAAAAATTTTTTTTAATATTTATTTATTTTTGATTTTGTTTTTTATTTTTTAAAATTTACATCCAAATTAGCATATAGTACAACAGTGATTTCAGGAATAGATTCCTTAGTGCCCCTTACCCATTTAGCCCATCCCCCCTCTCACAATCCCTCCAGTAACCCTCAGTTTGTTCTCCATATTTATGAGTCTCTTCTGTTTTGTCCCCCTCCCTGTTTTTATATTATTTTTGCTTCCCTTCCCTTATGTTCATCTGTTTTGTATCTTAAATTCCTCACATGAGTGAAGTCATATGATATTTGTCTTTCTCTGACTGACTAATTTTGCTTAGCAGAATACCCTCCAGTTCCATCCATGTAGTTGCAAATTGCAAGATTTCATTCTTTTTGATTGCCGAGTAATACTCCATTGTGTATATATATCACTTCTTTATCCTTTCATCCATCGATGGACATTTGGGCTCTTTCCATACTTTGGCTATTGTTGATGGTGCTGCTATAAACATGGGGGTGCATGTGTCCCTTCGAAACAGCACCCTGTATCCTTTGGATAAATGCCTAGTAGTTCAATTGCTGGGTCATAGGGTAGTTCTATTTTTAGTTTTTTTGAGGAACCTCCGTACTGTTTTCCAGAATGTCTGCACCAGCTTGCATTCCCATTAAGCAGCTACCTTTTAATAATAAAGTATACATCTATGATTGCCCCAATCAGGAGCTGAAGTCAGACTTTTAAAACACAATTCCATTAGGCCAGTTCTTTGGAAAAATAAATACCCTTTAGTGTTGAAATTTCTTTCCTTTCATTTTCTTTAACCACAGTTTCAGTTTTAATACTTTTTCTATAAGTAAAAGATAACTCATATCATCTAGTTCTTTATTTTTTAGTTTATTTTCTGAATCAGCTTCAAGTCTTTGACGTTTATATGTAAAACAGTATAATTCATACATCCACACACTGACTTTGACTTTGTGGCCTTTTTAAAAATTAGAATCGATCTTCTGTAACATATAGTATCTTAGATTTTTTCCCCCACATGGTTCTGTTGCTGTGGATTTGAAATCATGGTGATGTATTAGGTTTAATTTGTTACATTAAAAAAAAAATGGGTTCACAGTTCTTTATGCATTTAAGTATTTTGAATTACTTTTCCTCTCTTTCTAGCTGTCCCCTTTCCTCCAACCCAACGGCTTACTTTGAAGGAAGTATTTGAGAATGGGAAACCTAAAATTGATGTCTTAAGAAACCATTTGGTGAAGGAAGGGCGACTGGAAGAGGAAGTAGCCTTAAAGATAATCAATGATGGGGCTGCTATCCTGAGACAAGAGAAGACTATGATAGAACTAGATTCTCCAATCACAGGTATGAGAAATATTTGGGTGGCACTTAGATTTGAGCTTATTTGAAAAATTATTACAAATAACCAACTAAAATGTGTGATAATTTTTCTAGGAATTATGAGGTAGTCTTAGGATTGTTTGTTGTTTATTGAAGAAATACAACTTAAAATATCTCATATCTCCTATAGGACTATTCAGTATTGATAGATTGACTACAATTATAGAACAGCCCAGTCAAAAGCTAAAGTGATTTCAGTTAAAAGTTAAACTGTGGTCTTATTGATGTACTGCCCTTTCTCTTCTAAGACATCATTTTTCACCTCACCTTATGACCTTTTTTTCCTAGTGTGTGGTGACATTCATGGACAATTCTTTGACTTGATGAAGTTGTTCGAAGTTGGAGGATCACCTACTAACACACGCTACCTCTTTCTGGGTGACTATGTGGACAGAGGCTATTTCAGTATAGAGGTAAAAATTAAATTGGATACGTGGGAACTTTCATTACCTTTTTTTAGAACTTTGCTTTCTATTCTTTGGTAGAAGAAATTAAAATGAGAACACTGGCAGAACTTATAAACCTTGTTACTTTTAGTAATTAAGGTGTTAGAAAAATGTTTTCACTGGTGTAAGAAAGTTCTGTTCCTTCTTATAGCTTCTATATGTGGTAGACATATAGAAGGGGCTATATTAAACCCAGCTTTGCAGGTAAGTCAAATGTTTACCAACCTTTCCTCTTTGAAGATAGTGCACAGGCTGTATATAAATGGCATAAATTGCTATTCACCCTAAACAGGGTTTGGATTAGCAGACACTAATTCTAAAACCACAAGCTGGTGGGCTGTAATTTACTCTTAGATTAACTTCCAATGCTAAACCACCAGGCACTTAGTTTACTGTAGGAATAATTTTTTATACTGTTATGCATAGTAAGCACTTAATAAATGTTCATTGAATAAAAAAATGATTAAAATTAATGAAGTTAATGGAAACTCAAAATTTACTTTCATGTATTTTGAAAACTGAATGAAGAGAAAAAATGATTGGAATTAAAGTATAAGCTGTTGTGTATATAAAAAATAAAACTATTTTAGAACATCATGCAAAGACTTGAGTACAGTGGAACCATATTCATATTTAATATCAATTGATTTAGCTGTACATGCTTGGCAAATAAAAGGCAAGTAACGTTTGAAATAGTACAGGTAATTGAATTTATAATGTGCCCAAGAATAAGCATGAGATGAGAAATTGAGTCAGCTTGCTGTTCTTGTAGTCTTTAGTCCTGCCTCTCCCTCATAGTGTGACGGTCTCAGTGTATTTAGTGTGTTTCTAGTGGTTAAAGGTTTATTTGTGCAGCATCACTCCTAAATCCAAGTCAACTGTCTCACCTAGTGCTTAAAGAAGCAGTGGTTATTCTAAAGCTGGAAGAAACTCTTTAGTTAAATAGATGTGTCTATTCATGAATCAGTGAAGTTCAGAGTTATGTGCCAGTGCCCCAAATTAATTTAGTGTCATCTGTGAGGATAAAGGTTAATGGTAGAAGCTAAGAAAATTATCTTCTTGCCCCGCTGCTCAGTAAATTCCCAAGGTCTCCAAGTAGGTACCTGGGATGAGTGGAGATGATACCTGCAGACTGTATCATTGAAATGCTTCTCTGTTCCAGGTATCCTAAGTGTCCATTGATAGGGACACCTGGGTCGCTCAGTTAATTGTCTGACTTCAGCTCGGGTCATGACCTCACGGTTCATGAGTTTGAGCCCTGAGTCAGACTCTGTGCTAACAGCCTGGAGCCTGCTTTGGATTCTGTGTCTCCCTCTCTGCCTCTCCCCTGCTCATGTTCTGTCTCTCTCTCTCTCAAAAATAAACATGAAAAAAGTTTTTAATTAAAAAATTGTCCATTGATAGATGAATAAATAAGATGTAATAAATATATATAATGGATATAATATAATAGAAAATTACTCAGACATAAAAGAGAATGAAGTGTTGCCATTTGCCACAACATGGATGGACCTAGAGGATATTATGCTAAGAGAAATAAGTCCAAGAAAGACAGATACTTATGATTTCACTCAGGTAAGGAATCTATAAAACAAAACAAGTGAACAAACAAAACAGAAGCAGACTTATTTATAAACACCAAGAACAAACTGGTGGTTGCCAGAGGAGAGGGGAGTAGGAAGTCAGGATATAGGTAGAGGGGATTAAGAGGTACAGACTTCCAGTTATAAAATAAATAAGTCATGGATGAAATGTACATCACAGGGAATATAGTCAAAATACTGTAATAACTTCATATGGTGACAGGTGATAACTATCCTTATTGTGGTGAGCATTGCATAATATATAGGATTGTTGAATCACTATGTTGTACACCAAGAACTAATATTGTATGTCAACTGTAGTTCAATAAATATATAAAATAAAATAAAAAGGGAAGCAAACATAGTCTAAAAAGGAAAAGCTTTCTAATTCCTATTCACATCATGTTTCAAGAGACAATCAAAAATATGGATGTTTGAAAGACACATTGAATGTTTACTTCTTTGGGTATTGATTAGCATGAAGAGGTTTTATCTATCTATCTATCTATCTATCTATCTATCTATCTATCTATCTATTTTTGAGAGAAGAGAGAGCCAGTGAGCGAGGGGCAGAGAGAATTCCATGAGTTGCAGAGAGAGAGGGAGAGAGAGTACAGAGCCCAGAGCTGGGCTCAAGCTCACCCAGAGCGGGGCTGGAACTCACAAACCACGAGATCATGGACCTGAGCCAAACTTGGATGCTTAACCGATGGAGTCACCAGGTGCCCCAGCATGAAGAAGTTTTAGAGGGTGAAGAGAAGAATACAGAACTTACTGAATTTTTAATTAGTCATTATATTTAATGAAACAACTTCTTAAAAAGATAATATTATGCCAAATCATCTTCAGGTTGTTGTTAACTGACATATTTACAAATAGTTTCAATGCATTAATACATTCAATATAAAGCACACACTGAAAAACTCCATAATGATTTTTGTACACACATACTGTATTCAGAATATTTTCTGTTACATATTTTTTCCTCATTCATCAACAAATGTTTCCTGATTGCCAACTTTATGGCAGGCTCTGAGGATAAAATAATGAATAAGATTTATGCTTTCTATTTTTATTTGTTTTTAAGATTAATGCTTTCTATAGGAGCTGACAGTCTGTTAGAAAAGATGCACTTGTAACTAGATTTTTCAATACAGTATAAAAGTGCTTGTTTAATTTTCTGCAATATTCTTCATATTAAGACCTAGCATACTAGCATGGTACCTGACACATAGTTGGCACTCAATAGTTGGCACTCAATATTTGCTCAATGAATGAATGTTAATAAATCATAGTTTGTATTTGGCTTTATCCTGTTATTTGACATTTGACTAACTTAAAGGATTTTTCTGGAATAGCTTAAGAGGTAAATGGATCAAAACATTAAAGTGACAATGCTATTTTATACCAGTTTTAAAACTAAAATTCAGGGTGTATATAGTGTTAGTTGGAAGTCACCTACTTATAAACTACCAAGGTTATAAACTTCTGTAGGCTACAGCTTAGTCCAGCATGATATAGGTATATACTTGATCACAGTTTTTTTTTTTTTTTTATCAGTGTCCTTGATAAGCATGAGTATGTTGTTTTTGTCAAATGGATGAAAATAAGGTAATGGAGTCCTTATTACATTTTTGTTGTTGTAAATAGTTCATTTTTGTAGAAAAATTGGGAAATGTAGACTCTAAGAAAACAAAAACTTGTATAAATCACATATAATCACTGTTAATATCATAGTTTTTTTTTTCTTTAAGATTTTGAGGGGCGCCTGGGTGGCGCAGTCGGTTAAGCGTCCGACTTCAGCCAGGTCACGATCTCGCGGTCCGGGAGTTCGAGCCCCGCGTCAGGCTCTGGGCTGATGGCTCAGAGCCTGGAGCCTGTTTCTGATTCTGTGTCTCCCTCTCTCTCTGCCCCTCCCCCGTTCATGCTCTGTCTCTCTCTGTCCCAAAAATAAATAAAAACATTGAAAAAAAAAAAACTTAAAAAAAAAAAAAGAAAATAGAGTATTAAAAAAAAAAAAAAGATTTTGAATTATTTTTTAAAAGTAATCTCTACACCCAATGTGGGGCTGTAACTCACAACTGCTGGACCAAGAGTTGCATGCTCCACTGACTCAGGCAGCCAGGTGCCCCAACATCTTGTATTTTCTTGCAGTCCTTTTTCTTCTTTTACATTTGTATTTATCCTTTTTTAAAGAAAATTGAAATCATTTTGGACATTTCCTTTTGTAGTCTTTTTTTCCCCACTCAGCATTGTATTGAAAACACTTTTCTCTGTGGTTAATGGTAAAAATACCAGAATTTACTTCACTATTCTTTATTTTTGGATGTTTGGTTTGTTGATACTGCTTGCTGCCTATCTTTTCTCTCCTTCTTCCTTACTATCAAAATTCTATTTTTTTCAGATAAGTGAGATTGGGGTTTCAGAGAAAACCTTTGATTTCAGTATGGGGAAGCCCTTAACCCAGCCCCAGGGAATGAATTGATTGGTCTGAGCTAGTCATATAAACCCATTCCTTGTCACCAGTGATTGGTCTAAGGATAAACATGGGATTCTGTTTTGCCCAGTAATATATAAAGGGAACTCTGCTGGGTGCTTTTTAGGTGTGTGAGTGTGTGCGTGCATGCGCGTGCGTGCTGACACACACTTTGAAACACTTCGTTTCCAGATGAAAAGACTAGCAAGTTGAAAGTTTCTGAACCCCTGTTTAACTACATCATATCAAATGTGGGTGGGTACACTATAGCAGCCATTTTGTGATCATGAGGAGGTGCTAAGGATGAAAAGCAGACCTGTGAATTACAGATCATAGAGGGAAAGAGGACATGGTTTCTTGGTGACAGCATTAAGCTGGTACACTAAATCTGGACATCTTACCTCCAGATTTCTTGTTTCATGAGATACTTAATGTCTTTATGGCTTAAACAATTGTTAATTGGATATTTATCACTCGTACTGTAAGTGGATGTTTTCTAGTTACTTCTGCATATTGCTACACCTTTCTGAATTAATAACATTTCTGATATTTACTTAGGTTAGATTCTTATAAGTAAAAGAAGTGGATGAAAGACTATGAACATTCTATTTTTTTAAAGTTTATTTATTTTGTGAGAGAGAGGAAGAGAGCACGCGAGTGCACAAGCAAGTGGGGGAGGGATAGAGAGAAAAGGAGAGAGAGAATCCCAGGCAGCCTCGTCGCTATCAGGGCAGAGCCCGACATGAGGCTCTATCCCATGACAGTGAGATCATGACCTGAGCCAGAGCTGAGAGTCAGACACTTAATGGACTGAACCACCCAGGTGCCCCAGACTATGAGCATTTTAAAGACTTCTGATACATATTGCCTAATTGTTTTCACAGAACTTTATTCACTGTATTTATATTTTCTTTCTATACTTAATAATTGTTTTCCTTGAGCCTATGTGAAATAATCAAGGCAAGATGATTTTTTTCATGCCCAGAGCAAGAATATGTCTTTCCTGAAGCAATGCAAACTTTGATTAGTACAAATACTAAGGACTTTTGGCATTTAGGGACTGATCCAAATGTCATTGACAAAACAAAATAGTAAAGGTTCACTTACTTCTGAGCTTTCTGACATCCCTTCTTCATTTGTACCTATTATAAACTACTTACCCTGAGGTAGGGCAAGCTAAATTTTAGTTTCTTTTAACTGATTCTTCAATAAGAGAAAGGGCTAAAGGGGATTTTTTTTTTTTTTTGAGAGAGAGAGAGAGAGAGAGAGAGAGAGAGAGAAAGCAAGAGAGAGGGGCAGAGGGAGAATCTTAAGCAGGGTCCATGCTAAGTGCAGAGCCCAACGTGGGGGTTGATTTCATGAACCGTGAGATCTTGACCTGAGCTGAAATCAAGAATTGGATGCTCAACTGTCTTGATTCACTGAGATGTCTGGGTCCTACTGGCATTTAATGGGCTGGGTCCAGGGAAACAAACATCCTGCAATATGCAGAAACTCCTAAACAACAAAGGATCATGCTTTTCACATAGTCAGTATTACCTCTGTTGGGAAACACTGTTAAATTTTGGGGATGGGTGTGAACAAACAAAGCTAAGTCTTTTACTGTGTTTTCTAGTGAAAGGGGCAGCATTGTGTATTTGTTTAGTGTTAGGAAAATCAAATCAGGGTAAGGGACTAAAAGAGCCCGCAAGGATAGCTAATTTAGATGGAGATTAGGGAAGGCTTATCTGAGGAGGTAACATCTGAAGAGAAACTTGAATGACCTGAGGGAATGAGCCCTGCTTACCTGATGGGAGGTGGGGGAGGGGTGAGTACATTCCATCAGAGGACACATCAAGTATTAAAGCTCTGAGGCTGGAGCACGCCTAATGCAGTCCAGGAATAGTAACAAGGCCAGTTTGGCTAGATGGAAAAATGAGTAGGGGGGAAGATGTAGGCGATGTGTCAGAGGGATAGACAAGGGTTAGATGATATCAGGCCTTGGAAACCATAGTAAGGAGTTTGGGTTTTATCCTGAATGCAAAAGGAAGCCATTGGAGATTGTTTTGAGGTGGGAGTGACATATTCACATGTATGTTTTGAAACAGTCATTCTGGCTGTTTTGTGGTAAACTGTGGAAGCCTAAGAGTGGGTATAGGGAGGCCAGTTAGGAATCTAATCCTGTAAGCATGGGCAAGAGACATTGGTAATTTAAATTAAGCATTTTGGGAAGCATCTGGATTTAGAATTTTGAAACCTTTTTTTGGGGAGGTGGGAAAATCTCAGTTAAATTCATCAAGCTGTTCAGATCATGACACATTTATTACTAGTCATTGCAAAGTCCCTCTCCGTTTTATTTTTTTCTTATCTATGATCTCTATTAATATTTTCCCCCTCTTGCCATTATATATGTTTCTGTTATATTTGGTATATGCCTCAGAAGACATATAATACATTACGCTAATTTTATAATATGTAAGGTTTTGGTGGATAAAAGTATTTTAATTTTACATAAATATGGTAGTGTTCAGTGTCCTCAAACTCAAGCATACATCATAATTTCCTCAAGCACCTGTTCAAAAACAGATTGCTGGGCCCCACCCCAGAATTCCTGGAGTCTGAAAATCTCTGTCTCTAACAAGTTCCCATGTGATGCTAATGCACTACACTTGAGATGAATGTGACCACGCTATGGCCCTGTTTCTGTTGATTTGAGTTTTCATCTATCATGATGTTTTTAAGATCTATCCAAGTTGCTGTCTCTCAGTCATTGCTTTCTGCTTGCTGTAGAGTATTCCATAGTATACATCTATGACATTTTAGTTCTTTATTCTCAATGGTGGACACCTAGGTTGCCTCCAGTTTCTTTTTTCTATGAACATTACTGTTATGAATATTCATAAAAATATAAATCTACTGATGGTACCATGTTTTAGTTTCTCTGTGGTTTATGTACAAGAGTGGGATTGACAGAGAAAAGGGTATATACCTTCCATACTTGAACTGACCATCACAGATTCCTCTTCAGAATAGCTGTACTAATCTATACGCCTGCCTGTAGCAGCTAAGAGTTCATATTTCCTTACAGCCCTCTTTCCAGAATTTGGTTTTATCTCATTTTCTAATATTTACAAAAATGATGGGTATAAAATAGTATTTTATGTTTCAAGTAGTATTTTTCCAATTACTGATGAAATTAAGCATCTCCTTACATGTTAGCCATTCCACTCTTATAATCACTGTTAAGAGTTTCTTATATGACCTTTAAGATATAGGTTAAGCATTTACCAGCATATTTCCATATCTATTTTTAAAAAATAAATGTACTTATCAGTGTACATTTGCCCTTTAAGTGCTGCTCTATCTGGGTCCTTCAGATTTTGACCCGTATTGTTTCTATTATCATTCAGTATTTTATATTTTTTTTTAATTTTTTTTCAACGTTTATTTATTTTTGGGACAGAGAGAGACAGAGCATGAACGGGGGAGGGGCAGAGAGAGAGGGAGACACAGAATCGGAAACAGGCTCCAGGCTCTGAGCCATCAGCCCAGAGCCTGACACGGGGCTCGAACTCACGGACCGCGAGATCGTGACCTGGCTGAAGTCGGACGCTTAACCGACTGCGCCACCCAGGCGCCCCCTGTATTTTATATTTTAAGATTCTCTTTAACCTTAACACAATGAAGTAGTATGTTTTTTGTTTCTAGTCATGCAAGATTTTTTTCATAAAGTTAATATTTTGTTATTGATTTTATTAGTGTAATTAATTAGAGAACATAACCTGGACATATTCATTCTTTGGAATTTATGGAGACTCTGTTTGTGATGAGATACCTAGTAGATTTTTGTGACTATCTTTTTTTTTTTTTAAGTATCTCTGCACCCAAATGGGGCTTGAACTCATGACCCCAAGATCAAGAGTCACATGCTTTACCAACTATGCCAGCCAACCACCCCTTTATGACTGTCTTGTGTATACTTGAAACTTAATGCATTCTCTGTTGAATTGTTCCCTGTGACGTTCATTACTTTTGTCTGCTTGAACTAGGAGTTACTTTTTGGGTGTTTCAGAAGAGCCAACTACAGTTATTACTGATTCTTACCATAGTCCTGTCAGTTGTTGCGTGTGTTTTGAGACTGTGAGATATGTAATGAGGGAGTGTGTGGCAAGCTGAGGGCAAAATGCAGGCTAAAGCACCCCCTCTCCCACCTCAGGTGGAGTATGCGTGATATTCTGTGGACACTCCTGGCTACCCAAGAACAAAGGAAAGGGGTTAAAGGGCTTGCCATGGTAATGTGGGAAGCAAAGGCAAATGAAAAATTAAATTCCATGCTGCCTGCAGCCCATTGACAAGTCCTTGAAACCAGCAGAGTGACCTCCCTTTAGGATCCCAGCTGCCTTAAGGATGACATTTTTGCTAGGGGCAAAAGAGAATCTTAGCTTAACCTTATCTCAACCTCCAGGATCCTGTAAATCTACTTCCTTTATCTCAAGTGCCCCAAGATATATGCTGGCAATCATACTCCAAGCTTAATGCCCACCCCCCATACATCTGAAAGGTCTCATGACTAAGGTTTTACTAAATGGTAATAAATGGCATTTCCCTAGCAACAGCTGGCCTCTCAAGGTCCTGGAAACCTTGCTTCCACAATACCTTAGGTACTTACTCTATACCCGACCCCCTCCCAACTTGAGGGTATATAATCAGTAACCCATCACAACCACAGTGCCGCTCTTCTGCCCCATGGGTCTTGTCCCCATGCTTTAATAAAATCACCTTTTTGCACCAAAGATGTCCTCAAGAATTTCTTGGCTGTTGGCTCCAGACCACCCCACCATCACCCCAAAACTTCATCAATATGTATACTTCATTATTAGTATATATGATTGCTCTTCATTATTTGCAGATTCCGTTTTGCATTCATGCCTCCCTGCTAAAATTTATTTGTAGTCCCAAAATCAATACACATAGTGATTTTGAGGTTCTAGTCCCTTTCATCAGGAGCTAGGAAATACATATAAGCATACTAAGCTGCACATATACCCACATTTTTATCTGTTTCTTTATCTATCTGTATATACCCTTAGAAAAGTGAGTTTTGATTTCAGTCCAAATTCACAAGATTCAGCCTAACCTTACCTCTTTCCTACTCTCATGATTTATAATATATTCACTTGTCTGTTCAATTCTAGTATACTCACAGAGTAGGTATATAGCAGCCAAATCATGCTTTGAAAACAGATTCACTAACTAGAGATACAGTATTTGTGTATATTTCTTTGTGTCTTTGCCTTGCAGTATGCAGTCAAAATGCTGTTTTCCAAAGTTACTTGGGTTCTTTTTTCCCCCGTACCCTCCTTTGTTGCTTTGTTTTTCATTTATAATACAATTAGGTTTATTACTTGTTTGCATTCTATTTTGGGTTTCTTTCACATGCTGGTTGATTACCTGTTTTGCAGAGGCACATGTAGAACATTACTGTTGTTGTAGAAAATCAAAGCTATCCAAAAAGGTATGCTTTGAGAAGTGTTGCACCCTGCTCATCCCCCTTAAAGTGTTCTCAGTGCTCCCTTCTTTCCACCCCTTTCCTCTGTGCCCTTTGTAGGTAACTGATGTCTCTCTCTAGTTTCTGATTTATACTTCCTGTATTTCTTCTGCACAAATGAGTAAATACATGTGGATCTCTTATATCCTTTCTTTATTACAGAAACAGTAGCATACTTTTTTGTACTTTGCTTTTTTTCACTTCACAGTATATTTTGGAAATTGCTCCAAATCTGTTTATAGAGATCTCTCTCTCTTTCTTTTCTTTCTTTTTTCTCCCTTTCTTTCTCCCTTTCTTTCTCCCTTTCTTTCTTTCTTTCTTTCTTTCTTTCTTTCTTTCTTTCTTTCAGCTTCATGGTACTTTATTGTGTTTGCTCAGCCTTACATCCTATGTATAGTTATTTAGTTTGTTTCTAAAATTTTGCTATTATAAGCAACACTGCAACTTTGTGCATATGTATTTTCTTATTGTTGGAAGTGTATCTTTAGGGTATGCTTCTAGAAGTGGTCAAAAGTTAAATGAATATGTTGTTTTATCAGTTTTCGCCATATTTTTTTTTACTGTGCAAATTATTTTTATTTGTAGATAGTCAAATTTATCCATTTTTTGCCTCTGGTTTTTCGTCATTAGTACACTTTATCTGAGCCAAAAGGCCGAGAAGCATTTGTTTTTTTGTCATTAGTGATAAAGTTTTCCCCTACACTAAAGGATAAAGAACTCACCACCTTTTCTTCTAGAACTTGTATGACTTCATTTTGATATATTTGTTTTTTGATACATTTATCTCCCTTATCCATTTGTCATTCATTATGTATTATGTGAGAAATATAGATCTAATTTTTTTGAAATGCCACCAATTGTCCCAGAGGCATTTTTTGAGAAGTCCATCATTACCCCCTGTGATTTAGGATGCTACTTTTATTATATACCAATATTGTATGTACTTGGATTAATTTCTGGACTGTTTTATTCCACTGGTATATTTATTTCTATATGTGCCAGTACTACTGTTTTGTTTTGTTTTTTTAAGATTTAAAAAAAAATGTTTATTTATTTTTAGGGGCACGGGGGTGGCTCACTTGGTTGAGCATCGGACTCTTGATTTCGGCTCAGGTCAAGATCCTAGGGTCGTGGGATCGAACTCTGCTATGGGCTCTGTGCTGAGCATGGAGCCTGCTTGGGATTTTCTCTCTCTCCCTCAGCCCCTCTCCCCAACTCGTGTTCTCTCTCTCTCTCTCTCTCAAATAAATAAAATGAAAAAAAAATTTTTAAAATCTTTAGCTTTGAGAGAGAGAGAGAAACAAGCAGGAGAGGGGGAGGGGCAGGGTGAAAGAGGGAGGGAAGAAGTTCTGAAGTCCGGTCCATACTGACAATAGAGAGCCAGATGCTGGGGCCCAAACTCAGGAACTGAACCTCGAGATCATGACCTGAGCCAAAATCAGATGCTCAACCAACTGAGCCACGCAGGTGCTCCCAATTATAGAAGCTTTACAGTATCTTTTAATATCCAGTAGGGCTAGGCCCCCCTCCCCATTATATTTCTTTTTTTCAGTGTTTTTTGTTTTTTCCTGGCTGTTTCCTGGCTGTTCTTGCATGTTTATTTTTCCACAGAAATTTTATTATCAACTTATTTAACTCCATAAAATAACTTGTTGGTATTGGAATTGCAGTGGTTTTATAAATTAGGAAAAACTGATGCTGAATCATCCTATCCAACAACAAGGAATGTTTTTCCATTTGTTTTTGCCTACTTTTGTGTCTTCCAGGAGATTTTTAAATTTTTCTTGGTATTAGTTTTGCACATTTCTTACTAAATTTATTCCTGTGTGTTTAGTCTTTTTTGCTGGTATTGTAAATGGAGTTTTCTCCACCATGTGTCCTATTTATTGTTTGTGTATGTTAATTTTATATCCTGCCTTATTACTGAATTCTTTTATTTTTTGAATTAGTTTAATCATTGATTTTTCTGGAGTTTTTCAGGTATACTATCATATCATCTTCAAATAGAGTTGTTTTATTTTTTTCTTTACCCAGTCTTAAGCTTTTAATTGATTTCTCTTGTCTAATTCAATTAGCCAATACCTCTAATATAATGTTGAATAGTAGCAGAGATAGTGGATATCCTTGTCTAGTTCCTTATTTAGTGGAAATTTCTCTGGTGTTTCCTCATTAAATAAAATACAGATTTTAAGATATATGTATATATATATATATTTACATATGGGGATATATATATATATATATATTTATATGGGGGTGGATTTGTCACAGAGCTCTAGATACTTGGAAAAACCGTGGAAATAGAAATTAAGGAAAGGTATCTATCAAGTCTACTCTATGCTCTGTTGGAGTCTAGGGCAACAGCTTGTTCCTTTCAAAAAGCTGGAAGGTTTCATGTTTCAGTTTGGGAGTGACAATTAGATATGCCATTACAACAAGTCATTTAAGTCATTTGAATTCACGTAAATTGTCTTTGTGCGTTGTCATGGTCACAAATAAAAATTTATCCTTACGTTTGTCTTTTTATAGTGTGTGCTGTTTTTGTGGAGTTTAAAGATTAATCATCCCAAAACAGTGTTTCTGCTTCGAGGAAATCATGAGTGCAGGCATCTTACAGAATATTTCACCTTCAAACAGGAATGTAAGTATGATCACTTTTCCAGAACCTTTTTGTTTGTTTGTTTTAAGTAAACTCTACTCTTCACAGGCTTGAACTCACAACTCTGAAATCGAAAATCCCATGTTCTACCGACTGAGCTAGCCAGGCGCCCCATAACATTTTTAGTTACCCTTTTGTCAGTCCCAAAATGAATCGCACAGAAACCAAATAAAGAAACTAATGGAACCCAAATGGTTTCTGTTGTTTATTTTCTGATAAGAACCAAGATTCTACCTTTTAAGACATTTATTTTGAAAATATCTTTTGTGGTTTCTCCCTATTATGTAATGTAATACATTTGGGATATTTGGAAAACATAGAAAAGTCCAAAGAAGATAAAAGTTGTCCACAGTCACGCCACTTAAAAATAATAACTATTATCTCACTATTTGAGATATAGTCTTCTTTTCTGCATATATAAAAACCTATCATGAAATAGTTGAAATACATATGTATCTATACATATTTTCAAAAAAATTAGACTATTAAATGTACTGTTTAATAAATTGCTCTTTACATTTTATATAACTTTTTCTAATTAAATCATTAAGTACCATTAAATATCTTTGAACATGATTTAAAAATGTTATTATAAAAGTATTTCATCTTATTGATGCACTATCATATATGTAGCCAATTTAGTAACAGCTGTATGACATTTCTGTTGTTTCCAACTATAAATCATACTGTACTAGTAAAAAAAAGCTTATTATTAAGGTAGAATTTTTTTGAAAGGCAAAACATTGCTAAACCATTTGAAAAAAAAAAAAAACAAAAAAACTGGCACATTTCTTTTTTTTTTTTTTTTTTTTTAATTTTTTTTTTCAACGTTTATTTATTTTTGGGACAGAGAGAGACAGAGCATGAACGGGGGAGGGGCAGAGAGAGAGGGAGACACAGAATCGGAAACAGGCTCCAGGCTCTGAGCCGTCAGCCCAGAGCCCGACGCGGGGCTCGAACTCACGGACCGCGAGATCGTGACCTGGCTGAAGTCGGACGCTTAACCGACTGCGCCACCCAGGCGCCCCTTCGCACATTTCTTTGACCAGCACTCACAGTTGACTCTTAACATTCAGTGTGATGGTAACTAAATTGGGCTTGTTTGAGAGAACTTGCCCCAGGGCATTTGTGCTTATTGTTTCTTGTCTTCCCAGATAGCTGTCTGTTTATATATAAGACCTACATCCTTACTTCATTCTTGTCATCTCCTCAGAGACTTTCTTCCCTGGTTCCTTTTTCTAAATTAAAGATCTCATCATTTTACTCTCATACCTTGTCTTTTTTTTAATGGTATCTATCAACGCCTGAAATTTATATATATATATTTTTTTTATGTAAAATTTATATTCAAGGGGCATCTCGGTGGCTCAGTTGGTTAAGTGTCTGACTTCAGCTCAGGTCATGATCTTGTGGTTCACGAGTTCGAGCCCTACGTTGAGCTAGGTGCTGACAGCTCAGAGCCTGGAGCCTGCTTCGGATTCTGTGTCTCCCTCTCTCTCTATCCCTCCCTCTCTTGCACTCTGTCTCTCTGTCTCTCTCTCTCTCAAAAATAAATAATCATTTAAAACTTTTTTATTTAGCATTCTTTAAAAAAATTAAATTTATATTTAAAAAATATATTTATTTGTTTGTTGTTTTCCTATCCTGCCGTAAGTTAAATTCCATGATGACATGTTTTATCCACTGTTATTTTTCCAGAATAGTATCTAATAACTCATTGGAGATGTTTAAAAATAGTGGTTGAATTAATTTGTTAAATGAATGATCATCTAGGATTTGTATCTTAGCACAAATTCTCAGAAGAGAATTACTAAGTCAGAGAGCATGAACATTTTAAAAGACTTTTTGATACATACTCTAAATAGCCCTCCAAAAAGATTATATATCAGTTTATATTTTAATGAAGTTTTATATTTTTATATAAGGTGAAAAGAAAATACTGAAATAAAAACCACAAAATTTTACCTTTTCTCATTCCTAAAATTTAGTATATTCTGTATAAAATAAGGAAGCTGAACTAAATTCTTGGATATTGTCTGGCTCTAAAATCTGCTTCTTTCCTCAAATAATAATAAATATATACAAATGTTTTAATGTCATATAACTGATGGTTTGATCGGATTTCACTTTGTGTCCTATTCCAATGATTATCTTGGAGGAATCTATTATAAAATATTTAAAGTTTTATTCCCCCCAAAATATTCAAAGTTGAAAAAAACTGATCCTGGGTGACTCACTCGGTTAAATGAGCGACTCTTGATTTCAGCTCAGGTTCTCATAGTTCATGCGTTTGAGCCCCACATCAGACTCCACTCAGTCGCTGTGCGGAGTCTGCTTGGCATTCTCTTTCTCTCTCCCTCTCTGCCCCTCCTGTGTACTCTCTCTTTCTCTCTCAAAATAAATAAATAAACTTAAAAAAAAAAAAACTTTTAAATTTGTTTTCTGAGACTCAAGAGTTTATCCAATCCTTGGCCCCAAAATCCCTTTAATTGATACAACTTGGTAGTGTTTCATATGCTCATGTTAACTCTTGTTACCATAGCTTCCTACACTGAAGTTGACAGTTGTAATGATGGCCTTTCTCCTAGTAGATCCTGAAAGGAAAGGTCATTCTTATTACAAAAAATTTTAGAGAATGAACACTTAAAAAAAAAATTCCTCTGACAGAACAGTCAGCTACAAGTGGGCTTTTGCTCTACAGATCATTCCAGCCCTTGGGACTTATTAGAATAAACAGTTCAAATCAGTAGGTAATAACCAGCAATTTTTTTTTTTTAAGTTAGATCTCTTGGTGAATGTTTAAATTGCTATATAGTATTTGAATAGCAGTTTTGGAATTTCTGTAAAAATTTTTGACCCAGCAATTTGGCTTCTAGGAATTTATCATGCAGATTATATAGGTGTTTTGTTTTTGGTTTTGGTTTTTTTTGGATTGTATAGGTTTTTTAATGCTATATAACAAATTACCACAAATTCAGCTGTTTATTTATTTTTAAAGTTTATTTATTTATTTTTAAAGCTTATTTTGAGAGAGAGAGCATGGGGGAGGAGCAGAGAGAGACAGAGAGAGAGAGAGAGAATATCCCAAGCAGGCTCCACACTGTCAGTGCAGGGCCTGATGTGGGGCTTGAACCTTAAACTGTGAGATCATGACCTGAGCCACAGCCAAGAGTCAGATGCTTAACCGACTGAGCCACCCAGGCGCCCCAGGCTTATTTATTTTTAAATATTTATTTTGAGAGAGAGAGAGAGAGAGAGAGAGAGCGAGCGAGCACACATGCATACACACATATGCATGTGAGTGGGGGAGGGACAGAGAGAGAGGGAGAGAGAGAATCCCAAGCAGGCTTGGTACTGTCAGCACAGAGCCAGATGCAGGCTTGATCTCACTGACTGTGAGATCATGACCTGAGCGGAAACCAAGAGTTGGATGCTTAGCCAACTGAGCCACCCAGGCACCCTTGAGAGAGAGAGAGAGAATTTGAATATCAATAAGGGACTGCTTAAATAAGTGATAATATGTTTTAAAAAATGGAATACTAGGCAGCTATTGAAAGATCACCGTGGGCCTAGATGTGCTCCTTTGTAAAATAAAAATACATAATGTGTAGGGGCATACACACACAGACACACACACACACACACACACACACACACACACACACGAGGAATATATATATAGAGAGAGAGAGCAGAAGAAATTGATAGCAGTGATTATCTGTGGGGAGTTGAGTCAGCAGGACTTGTATTTTTGATTTTGTATCTTCCTGTGGTGCTGCTGGAGTTGTGCTTCATCACCACCGTGTACTACTACTGTAATAAACTTTTAAACTGGTAACTTCAAAACCACCTGGATGGGTGCCAAGCATTTAAGAGGCTTTTTAAAGACCCCAGATAATTGTCCTGCATGCAGCAGTTTAGCACACCTGCTCCAGAGGTTTGGAAAATATCTACTATTTTTCATTTGAGAACCACTTCACCAAATAGTTGAAAAATTGCAACTATTTTGTATTATTTTTCTAAGCCAAATATGGGGATATTACTCATTACACTTCTCTTTCTTTACCTGGGAAAATTAAATAATGCATATCAAGCAGTTGACAAAGGCCCTAGAATGATTAGTATTTAGCAATAGATAAGTAATAAGAAAGCTGCCTCAGGATGCCTCTGTTCTGAATTAAGGTTTAGGTTTTTTTAGGCAACATTTTATCCAGTTCTTCCTCTGTTTTATCAGAGTTCTTTTTTTGACTAGTATAAATTGGTTCAGACTATTTTTAGAAGATGGAACAATAGGTTTGGGAAACATTTTAAGTGTTCTCATTTTTTCACAGAATTTCTTATCTTCGGTTTTTGTTTGCTTTTCACATGCTTTAAACCAGGTTTCTTTTCTTCTCTTACCTACAGACATACTCCTGTTTCATTCTAATGCTACATCTGAAATGTGAATAAGTCTTGGAACAAATACACGAATATAATTTCAAATTTTGTTCTTATAAGCAAGGAGCATGTGTGCTGCTTTGCATGGATATTTTCAGTGATAAGCTGATCTCTCGTAAAGGGCCACCATGGCTTTTAGAATCAGCACCTTATAATTACTGCTAAGTGATGCTTAGTTCCAGATTGTGCAGCTGTAGTCTTGAGAGTATTTCTAAGGGAGTTAGAATATTTTGTAAGGGAGGAGTTGTTTTTTCCTTACATCAATTCTTTAAAAAAAATTTTTTTTAATTTTTATTTATTTTTGAGAGAGAGAGACAAAGTGCAAGTGGGAGAGGGGCAGAGAGAAAGGGAGACACAGAATCCGAAGCAGGCTCCAGGCTCCAAGCTTTCAGCACAGAGCCCAACATGGGACTTGAACTCACGAACCACGAGATCATGACCTGAGCTGTAGTTGAATGCTTAACCGACTGAGCCTCCCAGGTGCCCCTCTTACATCAATTTTTGAATTGCTTTATATTGCAGGGGTCTTTAAATATTCCTCTCAGGGTACCTGGGTGGCTCAGTCAGTCGGGTGACTGACTCTTGATTTTACCTCAGTTCCTGGGATCGAGCCCCACATGGGGCTATGTGCTGGCAGCGTGGAGCTTGCTTGGGATTCTCTTCTCTCTCCCTGCCCTTCTCCCACTTGTGCTCTCTCTCAAAATAAATAAATATTTACAAAAAATAGGGGTGCCTTGGTGGCTTAGTCAGTTAACTGTCTGACTCTTGATTTTGGCTCAAGTCAGGACCTTGGGGTTAGTGAGTTCAAGCACAGCATTAGGCTCTGCGCTGACAGTGCGAACCTGCTTGGGACTCTCTCTACCTCTCTCTCTTCCCCTCTCCCACTTGTGCTGTCCCTCAAAAATTAAATAAACATTAAAAAGAAAACAGTATTGTTATGACAGTTTATATTTTGGACAAGTTTTTTCTTTTTTAATAAACAAATATTGTTTGTCGTTAATTACAGTATTATTTATAGTAGTAAGAGATGGGTGTGGTTAGATTGTGGTATATCCTTAAAATGAAATTCTCTGTAGATATAAAAGAAATAATTACAAAGCTCTCCGTATAAAGATGTTCTCCAAAATGTGTTAAGTACAAAAAGTGAGTGCAAAGCAGTGTACATATGCTTCCATTTATGTAAAAAGCAAAAGGATATTGAAAAGAGAATAAATGTACACATCTTGTGTGTTTGCATACAGTATCTTTGTAAAGACACCCAGAAAACTAGTAACACTAGTTGCCTTCAGGGAATGGGTAGGAGGAGTAGGAGTAGGAGACACCATATAATCTTTTGTGACTTTTGCTTTTGAACCATGTAAATGTAATTTTTTTTTTTTTAAATAATGAAAGCAAGTGAAAATCAAGACAAGTGTATAATCAGTGGCTAGACCAGGTCATGGTTTCTTACAAATAGTGCTGACTCTCAAAATTACTTTCTTTAAAATTTTTTTAAGATTTTATTTTTTTAAGTGGGGCTCGAACTCACAACCCTGAGATAAAGAGTCACATGCTCCACCAACTGAGCCAGCCAGAAGCCCCTCAAAATCACTTTAGAGAATATTGTTGAAATTTTGTTTTGTGAATGTTATATTATTGATACTAGTTAGAACTTGTATCATCTGTGTGATCCCTGTGACTGAGGTGCATTTTTCCTTTATTATAGAAATGATTGTTTTATGAGATGTAGCTTAAAATTTGTCATGAAAATAAAACACTGAGTCAACTAATTTAATGTTTGGGAATTACATATTTGGCTATTTAAATTCTCCTAGTAGATATTTCATTTCAAATAATGATTGGGAGGAGTATCACATGGTATTAAGAGCATAAGCAGGTTCAATTTCCAGTCCTGCCACTTACTAGCTTGCAACTTTGGGCAAGTAGGCCCAGTTCCTTCAGTTTTTTAAGGACGATACTAATAGCACTTGTTTCATAGGGTTTCTGTGAAGATAAAATAATTTTATTAGTTAACACTTACATAGTATCTGCTGTGTGCCAGACATTATCAAAGCATTTTACATATATGAATTCATTTAATCTTCACAGAAATCTTGTAACATAGATATGTATTGTTATTATGCCCATTTATAGATGAGGAAATCAAAGCACAAGGCATGAAGTAATTTGTGCTGAGTACCACAACTAGTAAGCCAAGGTTCAGATCAGGGCAGTCAGGTTCCAAACTGCATTTTCTTGACCACCATGCTGTGTAGAACACATAGCTCCCTGATGGCACAGATGAATTGTGAGCCTGCAACAAATTTCAAAAATAAAGGTAATATAATAATAAATGTTACTATAAAAGTTATATATTCATTGGAGAAAATACAGATAAACGAAGTAAACAAAATATATAGATATCATCTTCAGTCTAACCCCTCAGAAAACAAATATGTTGGTATTTATATACCTATTCATATACTTTAAGAAAATAACATTTTGGGGCACTTGGGTGGCTCAGTCTGACTTTGGCTCAAATCATGATCTAGTGGGTTTGTGTGTTTGAGCCCCGCATTGGGCTCTGTGCTGACAGCTTGGAGCCTGGAGCCTGCTTCAGATTCTGTGTCTCCCCTTCTCTCTGCCCTTCCCTGCTGCTTGTGTGCATGCTCTCAGAAAAAAAAAAAAAATGAATAAACTTAAAAAAGTTTTTTTTAAAGAAAATAGCATTTTGTAAACTACTTTGGTCATGTGTTAATATAGCATTAACTCCTTTTTGCTTAATTTGATTCACCATCTCCTGGGTTTTTGAAAAAATTTTATCAAATTTTTTTATTTTAATTTCAGTATAGTTAACGTAGCGTTATCTTAGTTTCATGTGTACAATATAGTGATTCAACAATTCTATACATTACTCAGTACTCATCATAAGTGTACTCTTTTTTAAAATTTTTTTAATGTTTGCTTATTTTTGAGAGAGAGAGAGGGAGAGAGAGACAGAGCCCGAGTCGGGGAGGGTCAGAGACACAGGGAGACACAGAATCTGAAGCAGGCTCCAGGCTCTGAGCTATCAACACACAGCCCTACGTGGGGCTTAAACCTATTTGCCATGAGATCATAACCTGAGCAGAAGTCAGATACCCAACCAACTGAGCCACCAGGAGTCCTGATTAGTCATAATCCCTTTATCTGTTTCACCCATCCCCCTATCCACCTCCCCTCTGGAAACCATCAGTTTGTTCTTTATAGTTAAGAGTCAGTTTCTTGGTTTGTTTCTCTGTCTCTCTCTCTTTTTTCTTTTGTTTCTTAAATTCCATATAAATGAAATCATATGATATTTCTTTCCCTGACTGACTTATTTTACTTAGCATTATACTCTCTAGCTCCATCCATGTCATTGCAAATGGCAAGATTTCCTTATTTTTATGGCTGAATAATATTCCTGTGTGTGTGTGTGTGTGTGTGTGTGTGTATTACATCTTTATCCATCTGTTGATGGACACTTGGGCTGCTTCCATAATTTGGCTATTGTAAATAATGCTGCAGTAAATGTAAGAGTGAATATATCCTTTCAAATTAGTGTTTTTGTATTCTTTGGGTAAATACCCAGTAGTGTGATAACTGGATCATGGAGTAGTTCAATTTTTAATTTTTTGAAGACCCTCCATACTGTGTTCCACAGTGGCTGCACCAGTTTGCATTCCCACCACCAGTGCACAAAGGTTACTTTTTCTTCACATCCTCACCAACACTTGTTTCTTGTGTAACCTCCTGTTTTAATGTACAAAATGGAGGTAAGATACTGTATTGCTTGCCATCTTTCTCTAGATTTGGTATTCTTTTGGAAGTAAGCTAAGGAATTCTTTTGAGTCGTTCATAGAGGTTTCTCCAAAGAAGACCTACATACAGCCAACAGACACATGAAAGATGCTCAACATCGCTAATCATCAGGGAAATGCAAACCAAAACCACAATGAGCTATATCACCTCACACTAGTCAGAATGGCTAGTATCAAAAAGACAAGAAATAGCAAGTGTTGGCAAAGGTGGGGAGATAAGGGAACCCTTGGATTCTGTTGATGGGAGTGTAAATCGGTGCAGCCAGTATGGAAAACACTATGGAGTTTCCTTAAAAAATTAAAAATAAAAGTATCATACAATCCAATAATTCTATCACTTAGATACTTACCCAAGGAAAACACAAACACTAATTTGAAAGATAAATGCAGGGGCGCCTGGGTGGCTCGGTCAGTTAAGCGTTCGACTTCGGCTTAGGTCATGATCTCACTGTCTGTGAGTTCGAGCCCCGCGTCGGGCTCTGTGCTGACAGCTCAGAGCCTGGAGCCTGTTTCAGATTCTGTGTCTCCCTCTCTCTCTCTCTGTGTCTCCCTCCCCTCTTCACGCTCTGTCTCTGTCTCAAAAATAAAAATAAACATTAAAAAAAAGTAAAAAAACAACAACAAAAAAAAGAAAGATAAATGCACCCCTATGTTTATTGTAGCATTATTTACAGTAGTCAAGATATGGAAGCAACACAAGTATCCCTTGATAGATAAATATATAAAGAAGACAGACAGACAGACACACACACACACACACACACATACATACACAGGAATATTACTCAGCCGTAAAAAAAAGAATGAAATCTTGCCATTTGTTACAACATAGATGGACTTAGAGGATATTATATTAAGTGAAATGAATCAGAGAATCAGACAGAGAAAGACAAATACCATGATTTCACTTATATGTGGAATCTGAAAAACAAAACAGAAACAAACAGACTCATTACATAGAACAAATCTGTAGCCAGAGGGGAAACAAATGGGAGAATGGACCAAATGGGTTAAGGCGATTAAGAGATACAAACTTCCAGTTAGAAAATAAATAAGTCACAAGGATGAAAAGTATAGCATAGAGCATATAGTCAATAATATTGTAATAACTATATGATGAAGATGACAACTAGTCTTATCATGGTGAACATTGCATAATGTGTAGAATTGTTGAATCACCCTGTTGTACGTCGGAAACTAATATGACATTGCATGTCAGCTGTACTTCAATTTAAAAAAATCCCTGCCTATATGCAAGCTTAAGACTCTTACAGAGGAATTTCTTTTTTTTTTTTTTTTTAAGTTTATTTATTTTGAGAGAGAGAGAGCACACGTGCTCGCAGGAGTAAGGGGAGGGTCAGAGAGAAGAGAGGGAGAATCTCAAGCAGGCTCCGTGCTGAGGCCAGTGCGGGGCTTGATCCCACAAACTGCGAGATCATGACTGGAGCTGAAATCAAGAGTCATTCACTCAACTGACTGAGCCACGCAGGCTGCCCTTATAAGGGAATTTCTTATTGACATTGACAACAGAGGGAACTCTGGCTATAAGGATTTTCAGGAGAAAAAGTCAATCACTGGCCACAAATGAAAGGATTTTTTGTTTGATTTTTTTTTCTTACATAGACTTTATGGCCAATATGAATCTACTTTCATAATAGCCAAAATTTAATAGTGTTCAAATAAAAAGAATATAAGGATGTAATTGTAAGGAGATGTAAAGATGCCTAAGATCTGGCTCCTATTAACTTGGTTGTCTTAATAGAGTTAGCATATGTTGTGAAATAGATGATCTGAACTGCTGTCATGTAATACAGAATGCTCTGAAAGTTTTTAAAGGAACCCACAAACTCCCTTAGTGTCCTCAAATCTTGACAATAAAGAGAAAATCTTCACATTCAAGGATAGAAAGCTTTATAACCTCAAATATGGTCTCTTGGTTTATACCTTCCCTTTAGGAATGTCTCTCCAGACATGTCTGTCAACCATGCATTGTACTCTGGCCCAAATTTAGACCATTACCCTTCACTTTATTCTCCCATGGCTTGCCACAACCAGGCACTGATACTTAAATACAAGAAGGAAATACACAAATAATTATCAACTGCATAATCTAACTCGCTTGCTGTAGCTTTGTAGCTCTAGGTCCTGTAGGCTCTGTTTCATCTTCACGGAATCTTGGAAGAGAAGGAGCTCAGTTCTGTAGGGCTGCCTGCCTGTATGATCTTTGGCCTTCTCTACCAACATGCCCTTCCAAGCATGACTTGACTCTGAAATTCAAGGCCAAAGAAGAAGAAAATATTCCCTTTCTTTTTAAACTAAAGCCATCTTTCAGTTTCTCATCTGTTAGTTTATGATGGATTCTTTCTGGATAATTGTGGAGACCCTACCCTCTGCTCACTGGAATATTTCCTTGTTCTTTAGCCCCAACATGACAACCACATCAAAATACAGTTCATTAAGATGAGCATTTTTACATAAAATAGAATCAGGACAAAATTTACTTAAAGACTTTAAAAATCATGAGCAAAGAAAGATTATTGATATTTTATTGATTACTCTTTTTTTTTAATTTAATGTTTATTTTTGAGAGAGAAAGAGAGAGAACATGAGTGGGAGAGGGGCAGAGAGAGAATGGAGACACAGAATCCAAAGCAGGCTCCAGGCTCTGAGCTGTCAGCACAGAACCCGATGCTGGGCTCGAACTTGGGAATGGCGAGATCATGACCTAGGCCAATGTCGCAGACACCCAATCAACTGAGCCACCCAGGCTTTTTTATTGATTACTTTTAAAACATCAGTTTCCACTTGCATGTCTTCAGTACCCCCAAGGAGTCTTTTTAGACCCAACAAAATATTCAGGCTTACAGGACTGCCAGGGGCCATACTGGCATTCATCTACTTAGGAGGATACAGTCCAGGAAGGGGCAGTGCTAGGCATCCCTTTTCAGTGGAGTAGTCCTCATAGGAGTGGGTATAGCAGTCCAAAGGTTTTCTGCCTTTCACTTCTTCCTTCCCCAACCCCCTCCAAGTCACAGTTCAGGTGCAGGAAAACAACATCCACATTGTGCAGATCAGGGAGCCACCATGGGTTAGAAGCCTCATACAGTACAACTGTTAATATCTCCCATAGAAGCTTTATTGGTATAGATTCCAGGGTCCCCTAGGGACATACCTTGAGTCATCCCACTCAGAAGTTCAAAGCTATAGCTTCCCACCAGGTAATTGAGTGATTTTTACCATAAGCAATGTTGCCTAGTAACACAGCTGACATTCACCTTATCAGGTTTCCAGGGCAAAAGAGATAGAAAGTTAATCCAAGGTCACACTTGTCTTTAAGGAGATTTTTTTTTACCTTTTATCCACAACTTCTCAAGAGTATTTTTATAAAGATGACTGTGATTTCAAATTTGCCTGAAATAAATGGCTTTGAAGTAGCTTCATAATTTTCTGTCCTATAATGGTAAATTTTAGCTTTTCTTCCTTTGACTGTTTTTCCTTTTTTGATAGGTCGAATCAAATATTCTGAACAGGTGTATGATGCGTGTATGGAGACATTTGACTGTCTTCCTCTTGCTGCCCTCTTAAACCAGCAGTTTCTGTGTGTACATGGAGGGATGTCACCTGAAATTACTAGTTTAGATGACATTAGGAAAGTAAGTAATCTTTCATTAGTCTCATGGAGTATATATATCTTTAGTTCAGTTTTTTTGGTTTTTTGTTTTTTTGCAGTCAGCTAATATGCCTCCGTCTGAAAATTTTTAAATACTGGTAATCAAAAGTAAGAAACTGGAAATCACCAACAATCTCATTATTGGGAGATAACTACTGATAATATTTTGCTATTCCAGAAAATTTCTGTAAATTTTAATGAAATCTGTACTTTTACCAAGTAGGAACATAACATATTTTGGGTACAGTCCTGAGACTTTAAATAAATTGTGTAGCAATACGAAAGGAAGGAAATCAGGATTCTAATCCCTGTCCTGCAGTCAATTGTGCAATCTTGACCAAATCCCTTAAGTCTTAGTCACATTTTCTTCTCTGGGAAATAAGGAAGTTAGAATGGATGGTCTGAGGACTTCCAGCTCTGAAATTTGTCGACATTGACATTTTAAATGATAGAGTTTAAGTTGCTATACTTGCGTGAGTTGGTGATTATTATTTTCAGGACTTCAAAAAAAGATGATCAATCTTTTTTCACTTCTGTTCTACATTACCATCTTCTTTTCTCTACCTTTGTATTCTTTTACCTGTCTATGTAGGTACTGAAAGTAAAGATTTTTCTGTTTATAAAACTTTTCTCTGAATTAAAGTTACTTTCCTCAGGGTAAGAGGGTGTGCCTACATCTCTGCTGCCTTATCATCTTTAAAATAACCAGAATTTCTCTTTTACATCGTAAGTCTTGAGTTTCGCAATTCTGAACCAACTGTATTAAAAAAACACTCTCCTTTCACTTAGTAGAAGTCCTCAGCTATTTTAGTTACTCATTTTGTCTTGGTTTTTACGCTGCTAACCAAAGCAGCAGTGACTAAAGGCTTTAAATTGATAACTTACATTGAAATGCCTCCACTGCATAGAATGGAAAGGATGAAAGTCCTTTACAAAATAAAACTAGAAATCTCCATTGGGATGAGGTAAAAAATGAACAGAACCATTGTAAAACCTTTGCTCCTTTGATGGTAACCTTAGCTTACCTAGGCAGTTGAAATGAAGACTTTCCATAGCCTTTCTCAATAATAGTATATCTCTATAGTGGTTGATTTCACATTCGAATTAAATGAGTACTGCTTTTAATATTAGGATGTAAAGCAGTCCTTTTCTTAGATGACAGAGATATTTATAAAAATTTATTTCAAGAAGATAATAAAAATTGTATATCCAAATTTGTTAAGTGTTTGTATTCTTCCTAAAGGAACAGTTCTTTAAGGTGCTTGCTGCTTTTTCCCCTAATACATTCTTGTGGGTGGGAGGTTTTTGGCTTTTGGGTTTTTGATGCATACCAGGTTCCAAAAGGTCTTTTGCTTTCATGATTTTTCTTCTTTTGGCTCTTGTGTGTCTTCTAGTTAGACAGGTTTAAAGAACCTCCAGCCTTTGGGCCAGTGTGTGACCTGCTTTGGTCTGATCCCTCAGAGGATTATGGCAGTGAAAAGACCTTGGAGCACTATACCCACAACACTGTCCGAGGGTGCTCTTATTTTTACAGGTAAGCTAATCCTCAAAGTTATAAAATTAGGAAAGGCAATTGCAATATGTTTCATCAAATTATTTTTAAGTATTTTATATCTTTAATTTGTATAGTATCGGACCTTCTGTTTAATTTTTTAATTAACAGAAGGCAGAAAACTCTTGTTTGTTTTGTGTTTTATATCTTAATTGGCATTATGTCCTCATATATGAATATCCTCATGATACTTAAGTGTAACATACTGAACATGATTGAACAGAGTATCTTGCAGTGCTTAAATGTTATTTTCAGACTCTAGATAATCTTGATTATTTGTTCCCAAACATCATTGATAAGCTTTTTTAAAAATAAAGGTTTGTCGACTCTTCCCTCAGAGATTCTGATTGAGTAGGTCTGAGACAGGAAAATCCTGTTATTTTTTTAAAAGCTCTCCAACTTCTGGAACCACTGCTATAGGCAAAGATATAAAAAGAACAGGACATTGTGAACTAAGCCCAGGACATTTCCTGGAAGTTGGCTGTTGTCTTAAATCTCACATGAGCTTTTATTGTGTTCTGCCGTTCAAAAATAGGGAGGTAGAGGGAGGTTTGAAGTCTAAATATTTTTAGTTCCAATATTTTACTGTGACAAGTAATGCATAAATGTAGTCCCCTAAAAAATTTGTTAATTGCCTAAGATAATATATTCATGAAGTGAAATCCACATACAAAAAGTAAAGAACTTCAAAATTGCCATAGTTTTAAGATTTTTCTAAGCAACCTTGTTTTATTCCTTTTTGAGTCATTTAAATTTTACTTCTCTTGGGGCACGTGGGTGGCTCACTTGGTTAAGCGTCCAACTTCAGCTCAGGTCATGATCTCGTGGTTCATGAGTTCGAGCCCCACATCGGGCTCTGTGCTCCCAGCTCAGAGCCTGGAGCCTGCTTCAGATTCTGTATCTCCCTCTCTCTCTGCCCCTCCACAACTCGTGCTCTGTCTCTCTGTCTCTGTCTTGTCTCTCAAATATAAACATTAAAAAAAATTTTTTTTACTTCTCTTTACATTGCTTAAAATATAGAGCATCATTTATTTTTTTATTGTTATTGTTTGTACAGTATAAACTGGTACAGTCTCCTTGGAGATCAGCTTGATAATATCTCTCAATTATAAATGTCCACCCAGGGCCTTTGAACCAGGAGTTCTCCTTCTAAAATGTAATCCTATAGCCTTAAGTCAATCCTCGTTATTTATGAATTCTGAGCTGTAAATTTGCCTACTTGCTAAGAATTACTTGTAACTGCAAGGTCACCACTTAAACACTTTCGTGGTCATTCACAGACATGCACACATGCAGAGTGATGCAAAATTCAAGTAACCCCATGTGTGTTCCTAACTGAGGTTAACAAGGAGCTGCTCTGCCTTCTTTTTCCAGCTTTCATACTACAAGACTATCATTATACCATTCTTTCTGTGATCTATTTAGTGCAACATTTTTCACATTTTTTGTTGGCAATTTGCTATGTAAAATGGCCCCCAAGCATAGTGCTTAAGTGCTATCTGGTATTTCTATGTGTAAGAAGGCTGTGATGTGCCTTGCAGAGAAAATACGTGTATGTTATATAAACCTAATTCAGGAATGATTTGTGACATTGTTGTCCATGAGTTCCATGTTAATGAATCAACAGTATGTATTAAATAAGATGTCCTTAAACAGAAACACACATAAAACAAGGTTATGTATTGATTGATTAATGAAAATGTGACCAGAGGCTCCAGGACCCTATGTATTTTCTCTAGGAGCAGTGGTTCAGTTTTGACTAATTCTGTTTTTGCAACAACTTTATAGAACATAGCTACTGCAAATAACAAGAGTCAACTATATAAATGTGCAAATGTGTAAAATGTATGTACAGCTGACTCTTGAACACGATGCATTTGAACTATGCAGGTCCACTTATACATGGATTTTTTTTTTAAGTTTAGTTATTTATTTTAAGAGAGAGAGGGTGGGTGAGAGGCAGAGAGAAAGGGAGAGAGAGAGAATCCCAAGCAGGTTCTACACTGTCATCACAGAGATCGTGAGAGCCATGAGATTATGACCTGAGCTGAAATCAAGAGTCAGATGCTTAACCAACTGAGCCACCCAGGCGCCCCTACATGGATTCTTTATATAAATATAATACAGCACTATAAAAGTATTTTTTCTCCTTTATGATTTTTAAAAAATTTTTTTTAATGTTTATTCATTTTTTGAGAGACAGAGACAGTGTGAGTGGGGGAGGGGCAGAGAGAGAGGGAGACGCAGAATCTGAAGCAGGCTTCAGTCTCTGAGCTGTCAGCACAGAGCCTGACATGGGGCTCGAACTCATGGACCATGAGATCATGACTTGAGCCGAAGTCAGATATTCAATTGGCGGAGGCACCCAGGCGCCCCCTTCCATATGGTTTTCTTAAGAACATTTTTATTTTCTCCAGCTTATTTTAGTATAAGAATACAGTATATGATACATACAACATACAGAATATCTGTCAGTTGACTGTTACGGGTAATACTTCTGGTCAGCAGGCCAGTAATTAAATTTTGGGGGAGTCAAAAGTTATATACATGAGGGGTGCCTTGCTGGCTCAGTAAGTAGAGCCTGCAACTCTTGATCTCAGGGTTGTGAGTTCAGGCCCCACATTGGGCATGGCGCCTACTTCAAAAGAGTAATACATGTGAAAAAAGGTTATACAGTTACACAGTTATAAAAAGTTACACAGATTTTTGACTGTGCAGGGAGTTAGCACTCCCTACATTATTCAGGGGTCAGTGGTTCAAGGTTATTCATTGCTGTATTATTATCTTTTTAAATGTTTATTTATTTTGAAAGAGCATGAGTAGAGGCGGGACAGAAAGAGAGAATCCCAAGCAAGCTCCATGCTGTTAATTTTGACACTTAAGCCAGACACTTAACCAACTGAGCCACCCAGGCACCCCTCACTGCTGTATTATTTATGATAAAAAATTTAAAACAATCTAGATGTTCAATAGAAGGCTAGTTAAATACCTTGTGGTATATTCAGACAATGGAACGTGCCAGACTATACAGTGAAGCTGTTTTTAAAAAAGAAAAAGAAAACAAAAACCTTTGTACACTGATATAAAATCCTGGCATACTTTGTTTTATTGCACTTTGCTATATTGTACTTCATAGATACTGAGTTTTTTTTTACACATTGAAGGTTGGGGCAATCCTGTGTTGAGCAGGTCTCTTGGTGTTATTTTTCCAAAAGCATTTGCTCATGTCATGTCCCTGTGTACATCTTGGTAATTCTCCCTATATTTCAAACTTTTTAAATTGTTATTATATTTGTTATGGTGATCTGTGATCAGTGATTAAAACCACTGAAATCTCAGATTATGGTTAGTATTTTTTGGCAATATTTTTAAATTAAGATATGTACATTGTTTTTTAGACATAATGTTATTGCACACTCAATAGACTACAGTATAGTGTAAACGTAACTTTTTCATGCGCTGGGAAACAAAAAAATTCATTTGACTCACTTTATTTTGATATTTGCTTTGTTGTGGTGGTGTGGAACAGAACCAACTATATCTCCAAGGCATGCCTGTAGAACATCTTTTAAAGAGTACTCAAAGAAACTAGGAACATTGGTTGTTTCTAGGGTAGCTGGAAGCTAGATGTAGGAAGAAGGAAGGCATTTGGGGTGCCTAGCTGGCTCAGTTGATCTTGGGGTTGAGAGTTTGAGCCACATGTTTGGTGTAGAGATTACTAAAAATAAATAAATAAATTAAAAAAAAAACGAGAGAAGGGAGGTATTTCATTGTATAATCATTTGTATCTTTCAATTTTATACCAAATGAATGTACAATCTATTTTAAAAGTTAATATTTTCTAATGAGCATCATAAGAAACAAAGATTTAAACATAAAGTAAATAATTGGGGCACCTGAGTGGCTCAGTCGGTTAAGCATCCAACTCTTGGTCTCAGCTCATGATTCTTGGTCATGATCTCACAGTTTGTGGGTTCAGGCCTTGCACTGGCTTCTGCACTGCCGATGCTGAGCCTGCTTGGGATTCTGTCTCTCCCTGTCTCTCTCTGCCCTTCCCATGCTAGTGCTCTCTCTCTCTCTCTCTCTCTCTCTCTCTCTCTCTCTCTCTCAAAATAAATAATGATAAAGTAAATAATTAACACTTGGATAATTCCAGGATAATTTGGTATTTTCCAGTTCTTCCTATCAGGTATTTCTAAATGTAGAAAGATAACATTACTGAAAGAGAATGTTAGGAGCAGATGTAAATATCAGACCTTTCATTAGAATACGGTTGGGTGTAATATTTGTATTTACTCCTAAAATATTCCTGTATAATATTAATTTGGCATAGATATTACCTGTGAAGCTGTTAGTAGATTCTTTAACTTTTCAAGCCATTTGATAGTTTGAAAATTGTGTATTCAATTTTTAGCAACTAATAATCTTTCTCTGTCTCTCTCTCTCTCACACCACACACACTCACACTCTCTCTCTCTCTCTCTCTCTCTCTCGCTCTCTCTCTCTCTCTCTCTCTCTCCCCCTCTCCCTGGTACTTTTTTTTATATCAAGACACAAAGAAAAGTTTTGGTTTTGTATTATTATGGATTAAGACAAAGACAGTTAAAAGGTAAAGGAGCTTTTTTTCTGTCGTAAGGTTATCTGTTACCTGTATATTTGATCTGGAATGAGTTATATTCATGAAGTAGAAAAACAATGATGATTGCTAAGCCATAAATAAAGGTTCAGTGGTGGGGTGCCTGGGTGGCTCAGTCGGTTAAGCATCCAACTTCAGTTCAGGTCATAATCTTGAGGTTTGTGGGTTTGAGCCCTGCGCCAGGCTCTGTGCTGACAGCTCAGAGGTTGGAACCTGCTTCAGATTCTGTCTCCCTCTCTCTCTGCCCCTCCCCTGCTTGCTCTCTCTCTCTGTCTCTCAAATAAACGATCAAACAATAAAAGTCCAGTGGTATGTCAAAAACCTGTCTTTTTGAAACAAATTCAACTAATGTCATCTTGACTTTTCCCCTTCCTCCTATTAAAAAACAGTTGTTTTAGTACTGGATTTATATTTTCTAATTTTCTATTCCAGTTACCCTGCAGTTTGTGAATTTTTGCAGAACAATAATTTGTTATCAATAATCAGAGCCCATGAAGCCCAAGATGCTGGGTAAGTTAGATTTATACTGTACCAGATATCACTGTGGAGTTTTTGCCTTTATTATTAAGACAGACGGACTGTTATTTCTCTTCCAGGTATCGAATGTACAGGAAGAGCCAAACAACAGGCTTTCCATCACTCATTACAATTTTCTCTGCCCCCAATTACCTAGATGTCTATAACAATAAAGGTAAAAGAGTCCAGCGATATTTGAGTTTGAATTTGTGAGTAAATGTGAGCTCTAGTTTAATCATATGTGTGTGTGGTTTTAAAACATATGTAAATTTTAAATAAAAAGAAAAGAGGTCTTAGTTGAAACAAAGGCCAAGAAACTTAGAATTTAGGCTACTGCTTGGTTTTCATTTCCTAAGGAGTATTGGGCTCTGTAAATAAATAATAGGTTTGATTTGTACTCCTGAATCAAAATATAAGACAAATAAATTACTTCAGGTTCAAGTTAGAATAGTCACCATAAATTATTAGTTTTGGTGAATTTATTTGTAACAGTACCTCAATAAAATGTCACTGTTTGGTGTTTTAATGTTTGTACATTATTAAGCTGTTTTTGGTTTTCTTGAGGAATGGTACAGGCAGAGTGAATGCCATAAAAAATTAAGAAAAATCATTTTAGTCCAATCCCTGCCAGAAACTAGTAGTGTAACTTTAGGTCTGTCATGTAATTTTTCTAAACCTCAATTTCCCATATTAAAAAAGAGGATTAAATATAAATATGCCTTCAGTCCAGAAGTTCTCATTCTAAGACTTTATCCTATTGAAATTTTTTCTTTTTAAGTATGCCCAATGTGGGCCTTGAACGCATGACCTTGAGATTGAGAGTCACATGCTCTATTGACTGAGCCAGCCAGGTGCCCTGAAATCTTCTTTTTCTTTCTTTCTTTCTTTCTTTCTTTCTTTCTTTCTTTCTTTCTTTCTTTCTTTCTTTCTTTCTTTCTTTCTTTTTAATTTTTTAAGATTCATAGTTTGTAAGTTTTGTAGCAGGGCAGACTTCCTCTGTAATATCCTCTGTAACATCCTCTGTAACTATTTTGTTGTTTATAAAGTATGACTATAAAATAATAGAACTTTAATACAAACATGCCAGAACGTATATATCCAAGTGAGTATTGTCCCTTCACAGTAGTTACCTTGGGAAGCTACACGCTTATTCCAACAATGCTGCCATTGTTCAAAACGTTTTTGGAACTCCTCTTTTGGCATTGCCTTCAGAATCTGCGACACATTCTTTTGATTATCCTCAGTGATGGGAAACCTTCGTCCTTTGAGGGTGGATTTGATTTTTGGAACAGCCAAAAGTTATTCGGAGTCAAGACTGGTGAATAAGGTGAGTGATCAAGCTAGATGGTACCATTTGGGGTCAGAAACAAGGTATGATTATAGGGTAATGAGACTGGTTTTTCTTGTGTTGCTTATAAAATGGGTCTGGAGGCAATTCCACAAGAGGAGTTCCAAAAATGTTTTGAGTAATGGCAGCATCTTTGGATTAAATATACGGTAAGGCAGCAAGGTGTATTGAAAAGAGCACTAATAAGCTGAGTCAGAAAATCTAGTCTAGCCCTGCTTCACTTTTCAGTCCACGGTAAACATGACACTTAATTTCACATCAATAAGATATTTAACTTCTCTGAGCCTCAGTGTATCTTTAAAATACCTGCCATATAGGGTTGTTGAAGATAAGTTGGAATAATAAAAATAAATATTAAAAAGCATCCATGAAACTCTACATTGCTGTAGTACTATAACATTTTACAGTTGTGCCTCGTATGACTATGTCAAAGGACCACACTCATCTCATATATAAGGTCTGGTGTGTTTGTAGTTGGTGGTTTCTTAAGTCTCATTACTTTATAGTCATACCTTGTATATGCAGGTGGGGAGTCAAGTTTAAAAGCAGTCCACAGTATACTCACTACATAACCTGAGCCTGTGTAAAGGGAAACTATGGAATGGCACATCTCATTTCAATCTGATTTGAATCAGTCATCTTAGTGTGTCCTTCAGTGGCTTCCTATTCATTTTTAAAAACACTTCTTTGGCTTAAGTTCTCCCCCAGCCGTATAGTTCTTTACATCTCGTCATTCTTTTCTGAGTCTTAGCTGTCTAGCCACAACACTCAGCTTCTCCCTAACTCCATTGTTTCTTATTTCCTTCTTCCTAATATGCCCAATATATTAGAGACTTAGTTTTGTTCTTGTTTCTTCCATTGTGAATGGTGTGTGTTGCTTGTGTTGGTAACTTCTTCAAGGACACTTAGTGGCTATAGTCCTCATATTTGTGATGAAGACTGTCCCTTCTCCCTTTTTAGACCTCAGCTGGTAAGTGTGTCTCTTGATTGCACGGTGGATTTATTGGTGTGCTCAACTAAAACGTGCCACCCAAAACAGCAGTCATTTTACTGACTCACTGAACACCAGCTCATTTTTGGCCCATTCTAACCTGGTATTGATCTTGATTATTCCTTTAGCAAACTTTTAAAGTCACAGTCCAGTTTACTGGAATTTTCTGTTGACTTTGATATAACTGGTAACTTTATCTTGAAACATTCTTATTTTCCTTGCTTTTTCTCAAAAAAAATTTTTTTTTTAGGAAAAAGAAAATGTGGCATCTGAACCAATGTCTGCTGGTACTCAATTACTCCCCACAGAAGTACTTCTTTTCTTGAAAGACAAGACCACTTGTCTTGCAAGACAATTCACTTCCCCTTTTCTTTTTCTCTCTCTTCTTCTGTTGCTTTTCTTTCTTGCATATTGGTACCAACAAGTAATTCTTAGTTCCAATGATTATGTGAAAGGTCCTTAAGTCATAATTTTTAAAGATTTCTATTCCTATTTTTTTTGTTTCCACTGGGAACCTATACAAAAACAATTTTTTTTATCCTTTCATTTATAATTATCCACTGTAAAGACCCACCTTTCCCCTCTTTTTCCTGTGTAGATTGAGGGAATTATTGAGTAAAATATATGCATAATAAAATACATATACATGAAAACATTGTATCTAGTGGCAGGTTTTTAAGAGCAGGCAATCCTACTTTCATGTATTTTCTTCATGATGTACATTTTAGACAGCCAGTAACTTACATTTTGAGCACACTAGGCAATCATTTAATAAGCAAAGAAACGGGAACCAGGGAATGACCTGTACCTCATTTCTGGAGTACTTCATACCCGATTCTATTTGTGATCACAGTAAGAGTAAAGAGAATAATGCAAACAACATCACAGTGCTTTTGCTCATGGTGAAGTCCAAGAAATTGGATTTCAAAACTTTTAAAATATAAAGAAAATTAGTTTGGTACCAAAGTATGTGTACAAATAAATAAACTGGTTAATTTAAACATTTATACAGTGCTAGCAATATACTGGCTGTGTATAGGAGAGATGGCTGTTTTAATCCTCTTTATATATGTAGATTATTTAATCTACTTTTGAGCCTTGTAAATTGCTCTAAGTTTACCATCTGTATCCCCCACTGTGAATTGATAATTGCTATGCTATAAACTCCCAGAGTTTATAAAATCTTTGGCTCTGGATAATGACTAGCAAAATAGGCTGTGTTCATTTAATGAAAAATGTTTGCCTTCAAAAGAGAGCTGTAATTGTAACCATTTGGCCTATAAAGGGAAATTATGACAACATTTTTCTAACGTGGAACCTGAGATTTCTATAGATGGTTACTGTGCAGTGGCCCTTTGAAGTTTCAGAGCTCAGTTTCTTTTGTACTTTTATTATATGGGATCTTCAGGTAACTTTGTTCCTTGGGGTAATTCTTAAAAGAATGAGGTGTATAAAATGCTTTAAGATTTTCCATCTGCTCTTAAATACCGAGGCCTGAATTTACAAATGGAGAGTAAGTTCCTAAATTCTGTTTAGTAGGTATGCAGCTGTATGAAGCATGCCAGTTGCTATGTCATGTTCCTCTGTGCCAGATTCTCTTGCTTTTTCCTTTTTAGCTGCTGTGTTAAAATATGAAAACAATGTCATGAATATCAGGCAGTTTAACTGTTCTCCACACCCCTACTGGCTTCCAAACTTTATGGATGTTTTCACATGGTCTTTGCCTTTTGTTGGGGAAAAAGGTAAGGAACTAAAGCATCTGGGCTATCAGTTGTCTTAATTAGTAATGGAGTACACTTTTATATTTGCATGAGTCTCCTCATGGTTCAGAAATGTTTTTCTTAAAGTTATAAGAAGTATTTTCGAATTTTCTTTGTTCTCTACAAAGGTTTTTAAATGGTACTTGGTTTTTAAGTTAAAGTTCTAGTCGATTATGTTCTTCTTATTGTAAATATCAACTTAAAATAGCTATCCTACTGTGATCAAGATGTTAAAATAACATAAGTCACTACACCATTCCTTCAGGGATTTCTTCAGTGGTGAAGATATTTAAAAAGAAAATACTGTCCTTAGAATTTTGTTTGTGCACCTATACAAATAAGCTATGCAAATATAAAATAAGTCTGTTGGACATAGACATGGTGGCTTAACTTCTTTATAAAGTGGGAAGAAATCTTTTCATGTACATATCAGTGAGGAAAAGGTTCTGGACAGCAGTCTCATGAAATCAAGTAATTAATGCAATAGAATCATCAAGACCGAACTTTCATCGAAGCAAGTAATTTCCCCAAATTCTATATAAACCCAAAGGTCTAGATTTAATGCTACTCTTTATGAATACTCTTAGTAGCATAATGACAAATCATTTTTGTCTATGTTTATTTAACATGTATGTTTAGTCAGCCACATCATTATAGAGAAAGTACCTTAATAATTGTATAAATTTTGGGTTATTTTGTCTTATTGTATAGTCACAGAGATGCTGGTTAACGTTCTCAACATATGCTCTGATGATGAATTGATTTCCGAAGATGAAATTGAAGGTAAACTTGCCTTTTTCTCATTTGAACTAGAAATGAAGAAGTTTTGGTTTTGGTTTTAGTTCGTTTTGAATAATTTTTTTGACTTATTAAAAAAGAATTATGTTCGTTCCAGAAAAATTAAATTTGAAAAATACAGGAAACCGTAAGTAAGAACAAAAAAGTTACCTATAATCCTGCCATCTCATAGATATCCACTGTTCACATCTTGATGTGATATTGTGTTACCTGTCTTTTATCTTTGCATATATTTTCCCATTTTTTCTTTTTAACGAAAATGAGGTCATATAATAGGATCACAAACATTTATAGTTACTTATTTTGAGAGAGAGAGAGAGAGAGAGAGAGAGAGAGAGAGAGAGACAGTGCAAGCAGGGAGGGACAGAGAGAGGGGAGAGAGAGAATCCTAAGCAGGCTTTGCACTGGACATTCAGAGAGCCCAATGTGGGGCTTGAACTCACAAACCATGAGATCATGACCCGAGCTAAAATCAAGAGTCAAGATGCATAACCAACTGAGCCACCCAGGTGCCCCTATAGTTTTTTTGTAGACTAATTTTTAACAGTTATATAGTTGTCCTTGTTGATAATTTTTTGTTTTAATCAGTCCCCTGCTGTTGGATGTTGGATTTTTCCAACATTTTTGTTTTAAAACCCCACAGTTTGGAAAATTCTTAAAGATAAATCTTTATACATTCTGTCAACAACCACTATTCATCACATGCCTAATATATGGCAAGTACTGTTTGGGTCCTTGCATACAATAAGCTTATATTCTAGTGGAAGAAAGAGAAACAGGGGCGCCTGGGTGGCACAGTCGGTTAAGCGTCTGACTTCAGCCAGGTTACGATCTCTCGGTCCGTGAGTTCGAGCCCCGCGTCGGGCTCTGGGCTGATGGCTCAGAGCCTGGAGCCTGTTTCCGATTCTGTGTCTCCCTCTCTCTCTGCCCCTCCCCCATTCATGCTCTCTCTCTGTCCCAAAAATAAATAAACGTTGAAACAAAAAAATTAAAAAAAAAAAAAAAAAAAAGAAAGAGAAACAATAGATAAGTGCAAGTCAGATGTTGATATATGGTATGAAAGAAAGGAAGCAATATTAAGATGTTGAGAATAACATTTTCTTGATTATTTTCATAGGATAAATTTCTAGAAATTATAATTTAAATCAGATACAGATAACCTCTAGAAAGGTTGTACTAGGTTATATTTTTTGTGTGTGATGCATAGTTCATAGTGCTCTCTCCAATTATAGTTTTTATAATCTGATGCTTTTTATATTTTAATTTGTATTTTTATGATGACTAATGAACATTTTTTGTTGTATTTATTGACCATATATGTTTTTCTTTTGTGAATTTGTCAATGCATACCTTTTGCCCATTTTCCTACTGGGTTATGTGCACGTTTTTTTGTTTTTTGCTTTTCTTACTGGCCTGTGGGCGTGAGGGATCTTTATGTAGTAATATTTTGTTATATATATAGCCACATATTTTTTTCCTAGGGTGTTGTGGGAGGTTTGATTTTAAATATATATTTTTTTTAATGTTTATTTATTTTGAGAGAGACAAAGACAGAATGTGAGCAGGGTAGGGGCAGAGAGAGGGAGACACAGAATCTAAAGCAGGCTCCAGGCTCTGAGCTGTCAGCACAGAGCCCATCGTGGGGCTCGAACTCACAAACCGCAAGATCATGACCTGAGCCGAAGTTGGACGCTCAACCTGGACGCTTAACTGACTGAGCCACACAGGCGCCCTGAGGGTTGATTTTAAAGTTAGGTCCCAACTTATCTGCAGAATGCAGAATGCAGAAGATTTTGGAAAGATGGTGGTACCTGAGTTCAAAACTCTGGCTGTCTCATTTTCCAAGCTGTGTGCTAAAGTGATTCACTCAACTGTTAGGATAAATGATCTACGTCAGGGAAAGCCTAGCCTACTTTGGGCAGATAGAGTCTTAAACATATTTATGTTTTAGATTCCACAGTGAAGGTGAGGAGCAGATGGAGCATAGCTTGTGGGTACCTTTATGTAAGATAAGAGATCACTAGAAGGAACCAATTCTTTGTGAGGAAAGAGTACAGACAAGGAAAATTAAAACGAAATAAAGAATTTAAGTTGGAGGAAGAGGAAGAAATAGATCTAGTAGAATTTATATTCAAATTTAAGTGGACATGGAAGTTATTGTGAACTCTATTATATGTATTAAGAAAGGATTCTTGATGATCATAAAGGTATGCTTATAAAATTATGCCAAAAATTGCATATATATATATATATATATACACACACACACACACACACACACATATATATATAAAAGGATTGCAAATATATATATTAAAGAATTGTTATAATAGCATCAGATTCAAAGCAATCTAAATGTCCCTCAGTGGAGAGGTGGGTAATTCAATTATGATATATCCATATGATTGATTCTCTATATAGAATATTATTTTCTTCATGCAAACCTCCTTTGTCCCATTCTCTTCTAGTCAGCTCTTATTCAGCTTATTGTAACATCCTCATGGAAGACATTTCTGACCTCCCTGACTAGATCCAATACCCCTGTCATGCTGTCTCATATCAACCTGTACCTCTCCTTAGCATTTGATAGAGTTGTAATTTTGCATTTATTTATATTATTGTAAGATTAATATATTTTACTCCCACTCAACTGTCAATTCCCTGAATGCTGGGACACAATTGGTTTTTGGTTTTAGGGCTTACCAGTATAGCCCTAAAGCCAAGTGTGGTGCAGTGAGCATGGTAAAGTAAATATTTGTTGAGTTAGATTCAGTGATATGAAGGGCAACTATTAAAAAAAGAATGGAGTAAGGCTATCAGTGCTAATATGGAAAATTTATTAGATATTCTGTTAAGTGCAAAAGTGAATCAACAGAATCCTGTCATTCTCATTTTTTACAGGGTGTAAAGATATCAGCTGATACATGCTTTCTAATTTTTTTTCTGAAAGGAAACAAAGAATAACCATCTAGGTTATAATGGTGAATTGAACACACCTCTAATTCCATTCCTTCCTGAAACCACACTAAAACCACAGTGCAATTTTGGTTTTATTTAAGTGATATAAATTAAGGATTTCCACTTTAGTAATATCAGACTAGATAGTGTAAATCAACCCTGACTTAAGATCACTGCAAAAGCTACACACAGGATTGTAAAATTTGCTTTAAAGGCATTCAGAAAGCTAACAAAGTAAAACAATTACCAAGTTGAGATCTGGAAAAAGGCATAAATCCAGAGAGGTAAAACCAACATTTGGGACTATTTGTCTCCTGGAGATATTAATGAATTTCAAAAGAGAGGGTAAGAGGTTGAGCAGCCCTCTTGATAGAAGCTAAAAAGTTAGGGCTCATGGCTTGCTAAGGATGATGTGAGTGCTGGTAAGTTTCTCCTCATTGGTTTGGGATCCCAGAAGGTCGCATCCATGTAAGTAAAGGTAAGGGTGAACTGGAAATAGAACAGCCCTCAAAGGGACTACAGCTTACCCTCAAATCATTTCAATCCATGAAATTTAAATAAAGTAGCACCAGGCGCCTGGCAAAAGCAAACCTCTCTAGGCTAAGATAACATCATGTAGGGCCTTAAATTCCTACAAATAGCCTTTCAAATATAATACGTGGCTCACAACCAAAATAACTAGGCATATGAGGAGATAGAACAACATGAATGAGAACCAGCAGAAACAGCAAAAAATAAAAACAGATGCCAGATCCTCCAGACATTGGCTTTATCAGACTGAACTTTAAAATAGCTATGCTAGGGGCTCCTGGGTGGCTCTATCGGTTGAGTGTCCGACTTAGGCTCAGGTCATGATCTCATGGTTCTTGGGTTCAAGTCCCACATTGGGCTGTCTGCTGTCAGTGAGAAGCCTGCTTTGGATCCTCTGTCCCCAAACCCCCTGCACCTCTCCTGCTTGCTCGCTCTCTCTCTTTCAAAAGTAAATAAAATAAAAAAACATTTAAAATAAAATAACTGTGCTAAAAACAAAACCAAAACAATGATTACTGTGTTCAAGATCATAAAAAACTAGGTTGAAGGGGCACCTGGTCAAGCATCAGACTTCAGCTCAGGTCACAATCTCACAGTTTGTGATTTTGACCCCTGCATCAGGCTCTGCACTGACAGTGCAGAGCTTAGTTGGGATTCTCTCTCTCTCTCTCTCTCTCTCTCTCTCTCTCTCTCTCTCTGTCTTTCTGTCTTTCTCTCTCTCCCCCCCCCCCCCGCCTCCCTGTCTCCCTCTCTCTCTCTCTCTCTCTGCCCCTCCTCAACCTGTGCTTTCTTTCTCTCTCAAAATAAGTAAATAAACTTAAAAAAAAAAAAACTAGGCTGAAAATTTTGGCAAAGAATTGTGAATTATAAAAGGAGATGTAGCAGAGTTGATAAAGTACCAAAAGAAAATGCTAGGAAGGAAAAGTAAAATAAAATTTAAAACTCTGGACAGATGAATTAACAGATTCAATAAAGCTTAAACTGAGAATAAATGAACTAGGTAAGAGGTCAGAAAAAAACAATCTAGAATGAATGAATCATGAAAAGAAAAAATAAAATACCAAAAAGAAAGCCTAAGAGACAGAGGATACAGTGAACAGGCATATCATCTGTGTGTTTAGAGTCCCAAAGAAGAGATAGAGTCAAGGACAGAATCACTATTTGAAGAGAGAATGGATAAAAATTTTCTAAATTTGTCAAGACATTAAGCTGCAGGTCGAAGAAGCTCTGTAAACCAAAGCAGAATGAATTTAAAAAATAATAATAACATCTTAAACACATCATAGTAAAAGTACTTTGGATGACAAAAAAACTTGGGGTTGTTAAATTCAAGCCCCAAGTTCGGTGTAGAGATTACCAAGTAAATAAATAAATAAACTTCTAAAACAAAACAAAACAAAACACGTCATACTTTGGTAAGAAATGGGTGTTACAATTTAGAGTAACTTTCAAGAAAAGAGAGTTTTTTTAAGTATGTAACTTTCAAGGGGCACCTGGATGGCTCAGCTGGTTAAGCATCTGACTTCGGCTCAGGTCATGATCTTGCAGTTTGTGAGTTCAAGTCCCACGTCAGTCTCTGTGCTGACAGCTCAGAGCCTGGAGCCTGCTTCAGATGGTCTGTCTCCCTCTCTCTCTGCTCCTCCCCCACTTTCTCTCTTTTTCTCAAAAATAAACATTAGAAAAAAAAAGTATATAACTTTCAAGTTTTAGAAAAAGTGGAACGATAGGAAAATAATCCAGAAGAATGCAAGAAAGGAGGAAAGGTACATATAACAGTAAGATAAATAGAATAAATTATCATGGTAAATGTTTCAGAAATTTTATTAAATGTAAATGGATAAAAGACAAATTATCAAGTAGGATTTTTTTAAATTTTGTTTGTTTTTTAACTTTATTTATTTATTTTGAGAGAGAGGGCATGTGCTCGAGCAGGGGAGGGACAGAGAGAGAGGGGGAGAGAGAATCCCAGGAGAATCCCACTGAGGGGCTTGATCCCATGACCATGAAATCATGACCTGAGCTGAAATCACGAGTTGGACACTTAACTGACTGAGCCACACAGGCACCCCAGACTTTATGTTTTATAAGAGACAAGTTCACAGCATAAGGATACAGAAAGTTTATAAGTAAAAGGAGAAGAATAAATAATATCATGCAAGTACTAACCAAAGAAAAGTTGTTACAGATAGAGTAATATTACATGAAGTAGAATCTAAAAAATAAGATGTAACAATTTTAAATGTATATGCAATTAAATAATACAGCTTCATAATATATAAAATGAAAAATAACAGAAGTATAATGAGAAATAAAAATATTCACAATGGGTAGTAGGAGAATTTAACACATACCTCTCAGTAATTGATGGAATAAGCAGACAGACAAAATTAGGAAGATCGTAGAAAATTAGAACAATGTAATTAGTGAACTTGACCTACATATAAAGAACACTGCATCCAACAGGTGCTGAATACACCTTCTTTTCAAACACATATAACACTTACAAAAATTTACAGAGCTAAAAGCAAGTTTCAGACGTCAAAGGATTAAAATCATAATGACTATGTTCTTTGACCACATGCAGTTAATATATAAATCAGTAACAAAAAGATAATCTAGAACACCCTCATAATATTGGGAGATTTAAGAATATACATGATAGGGGCTCCTGGCTGGCTCAGTTGATAGAACATGCGACTCTTGATCTCAGCATCATGAGTTCAAGCCTCATGTTGGGCCTAGAGCTTACTTTAAAAAAAAAAAAAAAATGTATACGGGGCACCTGGGTGGCTCAGTCAGTTAAGCGTCCAACTTTGGCTCAGGTCTTGATCTCATGGCTTGTGAGTTTGAGCCCCATGTTGGGCTCTGTGGTGACAGTGCAGAGCCTGGAACCTGCTTTGGATTCTGTGTCTCCCTCTCTCTCTCCCCCTCCCCTGCTTGTGCTCTGTCTCTCTCTGTCTCTCAAAAATAAATAAACATTGGGAAAAAAATTTTTTAAGTATACACACACACACACACACACACACAAACACACTTGATAACCAATGAATCAAATAGCAGATGACGTTGAAAATTTGAAAGTATTTTGAGCTGAATGACTATGAAAAGTAGTACATATTAAAACTTGAGGACAGGCAGCACACCAGGCAGGCCTGGGTCTGGGGCTGGAGCCTAAACCTTGTGGCCATGTCAGCAGATGCTAACTGGTTGACAGCAGAAGAGAGGAAGTAAGTTATACTTGACCTTAAAGTAACAGGATGGTCAGAATTAAGTGAAAGAGATGCCATCTACAAAGAATTGTTTAAAATTTTTATTTTTAAGTTTGTTTGTTTGTTTGTTTGTTTAAAGAGAGCATGTGTGAGGGGGAGGAGCAGAGAGAGGAAGACAGAGAATCCCAAGTAGGCTCCACACCTCTAACAGAGAGAGTCCCACACGGGGCTCAAATTCAAGAACCATGGAATCATGACCTGAGCCAAAATCAAGAGTTGGACGCTTAACTGACTGAGCCACCCAGATGCCCCTCCTTCAAAAATTTTAATCAGGCATTTGGCTTCATGTCCTGAGTTGCCCTTGAAGCAGAAAAGATGAATCATCACCCAGAATGGTTCAGTGTGTGCAGCAAGGTCCGAGTGACTCTCCTCTGTCATGACTGTGGAGAACTGACCAAAAGATGTGAAAGTGGTCAAGCTTAATGACTAATCAGCTGCTTCGGTGTGAGTTCTTCCAAAATGCATATAAAATCTTGCATATGTCTTAGTTGCAATGTTTTTTTAAGGCATCTTCCACGAACAAATTAAGTTGTAAATTTAGTTCATCTTATACTACATTTGCAGTATAAAATCAGTGCTTAAACTCAAACCGATTTAAACTTGGGGGGGGAACAAAAATTGGGTGTATCTAAAGCCATGCTTAGAGGAAAATTTATAGCTTTAAATACATATTTGGAAAAGGAGAAAGGCAGAAAGTCAGCATCTATCTCAAAAAGTTGACAAAGGGTAGATAGCACTTTACACCTAAAGAAAATAGATGTCACGAAATAAAAAGAATATTGTTACAAAATAGGGAAAAAGATACAGAAAAGCAGTAATAACCAAATTGTGCTCTTAAAAGAGACTTAATAAAATTGATAAATCCCTGGTAAGACTTACCAAGTAAATAAAATGGAGACATCAGACCCTATAGACATTAAGAAAATAATGAGAATAGGGGTGCCTGGATGGCTCAGTGGGTTAGGCATCTGACTTCGGCTCAGGTCATGATCTCCCAGTTCATAGGTTTGAGCTCCTTGTCAGGGTCTGCGCTGACAGCTCAGAGCCTAGAGCCTGTTTTAGATTCTGTGTCTCCCTCTCTCTCTGTGCCATCCCCCCATCAAAAATAAATAAACATTTAAAAAAAAATAATGAGAATAAATTTGTACCAGTGAATTTTAAAACTTAGGTGAAATGGACAGATTCCTGAAAAACGTAACTTACCCAAACTGACACCATATAGAAAATCTTAATAATTACAGTCCTACCAAGAAACAGGATCTATAATTTAAAAAAAATTTTATGAAGAAAATTCCAGGTGAAGATAACTTCACCAACAGATTTACCAAACATTTAAGAAAGAAACAACACCAATCTTAAACAAATTCTTCCTGAAAATAAAAAGAAGAAATGCTCCCCTATAATTTAGTGAGGTTAGTATAACTATGATCCTAAAATGTGAAAGGACATTAATCCTAAACAAAACATCATCAAATTGAAACTAGCAGTATACATAAAAGAATTCTGCCTCCCAACCAAGTTGGAAGATTTAACATTAAAAATTTAATCAGTATTACTAATGTAAAATCTTAATACTAGTGGAAATTGCGAGAAGGGTATATGTGAACTCCATAGAGTCTTCACTACTTTGCTGAATGTCTAAAACTATTCTAAAATAAAAATTTTATTTAAAAAACAGTATAATTCACTGCATTAAAAACCATAGATGTAGAGATAGCTTTAGGTAAGATTCATCCTTCTTTTGCAATAGATCCATTAATCTAGGCTTGGAGAGGAATTCTTTAACATATTTATAAAAGCCTATTGCAAACATCATATGGCAAGATGTTGAAAGTTCTCCTTAGTGATTGGGAACAGGTAAGGATGTCAGTTATTAATACCTCCATATAATACCGCATTAGAAGTTATACCCAGTAGGGGCGCCTGGGTGGCTCAGGCGGTTGAGCATCCAACTTCAGCTCAGGTCATGATCTCGCGGTCCGCGAGTTCGAGCCCCGCGTCAGGCTCTGTGCGGACAGCTCAGAGTCTGGAGCCTGTTTCGGATTCTGTGTCTCCCTCTCTCTCTGACCCTCCCCCATTCATGCCCTGTCTCTCTCTGTCTCAAAAATAAATAAACGTTAAAAAAAAAAAAAAAGTTGGGGCGCCTGGGTGGCGCAGTCGGTTAAGCGTCCGACTTCAGCCAGGTCACGATCTCGCGGTCTGTGAGTTCGAGCCCCGCGTCAGGCTCTGGGCTGATGGCTCAGAGCCTGGAGCCTGTTTCCGATTCTGTGTCTCCTTCTCTCTCTGCCCCTCCCCCGTTCATGCTCTGTCTCTCTCTGTCCCAAAAATAAATAAACGTTGAAAAAAAAAATTAAAAAAAAAAAAAAAAGTTATACCCAGTATCATAAGGCAAGAAAAAGCAACATAGGGTATAAAGATTAGAAAGAGAGAAACAAAGCTATCATTATTTATAGGTGATTTGACTGTGTGTAGAGAAAATTCAAAGGAATTTATAGATTGTTAAAATCAACAAGGGCATGTAGCTGCTGGATACAAAGTTAATAAGCAAAAATCATTTGTGTTTCTATTACCAGCAACAAGCAAAATGAAATTTTAAAGGTGCCATTTACAGTATTCTCCCTAACAATAAATCTGACAAGTGGTGTGTGATACCTCTAAGCAACAAACTATAAAACATTATTAGAGAAATTAAAGGAGATCTAAATAAATGGAAAAAAATAAAATGTACATTGAGTTTTGGAAAACTCAATATTGTAAAGATATGTTATTCCCAAATTGATCTGTGGATTCAGTACAAAGTCAACTATTAACAGACCATTTGACTGTAAAATTTATATGGAAATACTGAGGATAGATTCTAAAATTTGTATGAAAATGCTGAGGATAGGTTCTAAAATTAGTGTGGAAATAGTTTAAGTCTTGAAGAAGATCAAGGTTTACTGCAAAGCTAGAGCATTTAGGATTATTAGTGCAAGGACAGATGAGCACTGAAACAGAGTAGAGAATCCAGAAACATCACAGCATTTGTGGACACTTGATTTACACCAGAGGTGGTCCTGCAGAGTAGTGGGGAAATGATGGTATTTTTTTTTAAATTTTTTTTTAATTTTTTTTTCAACGTTTATTTATTTTTGGGACAGAGAGAGACAGAGCATGAACGGGGGAGGGGCAGAGAGAGAGGGAGACACAGAATCGGAAACAGGCTCCAGGCTCTGAGCCATCAGCCCAGAGTCTGACGCGGGGCTCGAACTCACGGAGCGCGAGATCGTGACCTGGCTGAAGTCGGACGCTTAACCGACTGCACCACCCAGGCGCCCCATGATGGTATTTTTAATAAGCGTTTTGGGGATATCTGAGAAAAAAATTAAACCTGACCCATATCATATTTCAAACACAAAATAAATTCCAGACGGATTAATACATTCATATATGAGGGGCACCTGGGTGGCTCAGTCGGTTGAGCATCCGACTTCAGTGCAGGTCATGATCTCGCAGTCTGAGTTCGAGCCCCGCATCGGGCTCTGTGCTGACAGGTCAGAGCCTGGAGCCTGTTTCAGATTCTGTGTCTCCCTCTCTGTCTACCTCTCCCCCACTCATGCTCTGTCTCTCTGTCAAAAATAAATGAACATAAAAAAATTTTTTTTAATAATTCATATATGAAAGGCAAAAAAATAAAGCCTCTAGTATTTATAATACAAAATATCTTCATGACCTTGCGGGAAGAGGACAATTTCTTAAATACAGGTCACAGCAAACACTTACCATATGGACTACATTAAAAGTAAGAATTTATATTTATCAAAAGACCCTTTTAAGAGTGTGAAAAGTCAAGGTACAGAGTGGGAGAGGGTATTTGCAACACAGTCAACAAAGAGCTCACTTGAAGAATATATGAAGAACTCCAGGTCAGTTAGACGAGACTTGAATAAGTACTTCACAAAAGAGAATATCAAAATGGTCTGTGAAGATATAAAAAGATATCCATCCACATTAGTGATTGTGAAAATTCAAATTAAAACCACACTGGCTGATTCTATACATCCACCAGATTGGCTAAAATTAAAGATGAATTAAAGATGACACCAAGTGCTGGCCTGGACGTGTAGCAGCGGGAATGCTCATACACTGAAATATAACTTCATACGTCCACTTTAGTAGATAATATCTAACTTATCCAAAGTTGAACATATACATACCCTGTAACTGATCGTTCTAATTCTAGGAATGTACTTAACAGAAATAGCAGTAAAGAGAAACGCATAGGAATATTCATAGCAGTTGAATTCACAATAGCCAAAAATTGGAATTAGACCAAATAACCACTGATGGTAAAAAGGAAAATTGTGGCATATTCATATGGTGGAATTGTATACAATAATGACCGTGAACTACAATGGGCAAAACATGGATCAGTCTTACAAACATAATGTTGAGCAAAAGAAGCCAGACACAGAAATACAAAAGAAGCCAGACACAGATTGTTCTAAATACAGAAAGTTAAAACACAATGAAAACCATAGTGTTTGTGGATACCCACACGCTTACATGGTAAAACTATAAAGAACAGCAAGAAAGTGATTTCAATAAAGGTCAAGAGAGTGATTTTCTTTGGGAAGAGAGAGACATTTTACATTTGTTTTGTGCACTTTTCTGTATGTTTATCATACCTCACAATAAAAAAGTGATAAACCTAGAAAAATGTGGAGATTTTTATAGGAACTTCTAGAAGCTGGGAAACATGAATAATTTGTGTTCCTCACTTAGCTAATTCAAGAAAGCTGAAGTAATGTGGAATGCTGAATTATAGCACAGAATCCTCAAAAAGCAAAGGAATTGGTAGTACCAGTTTCTAGAATTGGGGACTGGGTTAGGGAGAGTAAGGGGATGGGCACTGAGCTAAAAAAAAAAAAAAAAAAAAAAAACTAGGTGGAAGCTGTTTCAAAGGCAGTTAAAATCCTATTTGCCACTGGGCAGTTGCCTCTCCTCCAGGTCTGGAGGCAAATCTCTAAAAAAAAGTGTAACCAAAGAATTTCTGGGCTAGGAATACAGCTGAGGGCATCATTACCTGGCCCCAAACCAGTGAATTAAGCAGCCATGTGCATCCTCAATACTGATAAAGAGAATTCCCTAACAAAAGTTCACCCTGATCACAACCTGTAAAGCTCCAAGTCTGCAGTCTACCTGGCAACTCTGAGAGCCTTTTAGGCCCTCATTCCTAATCAGGAGCCGACACCAAGCATTACCATCCACCTCAGGAAAGTCTTGGAGTCAGTCAAACAACAATACAAACAGCAAAAAACAATGTGAATGAACTTGAGATTCTCAAGAAAATATAAAACTTAAAAAAGGAAAACCTATAATATCTCCAAAAAGGTATAGGAAGATAGTGAATCCATTAAACAAAAACATATTGCTCTTATTACGAGATTTGTAGGCTGTTCATTCTGTCCTTTGTTTTTTGTTCCTTGTTTTCAGCATCGTTTTGTTTCTTAAGTAATATCTTTTTCTTTGTCTAATTTTATTTTCATGATTTGTGGAGATGGGATATGTTCGATAAAAACAGATGTGAAATAATGTAAAACTATAAACTTTAAGAAATGGAAAACTGCTGACAAGAAATTTGTAATTTAATGTTCTATCATGATACCAAGGATGTCTCTTCTGAGCTGATAAAGATAGTAGCCTGCTTCTCTCATTGCATTTCACCTTGATTTTTTTTCTTTCTTCCATGTAAACTTAAATTTCTCTTCTCATATTTCTATCTTCATCTCCTTGTTTCTTGGTGTCTCTTCTCCCTGAAGATCACTACATTTCAAGCTATCGGAAAGGTATCCGACTAAAATGTGCTAAGAGCTTACTACTCGCTGTCTGTCACACACAGTCTATTAATTTTATTGGATCTTTTTAGTTGTAGTTGAGTAATTTCAGACAGGCTCTCCATCCTCCCTTTCTGTTTTAATGTGAGTGTTTTCTCTGGACCTGCCATATAATTCTGCAGGATATTGAGAGCTGGAGGGGTGAGGAAGGAGAGACCATGTTTCTCTTTCTGACTTTTGAATGTGGTCACCTGGTGCATGCCTGGACCTTGGCTTCTCATACGTGAGCTGTTTCCTGAATCATAGATGGGAAAAGGCCATAAAATGTTGTGGTAACTTTTTTTGATGTTGCTTTATAAAGACCTTACCCATCATCATGATTTGTACCACACAGTTGTCTATGGTAGGCAATAACTCACCAGTCTGTGAGTAAGTGAGGATTATAGAATGAAAGTAGCCCTCACTAAGTTCAGGAGAGCTAGCTGTATATATGCAGAAGACAACTGCTTGAATCATCACATGCCATTTGGCAGGCCAAACCCTGCATCCTAAGGTGGCCCACAGCATTTGCAAAAGAGATCTTTGCTGTAGCAACTGTCTTTGTTTATGTGTATATTTCATTCTTTGCTGTGTTCTACATTTCAGAACCACAAATAAGTTCCTACCTTTCATAGATCCATCCAGTCTGTCTTTGTTGTGACCCTTCCATTTTTACTTCCATCTTTTTTTCCCCCCTTCTTCTGGGTTGTTTTCTCTCTTGCTCCTTAGAACTTCCTGGGATTTTTGTTTGTTTAAACAAACTTAGGCCTTGATTTCTTTTTTTAAAACAATAATTTCTTGAAGTTAGAAAGATACTTCATCCTGCATATTTTAAAACTAACCTTGTTAACACACTCTTTTAACTCACTTATTCTTTGTATTCTTTAAGGAGGCACTACAGTTCGAAAGGAGATCATCAAGAATAAAATCAGAGCCATTGGGAAGATGGCACGGGTCTTTTCAATTCTGCGGTGAGGATAAATCTGTCATTACAGTATGGGATAAAAGTATTTTGAGAGACAATTAGAAGTTGATTTTAGAACAGTTTTTTTTAGAATTAAAGTGTAGTACGATTGGATAGGTCTTCAAAGCGGAGTGCAGATTGAATCTGACCTATCTATTAAAGTGACTAGAAATGTTTTGGCAAACATTCATTTGGTACAAGCTTAGGTATAGTGAATGGAGTGATTTAGTGTGAATTCTTGGATCCAGATTGCCTGTTCACATCCTGGCTCTACCTCTTCTTAGCTGAATGGTTTGGAGCCTCAGTTTCCTTGTCTGTAATAGAGTGACAATAACAAGACCTGCCTTATACGGTTATTAGGAGGATTAAATGGTATGATATATGGGAAACATTAGAACAGCGGCTGCCTATTAAGTACCTTTAATTGAGAAGCAAGAACTGGCTGGTGGTTTAAAATTGGAATATTTTCATAAAACATCTGTTTCTTTGGGTCAGGGAAGGGGTAGGAAGAAGGAGAACCTGTCCTCCATCTCTGTGCATCCTTTCTTAACTTCCTTCTAGTATCTTTGAACTGCCGAGTGGTGGACACCCTGGCGTTAATGCAGGACTTTCACCTTCCTTTGCAGGGAAGAGAGTGAGAGTGTGCTGACTCTCAAGGGCCTGACGCCTACAGGGACACTCCCTCTAGGTGTCCTCTCAGGAGGAAAGCAGACTATTGAGACAGGTGAGTCTGAGAAATACTGCTTTCATGGAAGATGTGCTCCCATTACCCAGCAGTCAACATAAAATCTAAAATTAGGGCTTCTTTGAAGAAATGATACTGGAGCAATTGGACATCCATTTGGGGGAAAAGTGAATCTTGACTCTTCTCTTTACATATGAAAATTAATTCAAAATGAATTATAACTTAAATATAAAAGATAAAAACAATAAAACTCCCGGAAGAAAGGACAGAGAGTATTGGGGTAGATAAAAAGTCCTTACATAGGACACAAAAAGTGCTAACCTTAAAAGAAAAAAAATCAACTAAATTCCATAAAACTAAGAATTTCTAAAAAAAAAAAACTTAAGAATTTCTATTTACAAAAATATATGATTAAGAAAGGGAAAAGGCAAGCCATTAACTGAGAAAAGATTTTTTGCAATATGTATGTCTGACAAAGGGCTTGAATTCAGAATATATAAAGAACTACAAACTCAATAAGAAAAACACAACTAATGTTTTGTTTTGTAATTTTTTTTAATTAAAAAAAAATTTTTTTAACGTTTATTTATTTTTGAGACACAGAGAGACAGAGCATGAACAGGGGAGGGTCAGAGAGAGGGAGACACAGAATCTGAGACAGGCTCCAGGCTCTGAGCTGTCAGCACAGAGCCCTACGCGGGGCTCGAACTCACGGACCGCGAGATCATGACCTGAGCCGAAGTCGGCCGCTTAACCGACTGACCCACCCAGGCGCCCCTGTAATTTTTTTTAATGTTTATTTTTGAGAGAGAACAAGAGAGGCAGAGTACAAGCGGGTGAGGGGCAGAGAGAGAGGGAAACACAGAATTCAAAGCAGGCTCCAGGCTTGAGCACAGAGCTTGACATGGGGCTTGAACTCACAAACCGTGAGATCATGACCTGAGCCGAAGTCAGACGCTTAACTGACTGAGCCACCCAGGCGGCCCACACAACTAATGTTTTTAATGTCAAAAGATATTAACAGGCACTTCACAAAAGAGGGTATCAAAATGGCCAATGAGCATATGAAAAGATGCTTAATAAAGTTATCTGGGAAATAGATATTAAAATCGCAGTGAGATGCCACTACATATTCACCAGAATGGCTAAAATTAAAAGTCTAATAACACCAAGTGTTGGTGAATTTATGGACAAGAGAACTAGATACATTGTTGGTGTACTTGGAAATTGGTTCAGCCACTTTGGAAAACTGTTGGGCAGTAAAGCAAAAACATGTCTTACCCTGCAACCCAGCAATAAGACCTGGTATATATTGAAGAGAATCAGCGCGTATGCCCTCCAAAGGATAGGCATAAGAATGTTCACTGTGGCTTTATTCATAATAGCCCCAAACGGGAAACAACCCAAATGTTCAGCAATAGTAGAATAGATAAATGTGTTCTATTTATACAATGGAATACTACACAGCAATGAAAAATCACATTACGAATACATGCAAAAACAGGGTTGAACCTCACAGACATTATGGTAAACTCAAAAAGCTAGGCACAAAATGGCACAGACTGTATGGTTTACAGAATGTTCAAGAATAGGCAAACTAGCCAAATGGTAATAGAAGTCGGAATAGAATGGCACTTCCTCTGGTGGGAGACTAATTGACCCCGAAGGAGCAGAAGGGACTTCTGGAGTAGTGGGGGTGTTCTGTATCACTCTCTGGGTAGTAGTTACACAAGTGTATTCATACATAAAAACGTATAGAGCTGTGCACTTCAGATTCGTGCACATGATATGCCTCACCTAATGTATATTTTATACCTTAATTTTGGGTGTTAGAATGTCTCAGAGAGGGAGTTTGCCTCTACCTACAAGCCATGTTCTACTCCACTGCCATGTCACCTATCCAAACAGAGTGTCTGTTCTAAAAAGTGTGTGGGTGCTGGCTTGTAAGGAGAGGGCTTTATGGAACCCTGGAATGAAAAGATCGATATTTGTCAGAATAGACATAGATCTGGTCAAGCAAGACAATTAATTCTAGGCACAAAAACTGGAGTCGAAGCATTAGCAACTTAGAGTTTCACTGCTTTTTGCCCCCTTATTTTATTGAATTGTTTCTATTTAAGTTTTTTTTTTTTTTCTTGTCATCCCATTACTTACAGGAATCCTTTCCATTTTGTGGAAAGTCCATTGATGTTGATTACTAGGAACAAGCCCCTTTTTCCCCTTTCTTTTTATAGGATTGATTTTCTCCTTCTCTTTCAAATTAAATACTGGAATGTTAGAGTTCAGCTATTTAGAAGGAGGAAATAAACATTTTCTCCTTGGAAGTATATAACTAATTTTCTTAATTTGTTTAGTTTCATAAAAAGGATCAGTGAACTATTTTAGATTGAATTTTTTCTCTCAAATAAATGTACAGTTTCTTGTGAGGCAATACTTCCCACTGTTACTTTGGTAATTAGTCATGTGAGCTACACTGAGAGCAGTTTTGGTAGGTTGGAATTAGTTGGAAACACCATGGGTGAAGAAGAAGGGAGTGTCTTCTACAGCCTTTCTTGAAAAGTTTTGGAAACTTGCTGATCCACAAAGTTGTTGTTTTAATCTGGACCTTGAAAGAGCAAATCAGAGATGAATAATGAAGAGAATTTTATAGATGTGTTGTTTGGAGATTTGTTTGTTTATAATCTTTGATCTGCCTTCTGTTCTCAGTCCCAAGTATATTGTTTTCTTCATTCCTAATTGGAATAGTAGTGTTTTAATCACATAAGGTTTTTCATTGATAGACATCTTCAGGAATGTGTAAGAACAGAACTGAAGGTGGAGCCAGCTTTTTAGACTTCCTTATCTCTCTCACTGATTGACAGGAACTGAGCTTATTTTGTCATTTTCCCATCAGAGTCTCAGTTCTGTAGGTTCATTGGCAAACTGGAACATTAGCTAAAAAAGACCTTTTATTGTTCTTGTAACTTTTTAAAAAATTATTTACGTGATTTAATTTTATTTTTTAATATAATTTATTGTCAAGTTGGCTAACATGCAGTGTGTACAGTGTGCTCCTGGTTTTAAGGGTAGATTCCCATGATTCATCGCTTGCATCCAACACTCAGTGCTCATCCCAACAAGTGCCCTCCTCAGTGCCCATCACCCATTCTCCGCTCTCCTCTACCCTATTGTTCCTGTAACTTTACTTGGAGACCTTTCAACCAACAATATCCCATATGGCCTTATAGCATGCATTCACTTACATCTTACCTTGTTCCACGAGGGAATTGAGTAAGTTACAGTACACACATAATACAGGGAAGTAAAGTAAAGAAGCTGGGAATTTGGAGCACAAAGGAAAACAAAACAAAACAAGCCAATAGCCACAAGTTTTACTACAAGCTTCCTAATACCAAAATAAAGAGGAGTGCCAAGAACTGAACAGATTCACAAAGACCATAAAATAAAAAAACAGATTAGGTATAAATTGGACTGCATCAGAATTAACATTTGTGCTGCAAACTGAGCCATCATCAAGAAAGTAAAAAGACAAGCCATAGAATGAGTGACAATATTAACAATCATGCATTTGATAAGGGACTGGTATCTAAAGAATTTAAAGAACTCTTATAATTGAATAATAAAAAGACAACTCAGGCAACAACAGATGTTGGCGAGGATTCAGAGAAAGAGGATCTCTTTGGCATTGTTGGTGGGAATGCAAGCTGGTGCAGCCATTCTGGAAAACAGTATGGAAGTTCCTCAAAAAACTAAAAATAGAACTACCCTATGACCCAACAATTCACTACTAGGTATTTATCCAAGGGATACAGGCGTGCTGTTTCAAAGGGACACATGCACCCCCATGTTTATAGCAGCACTATCAACAATAGCCAAAGTATAGAAAAAGCCCAAATGTCCATCGATGGATGAATGGATAAAGATGATGTGGTGTATATATACAATGGAGTATTACTCGGCAATCAAAAAGAAGGAAATCTTGCCATTTGCAACTACGTGGATGGAACTGGAGGGTATTATGCTAAGCGAAATTAGTCAGAGAAAGACAAATACCATATGACTTCATTCATATGAGGACTTTAAGAGACGAAACAGATGAACATAAGGGAAGGGAAACAAAAATAATATAAAAACAGGGAGGGGGACAAAACAGAAGAGACTCATAAATATGGAGAACAAACAGAGGGTTACTGGGGGGGTTGTGGGCGGGGGGTGGGCTAAATGGGTAAGGGGCATTAAGGAATCTACTCCTGAAATCGTTGCACTATATGCTAACTAATTTGGATGTAAATTTAAAACAATAAAATTTAAAAAAAGAGAGGATTAACCCTAAAAAAAAAAAAAGACAACTTAATTAAAAAATGGGTAAAAAAGTTGAGTAGACATTTTTCCAAAGACATACAAATGGCCAATAAGCATGTGAAAAGTTGTTCAACATCATTAGACATTAAGGAAATACAAATCAAAACCACAATTAGATGCCACTACACCCAGTAGAATAATAACAAGTGTTGGTGAGGATGTGGACAAATTGGGACCCTCATATGCTGCTGGTGGAAATGTGAAATGATGTGGTACTTTGGAAACCAATCTGGGAGTTCTTTGGATGATTAAACATACAGTTGACCTTATGAGCAGCCGTTTCACTTGTAGTTAAATACCTCAGAGAAATGAAAACATAGTCACACAAAGACTTGTACACAAATGTTCATAGCAGCATTTTTTTCTTTTTTTTAATTTTAAAATGTTTTATTTATTTTTGGGAGAGAGTACAAGCGGGGGAAAGGCAGAGAGAGGGGGACACAGAATCCAAAGCAGGCTCCGCACTGACAGCAGTGAGCCCTATGTGGGGCTTGAACTCATGAACCATGAGATCGTGACCTGAGCCAAAGTCAGATGCTCAACTGACTGAGCCACCCAGGTGCCCCAAAGCAGCATTTTTCATTAGAGCCAATAGGCGGAAACAGCCCAGATGCCCATCACCTGATGAGGTGGATAGTCACAGAATAGAATACTATTCAGTCATAAAAAGGAATGAAATACTGATGCAGGTTTCAACATAAATAAACCTTAAAAATATTAGGCTGAATGAAAGAAGCCAGTCACTAAAGTCACATATTGTGTGATTCCGTTTATATGAAATGTCCAGAACAGGCAAATCTGTAGAGGCAGAAAGTAGATTATTGGTTGACTCTAGGATCAGGGGAAGGGAGGCGGGAGGTAAATAGGTTTCTTTTTGGGGTGATGAAAATGTTCTGACCACAGACTGTCCTGTTGGTTGTACAACTCTATATCAAATTGTACACTTTAAGCAAGTGAATTTTATGGTGTATGAATTATATTTCAGTAGAGAAAGATATTTCAACAAAGAAATAAAATTTCAATAAATATAATAAAATAAGAAAAATATATATAAATATGAATAAATAAAATAAACCAGTTTCTCAGTTTTATGGGACTATTTCTTATAATGTCCTTTAATGCAGGCTGGTATCTAAATACCCAATGCAAAAAGCAGTTCTAGGAGGACCCAAAAGAGTGCAATACTAGTACATATTTTACCACATAGCTTTTAAACTCCAATTAGAACAACAATCTGTATACAGTTTCAGGCTGCACTTTGTTCGTCAGCTTTGTAATAGCACCAGTGATATACTGTTTGAAGGCACTATCGTTTTCTTGTGAAAGTTTATTCTATTTGAGGAGATTAGGGAGGGTGTGACATTGCTTTACCACAGGCCTACAAATGGCTGACATATTTAAGCACTTGATAAATTGATTCCAAGTTTCCATTTTTCACATTGTGATAGGAAGTTAACTGTCAGTTCTTCCAGTTTCTCCTCTCTTATTGACACATAAAACTTCAGGACAGCAAACTGTTACTGTTCATTATTCTTTCCTGACTTCTTTTTAAAAATTGGTACTGGAGGAACTGAGAGGGTTCTTCTAGTAGGATCTTTCTTGCTACAACCTGTGACCTTTTCATATATTCGAGTTTTTACTGTTTTAAAAAGATGATACTAGGAAACTTACCTGTTGGCACTAATCTTTAAATTGCTTCCTTTTCCATCACCGAAGGAGAAGGCCTTAATAATTGGCCTGCCCTCCTGCACAGTAAATGGAAGCTGTATGGGTTGGAAATGTCAGCTTCTGCTGTATCTCTAATCCCAGATGGCAGGTGAATTTGTATCCAGGATTGAGTAGTTTTATGCCTTTGCCAGCTTAGTACTCCACCCCTGGGACAAGAAATAATCGCTCACTTATAACCCACGTTCCTTTCCCTTCCAAATGCTAGTCTGTTATTCAAAGGCCATTCATTTTTTTATTAAGTAATTAAAAAGGACAGTTGGACCCCACATAAATTACTTAAGAGCAGGAAGTAGTTTTAAATAACTGTTTTGAATAGGTCCCAGCAACAGCTCATTTAATACCATCTGAGCTGTTAGAAACTAAAGAACAGTTGTAATGTTAAATTATTTGATTCAAGCTATTTTGATACGTGAATGTCAAGACGTAAATTAGCAGTTGGCTATTTAAAATAAGGAAAGCAACATAACTCTTTGTTGTTTGTAGTAAGCTTGACTGACCCATTGTCTTAGCTATGGATGCCATTAGTTTAAAAGGTTCCCATGCCACCTGAAATGTTAAAAATAATAGACCCTCTCCCCGCCTCACATTTCCCCGCAATTTAGTTTCTCGCAGCAATCCTCGCTTCTCTAGTTGACTTTTGTTATGAATGGGAATAGGCTGAGGTGGGAGCCTGGGATGTCTGTGCTGGCAGCAATGCTGTTGGTTTACTCACTCTTTTTCTGTCTTCATTTTTGCATGCCACTGCTCCTGCCTCTTACAGCCACAGTAGAAGCGGTAGAGGCCCGGGAAGGTATGGCCATATTCCTGTGTTAGATGTGATCATGTGTCTGTCTACTAGTTTTAAAGAGCTGTGTCAACATTTGAAATCTTCAATTATTGCATCGCCAGAACTGTAACAGTGAGAAAAGAATTAAGTATTTCTAGGCATGCTCATAAAGTGTTTCCTCTGTGTCCTGTATTGGTGTTAATTTAAATGACTTTCTCCACAGCTGAAGTCCTCTCTGGGCTCTATCAGTTTTTGTTTTTTATTTTTGTAAAATGTTTATTTTTGAGAGAGGTGGGAAGGGGCAGAGAAAGAGGAGAGAGAGAATTCCAAGTAAGCTCTGCATGGACAGCACAGAGCCTGATACAGGGCTCGATCTCATGAACCTTGAGATCACGACCTGAGCTGAAATCAAGAGTCAGACACTTAACCAACTGAGCCACCCAGGTGCCCTTGGGCTCCATTAATTTTAATGCGATGGCTGAAGCTTAAGCAAGTGGTCATGAGGGATCAAGTGGTTTAATCCAGTAGCCCCTCCTTGTAGAAGTGATTTCTATTTGATTACTAGAGACTCAAACAGGTCAGCTTCTTTTTCTAATGATTCTAAAGGACATCAAGAACAGAGTCAAAAGTAGACAGGGATTTAGTTTAATTCATTTTTGAGGTTGCACTAAGGCAGTCAGGCTAAATTATCTTTGTTTCTAAGAAAACAGGTTTCAAGTAACAAATCATCTATGAATCTGATGGTGAAAATCATTGAAATTGATAAACATGTGTTATAAATTTAATTGTTCTGTTAAGTAAGGTGATTGAAAATGGGAAGGCCTTCCCTTGGTGATACAAAAATTCAATTAGAAAGATCTCCAGAAGCTCTTTTTCAGATGGCTTTTAACTTACATTCAGCTCCTGGTTGTGCAAGACAAAAAGCTGTCCTTCTAAACAAAAAGATGAGCTCTTATTGGTACTTTTTTTGTGGCCAATATGGTGTTTGTGCTAAAGTTAACTACTCTGTTTAACTTGTTCTGTTATTCTAGCATTGCCTTTTTTTCTGACACTCAGCATGTTTTAGGCCCATAAGAAACTCTCAAATGTGTTACGGTTGGGAACGAACCTCTTAGCCATTTGTCAGGCATGCTTCTGCCATGATTAATTACATAGAGCTTCTGTGAAAAGTACTTCCACAGTGTCAGCTGCCCTCTGAGCCTTAAGGAAGGAGTAGCTTCAGACAAGTCTGATTCAGATCAAATATTGCCTATTTACCTTCACCAGACGTCTGCTCCAACCCTGTATGGTACTCTCTAGGAGGTTGCTGTGTGCTAGCATGCTTTAAGCTTGTTGCTTTGCTGTCTAACTGAGCTCCTCCCTTTCCTGTTTTCCTGTAGCCATCAGAGGGTTTTCGCTTCAGCACAGGATCCGGAGTTTTGAAGAAGCCCGAGGACTGGACCGAATTAACGAACGGATGCCACCCCGAAAAGACAGCCAGTACCCTGACGGGCCAGTGAGACTGCCGGCACAGCCCAGCGCTGCGCACAGGAGCGACAGGGGGAGACGAGCCAACAATGACACAGAGCCCTGCTGTGGCACAGGTGGATCGAAAACTTAAGAACAAATTTTATTTATTTATTATTGGAAAACAAAACAAAAACAACTTCAACAACTTAAACCTGGAGGTGCATTCATATACACTTAGCATTTATGCTGTAAGAAAGGTGACCATTTTATAAATTGTTTTTATGTTTAATATATATAAAAAGTGCATCTGTTTTGTTTTTCCCTTTTCTTCCTAATTTTTAGGAACTGATCTGATTGTCTGATACATATGTGAAGTCTTGTGCTACACAGGGGACCTTCCCCTAATAAAAGGGCCTTGGAAACCTCCACACTGGGCTTCTGACTTGAACTAGCCAGCCTTTTCTCCTGTTCTTTTGGAAGGTGATAGCTTTCATTTCAGACTAATAATAGTTTTTCAAACATAAGAGGGTTTTTTTCTTTTCCCTTTCTACAGGGTACTGTTGAAGAAGATGGCTTGGATTTCACTGGCTAAAACTACTCTTCTTATGGAAAACTTGATTATAGTCAAACTTCTCAGTGAATAACCCAAACCCAGTGATTTTGAGGGCCAAGGAGAATGTTTTCCATATAACCTACTTTCTTCTGGACTTAATTCCTTTTAATATGTTCTAGTAAGACAAAATAAAAAGCAATGAGAGATTTTCTTAGAATTATTCAAAACCTGTTCTTCCAACCATGGGCATGGTTGGTTTAAACTTCCCTTAGAATTTTGGAGGTTTCTTATCCCAAATCCTTTTGCTTTCATTTCTGAAGCCCAGGCAATTTACCCAACTGCAAAGGAAGCTACATTTCTAAATATTTTATAAATGTCCTCCGTAGAATTTTCAAAAATAAGAGGTATTTGTGTCCTTCTGTGCGATTGTATCAGCTATTGCGTCTGTTCTCCCCATTGTCCTTATATTCCTGTGTCAGCATTTTAAAAACCAACTGGGGTAAAGGAAACTGACTAGGGTAGAATGATCCCCTTATGAATTGGGAGTCTTGCTAAAGGACATTGGACAAGTGAGGATTTCCTATTTTCTGTATCGGTTACTGGGATGTTTCTCCACCTTACACACTCATTAGGTTGAACTGTATGTCAATCTCCATCAACAAAAACAAGTGTTCAGATACAGTGTTTGAATAGTCTTCTCAACAACCAGTGAGTGAAAGAAATTTTGGTGATCCTTGGGCTCCCATTTTTGGTTTAGCCTGGTGACAGGTACCATGTTGTAATGCTCATTTGTCAGCTTTGCAGTGAATGTCCGTGTCTGGGCAATACTACACCAAAGTGCATATTTACACAGCTCTTAATATCATTTGGCATGTAGGAGTCCAGCATTGAAGCAAGCATCTCAGACAGTAGTACTTGATGTTGTAAGCTTAAAGGACACCAGAAACCTTTTTCAAAGAAAAACCCACAATTTCACTAGAAGAATGAGGATTTAGCCCATGTATCTATGTTTCCCTATACCTTTTGCTAATAACAGTTCCCAGTTTATGAGAGAGAAAGCATGTTGGGGCTTGGGATCTGGTGGCATGGATTACTCTGTTAATAAAAAAAAGATAGGAAGGATATGGGGGAAGGAGATAAAAGACCTCTTACTAGGTTGTGAGTAAAACCTGTGAAAGGAGGGAGACAAAGTCTTGAATAGTTTCCTTTACCAAAGAGGGAATTCATCATCTGCATAGCCTCGTACTCCTCCCTCCCCGAGTCCCACTCTAGAAGGGACACTGTTTTGGAAATCTCACCTAATAAGAAGGTCAGTCCACATGACAGTTGATGGATGGGAATCCCCTTACCCCTTTCTCCTTTTCTTCTAGCTGAGGCTATTGTTATACATATATAATCCACAGGTAGAAACCACTCTTAAGGGCTTCAGTCAGCAAGTAAGTAGTGAAATAGTTACTACAAATCCTTACAAGTAAAAGATACTGTACTAGTAAAAAAGGATGATTATTTAGAAATGTCTTCATTATCTTCTCAAAAACAAGCTTTACAGTAAAGCAAGTTTCCTTGATAGAGGATGGCAAAAGACCTATACATACAGAGAACAAACTGAGGGTTGCCAGAGGGCACGGCAGGGGAGGGGGTGCGAAATGGGTGAGGGGGAGATACAGGCCTCCAGTTATAGAATGAGTAAATCATGAGAATAGAAGGCACAGCATAAAGAATACCATCAGTGATACTATAATAACGATGTAACAGGACACATGGTAGCTACAGTTGTGGTAAATATAGCATAATGTATCAACTTGACAAATCACTGAGTTGTACACCTGAGATGTAACGTGTATCGACTATACTTAAAAGAAAAAAAAAAAAAAAGATGGGGCGGGGGGGGAGGATGTATTTTACAGGTACCCTGGGAGCTGTTGAGGGATCAGCCAGAGGGGTAAGAAGTCATGATTCAAGAAAATCAGAGTGAGTTGAAAATAAAGCAACAAGGAAGTTAGGTTTGAAAATTCAAATTTTGTTGAATTCTAAAGATAAAGGTATTTCTTATGTTCTGTAGAAAGCTGGGGTGTGTGTTTCAGCAGTTGAGAAAGTTGTGTGGTAAACGTGTCTCTGTGTAATACACACAGCTTCTGAAAGTGAGACTGTCAGTCTATACTTTATATGTATTTACACCTGTGACTCAAGATGGTTTAGAAGGCATGTGCCTTGGGGAAGTATATATATATATGGATATATATATTGTGGTAACAGGACTTGTTCTTCACTTTAGACTTCGTTGGAGGGTTTTAACATATTTTCGAATGTTTTCATCTAAACAGTAGCTCCCAAGATGGCTGGCTGCCTGTTCTGGGTTTGCCTAAGGCCATCATTTCAAACAAACATTTTCACTGCTGTCAGGGCTCTGCAGTATTCCCATTTTCAAAGCCTCTTCTATTATAGTAAATCATACCCCTGCGGGTTCTAAAGATACTAAAAATACTTTTCTCTTGTTCTCTTTTACTTTTAAGGTCCTTAGGGACCTTATTTTCTTCAACTTCTTTTATCTGGGGGAAAAAAACAACACTTCTTACATCAGTTCCCTAGACATGTTGGAGGACTCTTTTATATACTTTACTGAAATATCATTTTAAAAATGACACTTCCCAAGGACCAGTTTTTCCATTTGTGTTTACGTCTGCATCATATGAAATTTCAAATCGATCAGGTGACCGTTTTTTTTAAATAAAAATTTAAAAACTCATCTAACACAAGTTTAGAACATACATCCTTTTTAAATCTCTGTGTTCTGAATATTTAAGAGCAACCCCCCCCCCCCATAAGCCAAGGGGTGTGTGTGTTTAATGGAATACTAAAACGCCGCCTCAGTTTCTTTTAAAACCTCAAGGCCAACACGTGGGTTATGGGTCTGACATTGCTGGTCTGCTGGCCTTTTGTGACTAGATATTGACCAGCAGAGTGAAAATTGCTTGTCACTCTCTGATGGGCTTGATCTGGCTTCTTGCCTAGAGATAGAAGATCAGGCCCTCCAGGAACATTGGTAAATTTTATCTACATTTATATTGCCTTTTCTGTTTCTACACAACAGTTGCGGTTCAATGAAACAAGTTCCTGTCAATAACAAAGAGTTGATTTCTTACCCTAATAACTTAGGTATGACTTCCTGATACTGTTCAAAATAGGAAAAGAAAAATCCTTTTATTTGTTTTGTCAACAGAATATTATTATTTAATATTATTAAGGAGCAAGGGTGGGAGTTTTTAAAATTAGGTAACTTTGGGGCCCTTTCAGCCTTGTCATTGTCTCACAGATGCTCTTCTAAGTAATTTTAAAACAAAGTTTGAAGCAGCTGCCCTTTGTAAGAACATTACAAACCATGCTTACATGACACACAGCTGGGCTTACTGCTCATGGTCATTACTCGCGGGTCTTCTCCAGCCTCTCTGAAGGAGCAAGGCTAAAATCACTTCCCTCCACCCTCCTTTGTTTTATGTACATATTGTAGCTGATCTCCAGAATTTTTGACCATGCTTTATCTATAAATATAAAATTGAAGTTCTTGAGAATTAACCGTTTAAGTTAAAATAATTAGGAAGAGCTTGCCCCAGGTTGACTAATTTATAGTTTTTCTTTGTATTACCAATTTTTTTCCTCCAGTTTTTCTATTGAAAAGTATTCCTGAACCCATAAAGACTTGTTAAGATATCATTCTAGAATCCCCACTATTTATTATAGTTGTTATAGTAACAGTGGAACCCAAGTTTTTTTTTAGAGCATTATTCAGTTTTTCATATGTAGGCAGAAATGATTTCAGGGGAAAGGTGAACCCAAAGCCCCAGTTGTGGGCATGAGGCTCCAATTTCCTAAATCATTTGTGGTTATAATGATGGATAGATACCACCTTGTCTGGCACCTGGTCCACAGCTTTCCTGAAGTCTGCTATAAGAGGGAGTAAAGGGCAGCCTGGGGGCCCCCAGCAAGAGCTGGAGGAGGGTCTGGATGACCTGGAGGGTAGTTCCAAAGCAGTGTTGCCACAGCCCCTCTTCGGCACTGCTGTGATCAAATGCTCATAGGAAAGCCTGAAGAGAGAGCAGATGTGTATGTAGGGGAAGAAAGCTGTGTAGTCGAAAAACAGGGTTGTTATTCTTGAGTTGTACAGAGAACTGCGTTAACAGTAAAGCTTTGTGCCACTGACAGGGTGTGAAAGAGGTAACCTGTGTTACTCTGAGACTTGTGACCTGCCCTGCCTATGTCTAGCCAGCCAGAGTGAATGGGGCCAGGGTTAGCTGCCTTCATCTATGCAGTCACAAAGGTAAAGGTGATACTGGAGAGGATGTTCCCTCCTGGGAGGCCTTGGCCTCACGTCCCAGCAACCTCGGCCAGACTGGCTAAATAACACCTTTGTCTGAGACAGGGTTATGCATGTTCTCCTCTTCTACACCCTCATGACAAGTCAAGGTGGCTTAAGATCAAGAAGCAAGGACATGGATGTGGACTATCCCTCCGAGCAGCTCTAAAGTAGGGCCATGCACATTGCCTTCCTGTAAGTTCTTGCCCAGATTCCCTTCACTTCCTTGACGTAGCTATCTCCAAATAACTTGTTGTGTTTTGTTTTGCATGTTAAAGTGGAAGTGCATGTAATAAGGAGGCCTACCACAGATTTTGATTTGCGGCAGTAAAGACACATTTTTTGGTCTGTCAGAGAACCTTTTTGAAGATGCCATCATGAGCACCTTTTCCTTTCTCAGTGCACTGTGACCAATATTGTTTTTTCCTAATAGAAATGTCAGCAGGCATTTTCTAAGAAAGGATCCTGGTTTCGCTTCCTGAGGTGGTCAGACATAAGAGTAGCTGGTGATGGTCATTTTTTTAAAGGCTCTTCTGAATGATAGATTATGTGCTTGTGCTGAGAGATTACTTGCTTTTTCTTGCTTTCAGTTATGTTTAAGAAAATGGTGAAAATGTTATTTATTGGCAGAAGTGAACAAGTCTTTTTTGTGATCAAGAAATTAATTTGTTCAAATTTTATTGTAAATTGGAAGTCATCTTTAAAAAAAAAAAGCACTGTTAAAATTAAATGATAACTTTATTGGCTTCCTGTGTCTTTATTTCCTTTATTTCCTGTTAGAGGCACTTATATTTGGCTCTTATCCATTAAATAATTCCAGAAGTCAAGGGAAGGCCTGGTGTTTGATGTCTGGTCTGGTCTCTGATAAAGGAATCTCATCACAATAAAAAAAAAGACCTCTTTCCTTCACCCTCTTCAGCCCTTCCTTTAGTTTTAGACAGGCTTTGGTGGCTGCAGGGTGCTCTCCCACTCAGAATCCACTGCCTTGCCCCAGCCTCCTTCCCAGCACTCTGCCCACCACTAATTCAAGTTCCAGCTCCTTCTGTTGCTTCTCTGGCAGAGGCCACTACTTGTAGAAAAGGAAGAAAGACATCCCAGAAAATGTGTAGTCTTTACAAAAGATATTAAAAATACTTTTTATTGTAGTAATTTAATAACTCTGCATATGATCCTAATAATAACAGGCATGAGTTCCATCTTGGGAAAAGTCAAAGGAGCCAGAGAGGCGTTGAATGTGGAGCTGAACTAACAAGAAAAGGAAGTGTAAGACCAGCCTTTTGATTCCTTTGAAAGTAGAACTACCCTGAGGTGCTATGGACTCAGAAGGGAAAATAAATGGAGGATTGAGGGTAGGGCAAGCACCCAGGGCCCTTGCAGAGGAAAACGTATCTGAAGGAGTTTTATCAGTTCTGGCAGTAGAGGCAGAAAGTCTAAATCGAGGCCCTGCCAGGCCTAAGTAACGCAGTTTTACCAAAAGTACGGCCACATCAAGGGCCACAGTGCAGTTGACAGGCCTAAAAACAAGCCCAGATTTCTAATAACTTGGGTATGCATTTTGGGATCTTCGTTATTCCCCAATAGCATCCTGACTTAGCAATGTCCTTATACCGCAAGCTAAACGTTGAGTAAAATGAGGCAGTGTTTGCCCTTATTTCCAGAGTTGTGAAAAAAATTATTTAAAATACTGGAAATTAAGAGCTAAAATGCAAACTCATGTTTACCTCCCACTACATGGAGACTCAACCCCTACTTGGCTGCCTGCTTTATGTAATTACATGGTCTTTCTGGTTTTTCTATCGTGACTTGCAGGTTTTAGGAAGAAACTAATGTTGATCTAGTAGATTCATAACAGTGGGAAATTAGGCTTTTTAATGTTGGTGCAGTTCAGGGGAAGGTTCATCATAGAATCAAGGAGTGGGAAGACAAAGTCCTACTTTGAAGGCCAGTGGACACCATAAAGTTGTGCTCTGATCAACATATCAACCGTCTTGTCTTCCTCATCTCAGTTTACCTGCACTAGGAGAGAAGGTTGATGCAGACCTACTTTTCCAGCTCCTGGTCTGTGTGCCCTTCTTTGTGGCTGAGTTAACTTGGCTGGGTTTTCCCTCTGAGGTCATCATTTATTTATCCATCCCTTATAAAACCTGCTTTCTAAAGAGCTGACAGCCATTTGCTCGCTCTTTCTTTCCTGAGAACTAAAAGAGGTCCCTCCAGCTTAGCTCTTCTCAAAGGCACCACGTCTGCACGTGACACTTGTTCACTCATCTATAAAAGGAGGGAGAGAGAACAGTCTCTGATGTGATGTCAGTGTAAAGGCTTCCTTGAATATAGACTAGACAGTTGGACAAAGGGCTGAGTTCTCTCACAGGCTTCGGGCTGGAATGGGACTGACTCAGAGGACCCTGAATAGGTGTCGCCTGTTCCGTCCTGTGTGTGCTAGGGGGAGATCTGTGCAAGGCAGGCCTGGAAGCCGCCTCCTCCATCCCCGTGAAGGTCCACTCACTTGCCCCAGCCGCCGGGCCCCAGCACTGACCATATTTGACCTGTGGTGGGTATTCTTTCACTCCGCTCTGGTCTGCTGGCTTTGTTCCCCTGGCAGGAAGAGAACACTCTTCTGAGAGTACAAATAAATTTGCTCAAAGCCTAACCAAAGAATATACTAGAGTTTATCCGTGTGGAGGAGAAGAGAAGGAATAGCAGATGCCCTTCCTTTGCCTAATGTGGAAGGACTGAGGCACCGGGCCAGGAAGCCACTTAGCTGCTCAAGGGTGGATCTGAGTGCCACATTCAAATGCCAGACTCCCAGTACTAGATAAGGAAACTCCTCAAGAAACGGGACTTCAGGTGTATGTCTTCTGGGATCCCTGGCTTCTTTTTCCTCACTTGAGAACTAAAACTGAACTCTCTGCTCACTTACTTACAATAAAAAGCGACTTAAGGGCTCTTTCCACTCATCCTTCCTCTTGGTGACACAGGTTGGTTTTCAGAGTGACCCATATTTCTGTATGAAGAGCCACCTTCTTCTCCTGAGGCTGCATGTGAAGAGCCAGATCTATTGGGAGTCTCTTGGCTAATCAGGGTGGTGGGCATGGACAGATCTCTGTTGACATGAGTGTCATGGGATAATTCACAGAACAAAAGGTGGCAGGCTGGAGGATCAGGTGGGGGTGGGGCATACTCCCGACCAGGATCAGATAGCTAGGAAAAACAGAGTAGTTATGTAACTGTGTTTACTATGGCTCAGGTGACTCTGAGAAGGCAGAGGCAGCCCCCTGACAGAAGGCAGTGCCAGAGACTGGGAAGAGTCACAGGGAGGGAGGTCCCTGTTAGATAAGGGAGTCACCAGAGGAGACAGTGTATTGGGATGAAAAGAATTTTGTTGTTGTTGACAACAGCCTGTCACCTGGGACAGCCTTCTCTATCCTTAGCCTCTCCCTAAAGCATGCCAGCTGTCTGTGGGGTTGAGCCAGCAGCAAGTAGAACTGAGGGTGGAGGGAAGAGTCCAGAAATCAGATACCTGTTTCTTGGCTAAATCTTTGGACTTTGCTACTTCCCGCTCCCCCCCCCCCCAACCCTTAATCTTCCACTTTTTCTAGGAGGGAATTCTTGTCCCTAAATGTGGGCAGGAAAGGAGGAATCAGTCAAGGTTCCTTATGCTCTATGCTCCCACCAATCTCTCATCCTCCTTGCCATGAGGCTGGATGGCCACCAGGGAACCTGCAGGGATCCTATTCTAGCTCCTCCTTGGTCTAGGCACATGGCCTAAGGCTCAGAAGGAGAGAAATTTCCACTGGATCAAGGGCAGAGCAGGTTCTGATCTGAGAGAGGTGATAAGCCCAGTAGAGCCTGGGCCTAAGTAGACAGGTAGAAGTCAGAGCAACTGGGGAGAAAGGCTCAGGTCTCCAGTGGGACCTACCCGGCCTCCTCCTACAAAGCTGTTTACTGGACTCCCTATTCCCATAGAGATGAAACTGGTGGCCAGTCCCCAGCTCCTTGCCCCTGGCGGCTACCTCCCTTTGTGAGAAACAGGAAGTGAGGACCTTTGTCAGCTCAGCTGCACCGTCTACATTAAATATTTATCTTGGAGTCCAGGTCAGAGCCCTAGAGAATAAGAGACGCTCGCTGCTGGTGAGAGAGGGTATGGCCAGGATTCCTGGAATTGGAAGATCTTCAGCTTCACCATCTTTGGAGAACAAGGAAGAACATGAACGAGATGTGGCCCTTCTTAGTCGCAAGGATTCTGACAGGTGGGGAAAGACTGGTGATAAGGGAAATGGGCACATATTTTATCCCTGAGGGAGACAAGAGGATGCTGCCCAGGGTGGGTAAGCAAGTATCCAGGCTCTAGGGGCAGGAAAATGCCCTGCTGCTTGTCCTCAAGAAGTCCCAGAAGGCCTATGCTCCTTTCTGCAGCTGTCTTCTGTGGGCGGGGCTATCCATCCCCTCCCTCCCCTCAGCTTTCCTGGAGAACCATGGATTGTTGGAAGGGGCCTTAAAGGTGAACCCGTTCAGCTCCCTGCTCGGTGCAGCAATTGCTTTTATAAAGATGCCCCATAATCGGTAGGCTTGGAACCCCTGTAATCATTCTAAAAGTTCTTTGGAAACCTTGGGCCTGCTTCCAGGTATGCACCCAAGGGTCTCACTTCTGCTAGTGCAGCCGGTCTGTTTCCCCACAGCAGTCCCGCAAACACTGGAAACTAGCAGCATAGCATGCCTGTCTCTCAAGCTTCTCCACAACCTAAACATCCCTCCTTCCTCTTTCACATGCAATATTGTTTCAAGCTGGTTCATCACACTGGGATAGCGCTTTTAACTGAATTGAGAAAAGATAAAGCTAATAGCATCAATAATGGTGGGATTAAAAATTTTTTTTCATCTTTCTCCATTCTCTCTCCCTTCTCAAATTGGAGTGGAACGATGTGCTTGGAAAACACTCTAAAGTGCATGGTGGCCCCAGGGCACCAATCTTAAACCCATAGGTACACATAAATGTTTTCTTATTTTTATAATTTATCACTGATTACTCCCAAAATGGATCTGAAATTGCCCAATATCTACTTGCTGTTTGGTTGTTTTGGGGCTTGGGGTCCTAGAGACAAGCTAAGGGCTAAGAAGTACTCCAGTCTTTACATTAGCAGTAAAATCTACACCCTCTGTGGGGACACAGAGGCTTGTGGGAGAGGGGAAAGAAGGGATGGCCAGAGGGGTTGGGAGCCAATGGGCGCGGGCTCTTGGGACTGGTGTCAGAGCCTCGGGAACAGCGGAAAAGCAGCAAAATCAAAACAAATACGGTGTATGGGAACACCAAGACCCTGGTAACCCCATCCCCGCCAAAGGGACCCCGCCCTCATCCTCTTCAGGGGCGCGGCGCGCCCAGGGGGCCGCTCCCTAAGGCCGATTTCCTCCCGCCACCGCCCTCGGCGGTGCTTGCACGTGTGTGAGCATCCGCCCATTTGCTGGTGCACGCGTGCCTGTGTGCGTGTGTTTGTTTGCACACGCCCGGACACGCGCTTACGAAAGCACAAAGTCTGTCTCCCCAAGTAGGGAGGGAGGCGGCGGGACCTTAACTCGGTCCGCTGAGCTACTCCACTTGTTGGGGTGCCCTTATCTCGGCCCCAGCCTGTCTGCATCTCGGTCCTGTCTCCGGGGCTGCTGGCTCGGTATCAGTTGCTGGCTTGACCCGGGACCTTTAATCATTCCTGCCCCCTGTCCTGGCTCCGCCGTGCAGGGCTGCCTTCCCACACGCTGGAAATGTCGCTGGAAACTCTGAGTGGCGCTCGCCACCCCCCCCCCCCCCCCCCCCCCCCCCCCCCCCCCGGCCCGATGCCAGCCCTGCGGTGGGGGCCGAGGAAGGCAGCTGGGAAACCAGAGCGGGCTCCCCAGGGACCCTCGGCGGCCCCTCCCGGCGCCGCCCGCGGCCGGCCCGGCCCCCTCGGCAGGGGGCCACAGCGTCCCCGCGGCGCGCCCCGACGGAGGGCACTCGCACGCCCCGGCCGGCCGGCCGGAGCCCCCGCCCCGCAGGCTGGAGAGGCCCAGATTGGAGGGAGACAGACTGCGCCGCCCGCCCGCGCGCTTGTCGCGGTCCTCCCTCCCTGCGCGTGCCCTCGGCCCGGTCGATCCCCCTCTTCCTCCTCCCGCGCCCTGCCTCGCGGAGCCGGTCCTGACCCGGTCACGAGGGCGGGTGGCACAGCCCGGACTTCTCCCTGCCCTCCCTCCTCGAGAGCCCGCCGCGGGCCGCACCAGGCAGGAGCCGGCAGAGATGCTCCTGCCCTCCCGGGCGTCCTCGGTCCGCGCCACCTGCTTGCTGGGAAGGTAGGTGCTGCTAAGGGGAGGGGGCGCCGAGGAGGCGGGGGCCCCGCAGGCGGGGAGGGACCCGTGCCCACCCGAGGCAAGGCAGCGTGCCCCTCCCCCTAGAGTCTCGTCCCCAACTCTGGGGTGGAAAGAGGTGAAGAAGTCCCTCCTCAATCTAGAAAAGGCGAAATTCGAGAAAACTTGCCCTTGTCCACGTGGACTTGTATCTGGGAAATACCTGGAAAAACGCCTAGGGCCAAGCCCCCAAGGTCAGGTCCGTACTTGGAGTTGCAAAGGAGTCTGTCAACTACAAACAGGGAGCTACTTCACCTCTTGCAGCCCTTGGAGTGAAGGACTGCCAGAATTCTGGGAGGACCCCAGAGGTTTCCTGGCACCCTCTCTGTCCTCTGCCAGGTGCAGGACCAGTGCCTCCATGCCCCCATCTCCGTATGAGTTTCTTAGTTTCTGCTGGCACAGCCACTGAGAGAAAAAACTCAGCCCACTCTTCCCCACCCACAGCTGCCTATCTCTAGAGGATACCTGCCACAGGCAACAGTGTTGGGGAGTGGCTTGCTACACCACCAAGGATCAGCAAACCCCTGAAAACTGGGTGCAGGGAGGGGGCGACCTCCTGTCCTCCCCATCCTACCAGAGGGCAGTTCTCTTTGAGCACAGCAGGCTGGGACGGCAGGAGGGGGAAGGAGGCCTGGGTCAGCTGATGGCTGGGACTGCAGATGCTGACCTCGCATCTTGTTTCAAGCAGTCAGCTGGGAAGGGAGGGGCTGCTGCTAGGACCCAGCCTGCCCCAGGCCTCTGGATTCCTGCTCTCCCCTGCCTCAATTTCCCCCTCAAGGGGAGGGAGAACAGCGGGAGCTGGGGTGTGTCTGCATGTTTTGCTTTTGGTAGGAGTCCTAATTGGATCCAGCTGGGGAGCTGCCCCTCCTCCAGCCTCAGCCCTCACTCCCCCCCACAGCCAGGGATGGGCAAAGAAGAGCACTGTCCCCAGTAGGTCTTTCAAACGGTAGAAGAAATCCCCACTCAGAACAGAGACAGGGACCTGCCACCAGCCTTGTCAGTACCCTCCAGCCCCTGTGGCCTGAGCAGGAACAGGGCACAGGATGTAATCACAGCCCCCTATTGTATCTTCATTCCCCTCTAGTCTCTGTAGACCTTGTGCTACCCCTATGAACCCCTGCTGCACAGCCCCCCCCCACAGCTACCCTTCAGCTTACATCCTTCTGTACCCACCCCCACCATGCTCACATGTGTCCCACCCCCACAGTACCTCCCACACTTCACAATCACAGCTCTGCACTTACATTCCACCACACACAAACACAGCACCTCACAAGGCCCCCTGGCCCTTCTCACGAGCTCCCAAGCTCCACAGGCACACACAGGCCTAACTCGAACACACAGGCCAGAATGGGTCCAGCCCCGGCAGTGGAGGTTGGCCTAGCTCTGGTCCAGTCCAACAGCACACGTGAGGAGGGACAGCCCTGTTGGGCAGCCTGACCACCTTCATCTCCTGGGTGCCTGGAGTCCCCTTCTCCTGACCAAGCCTTTGCATGAGGCAGAAGAACTAGGCTGGCGAGTCAGGTGTGCCCAGCTCTCTGTATCCTCAGCCTCTCCCTAAAGCATGCCAGCTGTCTGTGGGGTTGAGCCAGCAGCAAGCAGAAACTGAGGGTGGAGGGAAGAGTCGAGAATCAGATACCTGTTTCTTGGCTAAATCTTTGGACTTTGCTACTTCCCCCCACCCTTACTTAATCTTCCACTTTTCCTAGGAGGGATTCGTGTCCTAAATGTGGACAGAAAAGGAGGAATCAGTCAAGGTTCCTTGACTTGTTCAAAAAAACAGCATAGGGGCACCTGGGTGGCTCAATCGGATAAGACTCCAACTTCAGCTCAGGTCATGATCTCTCGGTTTCGTGAGTTCGTGTCCCGCGTTGGGCTCTGTGCTGACAGCTGGAGACTGCTTCAGATTCCGTGTCTCCCTCTCTCCTCTGCCCCTCCCCTGCTTCATGCTCTGTCTCTCAAAATGAATAAATGTTAAAACAAAACAAAACAGCCTAGAGGATAGGGGCACCTGGCTGGTTTAGTCGGTAGAAGCATGCGACTCTTGATCTTGGGGTTGTAATTTTAAGCCCCATGTTGGATGTAGAGATTACTTTAAAAAATAAAATAAGGGGCGCCTGGGTGGCGCAGTCGGTTAAGCGTCCGACTTCAGCCAGGTCACGATCTCGCGGTCCGGGAGTTCGAGCCCCGGGTCCAGGCTGTGGGCTGATGGCTCAGAGCCTGGAGCCTGTTTCCGATTCTGTGTCTCCCTCTCTCTCTGCCCCTCCCCCGTTCATGCTCTGTCTCTCTCTGTCCCAAAAATAAATAAACGTTGAAAAAAAAAAATAAAATAAAAAAATAAAATAAAATCCTAAAAAAAAAAAAAAAGCAGCCTGGAGATGTAAAAGAAAATGGTGTATGGGGGTGGGGCACTCAACACCACCTCTCCATCATAAGCACCCCCCACTTTGTTCTTATCCACGGCTTTGCTTTCCATCCCACCCCTCACCAGCACCCTGAGCCCTCTGAGGCTACAATTCCAGCGAAGAAGGCCAAAGAAGGGAGCGGATAGTCCTTTGAGCCTAGAAGGAGTGGTTCCTGCTGCCTGGAAAGGCCCCCACACTCTCCCCCTCCCATAACCTTGGCCCCGTTGGGCAGTGGGCCGGTGGCCTTGCTGTTGTTCAGGGCCTCTCCCGCAGCCCAAGTAACCTGTTGTGCCTGCTGGCAAGCCGATGCTCACAGAGGGACTGGAGGAGACAGAGGGAACTGAAACAAAGTCCTGAGTGCCCAGGCCCTCCTCTGCCAGCTGCCCCAGTTCCCTCATCCTTCCCTCTGGGGGAGCGGGCTGCACTGTGCAGTGAGAGCCCCAGAGGGGCTGGCCAGCAGGCCCGTGTGCCCAAGGCTTTGTCCAGCAGGCCTGCTCCTGGCCAACCTCCCCTCCTCCCTGCCTGACTTCCCCCTCCCCCACTCCCACCCGGAGCTCCTGGCCCGGGCCTAACAAGCAGCCCATTGTGCCTCTGAGAGCAGGCACGGGCAGCCTGCAGGCGATCGCCCGCAGAGGCCTGTTTCCTGGGTCCTTGACTCCCACCCAGCTGGCCTGACCCCCTCCCACAGCTGTCCCCTCCAACCCCCCACCCCAAGGTTGAGCCCAGAGGGCATGGGCAGCCCGAGCCCAGTAGGGCTTTCCCTTCTTCCTTCCTTCCCCACAGAGGGCACACAGAGGAGCAGCTGGCACACCAGGAGCCCTCCAACCTTGATCCAAGCATGCAGGCTCCACCCTGCAGCCTCCCCGCTGGGCTCAGCCTGGACGACTTCATCCCTGGCAATCTCCGGGCTCACATAGGGTCATCCTCCCAGGGGGCACGGGTGAGTGACAGTGAAGAGAGGGTTACTGTGGGCCCAGAGTTGATGGGGACCTCAAAGGACAGGTGGGGGAGCAGGAGGATTAAAGGGAAGGAAGGGGCAGAAGATAGCTCTAGAGAGCTTTGCGGGCTACCTACAAAGGGGGTTAGGCTAACCCTCCAGCGCTCACCATGGGGTAAACCTTGTCCATGGTTCCCGCCCTTCTGCGGAAACTTCGGGCCTGAGCTGCTGCTCCTGGCCCCTCCCCACAGGTGCCTGTGATCCGGAATGGTGGCTCCAACACCCTTAATTTCCAGTTTCATGACCCTGCGCCCAGGACCGTGTGCAATGGGTACTTACCCTCCAGGAGAGATGCTTCCCGGCACCCAGGTGGGTCTGCTCCAAGATCCCCATGTTGGGGGGTGGGGGGGGATCAGAGCTTCGTGGGCCTTTGACCTGGTACCACCCTGTTGATGGGCAGGAGGGCCAGGAAGGCAATGGCAGGACTCTCAAGGTCCTGGGCCTCCAAGCTCAGCTAGCTGCCCTTCTCTGTGTGAGCACTGGTGTCCTGTGAGTGTAAAATGTGCTGTGGGGAGAGCAGACTGATGCATCTCTTCTCCTCCTCCTGTACCCCAGTGCCAGGGGAAGGAAGTATGCAGGGGACACAGTCTTGGGAGGCTGGGGGACCTCTAGCAGACAATGGAATAGCTTGGATTTGGGATGGAAGTGTGGAGGAACGTGAGCATATGTTGTCTGCCGGAAGTGTGGGGGCCAAACCCCACAGCAGGGCCTAGGGGCTGCTCCAGTCTGTACTCACCAGCCAAACGGAAGTTTGGAGAGGCAGCTCTGAGAGCCCGTGAGCTCCTAGGCTCCTACCAGTCACCAGAGTCTGGGCCATGGGGTCCAGAAGATCCTGGGACCTTCTGGGTGCAGGTCTACCCTGAAGGCCCCTCTCCTGAGGAGGGAACCTCCTTCATTGAGCATCCTCTTGAGGCAGGCTCTGTGTCAAGTAGTTTATTCATTTGACAAATAATTGTTGAACACTTAGAGCTTGTAGGACACTGAAAAGACACATTCACAAGCCTTATTTCATTTAATCCCTTGAAGTCCTGGAAAGGTAAGCTACAATTATCAGCATCTTCCTAGTAAGGACCTGAGTCTCAGGGATGTTCAGTTGCAGAGGCTGAACCGAGATTCAAACCCTGGTCCTTCCAGGCCTGAAGACCTTCTGCTGCTACACTGGTGACTTGGGGGCTGAAGGTTCTGGGGAAGTTGAGGATGGTAGCCACTGTGAGACGTAGCCACGTCTGGTGAATGAGTTTCTGTCCCTTATCAAGAGCCTTGAGGGGCGCCTGGGTGGCTCAGTCCAGTTAGGCGTCCGATTTTGGCTCAGGTCATGATCTCGCAGTTCATGAGTTTGAGCCCCGCGTCGGGCTTTGTGCTGACAGCTTGGAGCCTGGAGCCTGCTTCAGATTCTGTGTCTCCCTCTCTCTCTGCCCCTGCCTCACTCGCATTCTGTGTCTCTCTCTTGAAATAAAAACAAACATTAAAAGAAAAAAGAGCCTGTTGAGTGTGTGTCAGGCACTGTGCTCGGCACGGTCACACACACTGGATCTCCCTGGATTTTTGCCATGATTACCCTTGTTTTACAGAAGTGGAAACTGAGTCACTGAGAGGTTGCTTGCTGTGCCCCAGGTCACACAGCCAGTAGGTGGCAAGATGGCATCTGAATTCTTTGTCCCCTCCACCCCTTTTCTGCCGCACCCTGCTGCCTTCCCAGCTGGGACCGTCCCCAGCATTCTCTGCCAGTAATGATTCGCAGCCCTCATTCTGAAGACTTTAGGGCAGCCCGAGGAAAGGATAGGGTGGACTTGGGCACAGATTTCTCGGGAAAAATCCACTTTCATTCACTCGAACTTAAAAAATAAACAAAGGTCTGTGGTCTTGCTGGGGATGGGGAAGTTTGTAGAGTCCAAGCCATCAGTCCAAACAAACAAGGAGATGTTTAAATTTTTTGCACCCACAGGATCAGTGTTCTGAAGAGCAAAGGGACAAACAAGTCCAGGTGGGGCCGCTGCCCTTTGCTAATGCTCTACTGCACACTCCCCACAGACCCTGCCTGGTATCAGACCTGGCCAGGTCCTGGGAGCCAGCCCCCTGGGAGCCAGAAGACCCCTGCCTCCCAGCACCCCCACAACTGGTCAGCCACATGGACCAAGGACAACAAACGTCGGGACAAGCGCTGGATCAAGTATGAAGGAATCGGGCCCGTGGATGAGAGCGGCATGCCTATTGCCCCCCGATCTGTGAGTCCAGGGCTGGAGGCCACTGACAGATGGGGCCTAGGGACCCGCGCTGATCTCCACTTCTGTGAATTAAAGTGGGAGCCACAAAGAATGCACCCAAACCATTTCAGACTAAAGCAGGGCTCAACCATGATGGGTTTTGGGGGGTCATAAGCCACATAAAATTACAGGTGCTCTTGTGTGTCTGAGTTGCACAAGTGGTCTGTGGGGGGAAAGGGGATCTAGAATGCCCCCAGGTTCTCAGAGGAGCAGAGTTCCTGCTATAAGGGCTGAGCGAGGCAGGGATCCCCTCTGTTCATAGCCACGGGGCCTAGCACAGCCAAGGAGTGAATGACTGGGCTGAATGAGCTAGTGAGAGTCCTCTGAGTGAGAAGGCCTCACACGGTGGCAGGCATGGAAGGATCCAGGGCCCAGGCTCTGAGGAGCCTGCCCTTCTTCCACTGCATGCCTGTCTTGAGCCAGCCACCTGCCTTCAGTTCTCCACCTGGAACTGAAGTTGGTAACATGCTTCCCACAGCTGTTTTCAGCCTCCAGTGAGGCAGGGGCCATGAAATAACAGCCTGTGTTATTGCATTTATTTTTCATTGTGTGCAAATATATGTTTGTTGTAGAAATACCAGAAATATAGAAAAGCAAAGAGGGAAACAGAAAACACCCCAAATCTCATAGCCTCGGGACCATCACTGAGGGAGATCCTTCCCTATACCTTGTTCATATGTAATGTGCTACATGAAGTTACTGTTATTAGACATATCACAACAGCCCCCCCCACTGGGGCTTCAAGGGTGGCCAGAGAAATGACCAGTGTGGAAAAACTCCTGTGGCTTCATATCAAGAGGGTGGTCTGACTTTGTCTTTTCTGACCCCAGAGTGTTGACAGCCCCAGGGACTGGTACCGAAGAATGTTCCAGCAGATTCACCGGAAAATGCCAGGTGAGACACGCTTCTAGGGCCCTCTCTCTGCCTGATTGGGGCTCCACCCCTGAGGCAGGGGGAGGGACGGGCAGAAAAAGGGAACGTACCTGCTCAGGGAGGTCTCCACCACCCCAGGCTCTGTGGTGAGCGGTCCCTAAAACAGGCCAAAGGGTTTGGAGCCTTCAAAGTCTTCTCTGTCCTTGGGCGGGGAGGGGAGACGATGACCAGACACTGTCCCTGGTATCCTCTGAGAGTTCTAGGAAGCCATGCAGTCACTCATTTGTCACATCAGCCCCTGTCACCTATTGAGCACTTACTGTGTGCTGAGCAGCACTATTCTGGGTGCTGAAGATAAACAGGGAATAAAAAAGAATGTCGTTGCTGCAGTGAAGCTGAAGACAGAGGGAGACACAGAATGAACAGATAAATATTTAATATGACAGATTGTGGTAAGGGCAAGGGAGAAAAGAAAAGGTCAGTGCCCAGTGTGGGCTGGTCAGGGAAGGCCCTGATAGGTGGTGGCATCTGAGCAGAGCTGAGGGAGGGAAGGAGTCGGCCCTGCAGAGCCAGGAGAGGAGCCTGGCAGCAGGGGGAGTGGCAGAGACCCAGAGGCAGAAGCAGGCCTTTCTGGAGCTAGCAAGGGAAGGGCTGGGCTGGGGTGAGAGGGGCACTGGTGGGAGACAGAGGCAGAGTGATGGGATCTGGTCACGGTGGGCCTTTAGGGCCATTATCAGACTTTGGTTCTACTCCGTAAGAGCTGAGGAGCCGCTGGGAGGTTCTGAGCAGAAGAGTGACCTGCTCTGGAGGCTGGCCCTGGCTGCCGGGTGGGGAGGAGACTCTGGAGGCCCCGCTGCCAGGTGGGGAGGAGACGAGGATGCAGATGCGGTGAACCACTTAGGGGGCCTGGCTTTAATCCAGGTTAGAGACGGACAGTGTCTCAGACCAGGGCAGTAGCAGTGGGACTTGTGGGATTGTGGAGACAGAGTCATGGGGATTTGCTGATGGATTGGATGTGGCATGAAGGAGAGATGTCACGGATGACTTGAAACCTGAGCAAGTCAAAGAGCGCCCCTCTTATAAGTACAGGGAAGTGAGACAGGTACAGTCTAAGGGGTGTTCAGTTTTAGATGAGGTCCATCTGCTTGGGGGTGTCAAGCAGGCAGTTAATATGCAAGTCGGCAGTTCAGGGGTGAGGCCTAAGCTACAGATGGAAATACCTGGGATTCACTCAAAGATATTTTGATTTAAAGCCCCCAACTAATTCCAATGTGAATTCCTGCAATAGACAGTATTTTTTTTTTTTAAGCCAGAAGACTAGACGGATCACCTGGGAGATAGACAGAGGCCCAAGGACTGAGTCCCCAGGCACTTGGATGTTCAGAGATTTGAGAGATGAGCAGAAATCAGCCAAGCAGACAAAGAAGGTACAGCAGGTAAGCCAGTGAAAAAGAACTTCCAGGAGATGGATCCACTGTGACAGATTGACCATATATTAAAAAAATATTTTTAAAGTTTGTTTGTTTTTGAGAGAGAGAGAGAGCAGAGCAGGGGGGGGGCAGAGGCGGAGAGGGAGAGAAAGAATCCCAAGCAGGCTCCACGCTGTCAGAGTGGAGCCTGGATGCGGCTGAACTCACCCAACTGTGAGATCGTGACCTGAGCTGAAAGAAAACAAGAGTTGGAGGCTTAACTGACGGAGCCACCCAGCACACTGACCTTTTTGATTTGGTAACATGGAGGTCACTGGGGTCTTTCATAAGAGCAGTTGGGGGCAATCTGTTGGAGCTGAAATCTGCTACCAAAAAAGGGGCATTGGAGACAGTGAGTTAGTGATGGGGCAACAGCTGTTTCTTGCAAAGGAAATGCCAAACAAGTCTAGGAGCTGGACTGACGTATGGATCTGGGGAGAGGCATTTTGGTTTGCATTTAAGACAAGTGCTGTTGTGGCACGTCTGCATGCCAAGGGGATCAAGTGGGTTGGCTGGTCAGCAGCTTTTCCTAGGAGGCCCCGGAAAGTCATGAGCGCCATGAGGAGTGGGTCTGGGCAAAGGGGGAAGGACAGGCATTCAGAAGGGGGTGCAGAAAGGGAAAGAGGGGAGAAGGGGAGGTGGAATTTCCCCACCTGACATGGTGAGGGCAGGTTTACAAAGGTCAGGGAAAGGGTGTGTTGTGGAACGTGGGGAGGGAGGAACAGGAGGTTTGGGCAAGTCCGCATGCCTGGGTTGGCTCACTCAGGCCCGAGGTCTGCCAGAGGCATTTCAAGCCCTCCAGAGAACTGCCTCCTAATTCCTTCCCTCCCTCGGGACATTCTTCAGGCCCTGACTTCAGCCCCTTGTCCCCTGCTCTAGCAGGAGGATGGCTGGGAGCAGCTGAGGGAGCCTCACAGGGCTCCGGTGTCCTCACTTGCGGCCCCATCCCTGATCTGGTCCTTTCTGCTCCTGCAGACCTGCAAGCTGGACTGGACCTTTGAGGAATCACCCAAAGGTGAGGGGATGCGGGTGGCCCGCCCCAACTCAGTGCCTGCATTTGCCCATCCCGTAAGCCGTGCCTGGCTTTGAGGTTCCCCCGTTGGCTTCCTTCAACTTGAGAAGTTCCTATAGCCCTTTTTCAGTGAGCTTCAAATCCCCTGGTAGGTGGCGATGAAAAACCTCAGCTTCGCTGTCCAGTCGACATCTTAGCCCTGGCTCTGATTTCTCTGGGCTTCTCTCTCATCATCTGTAAAATGGGGACACTACCTACCCCAGAGTTGTGGAGATTTAGTAAAGAGTGTGAAGCCCTTGGTGCAAACCCCAACCCTGTTCCCACAAGCCACCCACGAGCATGTGTGAGCGTGGGTGCCAGAGCCTTCAATGGTCACCCAGGTATCCTCAAGCTCAGCTCTCATTTCCCCTGGCCTGTCTTCTCCCACCCTCAGTGGCTTCCTCCTGTGCGGCCTCTGCAGACTCAAGGCATCCAGCGCCCCAGCAAAGACCACTGCCAGGCCAGGCCAGGCCTCTTCTCTGAGTGGGTGAGCCATCCTAGGAAAGGGGCCCAAGGTGCGTGCAGAGGGGTGCTAGCTTCCTTGTGAGGACTGGCCACCCCTGGTGGCCATGGCCGGTCAGCTCTCCATCCCCCCCCCTCTGCCCTACCCCACAGCTCTGCTCCTCCTTAGGGTCCCCACCACTCCAGATACCCTCCTCGCAGCCAGGCCAAAGGGGAATGGCGGCAGGGGTGGACTCCCGCACCCATTCCCTAGGTCAGGAATGCCTGTGATTCTTTTGTGGTTGGTAGCAGGAACTCATCACACCAAAGATCCACAGGTCATATGGGGTGGAGATGGAGGTGGCCCACAGGCTGGGCCGGGGACCTGTGGCCATTCACTCCACAGCCTTAGAGAAACAAAGGGTGCAGAGGATCCAAGTTTCCTCCCAAGTCGGGGGGAGATGAGGATGAGAGAGGCACCCTTCCACATAAGTGAAGGATGTAGTTCCTTTGTTCTGCACAAACCACACAAGCCCAGCCCAGGCTGCCAGGGTCCTGGAGGGGCTCAGCCAGACCTTGAGAATCAGGAGCTCTGCTCACAGTGAAATCAATGGTTTCTTATTCCTTTATAGGAAGGGATTACCCTCATTAGCGTGGCCATAACTGGGCCTGTGGCTCTTGGTGTCATCAGTAAGATAGAGGCTAAGAGCTCAAGATTTGAACCCAGAGTTTGGATTCAAGCTGCTGTGCTGCCACTAGCCATGTGACCTTGGGCACCTTAACCAATCTCAGCCATCTGTTGAGTGGGGACCACAAGGTGGTTGTGAGTATAAAGGCACATAGCAAGTCTCCACAAATATCACTAATATACAGGATTAAATATGACTAGAGCTCCCTTAAATTAGGAATGGTGTATTCTATTCTCATTACCACTGTTATTACTAATATCATTATTTCTAAAAATAGAGAATAGAGTCATACAGCCAATAAATCCTCACCTTCCGGTCAGACATTCCATCATTGATAAGCTTGGTACAGAGTGAATCCACTTGGTGAAACATTTCAACACTCACAGATGGCTGGAACATTTAAGCCAGCCAAGAAAGGAAGCCCATGGAGGGGAACTAGGGCACAATGTGACCAGTGTGGAAGCTTTGGTGGCTGGAGTGTTTCACAGATGACATCACTGAAATCCAGAACACCCTTAAGGGACTGAGGCTGAGGCAACAGCAAATAGGCTTACCCAGGCTTCTGAGGGTCAGGGCCACAGGCTCTTTCCCCTGCCCTGGGTTCTCCTTGGACCTAGGATGTGGTCCCACACTCAGGCATGTGTGTTAAGACCGCTCAGTCTGTGGACCAGACCATGAAAGTGCCAGCTTCATCAAAGCTGCACAGACATACAATAGGACCCAGCCATGGGGCCAGACCTGAACACGAAATGTAGAGTATTTCACATCACCAGGCCAGTAGGAAAGGTCTAGCCAGATCTTCACCACACCCTCATGAAGGTGGGAATCCTACTCATATTATAGGTATCGAATTCTGAGGCTTACTGAGAGCCCTGTTACTTGCCAAAAGGTCACAGCTAAGTGGTAGAGCTGGCATTTGAACTCAGAGCTCGTAACTTCTTCCACTATGGAACACTGCTTTCGCAGGCTGGAGCCAGTAGTGAGGGGTGATGTGGTATGTTGCAGGGCTGTGTTTTCACGTATGCCTCATTCTCCCTAAAAGGAAACTGAAGAGATGTCCTCCCCTGTCTTTAGAAGAAGTTGGGGACCCCCTCTGAAGAGTCTTCTAGAAGCACCTTTCCACTGTAATCCTGGAGCATCCTCCCTACACCAGACCCCACATCGGTAGCCTTCCCAGCATCCTCCCCACACTACCCCAATCGTGCCCTGTGGCCAGTCCCCTCTGCCGAAAGAGTATAGATAATGCCCTTTCAGTTTGGGGCCTGTCCTGTGCAGCCCTGAAGCCCGAAGTCCTTAGGATGGGCACTGGCAGGAACAGGGGTGAGGCAGTGGCCTACAAGCCAACTTTTTGAGCCTGGACAGTCTCCTGGCACCCCTCTACTCAAGCTGATGCCCACCAACTTCCATGCAGGTGCTCAGACGCCAAGAGAAAGTGGAAAATGTCTGGACGGAAGATTCTTGGAACCAATTTCTGCAAGAACTAGAGAGTGGGCAGAAGGTGAGTGTCCTCCTGGCCCTCTGAGAGTGGTCATACTCCTTAGCTAGTGCATTTACGAAAGGGGATTCACCCCCTCTGACTTACCTTTCCCACCCTTAGCCCAAGAAACCGCTAGTGGATGACCCTGTTGAGAAGCCCTCCCAGCCCATTGAGGTGAGTGCTGCAGGATAGGTTGGTGAAGGAGAGAGACAGCTATGTTGGGGGACAAATGAGGGAGACGCCTGGGTGGTATTGGCCCCAGTGACCGTGGGCAAAGGCCAGAGACCCAAAGCTCTGACCCTCTCCAGTCCCATAGAGTTGACCTCTGTACGCCCAGCACCTGGGACAGTACCTGGCATACAGTATACACTCAAATATGTGTTGAATCAATGTCTATTGACCAAAGCAGGACCAGAGAAGGGAGTGGTCAGTGTGGACTTGTCAGGAAGTGTTCTTGGAGGTGGAGCTGGGCTCTCAAGATTTGGGAGAGCTTGTTGAGCCAGAGAGAGAGCACTCAGTGTGGGGAGACACAGAGGCAAAGGCTGGAGGGGCAGCAGGAGGGAGAGCAGGTGGAGTACAGGCTGTGGAAAGCACAGAAGACTTGATCAGAGAGGAAATAGGGAGCCTTATAGGCTCTGGAGCAGGGAAGTAACAAGACAACAGACACTATCAGGAAGTACTAAGGTACTATCATGGGAGTAGGGATGGGCGAGCCCGGTCAGATGGGAGGGACCAGTGAGAAGCTGTGGAAAGGCCATCCTGATACCCTGAGACAGCTCTGGGCAGGCCCACAGGCAGGGAGCCTGCCCTTTACCCAAGCACTGCGTGCTTTGTCCAGCTGCCCATTGGGTTTCTCACATCTGACCTTCGATCAGCGCTCCCGCACTGTGTCCTCCACCACCCGCGCTCCCTCCCCTTCCTCCCTCTCCCCACCCCCGTTACTGCCCAAGTCTCTCCCCATAACCCGCCCCCAGGTCCTGCTGGAGAGAGAGCTGGCCAAGCTGAGCGCGGAGCTGGACAAGGACCTGCGGTCAATTGAGACCCGGCAGCCATCCCCCAAGGTACCGGCCTCCCAGTCCCCTCCTGGGACCCTGAGCCCGCAGCAGCTGAGCGTGGGTGGGAGGGGCAGGCAGACCAGAGGTGTTGCCTCCAGCGCGACCTTGGACGGACTTCATCCCTGTCTGCTCTCTCCTTTATAAAATGCAGGGCGTTGACTTTTCCAAATGACCCCTAAGAACCCTTCCAGGCGGACTCCACGTCAGCCTGACGTCCTAATGCCGGGGGCCCCCCGCCCCGGCCTCGCCCCGCCCCGCACCGCCCCCCCCCCCCCCCGACCTCGGCCCGCAGGGACCCCAACCCTTACCCGGCCCCAGTTTCCTGGGCCGGCCTCCCCTCTTCCGCCACCCCACGGTTCCTCCCCCGGCTCGTCGGCTCCTCCCGGGTTCCCGGCCCTCCCGCCTGCGCGGGCGACTCTAGGACCCCGCGTCCCTCCTGCCCCTTCCCACCCCTCCCGCCCTTCCGAGCCGCAAACTTTTCCGGAGGCGGCGGCCTCGGCTGCCGCGGGGCCCCGGCGTCCCGGGCCCTGACCGCGCCCGGTCTCCCCGCACAGAGTTCCCAAGTGCCCCGACGGTGCCGGGAGCCGCGGCCTCCAGCGCAGTGAGTGGCCCGGCGGGGCGCCGGGGACGTGGCGCGGGGAGGGGCAGCCGCGCTGGGAAGGGGGACGAGCCCCGCGGAGGGCGCGGGAGGAGGGCCTGGGAGGTTGGCCAGTGGCCGCGGAGGGAAACCTGTCCCCGTCCGAGGACTGGGTGGCCACGGCCAGCGGCGGAGCGAGGCCGAGGGAGCCTCGCGCTTCCCACGCGCCCTCCCGCGGCCCCAGGCCGCACCCTTTCCCGGCCGCGGCCGCTGGGGAAGTAGGACATCCTGTTCAGAGCCCGGGACGTGGGAGACGCCTTGGGAGGAGGCGGCGGGAGATGCGGGGAGACTTTTGGGCGGGCAGGGGTGAGCGGCGTAGGGTGTGAGGCCCCGGACAGGTGGCTCACTCGCTGTGTCCCGCGCAGCCCGGCCTCCGCCTGGAGCTCCAGTTACCCGAATGCACTTTACCAGGGTTCCTCCCGGCCCCTGAGCCCCCACAGAATGGCGGATGGAACAAGCCCCTTCCTAGGTCGCAGGGACTTTGTCTACCCTACCTCGGCCCGAGGTAAGGACCAGCTCTTTTTCTCACCCAGACGCCCGCCGCCACACACCAGTTATGCTAGTGCCTGGGCTGGGGGTGGGGGGCGGGGTGGGGGTGGTGGGGAGGCAGGACGTTCATAGAGCCCCCTGCTTCCACTGGTCCCTGTCATTGGGTGGGGGGGGGGGGGCGGAACACCATCCCAACTCCGCCCCCCCAGACGTGGCGTTCCCAAGCTGAGGTAGCGCTTCTCCACAGACCCTAGTGCCTCTGAACGAGGGGGCAGCCCAGCCAGGAAGGAAGAGAAGAAGGTAAGGAGGGGTGAAAGCACCAGGGTCAGGGTGCGAGGGGGTCTGGGGTGGGTCCCGGTGATGGCTGTTTCAGACCCGCCGCCTGCTTGACTGAAGTGACTCCCTCTGTCCTCTCCTCCTGCCCAGAGGAAGGCCGCCAGACTCAAGTTTGACTTCCAGGCACAGTCCCCCAAGTAAGTGCCCTTCTCTCTCCTCCCCACCCCCAGGACTGTCTCTGCACCCTATGGGAGGAGGGGCGGACAGGGCTGCCGGGGCCTCCCCAGAGGTGGGTGAGACTCTGGGTGCACTAGACAGGGTCTGAAGGGAAGGAGGATTGGGAGGGCCTCACTTTGCTGGATGTCCTTACTCTGGCCTGCAGGGAGCTGACTCTGAAGAAGGGTGACATTGTCTACATCCACAAGGAGGTGGACAAGAACTGGCTGGAAGGGGAGCACCATGGTAGACTGGGCATCTTCCCTGCCAATTATGTGGAAGTAAGCAGGAGAGCAAGCAGGAGTGCGGCCTGGAGGGCGGATGGGTTGCAGAGACTTAGGGTGCAGACGCACTGACCTTCTCCACAGCCCTTCTCTGGAGCTGACTGCTTCCCACACATCTCACAGGCTTCCTGATAGGTAAAACTGTGAACTCCAGGGGCAGGGGCCTGGTCAGCCTCATTCATGCCCTTGGCCCCCACAGGGCTGCACCCAGTACTTTGCCTGTACTCAGGACATGTTTCTTAAATGAGGACTAAAGGTAGAGCGCAGCCCATGGAGGAGAACCAAGCGACCCCATCCCTGTGCCCAGACTTTCACCATTCAGCAGCTGTCTCAAGCTGTCTTTGGGAAGGATCCCAAGGGCAACTGGCAAGGGCATGTAGTGTGTGACAGCTTTCTAATCACATCACATATACATGCATCACTTTGTTCATCTGTAGTACCTTCCTTGTTCTCTCATTAACCTGAGAAGAGATCAGTCATCCCCACTTTACAGATGCCCTTGTAAGGTTCAGAGACAAGTGGTTAAGTACAAGATCCAGAGGTGCCTGACTGGCTCAGTGGGTAGAGCATGCGACTCTTGATCTTGGGGTTGTGAGTTTGAGCTTCACATTGGGAGTAGAATTTACTTAAATAAAGAAAACTTTATTTCCTTGAGTATTTAATGATATAAATTTCTGTGTAAGCACTGATTTAACTATGCTCCACAGGTTTTGATGTTTTGCTTTTTTTTTTTTTTTCAACGTTTATTTATTTTTGGGACAGAGAGAGACAGAGCATGAATGGGGGAGGGGCAGAGAGAGAGGGAGACACAGAATCGGAAACAGGCTCCAGGCTCTGAGCCGTCAGCCCAGAGCCCGACGCGGGGCTCGAACTCACGGACCTCGAGATCGTGACCTGGCTGAAGTCGGACGCTTAACCAACTGCGCCACCCAGGCGCCCCTGTTTTGCTTTTTTTTAATTCAACTCAAAGTATTTTCTCATTTCCTTTGTGACTTCCTCTTTGACCCATGGATTGGGTTATTGTTTAATTTGGGCTCTTGATTTGATAAGAATCAGTAGGCCTCCCTTACCTTCAGAACAGTCTCTGTGATTCTGAAACTCCACCAAATATATGCAGTATCCCGTGTTATCATTTACATATTAGTATGAAATAGTTTACTAGCTTCTTGATTTTTTTTATGAATAGGGTGAAGCAAAGGGAATGTGGGGATTCTAGGCACCTGGTGGGGTAGAAGGAACAGGGAAGAAGGATACTTGGTATCGGCAGCGGTGTTAGATCCTCACTTTTAGATCAGGTTGCAAGATGTTCCCTGCTTTTTAGAACTCTTCATTTACTTCTGTACTCTAATTTAAACTGTCTCTTAGGACTGACTTCCATCTTTGTTCTTCCACTGCCTACTCCACATACCACAGGGGAAATTCTTCCTCCAGTAGCCTTCTGGGACTAACCACCCCTTGGCTGTGCTCACCCTGGCCACCCCAAAGCTTGTGTCTGCTGTCTGTATCCTTGCTGGCTTCTGGGGCACATCTCACCGATACCATCTTCTCTTTGTTACCTCACCCTCCCGGGAGCCTCAGGTCTGCCCAGTTGATGCCCAGGCTTAACCTTTCTTCCTCTAGGTGCTGCCTGCAGAGAGATCCCTAAGCCCATCAAGCCTCCAACCTACCAGGTGCTGGAGTATGGAGAAGCAGTGGCCCAGTACACTTTCAAGGGGGATCTGGAGGTGGAGCTGTCCTTCCGCAAGGTGCGGCCAGGCAGGAAGTGGGGGGGGGGCGGTCAGGGGCCGGTGAGGACATGGGTAAATATGTGTAGCTAAAACATTTTTTTAAGGAGTCAAGTGTACCCATCTTCTCCCAGTATTTAAAAATTTTCCTAATCTCTTTGCATATGTTTCCCCTAATTTAGCCCATTTTTTAAAAGTTTGAAACTTCTAGAGTAGTTGTACTTTTTTCAGTTGCAGGTTGGTAGGCTGTGAGGATCATAATCAGCATTTTTATAAGAACAGAATGGAAATCTTATAATGCCTTGCATGTAGAAAGGGTATTTTATCAAACTTTTAGGCACTTACATATGTACTCATGTGCGTGTGTGCGTACTGGGTTGTTTTAGAATGTTAATTTTTACTATAGATCATAAGGAAGTTTGAAAAAGTCCTAGAAAGCGGGAGCTGGTCTCGCTTTGGTTGATTTTGGGGGCAGAGACCGTGAATGCCCCTAGCGAAGGTCCTCCAGAAGAGCTAGCCCCAGGGAGAGAGAGGGAAGGAGCTGGCTGGGTAGTGAGAGGTGGGGGGCGGGAGAGGGCTGGAGACCATCCTCCCCAGGGCAGCCCTGCCTAATGTCAGTCAGCATGTGGGCTTGAGGACACACTGGCTGTCCTGGGAGTTTGTTTTTTGATGCACTGGTGATAGATCACCCAGGGAAGAGGCAGGGACAGGACCGTGTCATGGCAGTGGCGACTGATGGCTGTCCAGTGCTTCTTACCAGTCGGCCACTGATCTCTCTTGCTCCTCACAGCAACACGATTGCTATCCCCACTTAACATGTGAGGAAACTAGGCTCAGAGAGGCACAGTAACTTGTCCGAGGCCACACAACTTGAAATTGGCAGAGCCACCAGGTTCCCCCGTGACTGGAATTCCGGGGAGAGGGTGCTTTGGAGTCAGAGGGGTACATGTCACATAGGCTTCCCAAAGAGGCAGGACTTGATCCGTGTCCAGTGCGGCATGTTGTGGGAAGAGCCCAGGCAGCCGGGGCTTGGCTCCTGATTCCACCACCTTCTAGTGACGTGACTGCACAACCTGCTGACCTGCTCTGAACTTGCTCTGTGCAAGGCATTAGGTTTAAATGAGACAGCCCCCGTGGGCACCCGCAGGGGCATGGTGCCCGGGAGGGCCTTGCAGATGCTGATGCTTTTCTGCACCCCCAGGGGAGCGCATCTGCCTGATCCGCAAGGTGAATGAGAACTGGTACGAGGGGCGCATCTCCGGCACAGCGCGCCAGGGCATCTTCCCTGCCAGCTACGTGCAGGTGTGCCGTGATCCCCGGGTCCGGATCTGTGACGATGGCCCCCAGCTCCCTGCATCTCCCCGTCTGACCACCGCCCGTCTGGCTCGGCACTCCAGCTCCCCATTAGCACCACACAGCCCAGTCGATCCTGACTGGGGGAGCCAGACCTCCCCCCGCCGTACTGGCTTCTCCTTCCCCACCCAGGAGCCCAGAGCCCAGGGCCAGGTAAGGTGACCTGCCTCAGCTTAGAGAGCTGATCCCTGCTTCCCACACTATTTCCTCCATTCCTTTGACAGAATCCTTTGGAGTCCTTCCTAGTCTGCCCCAGGACAGATCAGTGGAATAGCTGGGCAGAACCTTGCACGGCAGAGCCACCCTGGCCTTGTGGACCACAGACCTCTCAAGTTGGTTCTGGCTCTTGCGCTGCAGCCCAGGAAGGCATGGGGCAGCCAGCTAGTTTTAGGTGTGACACCAAAGCCAGCCCCGACCTCCTGACCATATAGACTCCACTCTTGTGATTTGCCTGTATCAGTTTCTAGGACAGGGTCATGTGGGAGTCAGAGGTCTGCCATTCCCTTGCGTCTGACCTTAGGCAGATGACATACAGTCTCTGGATTTAGGTTTTCTCTGCTGTGGAATGGGGATAATAATTCCCACTGGAGAGGGTACTCGGGTGGGTTTGAACTAAAAGCTTATAGTAGCTGATGGGGAAAAGATATCATTGGTACTTACACTGACATAGTCCACAAACAAGTACGCTCACTCCTGTGCTCATCCATTCACTCAGCAAACCTATGTGAGCATGAGGCACGTCCCATGCCTGGCTTTGTGCTGACGTTTAGAATCGGCCACCTACCCTAGCTGGGCCTCAGCTTCCCAGCCCCTGTGAAGTGCAATGCTCAGACAGACCTCTCTGCCATGGGGGTTCAGAGGATGAGATGGGGGCAGGAGGTAAAGTGGGAGGGCCCACTGCACTTCCCCTCCCTCATGCCTGCATATGCCTGCCTTTCCTCCTGTGGACCCTCAGGGTTTCGGCACCTCTGGGTCAGCTCTGTCCCATCCTGGAGGCTCCAGCCGTCCCGTGGATCTGGGGACCTCCCCCAACAGCACTCAGATACACTGGACCCCGTGAGTACCATCTGGGGGTGCTTAGTCAGGGGTGGAGTGTTGCTTGCAGGCAGTGCTGAGCACAGTGACGCCCCCCCCCCCCATAGCTTGCCCTTTTCCCAAGATAGATTTGGTAAACTCCTGCCTTTGGCACCGATGGATGATTTGCTGGGGGGCCACTTGTCTGTGGTGGTCCTGACCTGTCTCTGCTAGCCCTTTGTCCTTAAAGCAAGTTTCCCACACTCTGCCCCTTGGCCTCAGTCTCCTCACTGTGTTTCCAGCCCTGAGGTCAGTGCATGTATGTGTGAAGTGTGGGAACTGGTAGAACAGACCTGAAGCACTGGGAGCTCGGAGGAGGAGGGGTTGGGGTAGTTAGGGCTTGGAGCAGGGTGCAGGCCTGGGAAAGGATGCACTGAAGCCAGACAGAGTTGCCATTCTAGAAGCTGGGCCAGGGGCCAATGGGATTATCTGGAAAACTCAGAGGACATGGCAACACTTGAGTTAGACTCTCTGGGCCTGATCTGAGGCAGGGGCCAGACTCTAGTTGTTGCCATGATGCTGTCTCCCACAGGTATCGGGCGATGTACCAGTACCGGCCCCAGAATGAGGATGAGCTGGAGTTGCGGGAGGGGGATCGGGTGGACGTCATGCAGCAGTGTGATGATGGCTGGTTTGTGGGTATGTGGGCCTGGCAGGTGGGCTGGGGGGGTGGCAGGTTGGAAGGGGTATTTCAGGGGTCCCAGGGAGGTGGGCTGAGGGGCAGACCAGAAGGGGATATTCTGTGAGTTCTGGGCAGGATAGCTGGGGAAATATATCAGGGTCCTGGGGGATTGGACCCAAGGGACAGGTAAGAGTGGATTATCTTGGGGGTCCCCTGGGAAGATTTAGTGGGCGGTCAGCCTGCCAGTGCCGATTCAGCAAAGATTTGCAGTCTGACCGACAAGCCCAGGGTCACTGATGAAGTCAGCATGGACTCAAGACAGCACGGTTCCTGACCCTCACAGCCCTGGTCCTTCCACCACACACCTGTCTCTGATGGGAGGACCAAGGTCTCACATCCAAATATACCCACCCCACCCCCAGTTTAGCAGCTGGCTCCCCTGCCCACAAGAGGGAGTAGAGAAAGATCCCGGCCCTTAGGGCTTGGTCCTAGGGCAGCTCAGGCAAAGGACTAAAGCAGGAAGCCTCAAGTTGGCCTTGGCCTGGTTCAAGGTGACCAACCCAGCAGCTTCACACAGCCTGTTTCCTCCAAGTGGCCAGGGCCATACAGGGCCTCAGCTTCAGAGGAAGGGGCCGTTTTTCAGAGAGTAGCGAGCAGCCAGAGCCCCTCCCACAGCAAGGCTGCCGAGCCTAAGGGTGGCAAGGCTGCTTGGCTGGCCCCAGGGGCAGTGTCTTGACCTGGCAACCCACCGTTTCCATCTGAATCCTAGCACCTCATTGCTGACCAAGTTTCTGACACACCAGCGATCACGGAGCACTAACGTGTTTAACAGCGGCTTGCCTCAGAGGGGTGGGCTTGGGGGGCACATCCTCATTTTCCTCTGTACACTTCTGCTTTTGCTGGATTTACTTAGTTTATTTATGTATTTTGAGACAGATAGCGCAGGGGAGGGCAGAGAGAGGGGAGAGAGAGAATCCCAAGCAGGCTCCACACTGACAGCACAGAGCCCGATGCGGGGCTTGAACTCACGAAACTGTGAGATCATGACGTGAGCTGAAATCAAGAGTTGGATGCCTAACCGACTGAGCCACCCAGGTGCCCTGCTTTTGAATTTTTTTTCTTTACTACTAATAAAGCTTTGCAAATGTAGACAAGAAGAAAAAGCACCACTTTTGTGGTATAAGCCACAAGTGCTTTTAGAGGAAAGACTTGAAAGTTCAGTATCTTAGTCACGCTAGCACAGTCCAAGAGCTCGGTAGCTACATGTGGCTAGTGGTTATCATTTTGGACGGGGAAGCTTCCTGGAGGAAGTTGGGGAGCTAGGCCTTGAAGGGCAGGGGAAGGATTAGGGGAGGCATCCCAGGTAGGGGAACAGTATCGGTCAAGGCCTGGGACAGGGTGAGCATAGGCTGCTCATAAGGAAGTCAGGATGCCAGCCTGCTAGGGGAAGGTTCAGGACTTTACTTTCATTTTATATTCCTGTGTTTCTAGCATTCCCCCTTCTCCACCCCAGAACATGGGTTTCTTTGGGGGTTGTAGCAGACCCAAGGCCTGGATTTACTCCCACCTACCCCTAAGTGCTTTTGGGGAACTCACTCTGCCTTCTCTTTAGGCCTTGCCTGCCTGTCCCATCTGTAAGGTGAAGGTAAAGGACGCCTAGGTGGCTCAGTGGGTTAAGTGTCTGACTCAATTCTGGCTCAGGTCATTGATGGTGGTGACATGGAGGCCTGCATCCAGCTCTGCACTGGGTGTGGAGGCTACTTGGGGTTCTGTCTCTCCCAAATAAATAAAATAAACATTTAAAAAAATAAATTGAAGGTGGGGCATCTGATGGCTCGGTTGGTTAAGCATCCAGCTTAGGCTCAGGTCATGATCTCGTGGTTTGTGGGTTCCAGCCCCTCATCGGGCTCTGTGCTGACAGCTCGGAGCCTGGAGCCTGCCTCTGATTCTGTGTCTCCCTCTTTCTCTGCCCTCCCCACTCACACTCTGTCTCTCTGTCACTCTCTCTCTCTCTCTCAAAAATAAATAAACATTAAAAGTTTGTTTTAGGGGAACTGGGTGGCTCAATCGTTAAGCATCTGACTTCGGCTCAGGTCATGATCTCGTGGTCTTTGAGTTTGAGCCCCGCATCAGGCTCTGTGTTGACAGCTCAGAGCCTGGAGCCTGGTTTCGATTCTTGTCTCACTCTCTCACTGTCCCTTACCCCGCTTGCACTCTCTCTCTCTCTCTCTCAAAAATAAACATTAAAAAGTTTTTAAAATTGTTTTTAAAAATAAATTAAAGGTGAGAACAGTGAGTTTCCTCCATATTTAAGGTCTGCTAAATCTCAGATTTAAGGTCTGAATTCATCCTCCTGCTTACTTTCCTGAGGAAGGCTGGGTAATTCAGTGCTGTGTGCAAAGTTATACACTGTAGAGTACTCAAACTCCGAGTCATTGAAGTGTAGTTTTGCCCAGCTGCCTGCTAGGGGGCAGAATGAGGAAAGCAAATCCTTCGTCCCTGGGACAGGACTCCACATGCAGTTCCGGGCACTGCCAGTAGGGAGAAGGTCCACACCCCCACATTCCTACTAAATAAAGAAGTTTAGGGAATTCCTTTTCTGTTTTTCTCTTTCAGGTGTCTCCCGGAGGACCCAGAAATTTGGGACATTCCCTGGAAATTATGTAGCTCCGGTTTGAGTGGTGGTCTCTGTGGCAACTCAAGAGCCAAGCCAGGATGGGGTGGGGAGGGGGAGCGGTAGCACTTACAGGAGGGAGAGAAGATCCACCCCCCTCCTTCCCAAGACCTGACCTGCTGGCATCTGCAGACAACCCAGCAGCCATTCTTTGGAGCCCCCTCGAAGCCCCCTGGACTGCTTCCCACCTACAACTCACAAACATTCCTCCAACAGCCTTTTTATTTCCTCCCCTACCACACTCCCCAAATATAGAGGTCTGCTTTGAAGTGGAGACTGTTTCCAGGCCTTATTGAGACCAGACCCTGGAGCCCCCCACCCCGCCCTGCTATGGCATTTCCTCTAACAGGGACCAGCTCCCAGCTTCACCCCCATGGGGTTCTTCTAACAAGGACCAGCTTCCTAACCTAACAGAGACCAAAGGCCGCCTCTGCCTGGAGGAGATTCCTCCTCTTTCAGTCCAGCTTACCTGCTGCCCCCTTTGCCTTCCTGCCTCCAGCTGGGCTTGGGAGTGAGGTGGGAGAGGGACACAGCACCTCCTTAGTGCCCAAGGCCTGGTAAGAGGTCTTGCCTGAAGGCGCCCTCTTCCCAAAGGCTGCCAAGCTCTGGGCTTGGGCTGTGTGGCCATCCTGCTGCTGTAGTGCCCAGGAAGGGCTGGGCCTCAGAGGACTGGCCTATTCCAGGTGTTTTCCCAGAAGACTGATATGTGCTGCCCTCCAGCCTTCCCAGCTCCTCCAACCCCCAAGTCCCCTCTGAAGAGAATGTCAAATAATCTGGATACCAGGGACCTTGCCAGTCCTTTTCCTTCTGGGCAGGAGAGGGCTCCTCCTGCCTTAACGTTGTGGGAATTCTCTCTGCTGTCAGCTGTGCTGGGAACCAGGTGGGATGTTGAGTGTGTGTGTGAAAGGGGAGGCTGGAAAAGCACCATCATTGTCTCTAAAGATCTCAGCCCCCGGGTCTCAGGCAGAATGGGGCAGCCCCCAGGACCAGACAGCAGTCTGACAAGCAATGCTGAGAGAGAACTCACGTCACAGGGCCCAGGGCAAGGCCTGATTGTGGGGAGAAACCAGAGATGGGAGCTGAATGTGGCCTTGTGTGCAGGCTGTTTTGATTCCGGAGTGGCCATGGGGTTGCTGGACTAGATGACATTTCTAGCTCTTCTGCTCCTAATGTTTTCCTTCTGTGTGCTCCAGTTCCACACCAAAGCTCTCGTGTGTTTGTTTACTTTCTTCTTTGAGCTCGGGTTTTTGAGCAATCAATTGCGGGAAGCTGGGAGTGGTGGGGCACAGCTTACCCGAAGCAACTCTTCTCGCCCAAGGTTTCAGAGTCCTGGGGCCTGGTGGATCCTGCTAGGCGACAGCAGTGGCACCGTCTGGGCCGGCTGCTCTGCCAAGAAAGAAAACTCCGGTCCTTGGCAGGTGCTGGGAGTTGAGCAGGGCATGAGGTGCTACACGTGTGTTCTCTGACGTAAGCGTCTCAATGACAGGTATATGATTCTGTTTTATAGGACGAGAGACTGAGGCTGAGAAATTAAGTTGTCTGGGCCACATGAATGTGAAGTCAGGTCCAATGACTCTTGCCACCTGTCTGCACAAAGTGTATCAAATGCCCAGGCAGTCCTTGTCCCAGAGAAGGAAGGTCATGCAGGAGGCCAAGGACTTCCCTGGGGCCGCCCCAGGTTGGGCCTCCTTTATATACTTCCTGGCAATCCTGTCTTCCAGGCCTGTGGGTGGGAAGAGGTGCTGGTGCCTTGCTCTGCCGGGATGGGGGTGGGGGAGACCTGTGAACGACAGGGCCATAGCCTGGGTGTGGCCTGGGCCCCAACACTGGTTAAACAGCAGCTGGAAGAACAAGACCTACGTGCACACCATCTGTTCTGTCCACCCTGGTCCTCACCGCGATCTGCTTCTAAGTTGGTAGGTCCAGCCCATCTTGTGCAAATGATTATTCTCCAGGAACCCACTGGCCTGTTCCTCATCCCCTGTCCCAGCTTCTCCACATTCCCTGATGCCCTCATCAAAGATAGCAGGGTTGTGACTTCCTTTCCCTGGGGCAGAAACCAAATCCACACCCTCTTTGATAGATCCCTGAAACCTCCCCAGCAAGCCAACCCTACGCCCCTGGGCTGCCTGCCACGACAGACCTGCCTGTACAATGACTACTTCTGTGCCTTGACCTGGTGTGAGGCAGGAGGTCACTGGAGGATCACAGGCCTGAGGGGTGAGGGGGACCTGTGGGGTCAGAGTCAGAAAGGGCTGTAGGCCACTGGGTATGCTCATGCCATTAGAGAGGTGAGCCGATAGATTTGCCCAGGGCCACAGAGTTGCTTAGAGCAGGACAGTACTCCCTTCTGTTCCACAGGATCCTTGTCCCTGGGTCGGACGACTTTGTCTTTGTCATGAGTTTTGTGACTGCATGGCCCACAGAGCAGAAATCCTGTAGATTAACCTGTAGATGTTTCTAGAGACCAGTGCAAAGTCAGGAGCACAAAGAGGTGTAAAACAGAGGCCCTGCCACAAATTGGGGGTGAAGGAAGGGAAATTAATCCATTCAATCATTTCAAACAATATTCATTCAACATTTATTGAATGCCTACTGTGTGCCAGGCACTGTACTAGGCTCTGGGAATGGAGCAGTGAACCAATCCCCCCACCCTGCCCTAAGAGGAATCTGCACGCCAGCAGCTTTGTATGAGAGGACAGTCTATGCAACAGGAGGCTAAAGTATGCATTATGCTCACTTTACCTGTGGGGAAACTGAGGAAATTACCCAAAGTCCCACAATAAGAAGCAGATCATGCATTTGAGGCTAGGTCTGTGTGACCCCAAGGCTGTGCTTGCCTGTCCTGCAGCTTCCTACTCCCTCAAGGGCTTCCAGCCTAGTCGGGGAGGTAGAGCCGATGTACCAGGCAAAGTGGCCATTCCAGGAGGCCCAGGAGTGGTTGGTGGGAGAGTGGCTTAAGCACACAGAGGACAGAGGCTGTGGGAGGGAGACCCAGAGTCTCCGGGTTTGTGAGTGCAAGGAGGACGAGACACAGGGCATAGGTTGGCGAGAGGGATAGTGAGGGCACTCCTTGCAGAGGGAACCTGGAGGGACTGACTCATACCTGAAGCAGGCAAGTTACAGCTGTGCCCACAGGTGTGCTTCCCTGAAAACAAACCAGCCTGACAGAGACAGTGCAGACTGGAGGCCGGTGGAAGATGCCAGAGCCAGCTCTGGTGGGCCCCGAGGTCTCCAGGGTGAGGGTTGCCAGTTATGGCTCTGGGGAACCATTTGCCAGATGGTACTGAGCTGGTGCCTGGGGCCTTTCTTCGGCTGTCCTCTCCAGAGCCCTAGAGCCTGGGTTCCAGGTGGTTGGCAGAGGGCTGGCCACATGGGCAGCGAGGGCCAGTGGTGACTGTTGGGGCTGGCCCACGCCAGGCGGGGCAGCAGAGAGCGTGAGGGGAGGGCAGCTAGGAATGGAAAGAGCATCAGCCCGGGAGAGTGCCCAGCGCCCTCCAGCCAGCAGTCTCTCCATCTCTTGGGCCTGGAAGGTCTCCCTGAGCGGAGCAGGCTTGAGAAGCATCTCAAACAGGGAAGCTCTGAGCAGCCCGAAAACCCCAGCAGTCTGCACCACCGACTAGCCGGGGCGCCGGCCGTTGGGGAACGGAGTTGAAGAGGTCCGAGGGGCGGCCGGGGCTGGGGATCTGTGGGTGTCGGGGCTGCATCCGCGCCTGTGTCGGAGCCCGGAGTGGGCGGAGATGCCAGGCGGACCGCAGACAGACCCAGCCGGCCCTGCCCCGCCCCAGCCCCGGGTGTGGGGGTGCTCGAGGGGCCCTTCGAAGGCGGGTGGGCGCCACCGGCCTGGGGGAGCTTCGGGGGGGGGGGCGCCAGTCTCAGCTGTTTGTGAAGTGGGGCTCGCGACCCGTCACCGGAACGCCTCCGCGGCACCCTCAGGGGGCAGTCGGGAGGAGAAGGGCACCTCGGGGATGACGACCGCAGCCTTCAGGGGGCTCTAGGGAGAGACCCTCCCCCCACCCGCACACCCCCCGCGGGGCGCGGGCCAGGTGGCAGCGCCGGGGCTGGGCTGCGCGGAGGAGGCGTCCTCCCCGGCCAGGGGCGGCGGCAGGGGCGGCTCCGGGATCACATGGGCGGAGGCAGGTCCTGGAGCCCCGGGCGGGCTCTCCCCAGAGTCGGGCAGACGGCGGCAGCGGCGGCAGCGGGAGCGGCGGTGTCTCCACACCTTCCCTCCTTCCCCTCCCTTCCCTACCGGGCCTGGCCTCCCAGCCCGACGAGTGAGAGCGAGCCAGGTGAGCGGGAGCCAGGTGAGCGCGCCCACCTGCGCACCGTCCGCACGGCCGACGAGCTTCCCGGCTCCGGGGACCTCGCAGCTCTGCGCGCCGCGTCTCGAGACTCTGCGCAGCTCTCAGCGCCTCGGCTCTTTCCTCCGCCCACGGCCTGCAGCCTCCCTAGAGGCTGGTGCGCCCCGCGTGCTGAGCTTTCCTGGTCCCGGGCGCTCCTCCTCCAGCCCCCGGCCTGTGGGTACTTTGGCCTCGGAGCACAGAAGGTGCCAGAACTGGGAGAGCCGGGCCGACGGGCTGGGCACCTCCCCGGGGCCCCGGGCGCGGAGTCCACAGGCAGGCTCAAAGGTCTGAGACTCCAAAGCGTCTATGAACCTCCAGCGCCAACCTAGGGACCTAGGCAGGGACAGGGGCTAGTCCGGAGCAAAAGGGGAAGCCAAGGACCTGGGAGAGGGCAGACAGCTCCTCTTGCTTGGGCGTCCTCTGCCCAGGTTCCTAAACACGGGAAGTGGCCCTAGTGTCTTTGATGTTGATTGGCAGCACTTGCAGTCACTGGGCCTCCCCAGGGGCAGCCCCAGGGTGGGTGCTGGGCAGGGTGGTGGCCCAGGCTGGCATTGCAGCTTCCTGCCTGGGTTGGCTCCCAGCTCCATAACTAGAGGCTCAGGAAATCCTACAAGGGCTTGGTGTGCAAGGACACTCCCTTGCCCAGCGGAGGGGGCAGTGGATGGGAGGCCTGTGGCCCCAGCTAGCAGGCAGCATCAATCAGCTCAACCTGCTGGCCACTGCCAGGGGGTGGGTGTGCCCAACTTGGCAGATGAGCCCGTCCTCCTGGCCGGGGCTGTTCAGAGGGCAGCAGGCCCCTGGAGGAGGTGGGAAGCCCAGTCTTGCCTATCTGGACCACATCGCCAGGGGCCAGGCAGGCAGCCAGGAGGCCCCTCTGAAGACCTTGGCCCAGTCCCCATCCAGCCAACTACTTGAAGAGTCTGTGGTGGCATCACCCCCTTGTTTGCTATCACTCCTGTTCCCAGAGTGCTGCCCTCCCCCAGAGTGGGGAGGAAGTACCTTGTGCAGTCAGTTTTGGGGACCGGAAGCCAGCGCTGGTGGGACTTAACCTTGTGGTGGGGGAGGGGGAGAGGCAGGAAACCATGACATCTCCTACCACCTGCTAGCCCCTGCCGCCCGTTCTCCGGCAAAAGGCCCTGTGAGGCACCCTAACAGCCTGCCTTTGGGGAGTTGCTTTGCTGAAGATGGTGGCGGTGAAGGGGGAACTCAGAGTCACGGCTTCCCAGGGCGGGGGAAGTGAAACTAGGGGGGGGGGGAGGGAGTTAGTCACTTCCTCTACCCTCCCCTTCACCCGCCCAGCCCCTGACTGGCTGCTCCCTGGACCTGTCATCCCCTCTCTTTTACCTCTTCCATCACCTTACAGTGTCTCCATCCCTTCTTCCTCAGATATGGCCCTAACAGTGGATGTGGTGGGGCCAGGGCCCTGGGGCTTCCGGATCACTGGGGGCAGGGATTTCCACACGCCTATCATGGTGACCAAGGTAAGGGCTAATTCCAGGAGCTAAGGCGGTACCCCCAGAGTTAGGGTCTACCCTGTCTACCTGGTCCCCACAGGCACCTTTCTTTTTTAATTCTGGAGCCAGAAGGCCTGCTTCTGGGAGTGTTAGCCTGGGGAGGACCAGGCTCCTGGGCCCTGTTGCCGTGGGGATGTGGTGACCACTTCAGGAGCAGACTACTAGGGAGTGAAAGGGAGCTGGTCCAAGTACAGGGCCTGCTCTTTTCTCCTTGCTCACCAACCCCATACCTGCTGGCAGCCATTTTGGGAGGTTACGAGAACAGGAGCCCCAAGTTCTTGGCAGTTTCCTCTTGACCCAGGCCCAGGCCAGGGAGCATTCATGCAGAAGGCCTGTGTGCAGGCAGCCACCTGCATGGTGTGATTTGCACGGGCAGGGCTCTCTATCCAAAAGTATTTCCAAGCACAGTCCCTGAAACTCTGCCATTTCTTCTGGAGGCCCCTGTTAGAGTGTCAGTGCTGGGGTGGGGGGTGGGGTTCCACTCCAGCTTTTGGAGGGGATTAGCTGATAAGCTGGGCAGACACTTCTGTGCAGAGAGACAAAGGGGGACACAGGCCAGTCTGGTTCAAACCAGGTTCTGTGTTTCTTGGGCAAGACAGAGAGAAATTCCCTCTCCTCCATCCCTACCTGAATGTCATCACTGTCTGAGCAGGGGTGCCTCAGACCACTTGCTTCTCATCCCCTCCAGGTAACTGAGAGGAGCAAGGCTGAGGCTGCTGACCTCCGGCCTGGAGACATTATTGTGGCCATCAACGGGGAGAGTGCTGAGGGTATGCTTCATGCTGAGGCCCAGAGCAAGATCCGCCAGAGTCCCTCACCCCTGAGGCTGCAGCTAGACCGGTAGGCCCTCCACCACTGCTGGGCCTGCCAGCATTCCCCTCCCCTCACCAGCCCGCTGCACAGTGGCTGCCCTCACCCCCTGTTCTTAGCCCCAGCCCGGGCTTTCTGGGCCCTTTTGGCTCATCTTTAGACGGTCTAGAGTGGGCTGAGGGGTGTCCCTGTACCTAGCTGGGCATGTAGCCATGGGCAGGGCAGGCTGGCATCAGCCACCTGGATGCCCGGGTTTGACTGGTTCCCAAGTGTGCAGGGCACAGGGTGTGGGCATGAAGTGGGTTGAAGAGGGGAAAGGTGTGCCTTAGGCTGGGTCTCCTGGGCCCCTGCCTCCAAGAGGGGGTGGCCTTTGTTCACGTCCTGGGGAGTAGGTTGAGGAGTTTGGAGGCTCATTCCCCAAAGAACCCCTCTGTCCTTCCCCTTTGCCTCTCCAGGCTGTGTTGGTGAAGGCAGATTCCTGGGCTTGGGTTTTCAGTCCAGAAGCCTGGGTTGGGGAGGGGAACAGGTGGCTCCCTGGGGTGGGGCATCATAGTGAGTCACAGGGAAGGAATGCTGGAAGATCCCCCAGCCAGGAGAACCCTCTGGGCGGGCCTTGAACTTGAGTCAGATACCTCCTGCCTCTCTGCCCGCCCCCCCCCTTCCCCATTGGGCTCTCTCTGGGCCCTGGCTCCATGCCCTCTCTTCACCTCTACCATCCCACAGTGCTGTAGAAGCTGGCTCCCATGATGTCCCGGCCCCTTTAGTGACTCCCTCATGCCACTCAGACTCATGAGTGTTTGCAGGAGTGGGACCCAGATGAGGAGGGTGGAGAGTAGTACCTCATGGCAGCTGGGAAGGGGACCAAAATCTACAAGAGACTGCAGAGTCGGGTGGGGGAGGGACAGGGAGCTGCTGACACCACCATTTCCTCTCAGGTCCCTCTTAGAGGGATCCAGTCCTGTCAGGGAGTGGGCCTGGCCAAGTCCCTCCAAGCCTCCAGCTCCATGTTGGGCAGGTCAAGACTCTCTGCCTCTTCTTTCCCTTGCCCGGCCTGCTCCTAAACCCTCCTAGTCTTCCCCATCTCAGGAAGCCTCTTGAGCACCCAGAGCTCTGTGGCAGGAAGCAGTGCTCTGGACTGGAGCCAAGGCCCAAGCTCCCTTCACTCTGATCCCACACCCCTCCCTGGGGAGGCTGAGGCTGGTGTGTGTGGTGACTGAGGTTCTTGTTGACCTCTCTAGAAGTGGCCAGACAACCAGGAACGGTATAGTGGGATTGGGACACGGCAGGCTCTTTCTCCACCCTCAGCTAGTACCAGCCCTCCAATGTCCTCCTGTTCAAGGCTCCAGTGGGAAGGGCTTTGAAGGGGGTCTCCTGGGGTTCTTCTCTTGCTGGCTGCCTTGGTGATTGGCGGAAAGCTGGGCCTGCTTGTTGCCCTGGCTCTCCAGGTCCTGCAGGAAGGGGGGCTGGCTCCACCCTTTGTTTTACGGAGAAATGTTTAGAAGGGACCATGGAGCACCTGGGTGCCTCAGTTGGTTAAGCATCTGACTCTTGATTTTGGTTCAGATCATGATGTCACAGTTGGTGAGTTCAAGCCCTACATCAGGCTCTCCACTGACAGTGTGGAGCCTGCTTGGGATTCTCTCTCTCTTCCTCTCTCTTTGACCTCCCTCATGCAGCACACAGGCTCCCTCCCTCTCTCTCTCTCTTCTCTCTCTCTCTCTCTCACTCAAGAATAAATTAATTAAAAAAAAAAAGAAGAAGAAGAAGGGACCAGGAATGATCCTCCCCAAGATATTCCAGCCATTAGCAGCAAAGCTGGTGGGGAATAGCCTCTGGCTGGGCAGAGGAGAGTGAGCAGCTGGCCCAGCCATTGTTGGGCTTTAGGAAACTCACTTTCCTTCTCTAGGCTTCAGTTTTTCTATGGGTGAAAGATAAAGAATTATTTATGTGAAATCAGCAATCTTCCCCAAAGTTGATCTACAAGCTGATGCTGACCAGTGACAAAGTCTGTATGAAATTAAAAAAAAAAAAGGAAAGAAAGAAAGAAAGAAAGAAAGAAAGAAAGAAAGAAAGAAAGAAAAGAAGGAAGGAAGGAAGGAAGGAAGGAAGGAAGGAAGGAAGGAAGGAAGGAAGGGAGGAAAAGAAAAAGGCCTCTGGGCTGACTCAGTCAGTGGAGCATGTGACTTTTCATCTCAGGGTCGTGAGTTTGAGCCCCACCCCACATTGGGCACAGAGATTACTTCAAAAAAAAAAAAAAAAAAAAAAAAAGGGCACCGGTGTGGCTCAGTCGGTTAAGCATCTGATTCTTGATTTTGGCTCAGGTCAGGATCTCACAGTTCATGAGTCTGAGCCCCGTGTGAAGGCCCAGAATGGGGCCTCACTTCAGGCTCCAAGCTGATATGCCTATGGATCCTGCTTGGGACTCTCCCGCCTCTCTCTGCCCCTCCCCCGCCTGCACCCTCCCTCTCAAAATAAATAAATAAGTAAACTTTAAAAAACAGAAAAGAAAAAAAAGACAAGAGATAATAGGAGGAGTTTTTACTAAAATTGAATTTATTGAACTTTTCGCTGAAATTCTACATACTGATGCTAAACCTTCCATTCCTTTGAGAAATGATGGTAGTTGTTAACAATAGTTGTTTGTTTTCAATTTGGCAAAGTTGAAATTTGACAGCCTGATGTCCAAATGTTTTGAACCTTGTACTAATCTTGAGAATCTTGTGGGAACAGCTGCAATCTGTGGCCCTTATCCTGTTAGTGGGGGGCCAGGACCCCTGTGACTTGCCTCCCCCCCTACCCTCTCCTCAGGTCTCGGGCTGCTTCCCCCCAGCAGACCAATGGGGAAAGCTCTGTGGAAGGGCTGGCGACTCGCTTCCAGGTAGGATGGTGCCTTCTGTGGAGAACTCCAGCACCCCAAAATGAGGGGAGACCTGAGGGGCAGGGCTGGTAGGGGACAGGTACCCCCTTCTCAGTCCTTCTCTCCACAGGGCTCCGTGAGGACGCACACTGACAGCCAGTCCTCCCTGAGGTCTTCCTGCTCCAGCCCAGTCTTTTCCAGCCCCCAGCCCGGCAGCCCGTTCTCTGCCCTGCCCCCCACCAGCCCGCAGGCCCTCCCTGGAGAGACTGTTGTCAGCCGCAGGTGAGCCCAGGGGGTGAGCACCGCAGCCACAGGGTCTGGACCAGGCCTCTCAGGCTGAGTAACTGGGTTTAGGGGAGTTTGAGGGCACCCTCCTCTTCCCTGAGGCAGGCTGGGTGGGACGCCTGGCGCACACATCATCCATTTCCCCCATTTCAGTTTCCAGAGCCTGGCACATTCCCCGGGATTGGCTGCTGCTGACCGCTTTTCCTACGGGGGCCACCCCAGAAGTCGACCGGTGAGAATACCTGGTGGGGAGGATAGATCCTCCCGTCCTGGCTGGTTGCCAGTGGCACCCATTGGGCTGCAGATGGCGGGTCCCACCTGGGCAACCAGCACCTCATCTCTTAGCAACAAGCATGCCCCTCTCCTGAGCCAGAAGGCCACTGTGTCTGGTGGTAGGCCACACTTCCTGTGCCTGGGGCCCTGCCCTGCCAGTCCCAGGTGGCCTTCTACCTCTTATACTCCCATTTGCCGCCTCCCCCCTTCTGCTAGCTTCCTCCCTTCCTGAGTGTTTCTCTTGGGCCAGGGCTGAAATAGTTTTGCTGCTGTTGTTGGGATGGTTCCCTCTGGCTCTGGCTGCATCTCTTGAACACATTCCTCCCCATTCCAAGCCCCATGCCTGCCCCCAACTCCCATCACCCCATCCCCCTTCCTCCTTGTCTGACTCAGCCCAGAGAACCACCAATGGGACTGTGGTTCTGCCTCAAGTAGCACTTGGCTTACTCTCTGTCTGCCCCTCTCCCTGCTCTTCTACCCTGGATGCCCCCCTCCCAGGTCCCACTGTGAACTAGTGACAGCCTTCCCCCCCCTCCACCTCCCTTTGCATTTCTCCTCTCTAAGGGCAGGGGTGGTGAGGAAGTGAGGGACTGAGTCGGCCAACAGTCCTGGGCCACAGCTGCTGGGGGCAGAGTTGGTGGGGGGCATGTCCAGCCTTTGGGGTGAAAGGGATGAGGCCCAGCTGCTGGAATCCTACCTCCGGTTGATTCTGCATTCCAGAAAGCAGAGTCTTTGGAGATGGCTGGGGGAGGGAATTAGAAACTGGGGGCTCTGGAGAAGGAAGGAGTGGGCTTCACTGGGGGCTGCACAGTAGGGGCTCCCCAGTGGCCTGCTATGGGCCCACCAGGTGGCCTGCCAGGCAATGTGGGCATAGAAATGCATTCAATAAGATCCCCGTCTTTAAAGAATTTAAAATGCAGTTGGGGAGATAAGACAAACATGTAAAGCAGTTTTGGAACAATTAAGTACTAAACAGTGTGGTCTTAATTATAAAAGCAGGAGGCATTCTGGGAGGGGAGAGATGAATGTGGGCTGGGTGGCCTGAGAAGGCTTTGTCAGGAATTTTGCTGGACGTCAGAGGTAGGACCGGGTAGGGTTTAGATTAGAGAATGATAAGCCAGGGAGACGGGAAAGCAGTGTGTAAGCAAGACCTGGCGTGTTCGGGCCCGGTGAGGGGGGGCTTCTCTGGGAGATCTTTGGGCTGAGACCAGTTGGGAATGTGCTTGGCCCAGGGCGTGGCTGGAGAGGGCCCATCCATCTTGGCCTTCTTCCTTGTGGTGTCCCAAACTTGGGCAAAGGGGAGATGCTGGTGGTACAGGGAGTGTCTCCCAAAGCAGCAGCAACACCTTGGAACCTGTTAGAAATGCAAATTTCCAGGCCTCAGCCTGGACTTACTGAATCAGATGCAGGGGTGAGGGTGTGGACAGGGGGACCAGTCTGTGTTTTAAGGAGCCTTCAGGGATCTGATGCATCCAAAGATTTGAGGACCACCCATGTGGTGTAAACAGGAGCCCTGGGCCGGGTGGCAGGGAGACTTGGGCTAGTCCCACCTCTACCATCTAACCTTGGATAAGCAGTCCCCATGCACCAGGTTCCCTTCTTTGGCCCCAAGGACCGTGATCATTCCTTCAACAAATTTTTATTGAGCAGTTGCTTTGTGTCAGGCACCCTTCCCAGGCTCTGGGGATGCGTTGGTGGGTAAACAGATATTCCTAATCCAATGAAGTTTGCATTCTGGTCTGCCAGTGAGGCTGTGGTCAGATGGTGTGGGAGTGTCGGGGTCCCCCACTTCCCTCTTGGGAGTCACTGTGTACTTTTAACACCTTAAAGACTCTAAGAAGTCCCGTGAGAAATAGATTTAATTTTATTAGTTGTCTAAACTTGTTTAACTATAGAATGTCTCCTGGAATCCCCCCACCCCAACCTGCCACTCACTTATTAACATCCCTGTGTTCCCCAGAACACATGTTGAAGGGTGTTGGCCACAGATGAGCTCTTGTTGGGCAGGTGGACAGCTTTGCTGGACTTGGAGATGAAAGGTTCCTTTTGTGAAGGCAGGTATCCCTGGCTGACTAGGATGGAGGGAGGGAAGAACTTTCTCCAGTAAGGGAGTTGGGCTCCTCTCTCTCAGGGCACAGTGGTCTGGAAGGAGGAAGGGGGTTAGAGGTGAGTGTAGATGAGGTGTCTGCCGTGGCCATGATTTTGCTGCTGGCTTCCGAGCTGGCTGAGGCTGCGCTCAGTCCAAGGCACAGGACACCACCAGCCTCCATAGTACCCTTCTGGAAACTGGAAGTTGCCACCTCTGGGTAGGTACACGCCTTGCTGAGCAGATGTGAAGACAGCACCCCTCTGGCTAGCATGAGAACTTGGCTTACAAAGGGAGCCTGGGCGGATTTCTCCCTGCGAGCCGCTGCCCCTGTGCAGGGCACATGCTGGCTCAGGACAGCAAGATGGGATGTCGTTCTTAAGTAACTGGTGCTGACTGTCCTTCCTGAGGAAATTATCTTACCGTCTGTCAGTTGACCGCAGGCCACCAAGTGTAGGAGGAATGTAGACTGGGGGAAGACGGCTGGGGGAGTGAGGGTCTGGGGCTTTCTTCTCAAAACTCTGCAGTTTCTGTTTTTAGCTTTAAAATCCATGCAGTTGTCCTTGATTAAAACCCATAACTTGTCCTTGATTTTGAATTTTAAAATGGAAGAAAGTTGGCTTTCCAGGGAAATGTGCCCTCAGCTAGTGCACGGTGGCCTGTCTTTTTGTCTCTGGGGTTCCCCTTTCCGTGGGGGATGGCTGTGGAGAGGGGGCAGGGTAGTAGGGGAGGGTGCAGAGGTGCATGCCAGAAAGCAGAGCAACAATGAGGTTGAAGGCAAGATTTCCAGGTAGACGGTAAGTGAAAAGAGCCCAAGATGGATAGCACACCCCTGGGGAGGGGGAGCTGCTGCTGGGGTGTGGGTCCAGAATGGGCCTGGCCCCCAAGGCTCCATGGGGCAGAATTAGACCTCCAGGGCAGCCAGAAGAGGCTGGTCAGCCCAGACCCCGGGGCCCTCTTAGGAGAGGAAGTGTGTGTAGGAGAGAGGTCCCTTGTGCTGCCCCATCCCTGACTCCAAGACGGGTCCTTGGGCCCTTCACTCCATCCCTTTGTGTTTTCTCCTCACTGCAAAAGCATCTGCTTTCTTCCTCTCTGCTTGTTCTGCCCCTTGCCCAATCTCCTTGCAGAAACTTCACACCTCCATAGTTGGGTGCTGGCCTCTCTCCCCTTCTGGGAATGAGCAGAACACTCCCTAGTGCCCCGAGGGTAGGATTTGGTGTATTGGGCCCTTGCGCCTGAGGGCCTGTTGGTCAGCAAGAGCTGGGGGCCCTCTGGTGTCGGGCCTGGGGAACAGCCGGGCTTGGCTCGGCAGCCCAGACGGGTGTGCGGGCCAAAGGCTCCAGCCACTGACTCCTCCCCTGGTGCCTCTCTGTCCCACAGGCCAGCCTCACCCGCGCCGCGGCTGGTGACTCGGCTGTGCTGGTGCTGCCGCCTTCCCCGGGTCCCCACTCCTCCAGTCCCAGACTCAGGTACCCGGTGGAATCCGGAGGGTGGGGTGGAATCCTGGAGGGCCTGGGAGGGGCAGGAGACAGATTGGCTTTCCAGAGAGGGATTTGGGCAGGGGGAGGTCCCCGGCCACTTTAAGCCCATTTGGCTTTCCTCTGAATCCTCTGAATTCCCTCAGAATGCCTTCCCTTGGACACTCTTTCCCTGCCTTCTTGCTGGTCCTCATACCCGGGAAGGAACCCTCACTCCTGGCCGCTCCTGTCCCTGCAGTGTGGACTCAGAGGGGGGAAGCCGCCTTCTGGAGGAGGATTCAGAAGTCTACAAGATGCTGCAGGAAAATCGTGAGGGGCGGGTGGCCCCCCGACAGTCCAGCTCCTTTCGGCTCTTGCAGGAGGCTCTGGAGGCTGAAGAGAGAGGTGAGCCCCTTGGGGGCTTGGGTGCAGGAAGGAGATTCCTGCAGGATACCCCTGGACCCTGACTGGACATGATACAGAACAAATATTTCCTAAGTGCTCATCATAGGAATAGGCTCCAAGGGAGTCCCTGCACTAAAGGAGCTTTCAGTCTGGTGGGTGTTGTAGGGGTGGACCCAGAGGTGCTGGCTGGGGTCAGGAAAGTGCCAAGGGGGAATGAGAAAGGTGGGTGGTGGGCCCTGTGGGGGCTGGGTCTCCGGGGTGGGCTTCGTAGAGGAAGATGGATTTGACTTGACCCTTGAAGAAAGATCAAGATTTTAACAAAGGGCCTTAAGATGGTGGCAGAGAGCGCCGTGGCATGCAGTGGTTGGCAGCTGGAGGGCTTTGGTGTGGGAGCGAGAGAGAGCAGCGGGGCCTGGCAGCATGGAGGGTGGTCTCAGAGGTTAAGTCCTGGCCTCACGTGCCAGGCTGAGGAGTGCCCTCACCTAGAAGGGCTGGTTCAATGATGCCAGGCAGTGCATCAGATGCTGAAGTGCATAAGAGATATGGGCTCTTGCCAGCCATTCAGTTGTTCGCTCGACAGACATTCACTGTGCCTGTCTGATGGGCCAGCGATGTGCAGAGTGTGGAGGCTGAGGGCAGACAGACAGGCCCACCCAGCGCCTGAGGTGTGGTCAGTGCTGCAGTTGTACTGTGTGTGTTGGGGGGGCTCCGGCCTAGTCCAGGGGAGAGATGAGAAAGCCTGGCCTGGGCAGTGGCTTCCGGGAGGCAGAGGATGGGACATTCAGGACTACGGGATCAGCAGCCTCGCCAGCACAGTATCTGGTGGCTGGCTCCAACTCTGACACTTAGCTCCGGGGGTGTTCACTGGGGTCAGGGTGAAACGGTTTGGAGCAGACCTTGCGCATCATGACCCGAGGCCTTGGCAGGCCCCGGGGGAGGCCCCGGGGTGAGGGGAGTGCAGACGGTCAGTGGCTTCACCGCTGGAGTCCCGGAGCCCTTGGCTGCAAACAGGGACCGTACCCGCCCAGTAACATCTGTGCTTCATCTTCGTGTTGTTCCAAGGCTCGCATGCAACTGTGCCCATAAGAACCCTTTGAAAACTTTATAAAGGTGTTGTGGCGCTGTTACTATCTATCAGCAGCATCTTTTAATCAATATCACCATGCCTGCTTGGCGGGACGTGGGAGGCACCGCGCAGACACTCCTCAGGTTGCCCCAGCTTGGGCCAACTCAGCCTCAGCCAGGGAGCTGCCATGATCAGTCCCTTCCTCCATTACCCACTCGCCTTCACCCCCGGTGTTACTTCAGGGGTCTGCATGGAAGCGCACCTTTTAGGAGTCTCCTGGGAACCGTGCTAGCGGAGTGTGAGTGAGTAAACACAGCCCGGGTGCCGCGGCCAGTGGACGAGCTCTGATGTGTCCGTCTGCTCCCACCCCTCCCAGGTGGCACACCTGCCTTCCTGCCCAGCTCGCTGAGCCCCCAGTCCTCCCTGCCCACCTCCAGGGCCCTGGCCACCCCGCCCAAGCTCCACACGTGTGAGAAGTGCAGCACCAGCATTGTGTGAGTGTCTACGGCCTGGGAGGCAGGCACACCCTGACAGGGTGGTGTGGGGCGGGGCAGGGCACGGGATGCCCCCGGGAGGAGTCAACACCAGTCAGGGACCCTGGAGGGGTGTTTCCACAGCAGACCTGTGATGGGCTATGTTGGTTATTTTAAGCCTTCTCAAAATGTCTTGCTGGCTTCTTCCTGCCGCATCCCCTTCTCCCTGATTTCTTCCTCCCTCCTGGGAGGAGTAAGAAACGACGCTTCTGATTTCTCTGCAATAATCTCAAGGCCTCTGGAGATCTGCCTCTAGATGCGGTGCCTCCTCCTGGAAAATTTTGCTCTTGCCCCTTCCTCACCCCCTTTGGAAAGGGATGACTTTTCCAGAGGTAGATTCATTTTTCCTCACAGGGTGGCATTGTAATGCAGCCACATTCTCTGGAAAAGTGCTGAAAGTCCACCCGCTCCGCCATAAATTTCTTACATGCCATGATGACGGTCAGATGACTCACCTTAGGCAAATCCCTTAGCCTCTGCAGGCTTTACTGTCTCAGCTCCAGAATGGGATACTATGCATGCCTGCCGTGCAGACACAAGGGAAGTGTTGTATGTGGTGGTTCTCAAAGAGCAGCTGCACAGTCCCTGAGGACTTCTTAGAGGGACTGCTGGCCTGTACCCCAGAGTTTCCTCTTCAGGAGGTCTCTGGCCCCAGCATTTGCATTTCCAACTTGTCCTCAGGTGATGTAGTGCTATGGTCCCGGTACCTGGGACCACACCCAGAGGACCACTGCTCCATTAACAACCCAGAAAATTCAGGACGAGTTTATTTGCCTATGTGTAAAGGACAAACAGCTTTAAAAAAATATTTTTTTAATGTTTATTTATTTTTGAGAGAGAGAGGAAGAGAAAGAGAGAGCGTTAGAGGGGGAGGGGCAGAGAGAGAGGGAGACACAGAATCAGAAGCAGGCTCCAGGCTCTGAGCTGTCAGCAGAGAGCCCAACATGGGGCTCAAACTCATGAACCACAAGATCATGACCTGAGCCAAAGTGGGATGCCCAACCAACTGAGCCACCCAGGTGCCCCCCTTTTTTTAAAAATTAGAAGTCCCGGAGGTGGTGGTTGGGGGTTATTGAAGTGAGATTCCTGAAGGAAGGCTTGGGGAGTCCAGTGTCTGAGATTTGGGGATCTTTCCAGGTCCTGACTGTGGGCCTGGAACTGGCCAGGAACTAGGCTCCCCGGGAATGAGAATGGCAGCATCATGCTATCACCCTGCCTTCCCCCACCCCCACTCTCCCCCAGGCTAATGGTTCTCCCCTCTGCATTGCCCCTGCAGGAACCAGGCTGTGCGCATCCAGGAGGGGCGGTACCGCCACCCAGGCTGCTACACCTGTGCGGACTGTGGGCTGAACCTGAAGATGCGTGGGCACTTTTGGGTCGGAGACGAGCTGTACTGCGAGAAGCATGCCCGTCAGCGCTACTCCTCGCCCCCCGCCCTCAGCTCCCGTGCCTGAGTACCCGGCTAGGTTCTCAACCTGCCCTAGACCGCGTAGGCACCTGTGCACCAATAGCAAGCTGGCATGGAAGGGTGGTGGTTGGTGGTGGGGCCCCTGCCTCCAGGCTGGGTGAGGCTAGAGCCTGCGACCTGTGATGGGCTGTGGATGAGGACAGCCTCACCATCCCAGGCCTCTGCTAGATACTCACTTCCTCCTGTAGAACAGGCTGTGCACCAAAGTGTGAGGTGGGCACTGCATTGGATATCTTTGTGCAACAGGGATTAAGCAGGTTGGGATACAGAGATAAATATGTAGAAAGAGAGGGATAGGTCAGAGGTTAAAGGTATTCACTCTGTAAAGTTTTCAGCATATGAACTCTATAAATATACATATATGGATGAAACAAAGTAGCTCTTTCCTCTTCTTCTCTGCCTCTGCCCCTGGGGATGAACTCTGTCTACCATTGGGCAAAGAGTTTTTATTGACATAATTTTCCCCCTTTATTCCCCACATCCCCAAACCTTACCAAACCTTACCAGGTGCTTCACCACATGACACCCTCTAATGAAGAGGCTTGCATTATTTATTTACTTATTTATTTGTTTGTTTGTTTGTTTATTTATTTATTTAAGTTTATTTATTTTAAGAGAGACAGAGACAGAGACAGCATGAGTGGAAAGGGCGCAGAGAGAGAGAGGGAGACAGAGAATCCCCAAGTAGGGTCTGCACTGGCAGAGCCCGACGCAGGACCGATCCCACCAACTGTGAGATCATGACCTGAGCCGAAACCAAGAGTCAGATGCTTAACCAACTGAGCCACCCAGGTGCCTCTAAAGATTTTATTTATTTTTATTTTTTTAAAATTTTTTAACATTTATTTATTTTTGAGACAGAGAGAGACAGAGCATGAACAGGGGAGGGTCAGAGAAAGAGGGAGACACAGAATCTGAAACAGGCTCCAGGCTCTGAGCTGTCAGCACAGAGCCCGACGCAGGGCTCGAACCCACGGACCGCGAGATCGTGACCTGAGCCAAAGTTGGATGCTTAACCGACTGAGCCACCCAGGCGCCCCTAAAGATTTTATTTTTAAGTAATCTCTGCACCCTGTGTGGGGCTTGAACTTACAACCCCACGATTAAGAGTTGCATGCTCCATCAACTGAGCCCGCCAGGTGCCCCTCCTGGACTCTTTTATAAAGATGCCAGTTTTACTGGGATAATCTCTGGTACTTTAGAGGAATGAGTTTCTCATCCGGAGCCTGGAGAAGAGGAGGAATGCCGGAGGGCGGGCAGCAAACAGGAGGCAGGCCCGGATGTCCATGCTATCCAGGCCTGGCTCAGTGACAGTCTCATGCTCCACCAGCACTGGCTGGGCTGGCACTCGGTGCCCCTCGCTCTACTTGGGGTGAATGCTGCCAGCCCAGCTGACCTACCCAGATGAGCCGGGTGGGCAGGAGTGGGGGCAACATGTAGAGTATCTTTTGCACTCCGCCAAGGCTGTCTGCACGCACTTGAGAAAGATAATCACTGGCAATAACCTTGAACTGGGCTGCAGGTTAGTCTTGCCTGGGAAGCATACACCAGAGGAGCCCCACCCTGAAGGACCTACCCCCCAAAGGTCCTCACATCCAAGCCAGGCTTGCTCTGTGTGTCCCTTCCCTGGGAGACCCTGCTGGCTTCAGTGGTAGTTGATTTGAAAAACAAACAAACAAACAAACAAACAAACAAAAAACCCAGAAACAAAAATAATGGGTGACTAGTGTTAGGTGTGCCTGCCCTCAGGTATGTTTGAGTTGACACAGGGGGCAGTGGTCCCCTACCAGATTTTAGGCTTGATTCACCCACCAACCCCAGTCCTAATCTCAGAGACATTTCAGAAAGGTGCATGAGTGCTCCAGACCCACCCTGTTCCCCAGTTAGCCTGAGGAATGGGCCACGGCCTCAGCTTTATTTTCACAGAAAAGATCAAAGCTGGGCTCCAGAGGGTGTTTGTGCTCTCTGGTTCTTTTGGGAAGGAATCTCGGTGGACTGTTGGTGTTGGCTCCTCAGGCACCTGTTGATATAATTTACACCTTGATTTAACTGTCTCACCTTTTGCCTGGATGGCTGCCTTTATTTTCATAGAAAAGATCAAGGCTTTCTGTGGTTCAGGAGTGGGTGGGGCCAGAACTTTGGTCGGCAATGGGATAGTCTCCTTGACGCCACCTAGTGTCAGATGTAGCCCATGGCCGGGGAGAATGCCTACAAAAGGGGAATTCACCCCTCTGGAAACACTTGGGTCCTGGCACAGTGAGAATACAGAAATCTACTCCTGAAGGTAATAGTCAAGTGGCAGCCACTGAGCTGGCATGAATGAAATAATACTACATGGCAATGAGTGCTAAGAGCGGATGTGGCACATTCAGGCATGCCCTATGCCCTGTGAGTACAGAGCAGAGACCATCTGTGTGTAAGGACGAACAGGACTTGGGCAGGTGGAGGAGACAAACGTCCACTGCCAGGGGTGAGTGCAGGTGGAATGCTCAGTTTAGGGCAGCGGCTGAAGGAGGTACCAAGAGAAGACTGGAAAGGGAGATGGGAGCCTTGAATGCCAGAAGAAATGGTTTGACTTCACCTTGAGGCTCAGGGAACATTTTGAAAATTTTAAGCAGGGAAGTGACAGGTTGGAAAGGGTGGGTTGGAATATGAACATGGTGGGCCAGCGGTGTTCTGAGGAGTAGAGGAGAAGAAGTAGGGAATGAAGACCCTTGTGAAATGGGTATGCCTGGGAGTTGTTGAATGCCTTTCGAAGGCTGGACGGGTTCAGGCTGAAATCCACCTCTTTAGTTGTGGCAGGCAGCTCTCCTCCCAGGGGTCGGAGGGTTTCAGAGTGCTTTGCGGCTACACAGCCAGCTCGAGCTTGGGGGCAAACTTCTTTGGGAGATGGGAGTTATTAGTCAAACCCATTTGTCAAAGAAGGTTGCGGTCTTTGATCTTTTACTCCTGCCCTCAACCCCACCCCAAGCCAGCTGTGAGCACCCACCCCCTGTGTCCCAGTGGTGGGGGGGAGACATCACCTAATTTTTTTAACCTTTATTTTTGAGAGAGAAAGAGAGAGAGTGCAGGTGGGGGAGGGGCAGAGAGAGGGGGACAGAGTGGGTTCTGTCTTGACAGCAGCGAGCCTGATGCGGGGCTGGAACTCACAAACTGTGAGATCATGACCTGAACTAAAGTCGGATGCTCAACTGACTGAACCCCCTGGGCTCCCTGAGAGACCACCTAATTATATGACTCAATTTATCCAGTACTGTACCCTCTACTTTTTTTTTTTTTTTTTTTTTGGCATTTTGGGGAATAACCTCAGAAATGATGACAGATTCAAGTTAGAGGTTCCCAGGGAGAGCATCTAAGATAGCCACCTTCAGTTAGAGATGGGAAGGTGACATTCCTAAGTTACAAAGGTAGATAATTCTTTTTTTAAAATAATTTTTTCATGTTTATTTATTTTTGAAAGAGAGAAAGAGAGAGCGTGAGTGGGAGAGGGGCAGAGAGAGAAGGAGACACAGAATCCGAAGCAGGCTCCAGGCTCCCAGCTGTCAGCACAGAGCCCGACTCAGGGCTCGAACTCAACGAGCTGTGAGATCATGACCTGAGCTGAAGTTGGATGCTTAACTGACTGAGACACCCAGGCGCCCCACAAAAGTAGATAATTCTAACAGCACGAAATTTTGAGTGCTTTAATCACCCACCTACAGAGGTAGGTATTCCTTGTTCTGTAAATGAAGAAACTGCGGACAGGGAGGAAAGTGACTGGTCCGAGGACTCCTACTTGGTAAGGGGGTGTGCATGCTGGGGAAGGAACCTGGAGTCTGAATTCTGAATTTCTGGTGTGGGGTGGGGGCTCTTGCCCCTCCATCACCAGAGGCTGCCTTCCAGGCCACAGGGAGGTCACCATGGCTCCCAGCCATCTCTGCTCTGGCAGGAGCTGCCCTCTGCCTTCTTGGCTTTGCCCTTCCTCCCACAGGGCATAGCTCAGTGCTGAGCTTGCAGGAAATGTGCTTCCTGAAGCTGGGACTTCCCCATGGAGGTGGAGGGGCAGCTGGGCATCCCTGGCCTCAGCCTAGGGAATGACTCTGCTCAGTCACCATGCATCTCAGGAACTCAGGGCAGCTGCTCACCCATCAGGTGGGCAGCGAGGGTGTGGCTGTGCTCTGGGCACACGGCTGCTCCAGTCAGGGCCGCAGAAGGCAGATGGGAGGGAAGGGTGTGGCCCCCAGCGAGGGATCCCCAGCACGATGAGGGCTCAGGCACATCTACATGGGGGTCAGGCAGTGCAGGAGCCCACCACCCGGAAGGGAGTGTGCTTGGGTGTGTGTTGTGGGGGTGGGGGTTCTTTTGAGCCCACACAAAGCCTTGTGCTGAGACACCACATTCCTGCTGGCTGGGCTTCCTGTTCCAGATGCATTCTTGCCCCAGAGTCACCAGGGAGACCGCTTGGAATCTGGCCCCACATTCTCCAAATTCAGGGCGAGATCCGACAAAGGTTCCCTCCCTTTCCCTCCCTACCCTCTCACTTTGGAGGAAGGAAGCCACCTGATAGGCCAGCCCTCCAACTCCCCGACCCAGGGAGGGCTGGGGTGGGGTATGACACTGCCTGCGGGGTTTGGTGCCACACATCCTGTGGGACCTGCATGAAGCAGTTCCTGCCAGGCCCTGCGTTCATTTCCCTGTCTGTATCTGGGAAAGAGGAATGGGGCGGGGTGCTGTCTAGGAGGACAGGGTTAGGAGGAGGCCACCCAGACGACCTGTGGCTAGCAGAGAAGGGCTTGGCCTGAAAATCAAGGTGTTAAGAGATGTCAGGTAATTCAGGCACTTGGCTCTCATTCTTTCTCAGACCTGGTTATAGGCCTCAGTTTCCCCATCTTCTACAGTCAGAACCTTACAGTTTGTGGCTCTTTGGCGAAGGTTCCTGTGTAAGGTATTTGAGGAAGGGTATGAAGGAGCATGAAGCAGAAGGGGTGGGCAGACTGTTTTCTCCCTCCCAGTTAACAGCTGCTTCCTCCCAAGGGCTCTGGTTCCAGCCCCTCCCCCAGAGGCTCAGGTGCAAGTTTGCACGTCCACCAGTCTCTTTATCTGCCTCCAGGGGATTTGGGTCCTGCTGGGATTTTTCCAGCCCTGTCCCCTTCCTCAGGAGGATGAGGTTTTCTTAGAGGCCAGCAGCCCTCTGGTCACCAGGCTGTGTCACCTTCGGCAGCTCCCTAGGCTACCAGCTTGAAAGCAGGCTGGGACCCTTTAAGGGTGGGGGCTGGTGGAATCCCAAGGGCCAAAAGAGGGTTGGGGTTGGGGGACAGGGAAGTATTCACACTTCCACCGCCTTCAGGCTGCTTCCCTGTTCGCCTGGCTCACTTCCCTAGATCGTGAACTCCCCCCCCCGCCCCCAGGCCCCAGCTTTAGGGTGCTCGGGTGCGGGAGAGGTACGGGACGAGGAGGGGATCAGATCTAGTAACGAGGCGCTCTGCCGTTGTTGGAAAGGATTTCCACGTGGACAGGAATCATTTCCCCCTTCTATCGCGTCAGGTTTGCGAGTGGCTGAGTGACGTGCCCCAGGCACACAGCAGGGAGTGCAGGGACAAGCGTGCAACCAGCACGTGGGACTCCATTTCCTTCCGCGCGGCTGTCCAGTCCCTACCGACCCTCCACCCCCATTCCCAGCTTCGTTTCGGCGGCAGGAAGACAGACCAGCATGTGAACCGCGGGTGGGGGGTGCCCGGTAACCCCGCACCTCGAGCCAGACAGCGTCCCCAGGCGGGGGCTTCCGTTCCCCGGCCAGGGGCGGGAGCGTGGGACTGCCCGGGGCCCGAAGGACCGGGGACCCAGGCCTTTCCCCGGCTCCCCCGCGCGCTCCGCGCTCCCCGGCTCCCAGCCCCCGCCCCTGCCCCCCACGGCCCCACTCGGCGCGCCCACCCCCAGCCGCCCGCACACCTGCGCGCCCCTCCCCCCTGCCCGCCCCTTCCCCTCGCCCCCGCGGGGAGTGTCCGGGGGCCGCGCCCAGCCGGGGCCGGACGCGCGTGCGAAGCCGCCAGCCCGACAGCGGCTGGGGGACGTGGGCCGGGATCGCGGGGCGGCTGCAGCGGCCGCGGCCGGGGCGCCGCGTCGGGGCCGGGAACTGGGCCATGCTGGGCCGGCGGCGCGTCTTCGCCGTGGAGCCGCTCGGCGGCCGGGGTGAGTCGCCCACCCCCAGGCCGGCCCGGGCCTCCTGCCCTGGAGCCGACTCCCGCGCCCGGGCCCCGGTCTGTGTCCCCTGCCCCAGCCCGCACACCCCGCCGGAGGCGCCCGTCCTCGCCGCCTCCCTTCGGACGGGCTGAGTGATGGCGCCTCGCACTCTGGAGACTCTCTGGGTTTGGGCGTTAAATCAGCCACCACCTTCCATCCCACTCCCTTCGGGCTCCACTTCCCTCTAATTCCCCATCTGGATCCTTCTCCGCCCAGCCCTTGCCCCCGCCGGCAGGTCCGAAAGCCCCCCCCCCCCCCCAGCGGCGGCGGCGGAGCCGTTCCCGTGGTAGACTTCCTGGCTGACCTCCTTGGCCAGAGGGGCCTGGCCTGGCACCCAGCTCTCCTGCGTGGCCCGCGGTGAGACGTGGGCGGCCCTCCATCCTCTCCAGCCGTAGTTTGTGCATCATTATTACAGTTGGGGACCCAGCTCGTGGGTAACCCCTGCCGCTGCTTCTCCTCCTACCCCCTCCTAATTCCAGTTGGGTGTGTTTTTTTCCCCCCAACTCTCCGCAAAATCTTCACTATTTCCCATTTAAAAGAACAGAAGCCCGCAATGGTTATAGCTGTTGTTATTTTATTACTCTCCCCCAGGAGCTCCAGGAGAGACTTCATCTTGCATCCTGATGCTAGTTTGGACTCCAGGCTTCCTGCTTTGTGCCCTTTCCCGTCTCTCTGAAAGCTGGAGGGTGGGGGTGGAGGTCGTAGCCATGCTGCCCGGTGGGGAGCAGTTGAAGAGACTGGGGCTCCCCATTCATGACCTTAGGTCTTAGGCTGACCCTAGGCTCCAGAGCACAAGTGCTCCCCAGAAGAAAGCAGCTACTCCCTCAAAGGAGGGTGGCCATATAAGGAGTTGATAAATAGGACCTGCAAGGCTTTGTCCATATCCTGGGTTTGTGATCCTTAACAAAGACTATTTGTGAAGGGATCTTGTCCTACCTTCTCCAGCCAGGGATGGGGAGATATCTGGGCGGGGCCGTGGCTGTCCAGTCCCGGCCCCTCCCTTCACCTCTGGCCCAGGACACTCCTCCCCTGGGAATTTTGCCAGCTTCCAGGAATGCTGGGGGCGTTCAGGGCAGCCTGCCCAGCCTGATACTCACTGTCCTTGCAGATGGGGTTGGCGAGGACCTGGCACGCAGCTGTGTAGTACCTGGAGTCAGCAGCACCTACCGAAGGATCCCGGACGCTGTTCAAGGTTGCTCCCTGGACTCCTGGAAAGGGGATGGCCAGCTGAGAGGTGTCAGGAGGCAGGAGCCACTTCTCAAACTGGCTTCTCGGGACTCTGGAGTGGAGATGGTGGTTGGGGACAGCCCCCTGGCCACCTCACCAGGTCTTCCTCAGGACTCTCTGGACTTTGAGCCCACAGGGAGCCCTGATCCCCGGGCCCTTGCTGCCATGGAGCCTCCTGCCCACCTGAGCCGGCTCCTGGCCAACCGTAAGCTGGAGCAGGTGCTGGAGCGGTCCCGCCAGCTCCCGACTTCCCCTGTCGGCATGTCACAACACCACTACTCCCTGAAGCCACCTATCAAGCCTGAATGTGAAATGCCCCCTTTTGGAGCAGGGGAACAGGAGGCCACTGAGGCAGAAACTGACCTAGAGGCAGGTCTAGAAGGAGCAGAGGTGGTGAGTGTCAACTCTCAGGCTGGGTGAAGAGTGCAGTGGAAACGGTCTTTTTACATGGAGGGGTGGGTTGCTGGCTGGTGGGTCCTCCCTGACTTCTCCTTGGAGCTCTCTTGGGGTGGGGCATTCCTTGCCTCTAATTGATGGGTTGTGTCTCGGCTTGTTGCCTCAGCCCACTCCCAGCTGTGTGGAGGTGAGCAGTATGGGGGACGGCCTGGCAGCATGCCTGGCCGGGCACTGGGAAGCCAGCTAGGGGTGTGTGCCTCCTCTCCCTGGCCCCTCTGTTCCCATCTGCTGACTGCCTAGGATGGGAGTCTGGTTGAGTTCAGAAGTCTTCCTTACCTCACTCTGTCCCACAGGTGGGGGGCCTGGGGCCTAAGGCCTGGGCCTGTCTCCCAGGGCAGGGTCTCCGCTATCTGGAACACCTGTGCCTAGTGCTGGAGCAAATGGCAAGGCTCCAGCAGCTCTACTTGCAGCTGCAGACACAGAGGCCCCCAGGGGCAAGCGAGCTGCAGGTCGGGCAGGTGAGTGGGGGAGGCAGAGGAGGGCTGGGAGCCCTGCGAGCAGGGCTGCCTTCAGAACAGGCTCAGCCATCTAGTCAGGTCTTGAGTACCCATCTCTCCTGTGCACAGGATCCTGAAGCGGTGGAGGGGGAGTGGGGGGAGCAGCAGCAGCGGCCACTGCCACCAGCCCTGGACCCTTCGCCTCCACCTTCTTGTGCCCCAGGCGGTGAGGTACAGGAACTGCTCAGCCAGACCCAGGAGACAGGTGAGCTGCCATTGTGTTTCCCTGTGTGTCTTGCCAACCCAGGGCCCCCCACCCCGGGCGGACCTCCTCAGTCCTGGTTTTGATGGGTGGCTTCCTGTTTCTGGCCCTGGGTAATGGGATTTTCTTTCTGAAGGGGTCAACACAGCTTCACCCCTAAAGGTAGGGGTTCCCGGTGCCAACCCGCCCAGGCTTTTAGAGGCTTCAGCAGAGCCAGCTCATATCTTTCCATCCTCCCAGGGACACAAGGTAGGTGATGGGTATGTGTGGAGGCAGATGATACGGGATGGAGTCGGGGGTAGGGGGTGGTTGGGTTTGTAGATACCCTGAAGGCCAGAAACTCTGGGAAAATGACAGAATTCCTGATTGGAGCAGTCCTGGCTGTGGCGACTGCTATCTCTGGGAGCTCAGGCAGGGGTATGTTGTGGGGAGGAACTCTGTGGTGATCCCCTCACGCTCTGCTCAGCGGGATCTCTCCCACTGGAACAAGGTCAAGGTCCTGCTCAACCGGATCCGTTGGAGAAGCTCGAAACACTCTGAGTCCTCTGCCCCTCCTGATGGCCCAGCCCCAAGGTGAGTCCTGCGGCCCAGCCCAGGTTAGGGCAAAGGAAGGAGCCTGATGAAGCCAGAAGCTGAGACTATAGTGCCAATTGTGGTTTTTTGTTTGTTTTTTTTTTTTTTTTTTTTTTTTTTTTTTTTTTTTTTGTCCCTTTGAAATCTGAGAGGTGTAGATAGTCTTGGCGAGGGTGGTGGAAGAAACAAAGTAGTTAAAGTGTCCCATTTACAGATGAAGAGGATGGGGACTGGGCTGGGGAAGGAAGTCGCTTTCTGAATCTACATGCATGCAAGGCAGTGACAGAGCCAGGACCAGCATATGGGGAGTCTCCCTCATGCAAGCCCAGCAAAAGCCTTCACTCCTCACGGCTGAACCGTAGGCCACCTCCCGGATTTGCTGGGAGAGCAAGGTTGGGACACAGAGGATCCCACAGGAGATGATGGGGGATAATGCTGAATAATTCTGTGGCGATAAGAAGCACTACGTCAACATCCCCAGGCTCCCCACGGCAGATAAGCAATGCTCCATCAACTCTGGGGCCATTGTTACCTTGTTTGCTCCTCCTAGCCTAATGCTTCCTTTCCTTTTTCACAGGATTGAGTCAAGGGGTGTCCCTGAAAGACCTCCATTCCAGCCCCTCCGGAAGACCTTTATGCCATCATTTGTGGTTAAGAAGCAACGAGCCAAAAACCTTTCTGTATGCTGAGAATTCCTGGCGCAGGGACATGACCTTGGGTGGAGGGGTGTGCAGTGCAGTCATCTTCCTCGCCCTTTGCCCTGTTACTGTTTCTGGGCACTGCCAGGAAAAGCTGCTGATGCTCACCCTTCTCTCTGAGGAGAAGGCTGGACCTTTCTCCTCTGGGCAGCCTGGCAGAGGAGCCCTGGTTCCCTGAGTGGCCCCAGGGTGTGGCAGCCCCTGGGCGCCTTGCTGGTTGCCAGAAATCCCTGGGCCTAGACAATGTGAACTAACTTATTTATCAGGAGTCCATGGAGCATGTTTGGCCTGGTGATCTATTGGGGCCTAGCATGTCGCAGATGTGTATTTATGCAAAGTGATACGTGTATCTCTGCAAGTCTGTCACTGTTGTGAACTGGCTGGATCCAACCATGTCTTCTGAATCATGCATTCAAAGGGTTGGTCTGGGTGAGGTAAAGGATGGCCACCTTCATTCCTCAGTGGGCAGTTACTGATTTGGAATCTTGCTTTCCTCCTCACACCCTCGTGGGCAGCCCTAAGACAGAGAAGGGTGCTATCTTGGGTTCCTCTGCATTGAGTCTTGCCTCTGGAGCAGAGTCCCTGAAGACTGAACCTGGAATAGAAAGGTCAGGGACAACATGGAGAATAGCAGAGTAATCTTCAAGGTCTGCCTTTAGCTGCTTTGGTCCCTAATAACCTTAACACATCAGAGTTGAAACCAGAGACTCATTCTAGCTTTTGACTCTAGACTCATAGCTTTCTACTTAATCTCCCAAATGGTCTAATGATACCTGTCTTACCTACCTCACAGTCTTATTAATGAAGATAAAACGAGTTGAAACTGTCTCAGAGTGCTTTGTGAACAGGAAGGGGGAGGGTATGGGTGTTGGAAGAAGGCCAAGCTGGAGGGATGATGGGAAGGCCAGAGGATAAGGGAGGACTGGGGTTGCTAATGGAGACTAAAACGGCCAGTGATTAGCAGCAAGACTTAGAGCAGGTCACTTTACTGAAGTCTCAGGTTTCCTGGGAATTAGGGCACTAATTCCTGACCTAATCTTCCAGCCTTGGGAGGACTAAAGGAAATATTTCCTTTTTTTTTTTTTTTTTTAAAGAAACTCTCTGAGTGCAAGAGTGCATGTGCACGCAGGGTGAGGGGCAGAGAAAGAGAGAGAGGAGAGAGAGAATCCCAAGCAGAGCCTGACGTGGGGCTCTAGCCCACAAACCATGAAACCATGACCTGATCAAGAGTCGGATGCTTAACTGACTGAGACACCCAGGCACTCCTAAAGGAAATCTTTCTGAGAACATTATAAATGTCTACCAAAATGTTGTGGTAGTTTATTTACTACAGTCTGGCAGGTTCCTATATGTTTGCTAATTGAGAAAGGGCAAAAGTTTAGTCTCCTGTAGATATTCAGAGGGCAGGAGAGGAGGGTGTGTGTGTGTGTGTGTGTGTGTGTGTGTGTGTGTGTGTGTGTGTTATCAATGGAAGGACAGGGCTAGGGATAAGGTCACTGGCTTAAACCTGGCGTCTCCTAGAAATGACACTGATCAGGCACTCTCCTCCTTTACTCAGGAGGGGCTGGTTCTCTTGCGGCTGCAGCCCTGGGGTCTGCCAGAATGAGGCCAGATGTGGGGTGGTAGGTGCTCTCTTCCACTTGGGGGTCCAGCTCCTGCTGTCTTTGGACAAGGAACCAATGCTCTAAAGCCTGCTTTTCTAATGGGACACTTAAGCGAGGACACCGCGGAGGCCCAGCTTCCTCACGCGCATCCGATCGGGGAAGGTGCAGTTCCGTTCCACAGTTGGAGCGGGATGGCAGGCCGGCGTGGGGGAAGGGAGAAGTCGGTGGAGAGGAGGGAGGGACCATATCCGGGAGAGTGGTAGCTTCCGACCAGTGGTCGCGCTTCCGGAGAGGCGCTTCCGGTGGTGGCGGCAGCAGCGGCTGTGGTGGTTCCGGGTGTCTTTGTCCCCCCGGTGTCGCGGCCCTGGCCCGCAGGTGGGTTGGGGGGCCCCCGCCGCCCCTCTGCCCCTTCGCCCCTCCCCCGGCCGAGGGGCTGCGAGGGCCGGGCAGCAAAGATGCACGGGGCGCGGAAGGGGCCGAGCCCCCCTTCGGACTGCAAGTCCCGTCTCCCTGGCAACGGCCTCGGCCCTGGGGGCGGGCGGGAGGAGGAGAAACCGCGCGCCTTCGTCCTCCCACGGTGGCCCCGCCGCGGCCCGGCCCGGGAGGCCCGGTGCCGGCGGCTGCTGAGGCGGGAGCGGAGGCCCAGGGAGCAGGAGCGCGGGCGGGCGCGCTGCCGGATTCGCGTTCGGCCGAGCCACAGGGCTACCTTCCTACCAGCCCGTCCGGGGAACAACGGGCCGGGCTTCCGGGGAGAGGGCCCACACCTTCTCTCCAGCACCAGCCTCCTCCATTTTTCCGGGCCTTGCGTGGAGCATTTTGGCGGATGTATTTGAATGAATGAATGTCACTGGGGCTCTTTCCAATCCCCCCACTCTCCCCAAGCATCTGCGGGTGGTGTGGCATAGTGAGAGGAGCGTTAAGTTGTTGGCGACCTGGGTGCGAGTCTCAGTTTTGTCACCAACTGGTTCTGTGTGGCCCTGGGCAAGTCTCTTAATCTCTTTGAGCTTCAGTTTCCTTTTCTTTCAGATAGCTTGACAGTATCACCCACCACTAAGTTATTGTGAAGGCAAACTGGAACAATGTAATTTTTTCATTTCCTGCCCCTCTTTATGTTCTCTCCATCTCCATTCATTTTCAGTACCCATCTCACCTTTATTAAGATCTCAGTTACTTTTGTGGGGGGCCGGGGGAGGGCTCGGTGGAAAATTTCCCTCTAAGCTGTTAACACTGCTTTTTCAATTAAAGGTTTTTTCTAAGACTCTGAAAGAGGACAGCATTCCCAATGTCCCAGTTTAAGCGCCAGCGGATCAACCCGCTTCCAGGGGGACGCAACTTCTCAGGTGATCACCTTTATTCCTGCTCGGCTTCAAACTGGGTAGTAGTTCGTGCTTTGGAGATAGTCTTTTAAAATGTGGCTTTTGGGGTTTCCTTGGTGGAGTGTGATTGGTTGCCAGCGTTTCATAGGAAACTAGGAGATGAGCTCTTGGTGGCCAGTGAAACCCTGTGGAGGAGTTGGTTAGAGCCACTATGCTCTTTGGGCCTCCCGTATCTTTGAGCTGACTCCAGTGCTCGAAATGGTAGGCGCACTTCCTGGAGGTTGCTTCTCTGTCCACATAGGCGCAGCTTCAACATCTCTTCTGGGTCCTCCTCCTGGTTTGCTCACTCCTCCTGTGGCCACAGACCTGTCCCAAAATGCCAGGCACCTTCAGGTAGGTTGGGCATTTTTTCTAGTGAGTTTCAACACTCAAGACTACCACAGCATGCATGGGTGCCTGGTGCTTTCATTCTTGCATTGCTATGTTCATCCTTCCTGACACTCCCGGCCTGAGCCAGGATGGAGGTGACTAGACACCTCTGACTGGGGAGTCCGAAGTCCTGGCTCTAGGGAGATCTTTAGGCTGCTTCTGGGAATTAGAAAACTGGAAATCCTAGAAGCAGCTGGTGACCTTAGAATCAGCGTGATCTCCCCCCATTCCTCCACAGTAGATTATAACTATTGCACACGCGTGCCCCCTTCATGTGAACCTTGATGCAATACTCTGCTGAGCCCGGTGCGGTTTGGCTGGAGAGGAGATGCTAATGGCAGAGTGTGGACAGATGCTCTCTATGACTTTCAAACTGCACTATTCTCTTACAGGGTGGGGAGAAGCAGCGGGTCTTCACTGGCATTGTTACCAGCTTGCATGACTACTTTGGGGTGGTGGATGAAGAGGTCTTTTTTCAGCTAAGGTAGGCTTGAGGTTAGTCCCCTTCTGGAAATGCTTATTCAGTTCAGTTCTGTCACCATGCTGGTGGGACCCCTCTGAAGCCATTGCTTTGCTGTTTTTATGCAAGGTGTGAGAAATCTTGATGGGAAGGGCCTCATAGGGGCAGTCAAGGTGGCTTGGCCAGGGTCTCTCTCCTGACTGGGTCTCCTGGCTTGTGTGCTGGCAGTGTGGTGAAGGGCCGGCTGCCCCAGCTGGGTGAGAAGGTGCTGGTGAAGGCTGCATACAACCCAGGCCAGGCAGTGCCCTGGAATGCTGTCAAGGTGCAAACGCTCTCCAACCAGGTATCCATCTTTCCTCGGCATGTGCGTTGGAAAGGGGAGGGAGGGAAGCCCCTGTGCCCTGAAAGCTGGGCGAGAACCTTACTTTTGTCAAGAGGTGGGGCTGCATCTTTCCAAGGTGGTGAGCAGATCAACCATGGGATGCCCTGACTTTCCTGGTTATTGTTCTGCAGCCCCTGCTGAAATCCCCAGCACCTCCCCTTCTACATGTGGCAGCCCTGGGCCAGAAGCAAGGGATTCTGGGAGCTCAGCCCCAGCTGATCTTCCAGCCTCACCGGATTCCCCCGCTCTTTCCTCAGAAGCGTGCGTACCAGTGGCGTGGATGTTGGGATTTGGCTTTATAGGGTACTCTGGTTGAATGGGCCTGTAACTCTCAGGTTTGCTCTCAGAATGGAAGTGGGTACTTCTGTCACTGGAAGAAAGGGACAGGGAAGTTGGGCAGATATTTAGGGTTTTTGAGTCACCAACCATTTCTTCTCTGCAGCTCTGAGTCTCTTCCAAACATCCCACACACTTCATCTGAGCCACCTGAACAGATTTCCTGCTCGGGGCCCTCATGGACGATTGGATCAGGGCCGAAGGTAAGAGAATGATTAAGCAGGGAAGATATTTTATTTGCCCCTAGGAACAGTGTCTCTTTCTTTGCCACCTGTTGACGCTAACGTTCTCTTTCTGCAGTTAGATTTTTCTTTCTAGCTAGGCCCTTTACCCTGAAACAGGCTGATGCATTGAGATGTATGTGCAAATATTAGAACTATATAAACTGGTTCAGCAAGCAGGGATTTGATGTAGTTCAGCTTTCAAAATACCATATTGAATTTGTAAAATACATAATTTTCTCTTTTATTTTTAGTTCTTAAGATTGAGGTGTCAAAAAATCAAAACTATCAAGAAAATGATAATTGTCCAAAAAACATAACATCGTAGTGTAGGTTTTATTTGCTGATATAAAACGTGTTTGTTTATATATGCTACACATCAGTGTAGTGTTAGAATGTGTATGTCGCACTCTGCCCTCAAGCCCAGGCCTGTGCCTTGAACATGCAGATAGATTCATGGCCCCTCTGCAGCCGGCATAGTGACTCTGGGACTTTGGAGGTGTCCTAGGCCATCTTCTGTCATCCGTGAGCTACAGGGACTGCGAGAGCATGCTGCCTATTCCCTCTAGCTCCTGTGTCCTTATCCCGCCTTACTCTCTCTCTAAAAGGTTTCGCTTTTATCCTTAAGAGTTAAGCTCTGGACTGGTTTGCTTAAGACTGGTTTTAGTTCTTCTGTTGGTCCTCATTTTAATTTTTTATTATGGAAAATTGTGAATATAGGTAAAACAAACAAAAAGATGATGAACCCTCATATACCCACCATCCAGCCTCAACAAGTATCAATATTTTCCATTCTTTTTCATCTGTACGTCCATCTATTCCCTGCCTTCTACCTTTTTTTAATTAAAAAAATGTTTTATGGCAGATTTTATATAGGTTGAAATGCACAAATCTCAACCAGTTTTGACAAATGGGAAATCCCATGTAACCCTCACCCCAGTTAAGATATAAAACATTTCCGTCACTCCAGAAAGGTCTCTCATATTCAGGTTCTTTTTTGAAATGAGAACTCTACTGATGAGGAAGATCTCCAGATGCCAGTAGATTATTACATGATGAGGGCTGAGAATGAACTCCAATGTGAACTCTTAAAAGGAGCATGGAATAACTCAGGGAAAAAGTTTAGGCAGAGGGCATAGTCTGCTGAAGCTAGTGGTGGTTCCCTTGGGCTAGGTCATTATGATTTCTAACTAGGAGGATGGTTCTCTCGTAGATCTAGGATTGTTCTCCACCATGTCCCCACTACATGAAACACTTTGTCCTGTTCTCAAGTGACTGGTATATATTTTGCATACACCTGCACCCCTTCCTTGTGCCTGTGCATTTTCCTGGTCTTTAGTTTCCAAGGAGTTTCTACCTGTCACATTCTGTGAGTTTATTACCAAATCCCAGCAAGTGCCCTCAGGGATAATGTAGCTTGGGTGGAAATCAATGGCTGCTATTGACTTTTTGCTTTAGGTTCAAATTCAGTCTTTCTGTACAGTCATATGCATTTGATTGTCCTGGACATGCTAAGCCCTGTGTAAGGCCTGTTGGTATTACTTTTGCCATAATGCTTCTGTGTTATAGTTTCTAGAGAAAGGAGACATTACCACTGGCAGGGAGATACACCATTAGTCAGTGCAGAGAATTTGCAAAGTAGGAAAGGGGGCAGTAGGAGTTCGGTCACTCTGGGACAACAGCAGTTTACAAAGGAGTCAGGCTGTGTTAGCATTTTGGCTGGAAGCCAAGTTTTATTTTAAATTTCAGGTTCTGGGATGGAGGTAACAGTGTCTCCGTTGGACTGCCAGTACTGAACTACTGAGGTTTTTTGGACAGGTGTGTCCAGCGGGATATGCCATCTCAGTATCCTGCTGAGGTTACAGAGATGTCTCTCACTGGTACTGCTTTCCAATGTGTTCCTGACGATTCACAGTAAGGAGAGAAAACTGGCCATTGATTCCAGGATTCAGTGGGACGTCCGGTTTCACTAGGGGTGGACAGCATTTCCCAAAGAGTTCACTCCAGTCATGGGTGAGCTGGAGAGAGCTGTCAGAATTACTGTGTTAGAAATGTGGAAGCTGACATTCTGTAAAGGCGAGATTAGAAGGCAGCTTTTGGATGGAGATGCTAATGAGCAGGGAAATGAGCCAGGCAGATAGAGAAAAGAAAAAAACCCTCTGTGTTCAATGTAATGAACTTAGATGCTCAGGGCCATAATGACAAGGGAAACAATGCAGACAGGTCTGAGGGGAAGAGCAGAGGCCTTCTGGCAAATAGACTGCAGGCAGCCCAGTTACCTGGGCAGGAAGACCTGACAGTTGATTTTACTTCTCTAGAGACACAGGAGTTTGTTTTCCCCTCATCAAACTGGCATTTTTTTTTAATGGTCTAAAGGTTTTTCTCTTCTATTTTTTTTTAGAGGTGGGGAGGGGCAGAGGAAAGAGAATCTTAAGCAGGAGCCAGATCTCACAACCATGGGATCACTACCTGAGCCAAAATCAAGAGTCAGATGCTTAACCAACTGAACCACCCAGGCACCCCTCTTCTATTTTTATTTATTGAATCCATAACGTAGTGATACTATAATAAGTATTATATCATAGAAGTGTATAAAGTAGTACATGCTATTATATAAAGCCAAAATAGTATAAAAATGAGTCATTTCCTCTTTCCCTTTAAAGGTAATAACCATTCTTAAACACCTTTAGAAAATAATTTTGAAAAGAAATTATTTATGGCTGCTTTTTTCCCTATGTCCTTTTCTGGTCTTTATAGAGAAACATACTTTTTATGACTCTAATTAAAAAATTAAGGGGCGCCTGGGTGGCGCAGTCGGTTAAGCGTCCGACTTCAGCCAGGTCACGATCTCGCGGTCCGTGAGTTCGAGCCCCGCGTCGGGCTCTGGGCTGATGGCTCGGAGCCTGGAGCCTGTTTCCGATTCTGTGTCTCCCTCTCTCTCTGCCCCTCCCCTGTTCATGCTCTGTCGCTCTCTGTCCCAAAAATAAATAAACGTTGAAAAAAAAAAATTAAAAAGTTGTAATTTTAGAGTCCACATTACTATCTTTTAAGTATTTTTTTTGAGACCGCGAGTAAGCGCACATGCGTGAGTGTGGGGGCGGGGCAGACAGAGAGAGAGAGAGAATCCCAAGCAGGCTCCATGCTGTCAGTGCAGAGCCCCATTCAGGTCTTGGTCTTGCAACCATGATATGACCTGAGCCGAAGTCAAGAGTCGGATGCTTAACCAACTGAGCCACCCAGGTGCCCTAGAGTCCAAATTATTTTTATACATTATGATTAAGGTGATTAAACATTTTTTCCATATTGCAGTTTAATCCTCACGATTGTTTTAACGGCTGTATGATTATTGGTATTTATTTACTATAAAAGTTCAGGTGTTGCTGGATGTGAATATGGTTCTCTTACTCTTAGTTTGAATTTTTTCCACTGTTTATAACCTCTGTTTTTCTTTTGAATTAACTTCCTTGGGATAAATTTTCAAGAGTGGAATTACTGGACCAAAGGGTTTGAGTGTTTTTCTGACTTTAACATGTATTGTTAAGGGTTTGTTACGAGAATGGTCTCTTAATAAAACTTGCTTTATAGAACCCTTTGCATGGTAGCATATATGTGTCTCATGTTAGAAATCAGTTAAAATCTTTGCTCGTTTCAAAAAATTATATGTTCACTGTAATTTTTAAAGTTCAGAAAATATAAAAAATAAAATTACAAGTTTTACCAGAGGCATTTATTGTTAATACTTTTTTTTTTTAAAGATTTTTTTTTTTTTTAAGTAATCTCTATATCCAATGTGGGGCTCAAACTTACAACACTGAGATCAAGAGTCATATGCTCCATGGACTGAGCCAGCCAGGTGCCCCAATACTTTATTTCTTTTCAGTTTTTAAAAGGTTATTTTGCACAGTTGAGGCACTACTGTATACATATTACTGTGTACTAGTCTTTGCTTATCATGGGTGGTTTTCTGCTATTAGAAATATTTAAATACTCATTTTAATAACTTTATAGCTATGTGTCATAGGGCTGTTGGCATGGCTTCTTTATCCATTTCCTTGATGTTGGGGATTCAGACTGTTTCCTTGTCAGGCCAGTGTATTGAATCTTAATGTAACAGTGTGGTTTCTTCCTTCCGGTGACGGGCCAACTTCCAGCGATGACTATGACTCCAAGAAACGCAAACAGCGGGCTGGTGGAGAGCCTTGGGGTGCTAAGAAACCACGGCATGACCTGCCTCCTTACCGGGTCCATCTCACTCCCTATACTGTGGACAGGTGAGTGGCAAGGCTGGGGTGGGGGCTGAGGCTCACAGCTGGTAACAGTTTCTTGTGTAAATGAAATACAGTCTATGCAAGAGACTGTGTGTATATGGGGTCATGTGCTTGGGACCTTTTTGTTTGTTTTTTTAAATTTTTTTTTTCAACGTTTATTTATTTTTGGGACAGAGAGCGACAGAGCATGAACGGGGGAGGGGCAGAGAGAGAGGGAGACACAGAATCGGAAACAGGCTCCAGGCTCTGAGCCATCAGCCCAGAGCCTGATGCGGGGCTCGAACTCACGGACCGCGAGATCGTGACCTGGCTGAAGTCAGACGCTTAACCGACTGCGCCACCCAGGCGCCCCTTGTTTGTTTTTTTAATGTGACAGTTTTTTAATTTCTAAATCTCAAATTTGGACCAGCGTAGCACCACTTACATGGGTTCCCTGATAGAAGTTCTGTGATTTGATCACCAGAAATACTTCTGCCAGGTTATCGTTAAGGCTTACCAATTCAAATTCGGGTACCCAATACTAGTTCTAATTCAAGTAGAAACTACAGATCGTAAGAGCCCTGGGACTCGTTTTCCAGGGAACCTCTCAATCCTTTTTCAAGTGCTGTACGGTGTATGAGGACTCTGGCCTGCAAGCCTACCTATCTCACTTAGCAACTCACTGACAGACGTAGATGAGCGATTCCAGATTCCATTCAGCAGTGGAGAGGCAGGGCTCCAGCCACTGCCCCAGTAGCAAAGTTCACTTAAGCCCGAGCTGAGGTGGGGTGGTGGCCTCCTGGCTACTGCTCAAGGTGGAAGGGAAAGAGGGCTGTTCCCGCTCTACCTGGCATTACCGCTTCCTGTCCACGGGGCCAGGCAGGACCTCTCCTGTGCTCCATGCTGAGCCACCTGCCTCACAAGACAGTGTGGTCCCTGCATCAGCCCTGCATCAGGGCTGCATGTAGAGCCTCCTCACATCAGTCCAAATGTGACTGCCAACAATTTGCCACACACACAGTGTGTCTTTTTGAATGTATATAGAAGCTTCTTGTATGTACTGTTTGGTATTTTGCTTTTTCACTTAATACATCTTGGAATTTCTTCCATGTTAACATTTATTAGGTTGGGGTTGCATTCTTTTCAGCAACTACACAATACTCCACTGAATGGACAGACACTTTATTTAGCCAGTTCTCCATTTTCACTTTTTAATTATCCTAAACATTGTTGTAGTAAACATTCTTCTACAAACATCTGTGTGAACAGGCACAAGTATTCTGTTGAGATCAGTTCCTAGAACTGGAGTAGCTGGCTCAAAGGTCTGATTTTAAACTTGGACATATATTGCCAGTTCTGTCCAAGAGGCTGTGTCGATCTACGTTCTCGCCAGTGGGGCATGAGGTACTTGTTTCCTCCTGCTGCAGCCAGTGTACCTTGTCAAACGTTTGGATCTTTGTCAGTCTCATAGGTGAAAAGTGATCCTCTGATTTACATTTCTTTAATTTTAAGTGAGATAGAGCATGTTTTCACAGGCTGTTAAGTCTCTTTTCTTTTTCTGTTAAGTATCTGTTGATGTCAGTTTTCTCAGACTTGTCAACTTTCTGTTAGTCATTTGTGGGCTCCTCATATCAAGACGGTTGAGCTTTAGCTGTCGTGGATTGTAAATGTTTTTCTGGTTTTTCTTCTCCAGTTCGACTTTATTTTGCAATTAGAGGTTGAAGCATTTTAGTGGTCAAATCTCCATCTTTTTCTTTTCAGAGACGTCTTCTTTCCCAGGTTAGAAAATATTTTGCCCTTTCCCCTCCAAGTCTTTTATGGTTCCATTTTTTATTTTTTATTTTTTTGGTTTATTTATTTATTCTGAAAGAGAGCAGGAGAGGTGCAGAGAGAGGGAGAGAGAGAATCCTAAGCAGGCTCCACACTGTCCGCATGGAGCCTGACGTGGGGCCTAAACTCATGATATGGTTCCATTTTTAAAAATAATTTAGCCTTGCCCAGTCTGGATCTTTGCTTTCTTCCTGCAGCCCCACCTGTGACTTCTTAGAACTCCAGCGCCGCTACCGCAGCCTCCTGGTTCCCTCAGATTTTCTGGCTGTGTGTCTGAGCTGGCTGTCAGCCTTTCCTCTGAGCCAGCCCTTTTCCCTCCATCATCCAAGCCGTATCCAGGTATCTTCTGAGAAGGAGCCAGCTCCAGACACTGGTGCTGAGCCCATCCCTGCAGACAGCGATCCCGCTTATAGTTCCAAGGTAAGTGGGCTGAGGTCCTGCCGCTTTGTCCCGCTGTCGGAGGCTGAGAAAGCACTCGAGTGTGTCCTTCACGCCGCCCCTGCACAGGTACTGCTGCTCTCTTCCCCGGGACTGGAGGAATTGTATCGTTGTTGCATGCTCTTTGTGGATGACATGGCTGAGCCAAGGGAGACACCAGAACATCCTTTGAAGCAGATTAAGGTAAGAGCTGGTGTCCGTGAGGCAGGATGCAGTCATTGATAATGTCCAGGCCCTGTCAGGTTTTCGGCAGCTTGGCTCCTATTCGTGAACTTGTAGAAACCAGCAGTCTCAGAACTGAAATACCACTACCACTCACTTCACCAGGACCGTATGGCTCAGGATCTTCTTGTCAGAAAAAGTTACATGGCTGGTTCACGTTCATGGGTAGAGAGATCCACCCCTCCCTGCTTCCCACTCTGTGTGGGGGATTCTTCACCACATCCTGCTGCTTTCACTCTCAGGGGTGTAGGCTGCCTCACGGGAGATCCAGTTAATTGGGTTTTGTTTTTGTTCTGTGTTTTTAATTTCGGATCCATTTTTGCAGTTTTTGCTGGGCCGGAAAGAAGAAGAGGCGGTGCTAGTTGGGGGTGAATGGTCTCCCTCTCTGGATGGCCTCGACCCCAAGGGCGACCCGCAGGTGCTAGTCCGCACCGCTATCCGCTGTGCACAAGCCCAGACCGGCATTGACTTGAGCACCTGCACAAAGTGGTGAGTGGCTGCCCCAGGCTTGTCTGTGGCTGGCCCTCTGTATTGGGGAGACTGTTCAGGAGGTCAAGTTCCTGTGCCTTTCTGACGTGTTAGCTCTCTTCTGTGTCCTAGTCCTACCTCATTCCTCCCTCTGGCCCTCAGTGATGATCACCTTGGTCATGAGCATGACTAGGAATGTATATGTGTGTTGAGGGCCAGCTGACCCTCCAAGGCTCGTCAGATGTGATCCCTCTGCCATATTAGCGGTCCTTGTTGCTTGTAGCACCTTGGATAGTAATTGTCTCCTTATTTGCAAGTCTCTCCATTGATGAACCATTTCTTGAGGACTTGGTCTCCTTTGTTTTTGTATTTTCAAAGCTTCGTATGCAGTATGTGCTCATTAAGTATTGACTGAAGCACTTGCTTGTGAAGGTCATGGGTCAGTTCTTCCTTCTTCCTTTTGCTGTGAGCAGGTGGCGCTTTGCTGAGTTTCAGTACCTGCAGCCGGGCCCACCGAGGCGGCTCCAGACTGTGGTGGTGTACCTCCCAGACGTCTGGACCATCATGCCTACTTTGGAAGAGTGGGAGGCCCTGTGCCAGCAGAAAGCTGCAGAGGCAGCTCCCCCACCCCAAGAGGTGTCCGTGGTAAGACTGAGCCTTACAAATAAGGGGGCAGAGTAGATGCCCTGACACCTGGGCCCAGGTGGTCACCGCTCTTGGCTTTTGTCACAGGAAGCAGAGCCAACGGAACAGGCAGCTGATGTATCAGAGCAAGCAGCCGACGCCTCTAAACAGAATGCAGAGAACCCAGAGGCCACCGCACAGCAGGAAGTGGACACCGATCTCCCAGAGGCCCCTCCACCCCCTCTAGAACCTGCTGTCATGGCACACCCTGGCTGTGTAAACCTGTCCCTCCACAGTATTGTGGAGGACCGGAGGCCAAAAGAAAGGATCTCTTTTGAAGTAAGTGTAGGAGTCTGGGGGGGCTGTGCAGTAGGGTATCTGGGACGGCAGGGCTTGAACATTCCCTTTTTCCTGATGCTCGTGGACCTCTGCTGACTCTCCTACAAGGTGATGGTGTTGGCTGAACTGTTTCTGGAGATGCTGCAGAGGGATTTTGGCTATAGGATTTATAAGATGCTGCTGAGCCTTCCTGAAAAGGTTGTGGCCCCACCTGAACCTGAGAAAGAGGAGGCAGCTAAGGAAGAAGAAGCAGTCAAGGAAGAGGCTGCCAAGGAGTCCAAGGATGAGGTACAGAGTGAGGGCACAGCTGCCGAGTCAGACGCCCCACCGGTGAGTACCTCTGCTGCTCTGCACGGGCGCTGGGGCTGCACACAGTAGTGCTGCGCCATACCAGGCGCTGCTGGGGGGCCTCACGGGGCTCCTCTCACCGCTCCTCTCGCTGCCCGTGTGTGCCTTGCCACCTGGCACGTCCTCGGGAGCAGGGCACCTCGCTCTCCCACCTGGCTGTGCAGCTAGGAGGTGGTGTGCTGAGGAGAGGGGAGGCCGGCCTGGCGGCGTGGTTGACCTGCCAGGGTGGCACAGAAGCCTCGGTTACTAATGCTGTGGGGAGGACGGATGTTTGGGCTGCTTGATGGTTAACTAGAGCGCCGCATCTTCTTAGCCCTTTCTAAAGCACATAGGTCTGTTTCTTGCCTGATGCCATCAAGTGCACATATAATTTCTTACGGGACCGTGACTGACTCCCAAAGAAAACTCCAGGTGCCCTGGAGCCGCCCTGGTGTGCTCTGAACCCCACGTAATGAAGTGCAGTAAATGGGAGCGTGTGTACAAACCCCTTACCACGGTGCCTGAACACAGTTGATGCTCAAATGTTGGCTGTTCTAATTGTTAGCAGTTAGTGATGACCGTTCTCGTCTGGGTCTGTTTCTAGAAGGAAGATGGGCTTTTGCCCAAACCTCCATCTTCTGGGGGAGAGGAAGAAGAGAAACCCCGGGGTGAGGCATCCGAGGACCTCTGTGAGATGGCGCTTGATCCGGAACTACTGCTCCTGAGGGACGACGGAGAGGAGGAGTTCGGTACGTGCGGGCACCACACAGTGGCCTCCTGACTCTGGCTGGACTGCTCTCCTGTTACGGCTGTGGGATTTGGGCCCGTGTGGTCCCTGCTCCAAGCTTATCTCAGGCTTTCTGCAGCAGGAGCCAAGCTGGAGGATTCTGAAGTCCGGTCGGTTGCCTCAAACCAATCGGAGATGGAGTTCTCTTCTCTTCAGGACATGGTGAGACCTCTCTTCCATCCCCCAAGAGTCCGTGAGGCTTATTAGCGAGGTCTCTAACTCACTCCTGGGAGAGGGAAACTTTCACCATTTGATTCCGGTTGACAAAAACCAGAATGTGGTTCTTGGCTCATGGAGTGGGGTGTTCATATGATCGAGGGCACTTCAGTATCTCCATCTGGGTGAATCTGAGTGAGGTATCTGATCTAGGAGCGCACTCACTTCCTCTGTGTGTAAAAGTGGCCTGGGGGCCTGTCTCCAGGCCGAAGGGTGCCCCGGTGTCATTAGGTCAGCTATGTCCTAGGCGCTTTAGCCGCTGAAAGAACTCTTTGTAAATCTTGTCCATCCTCGTTTCTCTTGCAGCCCAAGGAGCTGGACCCCTCTGCCGTGCTCCCTTTGGACTGTCTCCTTGCTTTTGTCTTCTTTGACGCCAACTGGTGTGGCTACTTGCACCGGCGGGACTTGGAGAGGATCCTGCTTACCCTTGGGCTCCGGCTCAGTGCAGAGCAGGTGCCTTCTCTCACATCCTCTCCGCCCTTTCCAAGACGGCCTCCCCTAACGTTACATGCAGACACTGGACTCCTGTGGGTGGCTCAGAGAGCTCTAGTTCTAGGCGCTTGCATACCATGGGGGCAAGGGCTCGCGTCTTCTCATCAGTGGGTGTCTGGGGCGTATGTCTTCTGCAGGCCAAACAGCTGGTCAGCAGGGTGGTGACCCAGAACATTTGCCAGTACCGGAGCCTTCAGTACAGCCGCCAGGAGGGCACAGACGGTGGGCTTCCTGAGGAGGTGCTCTTTGGTGCGTCCTGGTGCCTGTAGCCTTCTGTGGAGGATGGGCGGGGCACACTGCTTTCTCCTGAGAACTCTTCCTTCTATCTCTTTCTCGGCCCCTTCTAGGAAACCTGGATCTGCTACCTCCTTCTGGGAAAAGCGCAAAGCCGGGCGCCGCCCCCACGGAACACAAAGGCCTGGTGTCCCACAACGGCAGCCTGATCAATGTGGGGAACCTGTTGCAGCGCGCCGAGCAGCAGGACAGTGGACGGCTCTACCTGGAGAACAAGATTCACACACTGGAACTGAAGCTGGGTGAGTGGCCCGAAGCCGCAGGGACCCGGCACGCATAGGACGTGCAGCCGTGGGTGTGGAGATTGAGGGGTCCCTCCTTACGCTTCGGCCCTGTTGCCCTGTGCGGCAGTGCTTAGCTTAGCAGCGGTCTTTCTGCCGTTTCCCCCCCAGAGGAGAGCCATAACCGCTTCTCAGCCACTGAAGTAACCAACAAGACACTGGCGGCGGAAATGCAGGAGCTGCGGAGCCGGCTGGCCGAGGCCGAGGAGACGGCGCGGACGGCCGAGCGGCAGAAGAACCAGCTGCAGCGACTGCTCCAGGAGTTCCGGAGGCGCCTGACCCCCCTGCAGCTGGAGATGCAGCGGATGGTGGAAAAGGTGAGCCTCTAAGGGCAGAGCCGGCCGACGGTCATTCGTCATTCGGGAGGCTTGGTTGGGGTGACAGGTGACAGCCAGCCAGCACGTCCGTCCTCCTGCCCTTGCGGGGCTTTGCCTCGCCTCGCCTTCTCCACCTACTGGTTTCTTGGGGAATCGGTTGGTAGCAGCTGCAGCCTGGTCTCCCGGGAGGAAGTGCTGCTGTCCTCCCATCTTGGCCCTTTCTCTTGAGTCCTGAGTCCTGATTCTCGTTCTAGGCGGACAGCTGGGTAGAGAAGGAGGAGCCGGCACCTAACAACTGAGGGGCCTGGTGCAGGAGCTGTCCTCCCGTGAGGTCAGCGATGGAGCCTGCTGACGTTCGAGCCCTTTTGGTTCCAGAAAGAAGCTGGAGCAGGACCTGGGAGCCACAGGCAGGGGTGGCTGACCCCTATGCTCAGCCTCCGTAGAGGAGCTCAGGCCATCAGGGTGGGGTCTGTGCTATGTGGGACGGATGCGTGAGGAACCCCGGTTCCACTTAACAACTAAATCCAACACCTTCTGCACCCCTCGAATGTCATTTTGCCCTCCACCTTGGGATTTTTCCTGGGGCCCTTTAGTCTTGTGCTGACTTTTCTCCTGTCCTCTTCCAGTTTAGAATAAGACAGGGGAGGAAAAGGCTTTCGAGTATGTCATAAGGTCTGATGCCAATAAACTGAGGAAACAGACGTGGACTCTGGCAGGGGGTAAGAGCCCTTCCTCTGGATGGCACAAGTCCTGCCACGTACAGGAGCAGGTTCCTAGGGGAAGGGTCTTCCTTGGCCATCGCAGAAATGGAGTCTGTGCTGGCGAACTCTTGGTGTCGGGCTGTGTCTGCCAGAGAGCACTGTGCTCCAGCCACCCTGGACTTGCCAGAAGAAACCAGCACCTCCCCGTGTTCAGAATGTGGTATTGGCTCTGGCCCAGCCTTTTTCCCTGTTCCCCAGAAGTCTCGCCTCTTTCCATAATCCGTGGTTTCAGTTTGACTTTGTATATAAAGTTGGTTTTGTTTTTGTTTTTTTTTTGGCTTTTTGTTTTTTAAATAAACCAAAGTCAAAAACAAGCTAAGTGTTCTCCATAGCTCTTACCTTCTTCCTCTTCTAGGTCTCCCTGTGCTGCCCCCTTCCTTCTAGTCCTCAGCCTAGCCTCTGCTGGATGGAGGGTGCAGCATCTCCAGAAGGTGGGGCCGGGTGGCAGGAAGACGAGCCCCAGGGTGCTCTGGGTCCTGCCCCCTGCTGGTCAAGAGACACTATGCCACAGGGGTGCTGTCAGCTCAGCAGAGGGCAGCACCACCCTGACACAAACCTGGGGTGGCTCTCTTCTCTCCTCAGTTACAGCACAGTAACAGCTGGCAATTTTATTGAAAACTTTACTTGAAAAAATAAAATTTCCAAATATTCAGGTGACACAAACCCACTGTTATTGCTTTGAGGCCTGTGAATCAGGCTGTGACATTTTGTGTGGTTGACAGCCTATTTACATGAGCTGAGTCTGGTTTCCTAGGGAACCTACAAGGCTTGGGGTTCTTCTCTGCACTTGACCTAAGGGATAGAAGTGGGTGAAACCAGGTTTTATCATGCTGGGAGTCTGGGCTAGAGGAGAGGCAGTGTCTTGGGCCTCTCCCAGAAAAGAAGAGTCTGAAGGGGAAAGGCAACGAGGGTGGGTGGACTCCCAAGGATGGGTCTTTCTTTGGAGGTAGGTGAGATCACAACCGTGCAGGCAGGGCTAAGACCTCAGGTGAGCGGACAGAGCCTGTGCCTTTGAAGGCTGGAAGCTTGCTCAGGTCCTAGGCCAGGCTGCCCTTTGGACGGTTCTTTTGGAAACAAAGCCCTTGGAGTTTTTCTGTGCTGCTTACCTGTCTGGGTTCTTGCTATGGGTGGGGAGGCAGCACCCTGCTTGGGGCTCCTGGTGCCAGGCTCACTGCAGAGGTCTCGTGAGGTAGAACAGGGGCCACTGCTGTCCCCATACTTCTCTCGGGGGAGAGCCTTTTGCTGGCTGTCGCCTGAGCCTAAGCTTAACAAGGGCTAAGACCAGAAAGGTTGACTTGTATCCCAGGAGTCTGAAACGGTGGCGGGGACTCAGTCATCAGCCACAATGGAGAGGGCTCTGAGCTCACTCAGTCTGGCCTCATTCTCCCTCTCTCGCTGCTCATCAGTGTGGCCAGGCTGGTCGAGCTGCTGGGTCAGGTCTCCGAAGATCTTCTGCATTTCAGAGTAGTACCCAACCTGGAGGTAGGGATGGAGAAGGAGGTTGGCAGGTGCTGGGCTCCCGGGGTACAAAGCCCCCTCAGCATTGCACCCCCTGGGCGCGTCCCAGAGGCCCACATGCTGCTTGTTCTCTTAAGCAGAGCGCTCAGGCTGGGTGGAGGGGGCTGGCTTCCACTCTTCCCTCCATCACTGCCCTTCCTCTCAGCCCATCTCCTGAAACTGCAGGGCAAGTAGGGAAACTGAAGCCACAGACCCCAGCCCTTCAGGAACGTCCACTGCTGCTGCCAGGATGGCAGAGGAGGGGGGGCAAGGGGGCCTTGGTGAGATGGATGGAGGCGGGGGTTCTGACTTTGGAGCCCTCCAGGCAGCTGAGGGGCGTTGGGGCCTGTGCCGTGAGATATAGGACAGTGCAGCCTGAGGCTGGCTGAGGGCACTGGCAGGACCCTCCTTGAGTCCTGGGGAAGCCAGGGAGTCAGGCACTGACCCGAGGTGCTTCAAGAAGCTAGACCTTTGTCCATGGGGAAGGGGCATGGCTGGACCCCAGAACCCTGAGAGTCTTAGAGGTAAAGGTGAGAAAGGTGACCCCCCCCCCCCCCCCCCCCGCGTGTTCCTTCCCAACCTGTCCCATTAATCACGCTTCGGCTGTTTGGCTGGAAAGCAGGGTTCGCAGACCAGCTTGTTTCCGTGTCCCTATGTGTGTAGGCACCGGGGCTGATGGGAGAGGCCTGTGGCAGTGGGGTGGGGGTGTGTTGAGGACAGGGGAGACCCCTCAGCAACTCTCCGATGGCTGAGGGCTGCTCAGACCAGGGGCCACTGCCTCGTATCCACCTCCATGACCAAAGGCAAACACTTCCGTGAAAGTGATCCACATTATTCAAAACTCTATTCAGACACTGCTTCCACTCTAGACAGTGGAGTGCTGTCACTGGGAAGGCCAGGCCGAGTGGCAGGTTTGGTGGCAGGGCCGTGGCTCAGCTGCTTCTGAGGAGGGGTCTCTCATACCCCCACAGCTAGATTTCCACTGGGCTGAGGGGAGCTAAATGAGGGTCTCCAAATGTTGCTGTCCCCTGAGGGGACGGGGCGTAGACCAGGGCCGGGAGAGGGCAGGGGATGGCCTGCCCTACCCCCACTCCCCGCCCCAGAGCCGCACTGCGCAGGCTGAGTCACTAGGAATGCTCACTTCTCCAGTGACTAATGGCAGCGACAGCCTCGGGAGGGGGAGGCTGGTGCTGAGGAGGCAGTGAACAGTCCCTATCCACCCCGCTGACCGGTTACGGGGCATCCATAGCCCCTAACCTCAGGTCTGGGCACCCTGGAGCTTCCTCCAGTGAGCAACAGAATGGAGGGGGCAGGGTAGCATGCAGGGGGCCGGGAGCAGGGGTGGTGGTGGCACAGGGAGGGAAAGCACAGGTCTCCTTAAACACATTCCTCCACAGCCTAGGCTGAGCCTCTGGAAGGAAGTCCTCATCTCCAGGAGAATGCTCTGGAGGCAGGTGTGGAAACCCACCCCCCCCCCCGCCCCCCTTCACTTGTGCATGTTGGTGCTCTGCCTCATTTCTCCCTAGCGGCCAAAAACATGGTCACTAAGTTCCAGCTCCAACATCAACCCTGCTCAGGGTTCTGAGCACAGGCGTGCAGCCCCATGGGTTTTGGTGTCTCCAAAGGCTGGTAGGCTGGGCAGGTAAGGATCGGGCTTTTCCCTGGGTACCCTGAGGCCTTTCAGCTTCGGTCACCTTGTTGACTGCAAGGAGTGTGTCCACTAGAGGGCGCCAGACACCCAGGCCAAGCACCGAAGTGGGCAGGAGGGGGCCGAGTCTTTAGCTTTGTCACCGGCTGGGGAACGGTGGGAAAGGTGGCAGGATGCTGAGTGCCTGCAGGAGGCTGATGCGGGGGCCCCAAATGGCAGAGACCTCTTGGTTTGGCACCTTAGCCTCCTCTCTTTTACAATGGGGAGAACAATCCCTGCGAACGGTTTGAAGAATGGCCGGGGCTGGGGGGGGGGGGGGTTGCTACGCAGGAGCTACATGCAGCTGGACATTGTGTCCTCAAACCCTCGAGTGGTGGGAGGCCTTAGCCTGCTTCCCACCCTCCAGCTGCCCGGCCCCGGTGCTACCCCGGGCACCTCCATGCACACCTGGCCAGAGGCCAGCCTGCCTTTCCACTGGAAGGTGCCCTGTGGCCTGGCACCCAGGCAGAGGCCTTGAGCATGGCCCTCCCCAGGATGTAGGGAACCCTCCAAGGGTTGCTAGAAGTCAAGAGAGCCTATGGTCTCCTGCCTAGCGAGGAGGAGCAACTAGAGCGGGGAAGCAGGGGTGTGGGCCTTTGCCCTGCAGGCCTCTGTGCCGGACCTGAGCACACCAGGCAAGAAGAACCTGCCCGTCAAAGTGAGGTGTTGACAGAGTGTCTCTCTTCTTGCCACTGGTGGTACAATGAGAGGAGAGAGAGAACTTGAGGGAAAAGCCATTCAACAAAAAGGGGTCTCATCCTGGGACTGTGATTCACTAAACAGCAACGGAGGAGCCCAGGCGGTAAGTCCAGCAAATGCTCAGAGTCAGACGCAGACGCGGTGCCGGGGGCAGGGTGGCGGCACTGCTGACTTGGCGGAGAACGGCTAAGCCACCCTCCCAGTTGGGAAGCGGGGACGGGCGCGAGGGTGTCTACAAAGCCCAGGACCATCTCCCAGGGGAGCAAGCATTCGCCGTCCTTTGGGGCAGGGTGGGGAGCCGCCTCACCTGCGCTCGGATCAGGGACTCAAAGCTGGGCTGGAAGTAGTCCAGGCGGCTGTTGTAGAACCGCGGCATCTCATCCAGGAGCTGCTTGTTCTTGGCCTCAAAGTCGTCCCGCACAGGCCGAAGCTCTTCTCGGGCCTGAGGGACAAGACACTGGGTGTCACAGCTCTTGGTAGCTTACCCAGAGTGTATGCTGGGGGCACGATGTGTATGTTGGGGGCGGGGGTGGGGTGGGGATCACATCTGGTGTCTTGGTCTCCTAGCCCCCAAAGCTGGTCCCCAGGTGAAGGAGGAACTTGCCACAAGTCACCCACGGGGCCCGTTGTCCACACCCACCTCTCCCTTCTTGGTACCTGGTGGAGTTTGGCCAGCACTGGCCCCGTCTTCTCCTTCTCCTCGTACTTCTCCACCTTGGCCTGCAATCTTCTGTAGTCCTGCAAGGCCTGCTCCCGCCGCTTCACCGCCATGTTGAGGCTTGGGAAGACACTGCTAAACCTGCCGCACAGTCGGATACAGGCTGTTCTTGGAGCCGCAGCCCAGCAGCTCGGCGTCCATTCAAAAATACATACTGAGTGCCTACTAAGTGCCAGACCCTGTTCTAGGTCTTGGGGATTTCACGTGGGTAAGACAGATGAGGCCGTGGCCCCTGGGGAGCACCCACTGCTGAGAATGCCGTCTGGGGTAAGGCCACAGGAAGGAAGTAGGACTAAGGGTCACTCTACTGATCAGAGTGAGCCACAGGAGCAGGAATGCAAGGAAGCCACTGGCATGGCCACTGCCCCTTCCCCACCCATCTCATATGACCCCGCACATGACAGAGACCTGTCACAGAGCATGGGAGAGCTGAAGACTCTTGGGAATAATCTGTCCAACATCTTCCTTTAACACAATCAATGAAATTGAGGCCAGAGAGATGACATGACTTGTCCAGGGTCACAACCAGGATAGTGACTGTCCAGCAGAGAGCTCAAGCATCCCAGTTCTCTGGCACCTCCCTGCCACCTCATGGTGTCACTAGCAGTGACAACTGCAGTCAAAACCTAGTCTTGGCCTATTTCTATCAGCTGACCGTGAGAAAAGCAGGAACCCTCGGGTTCTGCCACTGAAATGGCTGAACCGTTGAACCAGATGTTTGAGGAAAATGACTCAAGGACATCTTGTTGCCCCACCGGGACTAAAAAGGACCACAGGGAAATGCTGAGGAGTGGGCCACTCACAAAGAGTGTCAGCGGACACTTTTGGCCCCTGTGGGCATCATCTTTGTGATGACTATCATCTTTGACTGGGAAGAGCAATGAGGTCTTGAGACAGACACCGGGCAGGACTGCATCCCAGGCAGGGACGCTGTATTTCCCTTGATTGGAGTGTCGGAGAAAGCAAGGCAAGCCTGCAAGCAGGTTTTCTGGAACTGGACGGGAAGAGATGGGGCAGCTGCCTGGCGAGCAAAGCCTGCAGGGCAGGAGGCATCTACCCTGCAGGTTGGGCCCCGCAACTGAGGAAAATGGTGGCACAGTGGTTATTCGGGGTTGAGAGGCACAGAGGGGGCACTCGGGGCCAGAAGACTGGGTTTCTCTAGGAGCGGCCGGGACAACATGCTGTGGGGACCTCCCCTTCCACAATGCTGGGGCCGGAGGTGCCCGTCAGCTCCAGGGCCATCTTTAGGCAGTTCACATGCCACAGGAAGAACAATTTTCCAAGTCTGCCTCTCAAAGAAGCATGATCATGAATTTGGTTTTTAAAAGCCCCAACAAATCACGAGTGCCCGTGACATAAGAGTAATGAAGATTTTTGCCAGAGAACAGAGAACATAAATTTGACCGAAGCACTGAATTCCCCAGCCAAGGCTATAGATACAGGCAGTAGGTTCTGGTCAAACAAAAGCCTTATCCCCAAGAAAGGACACTAAAATGAGTCCTTCTAACTGACTGGTGACCTAATGGGCTCACTACCTAACTGGAAAGGCTAGAAGTGGGTAAGACATGCCCTTAGACAAATCAGTCATCAAATCGATACTTGAATGACTGATCTGCCAGCAGAGGAGCCTCCTTGCTGCTGTGTGAACTGGGTGTGGGGAGCAGTACCTTCAGGACAAAGGTCCCCTATCCTGGGTAGGTCTGAACAGATAAGACCATGGGCAGGGACCAGCCTCACTGTTTGTGCCTCAGGCGGCAGCTCTGAGGGGGTCTCAGTTGCTAGGCAAGCCCCTCTCCCCTCCTGGGAGGAGTGTGACCAGCAGCTGAGAGGCCTGTGACTCAAGGAAGCAGGTGCAACGGAGCCTGAGAAACCACCACCACCACCACCACCCTCTTGACCCCAACCAGACTAGAGGTCACTAGTGGCCACCCTCATTCTCTCATTAGAAGTGGCCTGCTTAGGTGGCCCCAGTGTCTGGGCCTCTGCTGTCCATGCTGCTGGCGGCCTGGGAGGAGTGGGCACGGACAGGACAAGAATGGGGCAGGAAGCAACAGGTGGAGGGTTTCCTCCTATTAGGAAAGAGGGCAGCACCAGGGATGCATTCTGCGGGTGCCAGGCGGGATGACCACCATGCTGGTGGCTGAGCAGTTCCGGATGCCCTCTGACCCCAGAGCACTCGTCTCTTTGCTCGCCCTCAGTTGTCACCTGGGGTTGATTCCCAGGGCTGGGATCAAAGGCACAGAAACGACAACTAAATGCCATTGCAGGGGTTGGGTTCAGGCCTCCCCTTCCACAGATGGGGAAACAGATTTGGAGGAGCAGGGCGCTGGCCAGGGTCATGGGCCGGCTGGGGGCCAGCTGGGACTGCCCGCCCAGCACTTTCCCCACTCCGCTGCAAAGCGCCCCCTCGGCATTTATGGACCATCCTGGTCTTTCTTCCTGAGAGCGCCATCATGGCTTCAACACTGGGTCACAAGCTCCTGAGATCTGTGTTGTGTCCGCCCTCCAGAGAAAGCAGAACAGGGCTGGGCCTACACCACACCCTCGCTGAAGCTCTGCCCAGGTGACTGTCCTAAGGTTCAACCAAACTGCCTCCCCTGGGTAAGCAGTGGGGTGAGGAGGCAGTGAGAGGGAGGAGGGAAAGGGGGAGGGAGAAAGAGGCCGGCTGGGAGGTAGGCTGGGAGCAGCCGGCCCTGGTGGGGAATGCCTGCCATTCCTCAATCTGTGCCCACACAGCCGGGATCTTCCACCCACCAGGAAAGGGAAATTGAAAGCATCCCCATCCGACCATGTGAACACAGCCCAGAGACTGGGGGATTAGAGGCCGAGCCCCCTGGGGGGAGGCTGGGGGCGGCAGGGTGGCCATGTGGTGATGTTCTTCATCAGAGGACAGGAAAGCTGCAGTTTCCTGTTTCCGGTACTGGGGTCCCTGGGAGCTTCTCTCCTGGCAAGAGGCGGCAACAGGCAGTGCCGGTTTTATGTGGTTGGGGGAGATCGCATGTCGGCTACGGGATGGAGAAGCCGGCCGGGTAGGCAGGCAGGCCCAGGGGGCTCAGGCAGAGGTCAGCGGATCTGCTGCGGAGATGGTGCCCGCCTCCTGTGCCACTCACCCACCTTCCTGGCAGGTGGTGGGCTGCTGGGGCGGTGGGAAGCAGCCGGGATTTCTCTCCATTTGGCTGTAGAAGCCAGGCATCAGATTTCAAGGCCGCCTCCTTGGTTGTGAAATCGAGGTTGGAGTCAGTCCCCTAGCTCTCTGAGCTGGTGTCCCCTGCCTAGCTCTGCCAGCCATGGGTGTCTCTGTGGCAGCTCCTGGAACGCCAGAGGCAGGGTCTGCTCTGCCCGTGGTCCTTCCCACCCAACTGCGAACGCTCGGTCCTGGGGACCCGGTCAGAAAGCCACCAGCCACGGAGCCCCTGCTGCCACCTCCCTCCTGAGCCACCAGCCTCCTCGGCACCCAGTTCCTCGTGTGGCCCTGCAACCTGGGCCCGAGCAGCGGGTAGGGGAAGGGGCCCAGGGAAGGAGGGTGGGCCGAGCCTCCAGACAGCCTGGCTCGGAAAGAGCTTTCCCTAACCCCACCCCTTGGACCCGAACAGGGAGTGAAGAGCTCAGTAACCTCAAAGCCAGGGGCTAGAGGACCAAAACCTGCTCTCTTCATCTCCCTCCGGGCCCTGATCCAGGCCTAATGGTAATTAGCAGAGCCTCATTACCCAGGCCTGGTGAGGCAGCTGCCAGGGACCACCACAGAAGAGGTAATAAAGTGCAGCTGCCGGGCTGGAGCGGGAGCCTTTCTAGGTCAGAGTCAGTTTGGGAGAGGCTAGGGGGGCAGATGAAGTGATGTGGAGCTTCAAGGCAATGCTCCTGCCTGTCCCCGCCCCCCGCCAGCCCACCACCTCAGGGGACCGGGGGATAGGCCTGTCTGATCGCTGCCCAGAGCCTGCCTGAGAGAAGATGAGCCTCGCAGAAGAATTTCTGACCCTGTCGGGTCACGAGTTTGGGGACCTTCCCAGGCAGGACCCTGCTGCTGCGCCCTTCCCCATGTGCAGCCACCCCCACATCTCCGAAGCCGGGCGCCGCAGGCAGCTGCTCTCCCGGTGCGGCGGGGAGATGAAAGGCCTTGCTCATCCCCGCTGAGGGCTGGCCAAGCGCTCTGCTCGCTTCATTCAGCAAGCTCTGGGACCTCTGGCTCTCAGCGGGAACAGAGGGAAAGGTGGCAAAGTGACCACTGACTAGAGGCTGTCTGCTGGGGCAGACCGCAAGTCACTGAGTGCACTGGGCAGGGCGGGTGCTCTGGAGCCACAGATCACATCGCCAGCGTCCCTGTTGAGTTTCCGGTCAGCTCCCTGGGAGTCTGGGGTTCTAGGCTGCTGGAAATGATATTCGGTCCCCAGTCGGCCAGTTGACCTGCCTTTCCAATAAGCACCCCCAGCCTAGTTCCCTCAGGCCTGTGGTCCCCAGATGACCACTACTCACTTTTTTAAGGGTTCAATCACGGTCTTTTGGATCTGGTTCACCTGTTGAAAGAAAGACCCAATGAATCAAGACCTAGGGGAAATCAGACTCTTCCTAAAAGGGGAGGATCTACGTTCCTGAGAAAGGGGACAGTCAGGGCTGTCCTGAGAGCCCTGGGTGGGGACGAGATGGGGCGGGGGCACCCCTGACTCGGCAGCTGGAGCTAGGCGGAGAGGACGACGATGGCCAGGACGTCGAGGGCAGCAGGGAGTACTGTTCTTGTTCCAGGTCTGTTCACCTCCCGCCAGCACCGTCTGCAGGCTGCTGACAGCTGTGCTCAGGGGGCAGGCTGGGTGGGCAGCTACAGAATGTGTGAGGGGCTCCGGGTGAGCAGAGCTGCCCTGCCTCCCTCGGGGTCTCACAGTGAGCGATACGAGCTCGTGGGAGTCACGGGCAGCACAGGGTGCCGAAGCAGGTCCAGGAACGAGCTCACGGGGCTCGTGACACACGGGTGTCAGAGCACTGAGGGCGTCGGAAGACCGAGCCCTGGGAGGACTCTCTGCACGGGCGCTCCACCCAGGCAGAAGCCACGGGAAGGGGGAGAGCAAGACCCCAGCTACCTTCTCCTGGTTGAAGGCGTCCATCCGCTTCATGGCTGTGTCCAGGGCTGTCACCATGTTCAGGAAGTCCTGATCTTGCTCGCAGAGGGGATTGGAGAGCAAGTCCAAGGATATCTTCACAGCAGATTTGGATAAGGCTGTAAGAAGTCAAAGCTCGGTGAACCTATGAAGGGACAGCCTTCAAGATCTTGTCCTTAGGACCCTATCCTTCCTCAGTCCAGCGGCCATACCCTGACCGCCACCCCGGCCACAGGCCAGAAAAGCTACAGAGTACCACAAGCTGAAAGTCACCGGTCCTTACTGGATGGTGTTCGCTCCTGACCATCTGAGGCTGCTCTGGGTAGTTCTTCGGAGCACCTTTACCTTTGGCAATGACTTCATTTCCCAAACTCTGGGTTTTAACAGAATCCTTTGGGCGGGAAGCTGTAAAAAATACCTATTTTCTAGCTCAAAAGAGTCCATCTCAGTAAGTCTGTAATCCAGAAACATGTATCTTAAAGAAACTCTCCAGGTGGTTTGGGCCTGAAGCTTGGTTTGGGACCCTCTCATGGACGAGAGTAAGAGTGTGCCCCACGAGGGCTGGCAAACATACCATAAAGGCTAGAAATCAAGATGGCGGGCTGTATGGGCTGCATGGTTTCTGCTGCAACTACTCAACTCTGCCACAGACAGTACCTAAAGAATGGGTGTGGCTTTGTTCCACTGCCCCTTTATTGACAAAATGAGGCCAGATTTGGTGTGGCCAGGCAACCCCTGGTTTCAATGACATACACTCAGAAACTTGTTTTCCTCTGAGCCTCTGGAGCTGGTACAGACCCTACCGAGCAAGCACGGCCCCTTCCCAGTCTCTTCCTGCCCCTGTAGACTTTTGTTTGCACGTAATGGAGACTGAAAGACTTGTACTTTAGACCAAAAACTCCAAAGCTGCTGACAGGTTTCCATCCTGCCTCTGCAGGGTTCCCGTGCCCCCACTGTTTTATCCAGGGCTCATACAACGCAGGAGACATTTCAGGTAGTGTATTTTGGCCCCGTTTTACAGATGAGGAGGGTGAGGCTCCAAAGAGGTTATAACTCCCTCAAGGTCAAACAGCTGTAAGTGCCGAGCCAGGACTAGACCCTGGGCACCCGCCTCGCCGCCCACTCCTCTCCTGGTGATCCGCCTGGAGACAGCTGTGGGCAGGCCCCACAAGGCTCTGCTGCGGTATCTGCTTATGTTGTTAAAGGTCTTCTCTGGTACCATTTCCCCACAGATGGAGGCCGCTGCCCTGCTGTAGCCTTGTTCACATGTTTCTACACCATGTTTGACACAGGATATGGGGCTATGGGGAGCCTGGAAATCAGAGGGCAGCTCCAAGGCAGGATGGAGATCTATTGGCAGCTTTGGGGTTCTCAGTCCCATACAAGTTTTCGGGTCTCCATTATTTGCAAACAAACAAACAAAAAAATTCTAGAGGGGCAGGCAGAGAGACTGGAGAAGGGGCATGCTTGCTCCATAGTGTCTGTACCAGTTTGAGGGTTTCAGGAGAAAAGATTTTGAATGTATTCCTCACTACTTTATGCCACTGAATTTAAGACGGTAACACACCATTAATGTATAGCCATTGAGAAAGAAAAACTATGCTGCGAATTATGTTACGGTGTGTTGATTTCTGAGATGTTAAAAGTGAAACAATGTCTTTGAATCAATGAAATGAGGTCCACTCCAGTTAACCAGAGATGTGCCCCTGCCTTGCCATATGAGGAGCGCGTTGGCCCCACGTGCCTACTCCTTGGCCCCAAGGGCCTACTTCTCTGTTTCCGGTGGGAGAAACGGAAGCCTAGCGGGTCCCTCTCCACTCAGGCTCCTCCATATGCCAGCAGAGAAGCCCACAGTGGATGACTGGCTCACGCAGCGCCCTGTCCTGGGCCTCCCTCTAATCTGGTAGCCTGCTGCAGTCACCCAGCAAACAGGCACAGTATGGGAGAAGCCTGGAAATATATACTTCCCAGAAATGTTGAGGCAGTGGAGCTAAGAACCCTCTTTCAAATCTGTGCAGTGACTTTGTAGGCTTAGGAGCAAACATCATGTGTAACTGGACTGGATCATGAAATGGTCATACACAGTATAATTAAAGGATAGAAACTTGGGACAAAACTGGAAACGTTTTTGAAAAATTTCTTCCACTACTTTTTAATATTTGAGGAAAAAAATCCTGAAAAGGTAGGGCAGGGGAGACTTCCTTCCCAATTTTCCTTTTCTTTCCTAAAGCCTCACACTTCAGGCCTCTGCCTCTGTCTTTGTTCGAACCATCTGAAGTCAATTAACAGTGTGGAATCCCACTGGGAGTCCTCACTGGCCTATGTGAGTGAGTGAGTGCTGCAGGGCAGGGCCATAGAGCCTCCACTCTCAGGGACTGGGAGGGTGTGGCCAGCCCAGCACCAATTGGGAGGCTGGTGGTCTTTGAACCTTAAAGAGAATGCGGGTCTCCAACTCCACATGGGTCTCTGGAACCCTGATGCCACCTCAAAATATAAGGGTCGACAAAGACCTAACAGGGACTGCCGGTGCACAGATGATCTTGTTTGGGAACACAGAATGGGATTTTAGATCTTGGCCAGGCAGTTGATTTCCCTCAATTGTCTGGGGCAGTGGTTCTCAAAATGGGGTCCCCGGGCCAGCTGCCTCAGCACTGCCTGGGGGTGGGCTGGACAATCTGCCTCGTGGCGGGCCTTCTGGTGACCCTGATGCACTGACTGTGACTGCTTCAGGAGGGCTTTCTCTGCCCAGATTCTAGTTCTCACTGGGGGCGGACGAGGCCAGGAACCCTGGGCCCCAGGGGTCCCCCATTTATTTTGATTTCTTGTGGGGAAAACCATGCTCTCCACTTCATGGATCCCTGACGTTCCACAGCTTCCAAAGCTGCCCACTCTGAAAACGCAACCTTCCCTTCATCTGTGCTCTGACAGTGCAGTCTATCTGGAGAAGTACCAAAGAAAGGAAGCAATAGGTCACAGCTTCTCCTGTACTGGAAAGGCAGTGGCGAACGATAAATATGCCACCCAGGGAACCTGGAACTATCCACAAAACAAATAACAGATGGGCTCCGTAATCAGACCCTTGGCTCGCTGCACACGTAGTCTGGAGATGCCAGGGACAGTCGTGTTCAGACCCACCCATGTCCTCTGGATGAGCGGTGACATGAGCATCTGTGCACAGACCACAGGAGCCAGCCCTGACGTGACGGAGGGGCAGAGGTCCACCCGTGACCCGGCCAGGCCCGGCCCAGCTCTGGACTATGCCACCTACCCAGATCAGCATCGGTGCCCTTCTTCATGTCCTTCTGCAGCCTCCTGGTCTGCTCCTCCAGCCTGCAAGGCAGGGGCACAGGCTTAGGCACCTGGCATCGTCAGCTTGCTTCAGCCCCCTTCCTTCCCATCTACCTGAGTGAAGCCCAGTCTGATGCCCTGGAAGGCCTGCCAGGAGAGGGGGCCCCTGCTCCATGGGGAGTTTTCCCACCGACTGAAGGGCGGCTGCCGGCTCTGCATGAGGCCAAGCACCCAAAGGCTATGAGTTAACGACTGTCACATAGCCATCAGCTGGGGGAGAATTTCTGGCAGGCTGTGAACTGAGCTGCCCTCTGCTCCCGCGGCACTTACGGGACAGATGAGCAGCCCACTAATGGAGGTGCCGGAAGGGGCAGTGCGGGAACTGAGACCTGGTGGAAGGCTCCTGCCCTTCCCCCTCTCGCCCCCCCCCCCACTCCCCCCAGCCTCCATCCTTCTGGGCTTTGACACTCACTGCTGGAGTTTTCCATACTCCCTTTCAAAATCTCTCTCCACCTGTAACCAAAGAGATAACTCAATCATCGGAGAAATGACAACACGCTGGAAAAAATCTGCCAGCCTACTGAAACTCCCTCTCCACCCTCCCCCCAGCTGCAGAAAACAACACGGTCCAGTTCATACAAGCTCCAGCAGATCGTTAACGACACAGTATCCCTGTGTTCCCAAATTAATTAAGTGTTTGATTTAGGGCACAAGACTCCCCTCCCAGATGGGCCAGCCAGGCAAGTAGCAGCGGATTGTGGCTCTGTTCCTCTACCACAGGGAGCCAGGCGCTGGGCTGCGTTCCCTCTCTCCTCACCCCTCCCATCGTGAGGCAGGTGAGGTGCTCGGAATGTGAATGTGACTGAGACTCGCAGGGGGGGAAGCAGGCGGGTCCCCTCCTACTCCTGGCCCTGGTTTCCTCACAGGGCTTACCAACTGTGAGGTTCAGGGTGGACCAAGAAACGTCCTGTCTGCACGCTCTGTGTGCTGGAATGTACCGAGCACAAATACTATTGCTACTGACCGGCAAGGCTCTCTTAAAATTCTTGATAAGTAACCAGATTTCCCCGATGCCAGCAAGACTGACATCAGATGGGTGTAAGTCCTGATCCCAATTCTGCCACCTGCATGTCAGGTGAAGTCAAGAAAGTCACTTGCACGTCCAGTGCCTGAATTTCTCCATCCGTCAAACGGGGCCCTGGCAATGGCCTCTCAGGAGAGTGGCCTGTGAGGGATATGACACCTGAGAGCCGAGAGGAGGGGACCGAGGCCTGTCCTGGTTCCCTTCTGCAGAGGCAGCAAGAGCTCCCTGGCCAGTGTGCTGAGCCTCTGGGCTGAGGCGCTCAATTAAGAGCAGCTAACATTCACGGGGTGCTCACCGCATGCTTCTGTGAACGGCTTCTCCCCCACAACTGCAGAGGCAGGTGTACTTGTGGCCCTCACTGCACCAAGGAGCTCCCTAGGACAGAGGGGACGTATGCTGCACCAGCTCACATGACTAGTGAGTGGCAGGGCTAGGATCTGGACATAGGCAGCCTGGCTCCAAGGCCTGTGCTCTTAACAAGCATTCTACCAAAAAGGGGAAAAGGTATTTGCTGATGAATTAAAGCCACGACCCAAGAAAGGTGCCTTCTTGGCTGCTCCCCGAGATGCCTTCCAGTGAGAGCCCTAAACCCTGGTCCTCACTCTCACAGCAGGCTGAAGGTCACAGAACCCAAAGCTGTGGAAAGTGTCAAGGCCCCATTGTTCTTTGCCAGCGCACCCTTCCTTCACAGTGCCCCATGAAGGAGCATTCTGAAAGCCCACGGACCCACACTCATGTGCATTTAGGTAAACTCAACACAGTCACAGAACAGCAAAACATTATTCAGGCCGATTATTTCATGTTACAAACACAGAGGACGAAGCCCAGAGACGGGGAGTGATTTATATAAGGACTCAGGGCTAGTCAGAGGCAAACCAAGGCTAGAATTCAGACTCCTAGTTCAGCACCGGCCCCCCCTTTTTTTTTTTTTTTTTTAAATTTTTTTTTTTTTCCAACGTTTATTTATTTTTGGGACAGAGAGAGACAGAGCATGAACGGGGGAGGGGCAGAGAGAGAGGGAGACACAGAATCGGAAACAGGCTCCAGGCTCTGAGCCATCAGCCCAGAGCCCGATGCGGGGCTCGAACTCCTGGACCGCGAGATCGTGACCTGGCTGAAGTCGGACGCTTAACCGACTACGCCACCCAGGCGCCCCCGGCCCCCTTTTTAAAATGACATTCAATAACCTCACAAACATTTATTGAGCACCTATTAAGTGCAACGCAATCTGCCAGGTGAGAGAGATGCTCTGGTGAATAAACAGATGTGGGTCCTGGCAGGGGAGATAAAACAAATACACCTCTAACCTAAACCATGGACAGCCCCGTGGAGGACGGGGGCTAGAGAATGGCACAGAGAACCTACTTAGCTAAGGTCCCGGGGCACAACCACATGTCGCCCTTGCATGGACACACCTCACGTTCCTCAACTGAAATGTAAAATTTAGAAGCAGGAACACAGGGTCTTTCCTTTTACTTTCTGACCCCAGCACCTGGGGTCTGACACAAAGTCGTGAAGTAAAATTCACCATCGGTTTCCCCCACCCTACAGTCTTTGCCCTCTTTTCGACAGACCCCCTGTTTTTCCATCCAGGAACCCAATGTTTTCATCATCACCTTCCTATGATCCATCAAAAGCTGCTCTTAAGAGGAAGCTCAAACTTCGCTCCCACTAAAGCGTATGTTCCTGAAAAAAGCTTAAAGTGCTACCTGTCCCAGGGGATGTGTAGCTGGGCAGGAATCAAAGTATCAGCCAAAGGCCGGAAGAGCGTCTGGCGCGATGCAGGCGGGAGATTTGTTCTGGGGTAGCGAGGCCTCGCCTGGGGCCCAGCAAGCCCGCGCTGGGACGGTCCAGCCCTTTCTCCACCAACACCGTCGAGGAAGGTGGTGGACAGGAACGAGCAGAGACGGATGACAGATGGACTCTGATACCAGCTGTGCAGTATTAAAAACACTACCTAACATTTTGAGTCTCACGTACTTTTCTAGAGGAATGGGATAACTCCATTCGGCCTTCCCCTGGGAAGATTTTCAGTGGCTGCCAAGGAAACGGGGTAGCAGTGTCCGTCTTGTTGGCTTGTTTAGAGGATCACCGAACAGTCTGTGTAGAGCACAGAGCTCGGTGCCTGGCCTGTGGATAGGGTTTCCTTGTTCTTCTCCCATGCACTGGGGTGCTGGGGGTGCCCAGAGAAGTCTGGGGGTGCAGACTGGTCTGTGGCCCTTTGGCAAAGCACGGGGTCAGTTGATAGCTGGGATGAACGCTGATTTGGGCTAAGCCAGGATCCTGTGCCCGGGGGTTACACCTGGGCCTCCCTTAACTGGACATATCACCCCTCTTATTTTGTAGGATGTGACGGCTAAGCAGAGTCTTTACGTATTAAAAGTATTCTTTTCCAAAAAGACGAAGTCAAGGATGTCCTGGTCAGACTCTAGCTTTTCTTTTTAAAAAAAATTTTTTTTTCAACGTTTATTTATTTTTGGGACAGAAAGAGACAGAGCATGAACGGGGAAGGGGCAGAGAGAGAGGGAGACACAGAATCGGAAACAGGCTCCAGGCTCTGAGCCATAGCCATCAGCCCAGAGCCTGACGCGGGGCTCGAACTCCCGGACCGCGACATCGTGACCTGGCTGAAGTCGGACGCTTAACCGACTGCGCCACCCAGGCGCCCCCAGACTCTAGCTTTTCTAAAGATGAAGAACATGCAGTGGGTGCTCCCAGAGGGAGGCGGGCGCAGAGAGCTCTGGCCTTGGCTCCTGGCGCTCTCTTTTGCAATCCCCAAGTGTGCCGGTGCGTGTGTGGGATGTCAGAGAGCACCTGGTCCCCCTGGCTGGGAATGCTTGGACTTGCACGGAGAGCGAGCGACTGCGGGTTTCCAACTGGGCTGGAACATTCTGGTTGGGGAGCCGCTTGAGGTCTTACCCCGGCAGCTGAGAAGTATGTCAGGGTGGAGTTCGATCCTTCTGCTGCTGCTCACGGCCACGTGAGAGCCTGAGATGTTCATGAACGTGTCCCCCTTCTGCCTCTGGCAGCCAGGTGTGGGTTGCTCTCAAGATCGCTCTCCTCCCTTGAGGAAAGATCCGAGGCAACACCACCAGGATTCTGGCCCCTCGGATAATGGATAAGGGAATAAGGAGACACACTGGAGTCCTAGTGCAAGGTATCTCCATTCCGAGGGAAACAGCCAAACACGGAAGATCTGAACATCTCTGAATGCTTGATGCTTTTGCCAAAAAGGCGATTAGCCCCCAGTCAACAATGCAAGTGCAAACACATGTGCACGGCTGTCAGCGGGTCAGGGCGGGCCGGGCCGGGCGGCGAGGTTAGCGAAGGGGGAATGAGCACCAGACGGCCCGCTGCTCTGGGCATTTGCAAAGGCTCAAGGTGGAGGGGTGAGACTGTGCTGCTCAGCGCTCTACCCCCGCGCCTAGGGTCAGGCTGGCATGGAGCAGGAGTCAGTATTCGTTAAATGAATGAGTGGGCTGAGGTCTCACCCAAACGGACACTCGGGGTGAAGTGAAGAAGGAGACCGGCAGGCAGGGCTCCGGCTCTAGCCCCGGAGCTAAGCCGTGTCGGATCAGAGCTGAGGCAGAGGGCACACTGGGTGATCTCGGAAGCTCCCTCTTGGAGGGGTGCTAGGGGCGGAAAGCAGCCTCCCTTTGGTGGATCATGTGTTACCACATGATCAAATGAGGCTGAGAGGCTCTCCACTTTGCAAGTGGAGACTGTCCTCAAGTGGGGGCTCCGTGTGGCAGGATGCTCCCCTGCCCTGACGCTGTGGCATGCCTGCCTAGCTCGGAGTCTAAGAGTGTGCTTTCCTTCGTGTGCGAGACCCAGGGTGACCCCTGCTTCCAAGAGCTCTTCCCTCCTCGAAGGTTACGGACGGGGAAGCGGCTGCTTTTTGCCATGCCAAGATGCTCTGGCTACCTTATGGGACTGGTGGGGCAGGAGGGGTGTAAGCAGAGGGTGCAGAGAGTTCGGACTGGGAGGTGGGCGAGCTTTTGTCCCTCCGCCTCCATCCAGTGGCCAGCCCCTGCAGAGAACATGCCATTCCCTCGCCAGAGCCTTGACAACAATGGAATTCGTGTTAATAACCTGGGTGCAGAAGAACAGTGAGAGCAAACACACAATGCTTTCTTTGTGTCTGACAGTTGGGTACCTTGAGCCAAAAACCTCCTGAAACTCCCTGAAGATAACGTGAGTGTTTCTTCCCATGACGGGGGCGCCATGACTTCCAGGCAGCAGGCAGCAGGCAGCCACATCTGCGCCTCTGACGGTGCCTGGGCAAGAATGGTAGCGCGTCACCACTGTCTGGGGGCAGCTGCCGGAGGCGCTGAGACGGCTGCCCGGGCTCGGCCTATGATGGGGGCCCGGAGAGGCTTGTGCGGCAGAGAACGAGATTGAAGAGGCAGGCTCTCGCTCCCTATACTTCGGTGCCTCTGGGGAGTTGAGGGAGCAAGTAACTCTCTTCCAAAGCCTAAGTCGGCTTTGATTCCTTGTGAGAGATCAAAGGCCCGGCCTACCATTTCCTTGTAGTAGGGGATCCGGCTGCTTGGAACAGGCTGAGTCCTCGGTGGTTTCTAAAGAGTCAAATCAACTATCTTCCCACAGGTAGTTAATATTTATTGAGGGCTCATCATGTGCTAGACACTGTGTTAAGTGGTTCATACACATGACCTCATGTACACAAGACTCATACTATATCAGTGGCATAGGTACTAGGATCCTCACTTACGAAGGAGGAAACCAACGCTCAGAGACAGTAAAGGGCCTTGTTCAAGGTCACATACAGCATGTGGCGGAGCCGGTGGGAATCCAGGCAGGAAACCTACCATATCTGGCTTCTTAACCACTACTTGGTGCCCAGTCTGACTGGGGGAGCAGATTCCAGAAGTCAGAGGACCGCAGTTCCATCCCAAACAAGACTAACGTGAGGAGGGGAAGAGGGAAGCCACGGGCCCATCTGTGGGCTTGTCTGTAGGGCCGTCCATAGGTGCTGGGATTGTCCATTTGTCCCTCCTCTGGGGAGTCCTTGCCACTCCTCAGATTAAAAGACCCAGAGATCTTTCCGTCAACAAACTGGCAAAGAAGCTAGAAACTGAATTCTAACCTATACTTTTCTGTAGAGAACAACGGCTATCTCTATAGAGGTAAGGGTGTTGGGAGGGTTTTCTGTTTGCCTGTTTGTTTTTTGGTAGTGAGCGCTGGGAATAAAAGACCCTTCTCAAAACCACTTCCCTTTCAGATCTGCCCTGGATTAAACTCTGGAGACACAAAGCCACACCTTCCCACTTCCTGTAGCCGGCTAGAGCCCAACATTTGCACGCCCAGATTCTTTGCGCTTCAGCTGAGAGCCTCCACAGATGGTCAGCCTCTGCATGGGAGGTAAACTCTCAGTCTGTCCTCGGCCTGCCTTCACTTGAAAGAGAAACGCAGCCCATTTCCTTTTAAGTGGCCTGCCTTTGGATTTTCCAAAGACTGAGCCATTGGTCAGATGTGTGCTGAACTTCCCTTCCTGCCAAAATGAAGCAGGAGCTTTCCTGTAGTCCTGAGTTCTGAGCCAAGGAGGGCCGAGGTTATTAAGACAAGGAGAACCGTCAGGGGCTCCAGCAGGCTGACAGTTGCTGGAACTGTCACAATGAGAGATACTGTACAGTTATGGGTTCCCACGGTGAAACCAACAGCCTGATTAGATTTGGGGGTGAGGGAGTTCAAGAGGCCATTCTTTACTAGAATTCCCAAACCTCGGCAGACCTTCACAGCCTGAGTGAGGCAGCATAGAGCAGTGGAATGTGCATTGAACAGAGACTCCGACTTGGGTTCCAATTTCGGCTCCGTCGGTATTAGGGTTTTAAAAAAAAAAAATTTTTTTTTTTGTTTTGTCTTAGGAGCACTCATGAGTGGGGGAGGGGAAGAGGGAGAGAGCAGCTCAAGCAGCTCTGCTTGAGAGTTGGATGCTTAACTGATTGAGCCACCCAGCTGCCCTAGTGTTCGGTTTTTTACAACCTTAGAAAGTCATGGTGGCTTCGTGGGCCTTGGTTTTCTTGTAAGGAAAATCAGGTTGGACTAGATGATCTGTAAGGGCTTCCAGCTCTAAACTTTCTAAAAATCTGTGATTCCTCTCCCATTCTGGAGATTAATAGAGATAAAAATTGTGGGTTCTCAAGGAGGTAGGATTCAATCATGCCCTCCTGACTCTGGGTCCTGGCTAAGAATTCCTTTGGCAGTGGAGAGAAAGGGACCTGGAGCCTCCTGGAGAAGCTTCCTGGTCTTCACACAGCCTGAGGTGGCTGGAGATAAAGGCCTGGGACATGTCCTTGGCAGGGGCCTAGGTTTCAGGAGTCCACTCAGGAAAGTGCAGAGTGCCACGCCAGACTGCAGAGATAGGCTGTCACCCACTTGCTCCACCTGCCCCAGGATGGGGACGAGCCAGCCTGATTTGCAGAAGGAAGATGTCCCAGGCCAGGAGGCCTCCGCAAGCCCCAGTCTAAGTGAGGTTCCAGAGCGACACGGCTGGGAATGAGGCAGCCCGGGTTCTGCCCTCCCCAGCCCCACAATGTGCTGAATCAAACCTCTGGTTCTCTGCAAAGACCATGTGAGACAGACGGAGTCTCAGAATGAAAGAATCGGGTTACTCACTGTTTTAGGGACAATCTGTTTCTTGGGCTGCCCAATCTTGAAAGGAATCCTAGGAGAGAAAGAGACAAAGAGGGATTTTAGGAGAAACAGGGAAGGATGTAGCTGAAAAGAACTGATGAAGTCAAGGCCACTTTTCCCTGGAGGGTAACGAGAGCCAGTGGCCTGCTCCTGGCACTCGAACCACACGCCCTGTGGATCTAGGGCCGTCGGCAGCCAGGCTGGGCTCTGGAGGGTGATCTTCCCATGGACAGTGTTGGATGGAAGTCCTGGGCACCACCTTCTGCCCCAGAGCATCTTTCCTACTAGTAGCCGGGTGTTGAAACACGTTGCAAAGGTGAGGGCAGGGAAGGGGAGATACCACACGACAGACAGTCATTGTAAATCTGTGTCCTGAGGAGCTGCAAAGTCAGAATTACAGGCTCGCTGGGGCAGCTATCATCCTTGAAAACAAGCGTTTAAAAACACCATGAGAACCACTTATCGTCTGTATTAGGTGCTTCGCTACTTCTCTATAGAGGACTTGTTACGTGGCTGGAGACAGAGGACACACTACAGGGCATTAAGGCCCAGCCAGGCTGGGTTATTTCTGGTGAGAACTGACAACCTGAAACGTGGCTAACTCAAAGAGGGACCTGAATCTAGCCCAGGTCTGCCCTCTGCACCTCAGGTTCTCCACTTGGAAATGGAAGGCAGTTTGGCATAACAGAAGGAGGGTCAAGAATCTAGCCTCTAAATCTAGGCCCCCCTCCACTGGTCCCCACCGCCTCCCGCTCTGAGGAGCGGGCTGCCCTCTGGCAGGTAACGACTGCCCTGGGATTCATTGCCCACTCTGTGAAAGGACAGGGTTAGACTGGATAATTCAGAAGCTTCCTTGAGGCATGAAAAATTCTGATTCTACAATTCTGAGAAGCGTGGTCCCGCTAGGAGCAAACACAGTGCATGCCAACTGCTGGAGAAAAAGAGGCTCCCCAGAGCCCCCAAGGTAGCAGTGAGTGAAGCACCCCTGAGATCAGCTCAGGGCACAGGGAGTCAGCAGGAGAGTCCCCAGGGCACGACTCCACTCCCACTCTTCTCTCAGTGCTCAGGACGCTGCAGTCCCTCCCTTTCAAACCTCCCGCTTCCAGCTTCCACCGCTACACCCGCCCCTTCCCTCCGCACCCCCTTCTGCCCAAGCCTTCTTTCTCTTGGCCCAAACTGACCAACACTGTTGCTAAACCCAATGGTATAATTAACCACCGATAATAACCCCAGACAACGATCCGGTCGAGAGGATGGGCCAGCCTGAGTCACAGTGGTTTAAATTTAATTTCTGGAGGACATCCTGTTTATTGTTAACCCAGCCCGGTAATTTGGGAGCGTTAACCCTTTGGGGGCTGGCTGATTCACGTGGCTTCTGTAAACAAATAATCAGTGGCTATATAATTACCAGGGGAAAGGTAAGCTCTGGAACTGAAAAGAAGAGAAAGGGAGAAATTGCTCTTTCCCCTCCTCAAATCTAAAGAACAGAGGGTAAGGGAGCTGAGCTCCATAGTCCCCTCCTCGTGTCCCCAGTTACTTTTCCCCAAATCAGGGATTGGAGTTGACTGACACAATGGTTTTAGACAGTGAACAACTGCCCTCAAGGACTATTTTGGTGACAGTGCAAATGAGGTCCTGGTGGCATTGAGAGAAGATTGAGCCTGCACGAAGCATGTTGTGGGATAATAAGCTTTGGACCAGGAATCAGAAAACTGATCTCTGCCTTTGACTAGTTTTGTGATGCGAACAAATCACGGTCTCTCTGGAGCTTTTTCTTTCTCTTTCTTTCTTTCTTTCTTTCTTTTTTTCTTTCTTTCTTTTTAAAATTCTTTTAATGTTTATTTTTGAGAGAGAGAGAGAGAGGGAGGGAGAGAGAGAGACGAACGTGAGCAGGGAGGGGCAGAGAGAGAGAGGGAGACACAGAATCCCGAGCAGGCTCCAGGCTCTGAGCTGTCAGCACAGAGCCCAACGTGGGGCTTGAACTCATGAACTGTGAGATCGTGACCTGAGCCAAAGTCAGCACTTAACTGACTGAGCCGCCCAGGCGCCCCTGGAGCTATTCCTTAAACTCTAAAACAGAGGAGATGGAAACTTGAATTCTAAACTGAATCTCTGTTCCAGGAACATGGGGGCAGGGTGAAATTCTACAGAATTCTCAGAGTGGTCTTCACAATGATTCTAACTTGGAGTCTAGTACTACAGACTAGCTATAAAGAAATGAAGAACTTAGATGCCATTATTTGTGGTGCCACAGCCTCTCTAAATCTTAATTTGGAATCACAGTATTTTTAGAATTGCAAGTTACCATAGAAATTGTTCCAGTTCAACCCTCTCATTTTGTAGATGAGAAAACCAATCTGGAAAGGTCCAGTGACTAGCCCAGGGTCATTCTGCTGGTTCACGACTGAACCAGGAGTAAACAATCCACTTTTCTCTCTGCTATTCTTTGCCATGAATTTGTTATGTTTATTTGAAGGAACTAAGGAAAATCATCTGATCAAAATACCTAACCTTAAAATACTGCGGAATTTTCACTATTCTTGAAAAGACTGGAAATGCAAGGAATGAGGAGGGCAGCATTATCGGGAGGAAGGAGGCTTGTGCTGACCCGGCTCCGTCTGAACAAATGATAGGTTCCAGGTATCATGTTGGCTGAGTGCAAAACGTCACTGACAATGTCTTTGAGACAACAGGTAAAGAACCTGGACTGTCCAGGGCAACTGGGACACATGGCCATTATACCCACATGGAATGCCTTCCCTTCTCCCAGCTTGATCAAAGCTGTCCTCAAGTCCAAAACCTTGCTTACCTTCTTCTAAACGTCTAAGACTTCATTTGGCATTAAAAAATAGCCTACCTTTTATATTAATTGAAGTTTACCCATTTAAAAAGTAAAACATACTCATCAGAGAAAACTTGGGAAATACAGCAAAGTCAGAGACAGAGAGAGAGAGAAAGAGAGAGGGAGAAAGGGAAGGAAAAGAAGGAAAAAACCAAAACAGTGCACGGTCTCATATCTAAAGATAACCAAGGCTAATGTTTTGGTGTTAATTATATTTTAAAAGTTTGCAGAAAGAAAAAAATCTGAAGCAAATATGCCAAATGTTAATAGTGGTTAATTCTGGGTGGTAAGAGTGTGACTACTGTTTTCTTCTTTGCACTTTCCATATTTTTCAAATAAACTAAAAAAAAAATCCCTTGTTTTTTTCCTTGACTACAAAAATAACACCTGATCAGTGTCAAACACTTGGAAAAAATGGAAACACACACACACACACACACACACACACACACACACACACACAGAAACAGTAACACCCTGAATCTGTGTGTAAATACATGGACATGTGTACATATGCATATTTATATAACTTAAAAAACCTAAACATATCATAAAGGCTTCTATATGCCAAGATGTGGTTGTCATCAGCCTGCCCTGTTAAGAGCTACCTAGTATTTCATTATATATCCCTATTTTATTTTTGTGATCCATATCACTTACTAATGATCATTTCAACTGTTTCCAATTTTTCTTCTATTATTAAAAACACTAATAGCTAAATCTTTGTGTACATCAAGGATTAGTCACATAGGATAAATTCTTAGAATTGGAATTGCTGGGTCAAAGGATATATACATGTCTAAGGCTTTGATACATTTGCCAAATTGCCCTGGAGGCAGATTGAGACAGTTTACATTTTTTAAAAGATTGAAATGGTTTACATTTTACCACTAGCCCTTTGGCCTGTTTATCAGGATTTTTTTTCTGGCTTAGCGTTTGCCTTTCTCTTTTGTGCAATTAATCTGAGTTTGCTTTTATCAAAGTTACACGTGTGCATGGTTTAATAAGACAGCAAGGTTTGTTAAGTGAAACATGAGGTCCTATCCTCCCTCCCCCTGCCCTAATCTCACTTGCCCAAGACAAGCACTTTTCGACTCTGCTGGGTTTTTTGGCACGTACCTTTGCATCTCTAAACAAAAATGCGTCTATTTCTATCTCTGGTTAGGTTTTAGGCACTAGCTGCTGACTTTTTCTTTTGCAAGGGGAAGATTTAACGAAACCAACCAACTGACCAAGCTCTTGCAGGCTTCTACCCGTTACACAAAGGCACATCCGAATCTCCTCTTCTTCTCGATACAGTTACGTGATTTGGTCAGATCAATAAGTAAACTGTTGGGAGAATAATGTGATTTCTTGTCCTTCCTGCATGTGGCAGCCAGCAGATTTTTCAGCCTCAGCCAAACCTTCAGAAGCTGCAGAGTTCCGAGCCAAGCCTCCCAGCTAGGCCACTCCCAAATTCCTGACCTGCAGAAACTGGTACTGTTGTTTGGAGACTCTAAGTTGTGGGGGAATTTGTTACACAGCAATACGTAACTAATAACACTGCATGCTTTTGCTCCTAAAATTGTCATTTTTCTTTCACATGCTGAATTTTCTATGTATTTATTGTCTAAATTTACTCTTAATACATTCACTCGTGTCAGGTATTCACTTCTTGAAGCGGTGTCCGAGGCAGCCTCCAAGCTGCTCCGGTCAGGACCCGTCGCCTCGGCCCCTGGTGTAGAGCTGGAGGCCCAGGCTCGCCCTTCTCCTGCCTCCTATAGGAATTCTGACGGCTGGAATCCGGGTCTTCCTCTTTGCTGGTTTACTCCTCGTTTGGGCAGAGTAAAAGTGTGTGTGAAATCACCTTTTGAGACTTTGCATAACCAAAACCTCTTTGCTCTGACTCACACCAGTTAGTCTGACTGGGTATGGAATGTAGGTTGGACTTCATTTCTTTCAGAATCTCACAGACTTTGCTTCCCTGGCTTCTCATTTCCCAGTGCTATTGTGGTGAAGTCTAAAGCACTCTTATTTCTATCCTTTGTAGGCAACCTACCCATTCTTCATGCAAGCTTCTTGAATCATGTTTGTCCCTGGTGGTATAAACTTTCACAGTGATGTACCTCGTGGGTCTAATTGCACTCACTGTGCTGGGATACGCACCAAATTCTTTCAATTTGGCAATTTGTAATCTTTCGTTCTGGGCTTAAAAAAACTTTGTTGTGGCTCGTGTCTTCCCCCATTTTCTCTGTTTCTCATTTCTGAAATTCATTTTTTTTAAATTTTTAAAGTTTATTTATTTTGAAGGAGAGAGAGAGAGAGCAAGCATGGGAGGAACAGAGAGAGAGAGAGAGAGGAACAGAATCTGAAGCAGGCTCCAGGCTCCGAGCTGTCAGCACAGAGCCCAGTGCGGGGCTGGAACCCACGAACAGTGAGATCATGATCTGAGCCGAAATTGGATGCTTAACCAACTGAGCCACCCAGGTGCCCCATTTATTTCTGAAATTCTTGTAATTCCAGTGTTGACCGAACTTGGTTGCTTCTCCAGTTTCTTTATTTTTCAACATTTCGTATCTTCTAATACTTGCAAAGTTTTTCATTTCTGCTATCATATTTTTAATTTCTGAGAGGTCTTTTTACTTTTCAGGATGTCCTTTTTTTTATGGTATCTTGTTTTATTTCATGGATGGCTTCTCTCTCTGATGATCTTTAAAAAAATTCTTTTTTAATGTTTCTTTATTTTTGAGAGAGAGAGAGAGAGAGAGAGAGAGAGAGAGAGAGAGAGAGACAGAGACAGGGCATGAGCGGGGGAGGGGCAGAGAGCGAGGGAGACACAGAATCCAAAGCAGGCTCCAGGCTCTGAGCTGTCAGCACAGAGCCTGACTCGGGGTTCGAACTCACAGACCGTGAGATCATGACCTGAGCCAAAGTCGGACGCTCAACCGACTGAGCCACCCAGGCGCCCCATCTCTCTCTGATGATCTTAATGACAGATTTACAAAAAATTTCTTCTGCCTTCCTTCAGTCTGTTTCCCCTCAAGTTGTTTTCTGCTTTTGCCTCCATTTTTCACACTAAACACTCCCCTTGGGAGTGTGGTAATCTTGGGTGTCTGCTCACATACGGGACTGGAGACAAGACAGCTGATCAGAAGCTGTGAGCGCTCAGATATTGTCTGTGTACTGTGTGCAGTGACCTGGCTGAGCAGTGTTGTGGGGAGCCCCTGATGTCAGTATCTGTACTCCCGGGCAGGTAAGATTTCCTAGAGAATTTTTCAGTCTCTCGCCATGGGAGTAAAGGCCCAGCAGAGTTGTTCTGAGAGCTCAGTGAGTAGAAGAGGTCACTTGAGCACATGCCATGTGTGCAGGTGCCATGGGGGAGGGGAAGGGTTGTCTCGGCACTCCCCACGCATTTCTTCACTTCACCCTCCTGCCTTCAGGATGGCAGTCCTGCCCTCAGCTGGGCTTACAGTGGATCTGTGTTTTGTGGGCCCGAAGCTTATATGATTTTGTATGCCTTTTAAAGAAAATGAATTTACAAATATCAAAATTGGACGGGGCCCCTAGATGGCTCAGTTTGTGGAGCGTGGGACTCCTGATCTCAGGGTTGTGAGTTTGGGCTCCATGCTGTGTGTAGAGATTACTTAAAAATAAAATCTTTTTTTTTTTTTTTTTTTTTAAATTTTTTTTTTTTTTTCAACGTTTATTTATTTTTGGGACAGAGAGAGACAGAGCATGAACGGGGGAGGGGCAGAGAGAGAGGGAGACACAGAATCGGAAACAGGCTCCAGGCTCCGAGCCGTCAGCCCAGAGCCCGACGCGGGGCTCGAACTCACAGACCGTGAGATCGTGACCTGGCTGAAGTCGGACGCCCAACCGACTGCGCCACCCAGGCGCCCCAAAAATAAAATCTTTTAAAAACATTAAAAAATATTAAAATCGGCATGAAAGTGTTTATTTAGATAGAGAAAAGAACATAATAAATTACAAGTTATAAAAGCTGACAAATAACATGAAATCAAAAACTCAAGAATAACCTAAAATTTTTATTAATCATCTGCCTGACACACCTCTGTATTCATTTCCCTGCATTTTTTGGCTGCGTAGTCTATGATTGCCTCTTCATGTGACACCGAGTGGGTAACATCATTTTCGTAGAGAAAAGGAAGGTAATTCAGCCTTTCCTCTAGTATGGTTGACTGAAACTTGTTTTCTATTATTGACAGTTCAGAAAAGCTTTTTTTTCCAGCTTACCAGTAATATATAAATATAATAAAAATTTTGCTGTAAAACTTAGGAAAATCTCGTTTCCTTCATAAATAAACTGTAAGATTTCAGGACACATTTCAAGGTTTCTTGTATAATGACTACTCTTAACCACTCTCTGAATTAATGGAGGTAACCAACCTCTCTGTTCCTGATGTCACTGGAGGAGGGCCCATCATGAGTTTTGTCATCTTCGTTATCTTTCGTGTTAAGAACTTTAAATTGTTTTATCAATGTGTTCTAATGATTTGCGCCTCTTTATTAACTAGATTATCAAACCATCGCTCCTCTTTAAAACTGATCTCATTCTTTTTTAAGAAATATTCTTAAAAAATTTTTTTTTAAATGTTTATTTATTTTTGAGAGACAAAGAGAGACAGAGTGCAAATGAGGGAGGGGCGGAGAGGGAGGGAGACACAGAATCCGAAGCAGGCTCCAGGCTCTGAGCTGTTAGCACAGAACCTGATGCGGCACTTGAATTCACGGGCTGCGAGATCATGACCTGAGCTGAAGTCAGATGCTTAACCGACTGAGCCACCCAGGCAAACCCCTGATCTCATTCTCTTAATGAATGACTAGGTTTGAGTACAATTTGAAAATGTTTTGTTGCACTTTGATTTCAGAATAATATCTCCTGATTTAACTGCTCACCTGTGTCACTTTTGTTTTGTGTTGTTATTTTTTACCCAACTTTTCCCTTAGTTTTTTTCTTCTTTAAAAATTTTTCCCCAGCTTTATTGAGATACAATGGATCTATATAACACTGTGAAAGACATACAACTTTTTTTTTTTAATTAAGCTCTACATCCAATGTGGGATTTGAATTCATAACCCTGAGATCAAGTCGCATGTTCTACTGACTGAACCAGCCAGGCACCCCTTTCCCTTAGTTTTTAAATATATTTAAAGATCACCAAAAGAGGTGCCCTCTGTATATTTCCAATTCAGGAACCTGAAATTTCTCACGGTTTTATCAAAGTTTTCAAAAAATGTCTACAAACTACAGCTAAAACAGCATATTTACAATTCAACCCTCCAGTCGCATCCCAAAAGGCCTAGGCTACTCCAAAGCTGCCGGACATGAGGGGTAGTATCAAGTAGCAAAAGGAGGAAGTGAAGGCAGAAGGTTTCTTAACTGAATGCAGTATAAACACATTGTTGATGTTTGCAAAAACACAGGATCATGTGAACACACAGCTAAGGTTCCTTCTGGGTCTTGGACAAGGTCCATGCCAGCAAGGAGCCCTGAAGCTTAAATTTTATTAAATAGTTTTTACATAGTAAATCCACTTTTGTGTGCCTAGTATAGGAACTCCCTGTCTCATACTCTCCAAGGGGTGGGGCCCCTTCATTCTTTTGCTAGGGTGAGGCAGGGACAGTCTCCCAGGGACACCGAAGTTGGAGAGGAGATGGCAGGGCTCTAAACTTACTCAGAAACAGCTTTCAACCAGTTCTTCTGATCCGAGAGCTCGGCTTCACCCCACTTCTGGAAGTACCCAGTGCCACCGATTACTGACCCTTTGAGGATTCTGTGATGTAAGTCATGATGGCTTGTGGTTTTCCTAAATGCCAGTTTAGGATCTGGCTTTCCTGGAACTAAGTCAGTTACTGCATGCAACTGCATTCCAATTCCCAAATGGTGTTGATGTCTCTATCCTCCCTGAATTTGTAGATCTATGCCTTAAAAAAAAAAAAAAATCACTTTATTGTGCTTTTTTTGTGGGATTTGTGAGGGAGATAAATTACATGTACGTATTCAATCTGTCATCCTTGCTTCGAAGCTGGTTTATTAATTTTTAAATAAGAGCTTTATTGAGGTATAATCCACACACCATAACGTTCATCAAGTGTACAATTTGGTTGTTTTTGGTATATTCAGGGAGTTGTGCAACAATCACCATGATCTAATTTCAAAGACATTTTCATCACCCCTAAAGAAACCCTGTATCTATTAGCATCATGCCCCGTTTTCTCCTCTCCTTCCAGCCCACAGGCAAACCAGTAATGTACTATCTCTACGGATTTGCCTATTCTGGACATTTCATATCAATGGAATTATACAATAAGTAGCTTTTTGTGTTGGCTTCTTTCAATCAGCAAAATGTTTTCCAGGATGATCCATGTTTGGGCATGTATCAGTCCTTCATCCCTCTTTTATCACAGAATAATAGTCCATTGCAGGGATACACGACATTTAGCCACACATCCACTTATCCATTTATCCGTTCATTGAGCGGTGGTCACTTGGGTTGTTTCTACTTTTTGGCCATTATGAATGCTGCTGCTATGAACATTTGTGTACATATTTTTGTGTGGACATATGTTTTCATTGTTCTTGGGTATATACCTCGGAGTAAAACTGCTGGGCCATATGGTAAGTCCACGTTTACCCGTTTACCCTTCTGAGGAGCTGCCAGACTTCTCCAAAGTGGCTGCGCCATTTTACATTTCCACAGTAGTGTATGGAGTTTCCAATTCCTCCACATCCTCACCAACACTTGTCATTGTCTTTTTTATCTTAGCCACTCTGGGGGCTATTTCACTGTGGTGTGATTGGCATTTCTGTAATAACTAATGATGTTGAACATCTTTTCATGTGCTTAGCAGTCATTTGTAGGTCTTCTTTGGAGAAACATCTATTCAAACCCTTTGCCTATTTTAAAAATGGGTTGTCTTTTTAAAAATTTATTATTATTATTTTTTTAATGTTTGCTTATTTTTGAGAGACAGACCATGAGTGGGAGAGGGGCAGAGAGAGAGAGGAAGAATCTGAAGCAGGCTCCAGGCTCTGAGCTGTCAGCAGAGAGCCTGATGTGGGGCTTGAACCCATGAACCATTAGATCCTGACCTGGGCCGAAGTCGGACACTTAACTGACTAATCCACCCAGGTGCCCCATCTTCTTTTATTGTTGAGCTGTAAGAGTTCTTTATTTAGGGTACAAGTGCCTAATCTGATATATGATTTGCAAATATTTTCTCTCATTTTTGAGGTTTTTTTTTCACTCTTTTAATGGTATGCTTTGAAGCACAAACATTTTAGGTTTTGAAGAAGTCTAATCCATTTTTTTGTTGTTTGTGCTTTTGGTATCACATCTAAGAATTCTCTACCAAATTCAAGGTCATGAAGACTTACCCCTATGTTTTCCTTTTATGATTTCATAGTTTTAGCTTTTACATTTGGGTCTTTGATCAATTTTGAGTTAATTTTTGTATATGGTGTGAAGTAAGGGTCCTACTTTATTCTTTCACATGTGGATATCCAGTTGTCCTGACGCTGTTGAAAGGACTATTCCTTCCCCATTGAACTGTCCTGGCATCTTTGTAAAAAAAAAAAAAATCAACTGACCATAAATGTAAAGGTTTATTTCTGGACTCTTAATTCTATGCCATTGATCTACGTGTCTATGCTAGTACCACAATGTCCTAATTATTGGACTTTTGTTGTAAGTTTCAAGATTGAGAAGTATTGAGCCTTCCAACTTGGTCAAGACTGTTTTGGCTACTCTGTGTCCCTTGCATTTTCATATGAATTTTAGTGGTTTATTTTTTATATTTAAATCATCACTCCATTTAGAGTTTGAATGTTGGCCAGCCAGTTGTTTAGTTATTTTAACATAATCTAAAAAATAAACTATCTTTGACAAATCATTTTATTAGGGTTAAATACTTCTATTCCATACCACAGACCTGTCTACTCTTTGGCCAGTAACACAGATTTAATTATTTAGGGTTATAACAGCTCTTAATTTCTAGACAAACAGATCTCTTCTCATTACATTTCATTTTCAGGTAATTTACTGGCTATTTTAATTTGTCTTAATATTTATTTATAAGTTTATTTATTTGGGGGGGAGGGGCAGAGAGAGAGGGAGACACAGAATCCCAAGAGGGCTCTGTGCAGAGCCCGACATGGGGCTCAATCTCATAAACTGCAAGATCATGACCTAAGCCAAAATCAAGAGTTGGATGCTCAACCTCCTGAGCCACCCAGGTGCCCCTGTGTTACTTTTTTTTTTTTTTAACTTTTTTTTACATTTATTTATTTATTTATTTATTTATTTTTGAGAGACAGAGAGAAACAGAACACAAGTGGGGGAGGGGCAGAGAGAGTGGGACACAGAATCCGAAGCAGGCTCCAGGCTCTGAGCTGTCAGCACAGAGCCCGACGCGGGGCTCAAACTTACAAACCATGAGATCATGACCTGAGCTGAAGTCGGAAGCTCAACCGACAGAGCCATCCAGGCGCCCCTCCCCTGTGTTACTTTTTAAGATGAACCTCAAAATCATAGGTGGTGCGCCCCCCTCCAAAATCAAGATACTTATTACTGAAAATGCATTATATTTATAGATTAACTTCTGAAGATCTTACATTTTTACAAATACTACATTTGCTCATTCAGGGCCATAACATTTCTTTCCATTTATTCAAGTCTTTTTATTCGGTCTTTTAGTCTTAAGAGTTTTTCCATATAGGTCCTCTACTTTTATTTTGTTTAATACCAAGATCCCAAAGTAACACTTACATGTGAAATTTTTAGCCCTACACAGGTCTTAGGTACATTCCACGAGATTTTTAATTTTTGGTTGTACTGCAAATGGAATTCTCTTTCTCATTTTATTGGCCTGGTACACAGGAAAGCCATTGGGTATTAAATATTTACCCTGAAACCATTCATCACACCTATATACTTAAGTTATATAGCCTGAGAAACTCAGGTAGGAAAAAAAACCCCAGAATTAGATTTTCTAAATAGACAAGTCTTATCACTTGAAAATAATGATAAAATTTCCCTTTTCTTTCTCAATGTCTCATACCCACTTCTTGTCTTGTGTGTTATAGCATTGGCCAGAAATTGGAGAAAAATGTTTCTGACTTTAGTAAGAATGGTTCGAATCTGATCTTTCACTATTAAATAGGAAGAAGGCTACTGGTTCCATTCAGAAAGACTTCTAATAGCAAGGAAATATCTTTTTGTTTCTAGTTTCCTAAAAGACACAAAGATTGGATTTTTAAATTATATCACAGTGCCTTTTTCAGCATACATTTAGATGACCAGTTTGCTCTCTTTGACCCAGTACTGTGATGAACTGTGCGAATGTATTTCCTAAGACTGAGCCACTGCTTCCTTACTGAAGAAAATTCTGCTTGGTAAAGGGTCAGGTTAACTAGCTTTGCTGTGTATGCATCTTGCTTTCTGATTATGCCACATAAGCCCCTCAAGTGCAGGGACTGAATGTTACGGTTCTTTGCAACTCCTGTAAGTACCGTACAAGGTACAGTGTTATTCTCAACCTTTCGTTGAATGGATGTTCGGTAAATATTTATCGAGGGCCTCCTTTATGGCTAGGACTCTGCTAGGTTCTAGCAATATCAGGATGAACAAGACGAACTCATTCTATGATCTCATGGAGCTCATGGTCTAGTTTTGCGCACACAGTAAACACTGGATAAATGATTCAACAAATAAACAAGTACATGGCTCCAAGGGCCCTATATAATACCATACTCTAATTTAAGTTTCCTGAAAAAAATTACTCTCAGATAAGGCTTTAGAAAGAACAAATAAAAGGTAATATCACTGTCTTTGGGTCTCCCAGTCCTTATCCGACTCAAACAAAAGTTAAAAAGGGGAAAGTGCACTCGTGGAGACCGAGGAAACGGAGGTGGCCTTTGGCGTCCACAGTAAAGCCAGGTGACGTTATCAGAGTGCGGGTTTAGGGAAAACCGACATTTCAAAGAGCTTAAGAGGAAATATGAAGGGAGAAGAGTCTCCTGGGCTTATTCCAAGGCTGCCAAACGGTCGATATGCTCCCCTCTGTCAGAGAAAGGGCCAGAAAACCGGGGCAGGTGGCCCACCACCACTGAAGCAGTCAAAGGTGGCGACGGGAAAGCGAGTAGAAAGAGCAAAACAGCCACCCTTCAAGCCGCTCTTCTGCCTCTTCTTGCCACTGCCTCCCTGATCTCCCCCTGTGGCACTAGGCACTTCTTCGGGACAGACAGCTGCTCTGGAAGGCGTGTGGCAAGAGCAACAGCATCGCAGCGGCTCCTCGGCCCAACTGGGGTGGTGGGTCGAGGCTGACAGTCCTCCAGGACCCGGGAAGGCTCACTGGGCCTCGGGACCTCAGTTCCCCTCCTCCTCACAGCTTTCCTTAGGCTCTCCCCTTGGCATGCGGTGGGTAAGCAGAGGTCCGGAGAGAAGACAGGGCCTGCTCCCCACAGGATGTCTCTGCTCTGGAAGAAATCAAGAGGGCTCTGAGCTCCCGGCCTCTGGAGTAGGATTCCTCACTTGGTTCTACTTGCCATTCCGTAAATATGAGCACCGGAGGGCAGGAGCAGGGATATTTTGGTCTGAGCAACAAAATGCAGAGAGCAGTTCTCTCAAGCATACTCTCCTCCAACCCCCAACATGCCCCACCTCAAAACAGAAAAAAAGTTCTATGTATACAGAGGGAAAGGGGGAAAGATTTACTTTCACAATAAAGAAAAGTCAACAGGATGTTCTCCAAAGCTACAAATACACTTTTTCAAACAGTAAATATCTCTATTAGCAGCACGATGCCAGTTGGCTAATTCTGTCTGTCTCAGTAAAACCTTTCCAAAAAAGCTCCTGCTCTTGTGTAATGTCTATTTACAAAAACAGCTCTTTTGCATTTTCAATTTGCTAGGTTTCTCAATCTTTTGCTTCCCCACCCCCTCTGCTGCAGAGGCAGAGACAAGAGGCAGGCCCAGATGGCAGTTGGGTGGGGATCCCCTGGTCACCCCAGCAGGCTGCCTCGAGCCCCGCCTTCTTTGGAGAGTCCTCTGCTTCCATTACAAAGATGAGTGGAAAGAAGCTGAAACCTACACATTCTTCCCTGGTCTTCACCTTGGCCTCTGGAATTCGTTTCTGCTGAATGTGAATAAGCCTCGGCCTGGCTTGGGGGTGGCAAGAACCCTGAAATGATTCAGTCTATGCCACCCCACACTTTCTGATGGATCACAGTTTTGGGGGCAGGGAGGAGGTGAGGGAGGTGAGAACGGAGGGAGGGCTGAGCAAAGAGTAGGCGGCAGCTGATAGTGGCTGAAATCCTGGCTCCCCGGGGAGTGGTCTGGGCCTGAGTCACTGTCTCGGCAAGAGCAGGAAGGTGGGCGAGAGGCAGCAGCTTCTGAAGGCTGGAAGGACAAGCCCCTCCCCTGTCCCGGCCCTTCTGTTACCCTGTCCTTGGGTCACTGCCTTCCCTGGTCTGAGGCCCCACCAAGGCTATCGCCACCTTGACACTGGGAGAGAGAACAGAGAGCCGGGGGCCCGGACAGGGCTTCTGGAGAGGCTGCCGGGGAGAGGCAGCCGGCTCCGGCAGAACAGCTGCTTGCTGGGTGTCATCCCCTCTGCAGGGCCAGCTGGCCATGATGCCAACCGGCCACACAAAGTTCAGCCTGAGCAAGGACGTGAGAGACCCCATCACAAGGGGAAATGAACTGAGCTGCAAAATACCCATTTCCAGCACCTCTGACCACAGCGCCCCCTCTCACCCCCCACCGCAGTCCTTCCTCGAAATTAGCCACATCCAAAACCAGAGCAACACACACTACCCTACTCGCCACCAGTCCAAGGAGGTATGTGTGTGTTTAAAAATAAAAGGCATGACTCTGTGACTTGGCTGACTTGTCACTTGGACTAGAACGGTCCCCCAGCTCAGCTGTGATCCCTTCTTCCCCACTGTTCCCCAGGCTGACCTCTGAGAAGTTTAGACAGAATGAATCACAGAATGGTCAGTGTGATCTCACAGAACGTGAGATCACAGAAATCATCCAATTAAAGTGACCATTTATGGAGCATCTACTATTGCTGGTTTGGGCTGGGTACTTCAGAAACATCCGCTCATTTAAAGCGGTCCACTCCTGTATTCCTCACAAGAGACACTGCGCTGGATAGAGGGGCGTGCTCTGGAGCCACACTGACACTGCTTAGCTTTAAATCCTTGCTCTGCCAGCCGCCAGCTGTGAGGCTTCGGACAAGTTACCTAACCTTTCTGTCTCTCAGTTTCCCTGTCTATAGACTGGGACAATAATATAGCTATCACATGGGGTCGCCGTGAAGGCCAAATGAGTTTAGTGCTCAAAACAGATCCTGTCGTAGGTCAGCAGCCTGTAAGTACTGGCAGTAAAGGCAGTGGTGGTGATATTTTGATGATGAAGATCAAACTGAGGCCCGAGGGGGTGGCTCACACTCAGTTACACAGAGGTAAGTATGGTTAGGAAACCTGAAACAATTCTTTTCTGTTTGGGGGGCAATCAGCTACTGCCAGGCCCCCCCAAGTGAATCCATTTGCCAACAATGAATGGGGACTTCCTCCCAAGTAGTAAAAGGATCTGTCACAGAAGTCTGGAGGCTGATGGAGCATCTAAAGGTCAAGAAAAGGGAGGAAAGAAGGCAATTCAGGGAGGGAGGTTGTTTGTTTATTTTGTAGCTCTTTAGAAAATGGGTTCTCCCATGTTATAAAAGGGAAACAGAAGGCATTGCGAGGTGAAAGTCTTCTGCTTAATCCACAAGCCGGAGACAAGCCTCAGGGGACTGCTTTCCATGCTGATGGGCCCACGGTGGCTCAGATGCCCACAGACTGCGAAGTGCCGGGCCAGTTGTTTAGCTTCTGAGGCACGAGCTCTAATCTCATGTTCACTTCTGTCTCTTACCAACGAAGGATTGTACAAAGAGCTTTCAGTCTACCTTTTCTCTTATCTGCTGAAGGTTTGGAAGCAGGCCGGAGGAGGAGGAGGAGGAGGAGGAGGAGGAGGAGGAGGAGGGCTGAGATGGAAACTCGGAAACTCGCTCCTAGGCCCACTGTCTTGGGACATCCTCATCTACCGGCCATAGGAGGCAATAATTCCCTTGCTATGAGCGGTGAGGTCAGCTCTAGTCGTGATGGCAGTCAGGCTAGGCATGACAAAAGTTAACAGAGAGTATTATAAAATATTGCCAACACTCAGAAAGTTAGAATACATAATAAATACTCCTGTATTCACCTACTGTTACCGCGTTTCTAATACTGAGCCACACTTGCTTCAAATCTTACTCTTTAAGCAACGCAACAGCTCAGATACTGTTGATGCAGTCTGATTCCATTTCCTTGTCTCTCCTCATGACCTTAGCGGTCACCACGACCCTGAATTTAGTATGTATTATTCTCACCCTTTCACTACATTTGTTTAAATCCGTGAGCACAATACAGTATGGTTTTATAGGTCTGAACTTTATAAAAATAGCACAATATTGAATGTATTGCTTTGAAACTAATTTTTTATGACCAGCATTCTGTTTCTGAGATTTGTCCGTGTTGATAGATATAGCTGCACTTCATTCATTTTGACTACGTGTTTCATTATGTAAAGACAGCACATATAGGCTGGACATCATAAACAATGAAGCAACTAATACTCCCCTGCACTCACCTGCTGCAGGAGAGCTCAGGTTTCTCTGGGTGACTGTAGAAATCTCCAAAGTGATTGTATTGTGTCAATTTTTACCTCCACGCTCTACGCCACCCTGCACCCGATGCCAGTGGATGGGAGCTCCTCCTGATTCTCATCCTTAGATACTTGGCATTGCCAGACTTTAAAATTTTTGCCAGCCAGATGGCTGTGAAATGGCATCTCATTGTTACTTTAATCTGCTTTTCCCCGATTACTAAGAAACCAACATCTTGGTATAGGCTTTTGTCCATTTGGGTTTTCTTTTCTATAAAGTGATGACGTTTTTCACATCTATGGATTAAGTTCTTATAAAGTACATGGCTGGTGCTCTTCATAGTTGCCCCTTCTGTATTTCTTATTATAACCCACGAAAAACAACTAAGTAAACCAACAACACGGAGTCATAGCTATTAGCTGATAGCCTGAATATTTGTAATAAACACCTAGATCAGTGCGTTTCTAAATGGGATCACTCATCAATCATGTAAACCGCTATACGTTATTCCACTGTGTTTGCCCACAACACACTGGGTCCAAATTAGACATGGGATCAATTGAAATGCATCATTCTTTTAAAAATGAAATCGAACATAATAGAAAATATAGGAATGCATCACACATATACCATGTGAAACTTTTATTTGAAGTATAAATGTTTTCGTGTGCTGCAATAATGAAGGTTTTTTTCTTTCTTTCTTTTCCTTTTTTTTTTTTTAGGCTTCATGCCCAGCGCAGAGCCTAACACGGGGCTTGAATTCACGACCTTGAGATCAAGACCTGAGCAAGAGTCGATGCTTAACTGACTGAGCCACCCAGGAGCCCCTCAAAGGTATTTCTAACTGCAAGTTGTGGTCAAAAAGTTTTGGAAGCCACTGTCCAAGTTAGCCCCTGGCTCCATTCTTCCTCTTGCCTGAAGTACAGACTGTTGCCAAATTAATCTGATTAACTCACTGGTTTCCCCATGCCACTTCCTTGCTCAAAACCTTCAAATTTCAAAAGCTTAAGCTCAATGTCAGTCCCTCAGCATGGCACTCAGAGTACTGACAGTGGGGCCCCAACTGCCATCAACGAAGCCTCTACCCAAATCACTACTTGCTAAACCCAAGCTGGTCTCCTGACCGTCCACCCCAAATACTCTTGATGCATTCCGTCTCCACACACCTTTTCCACACTATTCTTCTAATGTGGACCCCTCGCCCCCCACTGTAACAAATCACATCCTCTGAAATCTTTCTTGACAATGCCACACCAACATTTATTGGCTGTCATTCCTATGAATCCCGGGCACTTTCCAGACACTGGCTGACGATAAGTATCGATTCTTACAGCCTTCTGACTGTCCACCAGTATTAAGTATCAGCACAGGCCCTAGTACATTATAAATGTTCAATGAGCATTAAATCAACAAAAATTTTATTGAGCATTATCTGTGTGCAACATGTTATACTGGGTCCTGTTTAATGGACTAGCTACCAAAATAGTGGGTTCGGGGAAGCAACAGCTTAACTGCCAACTCCAAAGCCACTTCAACACATGTACGTCAAGAGTGTAACACAGAAGAAAACATCTTTGATGAAGAAGCTGTGGGATTCAAGATACTTGCCTCTTTCCAACTACTCCCAAATCTGGAAAGAGCCCCTTCCCCTCTCATTACAAACAGCTGGAACAAGAGTGAGATGTTTTACATTTGTGCCCAAAGCAATGTCAAATAGAGGGTCTCACAGGCTCTTCAAGGGGGTCCCTGCCTTCTGGGCATGACCATGCTCGGTATAGAAGAAAAAGCCTGGGGGGAGTCTGCCCTGTCCGAAGTGAGTGGGAGGGCCACCCAAGGCGGGGAGGCCTCAGAGTACCACAAAGCTGACATGGTCCAGAACACCTGGAGGTCTGCAGGACACAGGACTTCCTCTTCACTTTACATGTGAAAACTGACAACTTCCTGTAATTCACTACCAACCTGGTAGTGTTCATACAGACCAGCAAAGTAAAATAGCATCCTTTGGGACCCAATCAGCTTGGGAATGGTCTTCCACTTTTCAAGCACTGAGAATACTCAGATTTTAGTTCTAGCTCTCCCAGGTACTCCGTGAGTGAATTCTAATAACTTGTCAAAGGGAGATAATAAGACCCGAACTGCATACTGCCAAGGGTAGATGTGAGGACGAAATCAGATAATGGATGGGAAGGTAACTTGAAAAGGTAAAAGCACTATACGAATGCATGATAGCAAGAGTAATACTAGAGGGAAAAGAGATTCATGTTTGAAACAGAATGGATGGTTCAGACTAACCCAGCAGTTTACCTTCTTTCCTTTATAGTCCATTAACTTCATTTAACAATTACTGACTAGGTACTTACTATGTGCAAACAGTGCGCATACACAAACGTGAAGAACTTGTAGATCCTGCCGCCACGGAGTCTGTGTGGGAGAGGAACACGTTTTTGGTCCCTGGAAGGATGTGGAAGTGCTACAGGAGTTCTATGCAAGTTCGGAAGAGGATAGTTTGGGGAGAGGGTGGAGAGGAGAGGGGAGAGAACAATCAGAGACAGCCTCAGGGAGGCGCTGAGGCCATTCTTCCCTCTTTGATTTAACAACAGCACGCTTAGAGGCTCTTCATTTGAGGAAGTGGCTTATAGGTTCTGCACATTTTTATCTGAAAACTTTTCCTGAGCTGAGGCAAGCCAGGAAATGGAAAAAAAAAAGTGCTCATTCATACTTTCAGTAAACATGCACTGATTGCTGGGAATACTACTAGGGATATAGTGATGACCAAGCCACAGTCCCTTTCTCAGTAACTTGCAGACTAGGGGGTCACTGACAAGTAAACCAACGATTCAAGTCCAGATGCTAATGAGGGTCAGAGCAAGGGGACCCGGCTCAGTTTAGTGGGGTGTGGGGGCCTGTTCAGGGGAGACCCTCAGAAGAGGCAAAGCCTGCCCTTATTCTGGAAGAATGAGTGCACCTTGGCCTGGTGGATGAGGCGGCGAGGGGTGGGAGCAAAGGGCATTGCAGCAGAGGAACAATGCATATAGAGGGGAAGAGGCACGAGAGGCCAGGGAAAGCTGAGACACAGGAGTAACGTGGACAGCCAGATCCAGAAAGGCCTTGTAGGTTACGGCCCAGAGTCAGGCCTTTATCCTGAAGATGATGGGGAGGGCATATACGGTGAGAACATGGTGGGTGGGGGGACAGGTCCCAAGGAATACCAATATTTAAGGGGCAGACAGAGGTAAAAGAGCCCAGAAGAGTCAGAAAACAATCATATTTGCATAGTCTCCATTTTTTTCACAACAGGCTTGGGTGGCAGCGTCAGCTTGGATTATCCATTCCATGTCAGAGGTGGAGAAAACAAGACAGAGGAAGGTTAAATGCCTGACCAGGCCACACTGTGAAGGAGGGAACCAGAACCTGAACTCAGCCCTCTACCTCCCAGCCACATTTATCTGCACTGACTCTAATTTCCTTCATTCTGAGTCAAACCTCTGGATCCCTAGTATAGGAAGATTTCCTCCAGGACTACTTTTTCCCTTGACATTGAACCCAAAGAGCATCAAGGCATGTGGTTCCAGGGAAGGCTATAACCCCTGAAGACAGCGAAGCCAGGTAAATAAGCCAGATTCTTCTTAATTCTGTTGAATTCTCCCTCCATACAATAATAAAGACACATACACATAAGAAGAGAGAGGAGACCAGCGGAAGGAGAGGAGAGGGAAGCACCTGACGTAAGCCCAAATGGTGAATCAGTGATCTGACATATGAACATAAAATGCCTCCTTCCTTGCAGGGCACACCACTGGACAGCCTGGCTTAAAGACACGTGGGTGGTCAGTGGGTGAATGCATGGGTAGATGAACAGGAAGGCAGCAGGTACCCACAAAACAAACGGGGTGGGCGGGCTGCATGCACAGAGGAAGCGGGGAACAAAGACCTCTTACTCTTCATGCAAAATCCACAGTGTGCAAAGGGCATCAATATTGGACATTTCTCACTGTGACATTTTGAAAGCCTGGCCTAGCCCAGAACAATGGTTACCCTCTGGGGACCAGGGGCTGAGTGCCCCTAGGCCTTATTCAGTGATGGCTTGGCATACCCCATGTGCTTGGTGAACTCGACCTTGGGCATCAGCCTCCCATGATGGCTCTACGTCACTCTGGTCTCTTCCCCCACTGAGAATTCCAGTCTTGGATGAATGGATGGATTCATTCTGGGAGCAGGAAAACCACTCCAGGAGTGAATCAGAAGGACCCAGCCCTGGTCCCTTTGCCAGCCATTGAGCCAGGAACTGAGTGTGATTGTGTGCCCAGGCGCCGGTGCTGTTCCCCTCTCAGGGAGATAGGGTCAGGGTCCACGTAAGAGATGACGTAGTCGCCCTCTAAAGAAGAAGAAAAAGGAATCTCAGCTTTGAGGGACAAAGCCGCCCTTTTGGTTCTGACCCTCAGTCCAAGGAGGTGCCAAGCTGCACATGTACTAATAAGTTAATTCTACAGGATAAAAATCGCAGCTTTTGCTGAACAGTTAGTTGTCAATTTCAATTCTCTGCAGCCTGACAGACCTCAGGAAATAGGCTACTACTTTTTCAGAAAAAAGCTTCTTCAAGACGGGTGGGAACAGCACGCCTCAGATCACCAAGAGAATATTCTACTCTGGTCTGGGCTCTGTTCTCCTCCCGATTTGTGAAGAAAAGGTCAATTTATTTTTAAATTTGTAAATGCCAATGTAAGCAATAAAAAGCATCTGAACTTCCTGCTTTCTTACCTTGAAAAATTAAGCAAGAGAACTCCAACGATTCAAGGTGCAGCAGGCAAGAGGACATCTGTATCACGAGGCTGGGAGACCCAGGCTGACATTTTAAGGAAGTAATTCCTCTAGGAAAGGGAACTGAAGGATTGCCACTTTGCCCATTGTTAACTAGGTTATAACAAGATGGGAAAGTTAGCTAACTTTCAAGGCTCTAGCCCCGTATCGGCCTCCTGGAGCTAAGGTGGAGGGAAAAGGAGCAGTTCCTACCGGGGCTTATTAGGGCACTGCTCCAGGCTGCCCTCGTGTGCAGGCACCACCTGTCTAACGTTTGTCCATCAATCTTTGTCTAAGAAACAGGAGGGAGGAGGGGACAGAAATGGTTTAAATTTTGTATTACAGAATTGTCCTGAACACTGACTGACATTAGCTGCTTGTCGCCAGAGCTTAGTCTCCACTAATGGTCAAATGTGAGCCCGTTAAGAGCCTTCCTGAAGGATACTCTACTATCTTCATTCGTTCATGACTAGTTATCACACATTTACTTTGTGTAAAGAAACAGCTAGACTATGAGGACAGAGTGGCAAACATGTTCCCGATGCTAATGGACCTTGGATTCCAAAAGGTTTGATTCATCTTGTACATCCCCGGGGGGTGGGGGTGGGGGGGTGGGGTCAATGTATTCAGACAAGCAAACTACGGCTGGATCCTCTGAGGTTTCGCATTATGGATATGCAGGTCCTTGGGCCTGAAGGTAAGGCCCTTTGGGCAAACCGAGTCTTACAAAATAAATCAACCATTAAATATTATGAAGTATCTACCATGAACCTAGCACATATAGCAACGTACCTTCCAACTCTGGAGTCGTGACTCTACATCTCTGAGACTCCTAGCATCTTTTCTCATGGCCTGCTAGTCCCCATAATGTTTAAGCTTACCAACCGCTATTTTCAAGAGAAAGCAGTGAGTGGGTAATGGCCCTGGAAATGATTAAAACTAGTCCAAACCCACACTGGGAGTGTGGGTGTGGGTGTTCAATTCTGGACCTTTCCAAAAGAGAAGCAAGTTTTGTCCTTTGAAGACTGTTAAGTGGTGCAAAGGCTAGTCATCTGAAAGCGAGTGGCTGTTTGATCAGTGAACTGGGCCCAGACTGCCAGCGAGGGCTACAGCTCTGGGCCGCGGGAGCGGTGAAAAGATGCCCACAGGGAGAAAGAAGGCATTTACTCCACCTCAGCGGATATTTACAAGAGGAGGAGACGGGAAAGTTCCTCACTTCAAGCAGCTGGGAGAAGACGGGACGAGCTTGGAAGAGAAAGAGTCAGGAAACAGACGCAGGATTCCAGGCCAAGGAGATCCCCCGCCCCATATCCCGGTGAGTCCTGCCGACAGACGGAGCCTCCGGGAAAGCACCGGAGGAAGGGCCCTCGAACGACCCTGGGTGGAGGGTCCGTGTGGGCAAGGCAGGCAGCGGGGGCGAAGGGACTCAGGTGGGCGCGGGCAAGGCGCACGGCGGGCCTGGGGCTCCAGCGGCTGTGCTGTCCCGGCCTCACTCACCAGCTCATGGTCCTGAACCTGGCCCTGCTGCCGGGGTCCTCGGCCGCTACAGGGTCCTCAGGGATCACTTCCGGATTCAGCCAGTCTCCAGGAAGTGACGTGAACCCCGCCCACTGTGCCCGGAAGAGGCGGGGGTGGGCGGGGCTCGGGGAGTTAACCCTTCCGCGGCGGCGGGCGTCCCGCGCACTTGCCCCGGCCCGCGACCTGGGGTATTGCCTCACGGGGCTTGGGGTTCAGCCTGTGCCGGCGGCGTGGGAACCCCCGGGTGCGTTTTCTGCCTGAGACACTGGCTTGTAAAATTCTCATTCGCTTACTACACGTGCCTCTTAACCTTGTTATTGCCTCAGTTTTTCTGTCTGTAAAGAGATTTCTAATCCAGAGACAGTAGCAGTATTTGTTGATGGGAGAAGGAGCCATGGGGTCATCTGAAGTCTGGGGAGACTTACATTCACTGTATGGTCTTTAATATCTTTTAAATTTTGTACCCTGCACATGCCTTACCTGTTACAAAGAAACAAATGGATCTATTCCCTTCTGTGAGATGGCATAGGGCTCTGAATATAAATAGGTGCTTTTCAGGTTGGAAATGTTCTGTAGCTTTAACCAACAAAAGAGAAAAAAGAGTAAGGATTGCTCCATGTCTCCCAGTCCTTCCCTCTCCCCCCCTCTACAGAACCCGGATGATGTGAATGGTCCCATTCTTTTTACTTGGTCATTTAACAAATATTCACTGAGCTCCTGCAATGTGCCAGGCACTGTGTTAACCTAAAGGATACAACCATGAAAAAGAAGTAAGGATCTTGCCCTTATTCTCTCCCAGAGCTACGTACCTAGAGAGAGAAGTAACTGGCAACTAAGTAATAACATAGGTTGGAAAAGGACAGGGCACTGTGGCTGCCTATAAGGGGCTCCTGCAAGCTGCCCATGGGTTTTAGTGAAGGCTTCTAGGAGACACCAATGTGTAATCCAAGTCCTGAAGGCTCATCAGGCTAGGTAGGTTAATCCTAGATGAGGGCTGGAGAGGGTCCAGGCAGAGGAAACCTGTCTTAGCTGAGAAGGGGACTGAGTTCCAGGTAAACGGCTCACTTTGGGTCTCCCAAAGTCAGAATCCAGGTCCTTAGTGCCTCAGAAGCTGCCTGGGGTCCAGGGCCATGTTGGCCTCCTCACCCCTAAGAACCTCTCTGCATTAGAAGAGAGGAGCAGGCAGTGAGGCCTGTACAGGTTAACTGCTGGGCCCACAAGGGCCTTCTCTTTGAGAATTCTCTTCCTTCAAATGGATCTTAAGTGTTTTAGGGTCATTTGGAGAGCAGCTAAGTCATTGAACAGAAGACATGTGTTACTTGTCCTGACTTCCCAGGGCAGAGTGGACGGCTTGGTCAGGAGGAGTAGGGGGCTCAGAGGATCGTCCACAAGAGACAGTCTCTCATTTGTGTTTCCTGTTTCCATCTTTGAGGGTCTAGAGTTTGACTCAACAGAGGTTTTCCAGCCAAGTGTGTTACACAGATCGGCTTCATCACCATGTTCTTCCTCAGGAAACAGGCCAAAATGAGCACTAGAGAAGGCTTGAAGAATAAAGATGAGGAGAAGTCACCAAAAGGCAGCCAGGGCACAGAGTGGGCAAAGGGAGGGACAGTCCCTGCTGCTGTGTACAAGGTGTGGTGGATGCTGTGGTTTAGGAACCATCTGACATTCTAACACCTGCAGATGGCTCTCCGACCTGCTTCTTCCTTTCCCCACACTCTGTATCCCTTAGTTATTGTCCCAGAGTGTTCAATAATTTCTAAAAGTATTAGCCTAGGCAACCACCATGTCCCAGGGGAAGTCTGTTTCAAGGCTGTGGGTAGGAGACACATCCTATGGGACAAGAATGATGAGTTCTGGATTAAGAGTCTGAAGCATCCCTGGGTTCTAGTTCCGTCTTTGACACTAGGACTGACCTCAGGAAATCACATCCTCTCTCTGGGCCTTGACCCCCTTGTCTAGAAGATGAGTGGTTGGATATCACCTAAGTTGCCAACACTCTGAGGTTTTAAGTTGACTGTCTTGTTGACTGAAGAAGCCCTCAGGAAATAGGAAAATGGGGAAAGCCTGTGGGGTGGGGCCTGCACAGAGAAGCAAGCTGAGAGAAGTGAGCAGCTCTGAGGAATCAGTGACATCTTGGGAGGAAGCCAAACACGAATCTTCTGGAAGGGAAGGATTCAGCTTGCGGCCAAGCTAGGGCTGCTTACCTCCAATCCCTGCTATTTAATGTGGCCTGCAGGACCTCGGAGGGTACTGGAAAGGATGCTGGCCTCCTAGGAGTCTGTCAGGAAAGTGCCCCTGCTCTGAGTTCTCATCTGTGATTCATTTGCTCAGCCTGAATGAGGTGTGCCAGGCTGAGGATGGATGGCCAGGTCCCCTGCTGCCCTGTGGACCCACAAGCTTCCCTCCATGAGCATGACTTGCCATGTGGCATTGATCCCTGGGCAGCTGAACAGCAGGAAGCACAAACACCTCCCACTGCCCTAGAAAACTCAGCTGCAGGGTCTCCAGACCCAGGGGTGGGAGCTATGTCCTCTTCAGAACCAAAGAGCAGCACCACACAGGCTGATCCTGCCCCTTCAGGGGAGGGGTGGAAAAGGAGCAAATTCAGTGTCTATGTGGAAGCTGAGAGTGGAGGATCTTGGGTAGAAGTGGATGCTTCTGGCTGCAAGCCTGGTGAACACGGCTTCCTCCCCCAGAGTCTGAGCCTGAAGTTCAAAGAGTATTCAGGTGGCAAAGATCTGCCTGGGCAGACAAAGTTGTGCACCAGAGGGAAAGCAGCCAGAGAACCAGCTGTGCCACCACACCCCTTCCTTCTTGGAGCATTTCATTCAGAAATTGGTAAGCAGCACCCCCCCCCCCGCCCCCACTGACCCTCCTCTCTGGGCTTGTCGTATATGCCCTCCGCACACAGAGGTCTAGGCCTGACTCTTTGATTATCTCACCACGCCAGTCTCTAATTAGCTAAGAGCAAGGATTCCAGAACTGGAGCCGGGCCATTAGGGGTTTCATCACAACATAAGGGCTGAGATTCAAGGGGCTGACTGGTAAGGGGCTAAATTGGTGGGCTGAGCCCCCTTGCAGCCCCAAAGTCTTTGGTGCCCAGGAGGCTCCTGCAGCATAAATTAATGACTGAGACCCTCAGGTTTCTATATGTCTTCACTACCCACTTGGCTCTGTATCTGCTCAGCGAGATGCCTCAGAACAAGAGTTCCTTGGGCAGCCATGGGCCAAGGACATGGCAGAGGAGCAAGGGTGGAGGAAGATGGAAGCTATGAGGGTAAGAGTTTCCAGTGGTGGGAAGCACACCTCAGTGGCTCAAAGGTCATGATAGAGTGGCAAGTCAGAGGCTGCGCTAGCTAAGCAGTCAGGACCAGGAATAACTGTCTGGACCCTGGCTCTGTCTCCACGTAGCTTGAGGGAGTCTCTTCCCCCCTTGGGGGGCATCTCATCTTTCTTGACTGTAATATGAAGAGTCCAGGTTAGATCTGGGATGGCAAATGGGTGCCATCCCACTTGCCAGCTCCAATTGCTGGTTACCGGCTGCCTGGAGTGCCATACTGAGGCTTCTGGGGAGTCTGCCATTGGCGGGGAAGTTCTGTGATTGATTAGCAATGTCTGCTTTGGGTGACTAAGAAGGTGCATTCCACTTTATTATTTTGTTGTTGTTACTGTTTTTATTATGAGCTAATAATTGAGCTCTCACGATGTGAGTGAGTGGTTCTGTTTTAGTTGTTTACAACAACCCTGTGAAGTAGGTACTATTACTGTGATCAACACAGAGCACAGCTGGTAAGTAGGGAAATGGAATTCTGACCCAAGCAACCTGGCCCTGAGCCTTATGCTCTTCCCCACGGTGGTACATCACCTGTCACTGGTGATTCCTCAAGTTCCTACCACTTCTGACAACCTATAGTTCTGTCAAGGCCAAGTGGGAGGGAGCAGCAGACGCCTGCAGATAGGAGAAACACAAATGGAATGGTGGGGTTGGGGCTGGAGGGCAGGCTCACAGGGGACCAGGCACCTAACAAGGGACTGGCGCTCGGCCTCATCCTGGGCGCTTTTATATGCTTCCTCCAGCTTGGCAAGCTGAGGACCAGCAGGTGGCAGCACCTGGCAGGGTGAGTGAGAGCAGAGGGCAGATCCTGACTTGGCACGGAAGTCCTTCAGGGATCAGACAGCCCAGATGTCGAGGAAAGCAAGGACAAAGGAGGGTGTGCAGGAAGGCTATCCAAGGGCCAGGAGGAAGAAAGCCCGAGCCTCAGACCCACAGGGAGCTCCCATGGCCAATGCTTTAGTTCCACCCGCAGCGTGAGCCTCTCAGCTTGCATTTCATGGTGCCTGCTGTGGGCTTTTTTTTTCCTCCACTCTGGGAGAATGACTAACTTTAAGGACTAAAAAAAAAAGTGTTTTGATTACACTGCCTTTTTACCAACTGGGAGCATTAGTCACCGTGGATTGCTGCAGATAACGGGGAAGGCGAGCAGCATCCCCCTCCTCCCCCTCCTTCTCCCTGATTAGCTCACAGAAGCCAAGGAGGAGACATGAGTGAGAAAGAGTGCACCCAGCAGGGGAAACAGTGCCCCTGGACAACACGTGTCCCAGGCATCATTCCCAGGGCAGCCCCCTGATGGCTTCACCTGTAGTAGGAGGCACCCACTAGAAAGAACTGGCAGGGGGAGCATTGAGCCCATGCTCCCCGGGGTCTGAGTTGGCTCCAGGTGGCTGTTCCTCCAGGTGGGTCCAGGGTACACCTGGAAGGGGGAAGACAGAGGGAAGTCACTGGAGACATAGCCCCTGAGGTGGGGCATTGGTGGCTGAGGAGGATGAGGGAGCCCATGATGGCTGTGACACAGGGCTGGGGCCCAGGCTGTGGTGGGGCTAGACAGTTGCTGCCTAGGGCTGGGGCCTCAGAGCTCAGCCTGGGGTTGAGCAGTTCCTGCAGGTGGGGACAGTCCCACTTTCCATGCCCCAGACTCCAGCATCCTCCCTTCCTCTCCATCCTCAAGGCGGCAGTATCGGGCACCTTGCATGGCCTTCTTTGCTCCTGCCTTGGTGCCGATGGGGCAGAGGAGCCAAAGCGCTCCCCGGTCTGTCCTGTTGTCCTGGTGCCAGCGATGGGAGCTCTGCACCTCTCTGGGGAAGGCACTAAGGCAGGCAGGGTTGAAGCTGGGCCGTATGAGGGACAGGACGGCCCTGCGAATCCTGTTCTTTTTGGCTCAGCCCTTTGGCCCATTCTCCCCACCTGGGAAGAAGGAATTTGTCTGAATGTCCCTTCAACTGGCCAGCCACTCATGGATATCCATGTAAAGAGTCCCAAAGATGAGGACAGATAACCTTTGGATTATATTAGTAAAGGAGAAGAAACCATTTTATTTCTACATTTCCCAAGATCAAAGCTACTTCATCTTGATTTTGCTGTTGCCGATTCTCTTAAAAAACCAAAATGTCCCCTGGTGCTGGGTGTTCTATGACCGCGAGGAGCTTATATGGCATCACCTCAGAGCAGACGGGGTTGCAAGAAGGAGAAGTCCCGAGGGAGGTCCCTCTCACTCCCGTGGAGGATGTCCAGGCACTGGGGTTGCTGTGTGGGTTGTCCCATCAGCCCTGGCATGTCTTTTCCGAGTGTGGCAAAGTTGGCTTCCTCATGTTCCCCACCCCCATTCTCTGCTCTTTGCAGTTCTCCATAATAATAACCATCATTGTGGAGTGTTACTGGTGCTGGGTGAAGCATGTGACATGTGTTCAATAATATTCTCTCTTTTTTTTTTTAAGATTTTATTTTAGAGAATCTCCATACCCAGCGTGGGTCTCAAACTCACAACACCAAGATCAAGAGTCACCACGCTTTACCGACTGAGCTAGCCAGGTGCCCTAAGATAACGTATTCTTCATAGTAACTTGATGAGGCAGCTCCTCTGAGGATCCTTTTTATAGATGAGGAAACCAAGGCTGAACGAATTGCCCAAGGTCGTAGAGTTGGCCAAGTGACAATGACAGGTGTTTAAAACCAGGTTATGTAAACTGCCTTGGAGTAGAAAAGAAAGTAGCAAAGTGGGGGGTCAGTGGGGGGAGCTGGCATTTATAGGAGACTCACTCACATACCATCTCATTAACCCTTGCTGTCTCCCTAAAGAAGGACAATGAACTTGTTGGTCTTGGTCACAGGAGAGCCTGGGATGGTCAAACAGAAGTCCTTCTTGCTGCAAAGCCCGTACTCCGGCTGTGGTACCGCCCAGAGGTCGGCTTGCAGCCAGGAAGGGTGCCCAATGATATCAGACCAGTACAGGGAGGACAGGCTTTGAGCTGATTGTGGGTGATACAGTAGCCTTAGGACTTTTGTCCCCTGGCTGGGATAGCCCTCCACCCTCGGCCAAAGCCACAGGGTGCTCCAGGTGAGCACAGACCCCAGGAGAGCATGGCTTGCCTAGGGAATCCTTGCAGATCCCACATGCGGTGAGAGCAGATCTAGGGAGTGGGGAGGACTGCCCTAGCCTGACCTTGTTCCAGGCCTGGCTGCCCAGTGTCCGCCCCCTGCTGCTGCGGCCGAGACAGCCCCCAGACACCGGCAGGGCAGGTGGCAATTATCCCTGGGCACTGATTACACTGTGGGGCCAGCCAAAGCCCCAAATAGCCCAGCAGCTCAGCCTGGCACAGGGAGTGGAGAGGGGGGAGGAGAAGGGTCCTGCTGGAGAAGATCGGGCGGGACCAAAGGGGTGCATGGGGAGGATGTGTTTGGAAGGACCGTGGGGGTAGAGAGGGCATCACATCAGGGGTTCTGCCTTTTGGGCAGTCGAGGACACTCAAAGAAAGAGATGAGGTCTTCACTGTAGCAGGCCAAGCCAGAGAAGCGGGTCAGTGGATGGGGCGGACACCACTACTCTAGCCTTTCAGAGAGTACATCTGCAGTGAGAAGGTGGTGCCCAGCAAGAAGGGTCATGTAGAAAGGGTCTCATTGCCCTGCAAGAGGAACCAGCGGTGCCACTGAGGTCAGGCCAGTGTACCTCCAGTCCTAGCCTGCTCTATCTCTGGACCGATCAGGAAAGAATTCTTAAAGAAGGCTCGCAGTGCCCAGGAAGAGAGGCTAAGGGTGGGTGTGGAGCATGCGGGGGCTCGGGGGGGGGGGCACAGACTCCCCCTGCCTCAGAGGGCCAGGCCAAGGTCTCGGTGCTGCCCAGGCATTAGCCCCTCTTCCAACCTCTTCCCCTGCCTTGGAGGACATTGTAACCACCCCCACCCCCACCCCCCAGGACCCCAGGGCCCTTCCCTCAGGGCAGTCTTCAAGCAGTAACAAAGGCAAGCAGCAGTGGACTTTGGAGACTGGAACCCTGGGGGGCGGGGCGGCCCTGAGCCCTTGGGATGGGGTGCCTGGCGAAAGTTGTCAGGGCAAGGAGCCCTGGCTTCTCGCCCCTTCATTTCTAACTGCTCTCCCCACTGCCACATATCTGAGGTGTTAGGGAGGCTTGAGACCTGTGGGGCCCGTGCCTCCACAGCACAGGCTGGGGGAGGTAGCCATGGGGAGCGGGCTGGGCCTCAAGGCACTCAGGTGCAATGAGCGGCAGGTTCCTTTGCGGGCCTCTCTGATCCACCACCCCAACCTGGATCTGGCGTCTTTAGAGGCTTGCTTCTTGGAGGCATTCAGCCTGAACGCTTCGAACGGCTGAATGGGAGGAGGCGCTGGATGGAAACAAAATGGACAAAGAGAAATATACCCCCAGCCGTGCATACCGTTTTCCTTCTTGTTTAAGGATAGATTCTCTTGTGTTGACCCCCTCCTCCACTTTGAGAGTCTGCAACCACTGTGATTTCCCCTCCAGTCAGCCAAGGGAGGGGGCTGAGCTGCTGGTCCCTCCCCCACACGCAGAAGCTATAGCTGAGGGCAAACCAGGGCAGAGTTGTTCCCGGTATTTGCCAACTCCGGGACCAGGCAGGGCAAAAAGCTGGTGTCCCGGAGGTCTCTGCCTGAGACACTCACAGGGATCCACGGTGCCCAGTGTCTGCGCGCCCGCCCTCCCCACCGTGGGACCTGGCGCCCCTCTGGCAGCACCTGCTTGAAAGCCACCTGTGAGTTCTCCGGACCTGGGTCAGAGAAGGAGACCGCCAGTGGCTCCAAACCACCTCTCCCAGCAACTCTGCTCATCCAAATAAGATAGGGAAAAGGCAGTGGGAGGAAATGATAGTTTCATGGTTATTTTCAGAAAGGAAACAAAAAAAAAATGCAAACAGGAGCACACCCTGCATTTTGGTGCAAAATCTAGGAGTCTCAGGGAAAAGAACCGACAGTGCTTCCTCCTTCTTGTCCCCTCACCAGATGCTGGGAAGGGGCTGCCTGGGCTGCTTTTCCTCCTAGGGAAGGGAAAGGGGTGAGAGGCTTAGGGAGCGGACCACAGAGACCCTTCCCACAAAGGCAGGCTGGGCAACTGGAGAGCTGGGAAATTCTGGAGCTGAGGCTTGTAACGCACAGTGGCTTGTGTAGGATTGGTGGGCCGGGAGGGTGTGTTCCAGGAGCATAGCACAGAAAGAGAACGGAGAGGGGGAGGGGAAGCTGGGGAGCCTGGGCTGTGGGAGAATTGAGCGGGGGCTGCGTGTGTTTGTGCAGGGGGCACACACACAGATGGGGGGGGGCTGTGCAAGCTGGGCCACACCCAGAGGGGACTGCCCAGGGCCCCACCGGCACCAGAAGGCTGTGCCTTCCTGTCCCCAGGGGGAAACTGGGCTGTGCTCTGTATCCTCTAGGTTTCCTGGCTAATGTGGGGAGGGTGCAGAGGGAAGCGGTGACCTGACTCTCTGGGAGCTTTTTCTCAGGGGTTTTGTTGGACTTGTTTGCAGACCTTTACAGGACAGCCCGCAGAGGCCCGAAGGTAGGAGGATGGGGACGGGAGAGAGGTAGGAGCCGAGGACAGCTGGTACACGGGGAAGAGGGGCATGGTGAACTAAGAATCCCATGCGGTGGCAGATGAGGTGTTCTAGAGCAAGGGTGAGAAAGAGCTGAGGGTGAGCAGACCTAAGAAAACTGGAAGGAGGCCTCAGGAAGGCAGCTGGCCCGGTGTCCCGTCTGAGGCGGGAGCAGTGTTACTATTCCCATCTTATGGAAGTGTCAGCCGAGGCCCAGAGAGGTTAGTCGCCGAGTCCAAGTTTCCATGACTAGCCAGAGAAGGAGCTGGGGTGGAGAGATGGGCGGGAAGCAAACTCAGGGCATCTGTTGGGTGGTGTAGTTGGTGATGGGGGGGACTATAGTGCTGAGGACATAGGAGTGCCCACCAGGCACTGTTCCAGGGAAGACAAAGTCAGGCCAAATACCAGGAAAATCCTGGTCCCAAGAGGCCTGTGGGGAACTCGGAGGCTCCCCACATGGAAGCGATGAAGCCTTCCCTCCCAGCTTGCTAAACCAGACCAAGCCCTGGGACCTGGAAGGGTTGGGGAGGAGATGGAGGTAATGACTCAACCCATCCGACACAGGCTTGACCTAGGGGTGGTTGGGTAACCCAGCAGACGCTCCAATGTGGGGAGGGATGGAATAAATGGGTGATGCTCAAGATAAAGGAGAGAAGGCAGCTGGCAGGGAGGGGGCCGGTGGTTCCGGGCAGCCTGCTTGGGAGGAGGATGGGGGGAAGCGCGCTCGGATTTTGGGGATGGGAGGAATGAATGAGGTTTCAGGACATCTTGGGAGGCCTCTCCTGAGATGAGGCCCCTGTAGGAGAGGCAGAGGCTCTTGGGGGCTAATATCCCCAAACAGAGGATGCCTAGAAGTAAGAATTCCCAGGGTGGAGGCCTAAAGGCAGAACTCTGAGTTCTCCACAATCCCGCAGTTCCCTCCCCAGGGCAGTGGCTCTGTTCAGGAGCCAGCCACCCTCTGGCGCCTTCCAGTCCATGGACCCGGGGCTGATCCGTGCACCACAGGCCACAGGTCCCAGACCAGGGGACCTCACTAAATGGCATCTTATACATATTTGGCTTAGGCCAGGAAGCCAGTATGGATGGAAAGAGGTCAGAGCTTCTGAGCAGCGGCAGGTAGGACCAAGTTTGGGCCCAGGTGGAGAGACCTTTTCCTTGTCCTGCCCCTGCTGGGCTGGGGCTCATCCCCCAGCTATGAGGTGGAGGGGTGGGTCTTGTGTGCACAAGGTCCTGGGACCTCCAAGGTCCCAGGTCCCAAGGTCCCATCCAAGCTTGAAGAGCCATATGGATTCGCCCCTAGCACCACTCACTTTTCTGATGGGAACTTTAAGACCCAGAGGGGGACTGTGGCTTTGCAAACATCATATAGCTTTGTCCAAATATCAAAGTCAAGATCAGGAGCCATGGACTGGTACCATGGTACCATGCACCATGGTACTCCTGGTGCAGTGCAGGATTACCATATAGGAGTCCCAGAGATGTACAACTGTTTGATGATATGCATTCTCATTGGAGGAAGATTTCAGACCCAGAAGGTACGGTTTCTAACAGTGCGGCAGGGATCATTTCTGGGCTTGTCACCTCTGACCCATCTGAACCTATATAGTTTCCTCATCTGACTTAGTAAGAAGAGTGACTTTAGTTTAGACCTGGCTCCCAGCTCTGCCTAGAATATCTGCCTGGAATATTCACCTGTGGAAGGAGAAAAGTGTTCCTCAACACTCTTCTTCAGGCTTCTGGGACAGGATAGCTCTCTTTCATAATTTTACATTGCAGCAGACCTCTCAACAGCCATGTAGAATAGGGATATTAACCCCATTCTACAGATGGGAGAACAGAGGCTTGGCCAGGTTATGAGACTGACTTGGTCATATCTCACATCTCTTGGCCTGATATGGTTAACACAGAGAGAAAAGCGATGCTGGGGCCAAAGCTAGAGCTTTGGTCTTTTGGCTGAGAGGTCTGAGCTCTCCAGTGACTAGCAAAGGAGAAGGAGGTGGATGGGTTGAGGGAAGGAAAGCAGAGGTTTGTGTTTGGAATTGTGGAAGTAGGACTCTAAGTGCCCAAAGAGAAGAGGATGTGCGGTAGCCTTTCCTTGCAGCTCACCGTCTCAGGTCCTGGACTGAGGAACAGGCAGGGAGGTCAGCCAGAGGGATGTTCTGTGCAGACCAAGGAGAATCAGAAGATGGATCTCCCAACATATGCCCTCCCCCAGCCCTGGAGCAAGAAGAAGCTACCAGAATATAACACAGGGAAGTGTCATCTGGGTTGGACAACCTCCACCAAGCCAGCTGGGCATTCTCCAGAGATGCCAAGCTGCTGTGTTGCTTCCTGGGGCCCGTGGGCCACTGGGACTTTCTTTTCCTTCTCAGGGAAAGCGATAAGAGAGTGAGCAGCCCCACAGGGCACCAGGTGAGCATCCTGGGGTTGATCCACTCTACCTAGAGTCCAATGGGATAATTTACGAAGAGACCTTTGCTCAGCGCTTGGCATGTAGTGAGTGCCCAGTACCTTGGTGGTTTCATTATGATTGAGAGACACGTAAGAGGACTTTCTGAGACCCTCTGGGAAGTCTCCTTCCTCCCGACCCTTGATCTGCCAGGCTCTGATTTAGGTGTCTTTCTATCAAAGACCACCATCACAGGATATCGAAACCATCTGTTTATGTGTCTGCCTCTCCCCCGACAGAAGGGAAGACCCTCGAGGGCAGGGGCGGTGTCCTGTTCATGTTCACCTTTGTATTGCCTGCGACTCCTCCTAGCCCCATGGACAGGCACGCACCTGACTCCATACAGTTTTGCTGAATTAATGGATGAGCGAATGACATGTGAAGAAGCCCTGGATGGTGGCAAGTTGCTGGGGAAAGACAGACACTGAGGGGGGCTTTTGGAAAGACATGACATGGAAGACCAAAAAAAAGGAGGAGGGAAGAAATTTCTCTTTTCCAAATGAAATTTCTTGGACAAGTCTATAGATACAATGCCACAGCGCCAGGATTTGCAGTGAGCTCATGGTGAGGTATACAGTGGACCAAGTGATTTGGGGGCTGTCCCATCTCGTAAATTCAAGGCTTGGGGTAGGGGTGAGAATATGACCGTATTGGAGGAACCTGGCCAGCTGCCAGCTCTTTGCCAAGGCAAGAAACATGGCCAGTCCAGCCATAGATGGAGGAAGCTGGCTCCGCAGGAGCAATTTCTGAGAGCCGAGGCCCAGGGGGAGTCCCATTCTGAGACTGGGCAGCAGGAAGAGGCATCCGTCTTATTAGGGACTCAGCAGTAGGGCAAATGTCAACAGGAAGAGAAAGGGTTCTCAGGCTGGGGTTCTTGAAGGAGGCAGTTCTTTCTCTCCTTGGCCAAACCAGGGTTTAGGAATCATCACTGGCCTCTGAGAGGACATAAAAGTAAGGTTAAGAAGATCGCTGCAGGGATCGGTGCAGGGAGGGGGAGTGTTGAGGCCAGAGAGGAGAGGCAGCCTGGGCAGAGGGAGAGGGCCTGGCAGCCTCACATAGACCCTGCTTTCTCCCCTTCTTCCTGTGGCTGACCCCTTTCCTCTCTTCTTTCTAGCCACTCTGGCCCCATGCAGCTCCTTGAATAGTTCATTCAAGAATACCACCACCAGGAACTTATACTTGCTGTCCCTTCTTGCCCAGATGTCCACATGGCCACCTCTGGCACTTCCTGCATCTGTACAAAGGCCCCCTCCCAGTGAGGCCACCCTGGAACACCCTACATCTCTGTAACCCCCTCCCCAGCACTTCTCATTCCGATTGCTCTGCAGTATTTTTCCTCTATAGCACATATCACAATCCAACATACGTGTTTGTTTTTTACCTGCTTCTGCCCTGGAGAAGGGAAGCTTTGTGAATGGAAGGATTCTTTGTTCACTACTATATCCCTCAACAAATAGGTACTAAATAAATGAAGCAATCAGCAGCTTTCCATGGGACCTCCCACTGATAGTCTGAATCTGAGATCCTGGCTCTTCCTTTATCGGATGTGATCTTGGAAAAGTCACAGAACCTCTGGAGGCCTTCCCCCCCCCAACTTGTTTTTTACCTGGAAAAGAGGGTGTTAGACTCAGTGGCCTCTTAAGGTCCCTTATGACTCTACAAATGCAGGGGAACCCACCTAAGGGGATGGGATGAGGTAAGGGCCCTGATGTCCATGATTCTCTCATAGAACATCACTGCCATTAAAGCTCTGGATGGCGCTTCTGCTCCTAAACTAGGGTTGGGCAGGGGCAGTTCCATCAGCCCTGAGGCTGGAAGCTGAGAACTGGCCAGAAGGCTGAGGTCAAGGATGGATGACTAAGAACAAGCCTCAGATCCAGAGAGAGGGACAGACGGGAGGAACTGGGGCTGCTGTGTTTTATTTAAATCCCTGATAAGGATCAGGAAGCAGGCAACAGCCCAATGACACATTAATTAACTTTGCAGATGATACTGCATCAGGAAGGTGTTACATCCACCCATCTAAGTGAGAGAGACAAGAGGACCTGGGATGGGGTCAGGAGCCAGCCAGGAAATGGCAACAATGAACAGCAGCTGCGGCCGGGAGTGGACAGGACTTGTGTCCTCTGGGCGGATTGGGGTGGGGTCGAGAGGATCCATTTTCAGAATACAGATGTCCAGTGGAGGGCTGGAGTTGGAGGCGGGTGATGAAGACACGTGGGTTCCCTTGACTGTATTTGAATTTGGGTACAGACCCTTGGTGGAGACAGAGCCTTCTTTCTTGCATCTGTGTTTGGAGGATGGGGAAAGGGGACAGGATAAGGGACAAGGAAGATAAGTAACATTTGTGGAGCACCCACAATGAACCAGGCATCATACACATTGCCTCATTTGACTCTACAACAGCAAAGCTAAGACAGGAGGAAACTGAGGTTTAGAGAGACTAAGAAACTTGTCAAAGGTCACACTGTAAGCAAGTGGCAGAGTTGAGATTCAGATCTAAGATGGAGGTGGAGATTCCAAAGCGGGCTCAGGGCCCCAAGGGAAAAGCCGAGTAGCTGCTAGGTTATCACAGCACCTCTCAATTTTCAGGATGGAGACCTGAGTAAGGAACAAGTGCCTCAAAGGAGACTTTCCTTAGTGCTCTTGGGTCACACAGGCACTGGAAATTTTCTGCTTTCCTGCCTAGATGGCCTGACCTTCCTAAGCAGTGAGGAGAAGGGAACAAGGAGAAATGGAAGAACTTTAGGTACCTAGACAACCTGGAGGGGCAAAACACTGTGGAGCAGAAAGTGCTAGAACTCTTGCAGTGTGTGCTTGAGAAGAAGCCAATGTGCCTGGAGGCCCAGTTCTGTTCTGGTCACTAATCTCTCTTTGGTGGAGACAGGGACCTGATGTATCTGGGTGGGCAGCCACCCCAGAGAATACAGGTCCACAGACAAGGGTAACTTTCCCTGAGGAGGGTTGGGGTGTCCCCAGCCTCAGTACTGTCAAACAAGTCTTTTCCTCCAGGGAGTTGAAGAATGGGAGCGTTCCTAAGACTGTAACTAGGAACTCAGTGGGTAACTCAAATAGGAACTCCATTCAGCTGTTTACTGCATCAGAAAAGGCAGTCTGTTTCTGGTTAGGTCATGATGCCGCTGTGAAAGGCCAAGGTAAAGATGGCTGCGGGCCCTGGGCAGGCCTCACAGGGAGAGCCAGCCTGAAGGATTAGTGATCACGCTCCATGCAGAATGAGCGGGGCCCAGAGAACATCATTGGGGGAAATGATAGGATGTCTTAGTGTCTTAGAGTCTTAGAGGCCCTCCTGAAGGAGGAGACTGTAGGCAGAGGGTGGGCTGCCTGAGGTCCATGAGAGGCATTCTGAGGCCCAGAGAGTGACTTCCTTTGTCCTTTGTCCAGGATCTTGAGAGTAGAGGAGGATATCGGTAAACCAGGGAAGCCCCATGTCTTGGTCCTACGAGAATGTGCTAGAAGCTTTCCTGGAGACAAGTCCAAGAAGCAGGATAGGCAACATTAAAGAAACCATATGGTGGCCAAACTCCCACCCAACCTAGAAGTGAGAACGTTTTGTTCAGTAGCCAGCACCGTCTAGAACCTCATATTCTCTAATTCTTCTTGGTCGTGGCTTTGGGCCGTGTTCTGTTTGCATTAGTTCCTTAGTAAGATTGCCCAGAAACCTTTCTTCTAGCCATCTGCTTGTTTTCTGGAAGGGTAGAAATAATGTTTTCACACCCAGGTCAGTGGGCAGAAGAGCACTGTGCCCCCCGTGGCCAGCAGAGGTGGTGGCAGGTGGCGGTGTCCCAATTCCAGGAGCCAGACGAAGCAGCCATGTTGAGGATGGGGAATGAGGATCCTAGGCAAGCGAGTCAGGGTCTGGTCCCTTCCTGCCTTGGCATGGACATGTCAGAGACTTTAGTGCAAGTTGGGGAAAGCCTCATCACACTGCCCCCAAACCTGGCCCACCTCTATTCTTTCAGAGGCTGTGAAAATGATCAATTGTTGAAAATATGAGAGATGGGGCAGGAAGGAACCTTCAAGCAAAATGAATGGTGAAGTTTCAAAAGCTGGGATGTTGGGAGAAGCTGACAAGACCAGACATGTTTCTGGCCTCTGTGGATGACTGATGGAGCAGTGACTGTTCGTAGCATCATCCCAGGGGCTGGTGTGGCCAAGGGGCTCTGAGATTCACTTGGCTCTTTCCTCTTCCTCTGGAGACCTCATTCCTCTCTGTGCACAAAGAATGGGTTTTCTAAAAAAGGACCACTTAGGATAGATTTAGGATTATGACCTATTTTGAAAAACTCATGGCACCTTTTAGAAAGTCATTTTCCCCCGGTCATTAAGATTTTGCCAGTATGACCCCCAGTCTTTGGGACACACAGAGGCCTCCTACTTTCCCTCTGCTTATTATCCCACGACACCAAGGGAGCCAATCAAGGCCAGGAAAGGGCAGCTCACAACCCCCTCACCTCTATGGCCGGCAAATTCTGGATTAGTAAAAGGGGGTTAGTAGCGACTGGCCATAAGCTACCACTTTGCTATAGTCAGAATCCACCTTGCTTTCCTTTTGATATACTTGAGAACAATACATAGACACACACTTATACACACTCATCACTACTGCCACCACCATTTAAAAACATACTCCATTCTTTGCCCTCACTTGTCACAAAGTATCTCATTTGTACCCAACCCTCTTTCGCTGAGTAAAATTTTGCAGAGTCATTGCCTTCAGTAAGCTGCTCCAGAGGTGTGTGTGTGTGTGTGTGTGTGTGAGAGAGAGAGAGAGAGAGAGAGAGATCTTTCCATTTCACCCCTCAACACCTTACAGGTTGCTTCAGACGGAGCTGTGCCTCTACCTCTTCTACACTTTTATGCTTGATTTTGCTTCAGGCAAAGCTTACATTGATCCTTTCTCATGATAGCTCCATCCAAGCCAAGGCTTTCCCTCTGCCATCTCCCCACTTCATCCCTAAGGTTGAGGGTTGAGTTTCCTCTCCCCATATTTACAAAACCCAGGCAGGTTGGGTTGCTGGTATGATGCTATCTGGGACAGTCTTATCTAGCTATAAAGTATGAATCAGAGATTACACCACACAGGGCTGGTGCCAGCCAGGCGGGCTGCCATATTGTCAAGTAACCCAGTGGTTGAACCAGGTTGGGTTGAGTAATATGCACCAATGGGAAGTGAGTTTATTAATCATGCAGCATAGTACACTGTTGACGAAAGTGTAACTCTGAAGGCCTGATGTGATTGGAGAAGGTGCAGGTGGGGCTGGATGCTAACTATGAAGACACCCAGTGACGCTATCTTCCTCTGATAATATGCACTTGAAAAACACATAGAAATCTGGAAAGGAAATGTCTAGTTTAGCATAGAGGTGGATTATATGCTCAATCATTAGGACTTTTCAGCCATCTTGGATGCCCTTTGTTAACAAAGGATACCTCCTTGGGGCTGTAGTTGTTTGGAATTCTGAAAGTTTCATGAGGTGAGAGAAGGGAATTCAAGATGGCAGCCAGTGACCTGGAATTGTGTGGGTGAGAAAATTTAAGATTCCATACTGCATTCTCTTTATTGATCTCTCACTTCAAAAACATTCTTTTCTAAGGCCACAGCCCACCACCTCCACCCTGGTCTGCCCTCAACTTCTTGGTAACTACAGCCAAACAGAAATACCACCCACATTTTTCAGTGTGATGGGCCTGACTGGGGCGGCAAGAGAAGTTCCTGTCACTGTATGGTTTCTTCAGGCATGGAGACACTGTCCCCCAGTTGCAACGTGGTGCTACATTTACATAGCCCAGGATCAGACACCAAGCCCCTAAGCTTCAATGAGGCAGATGATATGCTAAATACATGACACAGAAGCCCAAGTGAGTGAGTGTTTTAGAGGGCAGGTAGGAAGAAAGGGAGAAGATAGGACTGATCCGTCCAAAGACTGTTCTAGAACAAGTCTCAGGAGGATAGAGGATTCTAAAACCTAAAGGGAAATAAGGTGAGGGAGCAGGATGGAGACGGGGGCACATGAAGAAAGTGGAGGGTATGTATCTCTTTCAGAGAACGAGAGAAAGCTCTAGGGCTGGCAAATAAACTCAGTTATGAAAGGGGAAGGTTCTGGGCAAGAAAGCTCATAGAGTAAGGGAAGCGTCACTTTTATGGGAGATAGAAGTTGTATGATGCAAGGGGTTAATGCTATATAAAATATTCCCTGTATGTTCTCCAAATCCCAAATGTTCTTTCTTCTCTCAGAAGCATCGGATCCCTGGGTAGTTCATAAGAGCGGCTTTTTCAGCCAAGACCATCTTTCTCAGGCAGCTACAAACAGTGAGGCCTTGAGAGTCCTGTCCAAGTGGGATTGAAGTTGTATAATTTTTAAATCTGATTTTCCCCAATTATCTGACCACAACAGAGCCTCCAATCTCTCTGGTTATCTTGCCAACCTTGAAGAACCCCTGTCAAGTCTCCACCTGTTTTTCAGGCTTCAAAACCTTTAGCAAGAGCACTACTCAGTGTGGCTGTAGTGACTCTATAGGGTCCTGTTCTGGTGCCCCTGTTACCTCGAGAGAGATAGTTCATAAGCCAGGAGATCCCCTCCCTTCCACCCTCAATACCCATTAGAAACCAGGAAGAAAGGTTCTAGAAGTTTCCAGTCACTAGTCCTGATTCCCATGAGTTTATCTGATCTGCCTAATCTCTCTGGCGGTGTGAGACTCCCAGAAGGGTGGAGGAGAATCCTATCCTCCTAGAACCACAGTAAACACTCGACACTGGATTTGAAACACCGGAGCGCGCAAAATTCTGACCAACTTCTAACATTGCCAAATTCCTTGTTTTACATTGAATTTACAGAGCAATCACAGCAAAACCAGGCATAGGAAGCTACCGAGCCAACCATCAGCCAAAAACAAAACGAGACAAAAAACAGGCCAAACCAAAACTTTATACTATGAAAACAAGAAATAAAATAAGGAGATTTATAGGCCGGCTGATTGTCAGCAAACACAATATATTTACTGTATTAGCATTTGCTCACAGTGCAAATGGTACAACATTACACCATTTCAATATTTCGGTTTTTAAAAATGCTGTTTTCATTAACTATATTATATTGGCATAACAATGTGACAAAGGAGCAAATGAAATATTGGTGAAGAATTTCACCTTTTCACAATATCAAGCATATTTTGTTAACCTTAGTATAAGGTACTATAAATCCAAGAAATAAAAACATCCACAAAATATATTACATCTGGTTTGTCTTTTTCTAAGTACTCAACTTTATACAAAAGTCTTTCAAAAAATATCATTCCCCATAGGTTTTCCTGTTTAAAACCTGATTTTTTTTCTCTCAGTTCACATAAGTTAGAGTGCATTTTCTTTTGTTGTTTTTTAAAACATGCAGACATATAAAAAATCTGGATAGCACAACCTTTTGGCAACAAAGTTATTTTTCTCTTAGTTTAAGCTTAAATGTCTGAGAACAGTTTTATTAAAACAAAGGAAAACTCAGATGATCATGCAGTGGCATGCATAAACCAGAAGGAGCAAGGAAAAAATATTAAAGGATATTTGATTCCTCCTTCCAGCTTTGAAGTGACCAAAAATTTTGTTTTTAATAATCATCACATTATAAAAAGTATTCAGCAAAATACTGTCTCTGCAAAGAAAGATTTTACCCTTCAGCTGAAAAAATATGGGCCCTCCTGGCAAACTTCGTCCTCTTCTCTTTCCTTCTACAAAAAGTCCAAGTACCTGGAAATTCACAAGCCCCCTGCTCTTTGATTTTTTTTTTTTTGTCCCTTTCACTAGACTCCTTTTAGTATTATTTATCCACCACCAAAGAAAACAAAAACCAAAAAAACAAAAACAAACCCAAAAAACAAACAAAACAAAACAAAAACCCGGTGCTTTTTTTTTTCTTAAAAAAAAAAAAAAGTGGGAAACGCATAAAGTGACTTTAAAAACAGACATTCTGTAAACTCCAGACCTTTGTTCCTTCTCTCTGGGCAGCTCAGTGACCACACGCTAAGAGGGAACAGTACATTCAGTCAAGACTGTGCTGGAAGCTGTGTCAGAGAGTAACCTTCCCCACTACTCCAAAAGAGTCACCCCTGTGTGGGGGGAAGTGCTGGGGAGGAGGGGGTGCCTGAGAAGAGGTGAGGTAGGGCGGGGAGTAGGTGAGACTGGGGTATGGAAAAGATATGCCTCATTCAGCAATATGGATTAATGCAAAAATACCCATATCTTTGAGGAAAATTTGGACAGAGATGAGTGCATGTGTGTATATGTGGGTATACATACATACATATATATGTGCATGTATACATACACACACCTATGTAGATACAATCTCATCAGTTACGTTTTTCATAAAAAATAAATCATTTAAAGCTTATATACCTACAAATTCTCTTTATGCCGGTGCACTGCACTGGATAGCCAAGTACCTTAGAGATTTTATTGTGTGTATGTATGTTGCATATATGTATATATGTGTGTATATACACCTACATACATACACACACACCCCAAGTACATAGATCTGAATTCTACCTGTTGTGTTGGGGATGGCAAAGGATGAAACACGAGCCTGCTTTCCCATCAGTGGGGGGGGGGGGGGAGGAGGAGAAATGGGTATGAGTGAGAGAAAACAAAAAGATGGTAAAAGGTGGCTGGTTGAGGCCTGCCTTTCCGGAAGAAGATTTTGAAAGAGATGGGAGAGAAGGCTTAGAGCGAAGGGAGTGGAGCGGGAGAAAGGGCAGAGGGCAAACTCAGGAACGTAGAGTTTAAAAAGTGGGGTTGAGGAAATCTGTTGGTTAAAAGGCAGGCTTAGTGATGGCCGCTCCTTCTCCCCGCAGATCAAACTGCCCTGAGGCCTAAGAGGGAAGCGCTCGGAAAAGGAGGGGTGCTGAGAGGCCAAACCCTAAACGGCGGTAGCAGCACCGCGGCGGCGGCATCCGAGGCATTTCTGTAAGAAACATTATTTCCGAGCAGATGGAAGACCGTCTCATCCGGCCACGTGCAGGCCCCCAACCTGGGACATTCCCCCAGCGGCCTGGGGACCCGATGTGGGGAAGAGTTTGGGGTGGACACAGCCCAGCTCAGCTCAAGAGTCACACACACACACACACACACACACACACACACACACGTGTGTGCGCGCGCGCGCACACACACACGCACACACAGAACACTCACGCGAGCACGCACACTCGCGCGCATCCCCGCACGCAGGCGCGCGTGCGTGCGGCGGGCAGCAAGCTCTGCGCTTTGGTGCGCTCCTTACCCCCTCCCCCTCTCGGGTCTTCGAGGGGGAACCGAGGGAGACGTGGGGGGAACCGTGAGGTGCTTGGGTCGGGCGAGGCTTGGACGGGCCCCGCCTTCAGTCCCCCGCAGGTCCTTGGCGCGGCCCAGCGGCCCCAGGATCAAGACGATCCGAACTGAACAAAGCGGGCTAGACGCCACCTTTCCGCCCCCACGCCTTGGTTGGGGGGGGGCAGCGAAGGGAGGGCGCCTCCTGCCCTGGCCCCCGACCGTTGGCCGGTGTGAAAGGGTGGAAACGGGGGACATCGAAGGGGAACAAGGGACCTTACGTCCATGGAGAGGCCAGGGCGCGGCCCCTGCGCCTCCGTGGCTAGCTTTCCCGCTGCTTTCAGGCGAGCAGCTGGGAGACACTGGAGGGGAAAAGTGGGGATCTGGGGGCCGAAGCCTCAGGCGCAGGTGGTGACCACAGGGGCCAGGGACACGGGGGGCGCCGAGGACGCAGAGGGCGCACCCCCCTTCTCCGCCTTCTTCTCCTTTTGCTTGAGGTGGATCTTGGCGTGGCGCTTGCGCTCGTCGCTGCGCGCAAACTTGCGCCCGCAGAACTCGCAGGCAAAGGGCTTCTCGCCCGTATGCGTGCGGATGTGAGTGGTAAGGTGGTCGCTGCGACTGAAGCTCCTCATGCAAATCCGGCATTGGAAGGGCTTGTGGCCCGTGTGGATGCGCAGGTGCCGGGTCAGCTCGTCCGAGCGGCTGAAACGGCGGTCGCAGCCCTCCGCCGGGCACGCGTGGGGCCGCTCGTGGAGCGGGGTCTTGCTGGGTCGGTTGGGATACTTGCGGGGCCGGATGGGCTTGAGCGTGAGCGGCGGCTGGGGCAGGCTGCCAAAGCCCGGGTGTATCTGCTTGTCTTTGAATGCCTTGATGGTCTCCAGAGGGGTAATAGGGGGCGGATTGACCCGGATGGGGTCCATGCCCTGGAAGGGCTTGTGCTCCGGAATGGAGCCCATGTCGTTGGGATGGTGGTATAGGTTGTAGTCAGGAATCATGGGGAAGAGGTTGCTGTCCAAGGCCGGCTTGGCCGATTGGTAATCCTGGGGGGAATAGGCGAGCCCAGGGTTGCCCTGGGGGTCGTGGAAAGACACAGGCTCCGAGTAGAGATCACTGCAGTTAGAATAGGGGGGCAGCGCCGGATACATGGCCTCCACGTCGCCCTGCGGTGGCTGCACCATGCTGGCCGTGGAGGTCTGCGTGCTGAGTGCCCCTGAGGCCGGGGGCACTCCCAAGATGCCGGCGCTCATGAGGCTAATGATGTTGTCCTGACACCAGTTGGAAGGGGAGTCGAAGGCGAACTTTCCCAAGTAGGTCACGGTCTTGTTGCCGGGGGCTGGCTGGAAGGAGCCCGAATAAGAGAGTTCCGGGTTGGGCTTCTCGTTGGTCAGACCGATGTCCATCACATTCTCTGCGGAGAGCGGGGAAGAGAGGGGAGGGGTGAGTGAAGCCGAGCCGGCTCCCGGACCGGGGCGCCCGGGTCTTTGCTCAGGTGTGGAGGGTGCGGCCGGGTGGAGTGAACAGCGCATGGGGTAGGAGGACAGCTGCGCCCCGGCGCAAAGCGGGCGGTGCCGCGCTCCCGGGCGCAACCTGGATACAGCAAAATACTACGGATCGGGGTGTGGAGTGGCTGCCGCACACACACCGCACACGCCGCGCACACACTCACGTACCACACGCACACACGCGCGCGCGCGAGAAGCATTGTTGTTGTTTCCGAGGTGGGGCGGGCAGGTAGCTGCAGCTACAGGTAGTTTCAGACCCGGAGCGCGCTGGGCTCTCGCTCTCTAGCGCACACAACTCGGCCTCTTCCCCTAGCCCTGTCCGCGCCGGGACGCCGCGCCTTTCCTGCCCCGACGAAGCCCCCAGTGCGCACCGCGCCCGGGTCGCTGACCCGGAGCGCTCCGACGCTTTGTCCTCGGCGCGTAGAGGGGTTCTGCCCGCAAAGGGAGCTCTCCCGCAGCCTTCCTGGGCCCCAGCCTTCTCCAGGCCCGAAGGAGCTTTCGGCTCTTGCTGGGGGGGGGGGGGGGGGAGAAAGCCCAGCCTCGGCTAGTGAGGGTGGAGGGCGGCGGAAAACCGGCCCGTGCCTCTATGGCGGGAGTGGCCACTCTTCCCAAGCTCTACGGCCAAGGGATCGCCCCCCGTGACGGCCCCCGCGCCGGTGGACCCCCTCCCTCTCCCCGCCGTCCCCACACCCCCACGGCGTTGCTGAACGCCCCGGAAAGGCAGCGTCGCAGTACCTCTCCCACCGCGGGGACTCCACGCCGCACATGGCTCCATCCCGGGTGGGAGGCTGAGGGAGTAAGGAGGGGGGGGGGAGCGCGGGTGAAAGGGACGCTGGGCTCCTCCCGGGAAAGGGGGCGATAGCACCACGCCTTGCGCGCAGCCTGGCGATCGCGCCCCTTAAGTGGAGAACCCCAGAGCCGCTCGCACCTACCTCCCTCTGGTCGGCGGCTGCCCCCACCCGGGAGAACCGAAGCCTCTATCGTGGCGTCGCCAACCGAGCCTTCCCGATCGGGGAGGGCGGGAGGAGTGGGTGGGAAAAGCAACTCGCCCCCTGGAAAATTCCGAGCGCGCCCCCCATCTCTCCATCCATCCATCCACCCATCCATCCACCATCCATCCATCCACCCATCCATCCATCCATCGATAGCTCGTTCCCTCCTCCTCTTCTCTCTCCCTCTCCTTCCTCGCTGCTTCGCTGCCGCCTCCCCGCCGCCCTTACCTGTAGCCATCTGATTGTAATGGGCTACCGAGTCGCTGCTGCCAGAGAAGAGGTTGAGCGCGCTGGGGATCTCCTCGGGGTACAGATTGTCAGGCAGTTGGTTTAGCAAACTGCTCATGGTCACCGGCAGCTTCTCGGCGAGTTTGCCGGTCATAGCACTCCCGAGCTGCCGCCGCCGCCACCGCCGCCACCGCCGCCGCTCGCTCCTAACGCAGCTTCCAGGCAAGCGGCATCGGAGAGGCGATCCGTGGTGCAGGGGAAAAGCATGCGAGAGGGAAAGTTCGGGGGGAGGGGGAGGGAAGAGGGGAAGGGGTGGGCCAGGGGAGGGGATCTTCTCTTTTTGGGGTGGGTGGGAGAGAGGGCAAAGGGGGGTAATCCTCTTGGGTGCCTCAGCTGGTGCCTTAAAGAAGCTGGGGGGGGGCGTGTGCGGGGGGTGGGGGTGGGCCTGGGCTGGGGGAATCTCGGCCCGAGGGGTTGGAAGCGGCCTCAGTATTGATCTCACAAACAGATGCGCGCCGGCGGCCCCCCCGCCCCCCGATCCGCCACCGCCACCGCCGCCACTGCCGCCGCCGCCGCCTCTGCCGCTGCTGCTGCCGCTGCTACCACCACCACCAGCCCCGCCGCTTCCTAGCAAGCTCACTGCTGCCCAAAAGCTCCCAGCCAGGGAACTCCACCAGCCTATTTATCTGAGCCCCGGGAAAGCTCCGTGACGTAGCTGCCCATATATGGACAGACAAAGCCCAGCCGAAGGGGCGCGACGTCACAATGGAAGCTCCTCACAATGGAACATTAGAAAGCAGGAAGCGGGCCGCAGCCAACGTGCGGCGCCCGCAACGCTCGCGGATCTTAAAAAAAATGAGAGAAAGAGAGAAATAGAAGAGAAGAAAGAAGGAAAATTCGAGAGGAGAGAGGAAGGAGGGAAGCAACTGAACGCAAAGCGTAAAGCGCGCAGCGCAGGGTGGAAAAAGCAATAGCCGCCAGTGTGTTTATTTTAGGTGCGCTCTAGGAGAGCGCGCTGATACCGCGCGGGGCGGTGGGATGGAGTTGTTTGCAAGTGGCCCCCAACACCCCAAGCAGGGAGAAGGGGAGTTGGAAACACCGGGCGAGGTCCCTTTGCAACCTGGGAACTTCTGGGGAACCCGGAAGGTGTGCGCTTCGACCCGGCTCCCGCCGCATTAGAGTCTCGTATCTAGGACCCTGCCCGAGACTGAGAGAAAGAGAGCGCGTCCCTTTGAGGAGGATTCCGGCGTGTCAGGGATCGCTGATCCAGCATCCCGATCACTTTCGAGCTGCCCTCACTCTGATTCTCCGCCCACACCCCGCGGCTCCCCGGGCCCCTGACCCTGCGCTGACTCCTAGCTGAGCGCGGTGGCCGCGAGCTTCGTAGCTGCAGAGCGGCTGCGCGGGAGGCGAGAAACCCGCACTTTTGGGGTCGAGGATGTGCGGTTTGGGTGGTGGAGAAGTAGGAATGGAGTTGAGGGAACAGGAAACACGTGCACCAAACCCCTGATAATTCTCTAACGGTTCCAAAACACCCCCTTTGGCCACGGGATGGCAGGAGGGCCCAGCAGGCCCAGGCACAGCCCCTGTCTATTGCTGCCTGCGAAGGGCCCGCCACTGAGTTGCAGCAGGAGCCTGCCGAACCCACAGTCTCTGAACCACCTCCTCTAGTCTCTCTCTACCCTCCCCCTCGCCTTCCACAGGGCTGTCCCCTTTGCTGCCTGCCGGCGCCCCGCAGTCAAGGGCCTCCAGTTTGCCGACCGGAACGCTGTCACCTCCCGGAGCGGCAGCAGATTCCGGGGGCGGCTGCTACGTTCCCCAAAGGCCTGCTCCGGCCGGGCCGCTGGAGAGCGGGAGGAGAGAAAGGGAGCGTGGGGGAGCGACCCCGAATCACACCGGCACCGGCTTGGCGTGGGAGGATTCCCTCCTCGGTGGCCGTGTGGGCGCGGTGAATCCCGTGTCCCCCCCCGCGCCCCCCCCCCCGGGGAGTCGGGGTGGGGGGAACGTGCATTTCTCAGGGGGAGTGGGAGTGCTGACAAGGAGGAAGAGAGGATCCCCGGGCCTCACTCCGTGGGAGGGCCACGCGGGCCGGGGACGTGTGGGAGGAACTCCCGAGCTGCACATTGCGGTGGGGGTGGATGACAACCTCGCTCCCCTCCCCTCCGCTCGGCGGAGAACTGGGGGTGGGAGGGCCCGGCCTCCCCCGGATCTTCTCCGATTCTTAGGAAAGGAGGGATTCCCGCCGCCCGCGAGCCCCCTCACCCCGCCCCTGCCGCCGCTCCCGCCTGGCTCCCCACACCTATACAGGGGAGGCACTGCGCCCCCGGGCTCTCCTCCGCCTGCGCGGCGCTGGGAGGGAGAGCGCTCTGCAGCGGTCCCCGGCTCCGGCCGGAATCAGGGCATGCAGCGCCTCCCGCCCCCGGCTCCCTCCCTAGGGGGGCGAGCGGCCGGCCCGGGGGCGTGGGCGGCAGTGTGAGCCCGGCTGGGCGCGGGAGGGGCCCGGGCGGCTGCAGGGAGGGTCGGGGGGCGGCGGGCCAAGCCGGGAAGAGCCATACAAGGAGAGGATCCGGTGACGCGCCGGCCGCGCCCCTTCTCCTCGATTTGGCTGCTGATTCCGGTCCCCGGATTTGCATATTTTGGCATCCAGTGGAAAAGGAAAGAGGAACGGAACCCGCAGCCTTTAAAGGAACCGCACAGACTCTAGCGTCACCTAGGGAGGCGGTCTGGGGGGCGTGAAAAATTAGCCAGCGGCTCGGGCCTCTGGCCTTAGAGCCTGGCAGTAAGCGAGAGGCCGGGAGCCGCGGTGACTAGCGAGTAACTCCCGCACCTGGCCTTTTCTGTGGCGCTTTGTACTAAGCGTGCACCGGGAGGTGGCAGGGGTCTCTGCGGGTTCCTGCCCAGGGCCAGGAGACGCCACCAGGTCCGCGGCCTTGGGCGTGCGGCAGGCCCCAGTATTGACTGCAGTGCCCTTGTTTCCCCGCGCGAGGCACAGCTCAGCCTGCGGGGGTGGCGGGAAGGAAGCCGGAGACCTACAGGCTGTCAGGCTCAACTCCGGAGGACCCTGCCTTGATGCACCTCCTCGCCATCTGTTGAGACCTCTCCCCAGGCGAGGGGAGTAAGGAGCTGGAAACCCTAGTCCTGTTCGATGGGGGCCCACGTTAGGAAAGGCAGAGTCAGTGGGAGAATTTGGGATCCTTGAAAGCTTCCAGGACCCCAGAGGCTGTGGAGGAGTGTAGCCACTCCAGAGATGGCCCTCAAACACTTCTAGGGTAGCTGGACTTGTTGCACCCGAGTAGCAGAGCTCGTCGGCCGGCTGCACCCCCTGCTTACCTGTTGGTGAGGTTGGATAGGGGTCTTTGGGCAGATTGCCTCCCCCCCTCCTTCTTACTAGTTCTTTTTTATTTTTTTATTTAAACATTTTTTAAAATGTTTATTCATTTTTGATAGAGAGGGACGTAGTACAGCTAACAGGGGAGGGGCAGCAAGAGAGGGAGACACAGAATCTGAAGCAAGATCCCGGCTCTGGGCTGTCAGCACACAGCCGTATGCGGGGCTCCAACCCACCAACCAGGAGATAACCACCTTAGCTGAAGTCTGACACTTAACGGACTGCGCCACCCAGGAGCCCCATCCTTCTTCCTAGTTCTTGATAAAGAATGGGAGCCGTCAGTTCAATTAAATAAGTATTCATTAAAACTTCAGTGTGACCTTGGGCAAATTTCTGAATTTCTTTCTTAGCCTCAGTTTGGTTGTTTGTAAATTGGAATAGTACCTATCCCTTAGGAAGCATTAAGCTAGGTAATCCTCATAGAGTCTTTATGCTAGACCCCTTGCAAGCATTCCATAAACGGCAATATTGTTGAACTATATTCTCCCCCGACTCTACCGTGTGACAGAAAAATGCTTTCCCCTCTTATGAGTGAGCATAAGGATATAGGATATGGTTATGATATAGGGAGTAAAAAGGGCCGGGTATCCCATAGCTGTGTGACCATATACAAGAAGTATTAAAGTTTATTATTTGGGGGGGGGAAAGAAAGTCCTGTTTGTGCACCAGGTACCCGCTGGGCACTCTGCCAATTTAGAGATGCTTGAAAAAAAGGTCCTCACTCTGCAGGAGTGACATAAGGCAGGGTACAACGAAGTCACTCATCTGCACTTTAACACTCTGGAGCATCCTTCTAGACTTTCTTGGAGGCTGGCTCTGGCTCCTGGGGTGGGGTGGCGGACTCTTGCGTCCCTCCTTTGCCATGGAAGGAGCCACACGGGGGAAAGACTCTCTCTGCCAGCATAGGTCCTCACTGCCTCGCTCCTGTTCAGGTTGTAGCCCCTCTAGGTGCCCCCTGTTACCCTGGATGATGGTGGCAGACAGAGGCCAGGGTTCTGTGGCAGGAGGGGACAACCCTGGGTATGAAGTGGGTGTGGAGTGTTTTGAATGGCTGCTTATAGACTAATGGCCTTCTCCCTTCTGGTTGCCAAGGCTTGAGTTTAGTACAGAAGGAAAGTTTTCTTCCTTCCCTCCCCCCTCTTCTTTCCTCTCTCCCTCCTAAACAGGGGCTGAGGGTGATTGTCTCAGTTTTACTGGCAGGCTCAGGTGAGATTGCCAAGGGCCTAATTACCTGAACTCCAAGCCCTGGACTTGTCGGGGAGCGAGTAGGCACTGGTTCAGGGCGTCCTCAGCCTAGAGATGGTGAAAGGCAGGCCCGGCCCCTCTGCAGTGGGGCCAAGGCCGCCCCTTGGTTGCTTTCTCCCACAGAACCCAGCTAGCCTCACCGGCTACATTTGTGGGGGCTGCTACTGCTTGTGGGGGTGACAGGTGTGTTTGTCTTGGCGGAAGGATAAAGGAAGGAGTAGATGTGGCCCTGGAAATTCACCCCTGGAAAAGGCCAGGTTGTTGCTCTGTCTTGCTCCTTAATTCCGCAGTCACCTCTGAACTTCATTTAGGTCCCCTTTCACTAAAGATATCCAGTCCTTTTCTGCTGTCTTACAAGACCCCCGCCCCCACCCCAGCTAATCCAATCTGGGGTGCTAGCAATTATTGTACTGCTCTTCTCAGGAGCCATTTGCATTTTAAAAGAAAATGGTCAGGCTAACAAATAACCCAGAGGAATGAAGCCCAGTGCTTAGCCTGATGCCTGGAAAATGGTAGGTGTGCATTAATGCTGGTGGAATGAGGTCTGACTGTGGACTACCAGGCCCTTGTCACTACAAGGAATGGGAGGTTTGGGCTACAGAGAGTGTCTGCGGTTCCTCACATCATTCCAGGCACCTATGTCTAGGGCCCATCCTGGTGGGATTGCTCTGGAATGACAGTTGTCTCAAAGGTATTCAGTTGCTTTCCATTTTGGGGTGCCCCACAGGATGTTCACAGGGGAGGGGTCATGGGTGGAATCTCCCTGGCCAGCCCTCCCTGGCATTCTAGAGGTCATTGCCATTTGTCTGATAATGGCAGTCAGCTGAGGCTAGGTGGGCTTTGCCTAGAAGCTTTTGGAGGGGAACTATTATTGACAGCCATGAAGACTTTTGAGGGTGGTGGTCCTCCCGAAGCCACAGAAGATGGGACCATGGGAGCCCTGTGGACATACTTATTGTCTTTATTCTAGTGGGTGCCTGGGTGGCTCAGTCGGTTAAGCATTTTGTCTTTATTCTATACAATAACCCAGTGAAAAGGCTTTTAGGGCTGCGCCCTTAACATTTTGCTTTTAAAGAAAAAATGAAAGATAAACGCATTGGAAACAGTCTGAATTGTTAATTGGAGGATACTGGGCCAGGAAGTGGCTGAGCTGACATTTGAACTCAGGGCTTTGTGACTCCAAGCAACTGCTCTTCATTCCAGCCTTTGTCCCCATCGTGGCTGTCAGAGGAAGAAATGAGATGGCAGAGGTGGGTAACAGGATGGATGTATATACAGTCTATGGAGAAGGTGAAGGGGAGAAGAAAGATCAACTGGAATGGTGCCTCCCAGAACCAGCTTCGACACAGCATGGGGTAGGGGAGGAGCCCCGGCTTCAGGGAGAGTCAGGGAGTGCTACAGCACTCAGGGAGATTGGGGCAGGTGGGCAGTGTTTCCGAGGGGCTCTCGGTAGGTGGAATGGCCACTGTGCCACTCTGAGCTCAGGTCCCGTAACCCTAGGTTGTTTCAGAGACCACAGGGGCCTCTCTGTGTCAACCATGCGCTTCCATTTTAAACACCTGCTTGTGTCTCAATTCAAAGTAACTTATTATAGTCATGTTGACTCAGGGTGGTTTTTGATCAAGCTTCCAGCGATTTTGGGGCGAGTCTGGTGACCAAAAGGGAGAAAGTCTTGCCACAAAGTAACATTTGCTGGGAAGGGGCCCCCAAGTGGTCCTGGAGACCCATCCTTAGGCACAGGTCCAAGGTTGTGAGTAACTGCCACAGGGGTCAAGAGGATGAGACTTTAGGGCCAGGCCGGGGCAGGGAGGGAAGGAAGGTCTTGGGTAGAAGGCAAGATCTGAAAAAAACCTGCTATATGGGTAAGTGGAAAGTACAAGCCCTGGCCTGGGATCAGGACTCTGAGTTCTGCCATGGATGATCTATGTGACTTTAGACCAGGTCCTCTTGTTCCTGGGCTTCTGGTAGGAACTGGACCGGACAACCCACCTCTAAGTTCTTCCCAGCCCCGTTAACCCATGAGTTTCAGATTCCATTGTAGAAAGGGTTGGGAGGGGCTGGGTTAGCATTCCTAACCAAGTCTGGGGCTCTGTAATGCGTGGTCTGGGATCCTTGCGGAGAAGGAGGTGTAGGTCAGGGGATGAGGCCTTGTAATGGGAACTTTGCTGTGGTAGCTTAGGGGCTCATGGAAGGTAAGTGGAGTCATGTGCTCGGAGAGCCTGTCTCTGCCCCTGGGGGCCACTGTGGGACAGCCCCCTTCTCAGGTGGAAGGGATGGTGTCTTAGCAGAAAGGACTCTTGGGGGATGGGACTTTTTGGAAAGAGGAACTTTGTCATCTGAAATGAACCAGAAAATGTGTGACTGCGAGGGGACGGGGGGGGGGGGGGGCAGTTGGGGGGGCAAAGAAAGAGTGAGAGAGAAAAGGAGAGAGCTGAGAATAGGTTCTCCCCCCACAGACCCCCACACAAGCAGTTTCTTGTTGGATTGCAGATTCACCCATGGGCCAGGTGCTGGATCCAAGAGGCTGGCAGGTTCCTCTCCTCCCAGCCCTGTAAGGAAAACCTTTGGGAAACCAGAGAGCTGTGGTCTTTAGATCTTTGCCTCTTACCAGCTCCCTGTCTCAGGACCCTCCTCAGCCTCAGACGAGTGGGTCTTTTGCCTCATCCATCAAGGTGAGGAGTTGGGGATAGACTCTTGGGTTCTTCTTTGCTGTTCCATGCAGCCAAAAATCTGGGATCCGGGGAAAAGCAGTTAATGACATTTGGGCCCTGAGTTTGAGCTCCTCAGTTGTATTGGCATCCTCTTTCACCAAGATGGCTTAGGCAGGGCTTCCTGACCTTTGTCATGCCTTAGCTGTCCTAGAAAATGAAACCCTTTTTTATAGCCACTGGGGTAAAGGACTGATGCTGCCCCATCGGGCCCTGTCCTGTCACCCTGGGGGATGGGGGAACAATACCTGCCAGCTGGGGCCCATTGGAAGTCTGCCCATCAGCTTGGCTGATGGCATGAGCTTCCCCGGCAGGGCTTAGGGCAGATGGACAAAAGATAAAGGGCACGATCTTTCTCTCTCAGATACTGCAGAATTATTTGGGATGTTTAGAATTATTTGCCCCAAGATTACCCAGAAAGTTACTGGAAGACAAGAGATGGCATCCAAGTTCCCAGAGGGCAGAGACTGAACTCAGTCGTCTTTGGGCCTGCCCCAGTGGGGGCTCCTGTAAGAACTTGTTGATCCAGTTCAAGGGCCCACCTTGGTGATTCTGAACCATGGTCTATTGGAGGAGTGGTCTGATCCACTTGACCCTTCCCACCTGGCCCTTTCATTTCTACTGCCCCAGCGCCCCCTGCACAGTGGGCGACCCCTTGTCCACCACAATCCATTTTGTCAGGAGTGCTCCTAGGCCTGGGACTTAGCTCTCTTGCTTCAGTGAGGCAAACATCTAGGGAGCACTTCCTGGGCACTGTTTGTGGAGGGAATCAGACTTGAGACTGAGCTCCTGCTGTCAGGGAGCAGGCAGCTTATAGTGAATGAGGAGTGAGGCTCTGTGGAAGTGAGCGTGCCCAAGCAATCTTGCTAAGCGTCCCAAAGGAGGCACAGGCAGGGGGTTCAGAGGGGCAAGGACCACCTTGGGCGTATAGAAGGGACTTGTCCAGGAAGAGGGGAAGGCCCAACTGGGAGGGGGGCTTAATTAAGGCCCTGAGGAGGGGCTGAGACACATAGTGAGGAGGGGAGCAGACAGAAGGGGAGAGTAGGGGAGGAGGATTCTGTGCCAAGGGCTGTGATTTCTCCCTCCCTCATTTTCCTATCAACTTAATATTTTTCATCTCTGCCACTAGAAGCCATTAGCATTGTCCTTCCAGGACTTCTGTCTCTCAGAGTGCCTAGCGCCGGCCTGATTATGGCGTGTTGTGCAGATGGATGAGGAACCGCAGAGGGAGAGAAGGGAGACAGTACTGAGCCTGGATATGCTAGATCCCATCAGATGTTTGGCACCTTCTAGAATGTAAGGTCCAGAAAAGCAAGGGCTTGGGTCTGTGACCGTCACTGCTCTATCCCTAGCTGGAACCTGGCTTATAGCAGTGCTCCATACATATTTGTGGGAGAGTGAATGTGCCAGACACTCTTTCAGGCCCCGTTCCTGATTCTATGAGCAGAGATAGGAAAGGGGGATAACTCCAGGTGTGAAATCCAGGAGAAAGAAGGAGCCTAGGGAGTCCAAGGCAACATGGATCCCAGGTTGGGGGCGGGGTAGGATTAATCATACATAAACTCAAGTGGTAATAGCCCCGTTAATTGAGTGGTAATGATCCTTGGCATTTTTCATCTTCAAAGTCAGGAACAAACTGTAATTAATACTCCAGCCACCCGGGGGCAGGGTGGGGGGTGGTGTGGAGCATCTTGAGCTGAGGCTACTCAGCCCAGGGAAACTGAGGCATTGGTGTTGAAACTGGTTAGGAGAGTGGATACAAAGCCCAGCAGAGCCCAGAATCTTCAGGGGTGCCTTGAACACATCGCAGGGTGGCCCCCTCCCAAACCCAGGCAGCTGGGGAGCCCGGATCATGAACGAGGAGGGGGTGCTGGAGACCCGGGAGAGGCAGGGAAAGGAGTTTCCGCCATGGGCCTGGCCAGGCGAATCAGATGTGCTGGTGGCTTGGCCCACGAGAGCCGGCCCAGGCCCAGGATGAGCCCAGGGTCGGCCCTGGAGTGGTGGGCGGAGTCGGGAAGGGGACCCGGGAGTCCCTGGCGCCCAATGGCAGGCCGGCTTACGGCACACTCAGCGTGAGTCACCAGCGGCTCCGAAATGCCTCCCGGTTTCCTCATCACAGTCTGGCTGCACCGAGCCCGGAGGGAGTTTTTCATTAAGGTGATTACCCTGCCGTCATTAAAGGCTGGTAAATAGCACCCAGGGACCGAGGGCGCGCGCGGCTGCCTCTGAACTGCGGCCCGGGTTCACAGGCACCCCTGGCGGAGAGCGGCGCCGCTGGGCCTCCTTGCCACCAGTTGGAATCCTCCGTATCCAGGGGCCAGGAGCCCGTGGCCTCGGAGTTCCCAGAAGCAATCCCGTCGCTACGCTACCCTACCTCTCACATCGCGTTGCGTTTTCTCCTAGACTGTGATGTCCTCGAGGGACAGACAGTTCAGCGCCCGCTTACTCAGGAAAGCCTCCCCTGTGACACCCCCTCCAGGTGATAACCAAACTCCACTTCTAGGTTGCCACAATCCTGTATATCTCCTTACATTTATTTGTGTCATCCTGCGATGAGCGTCCCCTCCCACCTTCCAAACGTTCCAGAAAGGCAGGCACCCACTACTGATTGTGCGTTGTTTACCTAATGTGCCCCCCCTCCCAGCCCCCTCTACCGCCACTTACCCTGCTACAGGTGTAGCAGGACTCTGTGCTTCTGAATTAACAAGTCCCTGTGAGGCGACAAACTGATGACTCTGCCCCTCTGTCCGATTGCTGTCCACATTTGACAGGGATCTGTTGTGCACCTACTATGTGTCAGGCATTGGGAAGTCCTTGCTGTGGGGAGACTCGAGGCCTAGTGAGTGTTTAGGGTGGGGATGGGCGATAGCAAAAATATAGGAGGTGGTGGTAGGTGATATGAGAAAAAATAAGGAGAAAGGGAGAGAGTGAGGAGGAGTGCATGTTGAGATCCTGTTTTATGTAGTAATTCTCCCCATCCTTGCATTTTGGAGCTAGCTTCAGTGCCACTGATAATAAAGTCAGAAATTAGAACATGTGGGTCTGTGCTGTAGTCTGGCTACTTTATTGTGTGCCCTCTGAAAAATTCTGAATAAGTACAATCTTTGCTTTAAAAAATTACATCAAAGTCCGCTAAAGAAGGTCAGGTCTCTGAAGGCAAAGTCACTTGGTCCCTTGCCCCCAGCATCAGTCCCTCTTCCCTGGGTCAGCTTTCCTGCCTGCCACCAGGTGGCCAGAGATAAAATTCTGACAGTTCCAGAGGACGCAGTAGTTTTCAGCAGCTTCTGGGGAAGAGATGGCAGTGGGCCAAGGGTGACTGTGGCTGTGGGTACCCCAGCCCCGAATCTCAGAGCTGCACTCCCCTCTTGTACAAACCGTCTCTCAGATTGGTGGGAGAGCTTCTTCTAGACCCCAAACGAAAGAAAAAGTCGCTGCAATGGAAACTCGAACTAACCCTCCCTTCTTGCCCCACTTCCCTCCCGCGCGGTCACACTTCCGGCAGCCACCACAGGGTATTTTGGGTTCGAAAACAAAGCGTCAGATCTATTTGAGCAACTTTTTTTTTTTTTTTCCATTGGAGTAGAAGCCCAGGGACCTGTGGCCACCCTGGGCTCGGCCACTTCCCCAGGGAACTGACGTGTTTCCCCTTCTCTGCTGAGGACCAATTTAGTAATTCAGACTGGCCACTTTTAGCTTCTCCTTTCCTTGGCCTGGCAGCAGGCGAGGTAGGGCCACTGGGAGGATGGGTGTGTGTCTGGGTGCCTTCCTTGTGGACTTCAGGGGAAGGCCTGGTTTCCCTCCTCTGCCAGAACCTCCCCCTTACCCTTCTCCAATCCCCCCACCCCTCACAAACGTGTGTGCACACGCGCTCACACACACACACACACACACACACATGACGTTCACAGCCACTGCCCCAAATCCATTTGTCTGGTCCTAAGTCTACTCCAAAGGGTGCTGTGTCTGTGTCACTGGTGGGCTGGTGTGTACATAGGTTGTGAACAATGTGGGTGTGCACATATGGAGACTGCATGTACATGCGAATCCTATGTTCACAACTGCCCGGGCTGAACAACATGTACACATAGCTTGCATGATGTCTAGAAAGAGCTTGGCAGAGTTGAAACCCTGGAGTGTCTAGCGGGTGCATACACCATGTGATTTTGCGTGGGCTGGTATATTTACAGTATGTGTGTGCAGGATGCGGATAGTAGAGGTGTGTGTAAGCGTGCGCACGCACGTTTGTATATGTATGGGTGGGCTGGCCTGGTTCTTGGGGTGCAGGGGGAGGAAGATAGGAGAGCTCTGGACAATGGTGACCCACGTCCCTGTGGGCAAATGCACACAAGGTCCATCAGTGGACCAGGGTTTGAGGGCAGGGTAGTGAACTGCAGACGTGAGTGTGTACCTGGGGGACACGGGCTAGGGGCCAGCCAGTTTTCTGTCTCCCCCGGTGCCTTTACACTTTACTTCAGGACCCTCACAGCCCTGTGAGGCCTCTCTCCTCAAGCCCCCTCTCCCTTCCACAGGCTGCCCTATTTCTTCCTGGCTCCAGCGCCTCTCCCTTTCTTACTTGTTAGCCCGCCTTCCTACCCCCGGACCTGAGGTCCTTAGGTCTCCCAATCACAGGACTCCTGAGGGAGACCTTCCAGTGAGCAGGGCCCCGCTAGGTTTCTTTTTCAGTTTCTTCCATTTTTTTTGTGCACAACAGAGCCCCCATCGATGCTGGAGAATGGCTGACGTCCATTGCCTTCTGTAAAGGATCTGCTGCTTTATGGTGACTCGAAAGTGCACGTCCAGCTATTTCTGTGTGTGTGTGTGTGTGTGTGTGTGTGTGAATGAGTGTGCAAGCACGTGAGCGGACGTGAGGGCATGTGAGGGAGTGAAGTGAGTGGTGTGGGTGAGGGTGTATGAATGTGTAGGTGTGTGGGTAGACGGCGTCTGGACTCCTTTAAGGTGCTGCTCATGTTCGCCCTTCCATCCAGGCCCTGAAGGGTCAAGCCCACTGTCCATTTTCTTCAGAGAATGGAAACGAAAGCGGGAACTCAACGCCTTGCTGTGCCTGCCTTTCTGATAAGTTCAGCCTCTTTCCTCTGAACCCTCTGCTCCCTGCCCAGGTGACTTATGCCAGTGGGGTGGACTCCAGCTTGTGAGGAATCAAGGAAGTGCTTCTGTGTCCTGCCCTCATTTGGAACATGTCAGGAGGCTCTGTGGTCACTGGGTGCAGACACAGGGCCATGTGCTTCTCCACCTTCCCTCCACCAGGCTCTCTGAATGGGCTTCCTCCTGCCTGGATCTGGGGAAGATGAGCTCTGTTGGTTGTTGCTTCTGGGAGCAGGTTCTCCTGAAATCCCAAGGTCTTTAGCTCCCCAGACTAAAACCTTTTAGCTTGGCCCTCCTGGTAGGGACTTCTGCAGCCAAATGCATTTGGCTCCTTTTTATTCTCAATCCCAAGGTTCTACCTGGTTCTGGTGGCTTCCTCTCACCTATCCCCACTCCTATCCGGCCAAAGGGACAGTAGTAGTGGCTTTTTCTACCATTCCCCAAAATAGGCACATAGAGTTGCAGAATTTTCAGCTAGAGGGGACCTCAGGAAACACCCATCCCAAGCTATTTTATAGATGAGGAAAGTGAGGCCCAGAGAGGCCAGCTGACTTGTCCAGGCTCACACAGCAGTGAATGGTACTAAAATCAGGTCCCTACATCCGACCAGATGGCCATGCCTTTCTTTTCTATTTCCTTCTTTTTCTGCCTCTTTCTCTTCCTTTCTTTTTTTAATCAAAATATTTCCTTTCTTCCCTTTGAAATGTCCTCTTTGTGTTAAGCAGGACAACTTGTGTCTGGTGGCCCCAAGGTGGCACTGAGCCGAGACCTCTGTCCTGGCTCAGTTTTCTTCAAGTCTTTTCCAAAGGCTTTTCTCTTTCCTGGTCCCTCTCCCACCAGGATGCTAAGGGGGACCCTGTCTCCCCCTCTCCCTGAGCCAGACTATTCAGCTCCTGTTTTGCCTTCTGAGTACTCAGAAGGCAAATGGGAACCCTCAAGGAATTGGCTCCTCTCTAGAACCTTAGTTTCCTAATCTCGAAAATGGACCAAGGGTCTCTGAAGGGGGAATATGGGCATTTGTGTATATATGTACATGCAGGAGGGCGTGTGTGTGTGTGTGTGTGTGTGTGTGTGTGTATGCATGCCTCACGTGTCTCCCAGCAGCTCCTGGGGGTAAATGGGAAGGTTAATTAGCACCAGGATGAAAGGTGCTGTGGGATAATTACAGGTAATATCAGGATGGCCAGGAGGGTGGGGCAAAAGGCCTTAAACCTGGGCAGGGGGTGGGCAGCCCCTAGCCCCATTCCTGCAAAGTGCATCAGACACCTGGAGAGGCGGTGGGGGGGGGGCGCGGAAGGAAGGAGCATTCTGAGTGAAGGGTCTTTGTCTTTACAGAGAAATGCTTGTTAGTTGCTAAGGAACTGGGCTGTCTTCCCTGATCCGAGCCTCCCAATGTTTTGCTGAGCTTGGGAGGGGGATGCTGGGCTGGGGCCTGAGGATCCCTTGACAGTCAGCCCTTTCCCTGGGGCCACTGAGACTCGGATGGGGCTCTTGGGAAGGACTCTCATCTGGGGAGGGTGGCTCTTTCCCACTACCTGAAGTCACACTACTTGCTCTGGCCCAGGTGGGGAGCAGAGCAGGGGAGTGGAGGCAGGGAAGGAGAGGAAAACACGCATTTACTCAACAGCCTGCATGCCAAGCACTGCGCCTGGGTGCCTTGCCTGCTATCTCATTTAACTGTTGCAATAGATCTTTAGGAAAGGCACTTATTTCCATGGTTTTTTCATTATACTGGTTTTGTTTTTGTTTTTGTTTTTCGTTTTTTTTTTGCAGTTGAAACAGGTCCAGAATAGTTGAGTAAATTCCCTGAGGTCCCAGAGCTATCAATGGTAGAGATTCTATGTGAATTTAGGTCTGCTAAGTAAGAAAAGGTTTTAAACTACACCACTTAAAGCATCTACCAGGCTTTCCTTCTCTCCCGTGGTTTCTCAGCGGTAACCTGGACCCACCACCACCACCACCACTGCCATCATCATTATCATCATCGTTGTCACCGGGAAGTCTTCCCATATGGCTTTCCCTCCTTTTCCACGTCTCTCCCTTCCCTGAGAGCAGTTTTCACACAGGTGAGGTTCTTGGGGAGACGGGTGATTCAATGCATTGAGGGCAGTAAACCGTTGGGGTAGCTGCCTTGGGCAGGTGGTGGTGGGGGGTGGGTGGCAGACCAGGCTGTTGCCATGAGCGTCTAGGAGCTGGCCCTCCTCACAAATCACACTTGGTCTAGAATAGCTGAAGCTGGGGGTAGGCAAGATGCTGGGTGAGACTCCCCTTAAATTCTTCTGCAACTCCCAGCCTTCCTTCTGCCCCACCTCACTTCTGAAAAAATAGAAGGTCTGGCCTTTATTTTATGTAGCTCAGAGAGTAAAATGAGAGTACTGCTTATCTCTGAGTACCTAGCGTGAGAAGGCTTAAGTTAACACCAGATGCCAGTGCTACTAGTTACGGAACAGGGAGTGCGTTCCTCAACTTACCAGAATGTCAGTTTCCTCATCTATAAAATGAGAAGAGCAACAGCTACATTATTAGGTTGTGACAACGGAAGGAGAGAATCTGCGTGAAGGCAGGGAAGCAGGGCAGGAATGCGTTAAATGCGATGCCACTTGTTAGGGCACAGTGCCTGGCATGCAGAAAGTGCTCAACAAACACTATCTGATAATAATGATGATAATAATAATGTCAGCTCTCCTACCCCTGCAAAGGGCTCACTAATGCTCCCTTACATCTTTCTTAACTGCTTCATTAGAGTTCTCGAAGCAATCTACATGCTCATTTTGTTTCTTCCTGGAGGAGGCAGTGAAAAGAAAAGGGGGAAGAGGCCCAAAGTCTTGTGCAGGCAGAGAACTGAGTCAAGGGTGACTTTTCCAAGGTGTCCCTGGCCTCTAGGTTTCCCTTTCCTGGCACTGGACCTCCTTCTCCGTGGCTTTCAGGGGCCATCTGGCAGGGCTGGCTTCAGCCTAGAGCCTGGGCCAGCTTTGTTCTTTTTTCACATTTTGGGGCCAGGAGGGTGGGGGTCTCTCCTGCAGTTGAACTCAAAGCCCAAAAAACCAGGAGAAAAGAAGGGGGGGGGAGGAAGGAAAGCAAGCCGATAATTTCCTCGAAGGATAAACATCCGATTTTTTTTCCTCACCCAAAATAAACATGCTAGCCACAAGGAATTAAAAGCAGAAGAGGGGAGGATGTGTCTCGATTTGGGGCTGCTCTAGCAAGCTGACCTGCTATTTATCCTGGCCTTGGGCACCAACGGGAGCTGCCAATTACACTCCAGGCCTGGTGGGGTGGGGGCTGCAGGCAGAAGGGCTCAGGAGTGTGAGGTTCACGCACACACCCAGAGAGTGTCCCTTCCGAGGCTGCCTGCCGTGACACTGCACATGGACACTTCCCTTTGCTTCTCCTTTTAGCGCTGCCGACAAGCTTGCCTGCCAAGGTGAAGAGAACGGGGGGTTCCTACTGCCTGGGCTGGCATCAGAAGGCCCTTCGACAGAACACGACTTTAGTGTCCATCACCCAGATGGGAGCTAAATCCATCAATGGTGGGAGGAAGCATGGTCCGGTTCCCTTCACAACCTCAGTCTCCCACCTCATCTCGTCCTTCAGAGCCTCACCACTAAAATCCTCCAACTACTTAAGATGTGCTCAGCTGGGCTGAGTGGCTGGCCGGGGCCCCTCTGCCTTCCAGCTAATGTGGGGCATGGCTCTGAGAAGGCAACAGCCCTGTGTCCAGCTGCAGCCTGCCTCTTTCATCTGGGGATCTCAAGGCACCTTGCACACATGAATCAACAACATTGCTGTATTCTGGCCAAGGAGAGGGGGGCTATTAACTCTTGGAGGGAAACTGAGTGTGGAGGTGCAGTGAGGGGGTGGGGGTGCTGAGGGGACTGGAGCTGGGGGTGGGGGAGTTGAGGAACTTGAGTTTAGCCTGGGAACAAGACCGTAGCGAAAGAGGTACCTCCAAGGGGACCCTGGGTGGGAAAGCCACGGGACCTTCAGAGGACATCCAGGGGAGTTAGGGGGCGAAAATCCTTTCCTTGCAGACACCAGGGAGTTTCTTCAGAGTTTTCTGAAAGCACAAATCAGATTGTACTCGTTCTTCCCCTCCAATCTACTTATTTTATTGTTCAGTGGTTTCCCATTGCTCTGAGAGTACACTTTAAAACTTTAGCATGGCTGCAAGGCGTGGCATGGTCTTTGCCCATCTGTCCCGGTGGCCACACTACAGGCCTGGAAGATGCCACGCATGCCCCTGCCAGCCACGGGAGCTCGGAGGCAGTGTTCCCTCTCTTTGGCACGGTCTCCGGCACCCATCCCCATTCACAGTTAACCCCTACCACACTTTTCAGCTCTGAAGTTAAACACCGCTTCCTCTGACAGGCCTCACCTGAGCCTGGACTATGCCCCCTCCACCACAAAGCAGGTCCCCTCATGCCCTCATAGCACTTGGCACATTTGTTGTAATTTGCTTGTGGTCACATGATGAACCTTTCCCTCCCATCCTGGACTGTAAGCTCCATGAAGAAAGCCTTAGGTTTTGCCTACCCTGTTCCCATATGTATCCCCAGCATCTAGTGGGAGAGGTCAGGCACATACCTGGTGCCAATATCTGTTCAATGAATGATGCTGAATTGTCAGAGTTGGAATGGACCATGGTGACAAACCAACTGCCCCAACTCTCCTTCCTACCTCGATTTCACAACAGAGGAAGCAGATTAGAGAAGATAGGTGATTTGCTCCAGGTCACACAGTGCCTCAGTGACAGGTGAGGCCTAGGGACCCCCACTTCCTATCCATCTATATCCCAGCACCACCCGCACCCCACACACTTGCATTTACAGCAAAGCCCCAGGTTCCTAGTGCTGGACATGGATTTCTTCTTCTTAGTATTTGAAAGAGAACAGGTTAGGAAGCAACATATCCAGCCAGTAAGCCCTGGATGATTTTTTTTTTTTTTTTAATTTGGGAGAGAAGGGGTTCCATGCCCAGACCATCACTGATGGGCACTGTGGACACACACACCTGCAACACAAAGCCTGATGTCTGGCCGGCAGTTAACTCTGTTTGGGTTTGTCCGTGGGCTCACTGCTTCCTCCTGCGGGAGGCTGGTAATTTGGGGAGTCCTGGTAATTTTCAGTCATGAATTGGGTGCTCGCTTCGGGTTCACTCAGGTGGAAGTGGTTCAGGAATTTGTCCATTTTCCAATTGCCTGGAAGGACAGACAGACCAGAGGAAGGCCGTGAGAGAGAACCATGGCCTGGGAGCGGCAGGGCCTGACAGGGAGGCCGCTCTGAGGACGTGGAGGCCTCAGCAAGTAAGGACCTTGGTCGTTGGGCTGTGGGGGGCAGAGTGCCCGGGTGCTTCTGGCTCCTAGCTGGATGTTAGCAGAGTGTCTGGGAAGAGACTATTCCCCAGGGAACAATGAGGAGTGAATCTGGACTGGTTTCCTTCCCCAGGGCCCTTTATTTGGCATGACTCTGCCTTCTCACATGCGGAAAGATGCCCCATTGGGTGGGCTACCCACTGTCTCCACCCGCCTCTCTTTTTCTGCGGGCTCTCCTCACCCCAAGACTGAGGCCTTAAAGGCTTCTTGTCTTCACACGTGGTCACCCCAGCTGCTGGGGCTGAGACCGGCCCCAGTGTCTGCGTCAGTCTTTCAACCTCCTCCCCAGATCCCTGGCTGTGGCTGAGGTTGGGGGGCAGGGCACATGGCTAGGGCTCTCCCTCCTCCTGAGCACCTGGATCCTGCAGGATGGGTAAGAAGTCCCCGGCTGGTGCCCAGGTACTCCTCAAGGAGAGAGAGCACAGGGTTGTGGGGGGGGGGGGGGGAGGAGGGGCCTCTTCTGGGGCAAGTGTGGACAGGCCTAGCAGCAGGGCAAGGAGGGCGCAGCCCGGGGCACTGGGGAGAAGCTGCGGAAAGTGGTCACAAGCGTATTCCCACGCTCTGTTTCCCAAACCCTGGGCCTCAGACACCCTCTGTGCATGATTGCCAGCTACAACACAGGATGCCCACTGTAACCTGAATTTGAGAGAAACAACAACTAATTTGTAAGTATGTCCCACATACTCATGGAATTTACTCAAAAATTCATTCCTTGTTTATCTAAAATTCATATTTAACTGGGCATCCTGTATTTTTTTCTTTTTGGTGTGTGAGGGGTAAATCGACCACCCTTCCCTGAGTGGAGGGAGTGCTCAAGGAAGACCTTGCCTGGAGCAGAGCTAGGCAGTGGACAGGTGGAGGAGAGTAATCTTTAATGCGCAGGGGCGAGGGTTGCAGCTTGGACAGAGCTGCCCATTTACCCGCCTGTGGTCCTCTGTCTGGACCCACTACCTTTTTTTTTTTTTTTTAAAGTTTATTTATTTATTTTGAGAGAGAGTGCAAGAGCAAGGGAGGGACAGAGAGAGAGAGAGAATCCCGAGCAGGCTGTGCACTGTCAGCACAGAGCCCGACGCGGGGCTCAAACTCATGAACCACGAGATCATGACCTGAGCTAAAGTTAAGAGTTGGACTTAACGACTGAGCCACCCAGGTACCCCCACCCATTACCCTTTTATAACAAGGAAGAAAGCAAGTCCCTTGATGTGCTGTTACTCCACTTATCATTCTTTCCTCCCCACACCACCCCGCAGGGGATGTTTGCATTTCAAAGAGGTTTTCAAGGAAAACCAAAATGTTTTAATCCAAAGAAACAAGACAATAATAAGGATAATGCAAATAATAATAATAGTAATAACACATCCATATAGCGCTTCCTATGTGCCAGAAACTCCATGCATATTCATACACTTACTTAATCCTCATAAGGGGAGACTATTTTTATCCCCGGTGCTCAGATGGGAGGATGGGGCACAAGATGGGGTTCCGGTGAGAATGCTTCTTAGGGGCAGTGATGGAGGGAAGGGCCTCTTCATGCTCCCTTATGTCCCATCTGGTGACTCCATGCTCGGATTCGGGAGAGATGCTGGGCCCTGGGAGAGTGTCTCCTGGGGGTAGGCTGCTGCTGGGTGACAGGTGGGCAACTGAGTGCTGTGGGGTCTTCCACCAGGAGGCGAGGTGGGGAGGCACTGGCCTGGTGGCCTTCACACCCAGAGAGCCTGGGAAAGTGCGTGCAGGTGTGTATGCATGTACATGCATGCATGTCTATGCATGTGCAAGCCAGGAAAAGGGCTCATGGGTGAACTGGTGTGTGGCAGGCATGGGGACAAGGGGGCCTTCCCCACTGAGTAGGGCAGGAAGAAACCTTGGTGGCCAGGAGGGAATTGAAACTCTCATCACGAGATCAGGGCAAGTTGGTGGAAAGAAATCCCCTGCACCCCGAGGGAGACCTCGCTCCCCTGCTGCAGACTTGCCCTTCCCTAATTCAGAGGACTTCTCTTGATTGAGCTTGGAGTGCCCTGGGAGCCTCACAGCTCCTTCCCGGTCACATGTCCGACAACACTGTGGTTCTTAGGCAGCTCCTCAAACCAGGCCCTGTGTCCCTCAGGAGAGTGGGTACAGGCTGCTGGCTGCTAGCCTCCTGCTGCCTCCTCCCCTGGTTTGGCTGTGACTCCTCACGCCCCCGTTTCCTGCCACAAAGGGCAAGAGGAACTGACCCTTTGCAAGTTCTAGAAGGAAGAGGGGTGAGTCAGGCCCTCAGGGGTGTGTGTGTGTGTGTGGAGAGATGGGGAGCTTGGAGGCTGTGGCTTCGTGGTCACCATTTGGAGGAAAGTCCCATCCTGTATGGCACTGCTCTGATCCTGGAGCTGCAGAGAAGCTGCTGCCATGCAGGAAGAGGGTGGTGATGCTGGCTGTGCTCAGGCCACCCCCCTTGGACCCTGGGGCCACCCAGGATGGGCTCTTCCTGGGTCCAGGGCAGGGGTAGTGAGCGTACTGCAAAGGGCTCTGTGGCAGGAGGGAGAGAGGAGGAGGATGTCTGACGCCTGTTTCCTGAACCACCCAGTGGTTGGAACACAGGCCGGGTCTCCTCAGGGCGGGGCTGCTGCATGTGACGTGCCCATTGTTCCCTGTGCAACCGTAGGGCACACCGTTCTCATTCCGAAAAACTAGAGGCTGATCTCTTACCCACTGGTTGGGGCTGATAGGGAAGATGTTGGCGATGAAGGATGTTAGATGTTACAGATGTTCCACAAATGGGCCAAGGGGAGTGAGTGTTGGGTCAGCTTACCTAAAGCTGTGGGGTGGAGGTGGGGGGAGGTTTCGGAGCCACTACTGTGTGCCTGATCTCCCCTAGACAGCGTCTTCAACACCTGGGAGAGGGGCTCCAAGCTTTCACTCATCCTCTGCCCCTGAGTCCCAGGGGCAGCAATGGCCGGAATGTGTGGGAATTGCCCTGGGGCAGGTCCTGTAGTCACTCTCTGCCCCCAGCTTCCCCAGTCTGTGGGGGACTGAGAAATATTCTCCTAGGCCAGCCCCTCCCCCTCGGAGGACTTGTGGGCATGCGATGGGCGACTCCTCTGCTGGAATGTGTGAACTCTGGGCTGAGGGGAGACTGACAGCCCAACTGGGAGCCGCAGCCCGGTGTCCACTAGGCATGGGGGGGTATACTGGATGGAGGCCCTGCTCCTGTCCTCAACGGTTTTATAACAGAAGACAATGAACCCTGGACTAGTAACAAGCTAGGCCTTCTCAGGCCTTCTCTTGGCCAGCAGCACAGCTTTGCAGCTCCTGGCGGATGGGGTCCCATCCTTAGCCTCGCCCTCGTCTCTTCAGCGGACCTACTCTTAGGCCTTCCCAATAGCACAGGGCAGTGTTCCCTGTGTGTCCTGCCTGTAGCCCAGGGACATTTCCCACCTGACTTGCCATTTGGTCCTCCTGAGGCCCTCAAGTGTTTCCTGCTCAGCCTGGCAAGTGGGGGCTGGGAAGCCCCCACTGGGAGGGAGGCCTCCACTCCTGTGGCTGGAGAACAAGGGGGCGGGGTCCTGAGACTTGGGCTTGGCCTCCTCTGAGCTGTTCTGTGAGTTGAGCTGCTGGGGCCTCTACTGGCACTGAGTGGCCCTGTCTCCCAAGGCGGGTGAGATGTATCTAACCAAAGTGGCCACCCTCTTCCCTGTCCCCCACCCCTGACTCTCCCCCTAGGGGACAGTGGCCCCGAAGAAAAAACAAAAATTGAACGCCAGCCTAATAACCGCCCCATCGTGTGCCTGGCTCAGGTCTGTAATTTGTCTGGCTCTTCGCAGGGCTGGCTGCAGTGATAGAGGCACTGATGCCTTTCTGCTGAGATTAATGATGTCCTGGTGGTGGTAGGCGGGAGGCCTGGGCCTCTTATTTTTTGTGCCACTAAATGACATCCAGAGACTTCCACTCAGGAGCTGAAAAGCCCTCGTTCCATCACATCCAATTACTCCTGGAGAATATTTGCTGAGTGGCTGATCCTGCTGGCTTGAGAGGCATGGGGCAGAGGGGACCACTTTGACTTTGGCAGGAGTGAGAGGGTGGGGATGCTGGGGGGGGGGTTCCGAGGTGGGGAGCGGTCACCCAGCTCCTCTGGAGCACTCGGGAGGATTGGAGAGTAGAAGTGCAATTCCTAATTACCCGGGGAAATGGATCACCCGGGATGCCCCCCTTGGTCCTGGGGCTGGGGCTGGGGCTGGGGGTGGGGAAGGGAGCAAGAGAGGAGGCTCAAAGCTGTCAGTTTAAGCTTCCGCTGCTCCATTCCAGTATTTGCTGGTGGTGGCAGGCTGGAACTCTGGGTGAAATTTGGGGATTATCTGTGGTTTCCTGCTGATCTGTTCAATACCGCTTTGGACGACTGATGTTTGGCTTGACTGGGGCGTGTTTCCTGAAGAGGGCTGCCTGCGGCCTGTGGAGGTTGCAGGCAGTTCCTAGCCAGGGTGCCTGTCTGAGAGTTGCCCAGGATGGCCCCATCTGGGCCGCCGCCAGGCCCCCAGTCCTACCCGCTCTGCCAGGTGGGTGGGGCCCCACTGCCTGACACAAGCCCACACAGTGATTCAGGGGCTGGGCCCGGGGCGGGGGGTGGGGGGGTGGGTTCTGGGGCCTGGCCAGGTGAACCACCATGGGAGGTCATGGCAGGGGGTAGGGGCTGTTTTGCAGTGGGCTGTGTGTGTTTGTGTGTGTCTGTGTGCGTGTTTGGGGATGGTCTGCAGGCAGGGCACTCTTCCTTCTATGTTTGCCTATATACCATGTACTTCTAGCTCACTGCCACCAGGCCTGTGGATTGTCTCCCAGCCTCAGTTCCTCTACATCAATGCCTCCTACTGTTGACACTTCTCGGAGTTCTGCTGCATTCCTGCCCTTGGCCTGTGTTTTCAAACATTTCCCCACAGTGCCTACTGTTTCAATCACCCATGGTGCCCCTCAGGCCTTTAGAGGCCACAAGCAAGCCTTAAATCCCACTGTGTGGCAAGCCTCAGCCCATTCCTCCTCTCTGACCTCTATGGGTGGGTGGCTCACCCAGGAGCTGCTCAGTTCAGGTGTCTGTGATGCTGGGGAGTGGGTTATGGCTGCCTGGTCCAGAACCCAAGGACCCCTCCCAGAGACGCAGTCTCTCTGCAGGCCTCCAAGGCTGCCTCGGTGAGGTGGCGTCCGAGACTGGTGTGGCCCGTTAGCTCCCCTGGCGCTGTGGCACCATCCTGGGCTCACCGCCTTGGACATGCTTCTGGAACAAGCTTTGGCATGTCATCTTGTGGGGCAGCGAGGGGATTTCCCCCACTCACTCGAGAGAGGAGCTTGAGGCCGTGAGGCCGGCTCGTGACACCTCTGGGCCAGGTGGCTGAGGTGTGGCACCACACAGGCCATAGCTCGGCAGGAGTTTTAGTGTCTACACAGTGCTTGGCTATCGCCTTCTCCAGGGAGGGGGTGTGAGGGGACGCTGCCTTGGGTGGCTGCTGCTGCTGGCCAAGTACACTCGGGACTTCAAGATGGACTTGCTCTTTCTTTGTCCCCACACCAGGGCCCAGGTGGTCTGGGTGAGGAGAGAGAGGGGTGAGGGTGAGGAATGTGGGTGAGTGAGTGATAGGAGCGAAGAGCCTCGCCCCAGGAGTCAGAAGAAAGGTAATTTGCTTTTAACTGTGGACCCTTGGTTGACCAAGCCACTCACTGTTCTGGGCGTCAGTTTCCTTATTCGCCTGGCGGAAGGAATGGCCACTGTCCTGGTTGCCCTACAGGATCCAGCCAGGGAGGAGCAGGGCAGGCTGGTGGAGAGGCTGGGCACAAGTGGTCCTGCCTGCCCACCTGGTTGGGACAAGGAGGATGTGAATGCCAAAACTCATTTGTGGACACGGTGCTCACAGAGGCGGCTGTCTTTCCGGGTGTTAAAGGAAGCTGATGATGACTTGAATATGGGGGTGTGAGAACGTGCAGCTGTGTGTGTGTGTGTGTACATGGGTGTGTCCCATACACAAACATCCTCACTGACTGAAAGTTCACAGGGGGCTGAGCACAGGGACAGGTGGTAAAAAGGAAACATATGGCAGAGGTGAGCTCTTCCCTCAAGGAATTTATAGTCTCATGGTGGCAGTGAGGCCTGTGCAAGTGAAAAATGATTAATACAAAAGAGATAAAAGCAGGTGACTAAGGAGGCAAAACCAAGTGTTACGGAGCGTGTGGAGACGGACAGCAGCAGGGGAGGGCAGGGTCCTGTCAGCTGAGAGAAGACTGCCCCCGTGGGAAGGCACCATGGGGCCATCAGCAAGACTCGTATTCTGCAGGGGGGCGGGGCCACCAGGCTTGGGGAAGGGGAGAAATGGTGTGCCCTGATCAGCAGCAGGCAAAGGGGGAGCATGGTGGGCACTGATGGGAACTAAGCAGGAGTTAGTGGGCATGTGGCAGCGTGTGGTATAGAAGGGTGCATGGATGAGGTGCGAACCAGCGCTGTCTGCGGGCTCTCTTCAGATATGGCCCCTCAACTCATTCGGTTGGTTCCTCTACAATGTGGAAGCCACCTGCCGAATCCAAGGCTGCTGTGAGGCCGATGCGCAGGCAAACCGTCATGAATCACAGATGAGCCCAGAGGCCAGATTGGGCTTTGGGCATACAAGGTGGAGGGGAGAGGGATTAGAGCTGGGTGAGAGGGGTTGGACAGAGGTACAAGTCCAATGTGTTACAGGCCCAAATTTAGGAAGGGGCGGTGTGGCCTTTGGGACAAATGTCAGTGAAATTGGGCCAGCCATGGTCAGAGGGCATCAGGTCAGGCTCTTTCAGCTTCACTCTTGTTCCCTGTTTGGGATGTGGTCATGCTTGAGCTATCTGACTATCTCCCTTCACTAGCTCTGTGAACTCCCAACTGTCCACAGGGTTACACTGGGTGACACCATGCATCCATGGGAACACAGACCCGGTCCACATGGCTCAATTCTGTGCCCACAGCACTTAGAACACTGCCTCACACACATTCGGCACCTACTGTCATCCCAACGAATGCAGAGGGCATGTGTGAATCGTGCCCAGCATGGAGGGGAAAATGGTGGGGAGAAGGAGCTGTGTAAAGGCAGGAGGAATGGGAAGGCAGGATTTCATAAACTAGAAGAAAGTTGGCTTGCCCTTCCAGGGCCTGTGCTGTGGTCCTGGCAGGCCAATATCTGATTGAAGGCCTCCATCCAGAAGTGTGTGGAGTTGGATAGGTTCTTCAAGACTTGTCACTTGCTCCCCGCACTTGTCCCGCAGAACTCCAAGGTGGGGGGAACTCGGTAAGCTGGGAGCAAATCTGTTATGGGTCATTCAGTGGTAGACCCAACTAGTCCAACCCCTTATCTTGAGGATATGGAAATTGAGGCCCAGAGATGTGAGGTGGCTTGTCCAAGGTGACACATGGATGTCAAGATCTCCCATTTGTTGATCCTATAGATGTTGTTTTGAGGTCACGGAATAAAGAGAAACCCTGCGGAGGGTTTCAGCCCCTGGCACTGAGCAATGTTCCCTGGCCCTCACGGTCCTACAAATTCAACTAGAATAATGTCGCACATGCTTCTCAACCTAAACTGTCATCCACGCCTAAGTCCTAGGGAGGAAAGGATCCAGTAGGACTGGCTCAAGTCAACTACCCTTCATGGATGCCTCTCTACCTGGCTCTTACAAACCCACTTTCCCTTCCAGTCTCTGGAAGCTGTTCCTGCCTGTGCATCCAGAAAACGCAAGTGGTTGGTTACAGCACACATATCCTAGGACTCCCCTGTTCCTCCGAGGACGCCTTCCCATGGAAAGAAAACTAGACCAAAGTGAGCCCCAGGGCCTGTGCTCCTTGGCTCCATATCCTGGTCTGCTGGGGGCTGGTCCAGCCTGGGGCTCCACGAGTCCCCAAGCGCTGTGCAGATGCTTCAGAGAGCGCCTGGCCTTGGACTTCTGACAGTGTGCAAGGGCGGCTTCTACATCTGCCACGCCCCGTGGGTTCATCTGGGCACGCATCTCCGCACCTTTGGCGGTCTCCTGTGCCCTTGTTCCTCTCCGGCCTGCCCACCACTCCAGCGTAGTCACCTCTAAAGAGGGGTTGCTGTGTGTTACTTCTCCCATGGGCAAGACCTACCGGCACTTCACGGCACCCGCCAAGGTCAGGCCTCTGCTGGGCTTGCTCCTCACAAGGGGTGCTCCTTCTCACTTTTCCAAAATAATCGTTGCATCTGTGGTTCTCCAGCCCAGAGCACCTTTTCTCTTTCACTCAAGGATTCAAATGGCCTCCTTCTCCCAGGCCCAGCCCATGCCGCACCTCTTCCATGTAGCCTCAGGACCATATAGGTTTGTAGATCATCTAGATCCAACCCCTCATTTTCTAGATGGGGGAACTGAGGCTCAGAGAGGGTAGTTGAATTGCTCAAAAGTCAAATCACTAGCTGGAGACTGGAAATACAGATTTCCTCACCCTGCAGTAAAATACCTTTGCACTATTCCCGGCTGAAGAGGGTGTGTCTTCTGGAAGAGAAGGGGATCTTAGGAAGGTATGGACTATCCCTAAATCCACTTGATCTCCCGTTGTCCTTACAGCCAGAAACACATAATTAAGTGCTTAATTATAAGCTGCTCTGCATTGTTATTTAAGTGTTTTCAAAGTAGACTGTAAGCCCCCTGAGGGCAGGGAACGTTCCCTGTGCTATGGGATCCTATCCTCTCCTAAGCCCCTAGCACAGTGCTAGACACAGGAAGGTGTCCTATGATGGGACGGGTACCCTGGCCCATCTGGGAGGATGATTTTCCCACCTCCATTTCGGGTGGCAAGCAAAATGGCACAGAAGCCAAGGGACCCTGCCCAGATGCGAGTCCAGTTCCTAAGTTTTCACGTAAAGGGAGGGGGGTGTGCACAAGAAACTGTGGTTTTGGCAAAGATTCAAAGGGACTGATGGTGGGTGTCAGGCCGCATAGGTTTAGAGCTTCCTTGCCTGCTGCCAGTGTCACAGGAAGAGCACACCAGCCACTGTGTTTTCTGGAGGACGGGCTAGGATGGAACCTGAGGACCCCAGCCACGGTGGACGGCAAGTGTCTTTGCGGTAGGCACCTCCTTTCTCCCTTTGCCCCCTTCCATGCTCCTCCTGGCTTCACCTACTGCTCTCTCCTTCCCCTCCCACCCCGCCCCTCAGAAAGCACTTGATCTTGCCGGAGCCTCCTTCAGGGGACAGTCTGAGCACTATCCTAGCCCAGGGTGGGGGCATTGTGATCTTGATGTCTTAACAGTGGGACTCAGGCATGCCTTACTTTGTGAGACTTGTACTCTTGGGGGACCGTCGTGGGCTCAGGTGCCAGTTCTCAGCCCTCAGAAAGCACAGTGCCTGGACTGGTGTAAGGGGGCTCATGATGTCTTTGGTGAGAGTGATCCAGGGAACTGGAGAAATTCATCTTGGCTTGGGCAAGATACATTATTGTTTTCCTTTTCTCTCTGTATCCAAATTTGAAAGCGTGTCTTTGGGAAAGCGGTTTAAAACAGATTTACAGATTGGCAAGATGCTGAGGGCACCTGGGGAGGGTTCACCAGTGGAAAGGTTGCACCGACTCTGCTTTCAGGGCAGCCCGGAGCCTTCTGTGATTGGTGGCTCCTGCTCAGCACACCTGAAGGCCTCCTTCACTCAACCAATACCTTTCGGGGCTCCACTTTCCTCTCCTCTGGGGCCTTTGGGCAACAGGCATGTAACAATACCTTTCCTGGCTTCCCAGTGGGTGGAAGTTGGTCAAGGTCACTGGGTGAGAGCAAATGGCTGATGACACCCACCCGCCCACTCACCTTCCTGCCAGCCTGGGGGATGTGCTGTTTGCACTCCCAAGATGGCATCTGTGCATTCCACATTTTCTTCCCTTCCCCCAAATGGGGGAGGTGATAGAGTGCACAGAGATTACTTTATTTCCCATTTTCCTGGAGAGAAATCTAAAGCTCAGTGAGGGGTCATGGCTCACACAGGGTCAGGTGAGTCGCCTGAGGCATGGCAGTGTCCAGATGTCCATGAGTCTTCCTTCCTGCTCCCCAGCTTTGGTTGGAGGGGGACCAAGGCCACCTTCAGTTAGCCATCAGGAGGCTACGGGGCGTGGATCCTCTCCAGGAGGCCAGAAGGGCTGCTCAGAGAAGCTAGTGGAAGGGTTATGGCTGGGAAGTTTTTGCCCCACCACTGTGGCAATACTGGGCAGACAGAACAATTAATGACCAACGAAGACAGACTGGCAGGGTGGCATTCCAGGGCCCTCTTGCCCAGATCAGACTCAATTAGAGCGTACAATTACTTGCAGGAGTGCTGTGGGGTAGCTGCCTGCACATGCCATTCAAGGCTGAATGGGGGAAATGGTTCTCTACCTGGCTCCGGGCCAGCTAAAGCCACCATCGTGATCTGCGGGACTTACTTATGGGGGGAGAACACATCTGATGTGAAAATCTTTAGGACACTCATTCCAGTCTACTTTCAAGAAACACTACCCTTTGACTCCGGCCTCCAAATCTCATGGGTAAGGAGTCAAGGTCCCAGCTTCCCCATTAATGCACAAAGCATCCACTTCCACCCCAGAATTTACACTGGCTTTGACAGATGGGGAGGCCTTACCTCGAGTTTTGTTTTCTTTGGAATGGAGAGAGATGTTCTGTCCTTCCTGAAGATAGACGAAGAACTGGTAGCGGTGGAAGCCACTTTGTGCTGGTGGGGAGGGAGGCTGGTAGGCTAGGGGCAGAAGAAGGACAGAGGATGGGCCCCACACCCCACAGAGCCCAGAGACCCCTGGCTCTTTTCTCTCAAGATAATTCTTTATGCCTTTCATGGTCCCCACTGACCTTCCTGGGGTCCCAGCCGGGGGCTTACCCCACTGCAAACTACTAGGATTTATCTTTCGCAGGATCTCACCTTCAGTAGTTTCCTTTAGGAAACACCTTATTTTGGGTGGTGGTGGTGGGAGGAGGAGGAGGAGGAGGAGGAGGAGGAGGGAGGGGAGGTGTGAGCTGCTTGAAGGTCTTGGGCACTGGTGGGATTCCTGGGCCTTACTTGCCTGGTGGGTGTTGGTGTTATCCCTTTGCTGTTTTAGTCTATCCTGATGGATTTCCTGCCTCAAGAGAAACCCATCTTCCTCTGTGAGAGTGTTTGGCAGCGGATTTTTATTTATTTTTTCAGCATTTCCTTATGAACTCAATTCCCAAAGAAGCCAATTTCTTGGCTGGATCCGGAGGATCTGGAAGTGGTTACGGGGGTGGGTGGGACTCGGTTCAAAGGTTTGATCATGGAAGTGTAGGATCTGGGTGCTCGGGGCACTGGGAGCCCACTCAGGCTCTTCCGGAGGAGAAGGCCCATCTCCCTCCCCTTTGCCCTCGGTGCAGGCGGCAGATCTTTTTCTAAGGTAGGGGGGTAGTGGGGCGGGGACATCTCTCATTCTTTCCCCAAGTCTATGCAGGGGTTTTATGGGCCAGACTTTTGCGGTTGGTTCCAGTGGGGCCTCCTGCCAAACCGTGTGCCTCTGCCTCCTCCCCTTCGCCTCATCTCCCTTTCTAAAGAGCCAAGAATCTTCCTGGGGGTGGGTGGGGATGGAGTGTTTGCAGCGAGGATGCTGGTGGGAGGGAGCTTGGTTCTTTATGGTCACCTCCCTCTCCTGGTCATTAGACAAGAGGGACTCGCCATTTGGAGCTGTTGGAATTGTTCCTCATGGTGCGCTTCCGGCCACTGGGGCCTCCAGCATGCTTGCAGCTAGGGGAATTCCTGACTATTCATCTCTCCCTGAGTTTTTGGTTGCAGATCTGATACACGCGTGTGTCGTGTGCGTGTGTGCACACGTGCGTGTGTTCAGAGTGAGCACAGCACAGGGTGTGCCAGGAGCCCTGTGAGTTTGTATGACTTGGGGTCTGTGCTGGGGCAGGTGCGAGTGCTGGGAGAGTGTGCTTGTTCGCTGAGGCTGTTTTGGAGGGTCTCCGTCAGTGTGTGTGCAGATGTGGGTCATTATTTTTTTTTCACAAACACTGCCAACGCTGAGAAAGGCTGCTGAGCATAGGTGGGTGCCAGCGTGTGTCCTTCACGTGCATGGTGTGTGGAGGGCAGATGCGGCCGGGTCAGCTTTGAGCAAGGCCAGGGGCTGCTGGGTGCCAAGCTCACTGGAGTGTGGATGTGTGCCACGCTGCCAAAGACTGGTGTCCGTGCGTCTGTGTGCATAAGTCTGTGGTTGGAACTCACTGGTTCAGTGCAACTGGGAATTTATCCTCAGGAGAGATGGCAGACTGAACCCCCCTCACCAGGGCTTTCCTGAAGAATTCCCCCTCCAAGAGTAGAGGCGAGAGATTATGAGGAGGAAGGGAAGGGATACACATGGCGAGCCACTTCTTGGTGCCAGGCCCTGACTAAGTGCTTTCCCTTGTGATATCCCCTTGACCCTCACCACAACTTGGTAAGATGGGTGTTGTCGCCATTTTCTGGATGAGGAGACTGAGGCTCTGAGAGGTAAAGTCAGGTGGACAGTAAACGGTGGAGCTGGGATTTGAAGCCAGGCCTATCTGGCCTGCGTTGCCTCACAGAACTATGAGGCTCATTTATCTTTTTGCTCAGCCCTTTCCAGGGGGTCTACAGAGCCCCATGCAAGGAGATCACGTGGGACTGGGTACAGGGGAACACAGGAAGGCAGGCGGAGGGAAGAGAGGGACCCACCAATCTCTGCCAGTCACTCTCCTGAAGACCCTTGCCTTTCACGCTGGCCCCACCCCTTACCTGTCATGAGACATGGGACAGGTGGGTCTGTGCCTCGGTTTCATTCTCTTTAAAACAGACATACTGGTGGCAGGGGTCTCAAAGCACAGTTGTGACCACGACATTAGAGCATACAAGTAAGCTCCTGGGCTGGCACTTGCACACTGTGAAGTCTCAACATTGAGTTGCTTCATTATGGTTCTGGTGGTCATCACCGTTGCCCTGGCTGGGGCAAGGGGTGTTTGAGGGTCATACTCACCTGACAGCTCCTGGCCCTGAATCTTCCCTTTCTTCATATCAACACCCTGAAATGAGAGACAGACACAGGTGTGAGAGACTCCTGGGGCAGCGGAAGGCCATACCAGCACACTTCAGTCCAAGTAGGTTTTGCTGACTTCTTTCTCTCCCTGAGGGAGTACGATGGAGGAGTAGGAACATGTATGGCTACTCCTGGGATGCGTTGCCAGAACCGGCTATAGGGTTTGGAATGGCGCCTCAGGGGGTCCAGGGAGAGAGGACAGACACAGGCATCGCTGAGGGTGGCCTGGGGGTGAGGGACGGACCCCCTGAACATGAGAGGACACTTCTGGAAGGGCACTCCCATCATCTGCGCCCCTAGACTGGGCATAGGACACGACTCTCTGCCTGTGGGGTCTGGTCAGATCTAAGGCAGGGGCTGGCAATCCTCACAGCCTTGCTAAGCCAGCCCATCCTCTCAGGTTCTCTTTGGGGCCTTCAGAATATTAGGCCAGTGGCTTCTGAGTAACCAGAAGGGCAGGGAGGGCAGGAGGAGGTTGGACCGCTGATTCTGAGGCAAGTTCTTGATGGGACTCAGCCCACAACCTCTGGGCAGATTCTTTGGCCTCAGTTTCCCTCTTCTTCCTTCCCCTCCCTTTTCCCCTCCGCTCCGCGTCTGTGGGATAATGAGGTGATCCCGGGGGCGGGTGCTAATTATTGTTTGTGCAGGACTGGGAGATGCTCAGATGAAAGGGACTGGAGCAGGGCCCCTGGGTCTGTGCCACAGCTCGGGGCCCCTAGGTGTGGGGTTTTATAGCCTTAATGATGGTGATTAGCATGGCTCTTCACTGGTTCTGCCAACACCTAACTGTGCCCTGGCTGTCTTTCCACCAAGCCCTCCTGAGGCAGCCTCTGCTCAGGATGAGGGTTTGGGAGCACGGAGCTAAGAGATCTCTCATTTCTCTGTGGAGACTCTTGGGGTCAGTTGGGTGACCCAGCTCCGCGTGCGGGTTACCTTCTACAAAGTCAGAGCCCCACCCCCGTCTTCTTGAAGCCCCCTGATCTCTTCCCCTTTGGGCTGTAGCTTGTCCACCAACCGTTCTCACTTTGGGCCTCCTTTGCCAGAACATACCCTCCCCCAGACTCGTCCCTGGTTGGGAGACAGGGCAGAGGACGGCAGAAGAATGGGTCCCTCCACCTTGGGCCCCCTTCCCACTTGGTTTTCCTCACCCTGGGCAGGTGAGATCTCTGTCCTTTGGCACCCTTCCAGCCCCCTCGTGCAGTCTTGTCTGCTCCAGAGCGTCCAGGCAGCCTTCAAATTTAGTCCCTGGGACAGCAGAGCCGTGCGTGGCCAGCTCTGCCTTGGCTGGCTTTCCGCACGGTCCCCGACTCCCCCAGTATCGGGCAGTCTTTCCCAAGGCTGGCAGGGGGCCCAGGTGTGGCCAGGGGTTGAGAAGCCAGGGGACGCCAGGGTGGAGGGAAGGGGTTGGGGAACGGAGGCCCCTCCCCTGATCCCCATCTCTCCCAGGAGAGGACGTGAGGGCCCAAGCCTTAGCACCCACTCTCCCGAAATAGCTCTCTGGCGGCTCTAGGGCGACTGAGAGATGGGGACTAAGCCCAGAGCGGCCCAGCCCAGCCTGCTCTGTGCTCCCAGCCTCCCCCTCACTCCTCTCCAAGTCAGCCCAGCCAGCGGTTTGTTTAAACAAAACAATAGCAACCTAAGCTGGCTGTTTCTTTTCAATTCCCCACAGGCTTGGGTCCCACCCAGAGTGATAAACAGGCCTCTCTCCTCTGTGTGAGTGCAGGGAGGGGTGAGGGTGGGGGCTGGGGCCTGTAAGGTCAGGGAGTTTGTGCAGAGCAGCATGGAAAGTCTGATCTGTGGCCCTGATCAGGGTGGAAAGGCTCTCCTACCCCTCCCTTTCACTCCAGGGAGTCTTTTCTCATCAACTGGGGCCAGCTTGGCACAGACACACGCACACCCGCACACCCGCCGATTCATTGAGTAAAGCCAGCAGTCCTTCCTGCCTGCCTCCCCTGGCAGAGAGCTCAGCTGAGGCTGCTGCTGGGGGAGCGCGAGCAGAGGGCACTGATGGCTTCAGAGTTTTCAGGGTCTCTCTGGAGCTTGTTATACAGACAGGCACTGGTCCTTAGAAGGAAGGGCAGGAAGGCTCTAAGGAAGTGCCAGGCTGTAGAGGCGCCCCTGCAGAGCATGTGGTCAGTGTGGCTGCTAAGTACTCAAGTTGGGTTGAGGATGGGCTAGGCTTCCTTTGGGCATAAGCCTTCCCCCATTGGTCTGTCCTGGGGGTGGGCAAAATTTCTACCATATAATCAACACGTGGTAGGAGCCTTAGGAAACCAAATTCAAAGGGTGAGAAAGTTGAGACTCCAAGGAGCTCAAACTGCTTGTCCAGAGCCACAGAGCAGTGAGTGGGAGAATCTCAGAATATTCCAGGAGGAAGGCGCCTTAGACCCTCGGACCTTTGAGACCCACTAGCTCAAGATCTTGTGTCTTTTGACCCACAGTGACATCTTATGCTTTTCCTACAACGTCATGATGACCCTATCACTTCCCCAGGAGGCACTGTTTTAGGAAGACTATTATTAAAATACACAGATATCACGTGGAGGACTGGGGCCACAGCGGAAATGGTTAAATAGTTGCCTGCCCCGCCCTCCAACCCCATATGAAACCATGAGCTCTTCCGAAATGTCTTCATGGATTAGAGTACCACAATTAGCCTGAGATGACCTTAGAAAGCTGGAAATCCCTGGGGATGGATGAGATTCTGGGATATTTCAAGGGTGGGGGGCTGGGGTGGGCAGTGGGAATCTATGGGTCTAAGCACTTCCTAGGGAGACAGGACTGAGCCTGAGGGTGGGCAATGAACCTAGCATTTAAGGAACAGATCCCACACCTGTCAAGTCTGAGCAGACAAGAGCTTTGGAAAGAGAGTCTGCAGTGGGGAAGGGGCTGCTGAGAGCTCCCCGACACCTGGCCTCCTCACCTGGACCCCTCCTGCCTGGCCTTCCCCCTCCCCCAGGTATGCTGCTCCTCTTTAAGATGGGCCCATCCCAGACAAAACCTCCTTTCCCTTACTATAGCTAAGACAGATTGACATTTTCAAAAGGAGCTTGTCTAAATGCTAAGGTTAAAAAAAGGAAATAATTATAGAAATTACAAACAGCATAGAAATTGTTGGGTTTCTGATCCTCAAGAACACCGAAAAGCCCAAGATGGCTTTCTCAGGGTATCAGGACAGGAACACCTGAGGTGTTAGGGCAGTGTGTTTAGGAGGATGCCCAGGGCCCTTCTAAGTGTTAGAGACTAGATGACCTTAGGGAGGCAACTCTTTTCCTTATTAGCATCCTCTGGCAAGGGAAGGAGAGGTGGAGGTGGAAGATTGCTCAGTAGGACCCTTAAATGCCCGGGATATAAGAACAGTCTCCTCTTTTTCTTAGAAGTTGGTCCCCAATATGTGTGCACCTGCATGTGTGAATGTGTGCATGTGTGCATGTGTGTGCATGTAGGGTATGTGCACAACTGCTTGGTGTAGGAAGAGGCACAAATTATTCTAAATGCAGAGAAGAAGCTTGACTCTATGGACGCTCTGGAGGAATTTCTGGGCTTATAGACATTAGTTGGGAGCTGGCATATGAGATGCTTAAGAGAAGGTGAAATGTGACCAAGAGTCAGAGAGTCACAGCGTCACCTCTGGCCTCCAGAGCCTGCTTTATCACCTGCACAATAGGGCAGACATGCTGGGGGGTGGGGGGTGTTAATATCCTCTGACAATAGCTCCTAACCAATGGCTGCTAGAAAATGAGGCACAAATACTGCAGTTCCTCACCTCTTGGGGGGAATGATGGAGCAGCATATTTCAACACTGGCTCCAGGTACCCATAGTGGAACTTGTTTGCTCATGAACCTTGACTGAGTGCCTTCCTTTTGCTCTCTTACCCTCCCCCTTGCTGATGCTTCCTTGTGTCCCTTTGAAAATACACTACTTGCACTAGACTCCTTGTCTCAGGCTCTGCTTTGGGGGAACCCACGCTAAAACAGTAAGTCCAACAGACGTTTGTGGAAGGAGCAGAGAGATGAATGAAGGCTTTGTCTAAGGTGTCATGGGTAGCTGGCCTTGATGCCAAGACTAGAAGCCTCTACTCCTGACTCTGTCCCATATCTTCTGACGGGACCACACTGCTACTGTCTGGACCTGGATCCTTCTGCCCTTCCGGGCCAGGTCCCAGAGGTCCCAGATATATTAAGCCCTTGGAGTACCACAAACAGATGCGCCAACTAGATGAAAGTCACTTCCATCTTTTGTTTCTTGTCCATGGGGACACCAGAAAGTGACATTTCCTGAGAGTCAAGGGTCCAGAGGCACCCCTTCCCCAGCCTGGAGAAGCCTTAGGTAAAGGCTTCTTGAGACTGGTGGCCAGATTCGGGTTGTGAGGTCTGGTGGGTGGGGCCCCCAGCATGGAGGCCAGCCCGGTTTCCTCATTCCCCTTCAATTACCTACAGGCAACTGTCCGCCCACCGGGGCATTTGTGGAGGCCCAGGGACTGGTGCCTGCTGACCCCTGGGGTAGAGGGTCAGCAGCACATTTCCTAGAGTCTGCGGGAGATGATTTAATCGCTTCACCCACTTCTTCCAATCTAGACAGGAGGATTCAATCACTTCTCCTGCCTGGCTGCAAACCTCAGTCAGAGTGGTAACTTTCACTTTTTGATCACAGGGTGGGTGGCGCTGTCAGAAGAGTCCTGGACTTGAAAGGTGAGTTACAGAAAGATGTTGTGGGGATAAGGGAGACTGAAGGGAGAAATGAACGAAACAGTACTTGGGGTGCGGCGGGGGAAGAAAGAAAAAAGGGAAACCGGAAACAGAGTTCCAGGCTCTCTGACACGGGCACCAAATGAGAAAGTTCCTTTGCTGTTTTGCACAGCTGCCTGCAAGCTGCCAAGTGGCAAAGGATCCAGGAAAAGGCACAGGATTGGAAAGTGCTACCCAGCAATCTGTGTATTCTGCAATTAAGAAGGGGTAAGTAAAAGGCACTGACAGCTCCCGGGCTCTGAGGTCTCCAGGGGCTGTGGCTGCCACCTAACACCAGCCTGGAGAGGACCCAGCCGTGAAGACCGAAGACCGGTGCCTGCTTCAGGGGAGAGGCTGTGATCAATTAATCCTGTGGCCTGCTTTTTCGCCCTGAGGCCAGGGAAAGGAGGGCTGGCCGCTGAGGGAGGTGAAATGGAGTCTGTGGGAAGTGGTGAGAAGGAGTCACTCACCTGAGCCCTCTTGGGGGCTGAGTGCTTCTAGACTCCAGGGTGTAGGATGGCCAATTATTTTGTGTACCCAGTTTCCCTCAAGAAGTGTCAACATCAAAGCCCTGATAGTCCTCTTCCTGGCACCTTCATGGGCAGTGGGGCTGAGTGGTGAACAGTCTTTAGATAATGTGCCAGTGGGTAGCCTGCAGACTTGGTATCCTGGCACTGACTCGCAACAGACCCCTGGGTTTTGACTCCTAGTTTGGCTTCAGATCTGGAGTCAGTTACCTCCTCGGGTATCCAGATGCCAAAATGGGGAGCGGTGGGGTGTGGCTGAGGGGTTATTATCTGCTTCTTGGAGTAAGTGGTTACCCAGATGAGAGAGAGGAGCCTTTCCCAGGGGTTCAGCGTTCTTCATGACACTGGGTTAAGAGGCAAGATTTCCCAAGGTCAAGGTTGTCTGTGGCTTAAAAAGTACAGGCTGTCCAGGCCCTTTGGTCCAGGCCCTTTGTTCCAGGCTATGTGGAAGTGCATGTGGTTTCCAAATAAGTCACAGTGTCTCGCACCTGTGTGTATGTGATATTATCTAGCATGGAGTTGGCCCTGAGGAATGATGGCTGGGGAGATGGGTAGATAAATGAGTCAATGAATGAGAAGCCCTGTGCTGGAGACAGAAATATGAATGAGACCCATTTTACGGTATTGAGGAACTCGTGGTCTAGTGAGGTAGGTAAACCAACAAAGAAATAACTCTATTATAGGCCTAAATAATTGAAGTCTGTGAGGAGTGCTGGAGGAGCACAGAGAAAGGAAGTTGTAACTGTCTGGGGGTAGTGATTAGGAAAATCCATTGAAAGGAGGCTGTACTCTCTCTGGGCCTTGAAGGACGTGTAGGGGTTTTTTAGTTTTCCAGTGGACAGATAGGGGAGGGGCAGCTTAATTTGAGGGAACTATATTAAGAATGTATAAATATGCAAACAAGACGTGAAAAGGGCAGGTGGGTCTGGAAGAAGCTCAAGATAAGGCTGGAAATGTAAACTGGGATTAGGTTTGAATGGCAGGCAATGCTCCTGAGGATCAAAACCACCAGCAACCTACACTTTGGGTCTACAGCCCCTAGGCAAGGCTTCTTCCATATGCTTAGCAATCGTGTACCCAGGAGAGTCATCAGAGTGGGCCAGTGGAGCTGTCTCTGGTCAAGAAAGTGTCTGGATGGGGCCGGGCTTTGGAGCACTACCCACGTGGCAGGTCAGAGCTGCGTGGGGCTGAACTCCACCACTGTGGCCTCATTCAGAACAGGTGAGTCTGGGACTCCAAACGCAAACACCTCTCTTTTACAAATGATAATTTTGTTTCAGATCATTAAAGTACCACATGCTCACTGTAGAAAAGTTTTAAAACACAAAAAAGAAAAAAAAATTCTAGAAAGGAAAAGAATCCCCCAGATCATTCTGTATAGAGATAACTGTTCTGAGAACACCATGGCTCCCTTCCTTGCATTTGGGTCCCAAAGCTTCTTGTCACACGGGTACCAGGTTTGAGCCTCTGGTCCTTTTGGGGCCTGCACTGGCTGGACTCCCCTCTGACCTCTTGTGGAGGAAACTCCTGAACCTCTTTCAGTCTCTGAAGCTCAGAGACTGGTTTAGACTTCAGGAGAAGGCAGATCCGCTCCTCTTTGCCCCTTGCCTACCACAGATCACCGATTCTCTGGATGCAGCTCTGGAGCAGGGTTAGAGAGGGGGAGTGGGAAGGAATACGGAATAAAGATCACGGGTTCTTACTGAACCTGCTCCACTTAGAAACAGACAAGACATATTAGATAGTTTGAAAGCAATATCATGCGTCGGTAGCTAAATATAATTATTATGCATCGATGTCAGTTTAGACTGAAGATGGCCATTTCTAGATACATGGAACAAAACCCGAGGCTTTCAGAATCAACAACAGGTCTCTGGAATGCCTCCGCTATCTGGAAGCATGTAGAGAATTGGCTATTCTTTGTAAGCATGTTTCCCTGATTTCTTGAAACTTATAGTTTTAGTTCCCCAACTCCTCTCATCTTAACTATTTTGGTTAGTGATCTTATTAAACACTAGTTCTTATCTTCTTAAACACACACAGAGACTACCTTATGTAATTTTAAACACCACTGTGGTTGTCACAGTGAATAACCAGTTTTGCACCCTGCTATAGCACCAGACTGCAATGCTAAAAAACAAACAAAACGAACGGGCCATTTGGCCTTCCGCCTGCTCAAACCTCCTCAGGAGCCAACAATTTAATATTTATGTGGTCGTGGTCACCACATAAAGAAAGGGGAAACACCTCTTGCCGGGTGCTTACAATGCGCAGGCACTCCGCCAGCGTCTTTACACAGGTTAGCTCCCTCTGGTCCCCATCTTCCTGGACATTTCCTGCTAAGGAGCAGTGACCCTCAGGAGACCCACCACTTGGAGGACGGAGGCCGCCTGCTCTGCTGTAGGAGTTGTGCTTCGTGGTCTGATTTTTGGCAGCGGCAGGAACTAGGGGAGTGGTGCCATCCAGTTAAAAGCAGCCCCACCGCATTAGTGACTGAGTCGTTAACACAGCCGTCCGAAAGGGCAACCTGGGCTTCAGTCCAATGTCATTACCAATTAGCTACATGACTGTGAGCAAGACGCTTACTTTCTCAGTGTCTCAGTTTCCGTACCTATGAAGTGGCAATGATAATGATATCTGCCCTGGTCTCCCACAGAGCTGTTGTAAAGATGAAATTAGGAAGTGGAATATTCTCAGGTCTCCCAGTGCTGACCCAGTGTAAGGGTCATCATGGTCCCCCTTCCCCGGGGCTGCCCACTATGGGTGGGGTGGGGCGGCAGGGGGTGGGAGGGGACGGGAACCCATCCTGCCAGCTCCCTCTTGCTGTGGCTGTCCTGAGAAGTCTCCTGGCAGGGTTGGTCTCATGAGGCTGATGGCTCTGCCATGGGCTCAGAGGTTGCTCGGCTGTGACCATGGGCCCGTCCCGCTGGGTCTGCACTCACCCGGGGTGTGCGGAGCGCATGACACATGTTTATTAATATGCCTTGATGAGGGGCATTAATATCTCTTAATGACACCATCTGAGCCCGGCTTCCTTCTTTCTTTCACTCCTCGCTCCTTTCTCTTCCCCCCACCCACAGACACACACACACACACACACACACGCGCGCACGCGCGCACACACACACACGCAGACAGAGAAAACGAAGGACAGGAGGGAGAGCTGTCGGGAAGGAAGGGCTCCAATGGGAGTACCCTCACGGGGCAGACGGAGGATCCTGGATGAGGGAGGCAGGAGGCTGCTGGGGCTCTGCTGTCAGGTGGAAACTTGGCCAGAAACTGCTGGGCGATGGGAGCAAGGGAAGCAAAACAGTGGCAAGACTTTTCCAAAACTGGTGGGGAGGAAGGGGAGTGGCAGGGGCTGAGACAGGAGCCCAGGAGCTTCAGGAGCTGAGGAGGGGCTGGGTTCCTTCATGGGAGCAGGGAGAGAAGATGAAGTCTGAAGGTCATTCGCAGGCTGGGTCTTGGCAGGGAGGTGGGGGGGGCAGGGTGAGAGAGAAGGGAAGAACAGTGACTCACACTTGCTCACACACACACTCACGCATACATGTGTTCACACACTCATAGCCCCCCACATGCATGCTCACATATACATGTTCGCACATGACCCTCACACTCACATACTTAGGCACATGTGCTCCCACATACCCTCACACACTCATATAGATACATGTTCACAGCCACACACACGCTCGCATATAAACACAACGTGCTCACACACACACATTCACACACATACGGCTGTCATGCTTCCTTATGCACACGCACCCACACAAATGCACCCACACTCACACATGTCCACACAGTCACATACACATGCTCACACACACACACATGCATACTCATACACTCACATGCTCACACATGCACGTTGCTGTGCAGCTCTCTGCACTTGTGCACTTATGCACATACACTCTCACACACACGCTGACATAAACACATGTTCACAGTCATGCACACACGTGCATGCTTACATGCACACTCACGCATCTCACATATACACACTCACAAATACGATATGCTCATAAAATATGTGCTCATACATACATGTACTCACACACTGACATATATACTCACATATTCACACACACAGAACACTCACAAATGCATATTCACAGTCCTACAGAGGCACAGTCATGTACATGTACACATACAATATACATGTACATAGTCACACACACATACTCACAAAGTACACACACACACACACACACACACACACACTCCCTCTCCTAGGCCGCCTGGCACTGGTGGGCATGTCAGGATGTCAGGGGCTGAGTATGATGGGAAGACCAGGGTGATGGGGCGTTTGGAAGGGGCCGGTGGTGAGGCTAAAGCCTGGACTGCAGGATTCGGACAAGCGGGTGTGGGAATCTCCAGGCCCCTGGCAGGAGACCAGGACAAAGAGATGACTGATTAGGACTGTTGTTTGTGAGTAAGAACAGAGCTGTTGTGCTGCCCTGTGAGGGCCGATGGGGTGGGGAGGTAGGAAGGAAGGGGAGCCCTAGCAGGAGAGGTGGTCAGCAGAGCGGGGAGCACCAACCCTGCCCCTCCCAGCACTCCAGCATCGAGCTGCAGGGTGGTCCACTGGCCTCTCCGTGCCGTATAGAGGCAGAACAGTTGGGAAATGGGGGTAGTTAATCCCCCAAATAAACAGGGCTTGGGAAACTGCACCCTCCGGAGGGAGCAAGCTACATCCTCAGGCCTGGCGCCTATCTATGGTGGCTGCACCCCAGGAGGGAGGACAGGAGACACTGGCGAGGGCCAATAACCTGAGACGAGGACCCCAGGTCAGACCTTTGCTTCCCAGGGGCAGCTGGACCAGAGGGGGCCCAGCAGTCCCCTAGTGCCCACCTGGCCTGGAGAGGGTACCCCAGGGCTTATGGATGATTGGGGGCACTGGTGTTTGGACCACTCCGGGGTGGCTGCGAGAGCTTGATGGGGGCTCCCCTGGGTTCTGTGGGGTGGCGACCACCTTCACAATTGCCGGGAGGCTTCTCAGAGCACCTGGTTCAGCTTCTCCACTGGCTCCTCATTCCACTAGTCCTTCTATCTCCTCTCTTTTTGCCTGAGAGGTTTCTCACCACTCCCAACCCTATCTCAGGAAACTGCCAGCTGCCTCTGGGCCATTCTGCCCTCTCCACGTGCCGCCTAAGAGAAGCTGGTAGTCCTAGAGAAGCAGGCAATGGGGCTGGGGGGCTGCGGGCATGGAGTGTAGAGGGGGGCGCCCAGCAGTCATGGGCCCTCTGTGGCCTCCTGGGGGAAGGCAGGTAGCAGTGGTGGGAGTCAGGCTCCTGGGCTCTGTTCTCTGCTTTCTCTTCCTCCTCTGCCCTACTTTAGGCTTCCAAACTCAGTTCTAGTGGGAAGATAAAGCATAATCCATAATTTTGGGCCTCCTCTCTCCTTCCTTGCCAGAGGGCCCAGGACTGGTAAGACCTTATGAAAAAGAAGAAAGAAGAAAGGAGTGAGGAGGGAAGGACGGAAGGAAGAAAGGAAGGAAAGAAAGAAAGAAGGGAGGGAGGGACGGACAGACTTTCTGGAAAAAAAAGCTTGGGGATCAGGATGCTGAGCAAGAAAAGATGCTGGCAAGACCTGGTGGTTCTGTGAAACCCTGTACTCATTAGAAAGTGTGACAATAAATAGAAATGCTAAGTCTCATTCAAATCACATCTTGCTCTTTCCACAGGGGCTGACAGTGAACTTGGCCTTGCTGCCCTAGCCCTTCACTACTCAGAACAGCAGCAGCATCACCCGGGAATTTGTCAGAAATGCAGAATCTCGGGCGCCACCCTGGACACACGTGAATCAGAATCTTCCTTTTAACAAGAACCTGCAGTGATTCATACGTACATTAAAGTCTGAGAAGCGCTGCCTCAGAGTCCTGCTCTCAGACCTTTCTGCCCACTTTCCCTGGGGTCTCTGGACTGGTGGCAGCAATGGTGGGAACGAGCCCAGCTTTTGTCCCTGACAGGTCTCCTTCAGGCTTCGGAACCTTTGGAATCACCCTTCCCCGGCAGCACGGACTGGTCCTGAAGTGGCCCCAGCTCTCAAGTCTGACTATTTGGACTGGTCAGACTCCTGGGCAGTCAGAGGAGATGGGTGGACTGGAGGCGTTGGGGCTTGGCCAGGACTGAGAAGACACCAGGCACATCCTCTCTCCAGCACCCCCACCTGGAGTTGCAGAAACAGCCCCAGATCAGTGACTCTCAGTGTCACTTGCTGTTCTGGACATTTGAGTTTCTGGCGTTGGGCAGGGCAGTCCCTCCTGCGTGGGGGACCTGGGTGCAGTTTGATGGGCACTAGCAGGGGATGTTTGACACGCCCATGGTAGCTCCTTTCTCCCTGATCATGCTCCTCGCTCCTGACCCTCTTTGGGGAACGTTTATTCCCCAGGTGTTCAGGGACCTCCCGGGAAGGAAGAGGCAAGAGAGCATTGTTCTTCCTTGTAGCCTGTAGACCAGAGGGGGGTTGCATGAGGCTCCCCAGGTGTGTGGGTCAGGGTCTGCTTTAGGGCCCTGGTCCTAGTAGGAGGCCTGCCACTAAGTGACTTCCTCAGGTTTCTCCCCTCTGAGATGCCCAAGTAAAGCCGTCATCCCTGGCAAGCTGCCAGTCTGCCCTCTCATTCGTTGGCCATGCCAGGGCCTGTGTGGTGGGCCTTTGCACCCCTGCCTGTCTGTGTCAGGCCAGGCTCCTTTTTCTGGGCCAAGGGAAATGTGAATGTGACCCGCTGGAGGCCTGCCAGGACTGGGGCTTGCTCTCTCATTCTGTTGTGTCACCTTTTACAGTGCCCGGCAGGCAAATGCCAATCTGGGGAGCTTGGCAATTACGATGCAAAAACAACCGAGACTGAACTCTGTAAACACCCTGGCCTCACAGTTGCTCTGCCTCTGGAATGCTTGGGGACTGACATAACCCTGGGGAAGAGAAAGGAGATCTACAGCCCTCTCTGGCAAGGCCAGCGGAGCCCGGGTCACTAGGCTGTCCCTTTAGGGGTGGTCATCTATTGGGGGGCCTCTCAGCTGAGCCCCGTGGGCTGATGGGAAGGCAGGTGGAGAGCTAGGCTTGGGGCAGTTGCCGTGCTTGGCTTCCTGCCCTATGGGGATTGTCATCAGTCTCCAAGTGTGTTGAAATGAGTCTTTGCACAAGCTTGAGGAGGGCCCAGCAGTTCCAGGTGACAGTGCCCAGGGCCATGAGGAGATGGGAGGAAAGGGGATGGGGTGACAACAGGGAAGAATCCCAAAGAGGGTCAAGGGGCCTCCACAGCTGCTGACTCCCCAAGCTTCTGGATCTGGGGCTCAGCCTGCCTATCCCTGAACCATGTGGCTGGACCTCAGAGGCCTTCCACCCCAGGAGTCTGCGATTCTAGGATGCCAGGCTGATCCCAAGGCTAGGCCACAGGGAGCCGAGACAAACTTCTCCCCAGAACTTTTTATTGTGAGCAGTCAATTACCCTGGCATCTAAGGCTGCAGTGCACAAGCAAGGGGTCTTTAATGAACGCAAATGACAGCTGATTAATCTGTCTCCTCTCTGTGGGGTCTGGCCACGCTCCATTCGGCCTCCATGGCCTGCACCAGCAGGGTGGGCTCCAGCCTATTACCACTGCGCTTGCAGCCCTAATGGGGAAGAGGGGCAAGCCTCCCAGCCTGCAGTCCTGTCATGCATGAAGGGCTGACCCCTGCAGGAGTGGGTTTGGCCCCGTCAGACTCTCTCTCTGGGTGCTCCCCTACAGGAAGGGGGCAGCCTGCAAGGAAAGATGCAAGCAGGTGCTCAGTGGGATTTGTGCAAAGGGGTTACATTTGGGAGGTAAGTGGGGGCACTGTCTAGACAACGGCAGATGGTTTGTTTATGTTACTTGCCGACTGTGGCCTCAAGAAAGCAGCAGGTTCCTCAGATCCTTCGCACTGTGGGAAAAGGCAGAGGGGGAAGGATGGGGGCCACAGAGAATCCCTCTTTCTCTGCCAGGACACCTGCCCTGGCTCCTGGCTGATATCAGTGAAGTCCACATTTACTGTTGTGCTAGGTGCCAAGTGCGGTGCAGGTGTGCGGGTGGTTTACAGTCTGACAGTAACACAATGAAGGGGTAGTTACAGATGTGATGCATGCTAGCAAGAGGATTTACAGAGGGCAGGGAGGGCTTCCTGGAAGAAGCAGAAAGACTCCCCACCTGATAGTGGTGCTTGGTGGGGGGAGGGGAGGGAGAACTGTGCACCGGGATGGAGAGGCCCCTATTTCCCGACTCTAGCTACTGGGCGTGGGCTCTTTCAGGGCCCGTATCACCTCCTTGAGTTGAGGGAGGAGTAGGAGAGGGAGTGAGTTAGGACTGGAATGGAGGCTACTGACCTTCTCCTGGGCAGGACCCCTGGCTGAGAAGCAGAAGCAGAGGTCCCTTCTAGGGGAGAAACCCCTCGGTTTCTACTGCAATAAAGAAGGGGCCCCGAGCTCTCTCCTGCCACAGCCTCTAATGATGGGGTTGGGGTGTAATGAACATCTGTGTACTCATAAAACAGCCTAATGACCGCCCTCATTTCATGGACCCCTTTCATCTTCACCCGTTCCCAAACCAGAAGGGACCATCCTGAGGGCTGAGACCCAGAGCCTGGTGGCAGCCACAGACCCCAGCTGTTCGGGGTGGGGGCCAGTTGGTTCCTGAGCCCCTTGGGGGCTGCCTTTTCCTCTTCCATCCCTTATCTGTTGGAAACAGCTGCGAGAATTTAGGTCGATGGCTGACCAACCTTAGGAAGTGGGCAGGGGTTGGGGAGGGAGGAAGGCATGTTCGCCCTGATTCTTAAGAATGGTGGTGTCGACACCTGTAACACGTGGCGCAAGGAAAGAGCGTCTAGCACCCGCTGCCTGCACCACGCCCCCTTCTGCCCAGGTACTGATAGGAGCTCACAGAATCATCCAACACCTGACAAGAGCTAGACTTGTGCAGGGAGGGGTTCAGCCTGCTGAATCACCAGCAACACCTGTGTTTTGCTTGGGAGGTCTCCCGCTCAGGGACTAGCCAAGCCTGACCCTGTTTGGCTTCCTGGAGCTTGATGAGATCACAGCCCCGGGTGTTGTGGCTGCAGGCCAGTGTGACCTGCTATGCAGGGAGTATTTTTAAAGAGATACTTGCCCCTGTGTTCCCAGCATTAGCTCCATGAAGAGACTCAAGTTTTTCCGAGCCCCACACCTCTCCCAAATCTGATTGTAGAAATTGGTCAGGGGAACATGAGATCACTTGGGATGAAATGGGAAGTGGAAATACACAATCCAGCAGTCCACTTGCCATGGACAAGCCCCTCCGGGGGGTGGGGGCGGGGGTGGGGAGGAGTCAAGGGATCCGGGACTGGTAGCATTAGAGGGAGGTGGGATGGGCAGTCCCCAAGGATGGAGACAGTCCACTTTGCCTTCCCCAGAGCTATGGAACTGTCTAATCGTGGTCTTCTGCTCAGAGCCTGCAGAGAAGCCACGGGCCACCATGACAGGGTCTGCCATTGGCAAGAAACTCACGAGTGAGTCAGCCTGCAGCCTCAGTGTTCCCATCCAGGCGCTGGCCCAGCCCTGCCTCCAGGCCATTTGCAGATAATTGAGGTCACTGGAGGGCAGAGACTCCCAAGAATGCAGGTTCCTGTGCCCCTCGCCAATACCCTATTTTCACGTCCCCTCCCTTTGGACACAATTGCCCCTTTTCAATGTAGGGCAGAAAAAGCACTGCTCCCAGGTCACACTTAGCCTCTCAGCTGGGGGCACCAGACTAGAAAAGGAACACACAGAAGCACAAGTCTTAAGTCTTTGCTCTGGGAAAGCAGGGAGCTGGCAGCTAAGGTAAGTCACTGGGAGGTGGTGTCATGGTTGGTAAAGCAACCACCACCATCCTGGACGTGTGTCAGGCACCTTTGTGCCACTGTATCATCTAATCTTCCTTTTACAAGGAGGCAGAAAGGGCAGAGAGTATCACCCCCGCCCCCCCCCCCCCCCCAATCTGCAGGTGGGGAACGCAAGCCCTTGAGAGGTTAAGTGACTTGCCTGAGATTACAGTCCCAATCGGCGGCATATCTGGGAATGCAACCCAGGTGTCCTGGCCCGTGCTCCAAACCTCCTGACTCATAGCCCAGTGTTCTTTTGCCTACACCTCATAACAAGGGGGCTGTGTTAAGGAAATCAGTTCTGAAGAGATGACTTGTGTCCCCTTTGCTGGAATCTTCTCGGGTGACCCTGGATGTGCTTAAATTTGGCTGTAAGACCAGTTTAGATCTCCCCACATCTCTCCCGAATCGCATCCAGGCCTGGAGGCAGGAAGCTCTTCTGACAGGGACAGGCTACTTCTCCAGCAGCCTCCTGACTTAGGGACCCCAAGGGCCATTGAGAGGGGGTGTGGGCTATAACGAGGCATTGAAAACTCTCTCTGGGGAAGTGGGACCTGGAGGGATGGGGGTGGCTAGGTGACTCAGGGAGGGCCCGAGGCTCAAGCTAGAGGCTTTTCCCATCTGAGGCTGGGGGCTCTTCTCAGGGAGAGTTGAGGTTCCTTATGAGCTTGGCTCATGTGGTTTCTCAGTGTCAGATGCCCTCCACAGATTCTCTTTTCAGGCCAGTTCATACTTCTCTGTGTCTGTGAAGCCTTCTTCAACTGCCTTTCCCCTAGGGCTTCCTCCCTCACACTGTGCTTGGCTCTGTCGTGCTGCATGGCGTGGACTCCTCAGCCTAATCTGCAGCTGCTGGCTCTTCTGCCTCTCCCCTGGCCCTGAGCTCCTCCAGGGGATCTTGTCCTGTACATCCTCTCCTGCTCTTGTGGCAGAGGGAGGATGCGGGTAAGTCCCTGGGGCAGTGGAGGAGGAGGCACTGACACACAAGTGCCTGCCTGGTCCTTGTGCTCCACACCTATCAGTGCGCTAGATCAGCCCGATGGCCCTGCTAAGCAGGCAACTGAGGCTGGGGGAGCGCAGCCACCTGTCCTGGTCATTAGGTGGCACAATGGGAAGTAAACCCAGGCATTTCTGATTTCAGACATGATACTCTTTGCCTGGTTCAATTCCCTCTCTCAAATGTTCGCTTAGAAGAATGTGTGAGAAAGTGACAAAATGGATTATGCATCTACGGAATTGAATCAAGGTATTGTCTCCTGGTTTGAAAAACGCACCCAGCTTGTGGCAGGAGAAGCATTTTTATTTCACTAGATTCTCCATCCCTTCCTTCCTCCTTCCCTTCCTTTCCCCTTCCTTCCTTCCTTTCCTTCCCTTCCCTTTCCTTCCTTCCTTCCTTCCTTCCTTCCTTCCTTCCTTCCTTCCTTCCTGGAAACATTTTTGCTGCAGTGAGCTGTAAAAGGGCCCCAGGGCATGCCCTTCCGGTGCAAGGGGTAGGAGCATTTCTCTGCCAGTCCAGTTGCCCAGGGGTGCAAACCACCCTGGGGATGGAGAGAGTCCTGGGTGCAAGGGGTGCTCCGTTTGGGGACAGGTTGGGCTCTTTAGGTCTGGAAAGCTATCAGACGCCCTATTTATGGCCCCTGGTTGTGCAGTCTGTGACTCTGTTTTCTGGCTCTTCTGGAGTAGAAATGGGGAGAATATGTCAGTCGTCCAGGACTAGAACAGTTGGTCAGACCCCAGCCACAGGGACAGACACAGGATTTCCCTTTCCTTCCTGCCCCTCCTCTTTTACGCCAGCCTCCCCCTCCTCTGTTCTCTCTCCTCTCTCCAGCATCTTTCTCTTGAGTCCTCTGTTCTGCCCTCTTCTCCCTCCTCCTCTCCTTCCTTCCAATGGGACCTCAGCCCTCCACCAGGAAACAGATTTCTTCAGACCATCTGGTCCTGCAGTCTGCCTTGCCTGATCAGCACAGTCCACCCAATACAATATTCTGCGGTGATGGAAATGTTCTAGATCTGCACTGTTCTACATAGTTGCTCTAGCCACATGTGGCTCTTGAACGCTTCAAATGTAGCTACTGCTGTAAAGAAACTGAATTTTTAAGCACTTTATTAAATTTAATTAATTTTAAATAGGTACATGTGGCTAGTGAACTAGACATCAGAGCTCTAAGTGATACCAAGTGCTCGACTCTGGGGAGGTCCCTGGGGGCACCCCCACCTTTGTCCAGGCCATGTCCCATCCCCTAAGTGCCTTTGTGTGGACCTAGCTTCTCTCCCATGCTCAGCTTCCTGACCAGTAAGAGGCCACGGAGGCCTGGGTTCTGGGCTTGGAGTTGGATAAACATGGATACTGGATCTGTGAGCCTCAGTAGCCTCTTCTGTAAAATAATGAGGATAATTTCTTGAGGAAGGTGCCCAAACCTCAAGGTTTCTTTCCAGCTCTGAGTTCCATGCTTCTTTTGGGCAGCAGTCTGCTACCATCAATCTGGGTGAGTCAGTATGAGCAGCAGGGCAGGTGGTGTGTGTGTGTGTACACACATACATGTGTGTGCACCTATGCACATGCACACATGCATACATATACAGATGTGCACATGTGGCGGAGGGGGCTATGAGGGGCAGCAGTGGTACTCTGGAGACCCCGCTTATCAGTCTGACCCTGTCTGATTGAGTGGCCTGTGACTAGAAAAGGGGTTAAAAGCTCTGTAATTAGGGGAAGTTTGCAGCCTGACTCCACTCCTGGCAGGCGTTTGCCTGTTCCCTGGCCCAGGTTGCTCTGATGATGCCCCAGACTTCCTCTTCTGCCATAAATGTCTCCCGGAAAGTCTTCCCACAGAGGCCCCAGGGGCTTTCTCAGGGAATGAGTGTGTGTGCACACAGCCACTGTGGAGCAGGAGCCCCAGGCCACATGCACGCTCTCCCACAGCGATGTTGGCCCTGGCATTGGAGGGGATGTCTGTCCCAGCTTGGGTGGAGAAAGGAGGAGGGGCTTCACCTGGACCCAGGTCCTGGCTTAGGCAATGCTTAGATTCTTAGTCAACTTGAATGCCTTGGACACACACGCACACACACACACACACGTGCATACACTGAGTAGGGAGGTATGTAGAAGGAAGATAAATCAGCTTTTGCTGCTTTGCCCTCCTTCCAAGCTTCTGCTACAGCAGATCTCCCCACATCTGGAAAGAAGGAAAGGATTCCTCGAGAGAGGGCTGTTCTCAGGCTCCTTGCGTGTGATGGAGGCTCCAAGCCTATGGCTGAGGTCAGAGGGACCACTGAGAGGAGACCTCTGAGGGCAGGGGAGAGAAGCCCACCAGCTAGTATATGATGGGGCGTGACCACAGTGTAAAGAGAAGAGGATGCCTTCTCTTTTGCTTCAGAAGGTATCTAAGCCTCGGGGATCTCAGGTCACAGGACCCGCCTTGTAGAGAGTTGCATCAGAGCGAAACTGCATGCTGGATGCCTTGGGGGAGAGGGCACTGAGGGCTTGTGATGTAAACCTTCCAACCTTTAGGAACTTGGGGTCAAATCCTTGGTCTCCGCCAGCTCTCCCCTCTCTGACCTTTCATTTGCACTAAATGGCACACAGAAGGAGGTGGTCGCTAGGGGTGAGTGAAGAAATGGGGGGGTTGAATCAGAGGTCACCAGACTTTAATCAGCCCTGAGTCAGAGAGACAGGTGGGAACAACATCAGGTAGTCTCGGGGTTCCCCAGAAGCAAGAGCTTCCTGGGAAAAGAGAACCCTCCCGGCCTGGGCAGCTACGAAGCTCTAACTGCAGGCCAGGCCTCTCTTTGCCATCACTTACACTACAGGAGAACAGAGAGGCCACTACAAGAGAATGTTTCAGAAGCAGACCTGCCTGGAGCCAGGAAACTGGATCAGATGACCCAGTGGGTCCCTTCTAACTCTGTAATTCCACACACAGGACTCACTACATCAGTGCCTCTTGGCTCTGTAGACCTTCCCTGGTCCACTGAGAGTTTGGGGTGGGGTGCTATTGTGGGGGTTGGGGATATGTCAATCTGGGGTCAGGGAACTGAGAAAGGTGTGGGTACAGAGGGCAGATACCACGGAGTCCTGCTGGAATTTCTGAATTTGCTCCAGTGTTTTTGCTTCCCGGAAATAGGAAAGAGAGTGAGGATGGTTAGAAAGATCTGAAAATTGCTTTTTGGTTATGCATGGTTTTGGCAAGAAAGCTGTGGGGTGTGTTCCTCCTTTATCATAGCTGGCAGCCCAGATTTCCCACGATACGATGAGGTCTGGCTGGTTGGTACCTCCCCCACACGTCTCCCCACACATGGGTCTCTGTGTAGCTCTTCTTGCTTTAGGTCTGTGGGCAAGAGGCCCCCTCTGTGTAATGTCTGTCCTCGAAGCACAGCTGCCTTCCCTAGGCTCATGACCTTCACCTACCCCCCAGCACTGAAAGCCATGCCTGCCCCAGCCCCTGCCTCTGTCCATCTCCTCCTCCCTGGACAGGTGAGTCACCATCCAGGGCAGGGCCACCAAACACAGTATATGGATCAACTCTCTGAGATGGTCCCCATTTGCCTCTCTGTCTGAACACTGCCGCTCCTTCACTTTCTTTGAGCAGATTCCCCATATAGGTGGGTAGCCTCAGGCAGCTGTGGAAGCACAGATGAGCCATGGGTGAGTTCTAAAGGGAGTCCTTCTAAAGGGAAATCCTTCAGTGAGGTCCCCTCCACCCCCGCCCTCTGCATTTCACTGAGGAACCAACTCAGGGCCCTTGTAGGCAGCATGGGTCTGGGAACATAGTTCTCCTGATTCCCAGCGTGAGATGATTTATAACAAATTAATTATTTCATTTTCCCAGGGGCTTGGAGGTACATGGGGCCAGAATTTGGAAAAATGTATCTGGGCAGAATTTTCTCTTCTAAAATCCAGGTAAATGGTTGTGGGCACATGGCTGGTGTTTAATAAATGCTTGTTGATTGGCCTGTGTCTCTGGGTGACTCCTCCCTCACCTTCTGCAGGAAGGAGGGGTATACCTTGCAGGAGCTTGGTTTGCCCTTCATTGTTTGCATCCTCTAGATTTCCACTCCCGCTGGGCAATCAGAAAGGGTGCAAGATGACCCATCCTCCCCACCCCCAGTTGCCACCACCAGGGTCACACTTTGCTCTCTCTTAGTTTCCCTCAGGGCTAAGACCTGAGTAAAGGAGGCCGTCTGTACAGTGGCAGCCACTCTGACTGTTAGAGAAATAAACAAGATGGTATTGTGCCAAGGGGAGAGAGGTTACATCAAAAATATCTCGGAAAGGAAGAAAGCCAAACTTTTATATGAGATGCATGGATAGGGGGAGAGAGCGGGGGAAAAAAAACCTGGGTAATTAAGTTAATAGGTTTCTTAAAGAATGCCCTTGTGAGTGATGTTCAACACATTCAAGTGTTGACAAGAAGGTATTGAACTTGACACCCACGCAGCGGGCAGAAGCATGCTCTCAACTCCAACACACCTTCTTTGTCTGAAACTTGTAGTAAAACTCAGCGCTGGGTTGTGAAATCTGTCCCAGGGAATCCGTGCTGCAGGGGCTGCCGGGGTCAAGCCTCCTGCTCCTAGATAGGCTTCAGGTAGGCCAGGGTGGCCACCCTGAACTCAGATCCCAAGATTAGGAGGGCAAAGGCTGGGGTCCCCAATTCAGAAACCTACAGACACTATTATGCCGTGTGAGACCTGGGGATCTCTGAGGACCTCCAGACAATTTGCAACTCCTGGGAGGTGGTCAGAATGAGGCCCTGTCCCTTCCCTCCAAGCCCTAGCTGCCTTGAGGAACTTTGGGTCTGAAACCCAGGAACATCTGTACAATCCTAGGGCTTCCCTATCATGATGAACTAATGGAAGGATCCAGGTGAATATGGCTTTTTACCTTTCTCTTAAATCTATAGTAGGGAGAGAGGCCCCAAATAATTAGTGGGCTGCTGGAAAGGCGGCTTGCCTTGGAGGAGAAGTGGTGTGTGTGTGTGTGTGTGTGTGTGTGTGTGTGTGTGTGTGTGTATTTGTATTTGAAACCACAGGAGCCTAAATTACCATTCTTAAAACAAAGGAGTGCCTCCTTTGGGCTAGAGCTTGCCTCAAAGGCCCCAGAGAAGCAGGGGGGCTCTTGGCCTCTTGGCCTGCTCTGGCTTAGTGGCTTAGCAGCCTGCCTTCCTTCCTAGCCGCCATCCATCATTAGCTATTTACTCATCCATCTTCTCTTTCTGCTACACAGGCTCAGACTTATTAAGTGATCAGAGTTTTCAGGCTGGGACCTGAATCTCAGGGACTCTATCACAGTTACGGTGGCTCAATTTGTAAAGTGAAAAAGTGGTGACATGGAGGTCTTTGTGAAAGAAATTTTCTTTTCTAGATACTTAGCAAAACAGTTTCAAAAGCAAGTAACCTACGTTTATGGTTGTCTGGTCACCCTGAAGCAGCTCATCTTAAGGGAACAACAACAAAAAAAGCAGAATCAACACCCATGGTTCATGGGTTTCCAGCCTGGCAGAAAGACCGGCACTGCCCCTCACCTAAAGTCATATACAGGATCTATGTATGTCTGCAGATGTGGTGGGAAGAGTGGGTGAGTTGGAATTTCCTCTTATTTAAAAATGGCGGTCAAGGAAGGCAATCGCCTCTTATAACTAGAGAGGCTGGGTGAGTTCTGTGCTCTTCTGCTTGGCACCAGCCCTTGTTCTGGGGCTCATTTCTGCCTGGAGAAGTCAGTTTCCACCCAGGCAATCCCACTGTTCAGGAGACGTAGGATTCTGGAGTTTGTATATACTCCTTAGACATTGCTGTTTTGAGGAAAAGGGAGCAATTTATCAGGTTTCTGCCTAATTCCCAGTGCACCAGGACCCAGTATTCAGGGAAAGGCTCTGGGTTCAGTAGGAGATACCTGTTAGTTTACACTGAAATTTCCCATTCTTCCAATATTTTCCATCCCCATTCTCCATCATGTAGATATATCACTGCTATGTCTCTCCTTTCCTGATTGCCAATCCGAGTTTCCTATGAGCAAACTGTAAAGGATTAATCAGATTCCTCACCTGCCTGTTTGATGCAGGCCTGTGGTCAGGTTGTAGCTTAGCAGCTCAGTTCAGCACACTCTTATCAAGTCACTACCGTGCACAGATCCAGGCTGGGAGCCACAGGGCTACAGTTCCTGCTGTTAAGGAGTGTTCAGGAGTGCCTGGCTGGCTCAGTTGGTTAAGTGTCCGACTCTTGATTTTGGCTCAGGTCATGACCTCAGGGTCTTGAGGTCAAGCCCTGCATTGGGTTCCCGCAGTAGGCATGGACCCGCTTGAGAGTCACCCTCTCCTCTGCCCCTCCCCCACTTGCATGTACATGCTCTCTCTTAAAAAAAAAAAAAGAAAGAAAAAAGTAGCGTTCAGCCCATGGGAGCCCCAGAGCTACCTGCACTATCACTGTAGTCCCAGAGAAAGACACACCCTTCTCAGGGGGCAGGAGGGAGTTGTGAGCATCCCAGAAACGGAGAAGTCACTTCTTCCAGCGATTTCCCATTTCCTCCCACCTCCCAGCAAAGAAGGGGGGTGGGGTGGGGCGCCACAAGGACTTCTATAAGGAGTCAGTGATTCGAGGGCATTGGGATGGACTTTTAGCTGGGACATCCTCTTGCATCAAACTCTTCTTGAAAATAATTTTTTCTTCCTTTGGAGATACCTGGCCAGAGTGAAGCAGACTTCTTAGTTTTGACAAAATAATGACATGAGATCAGTGATGTCGGTGTGTTTAACATGGACAAACAGTGCTGGGCGAACTTGAGAGCCAGACAGCTCCCGCAGCTGCCAAGAGGCTGAGGTTAAACTCCAAGGCAGAGCCCTCCAGAGTGATCACCTTGCTGAAGCCCTTCCTAGGGCACCATTCCTTGTGGAGGAGGGCGGAGGGTGGGCGCCAGGGTCCTGGGCTATGGGCTCTGCTGTGCTGGCGGGCAGCCTGGCCTCCACACTGGCTTTCGGACCAGACTTCCCCACCCCAGCGTGGGAGGTGTGAGGGGCTGGAGCTGGGAGGCAGGAAGTGAGCACAGATGGGCTGCCCAGACAGCTGTGTGGGGAACAGAGCACATCTGTCCAGGGTGAGTCTGGTGGCGGCCCTCCCCACAACCTCTAATGCCACATCTACCTATTCATCGATAGGGTATAGGCTGGGTTTGGGTCTCAAATGGGGAAAATGATGGGAAAGGACAGTCTAAAGACAGAGGCTAGGGGTGGCTGAGGAGGTATGTTCACATGGAAAAAAGAATGTCTCTGAACTCTGGGGAAGAGGAGGGACAAACGGCAAAGTGAAAAATGAAAGCAAATGGGTCAATTTGCATCTGCTCAGGATGGGCTTCTGGCTTTGCAGTGGCTCCTGAGTGCCCAGGGTCTGGTGCTTTCTCCTCCGTGCAGCTGCCCCCACCTCTCACCTCCCCACTCCAGATAGTCCTCCCTCCTTGCTGCTCCCCCAGTGTCCTCCATTGTAGTGATTCAAGTCCCTGTGGTAGCTGCTCCCTTTTCTTGCCTACCCGGCTGCAGATAGACTAAGAGCAGAGGCCCTATCTCTTTCATCATGGAATCCTCTTGGAGTAGATACTCTGCAGAAGTTTGTTGAATGAGTGAACGATTTTGTAGCCTAAACCGACATGAGGTTTCCTATTTAATCCCTTAATTTTCTCTAATTGGCTTCAAATATTGCTGGGAAAGCTTATCCCAAGTAGACACCCACAGAGATCTTTGGGAGATAGACGCTGGATCAGACTTCTCATCGGGAATTTGCCTGTAGGCCTGAGGGTAGTTTACCCTTTTAGCTCTTTTCTTGGGAGGAGAGGAAAGCCTTTCTGAGCAGACAGGAAAGGCTCATTGTTCTAGAAACTGTACAGACTGACTTGGCATCATGGTTGTTTGCACGTGCTCCTTGGGGAAGCTGCTTCTCCCTCTGTGCAAAGCTGTGAGCTGCCTGATATCAGCCAGAGAGGCAGGAATTATGTAGGGGTCACTCAGACCTCTCCAGATAGGGAAGGCTGGTAGTTTCCCCACATCTGTGCCCCCCATCATCTTTTTCTGTCTGGTTTTTATAGGGTAATGAAAGGAGATGGGCGTTTGAGTCCCAGCTCTGCTTTGTGGCTCTGGGTGAGTCATTTATCCTCTCTGGGCCTCAGTGTTCTCATCTGTACCATGGGAAGGCTGGACTAGATGATCTCTTGGATCTCTTACAGCTCCTAATTGTAGGATGATGAGTAGGGAATGTGGCCCTTGGTGTTATCACTGTCCCCCAAGAGCCTGGGCTGGGGACTTTCCCTTGACTTAGAGTTGGGAGAGGGAGGAGGGGCCCCAAAGCCCCTGGTTCCACTCACTGGCTCCTGTGTTTGCCCCTTTGCTGCAATGGGTGACTCTTCCTGGATGAATTAGTCGAGTCCTGCTTGGAGTCAGAAGGTCTGCACGAATGATTCTTAAATGTTTCTCAAGTTTCTACTCCTGTTTTCTATTCTCTAGTGACTGTAACAGGAGCGCCAATTGGGAGGGAGGAAGAACTGAAGGCCCAGGGACTTGGGGCCAAAATGGGACTCATATGTTTTTCTCTAACAGTAGCTTCATCATTGTCATCTTCCTCCTCCTCGTCATCATTGTCACTATCACCTATTATTAATATCGTTAAACATTTATTGTTCTTCATTCAGCTGTGTGCAGTGCATGAGTAAATCAGTGAGAAAATCTGGCTGCCAGAAACCTGCACCGTTCTGGGTGTCTCTCAGGTCAAGGCTGGTTTCTCCAAACCTTACCTAGAGATTAATCTGACCCTCAGCAGGCAATGGGGACACTTGCTTAGTGTTCCTCTTTGTGAAAGTGCCCTCCTCCCTGGAGGAAAGGCATTCTCATTCCAAGCTGCTTCTGCTGCTGCACACATGTGTCCTATTCATCTTTTAGCCCCTACAGTGCCTTCAACAGGGCCACAACAATAGGTGCTCCCTAAATGCTTATTGATCATAATTATCACTGTGATGTCTTATGATAAATTCAGTAGGGAAGTGGGCTTTAGTGCTCAGAGAGCCACCGAGCTGCCATGAGCTGGGAAACATATGTAACTCTTTGCTGGGGCATTTTCCCTGCTAACGCCCAAAGTCCTAGGGTTGCAAGACTAGCGTGGGATTGTTTTGGAGGCAGGGAGGCAAAGACTCAGACAGGAGGTGAACAGCTGGCGCCTCCTTCTGGCTCTGTGGGGCTGGAGCAGGCCTGGGGAGGGCTTGTGAGCCAACCCTAGCCCCTAGGCTCCCAGAAAGGGACCCTCCCTGCCTTAGGCCCTTCACCCGAGAGAGCTCAGCTCAGGAGAGCCAATGGAGGGTGAGGGAGGATGTTATGTAACCAATTTACCTCCTTGTCAAAACTGGTGACTAATTCAGACTGTCTTGGCCAGATTGGCTCAGCAGCTTTGCTGTGAGCCGCATGAGGCCTCGGCCAGTTTGTGGCTGGTTCTCACACCCTCTGCTGGATGGAGCTCAGCTTCCTCACTGGCTTTCGTCCCACCAACCTCGACCACTGCCCCAACGCTACTCCTTCCCACGCAGACCTTCTCCGTGTGAGTCCACTGCCCCCACTTTCATGTCCCTTCCTGCCTTGCAAAAACAGGATAAGAAGACAGTTCATTTATGTCTGCCCCAAGAACCATTTGCCCGGAGGCTCACTGAAGCCCTTTATTTTGTACCCGGTGAGAGATAAGGGGGTTAGGGCCTGCTGACCTTGGACAGCTGGCCAGGCTGGGAATTTTGGCTTGCGGAGGTTGACCCTGTAGGTTCAGAACTCAGGGGCCTTTCTCTACCACTCTCCAAGGAGAGAGGGCTCCAGGGCACATCTGGCTTCACCCAGTCCCCTGGCCTTGGGGCCTTGGCCCTGCAGGTTGCAGGCTGCTAGGGGATGCTGGGAGAGACCTGTGCTCACTGCCTGAGCTCTCACTTTCCTTTGTCCAAAGGAGGTAGTACTTGGGAAGCTCAGCCCATCCCTGCTATGGAAAGCTGTCCTGAGGGTACCTGGGTGGAGGGCCTCTGCACTTATTTGGAGACAGTTTATGGAGACACGAAGAGGTGTCCTGACAAAGGTCCAGAGCATTAACAATAATCATTGCCAGGGATTATTTTATATACTCCTCAAACAATCCTCTGTGGCTGGGATTATCCCCATTTTATCAGTGAGGAAACTGAGGCCAAAAGTGACAAGGAGGTTTGTCAAAGCTGGTAAGTGGCTGAGCTGGGCTTTGAACTCACATCTCAGTGACCGGGAAGCCCTGGCTGGTTCTGACACATTGCCTTCCCATGGCGTTCCTGGGACTCGTTCCTGAGGCCTTGAAATGCTTACACATCTCAGCAACTTCATGGCAACTGCCCAAGCCGCCCTAGAAAATAATACTACCTTGTACTCCTGCTGCTTCCTTCCACTAAGTAGCACACAGACATGATCTCATTCACTCTCACAGAGTCCCATGTGGGCTAAGGAGGGGGTGGGGACTGTTGACTCCACTTGCTGGGGAGGAAAGGGAGGCACAGAGAGGGATGCTGGCCTGCCCTAGATCACACAGCCAGCTGGTGGGGCAGCTGGGCCTGGAAACCAGGCACTCTTGCCCTCTTGGACAGTTATTTGGCTTGATGGATGAGATACAGCAGTTGGGGTGCTCTTCTTGAGGGGTGACTCAGTGGCTGAAATAGCTCCAAGATAGTCGAGCTTGTATTGAGAAAAGATATCTGAGATGCATATCAATTCAATCTGTATGAGGGAGGGAGGCGGCTGGGGCTGATGGTTGCTCCCCTTGTGGCCAGGTTCCTACAGCCCCACATGGCCTCTCTGCACCCCAGCTTCCCTTCCCAGATGCCCTGGGGCTTGGAGGCAGCCATGGCGTGAGGAAAAGAACACTGGCCTGGAGGTTATGAGGCCAGGGGAGAGGATTCACCAGAGGCCCCTAAATTAGTCATTTCATCACTCAGCTTTTCCACTTTTCACACAAAATATGAATAACTTCATGAAATAGATGCTGTGTATGAAATATTTCACCATAAATTATAAAGCCTGCACAGAGAGAAACTACTGGTGCTCCCTGTAGCTCTACTTCATTTCAGTAAGCACCTTTTAAATTTTTTTTTTTCAACGTTTATTTATTTTTGGGACAGAGAGAGACAGAGCATGAACGGGGGAGGGGCAGAGAGAGAGGGAGACACAGAATCGGAAACAGGCTCCAGGCTCTGAGCCATCAGCCCAGAGCCCGACGTGGGGCTCGAACTCACGGACCGTGAGATCGTGACCTGGCTGAAGTCGGACGCTCAACCGACTGCGCCACCCAGGCGCCCCGCAGTAAGCACCTTTTAAAAAATGGTTCTGAAGTGGTGGGTCACACAGCGGGACTGTCCTGCTCAAATGTCTAACTAAATGACTGTGGCTTTTTCATTTGGTATCCCTAGTCTCTGGTGTCTACTGAGTCGAATGTTGCCCGAGCGGCCTGGTGGGCTCTAGTGCGGGGTCGGCAAACTTTCTGCCAAGGCCCAGGGAGTGGGGATTTGAGGCTTTGCCGGTTTGGGTCACATGTTCTTTCTTTACTTATAACTCTTTAAAAATGTAAGAGCCATTCTTAGCCCACAGGTCCTACAAAAACAGGCCGATCTGGCCTGTAGGCTGTAGTCCGCTGCCCCTAATCTAGCGGTAGAGGTGGGTGGAGGGGAGTTTGGAAATAGAAAAGCCTAGAACCCATTTAGCTATAGGCCTTTGGACCAGTCATTCAGCCTCCTCAGACTTAGTTTATTGCCTGCCTGTGGCTGTAATAGTGACTGTTTCAGAGAGCTGTGGTGAGGGCGCCGTCTATGCACCTGCTAGATGGGAGCTGACAGCACTGTTACATCAATGAGAGAGGGAAGGAACATACAGCTCAAGCTGGCTTGCCCTGTCCTTGGTGTGGTAGGGGGACAGAATTCTCCTAGGGTCTGGGATGTTTTACAGGGTGTACGAGGCCTGGTCTCAGAGGAAGTGGCCCGGGGTTCTGCTGAGGGGCAGGAGAGGACCTGGGAGTCTGCCGGGCTACAGGGGACCCCACAAAGACCGAGCGAGGTCCAGGGAGGCCCAGAGTTTCACTGAGAGAACTCTGGGGACTACCTGGTCCTCCGGAGCCCAGGCTTCTTGTCAAGTAAAACAGCAGCTCTGAAACAAGCGTGGACCTGATCAAGCTCTTTTCATTAACAATAAAAACCACCACGTACTGAGCGCTTTCTGCGTTCCTGGCGTCCTGCTGGAGGCTGCGTGCCTGTCTTCCCAGCAAGCCTGGGCCCTGCAGAGGGCTGCGGCTCTCAACTGCAGGGGCAGGAGTGGGGTGAGAACGGACCAGAGCCAGTGCTCCTGCTTCCTCTGATGTGATGTCCTAGTTCTGTCTGGGCATTCAGGCTTAGGTTAGATACCAGGCTATGGGTGTTGGAGATCTTGACGCTTCTTTTTGAGAAATACAAGGAGAAGTGACAGGTTCCTCAGCTGTCAGAAGAACCCCACTGTCACCCAGCCATGGAACCTGGAGCACTCCTTTCTGTGTACCTGTGCCATCCCTGTAGCCTGTGCCATGGCTGGTTCTGAAAGCCTCACCTGGGACCAGCCTCCCAGGCTGTAACTCAGCAGCGTGACACGAAGCACAAGGTCATGTCTTCAGATCCCAAACACCCTGCTCATTTCTGTGCCCCTTCTGCCAGTGGTGCACATTCCTCTCTAGAAAAAGCCCTTCTATCACATCTTTACCTGGTGAACTTCTGCTAAGTCCTTTAAAACACGGGTCAAATGTCACCTACTCTAGGGAGCCTTCCAAGACTGCCTGGGCACAGTTGGTAGCCCCCTCTTCCACCTTAGGCATTCTGTGTTCCTATTGTACTATTTTGAGGGGCAAACATTAGTTGAATACTTATTACACCCTATGCTTTCCACCAGGTGGTTTCCTGCTTTATCCCATTTAATATTCACAAACTTACAAGGTGGCTATTCTTACCCCCATCTTGCAGACAAGGAAACTGAGGCTTAGAGCAGCTAAATCACCTGCCCTCGCTGTTAAGTGGGAAGGCTGGGATCTGGGTCCAGGCAGTTTGACTCCGTGCCCTCCCTCTTAACCACTAAATTATATTGCCTCCCTTAACACTACTTACAATTACCCCAAACTGTAATGATAAGTTTATTGGTCTGTAAATGCCTCCTATGCCAAGAACTCATCTGTGTTGCCCTAGAATGTAACATGGTGCAGTGCCCATAGTAGGTGCTAGTGGATGCTTATGGAATGGGTGTTGAATAAAGACTCTGTGGGGGTTGAGGCCACTGACAGAAGGTGGGGTGCCTGGGAGTAAGGAGACAGCTGAATGGACAGGGACACTTGTCCCTGGTCGGAGGTAAGGAGGTTCCTGCTGCCAGCTGCCACACCATGTCGGAATCACGAGCCTGGCACAAACAACACAATGATGTCCTGACCTACTACTGAGTAAGCATCTTCAGTATGTTAGGAAGCGCTTCACACTGGAATGGCTAAGTCCAGAATTAAAGACGGCTAGTTCAAATCCCTAGACAGCCCTACACAGGCAGGACCTGGTCCTTGCAGGACACACTTAAGCAAAGTTTCACCCTGGAGGCAGGGCCTGGACTACGTGCCCTGTAGGCTTGGAACCTTGCTGGCATTCTGTGAGTCCGGGGTGTTAAAGAAGTTACGTGTGCGTGAGTTCCCGTGTGTACGAGTCCTCTCTTGCACCATGGACTGCCCACTGGCTTCCCAGAGGAGGAGAGCTTTTAGGTGAGTGGGAAGATGGCATCAGGAGGCCTGGCTTCTCCCTCCTTGTGGCTCTCTCCATCCACAGGAGGCGGGACCCAGCCAGGCCCCGAAGCCCAAGCAGGTCTGTGAGGTCACGCTTCCTGTCACGCCTTGCAGGTGGCCCTGTCCTGGGGAGCCACAGGACCTCAGGGGGCAGGGGTGGCTGGGTGGTGTGTGGGGAAAGCCCTTTAGCATTCACAGTCCCCTCTGGGGCCAGCTGTGTCCCTTGAAGCCAACTGGAAAGCTCTTTTCTCACCCAGAAGAGGTCCAAAGCCGATGTGGCTGCTGACACAGGGGGGGAGGCGGGGGTGTGGGGAGAGGCGGGCAGAGCCAGAAGACCCCCCTGCAAGCCGTGTTCATACAAAATGCATTTCCCAACGTATCCCTCTGGCCTGTCGGAGCCCCTTCTGCTCACTGCTCTGTTTATACATGATAGACAACTAATTAACATCCAAACCTCTTGAAAGGTCTTTTCAGAGGTAATGTTCTGACAGATTATGTCAGCAAGGAGCACTGATTTGTCTAAGCATGGATCACATTGTTTCAGATTGAATGAGGTGAATATTAAACTGCTTTAAATGTACTCTTCATAAAGTACTAATTACACACTCCCAAGGGAGAACAGCCAAGGAATACTAAACAGTAGAGAAGTCAACAGAAGGTTCTTTTTATAGTATGTTGCTGGGCTCTGTGTTTTTCTGTCTCCTTTCTCGCTCTCTCTCTTGCTCTCTCTCTCTCTCTCTCTCTTTTTTTTTTTTACAGTAAAATCACAGCACGCTAAAGAATACACATTTATAGCACAATGCTTCTCATCTAATTATATGGCAATCATTAGTTTTAAGCTGGATGCATTATATTTTCTTTGATATATTATGCCTAAGGCATAACTCTGCATTTATTGCTGCTACTGGCAGATTCTAGTCCCCCAACCCCCTTTCCAAACCCCAACTCCTCTCTAGTCCCCACCCTTTAACAAATTATTTAACTCCTACTGTTAGTTTGCTTATTGTCTCAAAAAAAAAGCAGCAAATTAAATAGGCAAAAATGGAAGAAACAACACACCCTTCATTACATTAATTTAAAAGAAAAAAAAATCTCGTGTTCTTGGGAGCTGTGCAATTTTTTATTAGGCAGGTGATGCCCTGAATATACAACTTCTGCTCCCCACCCCAGTGAAATTCCTTTGTGACAAATTCTACTGGATCACACTGAATTCCCACTTGGCTGAGCTTCATTGTCCCTCAGGGAAAGAGATATTTATATGTATATAAATATACATCTATAAAAGCAACACAGGGGTGGAAAACCATGTGGCAGGGATCATTCCAGCAAAAATGCAGTGTGGCCCTTCAAAATGCCTATCTACAGATGTAGCCACAATTCTGCTCCATCAGTTTTTCTGGGTATTTCTGACATCAGTCCTTGTCCATGGTTGAGAAAAAGCAAGATCAATTTTGAGATGCCCTAGATTGTCAGATTCTCAGTCCTAAAGAAGGAAAAGGCCAAGTTCCATGGGGATGGATGGACTGATATTGACCCAACTGATTTCTTCTCGGTCAGGCTTCCAATGATCATGCCTTTAAAGAGAAAAGGAACCACAGGGTCCCAGAGAGGAAGAGTTCCTTCTGTGTAAGTAGCAGAGTGGGGACCATCTCTCTGCTGCGATCGTCCTTTTCCTCCCCCACATCAAATCAAAGAATGGTGGGATCTTGGGGTGGAAAGGATTAGAGATTTCCTATCCTCTTTGTTTTACAGTGGAGGAACCTCTGCCAGGGGGGCTTTGTAATTTACCTAATATTACAGTGCTGCCTGCAATTCAGGCTGGACCCTGGAGTCCTGACCCCCAGGTCAGCATTTTTCCCCCCTTCAAACAGACTAACTCCAAGCAACTCTTCCTTCCCAAGAATGACCAAGGGCATAAGCATTCAATGACAGAGTGCTATGGACTGAATGTTTATGTCCCTCTCAAATTCAGATGTTGAAACCCTACTCCCAGTGTCATGGTATTTGGAGGTGGGACCTTTGGGGGGTGATTAGGTCACAAGGACAGAGTCCTCATGATAGGATTAGTGCCCTTTTAAGAAGTGACAAGCCAGAGTCTGTTTCCTCTCTCTGCTCTCTTGGCCCTGTGAAGACACAAGGAGAAGACACCTGTCACCAGACACTGGGTCTGCCGACACCTTGATCTTGGACTTTCCCAGCCTGCAGGACTCTAAGAAATAAATGTTTGTTTCTTCTAAGCCACCCAGTCTATGGCAGTTGTTATAGCAGTCCGAACAGATTGAGACACAGAGTTATCTTCTCTGAGAGCTGGAAGTCTGGAGAGTCATCTAGTCCACCCCCTCCGGTTGCTGCTTGAATCCCCTACCCAACGTCCCCACCAAGACTTGTTCATTCTTGGCTCTGGCTCCTCCTGGGATGAATGGGTAGGTGACCCCCTCCCACAGTGGTCGGATCATCATTGTGCAGCTCTCATGGTTAGAAGTGGGTGTTTAAGAGCAGTGCACACTGGAGCAGGAGTGCCTGGGTTCAAATCCCATACTGTCACGTCCCAGCTATGTGACCGTGGATGAGCGATTTGACATTTCCTTGCTTCCATTTCCTCCTTATCTGTAAAAATGGGAATGAGTGCCCACCTTACAGGGTTTTGTGAGGAGACCAGGTGATACCTGCCAAGCAGCGCTCAGCCTACTAAGGTAACTAAAGTTAACCTATGAAGCCTAACCTCTAAGCATCATCTACTAAGTTTGCTATTCTGTCCTTAGGAAGTTCATCTCTTTCCTGGGAATAACTGCCATGCTGGTAGTTCCCCCCTGGGGCCCCAAAAGGGAAGATGACTTTTTCTCAGGGTGCCTGGGTGGCTTAGTCAGTTAAGTGTCTGACTCTTGACTTCGGTTCAGGTCATGATCTCGTGGTTTGTGGGATCGAGCCCCGCGTTGGTCTCTGCACTGACAGTGGGAAGCCTGCTTGGGATTCTCTCTCTCAAAATAAATAAACTTAAAAAAACCCAACATTACTTTTTCCTCCTACATGACTGCTTTCAGCTATTTCATTCACTCATTGCTCAGCTTTCACTGCCCCTGCTGCCAGGTGAGAAGAGCAAAGTGGGAAAGACCTGCTCCCTGGTCTCACAGAGTTTACATCCAGAAGAACTAACAGTTTGTCTTCAGAGCTTCTCTTCCCGGGGGGGAAATTCATCAGTTTCTTTGCATGTTCCTCAACTGACTTTTTTCCAGCCCATTTTCCTTATGTGAAATCATTCAAAGAAATTTAATATACCAGGGGTGAATTAAAAATGGCAGCAAAGCCGAGCTTCAGTCCAGGGCACACCTTGGGTCCATTACCCAAACACGCCCTGTGGTGCTTGTTACTTGAGACCAGGATTCCACTGGGTGGAGGGGGCCCAGGTATGAAATTTTTTTTAAGCTCCGTGTTCTTGAATACAATTAATGTGTGTGCATGCATGCATGTCTGTTGTGTATATGTGTGCACCTCCACCTAAGTTGAGAAGGCTGCCTTTATATCTGTCCACTTGTTTGGAACACACTTTTTCCTCTAGTCCCGACCCCACATTTTACAGTGGTCTCTTCTCAAGTCCAGGTCATTCTCTGCTGAGCTATGCTAGGGTGCTGGCTGATGATATGTGAATCTTCCAGAATGTACTAAATTAGTTTCCAGGCCCACTGCCCCTCCATATGTCCATCCCTCCCATCACTGATGCTGCCAAAGTTAGCACAATAGAAAATGACTTTAACGTTGTCACTCTCTTACCGAAACCCATTCCACAAGATTCCCCATCTTGGGATCCTGTACAAGACCCCTGGTGGGTATGCATGTGCATATGTGACTATCTCATCAGTGCTCCATACCAGGTACTGTTCTAAGTTCCTTCTAGATATTAGCCCCAAGCCCAAGGTGGGCTCTCTCCATAGCCTGAGGCAATCAATCATGGGCTTTGCACACTCATTTTCTAGACCCGGAGTACAACACTGTGTAGTATCCATTTTGTCATCTCACAGCCTAACACAGTGCCTGGTACAGAATGGGTTTGGCGAATTGTGCAATCGCGACCCTCAACATGTAAGACCCAAGAGAGTAAACATATAATGGTGGAATTACGAGTGATATAGTGCCTATTTTTGAGGAAGAGCTCTTGCCTCACACCAACATATTAGGCAGCTAGTTCCTTGGCCTAACTGAAACACACTCTTCCTCCTAAGCCTATGCCTCCTTCTCCAGAGGGGACTTCCTCACCCTCATGCTGATCTCTGCCCAGTCCTGTTGCAGTGAGGCCATCTGGTGATGAGGACATGCTCGTCAGGGTCACGTAGACCTGGTCATACACCTCTGAGCGACTGAGAGGTAACAGCACCCAGTATATGGCACGTGTCGTGGTAGATGCTGGCAACAGGTGACATCCAGTAGGGATATGGCCTCTGCCCTCACAGAGCTTGCAGCCTCATGGCGATTTCCTGAACTCTAGGAGCACTGGCTTTCTCATTTACAAAAGGGGCCTTGGAATACCCATTCTTACTGGGCTGCTGCAGAGATTGGGATAATGCATTTCGGGCGGTTGGCATAGAGTTAACACTCTATAAAGTCTCCAAATAGGCATTCTTCTGCACCCCAAAAGTGCATGAAGGAACTGACCCCTTAGAGACAGGAACACCTGTGAACATGTCTGTAGGGATGTGACCTGGCACCTGGCCTTGGTGGTCACCAAGAGTGGAGGAGGTGTCGGTATTGATTGGTAGTGGTTGCATGGTTGTTATGGATCGAATGTTTGTGTACCCCAAATGTGCTCTGGGGTGGCAGTGCCTGGGGGAATGTGGAATCCAGTATCAGGTACTCTATTTTTCTCTAGCACCTTGATTTATGGCCAGGGTTATCACCTTTCTCCTTAGCACAGAATCTTGCCCTTGTCCTTTCTGTGTCCTTCTTTCTCCTTACTCACAAATGCCCCATACTTCTGGTCCACCCAGCCTCAACAGGGGCTCCAGAGGAGACAAAACTGGGTCTGAATTATTGCTTCTGCAACCTACTAGTTGCGTGGCCTTAGGCAAGTTCTTTAATCTCCGCATGCCTCAGTTTTCCTCATTTGCAAAATGGGGAGAATAACACCATCCTCATGACCTCACTGTGGGGATGAAATGCAGGAAAACTGTACCACACAACGGAAGGCATGCAGTCAGCCCTCCGCACATGTGAGTTTCCAGCCCCCCTGCAAGTCACACTAAGACATTGTGGGTTTAATGCATTCTCTCCCCTCAGGAGTTCTTGCATTTTAAAAGAGGACACTGGGGCTACTTGATAAAGCACAATAAATTGACTGGGGTGAAAACTTCTGGGGAAGCAGTGGGGTAGAGGAAAGAGATATTTTGGGGGCAGGAAATGGCCTTCCTCTACTTCTGAATTCACACCACTTAGACTAGCAGTTCTCAGCCTAAAAGCTGTGACACGCTGGTGTGGTACCAGCAGTTGTGAGATGTATCACAAACAAATATGTTACTAATAATAAAGTGCCGCAGTTTTCGAATAATCCCCCCAGCTTGTTTGGTAAAGTAGAGGGAATTCAAGGTTATCCCCATAATACCATCATACCCACTCACATTGCTATGTGATTTCTCGAGTGGGATAGAAAACAGTGCCTCCTGGAATTGAGGACAACCTGGGCGTGCCTGGCCATGGGTGTCCACAGTCACGCACGGCCTAGTGGACATAACAGCAGCCAGCCGCTGACTTGGGAGGAGAACCCAAACGTGAAAGGCTTTGAGAAATTTAGAAACACTAGGTACACCGTAGAGTGAAAGAAAAGAACGAACCACTGCCTTCTGCGCTAATTTGGCCGCTTCTCACGATACAGTAGCATGCAACCAGCCGGACACGAAGAAGCACCCACTCTCTGGCTCCATTTACATTAGGCTCAACAACTGGCTTAATTGATGGGGGGTAGCAGTCAGAAAAATGTCAGCTTAGGGGCGGGGGTATTGACTGGGAAGAGGCTTGTGGGAGCCTTTATGGGAAATATTCCACATCTGATCTTGGTAGTGGTTGCATGGTTGTTATGGATCGAATGTTTGTGTACCCCAAATGCGTATGTTGAAACCCTACTCCCCAATGTATTAGGAGATGGGGCCTTGGGAGGTAATTAGGATTAGATGAGGTCATGAAGGTGGGGTCTCCATGAATGGGATTCGTGCCCTTATGGGAGGACAGAAGAGCTCCTTCCCCTCCTCCTGGCTCTCCTCCTTGTGAGCACACTTACAGAATTTGGTTGTTCACAACCCAGAAGTCCCTCACCAGAACCTGACCATGCTGCACCCTGATATCGGATCCCCAGCCTCCAGAACTGTGATAAATAAATGTGTGTTGTTTATAAGCCACCCAGTCTTAGCATTCTGTTCTAGCAGCCCAGGTGGACTAAGACAATGGGTAAAAAAAACCACTGAAGTTTTACACTTACGATCTGGGTACCTGATGTACATATTTATAACTTAATTAAAAAATTTTATGAGAGGCACTTTGGAGTCTCAGGCATACACCTGTCAGGGTTTTCCCAACGGCACCTGCTGGAAGTTTCCCAAATGGCCTGGGGCCCTGAGTGAGGATGGTGAATGTAGGAGCCCTGGGAGCACTGGGGTCACATCAGGTCAGTTCCGGTGGGCAGTGACTGGCCACGAGTTCTTCTCAATGGCTCTGTGCTCCTCAGAGCTATCTCCTGGCTGGTGACTTTTTGGGGCTGACATCTCAGCCTCACTAGTGCCCAGTGCATGCAGAGGCGGGACCCTCACCAGATAATCTCATTTCTCCCGGCAACGTAGCTGAGCGCAGAGCCAGAGCACCCACCCTACTGCCCCACGTTGTAAGGTGCTCCTCGCCTGGGCTTTGGCGTGAGCCCCCCAGAGCAGCCTCAGTGAGAGGAGCTGGGCACTCCACCCCCATCTGTGGCCCCAAGATGCTGAGGTGACTCTCCTGGCCACCCCGGTGGAGCTCATTTTGTTTGCTTTGTGTGTTACTTTTCACCCACCCCTTCGGTTACCAAGGAAACAGTGACGCAGCCTCGGGTGGGGCCTCGGGCTCAGTCAATGCAGAGTCTTTTAAGGCAATGGCGGTTCAGTGTGTCAGCCCGCGCTGGAGGGTTGGTGGGCTGGCACAGGGGGGCAGGGGACAGGGCTGCAGGAAGAGGGATGAGGGCTGACTCGAATGGAAGAGTTGGTGGGTTTGCTGCTAGCCCACTGGATGATGCTGGTCAGGATGCAACTAACTCTTTACTCAGAGCCTTTTAGGAGACCCACCCTAGACCGTGTCACCAGCAGATACAAGGCAGATGGTTCTGGAGGACAGAGGGAACAACCTTTCCCCATGCTGGGTGTTCGTGTGGCTTGGGACCATTGATCTCTGGCGCTCCAGCAGGTCCAAAGCCTCTGCAGCCCGGTCAAGCCAGCCTCAGGCAGAATGGGTTTCTGGGCACTGACAAGGCATTTGTGGACAGCGGGCTGGGAACTACGATTCAGGCAGACCCTTCTCGTGAGAAACGGCTTCTGTTCCTCCAGAGATGACTTCCCTCGCTTTCCATCCCTATATCACTATCACCAATGACACTGGGACCCTTGGGACCTCCCAGCCAGGGGGTTCTGTCTTCTGCAGCCTCAGGTCCAACAGCCTCCATTCCCGGCCAGGCTCTCTTGTCACGCAATAGGCCTGTCCTGGCCTCTCTCAGGCCCATGTTCCTCACACAACCAAATGGTCTCGTTCCAAGGCCGGGAAGGCTGGCTGGTCCACAGCGGGGGCTACCCCAGGGTCCTATCCGGGGGCCTCTCTTTCAAAGGCCCCGCCCCACTCTGGACAAGCATCTGGTGAGGGTTTGCAGAGTTCTGTTCCTGACCTCAGGGCTGCCCTGCAGCCTGGTGGGTATGGCTCCTTGCCTCTGTGCCTCAGTTCTCCTTTCTGCGTGGTGGCTCTGCCTCTCCTGCCGTATGAACACCTCCAATGTCTCGCTGGCAGCTGGGGCGTCGCAGTCTGTAACCTAACGGGTCATTTCCCTGCTCTGTAACACTCCCCTAACTAGCTCACTTTTCTCTGCCAGTTTCCCGGCCACCCAGGCTCAAAGCCCCGGAGTTATTTCTGATTCATCTTTCTCCTTTATCACCCTTATCTAGCCACTTATTAAATGCTGTCAGTTTTTCCTTCGAAATGTCTCCAGCATATGTCCCTTCCTTTTTTAAAAATAAGTTTCATTGTTTTTTGGTATAAAAGAGAAATATGCTCATTATAGAAAATTTAGAAAACACTGATAACCACAAAGAAGAACATTAGAATCACCCAGCACTCCTCCAGCCACAGGTAACTATCATTATTTAGATACATACCCAGGTAGTCACTTGCCGACACCCACATACCTACACCCTTTTCCTTCTCTCCATATCTCCCATTCCTGCTGCTGTACTAGTCTACACTCTCCTCCCCTCGGTGTCTCTGGCTTCCCTCTCCTCCACCCTGCCCCCTTGGCCAGCCTAACCTTCTCAGACATTGCCTCTGACACGTTAAATCTAGGGCAGCCTCTAGCCCACAGGAAACACAGTCCCTCTGGGTAGAAGCCCACAGCTTGGCAAGCATATGGCGGACGTCTCTGTGTGATTAGAAGGAAGGCTCCCCTTCGGCGGGGTGGAGGAAGCTCCCAGACTGGGAGAGTGGCTTGTGGGCAGAGTGCAGTTGCAAGGCAGCCCTTGCCTGCCCCTGCTGCTGGAGTAGTCAGTAACTGCAGGAGGTGGTCTGGGGCAAAAATGCCCTCGGCTGCATGCTGGCCAAAGCAAACCTTATTAAGCACGGCCCCTCCCTTCCCCAGCAGACCAGTCTCTTCCCTGCTTCTCCAACACTGTTATGTTCCACTCTTCCTCTGGTCTTGGCAGAAGCTACAGCCTCTCTATATCCTCTACACCCTCCTCCCCTTCCCTGCACTCCTGCTGCTGCTGATCCTTGCAGGCCTGGCCCAGGGGTCACACCTCTTATGCTCACAGGGTCCAGGCAGGTCCCCTGTGTGTGTGAGGGGGTGGGGTCTGTGAGAACGGGACACAGCCTGGGTTGTCAGATCTTCACCCAAATCATGAAAGGCAATTCCCCAATTTTTCAATGTCAGTACTAATTCAACAAGTTAAGAAGCCTTGCCCAGGTGGAGCAAAGCCATCCAGCTCTGCCACTGCCCACCTCTCCTCTGAGATGTCTGTGTCTCTGCCCCCCTTTCCTTGACTAGCCTTGCTCCTCACACAGGACTACGAGACACCTGTTGGCAGCTTAGGCTATGGTTTCGAGGGAAGTGCACTTATCCGTCCATTCAACAAGCATTCAGCCAATGCCTGCACAGGTTTTGTAGTAAAAAGCCTGGGTTTCAGTTTTGATTTTACCACTTTCTTGAGCAAATCACGTAAATTCTCCAAGCCTCATTTTCCACCTGTAAAATGGGATTTCAGTAATTCTGAAACTCACTCAATTGTGAAAAGGCATTGAAATCATATGTGAAGGTATTTTGTAAACTGTGAGGCTCCATGAAAGGCCACTATTATCCCATCTTCTGTTGTTCAGGGTGTGCTGGCCTTACATTTCTAAATGTGTGAGCAGGCTCTCTATAGTAGTGAGTATATATATCAGGCATTTGATAAATCCTTGTGGGTTAGTTAATGAAATGTATTTATAGTGCCATATTTACTTCTCTCTTTTTTTCTTTGTTCTTTTTTAAGTTTATTTACTTATTCCAAGAGAGAAAGAGAGAGAGAGAGAGAGAGACAGAGAGACAGAGAGATTGAGAATCCCAAGCGGGCTCTGTGCTGACAGTGCAGAGCCTCACACAGGGCTTGATCCCACGAACCATGAGATCATGACCTAAGCTGAAATTGAGAGTCAGATGCTTAACCGACTGAGCCACCCAGGCTCTACCTCTATTCAATAGAGGGTTTGTTTAGATGACAACAAAGCCACATGCAATGGAACAATACTATTAAACTATTGATAACGATAATGGAGCCCCTGCTCCACGCTTGCCACTGGGCTAAGAGATTTCACAATCATTGTCTTCTCTGATCTTCATGATAACTCTATTAGGAAGGTACTATATTACCCCCATTATGTAGAAGAGGAAACTGAGGCCTAATGAAATGGATAACGTCTCCTGAGTTGTAAAGCTAGTGACCTGTATGGATAGGAGAGGAAACTCTCCAGTGGGTCAGCGCATGGCTTTGGAGGGTTGGCAATAATAACACATACAAGGTCGTCTAGAAGAGTGCCAGGCAGATTGTAAGCACCCAACAGCTCATATCTATCATTACTGGGTTCTAGTCCCGTTATGCACGTTATTTTATTTGACTCAGTCCTTACAACAACCCTGCGAAATATCATTCTGTCCATTTACAAATGGGGAAACCAACATTCACAGAGTTTTAGAGCCTCCACTCAGACCACACGGCTGGAGACTGAGAAGCTGGCCTGGGATCCAGAGCCCACTGCCCCCTTTACCCTGAGGTCTGTTTGGGGCTCACAAACGTTTCCCCCAGGCAAATAGGAAACGCTCTGCTTCCTGTAACATTGCTGGTGGTACTTCTATGAGCCTGTTAGCTGGAGGGTCCTTGTTAAGGCCTTCAAAGTCGCCTCCACCAGAGTCCACTTGTCTCTCAAATACCTGTACAGTTGGGATGCTGAAGCTGGGATCCAGAGCTAATGTGGGCCCTCCCTCTAAACTTCAGGGAACAAAGACTTCCAGAACCTATCTTGGCCTTCCCTACCCCCTACCCATTTTTTTTTTTCCAAAGAAAAATGAAAGAATCTGATAATTACTTCTATCTACCACCCAACTGTACTAATTACCAACCTATTTCTTCACAGTGTGACAGACACCAGCTCTGGAAAACACATAGAGATAAATTAGCACTAATTGGTTTTCCTCTGGCTGTTTGAATTAGTATTTAAAGCTCCAATTACAAAGCAGAATAATTGCTATTAATGTCCTATCGCAGTACAAAAGGCAGTTCTCTCGAGAACCAGCCCAGGTGTATTATTACTTTGATTACAGCATATTTAACCTGGCTCGTTAAGAGAGAGGCACAGGGGACAGTTTCAAAATGGCGGACAGACCACTTCCTGCAGGGTAGAAAGCTTGAAGACAGAACCGTGACTCGAGGGAAGAAAGAGGTGGGAATAGAAAAAGGGATAGGAGAGAGGCAGGAAAAGCTGGGCCTGGAAGTCTGTGGGGTTTCTCAGCAGGGCTCCTGGAGTCCTGGTTCCCTCACTGTCTCTCTAGGGACCTTTCTGGGTCAAACCTACCCTACTCCATCCAGAACCAGCCCCTTTTCATGTCCAAGGCCAGCAAAGCCCTCTCCAGGCCTTCCTGGTCCTTGTGTGGATGCCTGGGAAACGAGGCTGTCAACAAAAGGAGCTATGGGACATCCTGATGTTGGCATGAGACTTTTACTAGTGAGTGAGTGGGGGCTCTGCCCTCCATCCACGTCTTCTCTCCATGCCAAATCTCAGTTGGGGGTTTTAGGATGTGAGGCAGGGTGTGCTTGCATCCCCCACTGTGGAGCACCTTGCACTACAACCTCTGTCCCCTGCACCCTTCCTGGCACTGTTTTCATTCTTGTTCTTCCAGTGGGACCTTGCCTGTTCTGGCCAGAGGACTGTGGGTGAGCTGGGGAGAAGGTGAGCTTAGAGGGCACTCAACAGGTTTCCGTACAAAGGGTGTAGAGTCCTGGCTCTCCAGCTCACTGGCTAGATGGCAAGTCCTCCTGACCCAAGAGCTTCAGTCTCTTCGATCGAACAATGGGCACAAAAACCTCCCTTTTTCTGGCTTCACAGAGCCATGAGGATCAGGCAAGCAGGACATGAATATGCTTTGTAAATCAGAGTGTAGCACTTAAGAAAGGGGTTCTTTATGTGGGGCAGCGATGGCTTATGGAAGGCAGCACTCAAGGTGGAGCCAGGACCGCTTTTTGCTGCTCCCTTCTTTGCTTTCTTCCCTTTCAGTAGCTTCCCTTCCTCCTGTCTCCTTCTCCACCTCCACTCCTCCCCTCTATGCCCCACACGTAGATCCCCATTCACACTAGGGTGTGAAGAACTCAATGAGTTACCCTTTCCTAGAGCAGCTGCGTTTAAAAAGGGAGGGCTATGTTTAACCCAAAGAAATGAGTCACTAATGGTGAACTTTCAGGCAAACCGAGATGATATTTTGTGGGGGAGAATGAGGATGTCACAGTGCTCCTCAGAGCCCCATAGGCAGCTGTCTGCTCACTGACACACAGGTTTGGTGTGGCCCTGTGCCAGGCTCAATGTGACGGGAAGCATTTCGCCAGAGAGGAAAGAGGCACAAGAATATTCACTGATGGGGGCCCGAGGCCCTGAAAACCCAGCTGAGACTGCTGATCCTGAGTGCCGAGGTCACACCATGAGGAGCGGGTGTAGTGGGCGGGTTCCTATTCAGAGTTCGAGATGCTAGCAGAGAGTTTCTCTGGCCCATCTGTCCCCACGAGGACCGCCAGCTGTGGTTCCTGGGCAGAGCTTGAGTTGGGTGTCCCCGAGGCTGTCCTAAGGAGTGCAGCCTCAGGCCTGCCACTGCCTTTAACGTTCGTTGCCCCAGCTCCTTCACCCAGACCTCTTTCTCCTTTGCCATATGGGAAATAAACCCAGCTGACTTTCCCCAGTAAGGACTCCTTGATGTGTCTAGCCCCTTCTTGGTCCCCTGCCCTTCTATGGCCCCAGTCTTTCACCTGCTCCTCCCCAGGAGCCCCTCTTCCTCTGGCCTGGTAGCCTCTGTGTCCCATCCCCCTTCCCTGTATGGGGAGAGACACCACAGGGTCAGGGGCAGAGCAGCGTCCTTGGAATCGGGAACGAGGTTTGGCCCAGCACTGCCATAAATTAGCTGCGTGATAGGTTTTCCCAACTGTACCATGAGAGGGGGCTCCCAGGTCTCTTCTAGGATAATGTTCTAGGACTTTATGGCTCCCCTCACCTTCCTTCTCCGTATCACCTGATCTCTGATAGCCAAGCAGCCGGTGCCTGTCAGTACCCTTCAAGGACTGTGGAGCGCTAAGAGCTTTGGCCAGGGGGTTCTGGAGGTGGGCCACGAGAAAGCAGTCAGGGTCCATCTGCCAGGGAGAAGCCTCTGGGTGGTCTCTGCGGGGTGGGCCCAGCTGTTGCAGCCCAGGAAAGGAGCGTCACTGCCAACGAATCCTTCCTTTACAACCATGCTGGGAGGGACGTGCAAGGGCCCGTGGGTGGGTGTTCACGTATGGGGGGGGGGATTTCTTTTTAAGAGACAAGGTGGGTGGAATGGGGGAAGCCAGCTGGCTGTGGGCTCTATTTCTACTGACAAGGCTTTACCCTGTAGGTGTGAGGAATTCCAATTAAATATGCAGCCTATTTGTCTGTGTGTGGGAGAGGGTTTGCTGGGAAGGAGGGGAACGGAGGCAGCGTCTCTGCGGCATACCAGCAAACCAGAAATTAGCTCCGTTCATCACAGGCACACGGGGCTTCCCTCAGCCCTCCTGTGCACTCACAGGAGTCGCGAGGAGACAGACAGAGGAAGTGAGAGAGAGGTTGGGGAGGCGGGTTCTCCAGACTTGAAGGGCTTCCGGAATCTCTGAGTGGGCAGGAAGGATTGCCCGACTCCTTGGCTCTTGGGGGGTTTCCCGTTCTGGAGGCGCTGGCAGGGAGCTTGTCTGGCCCATCTGTCCCTACCAGGGCTGGCCAGGGTCGTCTGGGCTCACCTCTGAAACAACAGGGGTCCGTACGCATATACAGGGGCATCTCCAACTGGGGAGGTAGGTGGGTCTGTGGCCAGGGCTGCCCAGGGCAGACACCATAACCTCTGGAAGGCCCTGGGGCCACTTGGACCCTCCCCTTCTTCACCCTTATGGCCCATCAGCACTTAGAAAGCCTCAGTTTGGGGCAGCAGTTTCTCTAAAGAACAGAATCCTGAAATGCTGATGCTGGGGCTCCCGTGGTAGGTGGAAGAATCACACCAAAGAGACCTGGGGATACATGGGCCTCCAGAAGCCATTGCAAACCTTTTGCCATCCTTTCATCCCTCTTTTTCTCATAGATGGGATTTGGTAGAAAACATGAACATTCTTCAGGGTACAAAGAATGATCCACGTTGTAGCTGGCTGATACAGTCTTTCAAGTAGCAACACCGTGTGGTTGGGGGGGCTTTTCGGTGGGGACCCAGCACGTGAGGCCCTGTGAACAGCAGCTAGGCTGGCTGCAGGGTCTGCTGGCCTTCCTGGTGGGCCAGCAGCCAAGCTCTTAGCCTTCAGACCACTGGCCTTTCACCTAGGCGGCCGCTCCACCCTCTTCTGCCCCCTTCCCTGCTGGGGCCAGCGCTCTCTGCGATTTCACCTGTCTTTTCTTGGTGCTATTTCTCTCCCTATCGCAAACACCGACTCCTCCCTAGCCCTGATTCCCCCACCTACCTCCCCGCTGGTTAAAACACAATCACTTGGTGGTGGCAGCATAAGAAGCTTGGTAACAGTTATGAACAGGAGACGGAGAAGGGCTGGCAGGGCATTTTTCTCATCTGGACACGGAGAAGGGTTGGCAGGGCATTTTTCTCATCTGGACACCCAAGGTGGTGGCTAAGCAGCTCCAGTCAGCGAACTCCTCCTTGGAGCACCTGAACTGAGGGGCCAGGAGGTGACTGGCAGGTGGCCTCACACCAGCAGGCAGGGCTCTCTGAAGGGTGGCACACGGCCACTGCTCAGGTGGGTGGGGAAAACGGATGGCTTGTGATGGGTTCTGGGGAGGGCATGCTCGGGTGGAGAAAGGGAAGGGTGCTGGTAGAGCGGGGCAGGGCGCAGCAGCGGCTGAGGTCTGGAGGGGAGGGGCTGCACAGAGGACAATTGCGCAGACAAGCAGCATGGGCCAGAGAAAACATGAGACAGGCTGAGAAAGAGGTTCAGCAGGGCAGGCGTGCCCCCTTCCTCATGCACTTTAATTTTCTTCATTCCTTCCACGTCCCCCCCTGGCCCACCTCTCATTTCTCCTCATCCTCCCCACCTCCCCTCCCCACCCCAATCCCATCTCACTTTCAGAAGGGAAAAACGGTGTGGGCGTTCCAGAAGAACTTCTGGAGGGGACAAAACCTACCACCCTAGGCCAAAGAAGCTCTTGCGGAATGCTGTTTGCCATCAGAATGATGAGGGTTGTACAGGAAGAAACGTGGGCTCCCCCAGTAGCTGTTGTATCCCCTTCCCCTCTCCTGCTTCACCTCCCTCTACAGGGACTGGAACAGAGGCACAGTGGCTTAGAGCAAAGAGCTAGAGGTAGAAGGAGGGAGGCAGGGAGGTGAGGGGTGCAGGGAGGAGGAAAAGAGGAGAGCCAGTGGGGCGAGAGAGGTATATCTGCGTGGAGAATGTTGACATGGTAAAACCAGGCATATGTAAGTGTTTGTTTTTTTAATAACATTTCCTTAAAATAGGTATAGGGCAAGGAGAGTGGAGACCGAGGTGTGTGGCAAACATTGGCTAAAGGGCACTTTTCAGTGACCATGGGATAAAGCACATCTTTTGATGCTGGATGGTACCTTGGAAGCACTCGACGTAAGAGTCACACAGAGTCACACAGCCAGTTGGTGGCAGAGCTGGGACAGAAGAGTGCAGTATGGCTTTGGCAGTAGCCAGCACCTTCACCTGACATTTGAGTCTTCTCCCTGCTCAGCCCAAAAGGCCATCTGGGATTGGTGGAGAGATAGCCCCAGGCCATATTCGGGGACAGGTAAGTGTGGCCAGAAGCTCGGCTGAGGTTGGCTGTCCTCAGTGGGCATCAGTGACACCGTGCAGACCATGAGGCAGAAAGGCAGTGTCATAACGCCTTCTTATCACCCCACTTCCCTCTGTTGAGCACCTGTGATGTGTGATACCAGGTGCTGTGTGGATGCCCTCCAGGAACTCATAGACTAGAGAAAATGCCTCTTGGTAGGAAAAAGTTCCTCTGTATTTTTTTTGCTCCCTGAGTCACAGTTTAGGCAGGCCCTTTGGGAAGAAGTCTGGGCCTTGGGCCTAGAACAGTGTGTAGAACCAATCACTAAAGTGTTTCTCTGAACCCAACCCCAAGAGGGATAGGAGGAAGGTGCAGGGCGTGGCCCTGTCCTCAGGGGAACTCTCTAGCAGCAGGGCCACCAGGATCAGCTGGAGAACCACAAGTGCTAAGGACAACTGTGGTCGTGCGTCGTGGACCCTGGGAGGGGAGAGCCCTAAGAGACAGGTGGGGTTGCATTTGCACCAGGGAGGCTGAGAGTATGAGTGGCATCTGTGAGAATTGCCTGAGCCAGGGCCCAGCTGGGCTTGGCCTTGGATGTAAGAGGGGCAGGAGGAGAAGGAGGCACAGCCCCCAGGCCCCCAGGGGACAGGCAGGCCCCTGAAGGAGATGGGCAGGCTTTAGCTGAGACTCTGTCTGGCAGGGTCTCCAGGTCACAGCAAGGACAAGGCTGGCAAGCTCACTCTCTGGCTCCCAGCCTGCCTTGCCCTGCTCTGTGGTTGTCAGACTCCTCTCCTCACTCACCCAGCACGGCACTCCTGTCACCCCCAGAGCTGGGGCGGTAACTGGGGCATGGGAAATGTTGTGAATGGCAGAGCTGCTCTCAGTCCCAGACTTCCTCTTAAGGAGGGGCGGTGGGAGGGGGGGAGAGCATCCAACCATGAGGCATTTTCCTGGCGCTAAGGATAACCTCGTGGGAGGCAGAGGGAATCCAATTAGATGGGCAAGGCTGGGGAGGCTGAGGGCATGTGGGAGGTTTCTTTTTGCTTTCTGGCTTCCCCAGGCCCTAAAAGAGAAATTATAGCCAGCTCCCTCACTGCAGCCCCCAGCTCCCCTTCCCAGGGCCACCGTCACACCCTGATTCCTCCTGTCACTCACCCCCTTCTCACTCAGGGCTGACAGAGTCCTGTGGTGGACCCTTTGGATAGTAGTGTACCCTGGGCAGTAGCCTCCACTGTTCCTTTCCTCTTGCTTGGTGCCTTCTGCCTCTGGAATGTGGGGTGCTGCCCCTGCACCTCAGGAGCTGGATGCCCATCTGAACCCAGGCTCTCCTGCTTGTCTTGAGTTCTTCTGGGCTCTGTAGTGATTGTCCTCACCCAGCTGTGCTCCAGCTGAGCACTGATAACTGACAAGTGACCTCACTCCCCTGACCCAATAACTCCAATGACGCAGGGACAGTCATATGAGTGAGGCCAGTCCTTCTGCCTCCAAGATGCCTCTCTCAGTCTTCTTTCGAGGCAGTGGTGGGGCACATAAAAGCATGGGCGTAGGAGGGTGGACATGGAGTGGGCATGGGTAGTCCCTTGGCCTCCTCCAGTCCTCTTCCACTGTCCCGCACATAGTAGGAGTGGCTCCACCCAAGTGACTTCTCCCAGCCTTTCTGTTGTCCCCATTTCCCTCTCTTGTGATCCTGGGAGGGTAAAGTGGTTGGAACCACTGTTTCTGCTAAGATGAATACACGTGAGTGGAGATCTTCCCAGCAAGCCTCTTGGGAGAAGGTTCTGGAAGTGCTGTCTTGTTGGGGGTGCTGGGCACTGAGGCAAGTTCCCAGCCTTTTCTCCCTCTCTGCTGAGGCCATCTGAAGGGTGCCTTTCTGGGGAAAGCAAGGTCGTCAGCTCGTCGTTAGTACCCTCCCTCAGTAGGGGCCTGCCACGGGGCTCTGAGTCTTGTCATCTTGTCAGAAGCTGTCCTCGGAGGTGTGAGGAACTCCAATTAAGCATTCAGCCAGTCTGCCTGTGTGGGGGGCCTGGGCTGTGGGGGAGGCAGCCTTGTGCTGGCGCGGTGACTAATCTTCACAATATCAATTATGAGCCTCTGAGGAGGTGGTGGGAAGGTGGGTGGGGGAGGTGGGGGAGGTAGGGGTCGGGGTTTCCTCACCCAGTCAGTTGCCTGGCTCTCTGTGAGGGCTGTGCAGGCTAGAGGAGAGTTTGAGATGCCAAGAAAGGAAACCTTTAGGGACCCTGACTCCCCACAGGAGAACCCTACACCCTTGTGGGGTCCAAGGTGCCCCACATTTGGACTTATCGAATGTTTCCTGAGGACCTTGGCCATCTCAGGCATTCTCCCTACATCCCTGAGGACACTGGTATCGGCCTCAAGGTACAGCTGAAGAATCTGAGGCACAGAGAGGTAAGTGACTTGTCAGAGGTCACCCAGCTACAGGTGATCAGGCTAGATACATATAGGACTCTGACTCAGGACCAGTGGGGTTTTTATGGTGTTATGGAGGTGCTAGGCAAAGAGCTCTAAGGGTCTTGGGTCATCTAGGGCACAGGCCACCAGTACCCCCGACCCGCCATTATATGGGGGCACTGAAAAGCCCAGGGGATGAGGGCTGGGGCTGCACCCTCGCCCCCCGACTGCCTCCTCACAGAAAGGAAGAGCTTTTCTTCAGGGGGCTGAGCAGTCTCTCCACTGGGCATGTTGGTTCACCCAGCAAATGCCTATCCATTACCTACTGGAGGCTTAGCATGGTGCTTAGCACTGGGGAAGGTAAGGAAGGCCAGGCTCCAGGAGAAGAGACTCAGCTGAAATGCAAGAGCAAAAAGAAGAGGTGTGGAGGACTCCAGAAAAAAACCCTACTGCCTGCCTCTCAGGAGGCCTGGGAGGAGATGGATTTGCACCTGAGTCCAGGGCGTGAGCACAGTGTGGGACAGAGTGGAACAGGATCTGCCAGCGGGCAGCGAGGGGCAGAGTGTCTACACGGCAACAGGGCCAAGGGGTCTCCACTAGTCAGCCCAGCTGCTCCAGAGCCATGGCAAGTCTGTCCCCACCACTCAGGGCACCTTTTAAGGGTCCATCCAAGAGAAGTCCTTAAAAAGGAACAAGGGCCTTTTCCAATCCCTTGGGCTTCTGGGAAAATGTAGGCCTTGATCTCTAAACGATATTTTTCTTTGTGTTTGGGGCTTATGAAATATAGGCATACAGAAGGTGACTAGCTATTTTTTTTTAATTTTTTGATGTTTATTTATGTTTGAGAGAGAGAGAGACAGAGACAGAGAGAGAGAGACAGAGAGAGAGAGAGGGTGCTGGTGGGGGAGGGGCAGAGAAAGAAAGAGACACAGAATCTGAAGCAGGCTCCAGGCTCTGAGCTGTCAGCACAGGGCCTGACATGGGACTTGAACTCACAGACTGCGAGATCATGACCTGAGCCAAAGTTGGATGCTCAATGGACTAAGCCACCCAGGCGCCCTGGTGAATAGCTATTTTTATTTTCCAAGGAGGTCAAATGAGAGGAAACGGCTTTCACTCCAGGCTGAGGGTCTGGACTGGCTGTGTAAACCGTCCTGAGAGGCAGGGTGGCGTGATAGTCTGCCGGCTGTAGTTAAAAGTGGGGTCGCTTCACAGACATCTTGCAGTTTCCTTCCTTACTCAGGCCCAGTCACCTTCACTGGTGACAGAGACCCTTGTTTCCCAGACCCTCTCTATAGCTTTCCGGGGCTCAGAGTAGCTCATGCCTTGAAATCCATTTGTCCAGAGCAACCAGGTCCTCTTTCTTCCCAGAGGATGCAGAGTAGGGAAGACTTGAGAAGCCAGTGGCTGCACATAGGGGTTGTTGGGGCGACAACATCTCGCTGATACTTTGAGGTCCCACTGCTCTTCTGGGATGCTCTCAGGAGGATGCCCTTCAGGCAGTCAGAGGTAGGGTCCTAGCAACTACCTGGGGTGGGAATTATGAGGCCTGGCGGCAGATCAAGTGGCCAGATCAGCAACCCTTCATCCACTGGACGACCGTGGACAAAGGCTTCGAAGTGATGGTTAGACTCCTTGGATCCCTAGGGAGCCTAATGATCAGCCTCAGACTTTCCCTTCCAGGAAAGAACCGGAGGGTCTCTAAGGTATGCTGGCTGAGGGGAATGGAAACTGACACATGTTGAGTGCCCATATGTGTCCGCCCTGTGCCTGCATCAGCACATGAGCATCTGAGTTCATTACCTCCACGGCCTTGTGGGGTAGATGGTAACTTCCACCTAGAGGTGCTGTAACTTGCCTAAGCTCACAGATAGCAACCAGGTGTGTCCAGGAGCAAGTCTGGAACTCTTTGTCTTCAGAGTGGAACAGCCCCTCTGATTCAGAGATGGCAAATGACCCTTTGCCTCCTGTTGGGCCGACCCTGGGTGCCCTGTACTGACTGAGTGGTGGTCCCAGAGCTGATAGGAGCAGTTTCCTGTGGGACAATGAAGGCAGGTCCCTCTTCTGTGCCCTGCCCCCCACCCCCATGTTGGGCGTCTTTGCCAGTGAGAGCCTTGTGGAGGAGCAAGGTGGGTGGGGGGGGGGGTGGTGGCGGTAGGGAAGGGGGAGGGGCTGTTGGAAACTCCTGGAGGCAGCAGGAACTGGGCTGGGAGTGGGGAGGAGGGACACGGGGGTGGGTTCCAGGCTTTTCCCCACACTTCCTCAGGGATCGCTTTACATAACCAGGGCTGCTTAGTCACCGCTTGTTACTTTTTTTTTGGAAACAATTTTCTCGGCATCACAGCTCCCGTCTCCATCCCTTACTAGTCACCGGTGCTAGGGAAGTCCCTTTTCTCCCGTTCCCTAGGCAACCCGGCACATTTGCCTTTCAAATGATCCAAGGCCTGGGCGGGGGTAGGAGTTCCCTCCCCCTGTACCCGGCCTCCCACACAGCCACTCCCCGCCTCAGTTGGCAATGTCATGTGGCCCAGCCACCAGGAGAAATCTGGGAGACCAAAGGCCCTGCCTGGCATTAGCCCCCATTCTAGACCCTCACATTTTTAGGCCTGGAGTTTGGCTCAGGTTCAGAGCTCCCAGCTCACGTCTGGAGGCACCCATGTTGGACTTTAGACATGGCAGGCTCTCCTCACTCTGTTGGTGGGGAGGTGGCAGAGCTGGGCCTATTTCAGCAAGGCCCAGGAAACCTGGAGCTGGAGATACCCACACTGCCACCAGACCCTGTGAACAGGCCCTGTGGGCCTTGGGACCCTCCTTGCTCTTGACAGCTTCCCACGGGGCTAGGATTTGGAGTGAGGTCTTCTCGGTCCCTCTCTGGCTCCTTTGCTATTGCCTGTGTCAGCCTTGAATGGATGCAGATTGCTTGGGAAACAGACTTGGTGTAGGAGTGGGGGTGTTCTCTCAGAGTGGGTGCTGGAGACACTGGGAAGAGGACCCAGAAGCCCAGACCTGGCACGCCCTTCTGCACTCCCTCTTCAGAGGCCCCAGGGACTGTCCTGATGACACAAGATGCCGACCATGGGGTTCAATACCACAGGGCGATGGGGTGAGCTATAAAAATGGTATGGCACAAAATCACAGAGCATGTAGGAACCTTTCACTCATTCATTCAAAACAATTCTGTAGAGAATCTACTACATGCATCGTACAAGTCCTTGAAAAACCATTGGATCCAGACCTCTGCCTTCAAGGCATGAAAAGGCCCAAACCATCCATCACAGAGTTTTAGGACACTTCACTTTTTACACAGGGTCCATGGACCACACACAGGAAATCTTATGGGGGCACACAGGGGTTCTAATTAGGAGAAAGGTCTCTTAGAACGTCTTCTTCAAGCAGAGGTTCTTAACCTAAGATTCATGAACAGGCTTCAAGGGGTTTCCAAGAGACCGGAAATTGCAAAATTGTATACATTTGTGTGTGCCTCTTTGTGTACTTCTTTAGTGAGAGGCCCATCTCTTTCCTCAGGTTGGGGTCAGTGACCTCCAAGAATCTGTAAGGATTCTTCCTGATATCAGAGGCTGGCCCAGCTTTGGAAGCAGTGTGTCTTCAGATACTCCTGGGAGAGAGCCCCCACATGCAACATGCCTCGGGGTCAGTTTTGCCGCGCCCATATCCCAGGATCACAGGGAAGATGCCCTGGATCCCCTCCGGCCCTCCTGCTCAGACCTCAGGTTCAGTCGCAGCCAGAGGGTATGGGATAAGCATACCTGGCCTCTCCACTGAGCCAGGCCCACTGAGGTGTGGGTCCAGAGGCATGGGCTGGGTGGTGCTCCTGCTTCAGTGGGGACGGGGTAGGCAATCTGGGGGCAACTCAGGGCTCTGTTTCCCCTATTCCCGCCTCACTTTGACTTCCTTTCTATATTTAGATCTTTTCTCAGTCCTTTTGTGAGCATAAGGAACAATGCCTAGCAATTCTCTCAATGCTTTCAACGCTCTTTCCCTTTGAGGAGAGGTGGCACACCATCTGAGCAGGAAGGACAAGGGTCTGCAGAAGCTTGCCTCCTGGGGTTTCTGCAATGGCCCCTTCCCTCTGCCCCACCTCAGTGTTCTCACTAGCCTGTGGTGCTGGGACTGCCCTGGAGAGACTCCTTGAAGGCTCCCGGGGGCTCCTGGCTGCTTTCTGGAGGCTGCTGGTCAGGTGCTTGGGCTCTGGTAGAATCAGATTCCAGGATTCAACCAGCATTCAACTAGGGTCACGGTGCTCCATGAGATCTCAGAGAAGAGATCATGACCACAGCAGGAATGAGTAGTACTCACTTAACACGCCTGTTGTTCAGGTGCTTCTTGCACACCAGGAGTGGACACTGCACAGGCCCTGGAGCCAGGCCGGAGGAGTCCCAGAGTGATTGCCAAGTGAACTTGGGAAGGCTACATAAGCGCTCTGGGCCCAGGAGGCCAAGGGCACCCCAGCAATAGGCTGTTGTGAGGATTACAGAGATAGTTCATGGTAAGTGCCCGCCTGGACCCTGGCATGGAGCAGGTGCTCCATCTTTGTTTCTGTCCCCAACACCAGAACCCCCACTACCAAAACTGAGCACCTAGTGATATGTGACAGAAGACAGGTGCCAGAAAGGGCTGAAGGAACAGAGAAGGAAGGCTCAATGGAAGAGGTGGGGACCAGGGAGAATAGCAACAAGAGTAAACACAAACAACACACACAGAGGGGAGGGTGGGCTCAGGCCTCAAAGGCAGGAAAGAGGACCTGGACAGGCAGGAAGAGACAAACTGGGGCTATTTTGCGGTTGTTAAGACTTGTCATCGATAACTTGTTTTTTAAGGAAACTGACGCACTGGGGTGGCCAGGACAAGCCAGGAGGCTTGGATTCTGGCCCTGCTGTCAGCCACTGGATGTGACCCCGTAGCCAACCTCCTATCTTGGGAGACATGCCAGGCTTGGGTGCTGCCAGCCGGGTGCCTGATTTAGCACACGCCTTGTTAAGAGAAGCTAATTAACAAACCTGCATTTAAATAAGCAGCCGCCCGGGTGTTTGTAACCACCGCCTTATTGAATTGTGACAAGTTATTAGCCCTTGCATGTTAAATGAAACAGAAGCATCCAGGAAAAACCCCTAAATCCAGTCTGCATAAAGCAGATTCCTGCTGAGAAAATGACGGCAGCAAAAACGGATTCACTCGCCGCTTTGGGGAGAACTCCAGGCCTCCCTTCCTTGGAGGTTACATAATCCTCTGTCAACAGCAATGACACCAGGAGAAAGGCAGGGAGCAGGAAGGGAGGACCATCAGAGATGCTCTGAACTCCATGTGGGGCTCTGTTATCTTTTGGGGGTGCTGAAGACACAACCTGGGCAAGGGGGCCGAGGTGGGCCATGCAGCGCCTCCCCATGACCACAAACACGCGCTGCAGGCTTGGGACCTGTGGCTGGGCCTACTTCTCGGGGCTCCGGTGTGCCCAGAACACTCTGTCACCCTGTTCGGATCCACTTTTAGACAACAGAACAGCTTAGCATAGACCCACGGGGGCCCTGCCGCTCCATGGCATTGGCTTCACCCAGGGAATGTCTCTCTGACCATCCACCATCAAGGACACCAGGCCTTAGGCAGTGGCATTGGGAGTGGCCACTTCCTCAAGTGATAGTCCCTGACCTCCTGGGGCACCTGAGGGAACCTGGCCCAGACCTTGCCTCAGTTCCTCCTACCCGGCTCCCAGAACAGAACTGTGGCCACATCAAGATCGTAGGCATCCTCCAATGGGGATCCTGAGCAATCTCCGATTTTGCAGAAGGCCACATCTCTGGGATGGGGTAGGATGATAAAAGGCAAGGATGCAGGTGGACCAATGTCAAGGTCCAGCCTGGTTTGGGACAAGCCTGCGGCCTGATGCCCTGCCACAGCTGCTGCTCCTGTGATCAGGGAGAGGCGCTGGAGGGGGAAGCCCAGTCAGGGAGGCAGGCCTGGTCAGCGGTGCCCAAGACTCAGATGGCCCCAGCTGGGCCACTCGTTAGTGGTGTGACCTGAGAAAGCCACTGAACCCCTCTTGAGCCTGCGTCCTCATTTAAAATGGGAACGACAGCTAGCACACAGGGTCCTGTGAGGAGCCAGGGAGAGAATGTCTACAGATGGTGCCTGGCATCCAGGAAGTCATTAGCGAGTGCTGGTAGAGAGGGCAGCGACAGGACCCACTGGCAGAGTGTGGTTTCCTAGGGACGCTGCTGCTCAAAGTTGATCCTGGAGCTGCGTTTAAACTTTGGCTCTGCTCCTTACCAACTACATGACCCTGGATAAGGTAAGTGAATCCTCTGTTCCCTGTCTCCTTCTGTGTCACAGTGCTGTAGTGACAACGAACTGACATAATGCAGGTGCAGAAAGTGCCCAGCCCAGGGCAGAGGCAGAATAAATGCTGGCTCTTCTTCCCTTTATTCCCCCCCCCCACCCCCAACTTCATCATCCTCCCTTTGTCTCCCAGCAAGGGAACCACTAAGCCATCCACTGTGGACGGTTCTGGACTAGTGGCACCTGGGAAAGAGTACTCTACAAGAGAATGGCATTCTGGGGCACGTTTTCCTGAGAATTATGGTGTGACCTACGGAAAGAGGCTAGGTATATCTCTGGACTTTGAAAACCCATCTCTTGGTGGTTTTTAAAAAGTTGCCATGGCGCTTTGAGGGTGCAGAGAGGAAACCATCTCTTAACCGTCTCTTTCTGTTCGGTTCCTCCAACAGTCGGATTTCAACCGGCTGATCCAAGGCTACTTGTCAGAGCACAGACTTCTTACAAAGCTCTATGGCTGCGGGCAAGGGAGCTGGTAGGGAAAGTGGATGATCAATACCTGGGAAGTCATACCAAGAGAAGAGGGCTGGGCTCTTCTAATTCAGGGGCCGGTTCCTCTGGGAACAACTCCTGGATCTAACTTGGCGGGGGGTCGGAGGCAGGACGTACACAGATGGGCAGAGGGGCAGTATCTTTAGGAGAATTGAACACAGTGAGTGAAGTTGAAGAGCTGGGGTCTGATTCTAGATGTGACCGCTAAGTTAGGGTGAAGAGTTTGTACTGCGGACGTGGTCAGAGAGGCAAGAAGTACACAGTTCTCTTAAAATCCCGAACTGATCTCGCCTGGCAGACACCCTCCGGCTCTGGGAATTGGTGGAAGAGGAAGAGAGGATACCGGCGTTTTGTCAGGTCATTTTTGTGTCCGTAGTCCTCATATCCTCTCCTTTTAGTCAAAACTTATTCTGTGTCCAGGTTCCCAGTTGGCCGACGATGGCAAAGGGAAAGGAGGCGTTAAGTAGTAATGATAACATTCATTCTTCTCTTCCGCTGCTATTCAGTCAACAAACTCTCCCTGAGGGTGAGGGTTAACGTGGCTTCTGCTCCCAAGTAGTTGAGTCCAGCTGGGGAGTCAGAGAAATAAACCACTGCTATCGGTACTACTACTAGTCCTTGCACTTCTGTGCTCAGTTCTGTAATGGAGGAATGCATGAGTCATGGAAGTTTGCAAGAGGAGAGGGCGCTTAATGCTGCTTAAAGCGAGGGAGGCCACAAAAAGCCTTGTGAAGGGCGAGATGTCTAAGCTTAGTCTTGAAAGATGATCTAGGTAGACAAGAGGGTTGAGCTGTGGGCTGGGTGGGGAAGAGCTTCAATGACCACATGCCAAGGAGGAGTCCTGGAAGTTAGTGCTGGGGTGGGATTGGAGGGCCATGTGGGGGCAACAAGTGAGGCTGCTGAGGAGGCCAGGCTGGTCAGGGAGGGCCTTACGCGCTATGCCAAGGTGTGCGGCTTTGCCCTGTGTGGGAAGCAGTCAGGGGGTTAAGCAGGGGAGCAGTCTGATGAGGGCAGCCGCTCTTAGGGGGCATCTCCAGGGATGGGATGGAGGGCAGGCTGGGGGCACAGAGACTAGAAGCAGGTGACCAGTTGAGAAGTGACTGCCTTACTCCAGACGGGAGCTGGGGGAGGGCCTGCAAAAGACAGTGTGGGCTCCAGAGAGTCAGGGGGCACAGGAAGTGGCTAAATGAGAGAATGGGAGAAGCAGGGAGAAGAGAAGCTCCAGGGTGAGCCGCAGGTTTCTGCCCAGGGTGGCTACCATGCTGTGGAGGAGAGGGGTCAGGAGCAGGGTGGCGGAGTAGCGGTGGGGAGAGCATCCGTTTCACTTTAAATGCATTGAGAATGGACTTGAAGGGCATCCAGAGAGACACATGGGCAACAGGCACCCAGTCTGGGGCTCAGGAAGAGGAGATGTGGGGTGTGCTGTGAGCTGCGGGTATGGACGAGCCCATCCTGGGAAAGTCTGATGGGAAAAGGGTGCCAGGAGACCTGGGAGCAATAGCCACTGGAAGTCAGGTGGAGGGAGGCTGGGAGGAAGATCATAGTCGCTCAGGAGAAGCGTGTTTCAAAATGGGAGTTCTAGCCTAATGGTCACAGAGACGTCACTGGATGAGGATGACAAGTCCTCCGTCAGACGTGGTAGGGCGAAGGTCAAAGGAGGAGCAGTGTCTGCATGGGAGAGGTGAACAGGAAGTCAAGAAGGAGAAAATGCACAGGCCACCTGCTCTGGGAAAGACAGATGAGGGGTGGGGTGGCTGTGGCTGGAGGCAGGGGGCTCTGGGAGCCCCTGTATTCTGGCAGCAGCACCAAGGTTGGCAGGGCCTGGCAGTGGTACAAATAGTGTCTGGTGCTTCCCAGCTACGTCCCAAGTCTCACATGTGCTCGTGGGGAGTGTCCAGGACCCCCAGCTCATCCCACACGTTCTCGCGCCTCAGTTTCTTCACTCAGGAGAGGAAGGGGCCGTACCACAGCACTGCTAGGTCTCCTTTGAACTCTGAATTTGGATTGTCTTGATGGTTATTCCTATGCTATCGGCAAGACTCTGAATGGATAGAATCTCGAAATTCTGGATGGCATTTTCGTATGGATGGCAAAAAGCCTTCGAATGTGTGAAACCTTCGGCCTCTTGAGAATTTATTCTAAAAAGTCACTACACAGGAGAATGAAGAGTGGGTATTCACAACTTTGTTCATTGTAGCATTGGTAATAATATAAAAAAACAGATACAACCTAATGTCCAATAGTAAGGGATTGGCTGAGTAAATTATAGTACATCCATATGGTAAACTACTTCTGCACTAAAAATCATGGTTTAGAAGAATATGTGTTGACATGGGAAAATGTTAATGATATATTGCTAAGTAAAAAGCTACATTACAGAATGTACAGTATGATACATTCATTTTAAAAATTTTTGATTAGGACACAGACCAAATCTTTAATTAATGTCATTTTTTTCTTCTCTTGGCAAGCAAGAAGAGTATTATCTGGAATAATGTAACCAAAAAACTAAGCAGAAAGAGTTATACACTAAATGTCTTCATATAAATTTTTAAGTCATTAGAAAAATCGAAAGTAGGCTGTCACTGAGTCGAGGAGTGGAGAAATTCTGAAATTATAGAATTTTAGAAATGGAATTTGCCCCAGAGAACATGGGGCCTACCCTCCTCACTTTTCTTTTTTTCTTTAAATTTTTTATTTTTAAGTAATCTCTACATCCAATGTGGGGCTCAAACTCAGAACCCCAACATCAAGAGTTGCACGCTCCACTGATTGAGCCAGCCAGGCGCCCCATTCTTCTCACGTTTCTGATGAAGAAATTCAAGCTTAGGGGAAAGTCTAGGGTAGTTACTGGTTCAGTGTGGTGCTGGATGGCCAGGCCTAGAATGGCCTCCGGGTTCCCAGGCTGTGCCCTCAGAGAGCCCCTGTTGATGCTTACGAGGTGACCGGATCCCTGAGCACTCTCAGGTAGGGCTCTGCGCTCCTCCTCTCGTTTCAAGCCCTGGAGACCCGTGCAGTTTAAGGCTGCTCCAGGGCTTTAGGACTGTTCCTGCCGCGTCACTTCATTTTTGCTAAGCTGAACTTTGGGGAGATGGCTGCAAACGTCCTGTAGCACATGGTCACGTACTAATGCTGCGGCCCTCTTCCAAATGCAGGAGAGAAGGTGCCAGGCCTGGCTTCTTCTGTGGCCCTATGGCCAGCTGACCACCACGGTCACTCTATCATCTCTTGCCTGGACTATTGCAATAGCCTCCTCACAGGTTTCCCTGCTCCTTTTCCTGACATGAAGCAGGCCAGAAGGATCCTACTAAAACCCAAGAAAAAACATGCCCCTCATCTGCTCACATGCCCCAGGGTGTCCTGATACACACACAGAACAAGCCTGAGCCCTCACCAGGCCCTGCCTCATCTGGTCCCCTCACCTCCTGGATCTCCTCTTCCACACATCCTCACTTGTCCCCCACAAGCCTGCAGCCACATCGGCCTCCCAGCTCTTCCTGGGACATGGCAGCACCTGCCCCAGGATCTTTGCACTGGCTCGTCCCTCTCCCTGAGGGTTCTCCTCCCAGATTTCTGCTTGCCTTGCTCCGTTACCTCTTCTAAGTCTTCATTTGAATCTCACCTTCTCAGTGAGCCCCTCCTTGAGCACTCTGGCTCTGCAGTCCTGCACTGTATTCCCCCCAAGTAGTTACATCTTCTAACGCACCAGATTACTTAGATGTTATGTTACACCTTCTAACGCACCAGATTACTTATTGTCCCTGTTTGTCTCCCTCTTCTAGGAAGTAAGCTCCATGACAGGAGGGATCTTTGTTTTGTGGACTGATGCATCCGAAGTACCAAGAATAGAGGGGGGCACAGGGTAGCCACTCAAAAAATGTTTGCTGAATGAAAGCAAACATGGGAAAAAGTTAAGAACTTAGAAACGCTTCCCTTACCAGGAAAGCACACGGAGGAAATTTAAGACAGTGTTCAGTAAGAGCCACCTCAATGTATACAAGTAAGCACTGTGGTTTAGGGGTGCCTGGGTGCCTCAGTCAGTTAAGCGTCTGACTTCGGCTCAGGCCATGATATCATGGTTTGTGAGTTCGAGCCCTGCATCAGACTCTGTGCTGACAGCTCAGAGCCTGAAGGCTGCTTGGGATTCTATGTCTCTCTCTCTTTCTCTCTCTCTCTCTCTCTCTGCCCCTCCCCCGCTCATGCTCTGTCTCTCTCTGTCTCTCAAAAATAAATAAATGTTAAAAAAAAAAGGACTTCCATTTATGTCTAAATGGAAGTCTGCCTACCCCCACCCCCATTTCTAACTCTGAGGCCCAGAAACACAGTCTTCCTTCCATATACTGGAAGTGCCTCCCCCCCTCCCCCGCCTTGTGTTAGCCTCCAATCTAGCCTTCAGTTGTGCAGACTGTTTGATGATTCATTCATTCACTCACTCATTCATTTATTCTCCACATATGAGGCACAGAACCGGATGCAGTCCTGCCCTTAAGGGGATCACAGTGCAGAAGGGGAGCAGACACCTACAGAACAGACTACCCTACAAGGCATGTGGAAGCACTTTGTCGGGGTCAGTACACTAGGCAGCCTTCATTGCGGGGGACGGTTTGAAGGGTGCCTTGAAGTCTGAGTGGGGTAAGAGAGGGAAGAGGAAGGAAGACATCCTGGCAAGCATACATGGCAAGGGCTTGGCAGTGGGGAAAACACTAGGACTATTTCGCGGTTGCTGTGGCTGGTTGGAATGATGGGCTCATGTGGGGTTGAGGAGGGTTAGAAAAGCTGGGCTAGGGCCTGACCTTAAAGGGTCTCGTGGCTACCTTTGGAGGCTTAGTTTTCTAGTTCTGAATTTGTACATTTTACAGGCTTCTGGAGAAATGGAGAGTTGGCTCCTTTCTCAGCAAACAGACGGGGTTTAATTGCTGTTACTGTCAGTGTAGTTGCAAATATCATATAAAAAGGGCTTTTTGGCTAATTGTTTTTAGAATAAAAATTCAAGAACTATGTATAGATATTATGCATCCAGGGTACTTTAAAGATCAAACTGTTTATATTACCCTTAAATACAGTCTTTAGCACGAGGCACTGGGAACTGTGAGTGACTGGGACACACAACGATCCCCCAGGGCTTAAGATGTCGGAACAATATGACAGCAGTAACTTTTTTACTGGGGGGCAGGTGGGGGAGGCTGCAGCCAGCACCGTTTGATTGGCCGGAGGCCCCGAGAAGAATAGACAGCTAAACTGGGTAATTTCACAGGCACCATTAATCTAAATGCTGCCTTCATGCAGACCTTCTCCTCCCCTCCCCCCGCCCTCCCCCCAACCACCAGAATGCTGAATTCCATGGGCTTCTGGGGGTGGGCTGGGGTGGAAGAGAAGGGGCTGCACTGCCCATGGGCTTCTGTAGAACCTCAGGCTGTGAGGCGGAGGAGGAGGCTGGAGGCGGCAAGAGTCTCAGCTCTTCCCATCTTGTCCCCTTTCCTCAACCCAAATGGTACTGAGAGGATTTCTGAGCCACACAAATAAAGCAGATTCATATCTAGTCATTGCCATCCTGTCTTCATGCTCAAGCCTCTCTCAAATTTTAACTTGGGAGCTTTTAGAAAGGCAAATTTATCTGTGACACCATCCAAATTCTATTTTATTGGAATCTCAAAGGATGCAATTGACTCCTGAGAAAGCTGTGGGCTTCTCCTTTTGATATTTTCCCAAAGTCTGTGTGTGCGTGCGTGTATGTGTGTGTGTGTGTGTGTGTGTGTGTGTGCGTGCTCATGCACGCACATGCATGCACATTTGTTTTAGGGTTCTCTACTTATGTACAAACACATAATGCATATTCACAAGGCAGTTACAGAAGTGTGTGTGTGTATATATATATATATATATATATACATATATTCATCACATATATGTGTAATACAGCACAGACTCCTGTAAGCCAATATTTAAGTTATCATATTTAATTTATTCAACAAACATTTAATTAGCACTTCCTATTCATTAAACACTGTCCTGGGTCTTGGCAGTAAAGCAATGAACAAGTCAGATAAAGCTCCTGCCTTAGGGGGACTAACACTGAAATCCACTGGAGTCTTAACACAGGGTTTCCAATAAATGAGCAGAAATCTGTATTGACATCCATCAAGTGAGACTGTAGGATATGTCAACAGATCAGTGTTTCCTTATTACGGGAGAGACAAACCATTTGGGGCCAACAGTGGCAAGGAAGGGTGGCTCTGGGGTTCCCTCTCTCAGGGAAGGCCACCTCTCAGGGCTCAGGGCGGAATACTTCTGGTGCTTATAAGATGGAGATGAAAGAGCTAGGGGTAGGGATAAGTGCGACCGGCACATCCTAGCCATGCTTCTGGGAGTTTTTTAATGTCTTCCTTCTCCATGAAGCCTTCCCTATTCATCCCAATCATAACCAACGTCTCCTTCTTACGAGTTTTCGTATTGCCTATGCAACTCAGCAGGCACTTGACGTTATGTTGGTAGGCATTCTTTTCGTTCTAGGCTTAGGTTGCTCTAACAATGAACACTCAGGACCTGGCCCTGCATTCTTGGGGACACAGATGAAGGACAATAGTTCTGCCTGTGAGGAACTCCCAGCCCAGCAGAGGGAAAGGGAAGCAAACCTGTACTGACTGGCGCCAGGTCTGTGACAGAGGTGTGCATGGGGTGCTACAGTGGGGAGGGGTGTAAGGCAGTGGAGGGGGCAGGGGTGGTGTGGCACTTGGGGCTCTGCTGCAGAAGTGATGCTTAAATGCTCCCAAAAGAAACCAGGCTCCTGTGAACAGGGACCTTACCCACTTCTCTTTACATTCCCCATAGTTGTGATAATCATATTTTCTTTCTGTGCAATGTAATTTTTTTCAAATAGCATTTTAAATTTAAAATTCTGATTGTAAAACAATAGATGATAGAAAATTTGGAAAAAATTGGGAAATATTTGGAAAATAGAACATTTTGGAAAAAAAGAAGATAGCACTCATAATCCTACTACTCAGACTTAACTACTATGAATATTTTGGTGCATATACTCTCCAGCTTCCTTTTGCCATGCCTATTTTCCCACGCAACAAAAGTGGGTCACGCTCTGTATAATTATTTTTAATTTGTTTTTTATTTTTTCACAACCATTTGGCACAAGTATTTTTATTGATGGCCTTACCTATTCATCTTCAGCCGTTTTAATGGCTGCATAATATTCTGTGGGCCATAATTTATTTGCTAATCATCTCTTGTTGGACAGATAGGTTGTTCCTGGTTTTTCAACAGCACTGTGGATGAACTGTGCTCACATTCATTGTAATTTCCTTAGTATAAGTTTCTAGGAGACTGTTGGGTCAAAGGATACATTCATTTTGAAAGCATCTGATCTTTGATACATACCAAATAACCCTGCAAATGTGTTTTCCATAACTTACACGCCCATCAGCATTATATAAGAGGACACCGGATGCTATTATTGCTGGTTTTTAAAGAAAAAAACCCAAACATTGCCAGTTTAATGGCCACAGTTGGTGTGTGATTTCTTGTTTTCACTGGACTTCTGTAACAGTGTACATTTTCATTTTTCCTATGTTTATGTTCTATTTCTTTTTAAAGAACTTCCTATTGTGGTCTTTTGTCCATTTTTCTACTTACTAAAAAATAAATTAACAGCGAACACTAATTGAGTACCTTCTGTATGTCAGGCATTCCCCTAAGCACCTTCTTATACTGCTTCATTTCCTTTATTCCTTCCAACAGCCCTGTGAGTTATGTACAATTTTGATCTTATTAATTTGTAAGTGCCTCATCTATTGAGGATAGTAACCCTTTGTCCTATATATCACTTTTTTTTCACTGTGTTGATTGTGTTTTGATTTTGTCTATGGAGGTTTTGACCTGCAGAAGTTTGAAGGTTTTATGAGGTCAAATCGGTCAATCATTTCACTTCTGCCTTTGCAAATACATATTAAGGTTTTTTCTATCTTAGACTGGAGGAATATTAAGCTATATTTTCTTTTGGTTCTTTTATGGTCTAATTTTTAACATTTAAATATTTAATCCATTTAGAATTTATTTTGATCATGGTATGAGAAAGAGCTTATTTTTCCCCCCAAATGATTAGCCAGTCATCCCCAAACCATTTATTAAATAATCAGTCTTTTCTCTTTAATTTTGAGAGGACTCCTTTATCAAATGCTGTTTTAAATTGTTTCCTATCCTTCTATTCAGTCTCAATGATGTGTCTATCTTCTCCCACCAGTACCATACTTTTTAATAATTACAGTTTTATAACCTGTATTAATATCTAAAAGTAACCTTAAGTTCCAATAAAAATCATTTTGTTAAGTTGCAGTAAAAACCCCTTCCTTATCAACAAAGAGCACATATAAAAATTAATTTGGAAAATACTGATGTGTGAACTTATGTTATCTCTACATATATTAAAGTCTTTTATACTCTCTCTGAAAGTTTTTTTATTGAAACTCTTCACATTTATTGGGTAGTTTATTAATACTCTATACTGTATATTAGTATAAGATATAAATGGATTTATCTTATTTTCTGAACCCGAAATCAACAGACACGTTGAAAAGATTTTTTTTAATCCTTCTAAGTATCAAAGACATTTTAGGAGGTATAGTTCTTATGCTGAAATGTGGAAATTTCTGAGCATTTCTATGATTAAGAGGACAAGGTGGGAATATTTAAAATTGGAAGAATAGTGGCTAAATCCCAGAGGTATGATGGGTCTCCAAGCCCAAGGTTCCCAGTACAGTGCCTGCACCATGGTGGACACTCGATATTTATGGATGACTTCACACAGGCATACTGTCAGATACTTAGTGTTGAGTGCTGGCAAACCCAAAGTAAGAATTAAAAGCAATGACTCAAGGGGCACCTGGGTGGCTCAGTCAGTTAAGTGGCTGAATTCGGCTCAGGTCATGATCTCACGGTTCATGAGTCTGAGCCCCACATCGGGCTCTGTGCTGACAGCTCAGAGCCTAGAGTCTGCTTTGGATTCTGTGTCTCCCTCTCTCTCTCTGCCCCTCTCTTGCTCGCACTCTGTCTGTCTGTCTCTCTCAAAAATAAATAAACATTAAAAAAAAATTAAAAGCAGTGACTCAGGTTGGCTCTTTTAACTTGGAAAATATTGATGACAAGTTCCCCAATTCCCCTGGCAATTCTGAATGGTATATATGTGTGTAACTCATTTCCCCAGTGAGTCTGAGTTCCTCAAGGGCAGGAATTTAATTCTATCCTTTTAGAGTCCCCATGATGCCCAGCAGAATCTTGAATCAGGAGTGCTCAGTTAATTGTATTTGAGTTGGATGGAATTGTCCCTTGCTATCGTAACTAGGGACAGTTTGGTCAATAAGAAGGGGGCTTCCTCTGGGCAGCATTCTGCCCTGGCTCTGTGGAGAGGACATGCCAAGCACAAAAGCCCTATTCTTTGCCTACATGCTGCCATTCTGCAGAGAATGCCAGCATCCCAGATGGTTAGAACTGAAAAGGGCTTAGGGGACCATGCAGGCCAGCTCCTCATTTCCCCTGAGAGGGCACCAGGGCCCAGGGGGACAAATTATCCAACTCAAAATCAGTGAACTGGTTGGCAGGAGTTCAGAGTGATTCTGAAGGGGATGTGGTGGGCTGTAAGCAGAGTTTGGAAACTGAGTGGACATTGATTTGGGAGAGAAGTGGGGAGTGGATTCGTCAGGTAGGGGGATGGCAGGAGAAGAGGTCTGTAGGTGGGAGGAAGTCGTCAGTGGTGAGCAGGAACGGTGGTCAGTGGTGGGTGCTCAGTTGGTGGAGGGTGTCTATTTGCTGGAGGAGGCTGCTGGCAGACTGCTGCGGGGTCCATGTGGTCAGAGGAGTGGGAGAAGAGTGTCTTGCTGTTGTCTGTGGGTGGGACGACGCAGTGTATTCTGACAGCCTAGCCAGGAGACGACAGCATGAAAGGTGAGGTGGTCAGGGTGAGTACCCTGGCTGGGATGGTGGCTGCGAAGGGCTAATGCCAAGAAGAATGGCTGTGTTCTGGGTAGAGGGCCAGATGTGTGCCAGGGCAGGAGGAAGGCGAGCAGAGTCTTCCCACGGGGCTGGGAAACTAGGGCAAGTGCCCTGGGACAACTAGGAAACAAGACAGCGTGGAAGCCAGTGCTAAATTGTGCGGCACAGACTAAGTGCTAGGTGGGAGGCCAGACAAGGGGAGGGGTCCTGGAGTAATAAGGAAGGTGGATTTTGAGCAGAACTTTAAAAAAGAGCAGTTTTTGGAGAGAAGTGGGCTCCAGGTATATTAATCAGGTTTTTCTTTTCTTTCTTTCTTTTCTTTCTTCTTTCTTTCTTTCTTTCTTTCTTTCTTTCTTTCTTTCTCTCTCTCTCTTCTCTCTCTCTTTCTTCCTTCCTTCCTTTCTTTTCTCTCTCTCCCTCCCTCCTCCTTCCTTCCTTCCTTCCTTCCTTCCTTCCTTCCTTCCTTCCTTCCTTCCTTTCTTTCTTTTGTATTTTATGATGCTTTGGTATTCCAGGGGTTTGCTAATCCAGGAGAGATTGTCCTTCTCAGGGCTAGCTAATTCCTAGAGATAGCAAACAACCCATTATGCAGACCAGCCATTGCAAAGCCCATACTGCCAACCACATCCTACATCTGTCACACACCAAGCCAATATTCCCCTGTACTAATCACCCTGGGGCCAGGTACCAGGAGACTAGAGACCACTCTCATAGCTCAGAGCCCACTGAGATTACTCAAACTCTCCAATCCTAAAACTGCTTGAACTCACCTCCCCTGCCTCACCCACTCCTTCCAGTAAAAACCACAGATAAAAGACTGTGGACCATGCTCGCCTCTTGCTCCTTCTGCCTCCTGACTGACCCCAGCGCTTCCCCAGGTGGCTCTGCATGGTGTGGCACGTATGGCATGTCCCCTTCTCTTAGGAACTATGAGGAATAAAATTCTTTTAAATGGCATTAATGTCTATGTGTCGTCTCCCATGGGAAGGGGGCAGCTGGTGGAGGAGAAACTTTTGGGGAGACATGGCTAGGTTCAGATCTGCCTCCTTCCTTGTCTCTGCCCCCATCTCACTTTCCTTCACTGCCCAGGGGCCCCCTGCTCTGGATTGCTATGAGTGGCCCAGCCAACACTCCAGAATTGTTTATTGCCACTTTGAGTCTGGGGCTTAAGCCAATCCATGACTTCTCCCCTAATAAGCAGCCATTCCAGCCTTGCCTTCAATTGTGGCCTAATGCTTTCCCTGCCATTAAGGAATTTTAAGCACTTCTTAAAGTCAGTGGGGGAGAGAGTTTGGGAGGCAGAGATGGGTGGACCGGGAGATCTTACCCAGAGCCTCTACAGTTGCAGTCCTTGGCTGGGGCCAGGTGAAGCTCATGAAATGCCAAATTTTGATTTGGAAAGGGAAAGAAGGTGAGACCTGAGCAGCCCAGGAGGCCCAGTCAGTCACCCAGTGAGTGCCCTAGGCCCGCAGGGCACATGCAAGGTGGCGGCCTCTCTCATTTAGCCAGAGGGACAGTCTCGTTCACCTGGGACGTGAAAGGAAAGAGCAGGAGGACTCAATTCTGGTCCACATCCTGCACAATAAGCTTAGATGACCTTGGGCCTCAGTTTCTTCATTTGTAAAATGGAGGATTAGGATCACATAACTCTGAGGGCCCTTCCAGCTCTAGAGATCTAGAATCTGTGAGGGAGGGGAGGATCCCTCAGCCATGATGGCAACCCTATCCCAGCTTCAGGCATGTGTTGGGACCCTTTACTCCTCATGGCAAAGGAAAATAAAGGTGCCCCAGTGCTGTGCCCCTCCCAGAGTAGGCTGATTCCATCTTGTCTCCTGGGGCAAGTGGCACCTCAGGCTGTAGGGTATACATGGCAGGGCCTCATGGGACTAGTCCTCAGAGCCCCTGGGATGACAGTTCACGTTCATTCCCCAGAATTGGAGCCAGATTGGGGAGGGTGAGTGTCCTGCCCAAGGTGGGGCTGCAGAGGGCAGCAGACTTGCTTCTTGGAGCCAAAATGCACATCTCCCAGATCCTGTGGGAGAGTGTCAGCTCATTGTTTATCCTTCACAACGTGGGAGCAGTCCAGAATTTGGCTGGCTTTGCCTCAAGAGATGAATATATGCCCCTCTTTCTTGGCCATATCCTCCCTGCCCACCCTAGCCCTCCCTGGCTGTTGGAGCCCTGGCCACCCACCTTTCCTACCCTCTCCCTGCCCACTCCCTTTGAGCTGCTGTAGCTCTTCTCTCTACCTGATTCAGTACTTCCTGGTTTTGTTCCTTAGTTTTTAAGTCTTTCTTCTGCCCCCAAACGATGGTAACCCCCTGAAGGCAGGCTCTTTGTTCTAATGTTCCCTGACCTCCCCCAGGACCTAGCATAGCAGGTATAAGTGGAAACCTGTACAATGAGGTAATGCTGGGGAAAGATACTTTGGTTTGGAAAACCTATGTGAGGTCACAGCTGTGCTTGAGAGGCGAGATTCCCTTCCTCACAGAGGGAGAACCGGGGGACACTCTGTGTCAGTATACATCATCTCATTGGAGTCTCACATAAGCCCTGTGTTTCTGCCTTTTATAGATTGGGGCTCATGAAGGCAGGTCATTGGTTCAGAATCACAGAACAGCCATATGGACCCAGGTTCACCTGATGTAGGTATTCCTAGTCTACTACTGCACCACACTGCATCCTGGAGCAGAGGTCCCTGCTAACTGGTGGCCGGGTCCTCAAGGAGGCACCTGTTCCTGACATGCAGTAAATGCAGGGACTAGAAACAGCAGTGGGGGAAAGAGTTATGGGAGGAGGCTGGGCTCTTGATCTCTGCTACCTGGAGGCCAGTTCCTAAGGAGATCAAAGTTTCTGTTGGGGATGTGTCTATTTGTTAGGGAAAAGGCAGAACATGAGCTCACTCCCTGAGAAATGGTTTTGCAAAAGCACATGCAGACATGCATCCACACACATGCATCCACATGTACACACACACACATATCCACACCCAGAGTCACCACAGCATGGCTCCCCAGCACTGTGGCCCTCCCCCAACCAAACTCAGCTCTCCTCCTACCCTATATGTGCAATCTTGTGAAAACTCCACCACTCTTAAGGTTAATAAGGCTCATTTGCTTAAGATAGCACCTGTTTCTATGGTGACTCCTGCCACCCAGAATCTGTTCATCAACTGAGACAAGAAAACAGTGACTTCCACCCTCTTTGAAAGGAAAAAGCTAATTCTTAGCCAAGGGCTTGACAGGGCAGCAGCCCAAGGAGCTCTGGGGGGTCTGTCTTTCTACCCGATTTAGGTCCTTCCCTGCAGCCCCTCCCCCCTACCCAAGCAGAGTCCTGGATTCTTCCAGAGAGCTCTGGACTGTGGTTTCCTCCTCCTCATCTCTCTGGGAAGCAACAGCGCCCACTGCGGGGTGGGTGGGGTGGGGGTTGCTGTCTCCTGCCCCCCAGTCTCTGATCGCCCCACACCGACTCCACCATGTCTTTCTGGGCTGAGGCTGGCAGGAGAGAGCCAGGAACACCTGGACCTTCCTCCCCATCCTACTGCCCACTACTCAAGGCCTATTGCTCACCCTGGCATGACTGGATTCCTGCAGCCGCCCCCAGCGTGCCTCCTGCCACGGGGTTGTCTTTCTCCAGTTGATACGGCAGGCTGCGGCTGACTTTCTTCTAAACCAGAGCTGTTTAGGCCTCGCCCTGCTCACTGGCCCACTCTGATCCTCTAAGGTCTGTAGCTGAGGTTTGCAACACTGTCCTGACACTAGTTCCAGCTGTGGGTTGAAAATCACTGGGGACGTAGGTTCCAAGGCCTGCGTTGCTAATAATAAAGCTCCAGTGAATGGTTTACCTTTTACAATCAGTTGGAGCAGCTTCCACATCCTCCCTCTAGCGCCACTCTCTCCGGCACTCTGAAACACTTTGTTGACTGGGACAGCAGGCACATAGGGAACTGCCCGGAACGTGGAGCTTCGTTTTTGTGTTCAGAGACCCAGGGGTGTGTTGTGCATAAGAACAACATTTTGGCAGAAAGAAAGGTTGAGGCTTGCTGATTAGAGGATCAAGTAAGGTATTAAACTCTCCGAGCTGGATGTTATGGCCCAAATACCTAACCGGCTCCTTTGCCTTGGCAGTAACTGGGGCCCTCGGAGGGGGAGACCTGGAGCAGTGTCATCCAGCTAGCAAGTGGTGTAGGACCCCCGTCTCTGAATCCCGAGCTCCTTTCAAAGAGTCACCCAGTTTTCTGCTAACTAGAAACCAATTTCCTCATGGCCTCAAGGCCCTCCACAGCCTGGTCCACTGCCTCTCTGCACTCGTCTCCCAGCATGGTGCTCTGCTCTAGGCAGGCTGGTGCCAGGCTCTAGTACAAAATCCCAGGAGCTGGGAGCTGGAGGAAGCAGTCTAGAGCCAACTGTGTCCAACCTTTTGCTCAATCCCTGGCAGGCGGCTTCTTCTTGAACATCTCCAAAGACAATATACTCATTCCCCTCCTCAAGAGACCACCTTAAAAGGCCCCGTGGCTCTAAACACACCTGATGTAGCCCAAAGTCGGGCCTCCTCTTCTGGCATCTCCCCTGACTTCCAGCCTCATTTCAGTCTTGAAATCTCCGGTATTGTTCTAAAGAGCATCTCAGAATGAACTGCTTGCTTCAGATCCTCAGAACTTCAGATCCCCCCCCTCCTACACCCCAACCTGCCCATCCTCCAGTGCTTCCCATCTCAGTAATGGCACTGCCATTTGCTCAGGCCCCAAATCTAGGTGCCATCCTTGGACCATCCTTCGCTCACCATGTCTAATCCACTGGCAAGTTCAATAGGCCCTCAACCTCAAATAGACCCCAGAGCTGTCCTCTCCATGCCCACTGCTGTCACGTAGTACAAATCACCCTCATCCCTCCTAAAGGAGTGACACAACCTTTTGTGGCCACCCTGCTGCCACCCTACACAGCAGTTAGAGTGATTTTTTTTTTTTTTAATTTTAGAGACAGAGAGAATGTGTGTGTGCGCGCGCGCGCTGCGCGCACATGGGAGCTGTGGAGAGGGGCAAAGAGAAAGGGAATCTTAATCTCCACTGAGTGTGGAGCCTGATCCAGGGCCGATCCCATGAGCCTGGGATCATGATGACCTGAGCCAAATTAAGAGTCAGACACTCAATCGACTGAGCCACCCAGGCACCCCAGAGTGATCTTTCAAAGACACAAAGCAGGAGTGCCTGGCTGGCTCAGTCAGTAGAGCGTGCGGACTCTTGATCTCTGGGTTGTGGGTTTGAGTCCCATGATGGTGTAGAGATTACTTAAACAGCAACAAAAAATACACAAACAGTTATCAACCTCTTTTTAAAGGCCTCCAATAATCATGTGTCAAACTCCCTCTACAGGCCTGGACACAAAGCCCTGCGACAGTGGTTTTCACTCCTAGATGCACATAGGTTTTCCTTTCTTTTCTTCTTCCTTCCTTCGTTCCTTCCTTCGTTCCTTCCTTCCTTCCTTCCTCCCTCCCTTCCTTCCTCCTCTTCCTTTTTTTTCTGTTTGTTTTTAAATTGTGCTGAGGGGCACCTGGGTGGCTCAGTCAGTTGGGTGTCTAACTCTTGATTTTGGCTCAGGTCATGATCTCGCGGTTCGTGAGTTTGAGCCCTACATTGGGGGCTCTGCACTGACAGCGAGGAGTCTGCTTGGGATTCCCTCTCCTCTCTCTCTCTGCCTCTCACCTGCTTGCATTCTCTCTCTCTCCTTTCTCAAAAAAAAATAATAAATAAACTAAAGAAATTTCAAAAATTGTGCTGAGAACACTCAACATGGGATTTACCCTCAGCAAATTTTTAAGTGTACAATACAGTATTAATCTTTAGAACTTAATCATTTTGTGTAACTGCAACTTTGTACTCCTTGTCTAGTGACTCCCATTTCCCCCTCCTCCACCCAGATGCACATTTGTATCATCTGGGAAAGCTTAACAGAAATTAAGGGCTGTTAAGCCTCTGTTTCCAGGGGTTCTGATTTAGCCGGTCTGGAGAATGGCTCCCAGGTGATTCTAACCAGGGAGAGGTCAAGGTTAAGACCCTCTGTCCTTCAGAGCCTCCCTCACTGCTCACCTCCTGTGCACCTTGATCACTCTGCTCCAGCTGCACTGGTCCTCTTTCTGTTCCTGGAAACCACTCCCCCCCTCCCCCTAGCCGGTTTCTGTCTCAGGACCTTGCTCCTGCTATTTCCTCTGCCTACATACTGTTTCCTCACCGTTCACCTGCCGAATTCTACTCTGCTCAAGGGTCACCTCCTCTGAGGGGCTCACCTCCTCTTCCCCCAGGTTCTTGGGACTTAACTCCACCCTGACACTCCACTCTGTACTGTACGTAGTCATTGATTTACTTCTCTACTCCTCTCACCAGGACTGGTTGCTCTTCCCTGGAAGGGATTTGACTTTATAAACTTTTGAAACTTTTATAAACAGAGTTTTGAAACTCTGCAGTGCCTGAATAAAACTATCACCCAAACTGTGCTGAACACATGTCGAATGATATGAATGAGTGAATGAATGAATGGGTGAACAGAGGTGGTCTGACCGATGCAGAAAAAGGGAAATTATAATCTTCAATGATCTAAAGCCTTTACTTCCATTGATGTGATCTAAGACGACATTAACTTTCTTAACTCCTGCATTATGGTTTAACATTCTATTATAGCTTAAAATTAGCTTAAAATTAACTAAACTCCTTGGAGCCTTTTTCCTCTGAACTCCTGCAATGCAAGATCTTCCACATTTTGTACTTGTGCAATTGATTTAGAACCTAAATATGAACTTTAGATTAACCCCTATTACATTTAAATTTTTCATTGCAGGCCCATCTTGCAATTTGCTAAAATTAACTGTCTTGTGTCAGCCACATGCAGCAATTCCTTGAAACTTTGTGTGATCTACAAATTCGGTGAGCATGCTATCTATAAAGATAGCAAACAAGATGGGGCCATGAAAGAGTCCTGTGTTGTGTCACCAGGGACCACCTGTAAGGTTGACATTAGTCAACACTCTTCAGGAATTGTTAACAAGCCACAAACCCACCTACCACAATAGTCACCAAAGCCATATTTCTCCCCCTTGCCTACAAGGTTACCAGGATGAACTTGGTCTAACACCTTGGTTCGTCAAGCTGTGCTGTGGACCTCCTCCTGGTCCACTGGATCAGTGCTTTTATCAGCAAGGACATCGAGTGGTGAGGTAGTGACTTGTTTTTAGTGACCTATGCTGACTCCCAGTGTTCACTGTTTTCTATGTGTCTTGACCATCTGTTTATCAAATGGTTATGGAATTTTGATGTGGATTGATACCACACTCACCAGCTTAAATTCGGGAGTTTACATTTTCCTCTCCTATTTCTGGAAATCCTTTTGTGATCATAAATCTAAGTTCTTTCTGGGCTTTGAAGGTCTTAACTCATGAGAAATTAACTTGTGCAAAGCAAGTAACTGTTTACAGGTTGCAGACAGGGTTTCTACAGAGAGGGGAGCAAGAACAGTCCACAGAGGCCTGAGCCACCCAGAAGGTGTGAAATACCACAAGCCACTCAGCAGGAGCATCATGGGGGCTGGCGGGGCAGGCAGGCCACATCCTCAGAATGGGGGCCAGTGGGGCAGGTGGGGCCACATCCTTAGAGGCCTTAAATAACACTCGGGCCAGATAGGACTCTGTCCTCAGATACTGAGGCGTCACCAAAGGGCTTCAACCAGGGAAGTAACATCATCATATTTTGATTTTAGAAAAATAGATAACGTTTGGTGGAGGTGGGGGGTACAGGAGGGGGACCAGTTAGTAGACTTCTGTAATAATCATCTAGAGAGAAGTGATAAGGGCTTTAATTGACTCAAGTGTCTTGGCTTTTATGTTTATGATTTTTTCCTATCCCATTCAAATGTCTGAGCTTTTAGTTATTCTGTTCCCTTCCTGGAATACAGTCTCTGGTATCCTCTGACTTTTCAGGCCTGCTCACAATTGAAGGCCCAGCTCAACCTGTATCTCCACTGTGAAGTCACCATAGAGTGATGTCACCTTATCTATCCATCCATCCTTCTACCCACACCCCCTTCCATCCTTCCTTCATTGTCATATTCATTCCTTCATGCCTTCATGCCTTCATGCCTTCATCAATTGATTCAATCAACACTTACTATGGGCCTTCTATGTTCCGGGTATCATGCTAAGTGCTGGAGACATAAGATACAATTCTGCTCTCCAGGAACTCATGGTCTAATCAGGAAAAGAGACTCACAAATAATAACAACCCAAAGAAGGACAAAGCTGGAGGTTATCATGAGCTGAATCTTGAAGGAGGAGTAGATGCCTCACTGCAAAGGGGAAAGAAAAGTGCTCTGAACTTTTATAGCTCTCTGAGTCTCAAGAGCCCAGGTAGAGTTGACACTATACCCTATGAGTTCTATTCTCCATTTCCTGTATGTTAGCCTTGTCCTTCCAACTGAAGAGCAGGAAAGAAATCACATTTTAAATTCTTCTAACATTTATTTATTAAAAGTCTATCTGTCTCTCTTGTCTATCATCTATTATTGTTATTTAAAAGACACAGTGCTGAGCACAGCATGTTAAATAGTTGGACTCAACACTTCACTGTTAAGTCCTATGCCTGTGTTGCCTTTTCCCCTTAAGGTCTTTCAACTGGTAACCACATGGACAGGCCATTCTCCCGGCCAGGCCTTGCCCTATATCTGGGAGGTGACATATGCTCCTTACTTTCTAAGCTTCCTGTGGAGGATTTAGGGTGATAGCAGACAGAAGCAGTAGAGAACCGGCACGTAAGTAGCACCTACCACGAGGCAGGTGCTGTGTTGCTGTGCTCTACACATTTTCTCCCAAGTCTTTGCGGTGTTTCTGCAAGGTTGATTCTACTGTCCTCTTTTACAGATGAGGGAACAGATTCAGGGAGGTAATTAATTTGCTTCCCAATAAGTCAGAGAATTTACCTCTTGGGTGTATGCTGCACTCCAAGGCCCAGAATCAGGGCTGTGCTATGGCTGAGGCAGGTGTGGCCAAGGACAGAGGCTAAGGACTGAGGACCAGGCACCTCAAACCACACCACTCACACCAGCACTCATAGCAGCCACAACTGGCCCTGACATCAGCTGTCACATGGGCCAGGCCTGAGAGTGGGTGTAGAACCCACCTAAACTCTGGAGAGGCCATACAGCATCATGATCGTACGTCTAGGCTCTAAATTCAAATCCCAATCAGCCACTGCTTGCTGTGCAATCTTGGACAAGTTGCACAACCCCTCTTCTCTTGTCTTTATTACCTTCCTCTTAGGACTTTCGTTAAGATATTTAAATGAGACGTTCATGTAAATAAAGCACAGTGGCCAAAACCACATGCTAAATGTGCCGATGTTTTTTCTTATTTTCTTTCTTCCTCTTCTCTTTTCCCTTTCTACTCTTCCTTCTTTAGTTATTATTGATGTTGTTAATATGCTATATGAATAGAAGCTATAAGAAGAGTGTCACTAGCCAGGAGAGGAAATACGCAGGTGGAAACATCTTACGGGTCATCTGCTCCAACCTTCTACGTAGCAGGGGAATTCCCTGGGTTACCCATGAATAAGTACTTTCAGCGATAAGAAGCTCCCTCCTCTGTGGAGTATATGCTCAGTTCTTAGGCAGTTCAAGTTCTTAGAAAGTTCTTTCTCATATGGAGCCAAAATTTACTTCCATGTAAATTTCACCCATCGGTTCTCATTCTGCCCTGTGGAGCACAGCAGGATCTCCCTTGTTTTCCAACTAGATTCCTTCAAATTTTTAATGAAATCTTCAAGGAATTTGTAGAGGCAGTTCTTGTGTCTTCCCTTTCTGTTCCAGCAGGCTACCCATCCCTGCCTCTTTCAGGTCCTGCTCATCTGACACAGCTTTTATAGAGCCTAGCCGTTCTGGTTGCTTTCCTCATGCTGCTCACTCTTTCTTAACACAGTGTGGCCAGAACAGAAGACATTCTCCCAGGTGTGATATAAACAGTGCACACTAATAGAACTTTCCTGAAATTAAGCAAGGATCACTCTTTTGAATGTGCTGCCACCATCCCCCTTTGTCTCTTCCTAAGCACGTGTGCTCAGTCAGGGGTGGGGGACTGAGGCCAGTGGACCGTGACAAGCCCAGGTTCCTGGTGTCAGGGCAGGGTTGTTTGTTTCAGTCTTATCCATTTTACAGAGTGGCCATGAAGGGGAGCCAGGGTGCCGCCCTCTGTGCCCGTCAGAGCTGAGCTCAGAATCGGTAAGCAAGGCAGTGCTGTTCCCTCTGGGGGTGTCCATGGGTGTGTGTGAGCGAGGTGTATGTGCGTGAGTGTGAGTATGTGTGTGACAGGGTTGGGCGGGTGGGGAGAGAGACTGAGAGAGGTGGGGGAGAGAGAGAGAGAGAAGAGAAGAGAGAGAGAGAGAGAGAGAGAATTTTCTGCCTGATCCAGGAATTCTCCTGGATGGCAGAATTGGTTTCCATAACGACTTTCTGATATAAACATATTTGATAAAAATAAGTTAACAGTGGAGCTATGGTGGAGCACAGATTCTCAGAGTGCTGAGAGAGAGAGAGAGAGAGAGAGAGAGAGAGAGCGCATGAGCTCTTCGAAGAACAGCACTTTCCTTTTTTTTTTCACCCTCCCGGTCAGCCTCTCTATACATAGTTTCCATAAACCAACTAAAAAGCTTTGTTGACCATATTCCTGTATAAACTGGCCCCTTTCCTGCCTGTACACATTTTATTCATATTTTCTCTCTCTCTCTCTCTCTCTCTCTCTCTCTCCTTAGTTACCTGAAGCACTACAGTATGTATGGGATAATATGATAAATTCATTTCCAATTCACTGCATTATCCCTTGAATATTTTAATGACTCATTGAATGGAGTAAAAAAAGCTATTTCAAATGAACAATTATGCTGCATTAGTCTGAGGGCTGATTATATTTAAACACTGCTCACATGGATAACAGGACACAGCGACCTCAGCATACGAGAGCTAATTTGGCTCTTATCTCCAAATAATTTTACACCGCAAATTACCATGAAAACCTAAAGGGCTTTAAAAACATTCATCAAAAGAGAATATTCCACTTTGTAGCAACATTTTATTTAAATTACTTTGAATGGGAACGAAGGCATCTTTGGGGTGGGACAATGACAGCAAGATGGGGACTATGAGTGATAAGAAAATGCCGAAGGGTGCTGGCTTGTGTGAAAAATAAAAATGGAAGGTGTCGAGGAAAAAGTGCAGTCTTGACGGGGCAGGAAGCACACTGTAGGCCTGACTGTCACTTGTAGCCCAGTCCCCTGCCCTGGCTGTGGTCTGGTGGGGGTGGGGTACACAGGGCAGTTCCCAGAGACTGAATAATGGGACTGACCCCCACTGCTCCAACTACTGCTACCTCCATCTAAGCAAATCCTGGTCAGGTCAAGTCCTCCAAGCTGGCCTGAACCCACCTGCAGTCTCCAAAGGCAAAAAGATGAGCTGTTTTTACCATAAGGTCTGTGTCATTGTCTAGAATTCTTACTTTGCAAGGATGAGTCCAAGAGCCTAAGGGAAATTGCTCAATTATAAGTGGCTGCTATGGTCAGATCTCCAAGTTGGGGGTCATAGGGGAGAGAATCACATTTATCAAGGTCCTACTATTCTGTTCAGTTTCAGGAGTTTTGATCTTCTTCAACACTGGGAGAGAGATATTATTATTATTCCCATTTTAATGATGAAGAAACTGAGGCTCAGGAATTTCCATCTGGACGTGGAAGAGTCTGGAGGCTCCACTGGTTCATCTGACCCAGAAGTACAGGCTCTTTCCCTGCCCCTTCAGGGTGGCCATGTTCTTTATAACCAGGGCCCCCTGTATTGTCCCCATCACCAAATGTTCTTTATGGCCCATAGATCTTTAGAGAGCATAAGCCATGCCTTGTAGGTGTTTATTACTTAAATTAATGGACCCTCACAATACAGGGCAAAGCACGCATGGACAAGTGCACAAATATCATTGCAAAACTGAAAATATAGGTCTAAAGAAAGTAACTAATTAATTCCATTTCCTTGGTTTGATCTCTTCATCAGAACTTGTGGTTCTGATCAAGATTGTTTATTCTTCTTCCGTGTATTATCATTAGCTTGCTTCAGAGTATATCTATTTGGAATTGGAATCTATATAATATCAGAATATTATACATATATATATATATATATAATATTCTGATACTACACGCATACACACACACACGCACACACACACACACACAGAGTATATTCAAATTTCTACAGGATCTGCTGCTCAGTTGGTTAGGAGCAGGATAAATTTGCCATTTTCTGTAGTGCCTCTCTCTAGGGAGGCTTCCCCTCTTTGCATATGTAATTTCCTCTTCCTATCTCAACCCTGAAGCCTAATGATTTATGTCAGTTATACAAACAAGAAGCTGCAGTCTCAGAGAGGTCAAGTAAGTTGCCTGAGATCACTCAGTAGTGGGGTCGACGATTCAAGCAGAGGTGTCCTGGCCTGTGCTAACCGCATAACTGGAAGGCAAGAGGCTAAGATATTTGCCCGCTTTACTTGGTTTCCCATGTATCTTATTCACCTAACACACTTAGAGGTCCTTTAGGAAACAAGCTCTCATTATGGAAAAATTCAACCTTACAGAAAAGTAGACAGAATAATGGACCCTTAGAAGTCCTTTTAATTCTATCCAGAATTGGTTGTGCTTACAGCTGCCAAAGGTTGAGGGCACTGAATGAAAGGGAAACATGAACTTGCCGTTTCGCTTTCTTTCTTGAAACAAAAAAGAGATTCAGGGCGAATTTTAGAATCATTGACGGTTTCTAGGAAGATTTTCTTTTTTGGAAGAAAAAAGGCACTCTTGTCTCCTTAATTGTTCTTAGTGTTCTTTGTCACCAATCATGATATTCTTTGTGGAAGGTATTAATATACCATCTTCCTGTGTTCAATATTCCCATTAACAATAAAAAGTCTAATGAAAATATCTGCATGAAAAGCCCTGAGCACTAATTTCAGAGACAAACAGAAGATGAACCAATAAGCTTTTCTTCTGAAATGAATGATGCAAATTAATTGATATCTTAATTAGGCTTTAGCATGAAGACTATTAGTTCGATTGAATCAGAACTCAAGAACATCTTAAAGGAAAAGCTGAGGACATGGCAGGGAGAGAAACGTTGTGTGTCAATGCTCTGTTGGAAATCTTTTGTTCAATGAGAGATTTTTCAAAGAGGGGGCGGAGAAGGGCGGCATGCTGTTTGCAGCAGTCCTTGCCTGTCCTGGTCGGGCCAGGTTCGAGGACTGACGTTCAGTTTCCAAGCTGATAGGAACCCGCGGCTGTGGCCAGTTCCTCCCTGAGAGAGCCCCTGTGCCTCAGCCTCCTTCCTCTGCTTCACTAGAGTAGAAACTCATAGAAGGCGGAGACTTCCCCTGCTGTGTTTGCATCTCTAACCCCAGTGCCAGTGTTGGTGCCTGACTTAGGAGCAGTAAGGGTAACATCACAGCCACCAACGATACATACAGCTCGCTACGTGTTCTGGGTACTGTTCTAAGCTCTTTACTTAAAACAACTCATCTGAACTCCATAACAACAGGGTGAGGAGGCAGGGGCTATTGGTATCCCCACTTTTAAAGTGAGCATATTGAAAGACAGGTTGAGTACCCTGCCTCCCAAGATCACATAGCTATACTGTCAGATTGGAGCCCAGTGGTCTGGCTCCAGAGTCCTTGCCTTTATGCTTGCAAACAATGGCCAACCCATATTTGTTGAATTAAGTGAACAAAGGGTAACATGAATGCCTGCTTCCTCCTGGTGGACTTCTCGCTGGTTTTTGTACAAGTTGTCCAGGGGTCTAGAGCTTTATCCCACCCTATAGTAGACACTTGCCAGCCTCTTTTTAGGGCAGGGAGCTGCAGATGTTTGCTGTATTCCTGAGAAATTATTTGTTTCCACCTGGATAGATGGCCCCCAAATTGTCCTTACTGAGGGGCCCCCATGGCCATGGCCCACCCACCACGCAGTTAGGTTTGTGTTCCTAATATCAAGGCCAGCCTGGGTTCCACCTCTGTGGTCACTGTGAATCACAGGACCATCATCACTTTATGTCTGTAGTGACTTTATGGTGTGCCTTATTGTTGAGGCCACTTACTGCTGAGGGTAATGATAATATAGGACTCACTTTTTAGTTTTTTATTTGAGAGCATGAGCAGGGGAGAGGGGGCAGAGAGAAAGAGAATAGAGAGAAAGACAGAGGCAGAGAGAGAGAGAGAGAGAGAGAGAGAGAGAGAATCCCAAGCAAGCTCCAAGCTCAGTGCAGAGCCTGACATGGGGCTTGATCCCCGAACCGTGAGATCATGACCTGAACTGAAATTAAGAGTTGGGTGCTCAACTGACTGAGCCACTCAGGCACCCCACTGGGTTTACGTTTAGCCCAACATATTAAGGATGAGAATTCCTGAAGGGTTTGAATGTTAGCCAGGTGTATTTGATTTCCCAAGATAGCAGTCTTTGGGGAGGTTCCCTGGAAGCATCTGTCCATAAGAGGGAACCAGAAGGAGAGCCCTGGAATGGTAGGAGAACCACAGAGATTACGTTTGCCATCTTACAGGGAGGACAAGGTGGCATGCCTCTTGCCACCATGGAGCTGATGGGAGAGATGTAGTGTGAACCAGACCATGTGGTATGGCCAGAAGGGTGTGCAGTTTGGAGTTGGGGGCCTTGGAATGAAGACCCACCTAGCTGAGAGACTGCATCATCCAACCTCTCCAGGCTTTGCTTTCCCACCTATAAAATGGGGATAATGCCTAGTTCACATGCCCTGATCGTGGGGATCAAAAGGAAGGGTTGAAAATGATTGTCACTTGAAAATTGCTCCCAGATGGGTGATAACAATGACCAAAGCATTCAGACTGAACTCTGTGGTCTTCCTTCGATTGGCTAAATTCCTTCTGGAGACCTGTTAAACTTGTATGCCTCGTTCTCTCCAGACTGACGGAAGTGGTGCCTGGGAATCTGCATTTTAACACATTCACCAGTGGATTTGAACATGTTGTAATGTCTGAGACCTACTCAGCCTCAGCTAACGCCAACACAAAGGAAGTGCTTCTGGGTTTGATTAGAGCCTTCCCTTTTTTTGGCCAAGGGCCACAGCCTGAGACCTAAGTGAGCCTGGTTTTCATACTGGCCATGCAGCTAAAGGAAACTGGGGGCTGGTGGGCAGGCTGAGTGGATACAGCTGACAAGAGCTGCTGCTTCCTGCTGGACACTTGGATCAGGGAAAGTGGGTGAAAATGTGCCTGAAACCCAAGCCTCCTCCGGTCTAAGCGGGAAGGCTGGGGGCCACACCCGGGCAGGTGGCCCTGATAAGCTCTGCGGCTTAGCGGTCTTGCCGGACAGCTGCCACCTGCCACCTGCCACCTGCCACCTGCTCTGCTTCTCAGCTGGGCTGCTGAGAACCCACGTCTGCCCTGCAAAGCTTCTGTGAGAGAACTGTCCTGAGTGCATACTGGGGTGAGGGCAGTGGGTGGGGCGGGGGGCTTCGGCTTGGAAGAGAGGCAGTGTTATGGCCCCAAGGTGCCCTCAATCCTGAAATTATCCCATCCACCATGGTTTCTGAAATCTGCCTCAGAACTGCCCAGTAGAACCCTCTTATGGACAGCCTGGTGTGTGAAGAGCTGCACTACACGTGTCATGTCTGGAGCAGTACTCCTTTCTTGAGAGTTTCTCCCCCTTATGACTGCCTGGGAATCCCAAGTATAGAAACTGGCAATGCTCTAGATTGGGGCAGGATCCAGTATTTTTCCCTTTTGTGCCTTCAGCTTCTCTCCCAGCCTTGATGGCATGAAAATCCCCCAGCTCTGCCCCTTTGCATGTTTATGGTGTTTCCAAGGCTCTTTACCAGGATGACGGGTGGTTGGCCAGGGGAAGTGTGTTGAAGCAATGTTCCTGCTTTCCCTCAGGAGCCTGGCTCAGGCACTGTCCAAAAAGCCTGCTGGAGGCCTCCCTGGAGGGGACTCCTTCAAGGCTGTGTGTAGCCAGGACTGCCTCTGAGGATGGGCTGTCTACCTAAGCACCCCGTGAAGGGCCCGTGGTCATTGGGCAGGGGTTGGTTGACAGCATAGCTTCTCCCACCAGCCCCCGACTCTAGGGGCTGTGAGAGCCCCTGCCTTGCTCAGGAGAATCAATGGATAGTTCACACCGATACCCCTTCCTCTGACCCACAGTGGGGGAAGGAAAAACACAAACTCCTTACATTTGTGGTGCTCTCTGTTTTCCAAAGTGCTCTCAGTATGCTCTCTCATTGGATTCTTGCGACAACCGTATAGAGGAGGTAACATGGTTCCCATCTTACAGACAAAGAGGAAATACCCGGAGGGACTCCGAGTGACTTAATAGAGATGATGGGTTTGGGAACCTGTCAACCTAGATCCAGACTTAAGTCTTTTAGTTCTGGGTTCCCACTATCTTTTTTTGGTTAAGTTTTCTTTATTTATTTGAGAGAGAGAGACGGAGAGAGGAAGAAAGGAGGGCAGAGGGAAGGGATAGATGAGAGGGATAGGGGAGGGAGAGGTAGAGGAGATAGAGAGAGAGAGAGAAGAAGAGAGAGAGAGATAGAGCAGAGACTTGCACGCACTCCGTGCCGTCAGCAACAGAGCCCAACACAGGGCTCGAACTCACAAACTGCGAGATCATGACCTGAGCTGAAACCAAGAGTTGGAGCTTAACGGACTGAGCCACCCAGGTGCCCCTGGGTTCCCACTATCTTTAACTTGATGACTATGCAAAGCCATCTGTGAACTCTCTAGGCACAGATGCATGAACGGCTGAAGCTAGCATGGATTTCCCAAAGTGTGCGGACAGGCGCTCATGACAAAAGATTCACTAGGCAAATGAGGCTGGAAAACAAATGCAGATTATATAGTGCACATTAGAATATTAAAAGCCTAAAAAACCCATCAGTGAGGAATGTGATTAATACAGTGTAGCCTGGGGTCTCCAAAACTTGTTTGGGAATACAGCCTCCCCCCGGCCCTACATAATGCCCGTTACCAACCCTCCAGATCTGTGTTCCTCAGACCTACTCCAGAAAGGATGAGCCAGACTCCTTCACAATTATGTGATGGCCAAGGGACACAGATGAGGGAGACACTTGTTTCTGTACAAAGAAAGGAGACTGCCCCTCAGCCCATCAGGAGGACCCCCTGCAGGACTCTCCCTGCCGGCTCTGCCACCTGGACCACACAGTCACACCCTGTGCCTCTGATCCAGGCCCCTCATGGTGGTGCGTCTGATCCACTTTTAAATTTTCAGAACTGAGTTAACCGTTAAATCATCAGTAACTTGAAATTGGCCATGGTGGAAGTATTTACACTATAGAAATCGCAAACACTACAAGTTAGGGCTCTCCCCCCCGGTTTACCTGTGCACCACTGATCCTGGACCTTTTTCAAAAGTGTTAGAAAACCTGGGAGGGGCTGTGACAGCTGAGTGTAGGGGGCAACCTGAGTCCCCAGCCCTCCTGAATGAGAGCTGAAAACTGCCCAGAACGGTAATCTTCCAGCTATAAGCCCAAGTGAATCAGAAAGCGCCTTCTGGCCTGCTTACCTTGATATCTGTTACCAGCCAATGTCTCCAAAATTGAGCCTTGGGGGAAGACCTGCTAGGGGCATCTGGATCCACCATCACCAGGATGTAGGTTGCACCCTGGAACAGATTCATCACAAAGAAATGTAGCACCATGACTAGAATTCTGATAGGAAAGCTGCAAGGTGCACACTCTCCTTTTATCTCTCTTCCAGCCAAGAGGGGCTGACCAACCCCTACCCAGTCCATCCCCATTCTTGTGCCATTCCTCTTATGTCACGTGTTTACTCTCAGAGAAGTGAAGTCTATTAAGTAGATAGTTGAAAAGCTTGGCTTTCCCTTTATGAAGAAGAATAAATCAAACAGCATAGTTACTAAGCATCCAGAAGTCCCTAGCATCATGCTAGGTGCTGTGATGGAAGCAGAAATTTAAAAAAAAATTAATGTTTATTTATTTTTAGAGAGACAGAGACAGAGCACGAGTGGGGGAGGGGTTCACAGTATAGCTGGAGGAACTTATCTACTAATTCAGCAAACACAGGAGAACTTAGTCTGTGTCAGGAATTGTACCAATTGCAAGGAATACTAGGATTCACTCATCCCTTCAAAAAGCATTTTCTGAACACCTACTATGTGCCGGAAATTGTTCTACAGGCTAGGCATCCAACAGAGAACAGGACAGTGTGAGCCATGCTTTCAGGAAGCTTTTATTCTTGGTAAGAGACACAGATTTTTTTTTTAACTCAAAAAACAAAGAAACCAAAACCACAAGGAAATGTCCAATTGTGATCAGTACTATGATTAAAACAAAATAGAGTGGGATGAGAGGGAGCAAGCGTTCCAAGAAGGGCAAATAGCTGCTACAAAGGCCTTCAGATGGGAACAAGCAAGCATTCGAGGAACAGAAAGGATACCATGTGGGAGGCACCTTGGTGGCTCAGTGGGTTGAGCTTCTGACTTTGGCTCAGGTCATGATCTCATGGTCTGTGAGTTTAAGCCCCGCATTGGCTTCTGTGCTGACAGCTCAGAGCCTGGAGCCTGCTTCAGAATCTGTGTCCCCCCTCTCTCTGCCCCTCCCCCGACTCGTGCTCTGTCTCTGTCTCTCAAAAATAAATAAACATTAAAAAAATATCATGTGGTTAGGAGCAAGCAATGGAGAGAATGGACACGGCAGGTTTGGAGAGGTGGTTGAGAGCCCCAGAAGGCTTGGTAGACCTTGGTAGGGGAGGAGGAGGGTTTTTTCTAAGTGCAATGCAGAACCAATGGAGGGTTTTAACCAGGAGAGTGATACACTCTGATTTACGGGTTTTTTTTTAATTTTTTAATGTTTATTTATTTTTGAGAGAGAGAGCATGAGCCAGGGAGGGGCAGAGAGAGAGAGAGAGAGAGAGAGAGAGAGAGACACAGAATCCAAAGCATGCTCCAAGCTCTGAGCTGTCCGCACAGAGCCAGATGTGGGGCTCAAACTCACAAGCTCTCCAAGATCATGACCTGAGCTGAAGTCAGACACTTGACTGAGCCACCCAGGTGCCCCTGATTTATGTTTTTCAAAGATTTTTTGGTGGCTGGATGAAGAATGAATGGCGAGCGGGAGGTAACAGATGAAGCCTGGAGGCCAGTCAGGAGGCTGTTGTCTTAGTGAAGGATGGTGATATATTGGACTAGAATGGTAGCAATAGAGCTAGAAACAAGTAGATGGATTGGGGAAGTATTTTTAGGGAGAATCGATAAAATCTGTGGATGGATGGGACAGTGGGGCAGTAGAGGGTGGGGAAAGAGAATCTGAGGGTGTTTCATGAGTTTCTGGCTTGAGCAACTGGGTGAATGGTGCCATTTAGTGACATAAAAGACTTGGCAATGAGATTGTTTGAAGAAGGGTATTGAGATTTCTGTTTTAGACATATTAAGTTGGAATTACTTCTGAAAAGATAATCAAGTATATAAGTCAGAGTCTGGAGTCTAGAGGAGAGATGAGGAGTAGACATATAAGTTTTGGAGTCACTGACATATAGACAGTCCTAAACCCATAAAATAATGAGATTCTTCATGGGTAGGTTAGACATGGGGCAGAAAAGAAGTCTCTGGACCAGATTCTAGAACAGCTAATGTTTAGAAAAGAAGAAAATCTGACAAAGGAGACTGAATCCGGGGTGGGGGGGGGGCACACCTGAAGAGTAGGGATCATGAAAGCCGAGCCAGAAAGTGTTTCCCAAAGGAGGAGGTGGTGAACTGTGTTCAATGATGCTGAAAGGTATGGCAAGATGAAGACACGGATGTGACAATGTGATTGGACAACTTGGGAACAGTGTTAACTTGGCAAGACCAGTTTCAGTGAGGTAGAAAGGACTGAGGTTTGATTGGAATAGGTGGAGATGAGACGGGATGATAATTTTAGTGTGAAGGTCAGCTGAGACATGGAGTGGCTATTACTAGATGGGAAGGAAGAGCCAAGAGATTTTTTTTAATTGTTTTTATTTTTTTTAGGAGATAGATGATAGTCAAGCATGCCAGCAGGCCAGTGGAAATGATCCAGAAGAAAGGGAGATCTAGTGACAGAGGAAAAGGGGATCACTGCACAAGCCAAGACTCTGGAAAGGTGGGTGGAGACAGGATCCAGAGCAAAAGTGAAGGGGACCGGCCTCTGGTAGACACAGAGGATACAGGTTCAGATGCAAGGGAACTGGAAATGTGATGGTGAGGAATGGGGAAATTGTCTTCTGATTACTTCTATTTTCTCAGTGAATTAGAGGCAAGGTCATCAGGGGAATAGGGATTATAGGAGGTTTGGGGACAAAGAAGAAGGTGTGAAATAGTCATTTTGGAAAGTGAGAAAACTGACTATACCATAGGTTGTCGTAAGGTTACTAGGTAATATTGCATTCCACATCTGTGTGCTTTTAATGGTAAAGTGCAGTTGAGAAATAAGTGGTAGGTGGGTTTCACTTGATAGGACTCGGACTGCTCAGTAGTCTGGATGAGAAGGGAGTGGGAGAGTAAGATGTGAGTAAAGTACAAAGAGAAGAGCTGGGGCTCCTCTTGATCTGAAGGGAGAGACAGACACAGACATAGCTGTAGAACAACATGCGAATGCTTGAGTAGAGAAACATTTATCAATTACTAAGGGAGTACAGAGGAGGGAGCCTAAATCTCTCTACCTCAGCAGTCCAGGCAGCCTTCACAGAGTTGTCTTTTTAAAGAAGTTTTTATTTATTTATTTATTTACTTAGAGAGACAGGGAGAGAGGCAGAGAGGCAGAGAGAGAATCCCCAGCAGGCTCTGCACGACAAGCACGGAGGCTGATGTGGGGCTTGAACTCACAAACCGTGAGATCATGACCTGAGCCAAAATCAAGAGTCGGATGCTTAACTGACTGAGCCACCCAGGCACACCGAGTTGTCTTTTGAACTTGATCTTGAAGAATAAGCAGGTAAAGGGTCAAGAAACAACTCTGTAGACAAAGGGAAGGGTCTGTGCAAAGGCATGAGGATGTTTGGGGAATGGCAAGAATCTTGGTGTGCTGGGACATAAGACATCTGGAAAGGAATGGCAGGTGACAAAGCTGAAGGTTCTGGGACAAAATAATAAACAGTCTTACATGTCCTAAGTTGTTTAGAATTTGTTTTGCAATAGGACCCACCGAAACTGAATCGATGACTGACATGATTAAATGTGTGCTTTGGGAAGGCGCATGGTAACACTGAGTAAAAAAACTAAAAGAGAGAGAGAAAAAAAGACAACTGGGATACCCTGAAGAGAGACTGCAAGAGCAGTGTTGTCCCATCAACAGTGTGAAGTGACTGGATAGGGCAGATAGAGGAGAGGGAGATGTTCAGGATGACCCTGACATTCTATCGTGGGCAACTAGCTGACCATGGTGCCGTGAATATTAGGAGTAACAAATTTGGGAGACAGTGGGTTTGGTGTTAAAACATGCAGGCAGAGACATCTCTGACATGGAGCTCTGAGGTAGGAGCTCTCTCACGACTAAGCATGTGAGTAGTGGGCGTGAGGACAGATGAACCTGTCAGGGAGAACAGGTACAGTGAGAATAGAAGAATGGGTAGGGTGGAACTGGGGACCCCGAGGGGTGGGGCTGTTGAAGAAGGAGTGGGGTGGGATCAATAAAACACAACCATCCAGGGAGAGGACCACAAGCAGTGTGTGCTGCAACAACTGGGGGATCCGGCAACTTGCCAAAGAGTAGGTTAGAGATAAAAACACGGTTGAGTGTTAAAATCCTAAAGAGTCACTGAACCACATATTAGATGCTATAGAAAATTAAATGAGAGAATCTGAAGATAGAGTCCAAGGAAATTCTAAGAACTCAGAGAAAGGATAATCAGATTGAAAATATTAGGGGCAAGTAGGATCATATCCCAAAGAGCCTGTGTGTGTGTGTGTGTGTGTGTGTGTGTGTGTGTGTGTGTGATTCCAATGGAATTCCAGAAGGAAAAACTGTACAACTGATACTCCCAAGAATAGGGAGCCAAAGCAGTAAGAAAATAAAAAGAAACAAAGTGTAAATACTGTAAAAGAAATAACATCTATCCTCTGTCTTTTTTTAAAATTATTATTAAAATTTTTTTAATGTTTTTATTTATTTTTGAGGACAGAGACAGAGCATGAGCAGGGGAGGGGCAAAGACAGAGGGAGCACAGAATCTGAAGCAGGCTCCAGGCTCTGAGCTGTCAGCACAAAGCCCGACGCGGGGCTCAAACTCATGGACTGTGAGATCATGACCTAAGCTGAAGTAGGACGCTTAACCGACGGAGCCACCCCAGGTGCCCCTGCTCTTTGTCTTTTAATTACTATTATTATTATTATTATTTTGCAAGTGACATGACTGCTTACATGAGAAATCCAGAAGAATCAGTTGGAAACAACTAGACTGATATTCAGTAATGAGTTTTTATGACATGCACACAAAATCAGTACTTATTAATAACAGTCAGAAAATATACTTTTAAATGCCATTTTTACAATTGTAATAAAAACTACAAAGTATCTAGCAATAAACCTGATGAAAAATCAACGACTTAGGACAAAGAAACCAAAACACTACTGATAAGCATAAAAAGAAAACTTGAATAGATATGGGGACATGCTATGGTTTTTAAATTAAAATAATCATTTGCAGGGGGGGCGCATGGGTGGCTCAATTGGTTGGGCACCCGACTCTGATTTCTTGATTCTTGATTTCAGCTCAGATCATGATCTCATGGTCGTGCGATCTAGCCCCACATTGGGCTCTGTGCTGGGCATGGAGCCTGCCTGGGATTCTCTCTCTCCCTCTCCTTCTGTCCCTCCCCCTCCTGCATGTGTGCTGCACACTCCCTCCCCCACCATCTTAAAAAAAAAAAAAAAAGAAAGAAAGAAAAGGAATAATCATTTGCCAATGTGTTAATATCCTTCAATTAATTACCTAATTTAATACAATTCTAATCAAAATCCTAAAGAGATGTTTTGGGAACTTCATGGAATAATTCTAAAGTTCAGAAAAAGAAAAAAATTAGCCAACGCAATATTGAAAAACAGAGAAGTGGTATTGATTTTGTAGATATTAAAATATATTATAAAGCTACAATAATTCAAACAATGTGGTGTTGATTAGGAACAAACAAGCAGTGGAAGCAAAGTAGAAAATCTAGACAGAAATCCATGTCTTTAATATATGTGTATTTAATAGGTGATCAAGCTTTAATGAAAGATATGATATTTAATATATGATAAAATTATCAAACAAGTGGAGAAAGGATAGATTATTTTATAAGTGCTGCTGGGACAACTGGGTCACCATGTAGAATAAACTTCAGTCTCTATTTCTCTCATATGCCAAAAAATTTTCAGATTTAAATGTGAAAGTGAAAAAAAAATCTTTAAAACTGATTTAATGAAATTTACTAAATTCATATAATGGAATACTCTGTTGGAATTAGATCCTTATATTTTAATATGGAAAAATATCTAAAATATACTAGTAAGTGAAATAAGCTGCAGAATAGTGTGAATGATATCATCTAAAATGTGCAGGAAAACTTTATATATCTAACTATATATATATTTATAGATATATTTGCATATGCATAGAAAATGTCTGGAAAAGTACACACCAAACTGTTAACAGTAAATGGCATGAAGGAAAAGATTGATATATTTAACTAGATATAATTTTGAAACTTTTATATGACAAAAAAAAGGAAGCAAAATAAAATTCAAAGACAATGCTAGGAGAAAATATTTACAAGATCTATGATAAAGGATTAATATCCTTAATATGTAAAGTACTTTTTAAATCAATAAGAAAGAGAATAAGAACCCAACAGAGGTATACATAAGCAACAGGAATAGGCAATTCATAAAATAAGAAGCACAAATGATCAACAAACATGAATATTCAATTTCATTAGTAATCAAAGATATGCAAATTATTTTAAAATCCTATTTTGCCTACAAAATGGACATATATACTTTTTATATTTATTCCCAGAGTATGTGGAAACAATGGGTATGTTACAAAATCTTATGTAAAATATGATTTCATTGTCTTTGTTAACCAATAACTGTATCATACCCCTCCATGGAAAACTATATATACCCCTCCATGGAAAGAGGACCAGAAAAATCAGAACCAAAACGTTGGCTATCTCTAAGTGATGGGATAATTATGAACTATATTCTTCTTTGTATTTTTCTGCATTTTCCAATTTGTGCAATAAAATGCATTGTTTTTACACATAGAAAAAATGATTTTTTAATATGGAAAAATATCTAAAATATACTAGAAGGTGAAATAAGCTGCAGAATAGTGTGAATGATATCATCTAAAATGATTTTCTCATCATTAAACCCTATTCTTCTTCTGGTCAAACAATGCCCAGAGGAATTCTTTTCCATGGCAGGCTACTTTTCCTTCCTTCCCCACTCGGCTTGTCACTGCCCCTCCGGACCCCCACCTGAAGCTCTCCCACACTGGTGTCTGCTTCTTTTTTTTTTTTTTTTTTAATTTTTTTTTAACGTTTTATTTATTTTTGAGACAGAGAGAGACAGAGCATGAACGGGGGAGAGGCAGAGAGAGAGGGAGACACAGAATCGGAAGCAGGCTACAGGCGCTGAGCTATCAGCCCGGAGCCCGACGCGGGGCTCAAACTCACGGACCGCGAGATCGTGACCTGAGCTGAAGTCGGACGCTTAACCGACTGAGCCACCCAGGCGCCCCGTTGGTGTCTGCTTCTTTAAGTGGTGAACCAGGAGACTGGTCTTTGTGGGTGAGTCCCTGCTGCACAGTTCTGTCGGAGGTGGTTACATCCTGAGGTTTTACCCTAGATCCCCTCCCTGTTAAGCAACCCCATAGCAGACCTCTTCTAAAACTTAGCAGGAAAGAGAGGGCTTCTGTGGTGATGGTCTTATACCTTCTCTCTCAGTGCAATCAGGGAGCTGGTTTTCAGCCCCTTTCAAAGACCCCAATTGTGCCTGAGTGGTGGCGTGTGCTTGTAGTCCCGGCTACTTAGGAGGCTGAGGCAGGAGGATCGCTTGAGCCCAGGAGTGCTGGGCTGTAGTGCGCTATGCCGATCGGGTGTCCGCATAAGTTTGGAATCAATATGATGACCTCCCGGGAGCCGGGACCACCAGGTTGCCTAAGGAGGGGTGAACCGGCCCAGGTCAGAAATGTAGCAGGTCAAAACTCCCGTGCTGATCAAAGACCCCAATTGCCAACAGAAGCTCCCTAGCAAATATTTAAGAGGTGGGGTGATGTTCAGCAGATAAACTGGCAAACAGGCTATTCAAGAGCGTGGTTCATAGCTAGACTCCTTGGAAGTCTGACTTGGCCCTCGCTTGTTCTCTGCCGGTCCTTGGAGCCGACAGGCTGGTGTAAGGTGGGGTGACAGAGATGAACCAGTCTCTTGGCACATGACCTTAACGTCTGGCCATGGTGGTCCATCTTCTAGGTGCGGCCTAAGAGAAGAATGTGCAGTCAATACTTTCAACAATGGATTTGTCTCAGAGATTGTTTGTACTTGCCACATGTCTTCTTGCCTATGATGAAACTGTTTTGTACTTCTTTGGGGGTGTCACGCAGACCTGCTTGCTGCACTGCGGGCTTGGGATCTTAGCTAAGTCTTTCTCCTCTCTGGCTTATTCCTAGAAAAGGAGGGGACTAATAGATGGTCTACTCACCTTCAGATTCTAACATCCATTCAGTGGATTCCGAGGTGTCTAGATATCATGTGAAACTAATCCTGTTTAAATGAGCCAACAGTCCCGCTTTGGTATTTATCCAAAAGAATTGAAATCAGGGCCTCAAAGAGATGTCTGCACTCCCATGTTGGTCCTAGCATTATTCACAATAGCCAGGATGTACATAAAACCCTACATGTCCATCGGTGGATGAATGGCTAGAGACATTATAGTCTATACATATAATGGAGTATTACTCAGCCTTAGAAAAGGAGTTCCCGTCATTTATAACAAAAGGAATGAACCATGAGGACATTATGCTAAGTGAAATAAGCCAGTCACAGAAGGACAAATACTGTGTGATTCAATTTATATGAGGTATCTAAAATAGTCAAACTCATATAAGTAGAGTAGAACGGTGGTTGCCAGGGTCAGGGGAGGGGGAAATGGGGAGTAGCTGTTCAGTGGGTACAGAGTTTGAGTTCTCAAGATGAATAAGTTCTAGAGATCTGCTCTGAACAACACTGTGCCTGTAGTTAACAATGCTGTATTGTACACTTCAAAATCTGGAAAAGGGTAGATCTCATGTTCTTCCCACAACAGAATAAAATCAAAAAATAAAATAGAAAGCAGTTCTACTTGAAGAAAGCAAGATGGAATCAATATCCTTGTCAAACATTCTGCAAATCTCAGACTTTCATAGTATGCTCTGCTGGCGAGGCTATGGGGAAGCCTCCTGCATTGCTATGGGGAAGCAAAGTGGGGGCAATCTACCTTTAGGCTCAGCAATCCCATGTCTATGATTTTTGTCCCTCTAAAGATATCTGCACATTTATGAAATAACTTGTATATAAAGTATTCATTTCAGCTCCAGACAGAGCTGAACAGTAATAGCAAAAGTGGGAAATAACTCAAGTGTCCATCAGTTAGGGATTGGTTAATAAACACTGGCACATACTGACAATGGAATGCTTTATGGCTGTTAAAAACAATGAAGCTCTCTAAGATCTGATATGAAAAGCCCTCCAAGATAAATTAAGTGAAAAAAGCAGGATTGCAGAGCAGTGTATCTAGGAGCTCGCTTTTACAGAAGAAAGAGAAAATAAGATACTTCTTTACAGTGGCTTGTATTTGCATAAACAAGCTCTGGAAGGATATTTTATTTTATTATTTATTTATTTTCAATTTTAGAGAGAGACAGCACAAGCAGGGAGAGGGGCAGAAAAGAGAGGAAGAGAGAGAATCCCAAACAGGCTGAGTGCGGAGCCTGACGTGGGGCTCGATCCCATGACCCCAGGATCATGACCTGCACTGAAATCAAGAGTTGGATGCCCAACCAACTGAGCCACCCGGGCTCAGGATACTTAAAAACAAACAAACAAAAAAAACCCAAAAAACTAACAGAGGACGCAAGTGGTGATGGTAATGGGGCAGATGAGATATAGAGATGGGATGGAGGTCTCTTATACATGCCAGTTCTACTATTTCAGGTTTTGATCCACGTGAACATACAGTTGACTTCTGAACACACGGGGTTGGGGTGACTTCTGAGCAGTTGAAATCCATGTATAACTCTCACTTGCCCCCCAACTTAATAGCCCACTGTTGACCAGAAGCCTTGCCACTACTGTAAACAGCTGGTGAACATACATCTTGTATGTTACATGTATTACATACTGTATTATGTGAAACTAGAGAAAGAAAATGCGATGAAGAAAATCATGAGAGAAAATACATGTGCAGCCCTGTACTGTACTTACTGAAAATCATCTGTGGATTAGCAGACCTGCACAATTCAAGATTGCATTGTTCAAGGACCAACTGTACAACCTGCTAAAAATAAACTAAAATTGTAAAACAAAGTGAAATGTATAGTAATCATAGAGTACTATCTTGGAGATATCAGCCTCTAGTCCCTCTCTCACTGGCTGAGAGGTAATGGCCTTGTCCCTTTGCAGCAGGGAGAGCTCAGGAATCCTCATTCCATGTGTGGGGGGCACTTAGGTCAAGGGCAATTGATGGACTGGGCCGTGGGCTCCATGGCACAGGACGTGAGCAAGGAGTGGGAAGTCACGTTAAAAAAATCACGGTGCCTCCAGGTGATGGTGCCAATAGAGAAGCAGAGTTAGATCTGTACTTGTCCAGGTAAAATTTTTTTTTTAAGTTTTACTTGTTTTTGAGAGAGAAAGAGAGAGAATGCGAGCGGGGGAGGGGCAGAGAGAGGGGGGGACAGAGGATCCGAAGCAGCTTTCATGCTGACAGCAGTGAGCCTGATGTGGGGCTCAAGCTCACGAACCATGAGATCATGACCTGAGTCAAAGTTGGACGCTCAACCGACTGAGCCACCTGGGTGCCCTTGTCCAGGTAAATTTTTTAAAGCAGCTTTATGAAGTATAATTTCCATACTACAAACTTCACTCCTTTTAGGCATACATTTCAAAAATTTCTAGTAAATTAACAGAGCTGTGCAACTATCGGCACAATTTAAATTTTAGAAATTTTTATCACCCCAAAAAGAAACTTGTGCCATTTACAGTTACTCCCTGTTCTCTCCAACCAGCTCTAGGCAACCACTAATCTACTTTCTGTCTCTAGAATCTCCTTTTTGCCTTTTCTGAACATTTCATATAAATGGAATCATATGATATGTAATCTTTTGTGCCTGGCTTCTTTCACTCAGCATAATGTTTTTAAGGTTCAAATATGTTGTCACATGTATCAGTGTTTTATCCCTTTTTATTGCCAAATAGTATTCCATCATATGGATGTTGATATGCATCTCATGTTTCCAGTTGATGGACATTTGGGTTGTTTCTACTTTTTGGCTATTATGAAGCATGCTGCTATGGACATTTGCTACAAGTCTTTGTGTAGGTATTTGTTTTCAATCCTCTTGGGAAAATATCTGCAGTAGAATTGCTAGGTCATAAGGTAGATTTATGTTTAACATTTTTAAAAACTACCAAACTGTTTTCCAAAGTGGTCTCACCGCTGTGCAACCTGACCAGCAGTGTCTGAGGGTTTCACATCTTCACCAAGACTTGTTACTGTCTGTCTTTTGGATTGTGGCCATTCTAGCAGGTGTAAAGTGGCATCTCATCATGTTTTTAATTTACACTTCCCCCAATGACCAGTGATGTTGAGCACCTTTTCATGTCCTTACTGACTATTCCTATATCTTTGGTGAAATGTCTGTAGAAAGCTTTGTGCCTTTGTAATTCTTCTTATTATTCCAGAAGGAATTTTAATAGGTGTATCCCAACTGGGGGTTAGGGGAAATGGGAGTAGAGAGAGTGGAAAAGAAGGAAGGAAAGTGAGAAGACGAGGCTACTGACTTTGAACTCTACTCTGAACAGGGGACAGAGCTAGATATGCCTTATCCTTGAACCTCTGGTTTCTGCCCTCAGCTACCATCTGTACTTAGGGTTGTCTACTAACTGTAGCTCACCGGTGACACTGATTCTTCCAGCAGGGAAAGGTCAGCCTTACAGATAGTCACCACAATCCAGGTGAGCAGAGAGCACCCACTGACACTGACGCCCCCAAGCCTAGTGAGCCAAGTCTTCTGTCCCCTGCCTCACTGCCCATGCTGAGAGAGACTGTTGAGCCCCAATCTCCCCTGCGTCCCATCCTGAAAACAGCCAAAGCCTCTCCCACTGACCTCTTTCCCAGCCACTGGTCCTCTACCACACCATCATGCCCTAACTACTCTTTTCTTCTTTGCCTGAGAGTCAGTCCTCACTCCTCCACCTTCAGACACTTCCACTCTGCCCAGCAAAAATGCCACTGAGTAACACACATCTCCCCTCTGTCCTCTGTCTCTCCATAAATTGCTCTACTTCCTTGCCTTTGCCTGAACCTCACCTGGAGGGCCCCTTCACCTTAGCACTCTCAAGTACTGGTGTGTGTTCTCTTATGCCCCACAAATCCCAGGGTCAGTAGACCAGGAGGTGTCATTGCTCCCTGTTGCCACGTCCTTCTTTGTGGCTCAGGCCATTCAACCATACATTCTCTTTCTGTCCTGTTTGCTGTCACCTATGAGCTCATGGTTGCTCCTCCTCACTCATCAAAGACACTGGTACCTGCTCATGATCTTTTCTTCCCTACATCCTGCTGTCATCACAGTGACTTCAGCAAACCTGTGGAACATCCATCCAGGGCCGTGGCCACTCTGGTTCCCGCACCTCCCTATCTCAGACAATCTTCTCTTTCTCTGTCTCAACCATCAACAGTCACACTTTGAAACTCATCATCCGAAGCTGCTCCATCTCCAAAGTTCACAAATTCTGGCCACAACCTCCTCTCTGTTCAGCTTACTTCTTCAACTATGCCCACCAGGACTAGTCTTTGACCTCAAAGGGCATCCTGACCATTGGTGACTGTCCCTGCTCCCAGTACATTGACTATCTCCCTGTGCTCACCTCCTCCCCCACTTCATAGGCAAACCCCATGGAAGAGTTGTCAACACATACCATCTCCTCTTCCTTACTTCCCACTTACTCTTTCTAAAAAAAATTATTGAAGTATGGTTGACATACAACACTCTATTAGTTTCATGTGTACAACAAAGTGATTCAACAGTTCTATATGTTACTTGTGCTTACCACAGTAAGTGCGGTCACCATTTGTCACCATACAGAGTTAATACAGCACTATTGTATTCCCTGTGCTGTACTTTCATCCCTGGGACTTCCCATATATTCTTTAACCCACTCTGCCCCGATGCTTCTGCTATAGCCCTTGCTAGTGTCACCGAATGCAGTGGGCACTCTCCAAACCTCATCATACTTGGCGTTCCTCTCAGCTGCACATCACAAGGTGGGCCACCTCTTCCTTACTGAAATGCCTTCTGTGAATGCCATTCTCTTCCCCATGGCTCGTTTTCCTCATGGCTGGATCCTAAGCTCTCTAAGATCTGTCACTCTTACCTCCTTCACAGTAGTCTCAAACCACAGCCATATTTATCCTCCGACCCCCAGTTCTCCTCTGAACTCCAGACCCTATGCAACATGACCCACTTCTCTCCCTGTGGCTGTTTCAAAGCACCTCATGCTAATCATGCCCAACAACACTGCTGGTGTTCCAGAGTTTTCTGTTTGCATGAGTGAAGGCACCCCCTTCTGCTATTGCAAACCAGAAGCCCAGGAGTCAGCTTCCAATCCACCAGCAGTCTTGTCAATTCTTCCTTCCAAACATCTCTCAACTCCACCCACTCCCCCTCCTCTCTACCACCACCACGTCAGCCCAGGCTGCCATCATCTTTCTTCTTGTCTACTGTAATAGCCTCCTAAATGGTTTCTTCATATTCGCTTTGACTCCCTAATCAATTTTCCACCTGGATCCAGAATATCATTTCAAAACACAAGGAAGATCATATGATCCTGGTGCTTAAAATCCTTCACTGGCTTTCCACACAACCTTAATGTGTTCACAAGGTCTTGAATAATCTGACCTCTGCCCACCTCTCCTTGTCATTTTGTGCACATGCCCCTTGCACTCTACTCTGCTCTCACGGGCCTTCCTATTTCTAGGGTCTGCCATGTTCCCTCCCACTCACCGCCTTTGCATATGTTCTCCTTGTGTCTGGAATGCTTCCTCACTCCCAGCCCACCTTCTTTAATCTAGTGAACTCCTATTCATACTTCAGAGCTCATGGTGACTTCTCTGGAGAAAGGTCCCCCTCCTCCTGTTCCATGCTAAGTTTCTTTGTTAAACATGCTCACGTTTCTTTCCCTCAGACACTCTCTGCAGTTTACAGTCAATAACCCATTCATTGGCACACGTTTTGATTAATGTCTACGTCTTCTGCAGGATTATAAGCTCCTTGGAAGCAGGGATGGTGTCTGTCTATGCTCAATTATATCTCCCCCAGATTACAATGTGTGGCACATAGAAGACACTCAATAAATATTTTTGAATGAATACATGAAGCGAATATTGCACCTGGTCCAGGTGGTTCAATTGTTCACTTGTTTGTTCATTCATTCATTCAGCAAGCATTAACTGAGCCCTCACCATGTACTAAGCAATATGAGAGGGGCTGAGGATAAGAGATGAGAGAGACATGGCCTCTGCCTCTGAGGAGACAGCAGTCTCATGGGGCACTGGACGCATGTACAAATAATGTAAGTACCCTTGTGCTCTAAGCAGGCACACTGCTAGTGCTGTGGAAGCCAACCTGAGAAGGTGACTAACTCTGCCTGGGGTGACCAAAGATAGCCTCATAGAGGAAGTTGCCTCTGAGCAGGGTCCCGGTGAATGGAAGATCTGTCCAGGAGCAAAGGCATGCAGGGCAAAAGAAACAGCATGCACAAAAGCCACAGAGATATGGAAGGGGGGAGCGAGTTATTCTGTGTCTGGAACCCAGAGTCCCCAAGGTCGAGGGCCAAGGCCTGGAGGGCATCAGAGGCAGCCAGCAAAGGTGATGAGGCAGATGGCAAGGTCACGTATGCCAATAAGATTTGTAAATGGGGGTGTGAGGTGACATGGTCAGACACAGGGCTTAGAGATGAAATGCTTGTAGGTGCTGGGGGGAGGGTGGATCTGAGTGGGCATGGTTGACAGCTGATCATGTGAGGGATGGGTCACATGGCTTAAGAGTGGTCATTCCCAGAGTAGGCCAGCAAGCCACACTCTCTGTAGTGCAGATTCCCTGGGGAAAGGGGCTGATTTGGGGGTGCACCCTTGAGTCTCAAGGCCCTCTCCCTCCACCTTGCCATTCAATGAGTATGTGTGCCTGCCTTTCACAGAGAAGAGAAATGAAAAGTATTTGAACAGAAAATGACAAGATTTGGGTAGATAGTCCCAAGTCCTGGTAGTACTGAGAAGACAGTGCTTATGTTCATCATGTTTTTTCTTTTCTGATACTTTAACATCTAAAGCTTTGCTGACCCTGGAGGGGCTGCCACTTCCTGGACAGCAAACACTCACCTTAGAGCATGCTCTTCAAATGCAAGCCTGTCAGCCCAGAGCTCATGCCCTTCACCACCTCCTTGATCGAGCTGAGCCATTGTCCCCTTTCCCTACTCACCCCAGGGCCAGGGACCAGACAACTAGGGGCAGCTCCTATGCCCCAGAGCCCACTGGAACTATTCAAACTAGCCAATCCTAAACCCATCTACCCTGATTATCCTCCCTTACCCATTTTGTTTCCTTCATGAAAATTATAATGAAGATTCTCACCCACACTTTCTCCTCACTCCTTCTGCCTCCTGACAGACCCTGGTGCTTCCCCATGTGGCCCTGTGTGGTGTTCCATGACTCCTGTCTCTAGGGATCTGTGAGTATAAACACCTTCCTTCATGACCATCATTTCCATCTGCATGCCTTATCATAGCTGACTAAAACAAATCCCAAGTACATTTTACAACAGGGTCCTTGACTCCTTGACTCAGAGAGTCACCAAGCCCACCTGGAAACTACAGCAAACTGGGGAGTAACCAGGATTGCATTTCTGTCATTTTCAGATAGGATTATGGATGTGGCTGGCTGCGTACAGCACTTGCTTGTCCTTGAGTGGGAGACTGAGCTGACCTGATATGATTAAGTTTTGTGGTCAACTTGAGTGAAGACCCATCTTCTCCAAGGCAGTAGCTCTTACCCCAATAAATATTAGAATCCCTAGGGGAGCTTTTCAAAGCTACCAAGGCTGGGACCTTGACTTAAAGGGTCTGGAATGGGGTCAAGACATTGGTGTCAATTTGGAAGTTTCCCAGGTGACACTAATGTAGACTTAAGGGTGAGAACTAAAATCCTAAAGTCTGGTTTCCCAGGTCCCTGATCAAATCTGCCACTGACTAAAATCCAGGCTTCTTTCCTCTTACTTAGTGCACTCCCAGAGAAGAGCGTGTGCCCTCCATGTAAAGAGGACAGCCTCCCCTGACCTGCTGGAGTCTCTTGTGCCTGAGGACCTGAAGATTAAGGGGCTCAAGCACCAAATCGAGAAGCTGAAGTCACAAACACAACTCACCCTCCGCTCCCACTATTCATTATGATGTTGGTTGGAATACAAATTTAGCCCATGGTGGGTTGGTTGTGTTTGAACCTCCCCCACAAAGTTCTGTATGGGAAATCTAGTTAAGAGCCTTCTTCCTGGGGGAGGTTGAGTGTAACAGCTGTTCCTCACCAGGGCTGATGGTCCCGCCAGGATGCAGTTCGGGTGTTGCCCCTTGAGCCTAAAGCCTTTCATCCCCAGGAATAGACTCACATTTCAGGCTGGCATCCAGGGGCACAGCCTTTCGCTCCATAGCTGCTCACAAAGACACTTCCTGAGCTGTGTGATAGAGGCACCTTAGACTGGGAACTGGGGCTCATGTCATGCTTTGATACAATTTGGAAAAGGTGTTGTGTAGTCACTATGGATCAGCTATCCCTCTTCCTTGCTTTTCTCTACTGTAGAGGCTCTAAAACTGCAATACTGGATTTCCCAGTGTTTCCTTCACTAAGCGGGGGCCATATTCTGACCAAGAAGATGTAGGAGAAAGTCCCTGGGCAGGGATATCTTCCTGAATAAAAGGCACAGGCTCTTTTGTCTCTACCCATTCCCCTCCCTCCCGCGTGGAATGTGAATGTGATGTTGGATGTGTGGCAGCCATCCTATGACAAAGAGGGGACAAGCATGAAGTTGAAGGCCTATGTGGTGAGGATGGTGAAACAGAAAGATGGAAAGAATCTGGGTCCTTGAGCTGTTGAATCTGCCTGGCCCCTCAACTTGCTGCATGAAACAAACAAACCTGTTCAGTTCCTGTGGGAGGCAATTTTCTTCCTTGGACCCAAACACATTCCTACCTAAAACACACATCAGTTTACTGTGCTGGTTTTAAAAGTGAGTGTCAGAGGCTGATCTTCAGAAAGGCATCTTGATGTTGTGAGATTACTCAAGTAAATGACACAGGACCTGGATTCTAGCCCCGGTTGTTCTCTGGATGTATTTGGGTAAGTTATTTACTCTTACCCAGGTCCAGTGTACTGATCTGCAAAATGGCAATAATATGTGTCTCACACAACAGGGTTATTCTAAAAATAAAGTGAATTAAAAGTGTTTAAGACTGTGAAGCAAGTTCCATGGGTCAAATTTTGTTACTGTGAACAAATAGCCTCAGTGTTTGTTCCCAGTGGTCTCTGGACTAGCAGTTACCTTGACAGGCAGAGGATTTCCTCCAAATAGCCCATCTCCAGCTGCCTGCACCCAGAGAGATGGAACTCCTTGGCACCTCCAGTCTAGCCTGGGGACACTGGGGCACACACAGATATAGCTCTCTCTCTCTCTCTCTCTCTCTCTCTCTCTCTCTGTCCCCAGGGAGACTATGTTTGCCTGGAAATGTGACTGATTACAGAACTCTGAAATACTGAAACGAATTGGGGGCAGAGTTTCCTTTACAGCAAACCTAGCCACCAACTGTCCAGTGTCTCCATGGGGCTCCCAGTGATGGGTGTCCCTCACTTCCTGGGGACGTGACTCATTCAAGTACAGCTCAGATTGATAGAAAGGGCTATGTCTTATGGAGCCCAAAACTTGGCCCTTACAACTCACGCTTGATCCTGTTCTTTCTTCAAGAACTGCATTGAACAAGTCCTGTCCTTCTTACACATGGCAGCCTTTCAGACATTTGAAGGCAGTTACCATAGCCTCACAAATACCTTTTGTTCAGGCCAAAGGTCCTCATTCCTTCAACTAGTTCAGCTACCTGAGGCTACATCCTACACTGTCTATACAAAGATGTCCTTGAGCGGTTCACAAACTAACAAGGGAGACAGATGTGTAAACAACTACAGTACAATGTGACACGCTGGCTATGGGAATGCAGGTGAGGGACCAAATACTTCCATGCAGAATGGGGAAGGGTTGGGGTGGGAGGGTAAGCCTTCATGGTGGTGGTGGTAGTTGAAAAAAATGGTGACTTGGCAAGGGCTGAATGCTGGGGTTGGAGGCTGCAGGTGACTTGGGTCCCAGTCAGTGAAGGCCATGATTTGGTGTGGCCAGAGTCACATTACTGGAAACAAGGGGCCACTGCATGGGAAACTCCTTCAAATGGAGATTATCATTCTGAGTCTACCCTTGGAGAAACTGCGGCTCAGAGGGATTAGAGGACCTGTCTGAGGCAATACACTTTAGTGATTGATGTGAATCCTACTCAGTCACTGTGTGACTTGGGCAAGTTGCCTAAACTCTCTGGGCCTCGGGCTCGTTATAAAATAGAGATAATGATATTAACAATGCTTTTATCTTGGATTGTTACACAAATTGAGTGAGTTAATAGATGGCTCAGAATAGCACCCTGCACATGTCAAGTGATCAATAAATGCCAGTCATTGTGAACAAGCGAATGGCTTTGCTGGGATTTAAAACCATGTGCCTGGTCTCTCAATTCCACCCTCTTCTCGCTTCACAGAAGGGCAGGCACAGGTCAGAAGGCAGAGGGGCATATTTAGGGTGGACTTCTATTTACAACAATATGGTATTTGTTTGCGTGTTACGGATTCCTCCACACCTAGGTCTCTGCACACTTGTGCAATCTAAAACACACATACTACAAAGACGTATTTGTTGGCAACACGTTCCAGCATCTCTGAATCAAGTGCCTTCTGCTACTGCGCTGGCCAGTCCTCTGGGGAGGACAGTCCCTCCACAGCATCTGCCTGCTCAAGATGGCTGGGGGAAGGAAGTTCGCTGGGCTCATGGGATTCTGGCTGTGGATTCTGGGCTCAAGGGAGCATGGGTGGCAGAGTGGTGAGTTCAAGTCCTGGCCAAGTTCACTGCACTCTCTCCACTTCCCAAAGCCTGTGCTCTGGTCCACTGCAACTTTTCTGTCTTAATAAAGCTAAGGAACTTATTCAGATTCCAAAGCCTCACATACAGCCACACAGGCACAGAAATCACAGCATATCAAGTGACGAATTGAGATATTATCTGCACGGCATGGTAGGGAAAAGAGGAGACTGACGGAAGGGAATGGGAAAGGAGGAGCTCAAAAGCAACACTGAGTTGGATCATTTCTTTAATCTATCAGAAGGATATCTCCACCTCCCAAGCTATATTCACTTCCACCCCACTCACCAGTTCCTCCTCTGGCTTACCTATTTCTATGAATGGCACTGCCATTTTGTCAGCCACCAAATTCAAAATATGAATCATCTTTTGGCTCTTCCCTCTCCAACCATGCCCAGTCCTTTTTAGTTTCCAAGTTTAGGGTCTCTCTAGACTCCATTATCACCTCTCCTCATTCTCTCTGCCACCAGTGGGTGAGTCTGCACCAGCTCTTGCTTCTAGTATTTCAACAGTGGGCTCCCTGGCCTTCTGACCTCTCTGCCACCTTTCCCACTCATTTGCTGCTGGCTTGGTAAACCAGTTGTCTGGAAAACAAACAAACAAAAACAAAGCCTGATTTGTAATGCTCCCTCATTTCCGTGGGTAAATATTCACACTGTGGTCCATCCAAGTTACCAACGTGAGGTCACAGAATGTGGAGTTGAAAACAGAAGCACAAAATTGGCTCCTGCAAGCACACAACTGCCCAATAATCTAAGGAACAGCCTGCCAGATTTGTGACTTAAATATAAACTGTGTAACCTGGCATTTCAGGCCTCCTATAGCTTGCTCTCATGTAACCTGCCTGGCTAATCCTACCACAGCACTACACGTGCCCACGAAGACTGGTGATGCTTCTGATCTCCAGGGATCACACCTGCTTTCCTACTTCTGTGCCCATCAGAAAATCCTTTCCATTCTTCAAGACGTATCTCAGATGCCACCCATCTCCTCTATGAAGACTTCTCCTGAGCTCCTTGAACCAGACAAGGTGCCCTTAGTATCTGAATTCCAATAACATTTTGTTTGTACCTTTTTGCTGGGCACTTATCATAGTCTGCTATGTATCTGGTTATATGTGGGCTTGTCTCGGTCCCTCTTATTAGATTATGATTTTCTTGAAGGTAGGGACTGTTGTGATTTTGTTGTTCCTAAAGTTCCTAGCATATTTTCTTACACATAGTAGGTGGTTAACAAAGATCCTTTGAAATAAATGTATCCATTTCCTATGCCAGGATTTTTCAAGCTCTAGAAGAATGAAAAAGACTTCTGATCCCATAGCTGGACAAGCCCTGTGTACTGCTGGCCCTGATACTGTGTCCCTTTCTGTGGAGCTTCTGCCTTTGTCTCCTGGCTTCAGCCTGGGGAAGCTGGAGGATCTGGCTCCTGAATCAGGCCTCCCATGTACCCATGCCTCCCAGGACGTAAGATCAGCTCAGCCAGACCCAATGTTTCCTCCCAAGAGCTGGTTGGATTGGCTCCTGGCTGGGGTCAGCAAATTCAGCATTTGCCTAAAAGCCAGGCTTGGGCCTCGGCTGACCTAGGTAGCCTTGGCCGTGGAAATGGAGCTGGGGCCATCCTGCCAGGCCTGGCACCAAGCTATGGCTTGGCCTCCTCTGCTCTCGGCCTAAGCAATCGCCAAGGCCCCTAGTGTGAAGGAATTTGAGTTCTAACTTTAGGTGGCTACGTGGCTGATGGCTGTGTTTGTGAATATCTCATTCCTACTTTGGTTGCCCAGCTGGTGGGAACAGAACGGGTAGTCATGGGACTGTCATCATGTGCTGTCCAGGTTAACATGTAGCATTTCTATTACTATTAACAGACTTTCTGCTCCTCACTCCATCTGTTCTCTGAAATAATTGCAGTTGTACAGACCATGCCTTCGCTACAGGCAAGCTCTGGGGAAGAGGATAGTGCTTTTATGAGAAAAAAAAAAGTGTTAAAAAATAACAGCAAACATGAGAAGAGAGTGGGAATGAAGCTAACAGCAGGTTTCCAATTTCTTTCGGATTCCGGCCTGCAAAGGTGGCGTTTTCACACTTGTTTGGGGTGACCAAGCCCAGCCAGATGGGGGTGAGTGGCTGGGCTGGTGGTTCAGCCTTTTGGAAGTGGTGTTGGTCACCAGGGGATAGGGTCCCAGTTGAGGTGGGTGGAGCCCCGATCGGGCCACCCAATGAGGAGGTGCTGTGAAGGGGTGGGGCCCTGAGGAAGAGACAGAGGCGTTTGAGATGGCATGGCATGTCCTACTCCAGGGAGCTAGGTGGTATCCAGGTGTAGAAGGAATACTGGGGAATCAAGAAGGTTATGAGGGATGTGACTGGTCAGTCTGGGCCTCTTTTGACACGCAAAATGGGAGGGGATCTTCTCAATGACCTCTTGTTGGAAGGGCTATTACGAGAATGAAGGAGTCCTACAAAATATTAAGAATTCTGGGGCGCCTGGGTGGCTCAGTCGGTTGAGTGTCCGACTTCAGCTCAGGTCACCATCTCGCGGTCTGTGAGTTTGAGTCCCGCGTCGGGCTCTGGGCTGATGGCTCGGAGCCTGGAGCCTGCTTCCGATTCTGTGTCTCCCTCTCTCTCTCTGCCCCTCCCCCGTTCATGCTCTGTCTCTCTCTGTCTCAAAAATAAATAAACGTAAAAAAAAATTTTTTTTAATAAAAAAAAATTAAAAAAAACAAAATATTAAGAATTCTGCTGGCATGGGGCTAGGAGAAGTATAAAGGGCAATTAAGATGTGGTGTGCAAAATACAGTTAACTATTAAAAGCCCAGTACAAATACTTGTGGATTTGAAGCACTCTGATTTGTGAGCACAGCATGTGAGGTTTCCATCTTTTTGTAGGGTGCTATACAAGACATAACTGTGAGTACAACAACCTAATGGGTCTTTGTTCTGGTGCCTGCCTCCCACCATCCAGCTTATCTATGTGAGGGGCTTAGTACCAAGTATCACATTTCATCCTCTGAAGTTAAGAATAGTGGTCTTACCCCCTTGCCTAAACCCCCTTTGGAATGGCCAAAGAGGAAGGCACTGTTGAGTTTTTAAGAAATGAATTTGATGGATGGGGCAGCTGGGTAGCTCAGCCACTTAAGCGACCAACTCTTGGTTCCGGCTGAGGTCATGATCTCATGGTTTGTGGGATCAAGCCCCATGGTGGGCTGTGCACTGACAGCATGGTGCCTGCTTGGGATTCTCTCTCTGCACTACCGCTGGCCCCAAACCCAGCTTGTGCACACACTCTCTCTCTCAAAATAAATAGATAAACTTTGAAAAAAAAAAGAAAAAGAATTTGATGGAGAAACAAGGAAATGAATTAAGGGAACACAGCCATGTGATTTCTAGGGCTTCTTCCAATTTCAAGGAAGTGTTTTGATTTGAAAGAAACCCACAGAATGGGACTGGTCAGCTGCAAAGTAGACATTTGTTGGGGAAAATTGTGTGATGTGTGTGTGTGTGTGTGTGTGTGTGTTTGTGTGTGTTTGTGTATGCTATCCTTTTCTCAAAACCCATAAAATGATTTTAAAAAGATTCTGGAAAGGCTCAGGTGGATAATCAGGGAACCATCTTCTGATGATGATCACAGTGCAAATCTATTCTCAGGTACTAAATAAATTTTCCTTGTCTTTCCCATTTCAGATTACCCTATAAACTGATCAGGATTTTCCAGATCTACTTTAAAACTAGACTCAGTGAATCATCAAGACTGAGGGGCCTTTATCTAAGAATTTTTGAAATACACAGGTATGGAGAAAAATATGGCACTGCTGGCTGGCAGGGGTCCCCCCAAAACCTGGTCCTCTTGTTAGGATATTGGAAAGGGAAGGGTTTCGAGTTACTCCTGCCTATTCAGAAAATTCCAGAATTATCTTGGAAAAACCCACATTTTCTCCTTTGGCTAAAAACTTGATGGGAGATAATCTGCATCAGTTCCTTGAGAGAATGTCTGTATTAAGGCTGAATAAAATGATAGGAATTTTTGGTGCATTTGCTTCAATCACCTCCGTATGAGCTCCTCCAGGTCAGGGACTGGTGGTGGGCTCTTAGTGTCTTCTATATACATGAGATGTGCAATAAATGTATATTCTGAATGCATGAATGAAATATATAAGCACTGGTGCTGATAGCCAAGGACTTAACCTTTAAGCAAATGCTCTTCCCATAAAAAGTAAACCCTAGATGTACAAATTGATGCAATTAGTAATAAAAGATTAACAAGCAAATAATACATGGGGCGCCCCTGTGGCTCAGTTGGTAAGCCTCTGGCTCTTGGTTTCGGCTCAGGTCACGATCTCATGGTTTGTGAGTTTGAGCCCCTCGTTGGGTTTTGCACTGGTGGTACAGAGCCTGCTTGGGACTCTCTCTCCCTCTCTCTCTCTGCCTTTCCCCTGTTCCTGCACACTTTCACTCTTTCTCTAAAAGTAGATAAACATTAAAAAAATAATAAGAAGAAAATAATGGCTACTATTAACTGAGCCTTATTATATGCCAGACATTTCAAATCCCTTGCCTCACTTAATTCCAGAGTCAACATATAAGGTCAGCATTATTATTTCCATTTTAAAGATGAAAAAACTGAGGCTAAGGGAAATTGACTACCTTGCCCAAGTGGCAAAGGCAAAAATCCAACCCAGCTCAGATTCCAAAACTGGGGCTCTTGAGTGCTTTGTTAATCTGTTGTAGCTTTTTGAGGGGGTAAAAAATTGGCGGGAAAAGGAAATTATATTTAGTCTTTCAAAAGCTTTTGACAAGTTTACTTTCAAAATTAAGAACCTTTGGTGCCAAATATTTTGTCATTGATAGGGAACAGCTTAGAGACAGCAACAAGCAACAGAAGGATATTTTTCTCCATTCACTTCTAGACTAAATCCTTTTGGGGCTCAATTCTAGGACTTTTATTCTACACTTTTATGTACATTATGTGAGATTACATTATGTACATTATGCAATGAAACCCCCACGTAATCAGATGATCGGGGAATCCCGTGGCAGATGAAAATGCCACTGGATGGGGATAAATCCAGGCTGGCCCTGACAGAAAGAATCTTGGGTACTTCTGGGAGGACAACTCAGAAAAGGATATCACATTCCCTAAAGACACCAAGGGGCCTCTGTGACCTGGAAGTTGAGCCTGACAAAGGGTCAGGCTCAACTGGAAGTAAACATGCACAAACTAGTGCATTGCATTTGGGTAGAGTCCTCATGTGTGCTTGGAGACACTGTCTCCAGTTTTACATCTTGCAGAAAAGCACCGCTAAAATGGTCAAATATAATGGAGGGAAGATGGGGAGGAAGAGGCCAGATGAGGCCAGGAGAAGGAGATAAGGAAGGATCAAAGTAATGTAAATCAGTAAGAGAACAAATGTTCAAACGCAGCCTTGTTCATCTAATCCTGGAAGGCAGAATTAGAGGGAACTCTCGACACTTGAAAAAGCAAGCGGTTAGTATAGATAAAAGGTAGTGCTAGGCTACACAGTGAGCAGTAAATTCATCTACTTCATTACCCAAGAGGTGAGACAGCTTGAAAATACAAATTTCCCTTTAAAAGTTTTGGACAAACTGGTGGACTCTCAATTCACAATGGCCTCTTGGGTAGATTGTGACTTTTAGAAAGAGATCCTAGAAGCTTGATCCTAGAAGCAGAGAGGAGACCAGGGCCACTCAAAGTCTCTGGGCATAGTGGCTACAGCGGCTGGCATTCACAGCTGGGCAGACAATGGTTCATTATGACCCAAAGTGCCAATTCTGTTCTTTTTGGATTGAAGGAGATATGAAATATTATGTATATATTCTGAGAAGAGTGAAGATCGGTAACAAAAAGTACTTCCTGGTTCCTACAATTATGAGTCCTGCCCTCTGGAGGTCAATAGGGAGAACCTTACAAATCTCAGGGTTGAGCACATGGAGCTTTGGAAAGCTATTACAATAAAGTAAAAGAGCTTGCCTCTGTCACCAGCCAGGATCTCAACAGCCCTCAGAGCCACAGCAAGTGTGTGCCAGGCAGGCCTACAACCGGTGCAGCCCTTACAAGGGCAGTGCTTGGTTTAATGCTCTCTCCTTGCCATCTTGAAATTCTCAGTGACTTTTCATCTAGGGATCCTGCAATTTCGTTCTGCACTGGGCCCCACAAATTACACAGCCAGTCCTTATTAGGATATACTCAGCTGGCATAATAACATTGGGGAGGGGGTCAAAGGAGGACCAAGGGAGAAGGCCAATCGAGGCAGCTGGACCCAAATGATGCCAGGAAGGGGAACATGTGTAGAATGGACAGTTTCCTAGGCAACTAGTGGCCCCATCTAAGTGTCATGCACATGCTTTACTAAAAACGTTTCTTAACAGCAGGGAATAAAACGAGAGAAATAAGGCCCAGGGGAGCCTAAGGCACACCTGAGTTGCTCAATGACCTGCTGTGTGGACAATCCATGAACAGAACCATCTGGAAAAGAGAAAAAAAAAGCCTTAACGGGCCTGGTCTCAAGTAGATGTTTTGTGGCTGAATGGCAGCCTTCTCCTTTCGCTAGTTTCACCCTCAGACATACATGTTTATTGGAAAGGTTCTTAAGTAATGACTTTAGCTTATGACAAGGGCCATCTTGAGTTGTCTGGGAAGCCTGAAGAGCCTGGATGCTAAATCAAGGGTGAAGGCGATATTGTGAAGAAAAAATAAAAGACACTCATAGGAGCCCCAGGCCTGTCTCCCCATTCATTCTCGTCTCTTCCATGGCCACTTGGAAGCGACATTTCTAGCAACCACTTCACTCTCGGGGCCTCAGCTTCTGCATCTTCAGAACCAGTTATCTCAAACCCTCCTCAGAAATCGGCACAAAGGTGCTGATTCGTGGCAGAGTCCTTACTGAGGTGGTCAGGAAACAGGGGGAAAAAGCCCACTACAGAAGTCATGAACTTTTGTGCTTATATTGTCCCAGAAATAATTACTGAAGAAACACGGAGATGAGGCCCCAGGAATGCTCCACAGACACTTATGTTGTATAAATTAGCGTTTTTCAGTTAGAAAAAGGAAGTTACTTAAATTATTATGAGGCCATGCCACAAGGAAATCTCAAATCATGAGGCTTTGTCTGGTTAGAAAATTTCAAGTTTCCCCATAAAGTTTTGCATGCTTTTTTCCCCCTTTCACTAAGCTGCATTCTAACTTCTCAACTCTTTTCTATTTAGAAAATTAGCTCTGACAGGGGATGATGCTGGTTCTGGGTGTTCAGAGACAGAGAAGTCCTTTCTAGCTAAGGGGGTTTTATGGGTGTGCCCCTAACCTACTGGCAGGGCTGCTGCCTTGCCCACAGCAGGAGGCTGGGGTACCTGAAACTTGACCATGCTTTCTTCTCTGCTCTCCACCTATGGTCCTTAGTTGACTGGACCACAGTGGGCAGTTGGCTGGGGCATGCAGTCCATAAACCAGCTAGTGTTTGCCCAGCCCAAGAAAAGTTGGGCTGGGCCAATCTTATTTTCCCCCAGCACTTTGAACCAGGGTTCTCCAGAAGGTAGAAGAAGGGTAGAAGTCAGGGTCATGTGTGAGTGAGAGTCACAAGGAGCCAGAATGACCAGTGTCCAGGGGTGAGGACAGCAATGTGGATGGAATTCCAGTCCTGGGTGATCTGGGGTCTGCCGGCCACCCATGCCCTGAAATCCCAACATAAGCCTTCTCTTTGTTGACAGGGAGAAGCAGCCTTCTTGGTGGAAGAGGTGGAGGGACAGATTTCAACTGGGCCCAAATGAGGACTTTCTAAGAGTCAGTGCTGAGCAGACATGGAATGGGCTGCTTGGGACTAAGTGTAGGGTAGGGGAGAAGAATAAGTTCACCAACACATGGTGGGGATATTATAGGGGAAACTGTAGGGCTTCCTGCAATCCTGCCATTCTATGAGTCTACATGTATCAGAAGGCTGGCTCATTCTGTATCTAGCTCTGTGCCCTACTAGGGGAAATGCTTTGCCAAACTTAAGGTTGAGAACCCATCCTAAATATTATTCCACCCAGATTCATTCTACCTTCATGCCCCATAAGGCACCACTCATTGTCCCCACCCTACCCTAGATATCATTCCTTTAGGAATCTGTCTTCTGACCAAACCAAGGGTTCCTCTGGGCAAGATGTTTGGTTATCCTCAGGACCTGGCACAATGGAATGTATGAATTCCAGGCCAGGCATGGAATGAATGTATGAATCAATGCATGAATGAATGATGTGGTCGGCAAGGTCTGGGACATACTGGCTTGGATTGCAGAGGCTGGGATAGGAAGAACATATCAAAAAGGGCTAGAGGGGTGTCTGGGTGGCTCAGTTGGTTAAGTGGATGACTTCAGCTCAGGTCATGGTCTCATGATCCATGAGTTCGAGCCCCGTGTCGGGCTCTGTGCTGACAGCTCAGAGCCTAGAACCTGTTTCATATTCTGTGTCTCCCTCTCTCTGCCCCTTCCCCACTCATGCTTCTGTCTCTCTCCTTCTCTCAAAAGCAAATAAACATTAAAAAGTGGGAGGGGGGCGGCTAGAAAGGCCAGGGGGAATGTCCTTTGAGCTGAGCTCAATGCCCTTCCCCTATGCAGACCTCCATCCTTGGAAGAGCACAGTAGACCCGCTTCTCTCTGTGTCCTCAAAATGTCACTCTTTCATCGTCACTGGCCCCTCAGAGATGCAAGAAGAGACACCATACTCAAGAGGCAGACTGGTTTAGCAGGAGGGCAACAGCCTGGGAAGTGCTGGGACCAAGAATTCTGATGCCACGTGACATGAATCAATCCCTTCTTCCCTCTGTGCCTCCTTCTCCAGGGTGGAAAAGGTAAAATGAAGTTAGAAGTTAGGAGCTCCTTCTTTTAAAAACACTGAACCCTGGATTGGGGAAGGATCTAGTAACCTTAGTTAAGCTAACATGGGCATCCTTGTAACTCCATCCTGAGAGATCCTCCCCACCTCAGTCCCCTCATTTGGCTGTAACCCAGGGGTAACAAAAGTCACCTCACTGTGATTCTCAGCCCTCTTTCTGGGAGAAGAGAAGGCTAGAGTGGCAGAGAGCCTAGGTCTATGCCCACCAAAGGCGGATTCGAGGCATGGCACCAAACCAGAATATCCCAACTCCACTCCCTCCTGAGAGGGAGCACATGGGCCTGGGGGGTCCTATTCCCTGTCTGTATCTACCATGACCCACGAGTGGTCAGCACTGGGTAGTTGCAGAAAGGGGACTTGGTGCAAATGACACATATGACATATAGTGTTTGCTCGTCCCTTCCCTTGGGTTCAGACCAAGTATAGACAGCATGTACCAGTGACAATGGATAGTTGCAAAGGCAATGTAATGAAGGGAATTTTGGGGAACCAGGCCTCAAGATAGAAGTACATTGCTTCTATCCCTGTGAGTGATGTTCATCTCTGTTCCCCATCCCCCAAGCTACTTATTTTCCCTTACAACGTCCCTTGTCTACAGGGAAGGTGTGTTGGCCCATCCCTCTAGGGCAGAGAGAAGGGAAGAAGCAATGTTAGAAGTCTGTTCTAGGGCCAGCTGACAAGCAGGGTTCAGAGCTGGAAGCTGGGGTGTGTAGTGCTACCCTCTCATGCCCTGGCACACAAGTCTTTAAGGGGCTCTTTTGCTTTGGAGATCCTGATCTTTAAAGCATATCCTTGGGAAAGAGTCTCCCACCCCATCTCTCTAGTCCCTTTAAATCCTGTCTTAAAGTGAGGTCTTTTTTGTGGGCTCTGTTTGGCAGGAACAAAGAACACTGCTGTGTAGTGAGGGGATTTCCATCTCCAAGGGAGAGAAGACCTGGGCTTGGTTCTCGTTTGGACACAAACTAGCTGGATAACTTTAGGTCTCCTCATTGGTGAAAGGAAGGGTTGGATGGGGTGACAGGCTAGGTCCTCCACTTATCTCAGGGTTCGTTTTGTGTAAGTGCAAGTGCAGCCCCAGGCTGCATGTTGGTGGGTAGGAAGGCAACCCCAGCCCCTGACCCCTTCCCGTGGGTGGGGGGGTCACCTGCCACCTGTTCCACTATTGTTCTAACACGTGGTGCCCCAGAACACCATCAGGGAACACTGTCAGTGGAGAAACCAGAGGAAGGCCTGCGTTCCACGTGGAGGAACTCAGGGCCACCCTGGGGACCTGCCTGGTGCCTCCCCCAGACCCTGAAGTATGCCAGGAGAGATGCCTGGGTCTGAGGTGGCTGCTGGAGAGAGACCGGGTTCTGAGCCTCCCATTCTCAGCAGGGATAATTGCTGAACTCTGCCAGCCAAACACCTCGAAAGAGCTAAAATGACTTTAAATGCCTAAACATTTAAAAACAAACCTTACAACACAGGCTTTTATTTATTTATTTATTTATTTTAGCCCAGTGCTAAAGCTCTTTCTCTGTCTCTCTCTGTGTCGCTTTCTCTTTTGGGGGGAATTCAAAAGCCGTTTTATGCCTCATTACCTGCACACTGTGAGTGATGTCTGTCGGTCCATGTGCTGTAAATACCTTAAATCATGCTTCATTAAGAATATCTATGGTGCTATTAAAGAGCTATAATAGACAACGAGTTAACAGATGATTAAAGATGAATTCCATTTGTGTCAGTCACCAGCCAGAGAGAGACGAGGGGCTGTAAGTTCTCAATTCATTATCCAAGGGAGTGAAGCTCTCTCGGTGCCCCATCCTGGATTTGTGAGGAGTGGGAAGGCAGGGGAGGGCTGTCGGGAGTGGAGATGGGCTGCGTGGTGGCGAGGTCAGCTGGACCGTGGGAGGATGAGCAGGTGGGACCAGCCAAAGGGAACGTAAAGGGGGAATCCTGAGGGGGCTCAGAGAAAGGCATGTATGTCAGGGGCTGTGCTGTCTGATAGCTGTCAGCTCTGCCTGGCTGTTTCCACGCACGTAGTCAAATTCCACTTGGAGCCATAGGAAACAGATCAATCTCGAATGTCTGGTAGCCAGAGAAAAATAGGCAAGTGGAAAGGAGGAGAGGGAGTCCCAAAGGTGGAGACACTGGTTTTCTGGTGGTAGCAGAGGCAGGTAGGAAGGAAGAAGTGTTTTTGGACAAGAAAAGATGGGTGTCACCAAGAAAAAAAGGGTTTGGCAAAAAAAGATGGGACTGTCGAGGTGGTAGAATAGTTTCCCACTGAAGAACTATCCCTTAAAGGCAGAGAGGTGCACTGTCCCACCTCTGATCTCTTCACAGAAGCGCCAGCACTGCTACTCCAGAGCCAGAGGATCTCACTCCCCTTCGCCCTACTCTAGTCTGCCGGCAGAGCTCTGGAAAGCACCAGGTAGCATAATTCCCAGCCAGTGCTTGGGACCACACTGACTTTAGGCGGCAACAGATGGGTAATGCAGGGGCGCCTGGGACTCAGTCGGTTGAGCGTCCGACTCTTGATTTCGGCTCAGGTCATGATCCCAGGGTCGTGGGATGGAGCCCCAAGTAGGGCTCCACAATGAGCATGGAGCCTGCTCAAGATACTCTCTCTCTCTCTCTCTCTCTCCCTCTGCCCCTCTTCCAGGCTCGTACTCTCTCTCCTTCAAAAAGAATAGAAAAGAAAAGAAAAGGAATGAAGATGACTGACTTAAACATTCCCCATGGATGTTGTATTTCTTGTTATCCATCCTTTAGAAGAGGATTGGAAGTATTTTTCCATCTTCCCATTTTAAAAGTGAAGAAGTTGAGGCACTGAGTAAAAACAAATTATGGCTATCAACTGGTTAATAGATATTCTGTGCCTTCTACCTGCAAGACATCTTTCTGGTCTGGTGGAGACCAAAGGCATTGAGGACGTGGGCCTTGCTCTCAAGAGGCTTTACCGTGCAGGTGTGAAGGTGGAAATCCCACCGCACAGGCAGGGGAAAGAGAAGCTACCCACCGGAGGTCGGTTAGAGGGCAGCGAGGTGGGTGGAAGACACGCAACTCCGTCTCAGCAGCCTTGGTTGAATCTAGTGCTGCCTGTGCCAATGACAACACACTAGCCCTTCTTGGCATCTTCCGACCCAGACGGTACTTCCATGCCCACTGCCAAGTTATACTGGCTTTGCCGGCAACACTGACGTGTGGCATTATGCTGTTCACGTCCCAGTGCTGCTGTCACGCTCTCTGACATCCTGTGTGTCACCTGCCATGCTGTCTTGAACATGTTACTTGGCCTGGGGTGTTACTACAACTCTTCACTCTTCACATCTACTTTTTATGCAAAAAAAAAAAAAAAAATTAAAAGATGTCAAAAATCAAATCTTCTGATTTCTTTCACATGGAGCCAAGCTGAGACGTTCATGAGTCCATGGCTTTAGTCTGTCTTCTGTTGCTGTGGAATGTGACCAGCTTGTGGGTGGTGCTGGGAGAAAGGACCTGAGCATGTTCTGAGAAGGAGAGGGCATGTGTGGCCATTTGATAAAAGCTGGGTGGAAAGAAACAGAGGGTATGTTGGGGTGGGGGTAGTGGGCACAGAGGGACTTGGCCTGACTGGGCGCTTTACAGTTTACCAAGTGCACCCACACATATTGACTCATGGGGCTCCCAGAAACCCTGCAAGAGAAGAAGGCATTATTATTATCATCTCCCTTTTAAGACAAAGAGATCCGCGGCTCAACCAGGAGAAGTGGTGGGTGTAGGACATGGGCCAGTGTGTGACAGAGCCTCCCCTGGTTTAGGGTCACGATAGCCGGGGTGACCATAGACAGGAAGGAGAGGGGAGGAGAGGCTGGTACCAGTGGCCAGCATTTCAAACTAGAGTAACAGGACAGAACGGGTGGCCTGGTGATAGGAAGGGGCTGAAGTGCATCTGGGAGAGAATAAAGCCACGGCCTCCTCACAGCAGCCAGCTGGCGGAGCTGGGAAGCCAGAGAAGAAAGTCATGTTCAAATAATGAGGAAGATAAGCAATGGTGAGTCAAAAGATCTGTCCCAGGGGTCAGGACTGCCTTTTTAAGAAAGTGACTCAAAGCTGTGCCACCTAGGAAGGGGTCTCCTTGGTGTGAAAAAGAGCATATCTTCATAGCAAGTGTGTGTGTGTGTGTGTGTGTGTGTGTGTGTGTGTGTGTGGTAAAAAGAACAAGGGTTATGGGCCTTGGTCTGAATGTGGAGTCTTCCATTTACTACTTCTGGTCTTAGTTCTTCATTTCAATCATGGAGGTACTGATACCTTTGTGGTTTGAAAATGACATAAGGCACTAATATATGGAGCCGTGTGTAGCTCATAAGCACGAAGGCTGCTGCATGCCTACAGTGCTTACTAAGAGCCACAGCCTCCAGGACCCTCAGGGAGGAGTAGGAGGCAGGGGCCTCTGCTGGGTTCCCAAACCTTCTCATTGCAGTGGGATCCAAGTTTAGAAAGGAGTTGGAATAGACTTGGGTTCAGATTCCACCGGCGTCATGCCATGTCCCACTTCCAGGAAAAGAAACGGGCTTGTTGGAAAAAGAAAACAGACTCAGAAGGCATCTTGGGCATCCAACAGTTCTTAGGAAACAGCATTTGGGCAAGCATCATTGAACCAGCAACACTTGGATCTGCTTTCCATTGACAGCTTCACAAACTCAGGATCGAGAGGCTGGGGACCTGGGGAGGCAACTTTCTGGGGACGATGCCAAACGCATCTTGCCCTGGGTGATAGTCTCTACTTCCTCCCTCCCATCCACGTCTGGCTTGCAAGGTGCCTCTAGTAAGTTCTGACATGTAGGACTCTACAGAGACCTCCAGGCTTCCTGAGGAAGGGGATGCAGAAGACCCTGGGCTGGAAGTTCAACAATCCGGCTTGAGCTCCAGCCACCCTGATTACTGGGTTTACCAAATGCCCATTATTCATGACTTTGTATTCCAGTTTCTTCTGAATTAATTTTTGAGACTGAACACCTTCCTATCAAGGAAGTACTTTGGGATCCTCAGTGGAATATGGTAGGATAAACTCCTTGGTATTTCAGAACTGGATGCTGAGATCGCAGATCATCAGCTATCACTTTGTTACTGTACAAAGGAGGAAACTGAGGCTCAGGAAGGTTTAGTGACTTGCCCAAGGCCACAAAGGTAGACGGCTCCAGCACTCTTCCACGGCGCCACCTACTGCACATCAGAGTTAGTTCTGAAGCTGAACATGAGTAGAAAAATCCTTCCTCTTTCTTGCTTGTTGGAATCCCATCACCCTTAGCTGCCTCAAACAGAGGACACTACACAGCTCCTCAGAAAGCGCAGGCGAGGACAAGGGGTAAGGGGGAGCACTCACCCGCCCTGATAATTGAATCTTGCTGCGGAGAGACAGCCAGGTGCACAGCAATTGAGTTAAGTGGAAAATGCCATTTCCGTATTGTTAGAAGCCTACTCAGACCAAGGCCCTGATCATTTACTCCAAGCACCTGGTGGTCTCGTGCATCTGACCCCAGGTCCCAGCTAAGCCACAGGCCAGCTGGGATCAGCAGTGTGGGGCAGGGAAAGAAATTAATTTTTCAGTCCCCAGGGACTGCAGTTGGTAGCTCAGCAGCCAAGGATTATACAGACCTGTAGAGATAGAGCACAGGCCCTCTGGGAGAGTTATTGAACTCCCAAATGCCACTGGTGGCAATGGGGCGACATGGCGGGGCGGGGGTGGGGTGGGGGAGGCACTGCTGAAACGGACTTTATTGGCAATCCCATCACTACAACTTAATGGACATCTCTAGCTGGAGATTTTGCCTCTTGCTGATTCTCTTCCGAATATTTAATTTCAAACTCCTGCCCTCCACCTCCAAAGCATCAACCCCTAGAAAGTAGAAGCGCTGAGTTTCTTTCTTCTTTTTCCCCCTACCCGTTGTTTTGAGGCAAGAAATTGCTTTTCTGAAATGAATGGCCTTGCTCTGATTACAAGCATGAATCTTGTGGGTTCCTACTCCTTCTCACTTTCAAAGACCTTCAAAGGAGCACAGACCTCCCAGTTTCTTTTCTGAGCCCATGTAAAAGGGAGCAAGCCTTGGTCTACTTTCCCTCCAAGCCCACCTTTTCTAGTAGTTGGTAAATGAACAGCAGTTAGAAACACACCACAACAACGCCCAACCAGAAAGAGCCTGGAAAAATCTGTTTCCCAACACAAACTTGGTTCCAGCAGAGTCTTTTGTGAGTGTGAAGAAAATATGAATTATGGTTCCTGGCCGTGCAAAGTCCTCACTGAAAAGAAAAAAAAAATAAGAAAGAAAGAAAATGCTACATCTGTTTCCATTTCACTTGCTCACATGTTGAAATACATGGATGAGGCATCCCTCTAAATTTACCAGGTCCTAAGCAATTAACAATAAAAAAAAAGAGACTAAAACATGATGGCAACATTTTTGAAAAATGCAAAATGCTAAGATGTGCGTGTTAATGTGTTCATTCCTACCGTGCTGCATTCCTTTGCAATCTTGGTGCTACAGGAAAAATGGAGTCAGGCCTCAAAAAAGGAACAGGGCATCATTAGCGCAGTGAGATCCCTATCTCAGCCCGCAGCAATTACCATCCTGAGAAGCCTGCAGGCTGCCAGGCACTTTCATTACCAGGGGAGTAACGGGTCACTCACCTCTAGCCCCCATCTGGGGCTAAAACAAGCATTTTCCGCACTAAGGATTCCAGCTTCATTTAAATCTGTAATTGCTATGATTTCAGAACGTATGGAATATGGAGACTTCATGACTAAGAACTGTATTAGTCAATAAGTTTGCGACTTTTATGAATCATTAGCTCTCATTTCAGTCCTTTCCGACACTGGCCTGAACCAGTGTAACAGATTTCTTTTTTCCACCTGGGGGGATCAGTGCAATTTCCCTTCAAGACCACCTGTTCCAGGGATAATTAGTTTCTCTGGGTCACAGAGGTGGGATGAAATCGGTGAGCGCATACAGGAGTGTTATTCTTGCTTCCATACTAAAGGCAGTCAGTGCTAGGCACAAGAAAGAGTTTGCTAAAAATTCCTTACGTTTATTGAAAGTTCTTAACTTTTCAAACTCTTTAACATCTAGTAGCTCAAGGCCCCTGAAGTAGGTAGGCAGGTGCCCTTTCCCCCAGACAGAGGGTCACAAACCACTAGCCCTTCTTTTAATCCTATAACCTGCCTCAAGTGAGTTCCTTCCACCAAAGAAACCCAGTATGGTGAGTCATTTGTTATGTCCCTTTGGGGATCTGGAGCCCAAATCCTGGCCTCGGTTTCTTCTATAGCCTCCTGAAGACCCAACACTCCTACTCTGGGCTAAATACATGACGGTCTGAATCTATGGATGGTTTTTATCTGGATGATTCTTATCTTGTCAGGGCAAAGGTAAAGAAACACTTCCTCCAGACCTTACAAGGGATTAGACAGATTGCAGGAGAGGCATCTTGGTAGGGACAACAATTATGCCTGATGGTTTCTGATAAACTAGCCACAGGTACTACTTAGCAAGAACAGTACCCCCCATCCCCTACCCACTGCAACACCTGAATCCAGAGACGACGAGACAATGAAAAGTGTTCACAGAAGAGAAGAAAACTATTCATCTAGTATAATTAATGCATGCAATGCTGTGTGTGTGTGTGTGTGTGTGTGTGTGTGTGTGTGTGTGTGATATCAGAGCCTCACCATGAAAACACTCAACGCATGATTCCAGGTACTAGGGAATTGGACACGGTCCCACCCTTCAGGAGTTTTTACGGAGTTAAAAAGTGGCTTAGAGATCAACAAAAGGCTATAGGAAAGGGCACTTGCTTCTGTGGTATTCATTCTCACTGCTGTTTCTGTCCATAAGGCTCCAATTTCCACAGGAGATGAATCCTGACTGGCACCTTCTTGGTATTTCCCCACATCTGACAGGGCAATTCTCTTCTCTGAGGGCATCAAACACACATTCCCTACCTACCTGCTCCTGGGGCTCTATCAGGGCCTGGCACCCACTCCTCCTACACAATCAGCATAACTACAGTGTTGTAGAGGAAACTATAATAAAAATAAGTGGTGTTGCTGTAGGGACCAGTCTCAGGAACATCCCTTGTGGAAATGAATGTAATTGTACCTTGATGACACCCAGGGACATAAAGAACCTCCAAAACTTCCAGGAAAAGGCAGAAGAATAATCAGGCACTGGGGCAATCAGGAAGCGGAAGAGTTAATGTCTTTTCTCCCCGTCTTCACTTAGGGAATTTGAATTCTTGATCAAGTGATTTGTCAGGATTGTTGTGTATTTACTGTAATTATAGAACATCAAATGTGCATTGACGTAATTACCATAAATATGTGTAAAGACATTATAACATGTAATTATGTCATATAATTCTTTAATAAAGCATGCAGAAGAAAAATTACTCTGCACATGCTCAGTGCACATCTTTTTCTTCCTATTTCTACTGAAGGTTTTATTTGCTCCCTCCCCCTCTTCAAAATTACAGGGACAGTTTTTCCCATTTAGGCTTAACTAGAGGAAAATGTGTGTGCAAGCTGGTACAAGTGAGCATGTACCACACACGCGCGCGCGCGCGCACACACACACACACACACACACACACACAGGGAAAAAGGCATTTTCAAACCCCAGCAGAGGTGTCATGGCCCAGGTGTGAATAGCACATGGCCTTGCAGCCAGTGTTCCCATTGCTGACTGGAGCACTGCCATCATCGTGGTGGGGAGGCAGCCCCTCCCCTCTCCCTCTGCCCTTGCACAGGGAAGACATGTCAAGGAAAAGGCCACATGGTTTGGTGGCATGCAGAGCCCCTAAGAGAGGGATGCTTGGGGAAACGCTGACACTATTCTGAACCTAGGGAACTTTTCTAAAGATGTGAACAAGAAGCAAAATCCCTGGGCGAAATGTTTTTTTTTTTTTTAATTTTTTTTTCAACATTTATTTATTTTTGGGACAGAGAGAGACAGAGCATGAACGGGGGAGGGGCAGAGACAGAGGGAGACACAGAATCGGAAACAGGCTCCAGGCTCTGAGCCATCAGCCCAGAGCCTGACGTGGGGCTCGAACTCACGGACCGCGAGATCGTGACCTGGCTGAAGTCGGACGCTTAACCGACTGCGCCACCCAGGCGCCCCAGTGGGCGAAATGTTTAAGTAGAGTCTGGACTTGTCAGACTGTCACTGGAAGACTAGAACAGGTTTAAGTTCCTTTCCCAGCTCTGAGTGGGTCAATTAGATGTGGGGTCTGTGTTCAGATCTACACTTTCCATATTCCTCCCTTTTATCCTGGGGGTCTTTTGGAAGCAGTGTCTTCCTGAAGTTCAGGGTTCTGAAGACAAAATAGCTTGAAGTATTCTGTTCCTAGAATTCAGAGTTAAACTAAATGGGAAAGAATGCTTTAACCGTGGGGAAAGTCTTCCCAACAATGATATCAAAATAGAAATCATAAAGCAAAAAGAATGATAGATTTGACAATGCCAAAATGTACAATGCCTCTACATCAACCCCTCCCCAAAACATTAACAACAAAAACACCATAAATATAGTAAAAAGTAGACAAAAGACCCAGGAAATATTTGCAACTTATATGATACAGGGGATTATATTATTAATGTATTTAAAAAAAGCTCTGATCAATCATTAAGAAAAACATCTGAAGAGAAAAAAATTGGCAACAATGGATAGAGAAATCACAAAATAAATACGAGTGACTAAAAAGCACACACAAAAAAATCCAACCTAGTTTGTACTCAAGAGGGAGATACTATTTTTCACTTACCAACTGGTAGTTATTCTAACAACTTATAATACCCAGTGTTGGTGAAGGGTTGAAGTTACGGGAGTAGAGATTGGCTTAACTTTCTTGGGGCCGATTTGGCACTGAATATCTAAAACCCTGAAAAGGAGCATTTTCTTGGATCTATTAATTCTTCTTACAGGATTTTACCCTAAGGAATTAAAAAATGTAGTCAAAGATTTAGGCCAAAGTTTCCCGACACCACATTATTTATAATAGTGAAAGGAAAAAAATCCTTGGAAACAGCCCCATGTCCAAAAAAGGAGAATTGGTGAAATGAAGTCTGGTAGAGTCATAATCCCCTAGAATACCATTCAGTCATTAAAAACAATAGATGAGTGTTTAATGACACAAATAGATACACGATTAGGTGAAAAATTAAATTATAAACAAGTATATAAAGATACAATTTATAGATATAAAAGTTGGGAGGCATTTACATAAGATATTATTATTACCAGTCATCTCTTAGTTAGTGTTGTAGTAAGGGTATTTAATCCCTCTCCCTCTCTCTTTCCCTCTCTCCCACCCTTTCTTCCTTCCTTTTTAAAAAATCAGAATCGTCCAGAATCTTAAATATTTGGGTTACTTTTAAAGTGCACTAAGTGGTAGAGCACCTGGGTGGCTCAGTCTATTGGTTATCCAACTTCGGCTCAGCTCATTATCTCATGACTCATGAGTTCGAGCCCCAAGTTGGGCTCTGTGCTGATAGCTCAGAGCCTGGAGCCTGCTTCGGAGTCTGTCTCCCTCTCTCTCTGCTCCTCCCCGACTCGTGCTCTGTCTCTGTCTCTGTCTCTCTCTGTCTCTCTCAAAAATAAGTTAACATTAAAAAAAATAAAGTGCATTAAGTGGTGTAAGCCCACATGCACATGCATGGCTGAGTGCAGAAACATAGACAAACTTTGGTTTAATGCCTCCATTGCATACCAAAGGCTACACTCTTCTCTCTACCTCTGGCTCCCAATCACTCATTTCAGAAACACTCATGGCTAGGGCTAAGTTCTTGAAGAACCACCAGGAATGGAAGGGTAGATGCCCAGGGTATTCTGGCCTATGTGCAGTGAGAAAGATTCATAGCAAGTAAATACCAGAACCAGAATGAGAAGTCAAGATGGCGGATCAGGAGCAAGCCTGTTCAGTAAGGTCCTTGAACTCGGGACTCATATGATGAACTTTTCATCTGAAGCCACAGGAGAACCCTAAGTTGGGTGAACTTAGAGTTGATTCTAGTAGGATTCAGAGTCCAGAATGAAAGAGGGAGGTGGAAGTAAGTTATTAAGCTGAGAAGCCAGCAGCTGAGGTCAAATACTGAAGTATTCCTGATGAGTTTCTGTCTGTCTCATTTTGTACACATGTAGAGCAATGTATTGAGTCAGGGAACAGTGAACCATGGAGATGAACAGGAAGCACTGCATCAGGGATAAGAGGAGAGCCATCTGTGAGAACTACCTGAAATAGGGGTTGTTCATGGCTTGACCTTTATTTATTTATTTTTTAATGTTGATATTTATTTTTGAGACAGAGAGAGACAGAGCATGAGTGGGGGAGGGGCAAGAGAGATGGAGACACAGAATCCAAAGCAGGCTCCAGGCTCCAAGCTGTCAACACAGAGCCCAATGCAGGGCTCGAACTCGTCAACCTTGAGATCATGACCTGAGCCGAAGTCGGACACTCAACCAACTGAGCCACCCAGGCGCCCCTTTGGCTTGACTTTTAGATGCCCCATGGTGCCTGGTGCCTGGTGCATAGGCCATGTGTAATGGACTAAGGATGGGGCAAGCTCTTTGTTGTTATCCCAACCATCTCTGTCACCATTTTCTGGGGCACGGGGCCCGTAAGGCAGAATCCTTTGAGGTGACCAGGGCTGAAACATTTTGTTCTGCAATTATAACTAAGGAGGGGTCCTCTCCAGTAAGAAGGTGCAGCTTCAACTGCACCAACAATACAGCTGGTCAAAGCAGGACGGTGTGGGTGCAGAAATGGTGAAAGGAACAGTCAAGATTCCTGCATGTCTTATCAAGTTCCTTTCTCAGAGGCTGGGCAGCAAAACAGTAAGGCATCAAAGGAGTTGAACTGTTTTTAGCACCGCTGCTCAAGAAGGGAATTAGTCAGGCTATAATGAGTGACCACTTAGTTTAAGGCTTATATCAATCTCAGAACAAGAATTTTCTTCTTCTGTTCTCATTTTGGTAAATGTAGCAATAAGGGGCATACAAAATACACCCTCACAGGCAAATGTTTAGTTCCAGAATCCTTGGAGAATGCATAGTATTATGTTCACATTCAATAATATTCACCCTGTGATTCAGATTTCAAAGTATGTCATCAACTGTACCCCATTCATCTTCTTGATATCCTTAGAAAGCAAGATAGAAATTATTACACTCATTTCAGATGTGAAAAATGGAGACATAGAGAAGATAACTGGAGCCTTAAAATTGCATGTTAAATAAATAACAGAGCTACATGGAGAGGTCTTCTCTTTGGCCCTCTGGTTCACAGCTCCATCTAGAAGTCAGCATTGCATGGGTATCCCCATGACACCCAAACACTTAAAAAGGAAAACAAACTCCAAAATGTCATAGGCCAACTCATTTCTACTTTTAACAAGTAAGGTTTTTTTCTTATACTGAGAACAGCCCAGCCTATGAGGCAAAACAAGGCAGCACCTACCAGGGAACCCTATCATCTGGCCATCACACACACACCCTGGAGCCTGCACCCCGGGACAAAGTCAGGGGTGGGAAATCCAAGTAGTCTATGATTCAGACCCAGTAATTTGTCAAGTGTTGAGCTTGTAACACTGAAGATGCTTACGAATATTCATTTGAAAGGAGTCTGGCTAATCAGGCTGAGATGTCACTAGTTTCCATTAGTGCAGCTGGAGCTTAAACACTCCATGGGGGATCAGTTCAAACCAAAGGCAGCAGAGGAAGCACCGAAAGGCACCCAGGTGCAGCGGGCCCTCACTGTTGCAGGTGAGGTAAGCCTTGAGGTCTGCTTAGCAGAAGAGTTTGAGTTAGCATAGAACTGGAATAACAGCTTGGCACACTAGCCCTGGGAGTATGTATGAAGGTTGTATAGTAGCCAAGGTTAAAGAGAATATTGTTAAGACCCACCTCAGCCATATGTGATATCAAAGTCAAAATTTTAAACTCCACTCTTTTTGGCATGGCATTCGAGGCCCACTTGGCCTCCATCTGACCTTATCTCCTACCATGTCCCTCCCTCCCTATACTTTAAGTTCTGATCCTATCAGTTAAGCATCCTTTCCTTGAACACATCCTACACTCTGCCTCTTTACCTTCTTTAACTCCTTTGTTCTTGCAGTTTCCTTCCCCATCTTTTTTTTTTTAAACTGTGCTAGAATACTCATGACATAAAAACGTGCCATCTTAACCATTTTTAAGAGTACAGTTTAGTATTTTTTTAAATGTTTATTTATTTTTGAGACAATGAGAGAGACAGAGTGCAAGCAGCGGAGGGACAGACAGAGGGAGACACAGAATCCGAAGCAGGCTCCAGGCTCCGAGCTGTCAGCCCAGAGCCCAAGCCGGGGCTCGAACTCACAAACCATGAGATCATGACCTGAGCCCAACCGACTGAGCCACTCAGGCGCCCCAAGAGTACAGTTCAGTATTAACTACATTCACACTGATATGCGATTGATCTCCAGAACTTATCTCATCTTGCGGAAACTGAAACTGTATCCACTAAATATCTCTCTAGTCCCCCCAGCCCCTGGCTGGCAACCACTTTTCTACTCCCTGTCTTTAAGAATCTCACTACTTTAGGTGCCTCATATCGGTGGAATTATACACTATTCATCCATTCTGTGACTGGCATAATGTCCCTAAGGTTCATCCATGTTGTAACATGGGTAAGAATTTCCTCCCTTTTTCATGCTGAACACTATTCCATGGTGTGTATATACTGCATTTTGTTTATCCATTTCTATCTTTTTCACCCTCTCAAAATCTTACTCTGTCTACAAAGCTTAAAACCCTTCAAAGCTTACCTACCCGATGAAACTTTTTTCAAGACCCTTGTGTACAGCTAGTCATTCACAAAGCTCTATTGAGCATCTGCTGTGCACCAGGTCCTGTGCTGGCAACAGGAACAGAGTGGTGAGTCGCCAGAGTCTTCCCTCCTAGTCTGTCTAAGCTCAGCTTCCCGGCACTTTCTCAGGAATGACTCCAAGACAGCCCTCACTGGCTCTATTCATGACACACCATGCTGCCTCGGGGTCTACTGGACGGTTTCCACATAGGCTACCTCCCTTGTAAGGTCCGGAGGACCTGGGCCACATCTTCTCTCACCACCCCCAGTACCTAGCACAACATACCCAACATTAAGAAATAATGAATAGATATTTGTTCAAATAGAGCTAAATTTGGAATGCAAGGCTCCGGCTTCGGCTTCTTGACTTCTAAGTGACCGATGAGTAACACAACTAGCTAGAAGGCAGTGCTTGCCTCGTTGCCAGAGCCGTTTCCTGATCTGCGTGCCCAGTCACAAGCTGAGATTCCAAGCCCCTGATGGTGGAGTGGGGGACATTATAAAGGTATCTTACCTTAGCCTGCTGATGTCAGCATGTGCAGAAGGAGACATCTAATTTGCTCTGTGACAGCTAATAATAGTAGCAGCTAAGGTGCGTTGGGCTCTTTCCATGTGCCAGGCTTTTCAAGTGCTTTCTACAGACTAACTGAATCCTTACAACAAACCCAAGAGATAGGTTTCATCTGGGACAAACAAATATCTATTATTCTCTCCATTTTACAGATAATGAAACTGAGGCACAGAGAGGCTAAATAAATACCTTACCCTGCATCCATAAGGGAAATTAGGTGATATCAGATTTTCCAGAAACTTGCCCACAAACCTAGCCAGGCAAAACCCTTCATGCTCTGCTGTTCTAATATGAACATCTTGCTTTGGCAAGATTTGATGTAGATTACATTTAGCAGAACCTGTTAGAGAATCTCTTTAAAACATGAAAAGGAGGCCTCTCTGATGTCAGGGACCTGTTTTGCATTCAGGCTCCATCAGTGTTGTGCAGCCCATCTGGATTCTGAATCTCCTTAGGTCCGAGGCATGCCGACTTGATTAAAAAGAGATAGCAAGAACTAAGAACTTCTCTTGACAGAGAGGTGTGGAGTGGACATGGTGGGCAGGGGAAATGAAAAGAAATGGAGAGAAAATGGTTTCAGTTGCCATTTATAATAACCTAGACCCAATCTTTCACTTTAGTAATAAGATCTTAGGAGCAGTTTGTTAGGATTTGACCAGTGTACTGGCTGCTTCCGGGAAGGGAAGGGCACTAACAGTGATTCTCTGTCCTTCTCCCACCAACCCTGAGTTTATCTCTTCTGCTTGCTTGGCTAAAGAGCAAGTGAGTGAAGCTGAGAATGGGTGCCTGGGGCGCAGGAGGGAAAGACAGAACTCAGGGGGCTACAGGAAGCAAACAGAATGGTCTTAGAGGGAGGGGTGGGGCTCAGGCAGTGAGAAGCAATGGGAGGAAGGAACGCCACAGAGACGGTTATTGCTCAGAGACCAAGGAGAGACTGGTTTGACTAGAATGGACAGTTTAAGCAAGAGATACAGTTGGCAACCTGGGCTTTCTCTTAGAACCCAGAGACCACGGTGGAAAACTGAAAAGGAGGGCAAGACAGAGTTTTTGGAAGATGAATTCGGTAGCAGTGTGTCAGGCTGAAAGGAGGACAGAGAGCAAGACCACAAGAAGACGGTGGTGGTCGGTTTTAGGTGTCAGTAAGGCTAGGCTGCAGAATCCAGTCATTCATTCAAACACTGGTGTTGCTCTGAAGGTATTCTGTAATTGGAATTAATGTCCACAGTCACTTGACTTTGAGAAAAGGAGATCATCTCAGATCATCTGAGTGGGTCTGATTCAATCAGGTGAATTTTCCCGAAAGGAAAATTCCCACCTGTGGATTGCAGCGTCAGCCCCTGCCAGAGAGTTTCTGACCTGCCCTTCCTGATGGCCTGCACTGTGGACTGTGGGTTTGCCTAGCTGGCCACTGCAATCCCGTAAGCCGGCTCCTTGCAACAACCCCTACTATGTATTTCCTACTGGATCTGTCTCCCTGGTTGAACCCTGAACGACACAGCAGCAGAACACTCGTCCGGTTTGGACTAGGGAAAGGAAACTGGCCCAGACTTGAGATGGGAGAGGGAAAAGCAAAGACCAAGAGGACTTGGGATGATGGCCTGTGGGTGTGGGGTGAGAGAAGCGCCTGGGGAAGTGGAGCAGCAGTGACCTGGGGACACAGGGAGCAAACCTGGGTTCCTGCCCTCTAGTTTCTACTAGTCACACAAGTAACTCAATCTCTCCAGGTCTCTGAAAAACATCAGCTTGAATTCATACCTCCAAGATGTCTTCCAGCTCTAACATTCTATGATTCTATGTCCTAATCAATTCTCTACAAGAAGATCTCATCTTTGATCACAAATGAGACTTTCTTCTAAATGGAGTATATTTTCTTGCCCCCAGAATAGCGATTCAGAGATTACAGGGTAAGTACTTCTCTACCTAAGTGTCCAAGACTTAAAGGAAGGGACCAAGGTAAGACTCCATGGGATGCCCACACAGCAATGTGGGTTGATTAGCTGGTACAGGTGCTGTAAGGACAGCCATACCAAATATAGGATAGAGGACTCCGTCAGTAGTCATAGCAATTAATATGTATTGAGGGCTTACTTACCATGTACCAGAGACTGTTCTAAGTGCTTAAATAGGCATTAACTCTTCTAAACTTCACAGTAACTCTAGAATATACCCAATCCACAGACGAGAAATTGAGGTTTCAAAAGGCAGAATCGCTTAACTTCTCTAAGGTCACACAGCTAGTAGGACTGGAGGAGACGGGAGTTTGAGCCTAGACTAGAGCTCCCTCTCTTAAGTAGCACGCTGACCTTTTATTGCCAGGGTAGACCTACTGGGATTTAGTATTGGGAAGCTATTTGCAGCAAAAGGCAGCACTGGGAATCTCCTGACATGATACAGACAACATGGAGAATTAAATGAGCAAAGGCCTATCCTCAAATTCCTGCCACCCCGATACACAAAACTTGCCAAATGTGGGTGAGTCCCTCTATGCCACCCTCCTCTCGGTGCATGCCAGGGGCCACTGCACACACTCATGTTCTTCACCGTCTGCTTCAACTGGAACACATTTCAGGTGTTCCAAAAATGGCTGCATGATTTTTTGGTTGGAGAGGAGGGCCCTGAAACTGGTAAGGAGGCTTCCTACAGCTTCTGAAGCTGCATTTGCTGCAGTTGGCAGCAATTTCTGTTTCACAGCGAAAGCCACGCAGGGAGGGTTGGCTTTCCCTCAAAGTGTGCAGGGGGCTTTCACTTTGGCGAGGATGAGCAGTGGTGAGGGTGCTGCAAGCCTACATCCATCCACCTGCAGCTGCTGAGTATTTCCCATTCCTTTTTATGACCCGTATGCCATCAAGGGACCATTCATTCATTCAGCCAACATTCAGAAACACAGACTGTCTGTAACGGCTGCTGGTTGTCACAGCAGACACTGAAGGCAGGTCCTGCCCCTCAGGAGTTCCTGGCATCCAGCTCAAAAAGGGAAAAATGCCACCTGGGTGATGGTATCTGGTTGAAGTCCTAGGGAGATGTTTGTCCTGCAAGTCCAACAGTGGGCCACGGGGACGGGGAGACTGTGTCCCCCTGGATTTCCAGTAAAGTAACTGTCAAACATTTCTCCAATGCACCCTGTCCTCCTTGTGGCACCTCTCCCTGGCACCTGATCCACGCTTTTATCGTCTCTGGTCTCCTGGCTTCTACTCCTTTCCCATCAAACTCTTCATCCTGGCCACCAAAACGATGCATTTAAGAAAGACCCTGACCCGACCAGATCCTTTCCCTGTTTGCACAGAGATACTCTCCAGTCTCACCTCCCACCTCAGCATGTGCAACACTTTCACCTCCAGCAACTCCAAACTGCTGCTTTCTCTACCCTGTTCTTTGGTCACAGAATGCCCCCTGCCTTTTGCTTAACTCCAATTCTCAATTATAGACTCAGCTCAGGCGTCATCTCCTCCAGGAAGCCTTACTGGATTATAAAATAGGACACTAATAGCACTAACCCCACTCCCCTCCTCCCTCCCTGGCTAGGTGAGACTTCTGTGGCTCACATAATGCTCCCTCTCCGCAGAAAACGGCTCTGTGGGGCCACTTACTTGTACTGTAATGATCAACTTCTATGTTTACCTCTTCCACTGGACCTCAGCTCGGTGAAGACAGGGACTGTCTGACCTCTGAACTTAGTTCGGGACCTAGCACTGATTATGAAGTTAAGAGGAGTCAGAAGGCACTAGCAAAGGCAGAACGACCAGCAGGCCATAGGAAACTTGGGTCTCTGACACTGCCTTGGTCACTTCTCCAAGCCTAAATCTCATGCCTCAGTTTCCCCACTGGGAGAGTGTGGGGGATGGTGATGAGGAAGCAAGATGAATCTAAGTTACTCTGGAGGCAGCAGCTTCCATTCATTAGCATTTGTAAAGGGCTCTGAGTGCCGCAGATGGAAGCTGCTCAGGCAGGCAGCTTGTTAGGACTAAAAATAGAGTTGTGTAGCACCTTCTCCACAGAGAGCTCAGGAAAGGGTGGAAGGGGTGAGAAAATAGGTAGCCAGGGGTGGAAAAAGCTGACCAGGTCCTCCAGGGAAGTTACGCATCACAGTGAACTGCCATGGGAGATCCTGTGGCCACCGCTGAGCGCCCCTCTCAACCTGACCCCCCTGCACGCACCATCTGTTAGAGAAGGTCAGGGGCAGGTGGCCTGCCGTGCCCGGAGGCAGGGGACAGACTGTGGCCTTTTCACGGTCTGAGGACGGGACTACTGTCCCCAGACGAGCTGTCTTCGCAGCAACGACGGGCAGCGCGGCAGGGCCCACACCCCGGGCGGGTGGGCAGGTAGCACAGCGACAGGGGGAGGCAGGCAGGGGCCCCCGCGGTGTCTGAGGCCGCGGCGCCGGGGGTGTTTAGCCGGGCGGGGGCAGACAGCGGGGCTGGGGGCGGGACCGGGAAGAACCGCGGGGGGAGGGGGGAGAGGGCCCACGTCCTCCTGTGACTCAGGTCTGACTCAGTGCCATTTCTGAAACAGCCTGGGGGGCGGGGAGGGGGGAAGGTGTTTTTTCAAAATGACAAAACAGCTCCTTGCTCAGGGCAGCCCTGGAAGAGCTGCGGGCGGATGGGAATCACCCCGGGTCTCCCTCCTGCAAGGCGCTCGGCTGCCCACCCACGGGCAGCGGCGGCGGCGGCGGCGGCGGCGATGGGACCCTCGCCTCGCCGCCCTTTCCACCTGCCGCTGCCCGGGAGGCTGGCGGGGCGACGGTTTCTCCAGAGCGAGGTGGAGCGCGCCGCCACCCCCGGCCGCGCCGAGAAGGAGCCTCGGGGAAGAGCTAAAAAAAGGGAAGGCGCTGCTGCGGGTGCCGCCGCCCGCCGGGGAAGGAATTCCCTCCGCCCGGGCGCACACGCGGCCCCCCGCCCCCGCCCCATCCTGCTCAGAAAAGATCGGATTTTGCCGGAGAGTAGGAGGCAAAGGAAGCCTCATTTCTAGCCACCGCCACCTTCCCCTCCCCGCCCGGATCCCCGGGAAAAGGGGAGAGGATTCCCGCCCCCCCCCCCGCCCCACCGGATCTGGTGGGCGCAACATTGGGCCCTGGGGGAAGGAGGAGGAGGCTGATAACGGGGACCCGGGCGGCCGCGGCGCCCGGGGTGGCCTCCTGGGCTCGGACCTGGGGTGGGGGCGCACCCCAGACTCTCCCGGCGCGCCGCGAATTCCGAGCCGCAGCCGCGCACCGCCTGCCGTCCGGCTCCTTCCTCTCCCGAACTGAGGGCAGCGGCTCAGCGCCCGTCGCCGCCCGGAGCCGGAGAGAAGCCCCGTGAAATCAGGAAAACAGTTACTTCACTGATCTCAAAGTCCTACTTTGCGGAGCGGGGTCGTAAGCCGTCCTGCTTGTCTCGCACTCACGCTGTCGTCTCCGTTCGACAAAAGGTGAACCGGGAGCCTCAGAAAACGTAATTGATTGTCCCGTTTAGCTAATCTGGGAAACAAACAGGGCCTCAGACGCAAATCTTTGATCCTGTTTCGGGATCAGATCCTTCCATCTGATTCCTAGGGCTGGGCCCTATTCTTTGGGGTCTTCCGTGCATTGAACATGTTGGGGATGCTTATCATGTAGGAGCAAGATGCTGAGGACAGAAGGATGAACAAGAGTCACTCTATGACCTCAAGGAACTCACAGTTGAGTGAGAAAAGAAGAAAACAAAATTATAGATTAAAATTCAGTGTAAACCACACTGTTCTAAACACGGAAACAGTTTCAGTAACTTGCTCAGGTGTCAGGACTGTGGTGGCACGGTCAGGATTTGAACCCAGACAGTCTGACTCCAGAGCCCACCCACACATAACCACTACCCTACACTGCCCCCTTTTCCCTTAACTATATAGCCTTAAGCGAGGGGGAGGGAGAAAGCAGATCACAAAACAGTATTAGTACGCTCCCAATTAGAATACAGATAAACGCTCAGGAAAAAAAGAAGAAGGAGAAGAAGGTAGAAGAAGAAGGTAGAAGAAGAAGGTAGAAGAAGAAGGAGAAGGAGGAGGAGGAGGAGGAGGAGGAGGAGGAGGAGGAGGAGGAGGAGGAGAAGGGCAATAAATGTTATTAAAGTACAGCTTGAATGCAAAGCTTCCAAAAATGGTGTGGCTTGAGTTTGCCCTAATGGAAGAGGAGTTGTTAGTCCAGTGGGAAGAATGGGAAGGGCACCCCAAGGGAGAGAACTGGGTACCCCAAGGCTGCAAAGTCATGGCAAGAGGCCAGAGCCCAGCAAGGAAGTCTGTGTGCCAGGAGCAAAGAGGGTGAAAGAGTGGGAGATGAGGCCTCAAGTCACATTTCTTGGGAAGCCCCTCAGATAGAGAATTCCAAATCCTGAATAATGTCCTAGGACCTTTCTGGAGGGGTCAGTTCCCTTGGGGATCTAAGGCAAGCAGCCTAGGAGTGGGCTGAAATTCCTGAAGGTTATTATTGTGTTAGAAATCTTTTTCCGTCTTTGCCAGTGAAAGAAAGGGCTGCATGTAGGACATTAGACTTTGTCAACGTATTTGGGTCAGAAAATGCCCAAGTGCTGGGTGGAAATCACTGAGGATGGGCTGTTCCCATGCACATTTTCATTAATCTGGCCCTGGTGTCATAACTCAGTTTTACTTTTGCTCAGATCCGAGCCTGCAAAGACATTCCATCAATAACCCCCACTTGCGCCATGCTGCCCATCTCTGTGAGGTCCCTGGGCACACCAGTTCCAATATCAGCCTTGGCTTATTAAAGCACTAGATTTTCAGGTTGTATGGCAGGTCTTGTCCTCCATATCCATCCCAGGCCTCCCAAAGCGCCCTGGTCCCCCTTTTGCTGCTGGACAACTCTGGACAAAGGCCAGTTCGCTGCTCCCCCCACTCCTGGCCCCAGCTCTCTCAGACATATCCCGACCCCAAGAGCTGCAGCATTCAGGGCTCAGGATGCAGAGATGCAGCTTTTCCACAGATTCTGAGTTCCAGGCTGGAAATAGAGGGGCCTCTGCTTACGTCATTGCATGAAATTCACCATCTGCCACTTGAACAAGAGAGACTCAGGGATGTTTAATGTGAAAACATGGCTCTTACTTGGGCAACTGACTATACTTCAGAGTGAGGACCACAGCTGGCATGTTAACCCTGGGACCTGGGTTACTCATATTAGGGATCTGACCTAATATTGGTCTAGTATGTGGTGAATAGTAATAGCTCTCCTCTCTTGAAACAGCTAGCCCTGTGCACACACAGACCACAGAGAGCAGGACCCAGCCCAGCCTGGCTCCGTCAGGGGTTGATCTGGCTGCTTGACAGGTGGCTGGGGGCACAGCCAAAGGAGCAGGGAGAGGGGAAGTGACTGTCCCTGCTGTCAGCACCGCCCCCCCCACCCCCCCCCAATCAGCCTTCCTTCTCTTCCTTTACCTGCCTCTAGGTGAATGGAAAGGCAAATGGACTGTGAGGAGCTCTTGTGATAATCTTCAAAACTCTCAAGTGTCTATTTTACTGCTGCTGGAGAAAGGAAAGCCACACCCTGGTTTCCCCTTCTTCCTGACTTATTAATGAGCAGTAACGGTGTTTGGGGTGGTCTCCTTACTGTAACTTTTGGTAGCTTAGATTTGTTCACCTGCCTCCAAGACTCCAGGGAGACTGGAAAGAGCTGCCTTCTGGTGGGGGTGGCTGTTTTATGTGCTGCCCTCTAGGGATCCCTGGACAGAGGTAGCAGTGGAAGAACTGGGTTTTATTCTTCTCCCTATTTCCCACAGCACTCAGCCCAGAATCTTGTACACAAACTCCCGTGAACTCCAAACCCATCTGTACAACAGCCTACCTGACATCTCCACCAAGATATCTAATAGCAAAAACTCAGCATGTCCAAAAAACTACTCATCTCTGCCTTCAGCCACCATTACCTGGAGACCTGCTCTTCCCCGTCTCAGTTAATGACATCCTTTTAGTGGCTCAGGTCAAAAATCCTGGTGTCATGATTCTCCTTTCTCTCACCCCTACATTGAATCCATCAGGAAATCCTCTCCCATTGCTGCCTCTACTCCACTCCAGCCATATCAGCTTCCTTGTAGGTCCTAGGTCTTCAAACACACTGGTCACTCTTGCCTTGTGGCCTTTTGCACTGGCTGATCCCTCTGCCTGGTTTTTGTGCCCTCTTGGCATCCTCTTTGCTTCAATGTCCCTTTCTCGATGAAGCCCATCCTGCCACTTTATTTAGATGGAAAACCTCCCCCAGGCCAGCATCTCCAATCTCCCTTGTTCTGCTCAAATTGTTTTCACATTGGACTTACTTCCAGAAAGCTATATAATATGGTTATGTAGATTTTTCAGTATATGTCTCTATGTTTATTTTTTAGTATATGTCTTCCCTAACAGAAAGTAAGCTCCACAATTCTCAGAGCTTTGCCTGTTTTGTTCACTGATACATTCCTAGGAGTTAAAACAATGTTAAGTGTTTAGGGAATGAATAAACATGTATTGGTTTGAGGTAAAGGTGTTCACAGGCCCACTCATTTCCCTAGGAGGCCATGCCCCTCCAGTTAGTCTGGCCTCCTTGCAGCTTGTGCAAGGAGATAAGGAGCTGTGGGTCTGCTGGATACGCAGGAAGAGGGCATGAAATTGAATGGGGTCAAGAGAATGATAAGACAAGTCACAGGCTGGGAGACAATCATTGCAAAAGATATAGCTGATAAATGACTGCTATCCAAAATATACAAAGAACTCTTAAAGCTCCACCATAAGAAAACAAACAACCCAATTTAAAAGTGGGCAAACGTCCTGAACAGACAGGCCACCAAAAAAGATATACTTATGGCAAATTTAAAAAAAGGGGGAGCATATGAAAAGATGACCAACACCATATCATTACAAAACTGCAAACTAAAACAACAATGGGATACCACCACATGTCAATGAGAATGGCCAAAGTCTAGAACACTGACAATATCAAATGCTGGCGGGGAGGTGGTGCAATAGGAACTCTTATTCATCACTTGTGGGAATGCAAAATGGTACAGCCACTTTGGAAGACAGTGTAACTTTTCCATATAATTCAATCATTGTGCTCACTGGTATTTACCCAAAAGAGTTGAAAACTTATGTCCACACAGAAACCTGTACACAGATATTTATAACAGCTGTATTCATAACTGCCAAAACTTGGAAGCAACCAAGATGTCCTTCAGTAGGTGAATATATAAATAAACTGTATTACATCCAGACAATGGGATATTATTTCAGTGCTAAAAAGAAATGAGCTATGAAGTCATGAAAAGACACAGAGGAACCTCAAGTGCCTATTACTGAGTGAAAGAAGCTAATCTGAAAAGGCTACATACTGTATGAGTCCAACAATATGACATTCTGGAAAAGGCAAAACTACGGAGACAGCTAAAAAGATGACTGGTTGCCAGGGGGAAGAGAGATGATTAAGTGGAGCTTAGAGGATATTTAGGGTAGTGAAACTCTTCTGTATGATCTTGTAATGATGGATATGTGTCATTATACATCTGTCCAGGCCCACAGAATGTACAACACCAAGAGTGAATCCCAATGTAAACTATGGACTCTGGGTGGTAATGATGTCTCAGCACAGATTCACTGATTGCAATGAATGTAACATTCTGGTCCAGGATGTTGACAGTGGGGGAAAAGGTATAGGTGAACTTCTTGTACTTTCCACTCACTGTTGCTGTGGACCCAAAACTATTCTAAAAAACAAAGCCTGCAGAAAATATTGAATGGGCCACAGGTCTTTCCAAGCAGTAGATTAACAGACTCTGAATGGCTACTTCTCACCTGTCCAAAGAAGCCCCTGGTCACTGCCAGAGAAGGAGATTTGTTCTAGAACCACCCTCATCTCAAAAATCTTGACATCGAGATGGCCCTAGATGGGGGGGGGGGGGGGGGGAGGGGTTGGGGGAGGACACTCAGGAAGATGCTCTGCAGATGCCCTGGACTTGTTCCTTTCCTGCTCCACTAGAGAATGAGGACAGGGACATACAAGAAAGACTTTTTGTGGCTGCTCTTGCACCCCCAGTTCCAAGGTCCCAGGAGAAGCAGGAACCTTTAATCCCCTGAAATGCTGCTGGGTCATGGGGGTAAGGGATGGAGAAACAGAAAAGCAAGAGTAGCTGGGACAGATGACTCCAGAAGCAGGAATGGAAGTCTGGCCTCTGTCTGGAAGCTGAGGTCACACAAGCCACTGGATTTCTCTCCTTTCTTGCCCCTCCGATATTTACCAGATCAGATCTTGTAGCCGAGCACTTCTGCCTGAAGGACAATTAACATCCAGGCCTGGGCCCACATTTTGTCATCCCCATCTCTGTCCTAGGAAACGTATTTTCACTCTTGCCTCTTATGGATACTGAAGGATCAGAAAAGACCTCTCTAGAATAATAATAGTCACCACAGATTTAGCACCAAGAGATTTACATATATTATCTCATTTAGTCCTTGTACCATTCTTATAATATAGGTACTATAATGTATGAAATCAAACTACTTGCCAAAGGTAACACAGCTAGAAAATGGTAGAGTCAGGATTTGAACCTGAGTCTAACTCAAAAGCTACCATCTACTGCCAGTAGAGTTAAGCAATGTGAACTACACAAAAGCCCCCCCAGGGAAGGTCATGACTGGGGGCTGAAATCCAGCCCGTGCTCCCCTTGCCAAACCAGGCCTCCTGGACTAGGGATGAATCAGGCCAAAAGGGGGGACTCCTTTCTGTAGTTCGTACAAAGGTGTTGAGTGTGTTGACCACAGCCTGCATATTTGTAAGGAGTGGGTGAAGCCTACTCCCTCCAGACAGGCCAGGGCCACATGTGTTTTCCATTAGGACAGGGAAAACGGAAAGAAGTCAAAAGCCTTTTTCTAAGTACGTTGGAAAACAGGCAGAAAAGTATTATTTCTGTTGCTATGAAGGAAGGCAGTGCCTCCAAACACTTTCAGTCACCCTGACCATATATACCCGACAGCTACTTTGATTTCCTGGTCCAGACTGGCTCCAAACCCTGATTCCCGACTTCCAAATTCTTTTTACTAGAGTAAGGAAAGATCAGACACTTTAGAAAGGGGAGAATTCCTACAGGCAACATTAAACTATAGCTTAAATTGAGCAAGTTTTCACCAAAATCATTCTTCCCTGGATGGGTATGAAGAGAAAGGGCCAGGAAAATCTTCCAAAGCTGGTACAGTTACCAGAGAGGCCATACCTCGATTGTTCTTCTTAAACCCTCTGCAGTCCTAGTTATATTTTTTTTTCCCCCTCTTCTTGTCATTGTCAGCCATGGAGGAAAGGATGAAAAGATGTTGTAGGACACAACTTCACATTTTTCCATACAATCTCACCAATGCAGCATTTAAAGTAACCCTGCAGACAGAGCTGCAGATTATTTGATATATTTAATATATTATTTATTTTTAATATATATATAAATTTTATTGAGAAAGTAATACTGTCCTTAACACACTGATACTCATTAAAAAAAATTTTTTTTTAATGTTTACTTTTGAAAGAGAGCGCGCGCACGTGCACAGGGGAGAGGCAGAGAGAGAGGGAGACACAGAATCCGAAGCAGGCTCCAGGCTCTGAGCTGTCAGCACAGAGCCTGACGCGGGGCTCGAACCCACACAGTGTGAGAGATCATGACCTGGGCGGAAGCTGGACACTTAACCGACTGAGCCAACCAGGTGCTCCCACACTGATACTCATTTTAACTCTTCAAGGATGAGTTCACCTGCAGCCTGAGGGATGCACGTGGAATGCAGAAGGGCAGTCCCAGATCTTGACCTTGAGGGTGTCGGGGAAGGGAGGGGGGAGATTTAGGGGGCAGCCTGTGCATGAGCTTCAGGAGGTGTAGAGCTAGGACCTTTCCCTGCTCCTCTTTGTGCTCCTCTCAGCTGCCTGGTTATCACATTTGTCCCTCCATAGAGACCCCTAAACTTGTAAGCAAATGGAGATGCCAAACCCAGCCAAGAATTCTAGGTCTTGACGTCTCAGTCCCCACTAATTAGCTCTATGGTCTGATGGGGGAGGCCTACCTCTGCATCCTGTGGCTGCTTCTGGGGGCGGGAGGGAAGCGTGCAGGCCACCGGGACACTGATGCCAGAAGCACAGACTCCGCATCTCAACAGCGGAAGGAATTTCAGTTAAAAGAAAATAAGGTCAGGACAAGGGAAAGGGAAAGAAGTCAAAAGCCCCCTTTTTAAGTACCTGGGAAAATGAAGAGGCAAAAAATTATTATTTCAATTACTATGAAAATGTATTTTATTAGAAGATGGGGATTCATCATTGACACTCAAAAGCCAGAAAAGCAATATCCAGGACTATAATACCCCCGTCTCCATGCAGGGAGAATGAGTTATTAAATCGGAAGATGAATGTTTTGCAGTTCAGTTAACTGCATCTGTTAAAAAAGAAATAGTTATAAACTTGCTCTGGATCCCCAACCCCTCCCCATGAAAGCTGCCTCTTGCTAGCCCCCAACCCTCTGTATCTGCGAGGATCTTGACCGCTCCCCTTTCACATTTCTATGGCGTAGGAAAATTCAAGAGTTAGAAAAAAAAATCAGCAAATTAAATGCAAACCAGTTTTTTTTCTTATTAAAAAAAACCAGTTGCATATAGTTCAATTGTTGCAAAGTGCGACAATGTAAATGCGGTGCATTCTTATGTATAACAGCTTTTCCTTCCGCTCCCATGGCATCCTCAATAACGCTGCGCTTCTGTTCTGCGTGAATAAATATGTATAAAATGAAACGCGGCAAAGAAATAAAATCCGATAACTGAAAGATACCATTTCTTAGGTTCTGGGAGCAACATGAGGCACCAGCTTTTCTGATTCTTTGGTATTTATGTGAGGAACCATTGAAATGATAATGTGGAATTTATTATTTTTTTCCAGGGGCAAGTAATTTTCAGTTGTTCATCAGGGCTTTAAAAAATGGAGGGTCTGGTGGTCTACCTCCCCATTTTGTTTTCTAGGTGGGGTCTCTGGCTGCTTTCCTGTTTCCCCATTTGGGCCATACACCCACAGCCTCTACATCTTTACCCTTCAATGTGTTGGCAGTCAACCCTGTTGGTGAAATAATGAATTTATCCCTTGGAGCCAGCTGTGTGCAGCCTTTTCACCAGTGCTCTTGCAAAAATGATTCTTAAGCTCTCTCTCGCGCTCTCTCTCTGCCCACAAAAGGTAACCTCACTCCCTCCACCCCTAGTCCCTAATCGTGTGGGATATTATTTTAGTAATAATCTTAAACACGATCCCTTTTTAAACAAGAAGCTGCTTACAAACTCCGGCTCTATCTTGACGGTGGCACAATACTCGGAACCTTGTTCACAGTCTTGACTTGCTCCTCTGCTGTCTGAGAGGGGGGAGGGTGGCCATGATGAGGGGCCGGGGCATCCGGTGCCAGCTGCCAGGGCCCCCCTGTCCTGCTCGTCTACCCTCCACCCTGTCCTGAAATCGGCCAAAGTCACATGCTATGCTTCAGAACACACCCCAGGCTCTCCACATCTTGTTGCAATTTACTCTTCCCTCCACCTGAGATGCTTTTTCCAACCTCTCTAGATGTGGTCTTCCTGGTCTTCAATACTCTGCTCCAATGTCCTCTCGTGTGTGACCACTGCTTTTATTATTATGCAGCTCCTATACATCCCATACATTCTGCAGTAATGCGCCTACTGATGCTGCCAAGTTCCTCCAGGGCAGGAGTGAGATCTTAATGACTTTCCCCATCACCGGTACACAGTGTCCACAGTGAGGTTCAGCCAGTGTTTGTTGAAGGATTGAATGAATGAATTACTCAGAACAGACGGTATCCAGCTCATTCTCCAGCTTCTCAGGATTTGTCTTTAGGCCCCATTCCAGGAAAGGATTTACATGAGATTACTTGGGAGCACTTAAGAAGCCAGAAACTCAGGAAAGGAGGTCACTATCCAATGATGCAGTGGTGACACATCCCATCTCTGCCTCAACTCACAGCCCAGGGGCACTTCATAAACATGCTTCCCTGATGACAAAGTATGCTTATGGTACTTAGGCTGGGTAAATAAGCAGTACATAAAGTATATAAACTGCAAGTTAATGAATGAGCTAGAAATTGTTTCCTCCACCACTTAAACATGATGTCTCAGGTAAGACATCAGCTTCCAGGGAGCAAAGCCAACACCTGGTTTGGTTGGCCAAAAAACGTAGGCAAATTTCTGTGACGTTAAGGGAGAAAGGAAGACTTCAAGACTCGGTGGATCCTCTCCTTTGGCCGCCACTGTGTAACCCTAGGGCAGTTACTTAATCTCTCTTATCTTTAAAATGGGGTAACAACGGCACCTCCTTCATAGTGTCTTTGGGAGGGGATCTAAATGTAAATTACATAGCATGTGTTTGGAACAGAGAAGCCCTCCATAAACATTAGCTATTTTAAATCTTTTTTTTTAAGTTTATTTATTTTGAGAGAGAGAGAGAGAGAGAAAGAGCACAAGAGGGGGAGGGGAAGAAAGTGGGAGAGAGAGGATCCTAAGCAGGCTCCACACTGTCAGCACAGAGCCCCCAGTGTGGGGCTTGAACTCATGACCCATGAGATCATGACCTGAGCTGAAACCAAGAGTCAGATAATTAACTGACTAAGCCACCCAGGCATCCTATTAGCTATTTTAATTATGGTTTGAGTTTCAGGGATTTTATTCTGCCCCATACATATGTTAAATGGACATCATGTTTTGAACCTTTTCCCCCCCTAAACCCCAAACTGAGCCCCCTCGACCTCAGGGATCGGTTTCTGAGCCATTTCAACTGTTTTAGTGGCTCAAAGACTTTTTCCCTCCCTCCCTATCCTTGGATGTACATACTGATGAGGTCAGGGGACTTTGGAATAAAGGGACTATTAATGTATAACAAGCATATAATCAAAGAGCTGTTTTTCCCAAGATTCAAACCTGAAGGACAATATGAAACTCATCTGAGCCTTTAGGTTGGATGGTAATCCTTGGAACTTTCATGCCTTCAAGAGGTTGGGCTTCTTTGCCCTTAAATAACCCAACCCAACCTAGCTACTACATTCCTGTGCATGGCGGGCCAGATCTGGGGCTTACTACAGTCTCCAAAGCCAAACTGCCAAGAAGCCAGACTGGGCAGAGAGAAGAGCGGCACACGTTCCAGACACAGTGCCCTGAAAGCCTGAGGCTCCCCAGGCCAGCCCAGTGAGTTCAAGTTTGGGGAGCCCACCTACCCCACAGCAACTGTCCTGTTAGGAAACCTGCTGGACACAACTAAGCATGTGGGCAGCTAGGGGCTTTCCTCAAACTGACAACAGCTTCTTGATCTAACTGTAGAACATGTAAGCTCTGCTTACATAAACACTGCCTCAGAGACACCTGCAGTGCGGGATGCTCAGTGGAGGAGAGGCAGACACAGGGTGAGACGACAGCTCCCCTACCCCACAATAGAGGGGGACATTTGTCCATCCATCTGCCCAACCACCCATCCAGCCAGCCAGCCAGCCAGCCACTGTGTATGGCTCAGCAGTAACTGGGAAGCAGGGAAGAAGGCAGTGCAATCAAAGGGCCTATGCTCGGGGCGCCTGGGTGGCGCAGTCGGTTGAGCGTCCGACTTCAGCCAGGTCACGATCTCGCGGTCTGTGAGTTCGAGCCCCGCGTCAGGCTCTGGGCTGATGGCTCGGAGCCTGGAGCCTGCTTCCGATTCTGTGTCTCCCTCTCTCTCTGCCCCTCCCCCGTTCATGCTCTGTCTCTCTCTGTCCCAAAAATAAATAAACGTTGAAAAAAAAAAATTAAAAAAAAAAAAAAAAAAAGAAACAAAGGGCCTATGCTCAACTTTTGTCCCCAGCACCGCTATCTCCTCCCACACTCCCTTTTAAATGAGCTTTGGCTGGGGAAGGAGACTCTTAGGGTCTCCAGCACTACTGCAGGCTGGGTGTGTACAGACAAACCCATCACCAGTACAGGAGGCTGACTGCACCAGCAACTCCTGGAAGGGGTGGAGCGGAAAGCGGGGGTGAGTAGGCAAGGGAGGAAGGGGTTAAAGTCCCTCCAACAGGAGGTTAGAGAATACAGTAGTAGGAGGGCATTTGGGGGCCTCTGCTTAAAACCTACACTGCAGGTCAAATCTGTATGGCAACTGGGGGAGGGGCTGGAGGGCAGTGGATGTTCAGACAGCTCTGAGAGGGGGTGGAACCGGGTGGTGCCGCAGAAGGCACCTGTCTCTGGGTCACACTTTCTCGATTTTCTGCTCAGTTTACCTGACACGCCACATTAGAGAGATCACTACCAGCAGAGGCTCTGAGTCATCCGGTTGCTCAATTCTGATCACAGAGCAGACAGGAGGGTGCCTGGTGCCCCTGGAGTCAGAGGGAGCTGGGAAAAGGCTCTCCTGCCTCTAGGCTGCTCCCGGGGGCTCTTCACTCCCAGCCAGCCCTGAGTGGAATGCCAGAACTAACAGGGGGGCATTCCCTGGCTTCATCACGGGAAGCTCGCAGTTCCTGGAACAGAGCAGCGAAGTGAATGCCCAGGCCATGCTGGAGGCCCAGGGAAAAATATCCCTCCTTCTCAGAGTATTCTTGCTCTTTAGCTGTAGTCACTATTATGGTCAAGCCACCATGGGCAGACCCTAAAGGCTCTAAGGGGCCGTTTAGAATGACACTGATCTGCTTCTTATCAGAGAACAATGGGTGAGAGCAAGAGCTACAAATTATGGCTCTTGTTCCCAACTCAGTGTGCCTATGGGCCCACCTATGGTATTTCCTCCGTGTACTCGATTTCTCAGGGCAGAAAGAGAGATGGGCCCTTCCTCGGGGGGAAAGGATTTGCTATAGCTAATGTTCCCTCGTGGTCTCATTACAGCTGATGGTGAGGAAAGACAGCAGGCCACACAACAAGAGTTGCTATCTCTGGAAAGGCATTCAACACGCTTTCATGCAATATGTCTGCTTCTGGACTGTCTAGCCCACCAGACTGGGAGCTCCCCAGAGGCAGGACTTGACCTTAGACATCCTCGTACTTCTAAGCCTCGCACTGGGCCTGGCATACACACAAGGCACTCCATTAGTGTATCTTGGATACATGAATCAGCTAGTTAATCAAAGATGACCGGCTCTCAAGGGGAATGTCAACAACATGAAGCATCAAAAGATGTGGGGAAAAAATGGAGATTGCCAAGTTCCAACTCTTCCCTTTACCAAGAGAAAAATGGAGGTCCAGAGAGGTTAAGCCACATACTCAATCCCACACAGCTGATTTGGGGCAGGCCCAGGACTCCCACCCACATATTATTGTGAAGCCTCATGCTGGTCAGGGAAGATGGTGAGCGCAGTGCAGGGTTACTTCATGCAGGGAAAGGTGTCACTCTAGGCCTTGGGGTACACATACACTTGAAAACAAAACCGCATGATTCAACACACATCTGTAGCGACAATGCAATGATCTCTGAGATCTAAGCATTGATCGATGGAAGTTTTAATTACCAAAATCTCTTCATCCTCCCCAAAAGAACAAAAGAAAAAATACCTTCTGGTATGTTTATTTCATAAAATATGGTAACGTTCTAAATCACACAGGCTGCATTTGCGTAAAAGGTGGTGCGAAACATCATTTTTTGTTCTTGCAGCTGAAAATATTGTTCAGATTGCTGCATGCACTTAAGTTTGGCTGCAAACTGGAATAGGTGCACCCACACATGGGCCCAGGGAAAAGGGCTGAGGAGGAGAATGTGGCCAGCTGTCTACAAGGCTACATTCCTCCCTCTGGACTCTGGGGCATGGGATGGGACAGAAGACAGCAGATGATGGGGAGGGGATGACAGAGCAAGAAGCATGGGCATGCAGGCCTTTGGGATGACCCAGCTGAGCAGAAAGGAGCCTCAGGCTGGCTCCACCTGTCAGTGAGCACTGGTGTCACCTCATCCACTTGTTCACTCTCCCTGCCGTATCTATTTTGCAGGGGTTTTGTGAGAGTCAAATGACATGTGAACTTGAGAGGCTCAAAAGGCTACATAAATGTGAGGTGTTATTACTCTGTAAGAAACATGCTGATAGGCACTATGTATGGCCACCTTAGGAGTGGAAAACTGTTCAAACTGCTCCTAACTCCACTATATTCTGTTTTATACCTGGACCACATTGCTTTGTTCCTGATAGCGAGGCCTTTTAAGAGTGGAGCCCGCATCCCTTCACTGAGCAGATGCCTGTCACTAGTAGGTGCCTGCCAGCTCTAGGAGACATCTCCCGTTTCCTGTGCTCTTGTCCCCACCCCTGCTCTTCACACTCAGGGCCAGGCAGCTCTCCTCACTTGCCCTTCCCCCCTCCTCATGTCCCAGAGAGACAGGGGTTAGAAGAGGCCTTTCTCCTTATGTGCAGCCTTTAGTGGGCATTGCAGAGACGGGGTATGGGGTGCCCAAGGTGGAGCAGTGAGAGAGGGCATAAGCCCAATGGGACTTGGATGAGGAAATGCCCCAACTCCAGACTCTACTCAAAGCAAGTGGTTCCCCTGCCCCATCAAGGGATTTTGTAGGCCCTAAGACCAAGCTGTTTCCCACAGTGATGGAAAGTATGGGGCTTGGGCCTGCTTGCTCAAACTCAGGCCCACCCCTTGCCTTTCCAGCTCTGCTCTGCTGAGGGGAGGGGGAAGGAGTATGAAAATTGGGCCCTGTAGGTGGAGTCTCCTAGACTTCCCATATCTTTAGGATTTAGTCTGGCTGGGTCACTGAGAGTCACTGGCAGACTGGAAGGCAAGAGGGGGGAGAAGCCAGGATATTCCTACCCCTTCTTTTGGTGCCGGGCAATGTCTCTGGCCTTGGCTGTGTCTGCTAGGCCCTACAGGGCTCCAGCATCCCTTGGACTGGTAATGCGACAGCCTCCCTTGTCCCTCAGCCTGGGGCACCCATGGCTTCCTGGTGTTGCTTCCTATCCTCTCTTCGACTTCTCAGACCCCCATCACCTGCATAACCAAATCCCTACAAGCAATCTCTGTTTTTGCTGACATTGGCTTCCTGCTGACCTGATGGGATCCAGTTGGTGACTCCCTGAGTCCTGAGAGCTGGCCTGGTCACTGAAGGCAGCAGCAGCCTTCCGGCCTGATGAAAGACTCGACCTTTCTCTGGCATCTGGTGGTTTCCAACTTGTAGACCTTGACACCGGGCAGACCAGAGCCTGTCAGACTGGTGCTCTCTACAGCTACTGTATTTATTTGTTCACTTGTCTCTTATCTGTCTGCTTCCACCAGGCTGAGAGCACCCTGAATGCGGTGGCATCACGGCTACGTGTCCTCACTGCCTAGAGCCATGTCAGGCATCCTAAAGGACATCTAAGCAGGGTTCTCCCCATGGGGCAATGCCTTTCCTTTGGGGTTCATTCTCCCTCCTTGGGGCCACCCCTCCTAGAAGTGGTATCTATTGCTACTTGGGACACACTTCATGAAATCCTTTTGGGATGATCTGCCCATGACAGAGGGAGGCAGCAGAGCACAGTGATTAGGAATGAGGCTTTGGGCTTGATATCTGGCTCTGTCACTTACCACTTGTGTGGCTGCCAGTGAGTGACTTAACCTAGTCCCAAGTCACTTAATCTCTCTAAACTGGAGTGGCTACTCCGTCCTAGGGTTGTAAGAATTAAACAAGATAGTACTTTAATTTTTTTTTTTTTTTAGTGTTTTTATTTATTTTTGAAGGAGAGAGACAGAGCATGAGTGGGGCAAGAGCAGAGAGAAAGGGAGACACAGAATCTAAAGCAGGCTCCAGGCTCTGAGCCGTCAGCACAGAGCCCGATGCAGGGCTCGAACCCACAAACTGTGAGATCATGACCTAAGCCGAAGCCAGACGCTCAACCGACTGAGCCACCCAGGTGCCCCAAACAAGGTAGTATTTTAGAAGCCTGGCCACCCTCAGGTGCTGAACTGCTGTCATCATTATCACCATCATGATGGTCACCATCATTACCATCGTCAGTCACCATCACTGCGAGAGTCTCAGTTCCACAGGACGGATGGAGGAGGGGAGCTCAGGAGGCTTGGGTGGCTATTCTGGTTTTGCAGATGTCCCTGGTTTTATGTGAGGATTGCATGCCAGCCCCTATCTCCTTAGCTTCTCTGCTGCTTCTATCCTTTCCCCCAATTTTTCATTGAAACAAAGCATTTAGAACTATGATCAAGCCTGTTTCTTTGAAGACCAGGTAGCTGAAGCCCAGAAATGTGAAGCAGCCTTGTCACTGCCACACAGCTTGTTACTGGTGGAATTGAGAGGACCCCTGAGTCAGCCCTGGAGATGTGGCTGGTGCTGTCCACGCTCAGGCAGCCCCCAAGCAGCCAGGGACCAGAAGAAGCTTAGCAAGGGTTCCACTGATTGAAGGGTAGTGGAATTCTCTCCTTCCTGACCTCGCAGGTCCAGGTTTGGGGTGGTGGTGGGGAATATACCATGGCTTTTCATCTGTGCAGATGGTGATGTCACCATGCCCTGCTTTCGCCAGGGGTCTGGGGCAAGGGACAGGGAGAGGAAATGGTAGGAAATGGAAGGTAGCTGATGGGGCTATGAAAGTGTGCCAATCATATCCTTTTATTCTATGTCCTGATGCTTTGACATCTTGGGGTCTCACTGCCCCTGGGGGGACTGCCCCTCCCAGAGCTAGCTAAGTCCTGAGAGCAGAGCATGACTTTCATAGGCTAACCAACCAAACTAGAGTCCTTACCCCTCAACCATCTCCTTTATCACACCCTGAGCCACTATCCCCTACCCTAATCTCCCCAGGGCCGGTACACAGGACTTGGGTTGGCCCCTATGCCCCAGAGCCTACTACAATTATTCAAACTAGCCAGCCTTAAACCTATTTACTCCTCCTCAGACAACCCTCCTGTGGAAGCCACAATAAAGGTTTCGTGTCCACATTCCCCTCTCATTCCCTGTGCCTCCTGACTGACCCTGGTGCTTTCCTGTCTGGTGCTGTGTGGCCTCTGCCATGCCTTCTGTTTCTAGGGATGTGTAGGTATAAGAATTTTTCTTTCATGACCATTGTTTCTGGGTCTGTGCCTTACTACACCTGCTTAAACAAATCCTGGGCACCCTTGAAACAATGAGGGCACCCGTACAAAGCAGAGATTATGACGCTTATGTAAAGATTCAGAAATTCAAGATGTGGAAAGATCTTTATCACACCTTAATTGTATCCTTGATCCAAACCCTTTCTGATGTGGGATCAACCCTTGAGAGCCAGCGGGAGTCCCTTTACTCTCTCATGTTGAGATGACTCTGAATAGTGTTTGTCATCATCACTGCTGTCTGCTCCACGCACCCCCCACCCCTGCTGCCAAACACGCCCACACTACTCGTCCAATAGTGGCCGCTCAAAAGCTGACACCAGCAACCTCACTGTGCCCCATGGGCTACAACCAGATCTCACATTCCCACCCCTGAATTTCTCTCCAGGGAAGATTGTATCTGCACATTAAAAAAAAAAAAAAAAAAAAAAAAAAAAAAAAAAGTTGAGCTGAAGATGGCACAAAATTAGTTCCTTCGACAGACAAATTTGCTCCTGAAACACTCTGCCAACCTGCTAATGAGTCGTCTTGAACCCTGCGCGGTGTTACCTCTAATTTTGCAGCCTGCTAGAATTTGAGTTCTGTGGACAGCCTCACATTTGGTTTGGAATTATAGGCTGAATTGCTGCTCACTCCTATTATTGTGCTGTCAATCTTGTACTAGCACATTATAATATGGTACACTGCATGCATCTGTTCTGTATATCACAGGCCCTTATTGTCATTTGTTGAATCATTTCGCCTTATATGATTGTTAAGCAATTATTTCATCTCGGGCGGCTTAAACTTTGATCACTGTATACTATTTGCGGGGAATACAAAAAGAGGGGGGAATCTCCACCATCAGCCAATTTCACCAGTTCTCAGCTCTGGTGTTCACAAATATGTATGTTGAAGTGCAAAGGCTCCCTGACAGCTGGACATATGCCCTTGAATACAAGAAGGGAGCTGGGGAAGGGGATTGAGTAGACACACGTTGGCTCAAGGGCTGAAGAGATAACAAGTTTGGAGGCAACTGCAGAGGCACGTAGAAAGTGTCCCTCTGCTTCTCATCACCAGAAATTCCTCTAGCTCCTGTACTACGGAGAGAGCTCACATAACAGATCTTAAACACAGGGGCCTCTCTAAAATGCATATGGAATGCACCTGGTTCTACCACCTAGTTAAGAGCAGTTATGAAGGTTGAAGAGCTGCTATCTGAGATGCATAGCCCAAATCTGTGAGATAGACTCTCCTAATTAACAAGACAAGGAAGACTAGAAAGTTGCTAAAGCTACCTGGCAGGGCTTGGAGCCCGCTGTCACCACCCGGGATGATAGCATTTCCTTCTCTGCAGAGCTTATTATAATGTCAGGACGTGCATTCCAGTGGGATGGGGGGAGTGCACTGGCTCTCAGGGGGAAGCAAGTGCAAATCATGGCCAAGGCTCCAGCTGGGAGGTTAATCAAGGAAGAGCTAATTGATGAGATTCACTCAGTTCACAACTGTTGAGCACATCAGGGAAGGGAAGAGGGAGAAGGTCAGCATCCATTCTGAGGGTAGCATCTGTCTCCTTGACTTGGACATCCCCACCAAAGCCCCGAGTGCTTTCTGACTTCCCTTTAACTCCTCTGAGTATGCTTCTCACTGTCTTTACATAACCAGTTCAAGTCCACACCACCTCCATATTCTCCTGATGTCCTCTCCTTAATTTTGCTGCATCCTCTGATGTGAATTTTTGCCTATCCTCCCCCTGCCATGTCTGAAAAGTCTTCCCCTTTTCTCTCTGCTCATGTAATTTCTACTCACCCTTCAAAGTGCAGCCAGGTTTACCTATTCCAGAAAGCCCTGCCCTGCAGTGCTATCTCTGTCCTGAGTCACAGCAACATTTACTGTTAGATAATGATCAGGTTGCATCTAACACAGAGTTCACTGCACTCTCCCAAATGAAGCATACGCTTCTTCTCACTTCTTAGAAGAAAGAATGGAATATTGTGTCTTTGCACATGGTGGTGTATTGGGCAATAAGAGTGAAGATTGAGATGATGGTGAAAACAGATACTACCTGCCCCTAGGGCATGTGCACGGTCTTGCTTGATGCTAATTAGTAAGACAGCCCTTGCTTATGGAGAGTTTATGAAAGCTGAGCACTTTACATCTCATTTAGTTTTCTAACGATACTGTGAGGCAATCTCTTATTTATCCCTTTTCCAGACAAGGAAATCGAGGCTTAGTGAGTTGTGACTTGCTCAGGGTCCCACAGATGTACAGGATTGAATTAGAATTCAAACCTGGGTATGGCTGACTCCAGCATCCTCCCTTTTCCTTTGAAATCAAACACAAAAATCAGGCTGTGACTGGCCTTTTCCACAACATGAGCGCTGAGTTCAGTTATTCCAGCTGCCAGTCCCTGTTGATCCCCTTCCTCTGCTGCAGGCACAGGACACAGCTGTGAGCCCTCTCTACTCTTCCAGGAAGCTGACACTTGCCTTTTCGCTGAAGCAAACGCTTCACTGAAACCGAACTCTTTAGTGTTAGGGTGAAACAAACAAACAAATAAAAACTCTGAAGATGCCGCTCTTAGAAGGACACGGGGCAGTCACAGGCATTACCACCACTCTCTGGCTTCTGCAGAGCTGTCACTATGGAAGCGGCTCCGGCAAAGGTGACAACAACTTTCTGAATGAAGTCAGGACTCACATCCTAATGAATACTCCTTTGTGTTCACCTGGGGGTCCTCTGGAGAAGCCAGTCCTGTGTCCCAGGCACATGGCCAGGATGTAAGAGTGCAGGAACACCTGTGTTTGGGAATTGCTTTTTGTGCCAGCTTATGGGTCCCTCCAAGAATCTGCCTCATCACTTTCTAGTCACATATCGTGTAAGATGTTGATTTATCATCCCTTGTTAGGAGTCAGGCTTGCTTCTCTTCTGTGATCTTTACGCATCATTAACATAGGATTACAGGTCAAGGAGGGAAGTTGTATTTATTTGTTGACTCACTCATTCACTCATTTGTCAATCATTTCTTCAATAGCAAAGCCCTTACTAGACAAATATAGACTCTGCTGCAAATGGACACTTCTGCACTTCACAGATAGACACACAGACCTGATCAGAAGCAGCCCCCCACCATGGACTTTGATACAGCACCCAGCTGCTTGGGTATGAGGAATCAAGGGTTCCTGATCAATGACCTGGCTACATTTCCCCCTTCTTTGCCTGCAAATTGCCACGTTTCTGGAATAAGCAAAAGACAAATCCTAAATCCAGGCTGGTTATCAGGAGGCCACTTAATGCAGCCAATAGTTATTTAAATTTGGCCCTCAATATCACAGCATCTGATCACTGGGGTACCTTGAGGGGCTCTTAAATTTCCTGACCCCAGGCTTTCTCATCACAGAATTGTAAGAGTTAAATGGCATCATGTGTACAAAGCATTCAGCACATCCGAAGTCTGAGGTCTCAGGTCAAGGCCAAGATTCAGGGGAAGGATGAGTGTGACCCCTTTCTATTCTGAGACATACAGGGCTCTGCTGCTTGGCAGCCCCGGGGAAAGTCTGCAGCCCCCAAACAGCATGCCTGTCCCAGTGCAGTGGCCAGGTGGGGGCACTGACCACTCTGCACTAGTGGTCCAAATCCCCCACTCCTCACCCAGCAGCAACAGGGACAGTGACAGCAATCTGAGTTTGGGGGATGGGGGGAGTGCACCTAGCTAAGAGCTTGAGAGGACAGGGATCCTCCAGCCTCAAGAATGACTTGATTTGATCTGATCTTGAGTCCCAAGATCTGAGTTTGACTTCTTTGGATGAATTTGCATAGCTATGTAATGGGGATGATATTCCTACTACTCAGGATGATTGCAATCTGGGCTTCTGGGAGAGAAGTGCCTTTCTCAGAGGGAGGAGGGAGAGCAAAGGAGGGTCCATGGGAGTGAAAAACAGAAGGAGGGAGAGGCTGTGCCATCTGAACCCACAGGAGGCCCTTCAAAACCCAGAACAGCAAGGAGGCTGAGGGTAGGAGGGTGGACTCTGGGGAGAGACTCCAGCTTCCATCAAGAGGAGATGCTGCTTCCTTCTCCCTCCTGCTTTAAGGCTCTGGGGAGCTTGGAGTTTAGGGAGATGATAAGTGGGAGAGAATATTAAAGGCAAGAAAAGTCTAAGGAAGTCGTCAAAGCACAGCCAAGCAAACAGGACCCTGAAAAAAAGGAGGTAAAAGGTAATGCCGTAAATTACAGCTTAAAAGCCTCGTTTTGGGCAAATTGCTTTTTAACAAGCAGACAAGCTCTATCAATAGCATCTACCGTATGTTTTTATAAAGTGCAGAAATATGTTTTTAAAAGGCCAGTAAATAAAGTTCCTATCGATTTGAACTCAAGTGTAATCTGTTTTTCTGTCTGCCACCAACACTGGTAATAAAGCAGAATCATGTAATACGGTATTTCAGGTAATGTGACTATACATCACTGCAGGGACGCCCTGCTCTGCAGCGATCTATCATTTTCTATTGGTATTGCTTAGCTGCAGAATTTATAAACTTGCTTCAAATTGATGCAATGTTCAATTTTCTTTTCCAATTTATTTTTGGTTGAGCCAAGCAATATTGAGGTCTCTGAGCAAGCCACTGAGCACTACCATATGTTACCTGGAAGACCTCACGTTCCCTGGAAGGAGTGAGGAGACGTAAGCCGGCACTCACCACCCTTAACAGTCAGGGAGACAGAAGGCCATGGAAGTAGATGTGAATGGAGAAGAGGCCTCCTGGCCTCCAGCAAGAGTTGTGTTCTAGAGCATCCAGGGGCTGAAGGGTGGAGGGCAAGAGAACATCTAGCAGAGAAGCTATAGCAATGGGTGCTCTAGAGTCTAGGAATTTTGCTAGGATGTGGATGCTGATTCAGTAGATCTGCATGAGGCCTGACACTGCACTTCTAACAAGCTGCCAGGGGATGCCAATGTGGCTAGTCCATGGGCCACACTGTGGGTAGCAATTCTCCAGACCAGGAGCATCCTCAAGACATAGAGTCACAAATCTCAGAGCTGGAAAAGATCCCAAGACAATGACCCAAGAAGTAATCTGGTTGACTCCCTGATCTTCATATGGAGACAATACCATTAGCTCTATCTTTCCAACTCCCTACTTCCCTCCTCTGGGCTTTGGTTCACTGTGGCACCCTTGTGCTTCTACTCGACAACCTCACGGTGTGCCATGCACTGGACAGTGAGTGTCTAGAGTCTACTCATGTTTGGATACTGCTGGGCAGATGGCAGGAAGTGATGCAGTGTGGTGGAAAGAGCGAGTGTGGTATTAGACAGGATGAATTTGAATTCCAATTCCACCATTTACTGACAAGCAGGCTTCATCTTAGGCAAGTGACTTACCTCCTGGAGACCCAGCTTCCTCATCAGTGACTTGGGACTAGAGTTTTTTCCTCAAGATCTCTGTTATTAAGTGGGGTAAGATACACAGAGAGTCTGATACCACCAGAAGATCAAGAAGGACCAGCTCCCTTTGTATTTATTCAGTACACACTTGCCAAATAGATGAGTGAATGAATACTTCTGAGGCAGCTGAGACAAACAAAGTATAAGTGGCTCATCCTAGAACATATAATAGAATGCAGTCAGGGCAAAGGGCTGGGTGGGAGGGATGCAACTTGGCTCTTCCTGCTTTCCATGATTCCCAACTGTTTGCTCCCATATCCTCACCTCCCTCCAATGAAACACAAGTACAAGTGCATGAAATACTCATTTTGGCCTCTTGCTCTGGCACGAATTATTTACCACCCAGAGAGTAATGCTGTTTGGGGAATGAGGAGTCTGGGTGTGGGGATGACAATATGGTTAAGAATGGTATTGCCTTTAACACACCATGGGATATTCCTTTTGTAGAGTTCAGGGTTATGGAGGTGAAGGTTGGGAATTATTTTGAGAGCAGTCTCAGGGAGATAACTAAGGCCCTTAGTAAAGTCCAGTCCAGCAGACCTGCCTCACACAGCTGGGAAGGGATGAGGCTGGGATTACAATTAGGTATTCTGACCCTGATCTATCAAGATCTTTTATAGTTTAAAAAACCAAGTAAGAAGAAAGTGGAGTGACTAAGAGTCATACTTAATTAAACCAATTTATGAGAAATGAAAATTTACTAGTCAGCTTATTTGGTGCTAAAATATTTGATATTTGAAATAATCTTCTAAGTAACATCTTTTACTTGGTCTGTTTTTTATAATTATAGTAAAATGCATCTAACACAAAATTTATCATGTTAACTATTTTTCTAAGTTTATTTATTTATTTTGAGAGAGAGAGAGCGCACAAACAGGGGAGGTCTAGAGGGAAAGAGAATCCCAAGCAGGCTCTGCACCATTAGCACAGAGCCTGATGTGGGGCTCAAACTCACACACTATGAGATCATGACCCGAGCCAAGATCAAAAGTCGGACGCTTAACCAACTGTGCCACCCAGGCATCCCCCATCTTAACTATTTTTAAGTATATAGTTCAGTAGTGTTAGTACATGCACATTGTTGTGCAACCAATCTCCAGAACTCTTCATTTTGCAAAACTGAAACATCTTACCCATTAAATAACCACTGCCTGCTCTCACCTCCCCCAGCCCCTCCCTGGCAACTACAATTCTACTTCCTTTCTCTATGAATTTGACTACTCCAAGTACCTCATATAAGTGGAGTCACACAGTATTTGTCTTTCTGTGTCTAGCTTATTTCACTTAGTATAATGTCCTCCAGGTTGATCCATGTTGTAGCATAGGTCAGAATTTCCTTTCTTTTTTTTAATGTTTACTTATTTTTGAGACAGAGACAGAGTACAAGTGGGGAAAGGGGCAGGGAGAGAGGGAGACGCAGAATCTGAAGCAGGCTCCAGGTTCTGAGCTGTCAGCACAGAGCCTGATATGGGGCTTGAACTCAAGAACCGTGAGATCATGACCTGGGCTGAAATCAGACGCTTAACCAACTAAGCCATCCAGATGCCCCGAGAATTTCATTCCTTTTTAAAGGCTGAATAATATTCCATTGTCTGAATATACATTTTCTTTATCCATTCAGCTGTCAATGGACACTTGGGTCTTTTCTACCTTTTGGCTGTTGTAAATAATACTGTTCACATTGGGTATACAAATACCTGTTAAACATCTTGCTTTCAATTCCTTTGGATACATATCCAGAAGTCGAATTGCTAGGGAATAGGGTAATTATAGTTTTAAGTTTTTGAGGAACTCTCACCATTCCTTAGCAGTTGTACCATTTTACATTCTCACCAATAATACATAAGAGTTCTAATTTTTCCACATCCCTGTCAACACTCGTTCTTTTCTTTCCGTTTTTTTACGGCATTCACTCCAGTGGGTTTGTGGTAGCATCACACTGTCTTTTTGATTTGCATTTTACCTAATGATTAGTGATGTTGAGCATCTTTTCATGTGCTTGTTGGACATTTGTATATCTTTGTGAAAACGTCTATTTTCAATTTTCCATTTTTAAAATTGGATTATTTTTGTTGTTCTTGAGCTATAGGAGTTCTTTATATGTTTTGGATATTAATCTGTTATCAGATATACAATTTGCAATTATTTACTCATTCTGTAGGTTGCCTTTTTACTCTGTTGATTGTAATACTTTGACACAATTAAAAACTTTTGATATAGTTGAATTTGTCCATTTTTTCTTTTGTTGTCTGTGCTATTTGTGTCATATCCAAGAAATCATCACCAAATCCAATGGCATGAAATTTTCCCCTATATTTTATTCTTAGAGTTAGAATATTCTAAGGGTTAGCTCTTATGTTTAGGTCCTTGGCCCATTTTGAGTTAATTTTTTGTACATGGTTCTATGTTACATTTTAATGCAGATTTTTTTATTATCATTATGAGTATAGCAACAAAATATCAATCTGGAATTCCGAAATTTAGGAAATAACATTTTGCTAGAGTGGCAAGAATATTAAAAAGAATAAAATAGGTACATGTAACCAGGTCCACATTTCCTAGATTAAATTTCTGAAGTTTTGGGTGTTTCTTTTTATTCCATTACTCCACTGCAGGCAGGTTTTTGGTTTTTATTATGATTCATAAGTGTATTACCTTGTATTTAAGCCTTGTATATAAACCTTGTGTATAAGCCACTTACTCTCTGAGCCTCAGTTTCCTGGTAAATAAACTGGAGATAATAATATCTCAGCCCCCTAGGACTGTGGTGACTCCATGAGATTCAGGTATAGAGTAGGTACGTGCTCAAGTAATGTTGGTTTCTGCTGTCTCTTCAGCCCCGAGCTCAGCTCTCCACCTTCAACCTTGAACACTCTGCCCTTTCTTATCCACGACAATACCAAGTAAACATCAAGTAGCTTAAAGGGTCAGATCTTCTAAGAATGCTTCCTTGACTCAAGCTATTCATTCTAGTATTCCCTTCCTTTGTCTGTCATTGGCACACAGGATGACCCCTTTCGTTTTCCCTGACTTACCATAAACAAGCCAAAGGTGGGAGCCTGTGTTCTGCTTCTAAAATTGGTCTTGACAGTCAGTGAGTGATCAAACTAGATATTGTATGCTGGCAAGAAGTATGATTGAATGGGTTAAGTGAAGGCTGAGGAACCCAGAAGATTCCAGGCAGAGTGCCAGCTATATGCCAGTTTAATTTGGAATTAGAGTAAATTCAAATTTCTTGGGCTTCAGCTTTCATAGCTTGAAAATGGGCATGATAATAGAGCATTGCGACATTAATGAAACGATGACAGTTTCAAAAACTACTGAGACAATTTGCTTTGCAGAGGCAGATGATAATAATAACAATAATAAATAATTTATTTTTTAATGTTTACTTATGTTTGATAGGGGGAGAAATCAGAGCATGAGTGAGGGAGGGGCAGAGAGAGAGGGAGACACGGAATCCAAAGCAGGTTCCCAGGTCTGAGCTGTCAGCACAGAGCCCAACGCGGGGCTCGAACTCACGAACCATGAGATCATGACCTGAACCGAAGTTGGACGCTTAACTGACTGGGCCAGCCAGGCGCCACCATCTTTTATTTGTTGAATTATTATTATTATATTTTTAATAATAAATAATTTAAATGACTATCGCCTCAGGGAATCTTAACTTTTTAAAATCATGGAGCCGCAAAGAGAATGAAAAAAAAAAAAAGAAGAAGGTATGGAATCCAGAAAACACCTTGCAGAAGTAAATTTGCAAATAATTTAGGGGGGTTGTGACTTTCCTAAAGCCCATCCAGGGTCTCCAAACTATAGATGAAGCCCTGGATAGGGCTCTGCTCTGTACAACTGAGCATATCAGCAATAAAATACCTGCCATGTGTTCCTCCTGCCTTAGGGTTTGCTTTTCTTCCTTCCCAATCCCTACTCAGTCAAGCTTGGTACTTACATCAGGTTACTAGATCATTGTCACTAGAGATGAGACTAGGAAATTATTGATAAAACTGTCACCCTGATGGATGTGGCTGTATATGGCCATTTCTGCTTGTGCTGCCACCAGTTGAGGACTTGGGGACCACCAATGGTGAAGGCCCAGGGCCCACAGACCTCCTCCATCTCTGGGACACCTCCTCCACAGTACAACCCCCTAGTCATCCAGAGAGCCCCACTCCACACAAGGAGACTATTATCAAGACACAAAGGAAAAAAGGAACCCAGCTTTGCCCTGATAAGTTATGGTTCTGTGCATTTTGGTCCAACTTCCCACATTCATCCCGTTTCTGAAGCAGGCTCTTCTTTACCACATGCTGATCGCCAATCGGCAGGCATCCTCTTCAGCCTCCTGCAAGGGTACCATCCAGAATTGTGAGGGCTGGAAGCTAAAAACTGCATTTCCCAGACTCCGATGTAGTTTGGTTTCTGGGTGGAAATTCAAATTCACCAATAAGATGGCACAAAAACAGACACACAGACCAATGGAATAGAATAGAAACCCCAGAACTAGACCCACAAATGTATGGCCAACTCATCTTTGACAAAGCAGGAAAGAACATCCAATGGAAAAAAGACAGCCTCTTTAACAAATGGTGCTGGGAGAACTGGACAGCAACATGCAGAAGGTTGAAACTAGACCACTTTCTCACACCATTTACAAAAATAAACTCAAAATGGATAAAGGACCTAAATGTGAGACAGGAAACCATCAGAACCTTAGAGGAGAAAGCAGGAAAAGACCTCTCTGACCTCAGCCGTAGCAATCTCTTACTCGACACATCCCCAAAGGCAAGGGAATTAAAAGCAAAAGTGAATTACTGGGACCTTATGAAGATAAAAAGCTTCTGCACAGCAAAGGAAACAACCAACAAAACTAAAAGGCAACCAACAGAATGGGAAAAGATATTTGCAAATGACATATCGGACAAAGGGCTAGTATCTAAAATCTATAAAGAGCTCACCAAACTCCACACCCGAAAAACAAATAACCCAGTGAAGAAATGGGCAGAAAACATGAATAGACACTTCTCTAAAGAAGACATCCAGATGGCCAACAGGCACATGAAAAGATGTTCAGCGTCGCTCCTTATCAGGGAAATACAAATCAAAACCACACTCAGGTATCACCTCACGCCAGTCAGAGTGGCCAAAATGAACCAATCAGGAGACTATAGATGCTGGAGAGGATGTGGAGAAATGGGAACCCTCTTGCACTGTTGGTGGGAATGCAAACTGGTGCAGCCGCTCTGGAAAGCAGTGTGGAGGTTCCTCAGAAAATTAAAAATAGACCTACCCTATGACCCAGCAATAGCACTGCTAGGAATTTATCCAAGGGATACAGGAGTACTGATGCATAGGGGCACTTGTACCCCAATGTTCATAGCAGCACTCTCAACAATAGCCAAATTATGGAAAGAGCCTAAATGTCCATCAACTGATGAATGGATAAAGAAATTGTGGTATATATACACAATGGAGTACTATGTGGCAATGAGAAAAAATGAAATATGGTCTTTTGTAGCAACGTGGATGGAACTGGAGAGTGTAATGCTAAGTGAAATAAGCCATACAGAGAAAGACAGATACCACATGGTTTCACTCTTATGTGGATCCTGAGAAACTTAACAGGAACCCATGGGGGAGGGGAAGAAAAAAAAAAAAAAGAGGTTAGAGTGGGAGAGAGCCAAAGCATAAGAGACTCTTAAAAACTGAGAACAAACTGAGGGTTGATGGGGGGTGGGAGGGAGGGGAGGGTGGGTGATGGATATTGAGGAGGGCACCTTTTGGGATGAGCACTGGGGGTTGTATGGAAACCAATTTGTCAATAAATTTCATATATATATAAAAAAAATAATAAAAAAATAATAAAAATAATAATAATAAAAAAAAAAAAAAAACAAATTCACCAATAAGATGCAACAAGGGAGGGGCGCCTGGGTGGCTCAGTCGGTTAAGCTTCTGACTTCAGCTCAGGTCATGATCTCGCAGTCCGTGGGTTCCAGCCCCATGTCAGGCTCTGTGCTGACAGTTCAGAGCCCGGAGCATGCTTCGGATTCTGTGTCTCCCTCTCTCTCTGCCCCTCCCCTGCTTGTGCTCTGTCTTTCTCTCTCTCAAAAATAAATAAACATCTAAAAATATTTTTTAGGGGCGCCTGGGTGGCGCAGTCGGTTAAGCGTCCGACTTCAGCCAGGTCACGATCTCGCGGTCCGTGAGTTCGAGCCCCGCGTCGGGCTCTGGGCTGATGGCTCAGAGCCTGGAGCCTGCTTCCGATTCTGTGTCTCCCTCTCTCTCTGCCCCTCCCCCGTTCATGCTCTGTCTCTCTCTGTCGCAAAAATAAATAAACGTTGAAAAAAAAATTTTTTTTAATATTTTTTAAAAAAAGATGCAACAAGGGAGACAGAGGCTTACTTCCTGGAGCCCAGGCCTACTACTTCCTGGGCTGATGCAATTGTCTCCACAATTGGGACTCCTTTGGGGCTTCTCTGCAGCAAAATTCCTGTGTTGGGTGGTAGCTTCATGGGTCTTGGAAGAGAGATGTAGTGACAGAGACATTCAGACTCACCATTCTCAAGCCCGGTTACTGATTCATGGGAGCTGAGAGGCTCCTGAGAGATGGTGGCAGCTTCCTGATCACCGGTGTAGTAGCTGTGGTGTGCTTTTGAAGTCAACACCTCCAGAGGGCGCTTCCTGATTCCCAGGCTTCCTCACTGGGGCAGGAAAAGCCGCTCCTCCAGTAGACTGATTTGGTGGTTTTATTCCAGGGAGAATCATCCTGGAAGCCAAAACCAGAGCCTATTCCTCTAGCCCAGCTAACAATTTGGTAGGTACTGAATTTCTTGTAGTAAGTACTTTCTTGCTTAACATAGCTAGGATGTAGCTTCAGTTTTCTGCAACTTAACACTGACTGACAGCATTTTGGAACGGGAAGACTGCAGGCAGCAGACCTTCATATTTAGAGTTGGTTACTGCCTGGTCTAGTTAGAAGACAGGGAAAAGTCGTCTGCTTCCAGCCAAGATGGAGTAACAGGGAGCATATTTACCCTACTACCTGAGACAACTACACACCTGAACAAAGCATGTGAAACAGTGGTTTTCAGACTTTGGACATCAGACAGTGCAGGACAGTGATCAGTGAGAGGAAATGAAGGAGGAGAATCTTACAATTACCCCATCACTGCCCAGACAGTTCTCAGGCTGCAGTGCAGGGAGGGGGCCCAGGTGGAGACTGACAGTCACTCTGCGTTGAGGAGACTGAGCTGAAGGTCCAAGGAGGTCAAGTTACCTGGAACTCAGAGGGAAGAGAGAGAGAGCGAGAGAGAGAGAGAGCTGTGCAGAGAGATACCTCTGGAAATTGCAGACCATCCTCCTTGACCAGTTGAGCACTGATCAGCACGTGCATGTGAAGAAATGATCTCAGACCAGGGAGAGAACTCCCAAAAGGAACAAAAGGAAACATCTTCAGGGATCACACAGGGCTACAAACAGTTTGTAAGCAACAACAACAAAATACCCCAAAAACCAACCTCATAATTCATAAGACAGCAAGCAGAACACTCAGCAGTGGGGCAAATTAGCTCTATAAAAAGGCTGTTCTGGTCCCACCTAACACAGCTTAAAAGCAAGCCCTACAGGGGTGCCCGAGTGGCTCAGTCAGTTGAGTGTCTGACTCTTGATTTCGGCTCAGGTCATGATCTCACGGTCACGAGACTGAGACCCATGTTGAGCATGGAGCCTGCTTAGCATTATCTCTCTCCCTCTCTCGCTGCCCCTCCCCAACTCAAGCATGCTCTCTCTGTCTCTCTCTTTCAATGAAAAAAGAAAAGAAATAAAATATTTTTTAAAAAACAACAACTTTAGGGCATCTGGGTAGTTCAGTTGGTTAAGTGTCCGACTTTGGCTCAGGTCATGATCTCACAGTTTGTAAGTTCTAGCTCCACATTGGGTTCTCTCCTGTCAGCACAGAGCTCACTTTGGATCCTCTGTCCCCCTCTTTCTCTGCCCCTCTCCCCCCACAAAAAAACAAATAAACTTAAAAAAAAAAACTTTAAAAAAAAAAACAAGAAGGATCAACTGTTTCAATAAACCTACCTACACCCAGAACACAGCTCAAGAATATTTATAAGAATACAAAATATCTCACGTGCAACAAAGTAAAAATTCACAATGCCTGGCAACTAAAGAAAAATTACCACGTATGCAAAGAAGCAAAAAACAGAAACAATAATGAGGACAAGAATCAATCAATAGAAACAGACTCAGAAACCACACAGATGATAGAAGTAGACAGAGACATTAAAAGTTATTATAACTACATTCCATATGTTTAAGAAGGTAGAGATGCTTCAATATCCCAGAAGAGATGGAATATATTTTTTAAAAATTGAAATTGAGGGGCACCTAGCTGGCTCAGTCAGTAGAGTTTTCAACAGTATGATCATGATATGCCTAGATTTATTTTTAAGTTTATTTATTTATTTTGAGACAGAGAGTGCAAGCAAGGGAGGGGCAAAGAGAGGAGAGAGGAGAGAGAGAGAGAATCGTAAGCAGGTTCCACACTGTCAGCGCAGAGTGTCAGCGCAGAGCCTGATGCAGGGCTGGAACTCAAGAGATTGTGAGATCATGACCTGCGCCGAAATCAAGAGTCAGATGCTTAAATGACTGAGCTACCCAGGCTCCCCTGTTTTGTTTTGTTTCTATATCCTGATTACAGCTCTTTGAGTTTCTTGGATCTATGATTTGCTGCCTTTCATCACTTTTGAAAAATTCTTGGCCATCATCTCTTCAAATATTTCTTCTGCCCTGTTCTCTCTGTATTTTATTTCTGGGACTCCAACTACAAGTAGGTTAAACCATTTTCTATTGTTCCACAATTCTTGGACACTGTGTTGTGTCCCTTACCCTTCTTTTCTTTCTTTATGTGTGTTTAGATAATTTCTCTCTATCTTCAAGTTCACTGATTCTTTCATCTATTATGCCCAATTTGTTGATAAGCTCATCCTAAGTTCCGTTTCAGAAACCTGTCTAGTTTTCCTTGATGGAGGTTCCTCTGCCTTTTTTGTGAGATTACCTCCTAGGGCATAAGACCTAGCCCTGAGCTCAACCTAGGGGCATGAGCCCTGCTCCCTATGAGCAGATTTCTTCATGCCAGCCTGTTTGCCTGAGCTCCCAATTACCACCTATTGAGTGTTCCCTCTGCCCTGGGCAGGTCTGATGTGTGGTGTGATGCTGCCTTAGAGTTGCTGGTAATGTAGTTGGGGAGATAAGACAGGTTTCCAAAACACCACATCCTGATGTAGAGTCAGATCAATGCCCTCATGCTGTACAGTGACGCGGGAGCCCAGAGGAGGAAGATGTGCTAATCTGGAGAGAGAGTTTTAGAAAATTACGGTCATAGCCCAAATGTGGTATAATGAAGGTCTGAACTAGCTCAGTGTACAAGTCAGAGCCAACACCCATTAACAGAATTTTGCCCCTGCTTCCCCATCAATTCTTACCTAATGGCTTATCTACCTGAGGGCTGCAGTGTTAGTGGGGATGTTATCAGGGTTCCATCCTGCTTGCTGAGAACACCCTCAGTCTAAGTGGAGTCTCCCTTGATCTGCCTCTCCCGATCCAAATGATCAGATTCTTTCCACCCCTCCCACCATGGGTTTCTTGGGGCTGACTCAGGTACACTCCTAAACCAACTTCCCTGACATTTTGTCTAGTGAGATTTTTCTAGCTCTGGATACCTAAGAACCACAACACCCATTTCATTTCTTATCCCCCACACTTGTTCTTGGCCTCTCTCTATTTTTGTTCAAGCTGAGGCTCAGAAATTAATAAGACTTTCCCAACATAATGTGTTCATTGGTAGAACCAGCATTACACAGAGATTAGGAAGTGACAATTTACGATGCGGCAGAATTTCAGAGATACAAAATGCCTCAACCATTTTGCCACCAAATATACAAAGCCCCCCAATCCACAATTAGTGTCACTTTTCTTTAGCATAGTAACTTAAACTTAAATTGATGCATAGTATACGATGCTTCTTTCCCTTTTTCTCTTTATATATATATATATATATATATATATATAGTTTCATATATATGTAAAATTAGATATATGTATATATAGATAGAGATCTGTATAGATAGATAGATATAAATATATACATAGCTAAATCAAATATCCCAATGTACTAAATATACTAATATATATTTATATATAAGTACATATATTAAATATACAAAAGCTTAATGTAGATATTGATATAAAGGGAAAGATTTAAGAAAAGTATGGGAAAAAACTTAAAATTGAGTAAATTCTGTATTTTTTTTCTGCTAATTGAAAAAATACAGCTTTTTTCCTCCTCCTCCTCCTTGTTCTTCCCTTTTTATTCTCCTTCTTCTTTTAATTTAAGACTGTTCAGTTTCTTCGCTTGCAAAGTCCCCTGGGGCAGATAACACTTTAAGCTGCTATCAGTCACCACGCTGGGATGTGATGTGTTTGAGAAGAACAGACAGAGACGCAAGGTGGGGGGAGGGAGCAGACAGAGAAGATAGAGGATGCTGCCATGTCCAAGGGGAAAAGACATGTGGGATAGGACACAGTGTGTGGAGGGTTGAGGTATAAAAGACAAGCTGTCTATGCCATAGTTTTAGCCTGAGATATCTCAGCCACTTAACTCTCAAGCATTAGCTCTCTGGTTTTAATATGCACAAAAACATCACCAAGTATTTTTTTTTTTATTCAAGCCTTCCAACAACCCTATGAGATGGGTGTTATTAATCTTGATCTATAGTTAAGAAAACTGTGGCTTGGAGAGGTAGACTTTCAGATCCATTTCTATCTCCAGACTGGGCCTCTGTTGTGAATATCAAACTCATATATAAACACTCACTCAACATCTCTCAGCATGTTCAGATAAGATCGCCTGAGTTCATACACCCACACCCTAAACTTACTCTTCCCTCAGTCTTTCCCATCTGCTATGGACTGAATGTTTATATTCCCCATTCCCCATTCATGTGTTGAAGCCCTAACCCCTAATGTGATAGTATTTGGAGATGGGGCCCTTAGGTGTTAGTACAGTTTAGATAAGGCCACCAGGGTGGGGACCTCATGATGGGATTAGTGCCCTTATAAGAAGAGACACCAGGGAGCTCTCTGTGTGTCTCTTTCACACAAAAACACAGAGAAAAGGCAGCTGTCTGCAAGAGAAGACAAGAGAGCTCTCAGCAGAAACTGATTTGGCTAGCACCTTGATCCTGGATTTCTGATCTCCAGAACTGTGAGAATAAATTTCTGTCTTTTAAGTCACCCAGTCTATGGTATTTTGTTATGGCAGGCTGAGCAGACAAAAATACCATCTCAGAAAATGGTAATTCTATCCTCCCAGCCATCAAACAGCTATATCAATTATGAAGGGTCTCAAACAAAAGTCTCTCTAACTTTTGGTTTAGGTTAAGTTTCGAAAGACAACCATAGATGTCCTTGCCCAAGGGAATTACATGTTTCCCTCATGCTCTGCCTCCCCAGGAGGAAGCTAGGTTGGCCCCTGGGATGTCTGCTCGTTCCTTATTGTCCCTTTTTTTTTTTTTTTTTCCTCTCCTGGCATTACTAAGTCTTTCTTAAGGGTCTGGTGTATATGAGACTCTCTGCTCATCAGAGAAAATTTGTGGTTGAAATACAACCAGCCAGAACAGAGGGCAGGACAGGCTAGAGAACTCTGTGGGGTAATAAAGAGGTGAATTTTGAGGGGCTGAGCCCTGAGGAGGCCCCCTTACTCCCCAGAGGGGAGAAGCTTAGGAAGGCAGAGAGGGATGACCCTCACCATGGAAACTAGACTAGACAGAGAAACTGAACCCATATCTCCCTTTGCTAGTCCCTACTGTGGATGTTTCCAAGGAAATGTGGCTTGATGCATTAAAGTCCATTGTTCTAGATAAGCAGAATAGCGTGGCAGTTAATACCTGGCCACCAAAGCCAGATTGCCTGGGTTAGAAGGCTAGCTCTGAAACTCACTAGCTGTGGCGAGCTGCACTCCTCGTCTGGAAAATGGGGGTAATAACAGCACCTAGTTGGTAGCATTCTTGTGAGGATTCAAGGTTGACAATACATAAAGAACTTAAGACGGCGCCTGACATGTAGAGTGGGCTTTTATCATGCCCTGCTTTCTGGAGGTGCTGCCCTAAGCAAGCCAGACCCAGACCTAGGGAGCCAAGGGCTGCCGGGCATCTGGCCATCATTCTCCCTTCCTTGTCATTCCCCAACCTGAGGACGGTTGTGGGAGCCCTGGCCCTGGAGTGGCAGGGAGAGCAGGGAGCCTGTTTCTCGGTCTGAGCAGCCTGAAGTGCTTACAGGAGGCAGCTGGGCCTTCCAAATCATTCATTCTGAAAAGCCAGAGTCTGGGCAAGGAAGCGGTGAAAATATGTTTGTTAGCTTTCCACTCTGGAAGGCTCTTTGTACGCATCCTGCGGGTCGGGGCCTGATGTTGAGCTCCTGGCACCTGCAACTCACCCCGTTACTATGGTGTCTGCTGAGCAGCCCCTCCGGGAAAAGCAGCTCTGGTCCTGGTTCCTTTTTCCCTTCAGGGACAGGGATGGAGGGAGGAGGGGTGTCAGGCATCCCATCTACCTAGTGTTATTAGAGAGGGATTAAAATAGTGCATAAAAATGGCAGGATTCACGTGGCTACTGCTCCTAATTTTTCAAAGAGCTTTCATGGGTTTTATGTTTCCCAAACCACTTAACAACCCTGGGACAGCAGGCATGGCACATGAGGGAGTTAGGAACGTGAAGAGTTTAGTCTTCCCACCTATGGTTCCCAGGCGAGTGGCAACAGGAGGAAACCTGGCTTCCAGTTTGGGCTCTGTCGCCACCTGCCTGTGTGACCTTGGGCAAGATCCTTAACTTCCAACTTCTCTTTGCTTCGGCTTTCTCAACTGCAAACTGAGGGTCATGATCCCCACTAAGACAAGGATGAGGGATCTGAAACCTGTAACAGGCTCTCCCAATGTGGGAGCCAATAGAAACTACTGATCTGGAGGTCACTTGTCCCACAGCTCCACTATCCAGGACACAGCTGAGCATCAGAAAGGGTAGGAGGGAAGATGAGAACTGGCATTTAGTGAGCATGAGCACCTACTGTGGTAAAAGCTCTCTGCACTGAGACTGGCTGCTTTGAGTACATTTTCCCCTTTGATCCTCTCAATGCAGATATTATTATCCACTTTCATGATGAAGGAGGTGAGGCTGAGAGGCTGAGAAACTAGCTAGTTAGATACAGAACTGGAATCTGAACACGAATCTTTCGAGACCTCCACAGCTCTTGCGATGAGTCTTCTATGCTGCTTCCTCACGTTGGAAAACGATACCCAAAGGCATCTTGTACATCACAGGGCTCATAGGTTAAAACACAGGCACTTGATCCATATCCTCATTTTGAGCCTATTTACTCTTAGTTTAGAAATAATTCTGACATGCTTGCTTATCAGCTTTCCCATATTGCCACAGATTAGAAGGGACATACAGATACTAATTGTCTTTAATAGTAGCAAAAAAAAAAAGGGCAGATGACAGGAGGAAAATACATTTTTAAAATAATTTTAGCAGTGTTGGGTGGTTTTGTGTAGAGCAAATAACCCTACACATTTCTTTGATCCTTCAGATATCACTTGTGAGTGATCTAAAAAAAAACAAAAACAAAAAAAATCTGCTGTCCTTCTGAAAAGAAAATAAGACGTGTATTTCCAAGGCAGACCTAGCTCCAGAAAAGGAATCTCCACACTGGGTGGGGCAGCCGGACTTCTGGCAGCTCAGACTCCTGTTCCCCAAGATCCATTCACCCCTTTCTGAGCCCCTGTCCCGGGCACCGTTGCATCTTCCCAGCCAGGGCAGAGCCCAGACACAGACGGTGGCTTTCAGCCTCCGCACTTCTGTGAAATGAGAGATGTATCACGTGTTCACTGAAGACTCCAAGACAGCCAAAGACAAGCGGATGAAGAGAATAGCACGAAACCAGGTGCAAACTGCCATGTGCTCAGCATCTGCACGGTCAGCAAATCCGGATCTGACACCCGCCATGCGCCAGCACAGTTCTAGGGCCAGCGCTTTCAGCTGTCTAGTCGACCAACTCTCTTTGCCCTCCTGGAGCTACCCATGCACTTGCAGGGAGTACGTTGTGTCGATCCGCAGCTTGTGAGCCCTAGAAAGGGATGTGTCCCCTTGTGGTCCAGCCTGCCCTCATGTAGCTGAAGTCCTCTGCAATACCACCTACCCGCTCCCCACATTGTCCAATACGACTGGGGCACAGTGAAAGGTATGTCTATGGTCTTTGTCCTCAACTCCTGGCACAAGCGCCCAGGACTCTTGGAGCCTCCAGAGAGATAAGTCTTTTGTATGCAAATGAGGTGACTGGCGGTTGGGAGCCCCGAGATAGTTTCCAGATGGGCGCTGGTCCCAGAGAGACCAAGGTATGATTGGAGAGTTGGAACTTTCAGCCCCACCCCCACACCTTCGGGGAGAAGAGGGGGGCTAGAGATCGAGTTAATCACCAGTGGCCAAAGATTTCATCAATCATGCCTTTATAAATGAAACCTCCATGAAAACCCCTAAACGATGAATCTAGAGAGCCTCCCTGTTGGTGACCATGTTGAGAGGCTGACAGGGTGGTGCTCCCAGAAAGGGCATGGAAGCTTCGCACAACGCCCCTCATAACTTGCCCTATGCATCTCTTCCTTTTGGCTGTTCCTTAAGTTGTATCTTTTATAATAAACTGGTAATTGTAAGTAAACTGTTTTCCTGTGTTCTGTGAGCTGTCCTAGCAAATTATGGAACCTGAAAGTGGGGGTGTAGTGGGGACTCCCAATTATTTAGCCAAGTTGGAGAGAAGCGTGGGTACTCCGGGCACCCAATACTTGTGACTTGCGTCTGAAGTGGGGGATGGTCTTTGGGACTGAGCCCTTAACTGGTGGAGTCTGATACTAAGTCTAGGTAGTTAGTGTGAGAATTCAATTGAAATGCAGGGCTACAGGGGCGGACCGAGAGCTGACAAACTGGTTGTTGGTGTGGGAAAAACCCACACATTTGGTGTCAGGAGTATTGTGAGGAGAAAACAGCACAGAGTGACTGAGGCAGCCACCGGAGTTTGAATTCCCTATCCTAGATGATTGATAACCGGGGCCTGCCTCCCCTTCAGAGCTAGGCCCCACCTGCCCACAGGGGCCTGGCCTCAGCTGCATGGGAGCACACTGATGAGGCCTGCTAGAACAGGCTCACCAGCTCCTGCCGCCACAGAGAAGACATGCCCGTGCATAGCAAGGGCACTATCTGTGACAAACGTTCACAACAATGACATAGAGTCATTTCACAGAGGTTAAATTACGTTCACTAGACGATTTAGGAAGGCAGGGTCATATGTAACCAATTTTAGAAACACTGCCATACAAAACATGATTAAAATAAGAAGTCTGAGTATGTAAAGGAGCAAGGTGTGATGGTCTGGAAGATGAGCTTAGAAAGAACAGCTCCCTCTCATGGGTGCTATTATTGTTTGCCATTTGTATGTTTTATATTATTGTTTGCCCTACATCCTTCCTTAATAGGCCATCACAAGTTCCCTGGGCCCCCTGTAACCTCGTGGCAGGAGGCAGAGTGTCCTGTATGCACTTAAGACCCTGGTGAGGATGACAAGCCCCATGCTGCTTTGTTTAGGCTCTGATGCCTTATTAGCTTCTCCCCAGGCTACATACAGCCTCTTCCCAAGCAGCTTGGGTGCTCTGGGCACCCTCCTCTGCCTGCAGCTCTGTTGCTAGCCCCAGGCCCTGCTGAGCTCCAGTCTCTGACCAGATCCTGCCTCTGTAGAAAGGGGACAAAGAAACGTGCTGACTTCCCTAGGGTAAGGAACAGCTTCTGCCTGGGAAGCATTAGGGTTCTAACGTCCCCAAAGGTTCAAAGCGCATTGTGGCTGTTTATGGGTCTGCTCCATAAACGAGAAAGAAACTTGGCTAAAGGCAGACCCCAGGACCCTGCGGGAGGGAAGCTGTACATGACACAAAGTTTCTTCCAGCAGAAGACAGCATCCAAACTCAGGGACCCCAGATTCCACTGGTGAGTACTGGGTTTGCACAAGCTGCGGTGGAGTAGAGGTGGGCACTGAATCCTGAACTTTTCTCGTTACGTTGCACAGACCTTATAAATAGGGGTTTCGCAGCCTGATGTGCCTGAAGAAGACACCAGGGTAGCAAGTCAGACAAACCCAGAATGGCAGTGATATTTCAGGCACAAACACCTGGGACTTGGACTCCATCTCACTCTGATGGTCCCCAATGCTCTCACAGCTTAAACAGGAAGAATCACCCCAGGAGCTCTGAACTATTACAGATAGGATTCATTTACCTGCTGTCTGAGAGGCAGCCATGATTTTGTAATTAAACACACAAATTTGGGAACCAGACAGCTGGGCTTCAAATCCGGGCTTCATCACTAGCCAACTGTGTGACTTTAGGTAAGTTGTTTAACCTACCTGTGCCTCAGTTTACCTATCTGTAAAGCAGAGATAATAATGATTGTGAAGAGTAAATGAGTTAATATTTCTAAAGTGCTTAGAATAGTGTCTGGCACATGTCAGTGAATGCTAAATAAAACAAAATGATCCGACAAAGAAAGGAGATTGAAAAGATTTTCAATAAATGTCACTTAAGCTCACATACACGGATTCTCCCTCATGGCTGACTCCTGGCCTCAAAGGCAGGGACTCCTGAATGGGGCTGTAGGGGAGGGAGTGCACGAAGGGTTAAACCCCCAAGTGAACAGAAAAACAAGTTCCATCTGGTCCCTGGGACAAAGCGACAGCCTGCAAAGCCCCCAGCCCGGGCTCCTGCTCAAAGGACACATTGCTTTTTAAAATTCCAACTTGTGGCTGCCTCGATCTATAAATCAACCAGTTCTCCACACCCTAGAGCTCGGAACAGGATTCACAAATGGCAGCGAGACATTCATTCCGAGAATAGGCATATGAAGTGACTTTGCACTCAGGGTACCCAGCCTCTCAGCTTCCCGGAAGGCCCCAGGGCTAGTGCTTCATCCTTGTCTCCCCTTCCATGCAGGAACTGCTCTCCAGGTGGCAAAAGGAAGGAAGGAAAGATAGCAAGTGGCCAAGGCTCAAGCTGGGATTGGGATTTTCTTTAGACACTCCACTTGAGGAAAATGTCCCTGGGACTCAGTTGCATCCCCATGCTTATCATCCACACAAAAAGAAGAATAAAGCCACTTGCCCTACCTCCCCACACCACTGCTGGGACCCCATCTTCAGATACCGGGCTGGGAGTGGGACAAGGCTGACTCATGAGAACCACCAAATATTCCTGCTTGGGGAACCCTATGCAGGGAAGCAGGAGCTCTTTGGTGGCTCCTGGCCGCTGTGCGTGCAGGGTAGCTTGTGCCCCAGCATCCCTTGCAGGACACCTGGAAGCGGACAGGAGCCAGAATGAAACCCAGAGCCCTCCTTGGGGACCCTCATTTGAGGCAGGGCCCCTCCATTTTTAACCATCTCCCTGGACACATGCCCACACCCAGTAATGCCGAATCCCGCCCTAGCACTAACCCTGCAGAGCACAGAAGTAATTCACAAAAAGTTGGGCAATTCAAAGTTACAGTTTCCACAGCAACCGGCACTCAGACCATTTGGGTAGCTGAAGCTTTTCCTCTTAGCATTCACTCTTTTTCTCCCCAAATAGCATTTTTTTTCTTATTATTAAAGTAATACATGTTCATTGGAGAACATATGGAAATTACAGACAAGTGTAAAGGAGAAAATAAAAATCACCCTTAATCTCACCACTCGAGGTGATCCAATGTCAACATTTTGATGTATTCTCCATTCGTCTAGTTTTTTTTTTTTTTCATGCATAAAAGGATACAATTTTTGAAAATTGGGACTCTAGTGAAATTACTGTTTTATCATTTGGTTTCTTCCACTTAAAAATATATTGTGAGACTTCCCAATAGCCTTACACATTCTTTGAGAATATGATTTTTAATGGCTTCATGGTACTCTTTCATATAGATAAAACATATTCTATCTAACCAATCTATTGTTGAACGTTTAGGTGGTTCTCCTTTTTTTCTTTTGCTATTTTAAATAATACTACAGTGAACAGCCTTTTACATAAATTTGTGTGTATGTCTCTGATTAAGTAACCAGATTAGAATAAATTCATAGAACTAAGATTACTGTTCAAACACAATGAACATGCTAATGATTTTAATACGCATTATCAAATCACCCTCTGGAAAGGTTGAAGCAATGTGTATTTCTACCTGTAATGTAGACTCTTCTTTAAAAAAGAAAACAAAAACAAAAACAAAAATACCCTCAAACTGAAAATTTGGTTGGGTTTAAATGAAATCTGTACAATTTATAAAAATTACATTTCCTTCAATTTAAGCATCCTCTCCTATATTTTTAATGAATTTTCTTATTTCTATAACCACCTACTAACATCCTTTGCCCTCTATTTCTATGGGGTATTCATCTTTTCCTCTGATTTATAAGAGCTCCTTATGCATAAAGATAATAATCCTTTGCCATATTTGTGGCACATATGTTCTCTCAGTTTGTCATTGGATTTTTATTTTGTTTACAGCATTTTTAAAGTGTAGAAGTTTCAAATATTGTTGTAACTCACATCTCTCCTTCTTTTCCTTTATGATTTTGTCATTTGATTTTTATGCTTTGGCAGACCTTCTCCACTCTGCGATCATTTAAATATTTACCTATCTGTTGCTTTCCAGTTATTTTATGACTGTGTAGTTTGGGTTTTACATGGACTGCCCTAAACCCCGTGAGTTTCACGTAGAGGTGGGGTTCTGAATTTGCTTGTTTAATGGTCCTAAGGCTGGAGTTGGGTGATAGATGGTTGCCAGGGAGATACAGGAATTGACTTGTCTGCCGCTCCTGCCTTTCAGGAGCTCTCAGCCTGGCAGGCACCTTTCCACAGGGCCCCAGGGTTTTTGCTAGTGAATGGAAGAAATGAACAAGGAGAGGGAAATAGCTGTTCCGCGATTACACACTGAAAAAGGTGCACCTCACGTGGCTCTGTTTCCCATCTGAGATGGGGGAGGTGGAGGATGGGGAGCGCCAGATGTAGGAAGAGCTGGTGAGCAGCTCCAGTCTCAGCACGTGAAAAATCAAGAGATTGGATTTCAAATCTGAAATTAACCATCACTCTATTTGCAAGATGAGGAGCTAGAGGCAGTTTTGCTGGCATTGCATATCATCGAATACCAAGTTCTCATGAAGAGGGACTGAGGGAAGAAGGAGCCTGGAACTTCAGCTCCCCAGAGATATGGACTGTATCTTCTGTCCAGCACCCCACGGGCCTAAGGGTTGGTAAGTACCAGGCAGGATGGTGTCATCCTAAGCAAGAGGGTGGTTGCCACCAGCCAGCATCCGGGAAGATGCCACTGCAGACTGCCCCCTTGGTCCAGCCACCTGATGCCAGGTGATTACCGCCTTCTGGCATCCCTATTTCAATCCAGCCTCCGAAACTTTTTACTGAGGGTCTCTGCTCAGTTTCTGAAGTCAACTCTGCATGTGCTAACAAGGCAAGGGGTTTGTTCATTCATTCCACAGGTTTATTGAGTGTCCACTATTTGCATAGTCCTGTGTTCAGCCTTGTAGATCTATTCCTTTTCAACCAGGCATAAAATATTTCCCTTCCATCTCCCCCTCTCCATTTTCTCTCCTTAGACCCCTTTAAAAAAAAAAACCTGCAACCCTCTATCTTGAATCTCATGTCCTCCAGCTATCACCCTGCCTCAGCTGTCATGTTCCAGGCTGCACTAGTTACCTGGGCATTGGAGAAGATTATAACCACTAACATTTACTGAATGCTCCCTGTGTCGGCACTGAAGGCTGTAAATACATGATCTCTCATAACCTTTATCCAATAACTTTCATTCAACAAATATTAAGTGCCTACCATGTGACAGACTCTTCTAGTGCACAGGACAGACTGGTGAATAAACCAAAGATTCCTGTCCTCATGAAGCTTATATCCTAGCTGCGGGGTGGGGATGGGAATAGACAAAACAAAGAAACACAATAAATGAAGAAATTATATGTAGGTTGGAAGGTGATAAATATGATAGAAAGAAGTGGGGAGAGATTAGGGGGCCCAAGAGTACCAAGGCTGGGAGATGGGAAGGCCTCCTTGAGAAGAGGGCCTTGAAGCAGAGATGTGAAGGAGGTGAGGATGTGTGCCATAGAGATATGAGGGGAAATGCCTGTTATGGTCAAGAAACAAAAAGGAGGCTGGGTGAATAAGGCAAAAAATGGTAGGAACTGAGGTCAGAGAGGTGGAAATGGGCCAGGTTTTAGGGTTCTGTAAGCCATTGTGAGCACTGTGGCTCCTACTCAGGTGAGCTGGGGATAAATGGAGGATTTTAAGCAGAAGAGTAAACTGATGTGACCTGAAGGTTAATTTAATTATTTTATTTTATTTTATTTTACTTTACTATTCTACTCTACTCTATTCTATTCTATTCTATTCTATTCTATTCTATTCTATTCTATTCTATTTTTGTGACCTGCAGATTTAACAGCTCATCCTGGCTGCTACATTGAGAATATGCTGGGGGTCTGGGGCAGGCATGGTGGCCAAGAGACCAGTTAGGTGGCTGTTGTGATGACTCAGTAGAGAGTGTGTGGCCCTGGCTAGGGTGTTAACAGTGGAGAAGAGAAGTGGTCAGCTTCCAGAGATACTCTAAAAGCAAAGCCAACAGGGGTTCCTGGTGAGTTGGCTATATATTGGGAGAGTAAGAGCAGTTATCACTCCAAGATGTTCAGGCAACACCGCTGGAAGTCTGGAGTTGCTCTTTGCTGAGATGGCAAAGGCAGCAGGTGGAGCAGGTTTGGGGGAGGGTAGACAGTGGGCACTTGGGGTTGGATATATTGCATTTGAGGAGCCTGTAAGATACCTCAGTGGCCATGTCAGTAGAATGTCATAGGGATGGCATTTAAAGTCATGACCTTGGATGAGACCACAAGGGAGAAAGTGTAGAAAAAGATGAGAAGTCCAAACACTGAGGCCTGGGATATCCTACACCAAAAGGTTGGGGAGAGGAGGAGCAACCAGCAAAGGAGACTGACAAGTGAAGAACCATGAAGGGTGAAGGCAAATCCAGAGAGTGTGGGTCCTGGCAGGGGCTTGGGGAGGGGATGTATCTAGGAGGAAGAAGTGACCACTGGGTCAAATGCTCCTGGGGAGACAAGAAGGATTAGGATTGGGAATTGGCCACTGGGTCTTATCCAGAAATGGATATTATACCCATTTTAAGGTGAGGAAAGGGAATCTCAGAGAGAAGATCCAAAGTCACAGAGTTAGGAGCGCCAGAGCTACAACATAAGACAAGGTCTATGCAAAGCCCAGCCTGCTTGCTTCTCATACTAACCCCTCAGACTCTGAGTGCTCTCTAAACCAAAGGAATGGCTCTGACACCCATGAATTCTCACTCCCAATGGACTATTCATACCCATGAAGTTGAACAGTCCCTGCAGGTCAGGGAAAACTGGGGATGAGCAGAGGATCACAAGCACAACTGTAAGTATCTTTTTAATGCCGAGCGGGATGTGAGGGGATTCTCAGAGTAAGCGTTGTCTGCCTGGCCCTGCTTTCCTTCCAACTGTCTGTTTCATCCACCTAATTAGGGCCTGGCCCCTGAGGACATTTCAAGTTAGTGGCCCCTGGTTTAATGAATTCCAGTCCAGAGATACATGTATTTGAATAGAAGGGCATTTCCACAACCAACCGGCAAAGGGAGAGACGGGGCGAGGGGTGCAGAGGCGTGCACAGCCAACCCAAATCCAGGACCCTCCATGTCTCCATTACCGGATAGGTCTCAATTGTCTGACCGCCCGGGGCAATGCCTTCCTGGCCAGTGTGCTGGCTCTCCTTGCCTGGGGCAGGATGATAGTCACCGATCTCCCTCTGGTGTCAGCTCTTGCAACTGCAGCCCCAGGAGACAGCAGGAGGCTATGTATGCCTTTTCATACATGCAGGGCCTGGAGAGCCACGCCTAGGAGCCCTCCTTCTCCCGTCTGAGCCTCGTCTGCCTCTGCCCGGGGCAGGTCTGGTGCTCTAGACCCCAGGTATGAGCCCTCTGCATTCCCAATTGCGATAGAAATAAGTAAGACGTGGAAATCAGGATGTCTGATGGCTCACCCTGGTTCTCCCTTAGGTTAGCAGTACAGACCTGTAGACCTAGAAGAAACCAAGGGTCTCTGATTTGTGCACACCCCTGCACGCCCCCACTCCCCAAACCCCATCTCTCCCTTTGCTAAGTCATTTGATATTTCAAGGCCCATTTGGAAAGGGAGGTGATGGAACAACAGAAGCTCTACTCCTCTACCTACTCCTTCCCCGCTTGCCTTAGGGGCTGGCTTCTGCCCTGGACCTGGAGCTGCGTGGCTGCAGTGGCAGTTGGGAAATAGCTCGGGCCATTTGGGGCATACTACAGGTTGCCTCCTACTCTCAAGGGGATGAGCTCTGGAGCCCATACAGACCTGGGTTCAAATCCTGTCTCTGTCACTCACGAGCTCTGGATTCTTTCTGTGCCTCAGTTTCCTGACCTGTAAAATGAAGGTAATCCTACCTACTGTGCTAGGTGGCTGTAGGGCTTTAGTGCCACAATGCTCGTGGGGCACTTAGCACAGAGCCTGACCATGTGGAAAACAGTCAGTAAACGTGGCTATGTAGTAAATGCTTGGGGACGACAGGGATGCAGGGGGCCCAGGAAAGAAGAGCACAGTACAAGAGCCAGGGATTTGAGTCCAAGCTTTATCACTACACTTAACACATCTGTGCACTAGGGCAAGCTAATGTCCACAAGGCTGTGAGGAGACTCAAATGGGGTGTGAGGCAATAAGTAGATGGGTACTGGGCTCTGAGGCTGAACATCTGCCTTCTCCAGCTAACCCTGGGCCAAGGATCCCCAGTGTGGGCAGAGACACCTGCCTGGCCCATCTCTTGGGACTGATCGGAGATAAGAGCTGTCATGACAAGGAAAAGTGCTTTGAAAACTGGAACGCTTATACTCTTGTTACCAAGAGACACCCCCCTCCCACCCTGTCCCCTGCCAGCATGCTGCACTTAGCTCCCTATCATAGCACAGATCTTACTGCACAAAAACTGCCTCCTTCTTGCCATCTTCGAGCATACAAAGGTCTCTGCCATCAGGGAGTTTACATTCTAGTTAGAGACACACACAAGAAATCGAATAGCAGGAATACCCAAGATGACAGCAGGGGCAGGAGTGAGTGGATCCTGCCCGCTGCAAAGTCTCAGTAGAAACATCAGGTTGAGGGGAGCACAATTCCCAAAAGGGAAGCTAAGCCACAGGAAAACTGGCCACTGGCTTGGGCAAAGATGGACAAACCCTTGCATGGTGAAGAAGGTGCTGGCACTGGAGTCAGGAGGCCCAAGTGGTAGCCTAGGCTCTGTGTTAATCCAAAAAGGCTTCATACTGTAGGATTCCAACTCTGACATTCTGGAAAAGGCAAAAGGTATGTAGACAGCAAAAAGATCAGTAGTTGCCAGGGGTTGGGAGATGAGTAGGCAGAGCACAGAGGATTTTTAGAACAGTGAAACTACTCTGTATGGTACTATAATGATGGACACATGTCATTATACATCTGTCCAAACCTATACAATGTACGACAGCAAGAGGGAATTCTAAAGTAAACTCTGGACTCTGGGGGCGTAGGTTCATCAGCTGTAACAAATGTACCACTCCAGTGGGGGCTGTGCAGGGGCATACAGGAAATCTCTGTAATTTCCACTCAATTTTTCCGTGAACCTAAAACTGACCAGCATTGAGGGTGCACTGGTAAGAGAGTGAGATACATCAAAGTCCACACCTATAACCTCCTCTTTAGGCCACCATCTTTTCTCTCCAGTGACAGCAGGCAACAAGTCATTGTACATTCAAAATTTGAGTATCTGTCCCTCCAAATGGCTCCAACCAGGGGCAGGCAGCTATTTTAAAATCCAAGAAGGGGGCGCCTGGGTGGCGCAGTCGGTTAAGCGTCGCGTCCGACTTCAGCCAGGTCACGATCTCGCGGTCCGTGAGTTCGAGCCCCGCGTCAGGCTCTGGGCTGATGGCTCGGAGCCTGGAGCCTGCTTCCGATTCTGTGTCTCCCTCTCTCTCTGCCCCTCCCCCGTTCATGCTCTGTCTCTCTCTGTCCCAAAAAAAATAAATAAACGTTGGAAAAAAAAAATTTAAAAAAATAAAATCCAAGAAGCCTCTGCTTACACTGCCACCAGTCAGCTCTGAACAGATCCCACACACGCATGAAGAGCCCCACACAGACACTTGCTGAATGACCTTTTTTTTTTAAAAACCAGGATACAAACCCAGTGAACTCTCCTTTCAGATCCCACATGCCCCGCACCCCCCACCCCGAGGAGTGGCCCACACAGTTGTTTTTTTGTTTTTGTTTTTCAAAGAAACATTATTTGATCTGAAAAACATCTGGAAACTGTTTCCCCACACTTGACTGGAAGCTTTCAGCCGACATCAGATGCCCCACCGCTGAGCAAACACCCTGTTTGCCTGCGCTTGGAGGAGCCCCACCGTGGACTGGGGATAGGCGGTTCGATTAAAAAGCTCGGGAGGGTCAGGCGCAGGTCTGACCGTGGGTTCTGCAACCCCCAGAGCAGTGAAAAGTGGGGGGGGGGGGGGGGGGGGGGGGGGGGGGGGGTAAAGAGGACTGAAAATAAAGGTCAAGGCCAAGAAGTTTCCCAATGAAGCCACCCAGGCACAAAACATCGCCACACGAGCGCTTCCGAGTTCATTCTTACAAAGACAACCATTCACATTCTTACTTTCAGGAGGCGCTCCTCGTGGGCAGGGCTGGGATGTGTTTTCGCTTATGTGCCTGGCTCCTGTAACAGCGTCCCGCACAGGGGCACAGACGAGGCCCCCACGAGGACCCGCCCCAGCGAGCGGATGCGTGAGTGGCACCCCAAGTCCGGCGTGCACTTCGGAGGCCGTGTCGGGCATTTTCGCCACGAGCATCTTTGCCACAAACATCTTTGCCGCATAAGCAGCCGGCCGTAAGGCAATTTTGCCGTAAAAGATGATGAAAAGTAGCTGGCCGACGGTTTAGTTTGTTTGACAGTTTGGTTTCATTTCTCCATTTTATACTATATAACCTTAGCCCTCACCGCGGCCTGTATGTACAGTGACGCAGAGTTTTCAACCCACATATCTCATAGAACTTTGGAATGTGGATCAGCGCACATGTGACCAGATGCCAAGAACAGCCGTGTAGAAGGCTGTCACAGCGCCGTGCGAAGCTCAGTTATAGATGCGCATCCTGGTATTTGGAAACTGATACCTCTCTCAAATGCAAGAAGACATTTTAGTGAAAAAAGTGTGATGCTGAAAAAGGAGACGAATCAACAAGAAAAAAAATGTATAACACGACGAATGAAAGACTTTGAAGACAAGTACCTAGGTACAATCCACAAAATCAGTTATTTGTGTGGAGTTGCCATTGAAGCTACACTATGCCTTTTGAATGTATTCAAATATTTTATATTTCAGAATAGTCTTTTTAATTTTGTTATTCGTTTTTCATGTTTCATTATGTCATTTTTCATGAATGTCCCTCTTTCATTTTTCATGATTTTAGTTTTTGCAGCAAAATTGCCTTAGCCAATTAGTCGTGCAGCAAAAATGTTTGCAGCAAGGATGCTTTTGCACGAAACTACCTAGAACTCCATCTGTTTTCAAGTAACAGGATGGAGTCCAGAGGCAACACTATGTAGCTGAAAGTCAGTGGACTGGAAGGGATCTAAGGCTGGCTCTTCCCCTTCCTAACTTTGGCAAGTGTGACCTTGGGAGGTCCCCTCATCTGCAGTTATGGGAATAATCCCTACTCTGCCCAACTCCCAACATGGTTAGGAGGATCGTGTGAAATCCTACCTGAGAAGTTCCTCTGCAACTTCAAAATCTGACTGCAAGGGTTGGAAATGGTGACAAGCATTGCCCCTCTTTCACTGGGTCCTGTCATGACCAATGGCATCGCCACAGCAGATGGCCAAGAGGCCCAGGTGATTTTAGCAGACTTGGTCCGGGGACAAAGGATAAACTGACACATGAGCAGTTTCTCCTTCATGCACACCTCCTCTACTGGGCACCGGGTGCCCTCTTCACCTACCTTCCCAGGTCTTGCTCTGCCCATCAGCCCCGCTCCCTGCTCTGAGCCTCAAACCCACACAGGCCTCCTTCCACTCCTTGTACTCTTCAGACTACAAATCTGTCTCTTACAATGACAGCTGACACCGTTTGCTAAGCTTATGTCACATGTTAGGCATTGGGTTAGGGTTGCAGGTCATGAATTCTCCCCTAAATCATCACTCAGTGAATTGCTGAACCCCCCACCTTGTTCTGGGTTTACTGTCTGCTCCCAGGCCCCTGTTCTGGAACTCTTCTGTCCATCCTCAAGAGCAGTGCCAGGGAATTTGCCAAATCCCAGTGGCTCTCCCCAGCCTGGCCCTGCGGCTGCTTCTCCCCGAGTCTGAGCCTGGCAGCCACCCCTTTCCATTCCTGCCTCTCTGACCCTGCACCTTCCTGACCTCTGTCTGAAATGCCCACAAAGTACAACTTTCTCGCATTCACACCCGAAGCCCTTCTGGCCTCCAGATAGCATCTCACCTCTGTGTGAGGGGCTCTGCTACCTGTGCTCCAGCTCACAGGTCCAGCAGCTGGGGAGACCCCTCACCCCCTCCTGGGGCACAGCGAGCACACCTATCTCTCCTCCTCTTCCTGCTCACCCACGTGCCGGGGCCGGGGGCCTTGGAAGCTTCTGCTGTGCTTCCCACCCTTGACCTCTGAGGAACTTGGATACCTCGTTCCCTTTATTTGACCTCCACCATCCCTGTGGTTCTCCTTCTCAGATATGAACTTCTCCAATGGGCCCGTTATCTCTAATTTCTGCTGTTTGGGGCATTGCCTTTCCACTGGCTCCTTCCTGCCAGCACTTAAATAGCTCAGGTGCCCCTTGTCTCCCTGAAAACTTCTGGTGTGTGTGGCCCACACTACCACATCCTCTCCTCATTCAGTCCTCCCTCCCTGCCAGGGCTCCCCAATAGTCGGCTGGGTTAGGTCGGATGCACTTTTTCTGTGGCCTGTCTGACCTGACCTCTGCAGGCTGGCTGTAGCTGACCACTCCATATCCTCCCCCGAGTGAGTCCCACCACCTCAAAGATTCCACGCCCCGCCCCCTGACACTGAGGACCCAAATCTAGGCCTCCAGCCCTGCCTTCACTTCCCAGCGAGCTCAGCGGGCAGCTGCCTCTGGGTGCACGCAGGGTCCTCAGATTCAGCATCTGCAGAGTTGCTGGCCTTTGTCCCTATAGACCTAGTTCTTCTCTTGTGTCCCTTGGTGGAAGCCAAAATAATGGGACAGTGCCCTACCACACCTGGTAATTATTAACCACACTTCCCCTCACTCCCCAGAGCGTCTTGTTTTGGAGGATGAGTTATATGCTAAGCCTCACCCTTGCTCACCTGCCTGGTCATCACAGATACCCAAGGGTCACACTAACCCTCCCTCCGCCACGACCCCCACTCCTCCTCAGTCACCAAGCTCTATGGATTCCATTCTTTCTATCTCTCAAATCCATGCCACAGTTCATGCCCTCACATCGAGGGCTTCAGCAGGGTGCTCTCCCTGCCTTCAACCTCCTCTTTCTTCCATTCTTCCACCTGTGCTGCCAGACTGACCATCCTGAATTGCTAATCTGGTCACATTCCCCAGCCCCTCCCCAACCTGGCTTCAAAATAAAATCCAGACTCCACACCAGGGCAAGCAGTGTCTGTGGCCCCTAACATAGTGGCCCTGTCCTCCCCTGAGCCTCCTCCCTCACCCGGCCATCTGGGCCCCCCCACCCCCATGCCCTGCCTATTCACTGTCTGCAGTTCAGCTCTGGGTACCTCCTCCTGGAGGCCTCCCCAGACTGACACAGCTTGGCTGCCCCACCTGGTCCTCATGGTAACCGCAGCTCATCCACCGCAACACTGATAACCACGCGATTCTGTCTGTCTCCCGACCTAGGCTGGGAGCTCCATGGTGGCGCCTTTTGTTTTTTGACTTTGAGGCACTACCATGGTGTCTGTGTGTTCCATAGATATTTGTTAAGTGCATCACTTCGTATTCCTAACGCTGAATTATGCCTGGCCACGCCCGGCATGTATGCGTGCTCCTCCTCTGCCCCTTCTTTCCCTGAAGGAGAGAATCTGCTCCATCCCTCAGGGGCTGCTCTACCCAGCATTCCTCTGAGTGTCAGGAGCCCCACGTCCCTCCTCCACTAATCATTTTGTGACCAGCAGCCCCTATTTTTCTGCTCTGTGTGTAAAGAGAAGGATGGGAAGTGGACTAGTTAGCTCTGAGGTCTCTTGCAGCAAGGAGAGTCTGTGACTCTACCACATGTGTCCAGACTTGTGTGTGTACCTTAGGCCCGTGAGGGCAAGGAGGTGGCCCCCCAGGAGGCAGTAACACAGACCCTACAGGCCCAGGGTGGGGTAGGGCTATGCCTGTCCCGTCTGTTTGGAGGATACTCAGAGTTGCCTGCTTTCTGGAACGGAGAGAGGAGCCAAGCCTGCCTGGAAACCTGAGGGACCCCAGGACTCCTTGTTCCTTCTCTCTAATGCAATGCACATTCCCCACTTAAAGGTAATTTCTTCACTTCAAAAGGATTCCAGCTGGTTAAATTCAAGGTGAAGAATAGGCCTCAGTCAAGAAGCTTCTCAGGGGCCTTTCGGTTTACATCATCTTGAGAAGGGATGCATTTTAAGACGCTTGCCTCTTAATGTTTGTCAAAGCACCAGGGGAGAAAGCTTCCTCTTATTTCAACACCTCTCTTAACTCTTGGGGTTGTTGGCACAGGGACCATCCATATTTTCCTGCACTACTTTGCCTTTTGGAAAACCCACTGGATTTCTCTCCTGGCTTTCCTCTTCCCAACCCTGAGCCCACCCCCACCCTGGGTAGAGGAGAGACTAGTACTGGCTTCAGCAGCTTTTCTTCAGGCTGCCCCAGACACCCAACAGCTTAAAAGGCAAACCATGGGACTCACACATCTTATAGTTCACCACGCTCCAGGAGGTATCCTTCCAGCAGCCACTCATTCATTCATTTATTCACCCCCTCACCTAGTCAGTCAACATGGGGCCTGCAATGCTGGTAGGGGCTGTGGGTGGTCTTGCTTTCCTAGAGCTTACAAACTTGTCAAGGCTATGGGAGATATGAACAAGCAATCACAATACAAGACAGAAGGAAGTAAACTCTAGGTCTGATGGGTAGGGGGCATTTAAAAAGCTCAGAGAGGGGGCACCTGGGTGGCTCAGTCAGTTAAGTGTCTGACTTCGGCTCAGGTCATGATCTCGTGGTTCATGGGTTTGAGCCCCACCCTGGGCTCTGTGCTGACAGCTTGGAGCCTGGAGCCTGCTTCAGATTCTGTGTCTCCCTCCGCCCTCTCTCTCTGTGCTCTTCCCTCCCCTGCTCATGCTCTGTCTCTCTGTCTCTCTTTCTCTCAAAAATAAATAAACATTAAATTTTTTTTAAGATAGTTCAGAGATAGAAGACACCAGCCAGGGATGAGGATAGGGCCAAGAGAGAGATAGAGAAGTCTTCTTAGAAGCAGCAGCATTTTGGTACGGGCAGGGTGTCCCAGTAGGCAGGGTCCAAATATGGGAAGTGGCCTGAACAAAGATATACAGGCAGGAAGACCTCTGGTAGGCACAGAGGCACTGTCCCAGGCCCACAGCACCTCTCCTGAGGGTTTGGTTGGTGATGGTGGGGGCTCCCAAGACATGTCCACTGGCAGCTGCTGCTTTGGTGGCATTGCTTTAATCACTTTGAAGCAAGGCACTATCCCCACATAGCCAGTCACAACCTGCTTGTCCTTTATCAGTAGGCCCCGGGCCCAGAGGAAATGCCTTCAATCCCATGCTTTGTCACTAAGGACTCGGGCTCCCCTGCCCACACTCTTGAGAGACACTATTCCCAGAGAGCAGCCCTTCCTCTCCAACTGTTCCAGTTTCTCTCTCTGTAGAGGTGTTTGTTCCCTCGACACCTTAAGGGAAGCTCTAGCCATCATATCATTTCTCATTACCCCTGGCCTATCTCCACCTCTTCACCACCACCCTCCTTAGCAAACACTGCTTTCTGTCCCAAGAAAGCTTCCATTCAGCAAGCCCCCCTACCCCGCCCCCGTCCCCTGACTGTGCCAGTGCCCTGGTGTCTCTGCTGAGAGCCCTTACCAGTGGTCTCCTCTGGGGGAACCATCCTCATTTGCCCTCAGCTTTTGTAGATTTAGTGGGGTTACCCAAGGTCACTGGTTCAAGGATAAGCATGTGATCTAAGCAGGACAAATCCTGGGATTTTTAATGGTTGAAAAGTGTCAATCTATTTTCACTGGGATTGATAAACTAGTAAAACAAATCTGAAGCTAATGGGGTTGTCTTTGCCACCACAAGGAGAGTCTATTTACGCATAAAACCAGCATAGAAAAAAGTAGAGAAAGGGAAAAATAGATTTCTGGTGACATTGTTTGGGCACCTGGATCCAGCCATGCCTGAAGCTATTCCTGGAGTTTTCATTTTGTGAACCAATAGTTTCTTCCCTCTTTTGGCACAAGCCGGCTAGCGTTGGCTTTCGTCACTCATCACTAACAGTCTCAACTAAAGAGATACTTCACTTGCAGACTTGATGAAAACTTTAAATGAAATGACACACAAATAGGACCCAGCATAAAGTGGGTACCACTCGATTAATGGTGTTTTTTGATAACCCTGAATCACCTTGTCAAATGTCAGTTAAATTTACAAAAAAAAAAAAAAAAAAAAAAAACCCAAACCCCCTAGTTCTATAGTAGTAGAATATTACGTTTCTTTCCTTTGTTTCTACCACTTTGACCAATTTTTTCTTTGTGAAATCTCTACTCTCCTTGGCTTTCTTAACCACAGTCCTTGCCCTTCATAAGTCTCCAGGTTTTCTGTCCTGCCCCACCTCTGGACTGAGACAGGGTGGGAAATTTCATAATCTGGAGGGAGTGATGTTTTCTCTTCATTATATGCCCACACCCCAGGACAATCGGTGTCAACTAAAAGGAATCAAATGCAGATTTCCCAAACTTGCTTCAAACCAAGTACGCCAGGTACTCAGAAAGTCTGCACTGCCATCTAGTGGACATATGCTATAACATCAGGCGGAATGGAGTAATTTACTGAGAATCTCTCCTAGGACAGTCACTGGACTGAGAATGCGGTTGATCTCATTACTTTTCAGTGGCAAAGCCAAGGACAAGTGAATTAATGGTGAAGGTCAAGCATCTAATCCCCACCGGGCAGCATTATACTCTTCCCTACAGGACTGGGCTCCTTCCCCGCAGCCCTCCACCTCCTGTTCCAAGTGTTAGAATCACAGTGGCCTATATCTCCTCTGCTTCTCCCACGTGTCCACTGGTGTGCCCCAGGCCAGAGGTCTCCAAGGGAGGAGGGCTGACATGTACATGTGTGTGTGTTCACGTGCATGCATGTTCATGTGCGTGAGGCTTGGGAGGGTTGAGGGAGAGAGACTCAGAGGCCTTCTCGTCACTTGCTTGCTTAGCCTCCCGGAAGAAAGGATGTTTTGTCAAGGTTGCAAACACAATAGCCTGTCAAAGCTTCATGTTTTCAATCTCATCAATTGTGAGACACATCACAATCTACTGGTTCCCTGATAGTGAAAACAGTTTAAGAAAGAGAAGCATCTACCCTCCACATCTGAGTAAACTTGCAAATTCCCTCGCCCCAGAACTTGTTATTTTGTTGTTTATGTAGTCACTGCCATCAGGCCTGGATTGACAGAGGGGAAGAGCCGGCGGTGGCCTCTCCCTGCCGTGGTGCACAAAGGGGACCAGAAGGCTGTGCATATGGTGTGCATGTGGTCACATCCTGACCATGGCCCTTCAGCCTCCACCCATTTGTGACCTGGTTCCTGGACACATCACAGTCCTTTTATGTAGGTTGATATTGGCATCTCCTACTAAAACACAGCAGACAAAGCAAGGTTGCCATCCTCTCCTGAGACTGTGGGGGCTCAGTGTGACCCAGGAATCAATGAAGAGAGAAACAGTGACCGGAACACTGGAGCAGCTCCCCCCAGGACATGCTCTGGCCACTGGGAGTGGCAGCCACAGTCCACTTTCTACTTCCACAGCCCTGCCCCAGGCTTACTACACCCCCAAACCAAGGGAAGCTTCCAGAACAAGATAGTACTAACCTTTCCTAGAGGAAAGAATAGTTATTTCCAATTCCTAAAAGAGCTTCAATCTTCTATTTCAGACAAGTTTGAGCAAACGTTCCGGTGTGTCTCATACTGCGACGATGGAGTCAAGGTGCACTGTTCTGCTTGTTTAGCTACATGAGAAGCCCTGCCCATTACTAGTTAGCTCCTCCCCATTCGCCAGCCACCTTGAACCTTGAAAAGGACTCCCTACACCCCCTCTCTCTTCCTTTTCTCTGCTGACTTCAAAGCACACATCAGCCGGTCTCCACATAAACTGACGAGCCAGGCTCTGGGGCCCAGGGGCTGCAGGAGCAGGGAAAGATCCTGGCAGAGCTGCCCCACAGTCCCACTAAGGCTTCCGGTCTGCAGCCCCCTCCAACCGACCCCACCCTCCTCCAAGGCCATAGGGCTGCTCTGAGGCAGGCGCATCCTATGGCATCAGCTACCTGGTACCACCAGACCCAACCCAGAGGGCCTTGCTTCAAGTCACACAAATGAGCAAGCTCAGAGGGAAACCAAGACCCATGGCCCTCCCGCTCCAGGCTTTTGCTCACTCACCTCCAAGGCCCCAGGGAACTTGACAATGGGCTCATCCCAGTGGGTGATCTTCTGTCTGTAATTGTTGCAGTCGGGAACAAACATGCAGCCAATGTTCCCCAGTTCTGGGTAGAAAACTTCAAGGCCCCTGTGGAGAGAAGGAGATAGTCAGGGGGAGTCTGGCAGGTTCAAAGCCTTCAGTCTAGCCCCATTGAAAATGTAGACTCAAGTGGGATGGAATCCTAGGCCTGCTACCAACTAGTAGTGGTCACTAGCGTGACTGGTGTGACCTGAGAGTTACTTGCCCTCTTGGTGACTCGGTTTCTTCACCTGTAGAATGGGGACACCCCTGAAGTATTGGTGTGAGGAGTAAAGTAGCTGATCGACGTTTACAACAGAGCCAGCAAGTCGTCAGTGGTCAGAAAGTGTGAACTATCATCTGTATTGACTTCTCAAAAAGAGCATGCATCCTTAGACAAACCTGGTCCGTGTCTTTAAAGTAGGATTGCGTTTATAAGAACAATATTTGCACATTGCTTTTCGGGGAGGTTCTCTTTACATCAAGAAAGGTTTAGCAAATTAGCACATCCTTCTTCACGGGCACAGACGTTCGTCAACCCTAAACAAATCAAGATCCTCTGTATGTCTGGAAACCTCACCAATAGTTAAATAACCCACATCTTTGGGGCAAGCATTGCCCAATAACCTAGGCTCTCCACCTACCATTCCCTGCACTTTCAAAATGCAAATATCTCCTAGGAGGTAAAATATCTGGTCACTAAGACTGTAGTACGAATCCATTTATCTATTTTTTTCCCTGCAAAGAAGGCCTGAACAGCAAGAATGCTCTGAGAATCGAGTTTACTGGAAGGGCTGATCCCATAACTTCACCAGGGTTAGCCTTAAGGGCTTACCTGTATCTGAGCCTCAGGGATGTATACCAGGCTGGGATGTCAGAAAGATATTTAAAAACAACAACAACAACAACAACAACAACAAAAACCTTGCCCTTCCTCTCTGTCCTTCTGTCACTTTATATCACCAAGACCCAGGATCTCTATAGGGTGCATTGGGTTAAGATGATTCGCTGACAGAGAAGGGGTGAATTCCTAGCCTTGCCCAAAGTCCAGCTTGGCTGACCAGCTCCACACCCTGCCAGTGGTCACCCAGAGCTGGCCATGATTCCCTTGCTGGAGGTAATGCCTGGAGGAGACCCAGTGCGAATATAATGGGGGAGTAGATCTGGAGGGGGAGCTCCTGAGTTCTGGACCTGGGGAGAAAGGCAAGGCCTGCATTCCAGTGGGAGGGAACTCACATTCTCCTCCTGTCCCACCCTTCCAGTGGCTCCTGAGGGCCAGAGCCTGCAACACTGAGCAGACACAGGATGTCCTGTGGGCCAGCACCCCACCCCCCCACCCAAGCCAGCCTCAGGCCAGTTAGCTGAACTTCCGGTTTGCTGAGCACACTTGTTTCTTCTACCTCTTGGCAAGTTTACAGTAATTCCTTTGGAGGCCATGGTTTGAATGGCTTTTGAACAAGTTTTAGAGGACGGGTTTTCATTTTTCTTCCCGGCAACATTTTGGTTGTTCTGCCAAACAGCTCCCTGCCACTGCGGCTGGCGAGACCCAAGGCTGAGAGAAGGGACCCTCCACTGGCAGAGAGATGGGAGAGTCAGCACATAGCCCGGACTGGGAAAGGCCACGGGGCAGGCAGGATGGAAACGGAGGAACACAGAGGCCTTTCCCAGGAAACGAACGGGTTTCCTTATTTTATCCTGGTAGAATTGCTGCAAATGTTTAAACAGTTAATCAAAATCAGCAAGCTGACGTTTGGTGAGTGGGCCTAAAGGGTAGGTGTCAGGGGACCAGGGATTAGGTCCCTGCTGCCAGCCCCTGTCACACCACAGGGCGCTGCCAGCCCAGCATCTGAAAACTACATGTTACTCCACACAGCAGGCCATGCCAGGGGGCCATGTGCAGGCCTCTGTTCTGTTCAGGAGTTTTACCAAAGGCTTGGATCAGGACACAGAAGGCAAATTTATTTGAATTGTAAGTGGCACAAAGTTGATTAATAACAACGATCAAATTGGTCGTTGATTAAAATTAACAGATGGGGGTCGCCTGGGTGGCTCAGTCGGTTAAGTGGCCAACTTCCCCTCAGGTCATGATCTCACGGTCTGTGAGTTCGAGCCCCGCATTGGGCTCTGTGCTGACAGCTCAGAGCCTGGAGCCTGCTTCTGTTCCTGTGTCTCCCTCTCTCTTTGCCCCTCCTCCATTCATGCTCTGTCTCTCTCTGCCTTTCAAAGAACATGAATAAATGTTAAAAAGAAAAAAAAAACTAACAGATGATTGCAGTGCCTGCGTGGCTCTGTTGGTTAAGCGTCCGACTCTGACTCAGGTCATGATCTCACAGTTCATGAGTTCAAGTTTTGAGTCAGGCTCTGTGATGACAGCTCAGAGCCCGGAGCTTACTTGGGATTCTGTGTCTCCCTCTCTCTGCCCCTTGTGCTCTCTCCCTCCCTCAAAAATAAATAAACGTAAAAATAAAAAGTAACAGATGACCAAATCAGCCTAAGGAAAGATCTGGACAGGCCTGAGATGAACTGAATCCAAAATTAAACTTAGTTAGAATACACTTGACACCTTGTGCCATCTTCCTGCAGTGCCCTTCCTGCTCGTGTGGTACTTCACATGGGACACATTCTATCTCCATCCCCAGATTTGGGACATTTCCTGGTCAACTTCACAAGACCAAGAGGCACCTGAGAGGGCGGGGGAAGGGGCAGGGGGCTCTGGTCCCAGCGTGGTCACTATCTCACATTGCTTTGGGGGCAGGGTGGGGGATGGGGTGGAGGGAAGGGAATGGCATGATGGGCATTATTTCATTTCCTACAATGCCTCAAAGCGGCTGTTATCATTATCCTTATCTCCCAAATGAGTAAACCGAGGCCCAAAAGAAAGTTAAGGAACTAGCACAGGGTCTCATCGTTGGTGAACTACGGGGACAGGGACATGGGTGTGGCAGGCAGCCAGTGTCATGTCCCCAGAGATCCCCGCCTCCTGGTCCTCCCACCCTAGTGGGAGCCCCCCTCCCCTTGAGCGGGGGCTGGATTTAGTGACTTGATTCTAACAGAGCAGATCTGGCAGCAGCGCAGGATGTCACTTCCAAGATCACGTTATAAGAAGACTGTGGCTTGTCTCACAGGCTCTGCCCCTGAGATCCTGGCTCTGTGGGAAGCCTCCGCTGTGTGGTGAACAGCCCCACGGAGAGGCCACATGGCAAGGGCCCGAGGCCTGTCAACACCCACATTAGCGAGCTCGGGAGCAGAGCACCCCGCCCCAGCCAGTCCGCTCTGCAGACGAGGTCGCGGCCGCGGGTGAGCCCTTGCTGCCCAGCCGGGCGCTGCCCAGAGCAAATGGGACACAACAAGTGTGAGTGGCCACCACGTTTGGGGTGACTTGTGCAGCGGTGGAGAACTACTCCAGCGGCTTGTCTGCCGTCTGCTGCGCCACACAGCTTCCCTAGGGAGTCACTTCGTGTCTCCAGGCTTCCGACTAGTAGTGACCCAAGTCCCCTCAGCTTTGTAAGACGCGGATCAGAGAGAGACAGCTCCCGGGCTATACCTGTGGAAAGGGCTCAGAATTCCAATGGCCTAAAAGCACGGTTGACAAGCAGGCCCATGGAGGTGAGGCCACCTGGACAGAGGTCCGAGGGGGCTCAGTGGGCACACAGTTCTCGGTGTCAAAGTGTGGGGCGCCACCTTTGGAAAAGAGCAATGGGTCTGTCTCCAGCCTCCGCTCGCGGAAGTGGGGCCCAGAACCAAGGCCCCCCGAGGAGGAACTGACGATGAAGATGGGAGCCCAGCTGAGAAGAGCTGCGGGTGGAGGCAGGCAGCGTAACCCCCCAACGTCTGAAGGAGACTCAAGAGGAAGAGAAACTAGGCGCGTCTGGGTGGTTCAGTTACGTGTCCAACTTCAGCGGAGGTCATGATCTCCCAGTTCGCGGGTTCCAGCCCCACATCAGGCTCTGTGCTGACAGCTTGGAGCCCGGAGCCCCCTTCAGATTCTGTGTCTCCCTCTGTCTCTGCCCTCTCCTGTTCTTGCTCTATCTCTCTGTCTCTCAAAAATAAATAAACATTAAAAAAAAAAAAAAGAGGAAGAGGAGCTAGACTCGTTCCATGCAGTGTGCAGGACAACACTAGACAGGATGGGGTGAAGTTAAAGAAAGGCAACCCCTGCTTCCAGTGGGGATGCAGCTTCTGAGGGCGGGGGGGGGGGGCTTTCAGCACAGGCCAGAGGGCTTTGGCGGGGTGGGGGGGAAGGGGGGGCTCCCAGCCAGGGGAGCTGACGCAGCGGGAGGGCGTTGTTGAATAGACGCACCCACAGGGTGTGGGTTAGACTGTCGTTCCCTCGCTGCTGAGACTGAACCTGAGTTCTGATCTCAGGATTTTGTCAGGGGTCGGTAAGCTGTAACCCCGGAAGAGCTTTTCCCTTAATGGTGTCTTCCTACTGCTTGTCCCTGTACATGAACTTCCTCCTTTCTAGATTAATACCCTCAGGTGTTAAGGCCTGACTTCAAAAATTCCCTATTCGGGATGCCTGGGTGGCTCAGTTGGTTGAGCGTCTGACTCTTGATTTGGGCTCAGGTCATGATCCCAAAGTCCTGGGATCCAGCCCTGCATCAGGCTCAGCACTGAGCTAGGAGCCGGCTTAAGATCCTCCCCCCCCGCCCCTCCCCCACTTGTGCATGTGGTCAGGTGTGCGTTCTCTCTCTCTAAAAATTTTTTTAATGTTTATTTATTTTTGAGAGAGAGAGAGAGCATGAATGGGTGAGGAACAGAGAGAGAGGGAGACCCAGAATCCAAAGCAGGCTCCAGGCTCTGAGCTGTCGGCACAGAGCCCAATGTGGGGCTTGAACCCATGAACTGTGAGATCATGACCTGAGCTGAAGTAGGACATTTAACTGACTGAAACACCCAAGCGCCCCCCCCTCTAAATATATATATAATATATATATATATTTTTTCTCTCTCTCTATTAGACTCTACCTAATAACGAGAGGAGTGGCTTCTTGGGGTGTGGGGAGATGTCTTGAAGAGGTCAGAAGCCTGAGCTGAGCAGGGTTCTTGGCGAGGGGGCCCTGGCACAGGACATCCTGATCTCTCCTCAGGGGTCTGACGTATCCATGATGTGTTCTCAGTTAGTGATGATCTTTTACCAACAAAGGCCTTCAGAGTAATAAAGACAAACCTCCCCTTTTGCAGTGACGGTTTATAACCAGTCATTTCCTAGCACACAACCTTAGTGTGGCAAGTTTGTGTTTCTCAAGCTGGGGGTCTCCTGGTGGACTCCAGGGAGTCCTGAGAGTACCTCCTGTAATGGAGTGAGTTGCAGTTGCCCCTCTCCCAGAATTCATATGCCGAACCCAGCCCCCTGGTGTGATGACATTATGAGGTGGGGCGTCCGGAAGGGGCCTTCCACTGTGTGAGGGGACAGTGGGAAGACAGCCATCTGTGAATCAGGAAGCAGGTTCTCACCAGACGTGGAAACTGCTGCCACCTTGATCTGGGACTTCGCAACCTCCAGGAGGAGAAGAAGTAAATTTCTGCTGTTCATAAGGCACCTTGCCCTAGCACTTTGTTATAGCAGCCCAAGTGCCCTGAGACAGTTCCCCTTCACTCGAGTTTGAGAAGCTCCAAAGGCGGGTGGGGAAAGGGCATTGAGTGTAGAGCCAAACAAGGGGCGCTGAATCCAGGCTCTGCCACTGGCGAGGTGTGTGAGCTCTGTGGACCGGTTCTTCAATCTTGGGGATTCCTCATCTGCAATATGAGGATGGTGATACGTACCTGGTGGGTTCGTGATAACAGCGAAATGAGCCAAGGAGTCTAGGCACCAGCAGAACTCCTGGCATACAATGGATGCCCCAGAGCCCTCAGGCGTACCATAGTGCACAGGCCCCCAGGGCACCAGCATGTGGATGTCTGCAGGGCAGAGCCTAGGGCAGCCGGGGCCCAGATGGGCCGCCCCCAGTGACCACGAACATGGTCATTTTCTAAGTGTGCCGCAGTGAACATGGGAAGCACAGAGGCACTCCATAATGGGGCCTTATTGTGGCCCCGCCCAGCTGACCTCCCGGGCTCATGGGGACTTGATCTTCTGCCCTACCAGAGTTAAACGGCTACCCACCCCCAGGAAGGCTCCGCTCAGCAGAGTACCTAGAGGACTGGAGCCCACATGTGAGATGCAGCCGTGTTCGCTCCTCCCACTCAAAACTCCATTTAGAACTGTTTGGCCAGAGTTTTAGAAATGTACTGATAAGAGCACAGAGCAAAATGTGTGTTAGCTTTTGGGAGAGGGAGGGGTTTTAACTACCTAACTTTTTCAGGGAAAACATGTATTTATCTTTCTAAAAGTTAACATTTGTAAGAATTCAAGTGTACCCAAGGAGGCAGAGCAGGAAATAAGAGTTCTTCCCTCCTCTCTCACTTCCGATGGCTTCAGTGGGATGCCAGGCTCCTTTGTCACCAAACTGGCAGAGGGGCTGGCAGCAAAGCGGCCTGGGCAGCCCTCAGGATGAGCCACGAGTCCAGGACAATTAAGACTGGCTTTTCTAACGGGCAGTCAGTGAGGAGAGAGCTGAACTCTGACATAGGCAGGAGGAGCTTGGGTCCTGAGAAGGGAAAAAGCCCGCCTCTGAGGCCCAGCCTCCTCTCTAGACAACACCCAGTGGCCACGCTCCTTAAAGGCCCACCTGCCCCACACTCCCAGGGCCTCCTTACTGAAAAGCAAACAGCCACTTCTCACACAGGGAGGGTCCAATCCCACACCCTCTGTGGACTGCCACTGTTCTTTAAAATGCCTCTTTGTTGGGGGAAGGGAGCATTCTGGGCTGTGGGGAGGGATGGTCTCTCTTGGGTGCCAGCAGGGAGGGTGAGGCCAGCCCCTCAGGTTTGGAGGCCCCCCTGGAGTATAAAGGGGAGCTGACTGTATCTGTATATACCCTCTGGGTCCGGGAGACCACCGTCTGGAAGGTAGGAGCCTGTCTCCAGTTCTTCCCTTAATGCTGGCCTCCATTGAGGTGGTCTCCAGGGCTCAGTGATTTTCTACCTGCCCACGAAGGCCACTTAGGAGACAATGCTCCCTGGTTCTGCAAACACCCCTCCTGGAGATCTCAACCCCCATTGTGCCCTGCCTGGTTGCTTCCCGGGCCCCACCAGCCTTACTTGCAGAGGACAGCATCGGTGTCAGACAGGGCCTCGTACGTACACATGTCGCCGTCCTCCTCGTCTCTGGGGACCACCATTGTGAGACCCAGAAACAGTGCCGCCGTGGCCAGCTTCATTGTCCAGCCCATGGATACCTGGAACACAAGGGACTTTTAGAGCTGCGGGGCCCTCTGCAGGGGGCGCCCTTCTCACCCTGTGGCCCCCACCCCCAGGGGACTCACTTGAAGGAACAGGGACCTCTGGTAAGCAGAAGGAGAAGGGCAGGCAGCTGCCTGGGCTCCCGCAGCTAATCTGCCACCCGGACACAAATACCTTGGGAGGACCTGGGCCTACTCCAACCCGGTCTCAATTTGCAGTCCTGGCTGAGGCCCCTCCTCTGTCAGAGCAAGGCTTTGCTGTCCTCTAATCCCGGCTGCCAGGGCAGAGAGCAAGCTGCGAAACAGAAGGGCTTATATAAGCCTCTCACCCCACCCAGATCCTCATCTTGTCCCCCACCACTCGCCCCGTGTGTGATCAGTGGGCCATGGGCCAGCCTGCTTCTTTGGCTTTAAGGCAAACTCTGGGAAGCTGATGACCCCAGGCTTTAAGCTGGGGGCGGGTTCCGGGGAGCCTGCAAGAGCAAGACCTTGGTTGTTTTTCCAGGAGCAGGGCTTGGGCTGGGCTGTGCGCCGGAGACAGCTCTGCTTCTCCTGCCCACAGTTCCCGCGCCACCTGCCTTGACAGCCTTGGGGCTGACGGACGGTCGGTGGTTGGGTGCAGTGACCCTGTGCAGGAAGGGCTGCCGCACTTAGGGCCGCCCTGGCCCCGAGGCCAGCTCCAAAGGGCCAGCTGAGGACAGAAGGGCTCCTCCGACTGCACCTTGCAGCAGTGCTGAACTCAGCAGTCTCCCAAAATAATAGTCTCTGGAGAAGAAACCGGCAGGGCTGCTGGGGAAGGGAGCAGCTTGCACGGTGCCAGTGAGGTGCCGGCTGGGCGGAAGGGGGGAGCAGCCTGTAGGAAGTTGTGTGTGGGACTCTGATTGGAACCAGAGAGGGCAGGGGAAGATCACAGGCAGTTCTCCCACGGCCTTTCCAGTTGATCTGTGCTCTGTCTTCTCCGAGATGGGGTGTGGGGGTGTGCTGGGGAATGTTCTAGCAGCTGGGAACTGAGGACTCCCGTGTTCTGCTCTGAGCCCCGCCAGGCTGCTTGGGTAGGGGGGTGGGGACTATGCCTCTCTAAGATGCACCATTTCTCCCTTTCATAAAAAAGTATAATGACCCGTCGCCCCCGTGCCTTGCTAAGGAAGATGAGATCATAGCTATAAAGTTTACACAGCTTAAGCTTTAGAGAAACTATTTCAGCATAGCTGGCTTTCCAATTGAATTTCTGCATCCAGGATCCCAACTTCTAGCAAAAAGCCCTTCTTTGGGGCTATAAATTAAACACATTTCTCAATAATTAGAGTCCCTGATGTATGACTACAGCTCCCCCACAGAGGACTCATTCCCCAGATCTTCCCTACTGGAGGTGTAGCCTCCTCACAGGAGCCTCCTAGTAGCCTCCTCACAGGATGGCGGTGAGAATGGAATTGAACAAATTATGTTAAGGCCCTCAGTGAGGGGATGACCCTCACCTACGGAATGCTCGATCATGTATGCATTCCCAATCCATTTCGCTATCAGGTACTGAGCACCTCCCATGTGTCAGGCCCTGTGTCTGCTCTATGGTGTAGGGACAGCATGGCCCCTGTTCTCATGGAGCTCACAGGATAGCCAGAGCCACAAGGACAATGCCGCCAGAATGGTCTTCAAAGGCCAAGAGACTCTGATCTTCAAAGTGGAAGCCGCTAGAGAAGCCAAAACTTTCCTCAATACCAATAGCTCTTAGTACCAAAAAACCCCCAAAAAATGCTGTCTGGAGGTGGGGAAGAGTCCCCGGGGTAGGGTTGCTCCTGCTGAGTCTACTCAGGTCAGCAATGCTTCCTTACTCAGTATGTGGCAAGCTTTTATCATTGAATCCTTATGATATGATCCTTTGGAGTAGGTGCTATTCTTATCCCATTTTACAGAGGAGGAGACTGAGGTACAGAAAGGTTAGCTAACTTGGACCTTGGTCACATGAGTCATAAGTGGAAGACCTGGGATTTGAACCCATGCCATCTGCCTCCAGACTACTTGCTCCTTAACCATTAACCGCTCTCCTCTACTGCCCCCTCTTGGAGCTTGGCTGTCGCCCTTCTTTCCCTTCTGTTGCCCCCTCTATTCCCTGTGTTCTTGGAACACAGCCCAGAATCTCCTATGCCTGCATGATCTGGCTCCTCCTGCTTCTCTAGCTGTGACTCTCTATTCTCCACTGCTTGAGGTTTTTTAACTCCCGCTCATCCCTCCAGCTCCTTCCTGCCCCAGGGCCTTCCTCTGCACTGCCCTCACTTCCCACCCCCTTTTGGTGGATAGTCAAAATGCCATTTCTTCAGAGAAATGCCCTGACGCCTAGCTTCCGTTAAATTCCTGTTATACAGAATCATAGCTCCTTATTCCTTTCCTTGTGCTTATATGCTTGCAATGAATTCTTTTGTAATTACTGCCTTAAAGATTTGCTTGTGGTTCCCCCACCCCTCAATCTACAAGCTTCGTGGAGGCTGTACTGAGTTTGCATCCAGCATTCCCAGCACAGTGCCTGGCAAGTCTAGATGTCTGATAAATTACCGTTTGAATGCCTGACAAACCCACCACCTCTGTTTCTGATAGTCCTATTTTCACTTAATAGCTCCTAACTCAATAAACATCAGCAGGAAATAACCACTCAAGTTGGCGCCTGGCCCTGGATCCCGTTTGATTATTTATCTAACCTTCTCTGGCTTGTTTTTGCAAAGAGATCTGACAGAGTGCAGTGGTTCTCGGTATTTTCGAATCTGATCTTTCTCTTGGGGATTCACAGAACTTCACTTCAAATGTGGAGTCCAAGATCTAGGAACCACATTCAAGCCCAGGAAGGTGCTGTGTCTCTTTCCCATTGCCAGCCTGTTTTTCTCAACTGCCTTATTTCTGGAAACTCCCATTTCTAGATCCTGAGGTGGCCACCCTGGGAGTCCCCTACTCTTCCTTTAGTCACCAGGGCTGGTACTACATCCCAACACTATCAGGTAGGCAGAGGCTGTTGACTTCCTGAGATGCCTTGATCCCTCCAAACCCAGGAATCTGCTGGGCCAGTGCTCCTAGAAGTCTTGACCCCCACCCCCTTCTATCCTTCCAAGCCTCCTGTGCCTAACAGCCCCTCACCCCTATCACTGCCCAGATGTTACCTTCCTTCTTTATCCAGACAGCCGCTCATGCTTTCCCTCCCTCCAAAACCTTTCCACATGTGCCCTCTGGAATCTCTGAACTACAGTAACTGAATTCCCCCTCGCTCTTTTCCTTTCATTTTCATTAAGAAATTGAGATTCACACACCATAAAATCCACCCTTTTAACATGTACAATTCAGTGGTTTTAGTATAGAAATCACTAAAGGTTGTGCAACCATCACAAAGTAGCACAACCATCATCACTACCTAATTCCAGAACATTTTCATCACCCCCAAAAGAAGCCCCAAAGCAGAACTTATTAGCAGTTAGTCCCCATTCCTTCCTCTCCCAGTCCCCCGAGTCACTAATCTACTCTTCAATGGAATCATACTACAGTTGACCCTTGAACAGCATGGGAGTTAGGGATGCCAATCCCCTGTGCAGTTGAAAATCTGTGTATAACTTTTGACTCCCTCCAAATTTGACTACCGAGAGCCTACTGTTGTCTGGAAGCCTTGCTGATCACATAAAGAGTTGATTAACACATATCTTGTGTTACATGTATTCTTACAGTACAGTAAGCTAGAGAAAAGAAAACATTATTAAGAAAATCGTAAGAAAGAGAAAATACATTTGTAGGCCTGTACTGTAAACAAATCACATATAGGTAGACCCATGCAGTTCAAACCGATGCCGTTCAAGGATCAACTGTGTATGTGTTCTCTTGTGACCAGCTTCTTTCACCCAGCATGTTTTTAAGGTTCATCCATGTTGTCAGTACTTCGTTATCTTTTATGGCTGGATTAATATTCCATTGTATGGATATGCCACGTTTTATTTACCCACTCATCAGTTGATGGACATTGGGTTATTTGGGGCTATTATGAACGATGCTATTATAAACATTTGTATACATGTTTTTGTGTGTGAAAATATGCTTTCAATTTTCTTGAGTTATGCCCAGGAGTAGAATTGTTGGCTCATATGACAATTCCATGTATAGCATTTTGAGGAACTACCAGTCTGTCTCCCAAAGCGGCCATTATATTTTATCTTTCTACTAGCAAGGAAGGTTCCAATTTCTTCGCATCCTCACTAGCACTCCTTATTGTTTCTTTTTGATTATAGTGATCTGAGTGGGCATGAAATGGTATTACATGTGGTTTTGATTTGCATTTTCCTGATGACTAATGATGTAGAACATCTTTTCATGAGTTTTTGCCTATTTATGTATCTTCTTTAGAGAAATATCCATTCAAATCCTTTGCCACTTTTCAAATAGGTTATCTTTTTATTGTTGAGTTAGACAAGTTCTTTATATATTTTGGATATTAGACACTGTGATTTATAAAAAATATATATTTGATATTCATCTCATTTTTTTGCACAAAGCTTCTAAAACCCTTGGAATTTCCTAAGTGATAAGAGTGATAAAGATGTCTTGACATTCATAATAACCCCTTTTCAACCATACCTAATTATATGGTAATGAGGTAACTTTTGGAAAGCACCTAAAAAGATGGGGGCTGGTTGCCAGTGAAATCAACCATATGATTGGAGGTTTGGGACTTTTAATTCTCCTTCTCCACCTTCAGGGAGGGGAGGGGCACTGGAAGTGGAATCAATCATCAATGTCCAGTGATTTAGTCAATCATACCTATGTAATGAGACCTCCATTAAAAACTCAAAAGGATAGAGGTGAGGAGAGCTTCCAGGTTAGTGAACACTTGGAGATTTGGGGAAAGGATAAAACTCAGAGAGAATAGCTCTGTGCCCCTTCTTACATACCTTGACCTATGCATCTCTTCTATCTGGCTGTTTCTGAGTTACATCCTTTTGTAATAAACTAGTAATCTAGTACGTTAAATGTTTCTCTGAGTTCTGTGAGCCACTCTAACAAATTAATTGAACCCAAGGAGGAGGTTGTCAGAACCTCTAATCTACAGCTGGTAGGCCAGAAGCTCAGGTAATAGTCTGGAGTTACAATTGGCACCTGAGGGTAAGGGAACAGTCTTGTAGGACCAAGCCCTTATCCTGTGGGATCTAATGGTATCTCCAGGTAAATAGTGTCAGAATTGAGTTGAATTGTAGAACATCCAGCTAGTGTTAGAGAATTTCTTGATGTAGAGAAAAAACTCACACATTGGCATTGGTGCCAAAAATCATAGGCCTTCATCAGATATTTGATTTGTAAACATTTTCTCCTCTTCTATGGGTCGTCTTTTTATTTTCTTGATTGTGTACTTTGATGCAGAAAAGTTTTTAATTTCAGTGAAGTATGGTTTATCTATCTTTTCTTTTGTTGTCTGTGCTTTTGGTGTCATATCCAAGAAATTATCACAAATCCAATGTCATGAAGATTTTCCCCTACGTTTTCTTCCAAAAGTTTTCCAATCTTAGCTCTTACATTTACATCATCAATCCATTGTGACTTAATTTTTATATGTTGTGTTAGACAGAGGTCCAATTCCACTCTTTTGCATGTAGCTATCCAATTGGCCCAACATCATTTGCTGAAACGACTTTGCTTTCCCCATTGATATCCCTTCACCTCCACCTCTTGCCATAACCCGAATCTCCCTGACCCTTGAAAAGTTGCTTCTCTTGAAGTTCTTCAAAGTGTGGAATGCTCAGTTTCTCACCCCCGACATGTCTGGGGACTGGGAAGTAAGATTGACTAGCACTTCATTCCCCATTGCTGCTTCTATACCATGACTCTTCAGTCCTCTTGTCAAAATCTACACTTCTTGAGGCTTACTCCATCTGAATCAATCCTAATTGGTATTATCTGCCTTCCTATCACTCCTTGCTCACTGAAGACATTGTTACTTGGCATGGAAACTTTCCCCCTGTTCCAAGTCTTGATGTCAACACTGGGTGACATCCATATCTTCTTCCAACACCTTCTCTGCCCTCCTCTCCAGCCTCTTTTCTGATGGCAACTTCTTGGACACTGTCATCACTAAAAAACATTCCATCCCTAAAATCTTAAATTCAAGAAGCTATTCTGATAACAACCTCTTCTTTTTCTCTCACTTTGCTATTCCCATGACACTCAGTCTTTCATCTTATTCTGAACTCCAATCCCTTGACCACTGTCCTTTTTCTTTACTTATTCTGACTTGCTTCTCTCTGGTGCTTAGTTTCCTGTGAATCTTTGCTTCTACTATTCACTCACCACCATCTTTTTTTCCATCCTCTTCATGTTGTGGCTGTTGGATGTAACTCCAGTTTTGAGCCAGTCTGCCTGCTCCATTGTGTACCCTTGCTGCTCACCACTCCCACTTATCTTCTCAGTACCTTGTGCCTTCTACAGACCCTGGGGCAGGGGAATGTGGGGAAATATTGTGCTAAGTGAAAGAAGCCTGTCACAAAAGAACACATATTGTATGATTCCTTTTATATGAAATGTCCAGAACAGGTATATATACATGGACAGAAAATTGATTAGTGGTTGCCTAGAGCTGCGGGTGGGCAGGTGAGTGAATAGGGGAGTTGGGGGTGATAGCTGAAGGGTATAGGGTTTATTTTGGAGGTAATGAAAATGTTCTAACATTGTAGTGGTGATAGCACATTTCTGTAAATATACTAAAACTATTGAATTATACACTTAAAAAAACATTAAATTATACATATTTAAATTATACTGTACAATTTGGTGAACTGTGTGGTATGTGAAATATATCTTAATAAAGCTGTTTAAAGAAAAAACAGCCAGGTCACATCAGCAAGATGATGTACTGGGAAGCTCCAAGCTCTCATTCCTCTATGGAAACTTTAAAACACACACACACACACACACACACACACACGCACACACAACCCAAAACCAAACCAGCTAACTAACAAAACAAATTAAACTCCCAAAGCTGGCTGAGCTGTGAGCTCTGGAAAACAGTCAAAGATCGAGAGCAACCAAGTGAATTCTCAGTCAAGGAAGCGCTGCCTTCAACATAGTAAGAAATTACATGGCATTTTCACTTGTCTTTGCCCCTACACTGTCCCCAGAATAATCCAGTCTTGGTTTAGAGGACACTGAAGCCCAGTTACCAATTTCCTCTCTCAAATCAGAGGGAGCAAAGAAAACCTTACTGCAGTGTTCTAACCTGTCTAGGGATTGCCTGAAGTACTGGTCTCTGTTTTGTCTAACTGAGATCTCAGGGAGAGTAAGGAGTGGAAATTGTTTATGAAAACTGCAGGGATACTACAGATCTTCAGATACTTGGGGCAAGTATTATTGATGAAGACATCTAAAGGACAATATAAGTCCCCAAAAGAAGCTAGGGTGAGATTCCTGGGGGGAAATTACAACATTTAAAAGAAGCTGTGTATATGGGGGAATTGAGAAAGCCACATTCAGGAAAAAAAAAAAAAAAGAGAAGGTCTAAAGTTCTCATCTTGGGCTCACCCCTGGGCCCAGACCATGCCCATCCAATCAGTGAAAGTCTTCTCTGGCACATAGCCAGTCTGAAAAGACTGGGGGAAGTGGCTGCTTCTTTCAAATACCCAACTTTCAACAACGACAAAAAAATCACAAAGAACAATAAAACGTAGCCCATTCAAAGGAATAAAATAAGTTGACATAAACAGTCCCTGAGAAAGCTCACACATCAAACTTATTAAAGACTTTAAAATAACTGTCTTAAATATACTCAAAGAGCTAAAGAAAAACATGAATCAATAACTAAAGGAAATCAGGAAGACAGTGAAACAGTATATGAACAAAATCAGAATATCAACAAAGTATAGAAATTATAAAAACCAACAAAACAAATTATAGAGATAAAAAAATAAAATAACTGAGTGATAAATTTACTATAGGGGTTCAATAGCTTATTTGAGCAGGGAGAAAAAAAATAATCCATAAATTTAAAGATAAGAATGCTGAAATTATTGAGTCTGGGATCAGGAGCAAAAAGAAAAAACAATGGAAAAAAAAATAAACAGAGCTTAAAAGACCCATGGGATACCATCAAGTAGACTGGTGTATGCATTATGAGAGTTCCAGAAGGAGAAAAGAGAGAAGGGAGCAGATGGATTATTTGAAGAAATAATGGCCAAAAACTTCCCAAATTTGATTAAACACATGTATCTGCAAATGCAAAGAGCTCAAGAAACACCAAGTAGAATAAACTAAAACACACTCATACCAAGACACATAATCAAACTGTTAAAAGCCAAAAAATGAATCTTGAAACCAGCAAGATAAAAGGGACATGTCATGTACAAGGTATCCTCTGCAAGACTGACAACTGATTTCTCAGAAGAAACCCTGGAGGCTGAAGGCATTGGGATGATATACAGTTGACCTTCAAGCAACAGAGGGGTTAGGTGCACTGACCCCCATGCAGTCAAATATCTGCATATAACTTTTGAACACCCCCCCCCCAAAACTTAAGTACTAATAGCCTACCGTTGACTACCGATAACATAAACAGTTGGTTAACACATAGTTTCAATGTTATACATATTACACACTGTAATCTTACAATAAAGTAAGCTAGAGAAAAGAAAATGTTATTAAGAAAACCACAAGGAAGAGAAGAAAAATCCACAAATAAGTGGATCCATGAAGGTCAAACCCATGTTATTTAAGGGTTAACTGTATTTAAAATATTTAGAGAAGAACCTGTCAACCAAAAATTCTATATACAGCAAAACTGCCCTTAAAAAATGAGGGAGATATTAAGACATTCCCAGTTAAATAAAAACTGAGGGAATTCATTGCCACTAGAGATTCCCTGCAAAAAAAAAAAATGCTAATAAGAGTCCTTTGGGTTGAAATGAAAGGACAGTAGATAGTAACTTGATGTTAGATAAAGATATAAAGATCTCAAGTAGAGGTAAATATATGGGCAAGCATAAAAGCCAATAAATTTTGCATTGTAACTCCACTTTTTTTAAATATAGGATTTAAAAGACAAATGCACAAAAGTAATTATAAATCTTTGTTAGTGTACAGATATATAAAAATGTAATCTGTAACATCAGTAACATAAAGTAGGGGAGTGTAGCTATCTTTTGCGATTGGAGGTAAGCTGGTACAAATTTAAATTAGATTGTTATAATTTTAAGTTGTTATATATGATAGTCATGATACCTACAAAATATACCCATAGAATATACCAAAAAGAAATAAAAAGGGAATAAAAACATGTCACTACAAACTCAAAAAATTAAAGTGGAGGGAATATGTCTTAAGTAATTTTGTCAGGCTAACATTACTCCAATACCAAAACCAGACAAAGACATTACAAGAAAAGAAAACTAAAGACCAATATTCATTATGCATATTAATGTAAAAACCCTAGCAAACTGCATTCAGAAGCATATTAACAGGATTATACAACATGACCAAGTAAGAGTTGTTCCTGGAATGGAAGAAGGGTTCAACACATGAACATCAACCAATATAATACACCACATTGACAGAATGAAGGAAAAAATCCACACGATTATCTCACTTGATGCATAAAAAGCATTTGACAAAATTCAACAACTTTCTTGATAAACACTCAACAAACTCATAAAAACTTGATAAAAACTCAACAGCCTCAATATGGTAAAGGCCATATATGGACTATCCATAGCTAACATCATACTCAATGGTGAAAGACTCAAAAAATTTTCCCAAAGATCTGGAACAAGATGAATGTATTAGTTTGTCAGTGCTGCCATAGCCACATATCACAGACTGGGTGGCTTAAGCAACAGAAACTTATTTTCTCACAGTAAGGAGTTACTGCTTAATAGTTACAGACTTTTTGTTGGGGTAATGAATGTTTTGGAAATACATAGGGTGATATAAAGTCTCAACATTGTGGATGTAATTAAAAAGAGTTAAAATGGTAAATTATATATATATTTTAGTGCACACACACACAATACACCAAGGAACCAGTGATTTATAGAGCCCACTTTATTTTATTTTTTTTTTTTTAAATTTTTTTTTTTCAACGTTTATTTATTTTTGGGACAGAGAGAGACAGAGCATGAACGGGGGAGGGGCAGAGAGAGAGGGAGACACAGAATCAGAAACAGGCTCCAGGCTCTGAGCCATCAGCCCAGAGCCCGACGCGGGGCTCGAACTCACGGACCGCGAGATCGTGACCTGGCTGAAGTCGGACGCTCAACCGACTGCGCCACCCAGGCGCCCCTATAGAGCCCACTTTAGAAAACTGACTTAATCCATTCTCCTCACTGTATAGACCACTTGATCAGCCTGTGTAGACTACTTTCCACATTCCCAATTGGCTATACTCTCTCTGACTCTAAGGCCTTTGTACAAGCTGTTCTCTCTGTAAGGAGAGCCATTCTCTTCCACCACATGACCCAGATGGCTTTTGCTTATCCTTCAGGTGTTATTTAAACATCAGTGAACCTTCCTTCAGTGAACCTTCTTAGATATCCTCTCCTACCCACATACAGTCTTCCACCATGATAGTATGTATCCAGCCATTTTTATTTGTCATTTACTTGTGCTTATCTACCACTAGACTGTTACCTTTACGGAGGAAGAACCATATGTGTCCTGTGAAGTGCTGTGTCTGGCACCTAGCACAGTGCCTGAGAAACAGCAGGTGCTCTATCACCATTTAAATAAAGGAGGAGGGGAGCCTGGGTGGCTCAGTCAGCTGGCTGGGCAGCTGGGCTACCAACTTCAGCTCAGGTCATGATCTCATGGTCTGTGTGTTCCAGCCCCTCGTCGGGCTCTGTGCTGACAGCTCAGAGCCTGGAGCCTGCTTCAGATTCTGTGTCTCCCTCTTTCTCTTCTCCTCCCCCCCTTGTATTCTATCAAAAATAAATAAACATTAAAAATTTTTTTTAAATAAATAAGGAAGAAAATAAGGGAAAGAGGGGTGGACATAGGCCTCCACGAATTTAATGTGTCTCACTTCAGTTTCAGGGGCAGTGTTTGTTTCTCCCTTAATAGCATTCAGTGATATCTTCTTTCTGTTTTAGTTTCCTGTGCAGATATTTCATCCTGTGAGCACCCTAATTGTTTCTGTACCCCCCACAGTACTTTTAATAGAGTAGACACTTAAAAAAAAAGCAAGCAGGCACATTCAAAAACAATATGTTGCAAACAGAATATTCTAGCCTTTTGTTGTCTTTCATATGTAAAGAGTAGAAAAGGACCACAAAGTCTCCTAAAGTCTTTTAGTTCTCCACTAGAAAATGTTGCTTTTTATGTAACTTTCATTTCAGATGACCAATGTAGAAACTGTCTTGGAATGTAAAACTATCAGAATGTAACTTTTGTTGTTATTTTAAGAAATGCTTGCTCTCCTTCTAGTCACGTTTTGAACTATAAATCTTTAACTTCTCAAACAGAAAATGCAGGAACTGGTGGTATTGACAGGAGTGGGGCAAGGGGGCAATGGCAGAGAGAGCTCCAGAGTTGAATTTTCTAGTAGTTATGTTTCCCAAGAGTGAGGAGACTAGGAGAGTGTCTATGAGATAAGCCCAGCTCTGGCCCCTGACCCAAACACTCATTTTATCCAAGGTTTCTGCTGGACCTCCAACCAGAAGTTGGTGGCTTGGGCCACTTCACTCCAGGAACATGAAGTCTCCTCTCTGAGAACCCCAGCTTGTTGGTCTCAGCAACCACTGTTGACCTAATAAGCTCACTGCCTCAGCCTTATGATGTATGTATTAATGACTCACTTCATCCACAGAATGGAAAGGCCCAGATACGCTATGAAATGGTAGCATTTTCCAGGTTCATTTGCTGCCATATCATCCTCAGAAGAATGAATATTCTGTCTGTCCTCATGGAGGTGAGCATTGAATGTAGAGCCCACTGGAGCTGCGGATTTACCCTCCTCCCCTCCTTTGGTGCACAGATTGGATTTCTAGTTCTGCCCACGTCTTCACAGGAGAAGAAAGAGGAATTCTTCTTCCTTGGAGGATGAAGTCAGGACCTCGCAAAGGAAAGAAACTTCTAAGTCTGTTAGAAGTAAGACCTAGCTGAACGGAAATCGGTAACGCTAATCCCAGTCCAGGACTCTAATAGTGAGAAATGTGCCAAGGAGTCCTTTCTGGGAAAGTTAGAGAAATGTTTGATGCTCAAACACAAGCATGCAGAAATGCCCTGAGTAATGGCCTCAAACCATACAAGGGTAAAGAAATCAGAAATATGACCTAAACACTAGTTCTCTTAAATTCTCTAGGCCACAGTTCTCATCCCTGAGAACTTCTCATTCTCTCTGTCTCTGTCTGTCTGTCTGTCTGGTCCTTATGGAAAGTCCCTTCCTCGCATCGACCAGAGTGAAGAGCCCCTATCACTTACCCAGAGCAGTGAAGGAGCTATTGGGTGGTGGCTGCAGGGAGGTGAGAAATCTTGGCAGGTTTCTGGGCTGGACAAGGTGGGGAGCAAGTTCCTTCCAGGATGCCCCACAGATTGGGACCTTAAGGTGATCAGGGTCTGCCAGTGTTGAGAGTATGGGAGTTTTGGGAGAGGCTCCTGGAGTGCCAGGAGAGGAGGCAGCAGTTGGCCGTTGGGGAGGCAGTTGGGGAAAGTTCCAGGAAGTTCCAGGAAGCAGCTAACATGAGGAGTGGGTAAGAATAGGAAAAGAAGAATGGGTGGGTTTTCCAGCATTCCCTTTTCCAAGGATTCTAAAGTCAAGAGCAAAAATCATGGAGTTGGAGACAATTCTCTTACCATTTCTCCTACCTTTCAGGATACACTGTGAGACAGGCTGAAGAGACACCAGAGATGCACAAAGAGATGGCTATGGAAGAATAAAGAGAGAAACCATTGAGACCAGAGTCACAGATAGACACAAACAGTGTAGAGCAAAAGGCAGACACCGAAAGTAGAGAGGCAGAATTGGGAACCTTACTTGGGGTGGAGTAAGAGCCTCTTCTCCAACGAGTGTAGCCTGGAGCCTCAGAGGAATGCAGAAGGACAACAGTTGTTCAAGCCCAGGAGCTGCCAAGACTATGTAGACTGTTTTCAGTAGGTAGTGTTCTACCAAAATGGGCAGTTGAAGCTCCTGTAACAGGCAATCAAGCCCAAGGCAAGTCCCTGACTTTCAGGACTTGGGTTTCCTGCTGTTTAAATTTTTTTTTTTAACATTTATTTATTTTTGAGACAGAGACAGCACATGAATGGGGGGAGGGTCCAAGAGAGAGGGAGACACAGAATCGGAAGCAGGGTCCAGGCTCTGAGCTGTCAGCACAGAGCCCGACGCGGGGCTCGAACTCATGAACCGTGAGATCATGACCTGAGCCAAAGTCGGACACTTAACCGACTGAGCCACCCAGGCGCCCTTCCTGCTGTTTTAAATGACCACATCTGGGACCACAACCTTGATATCCTTCTGGAAAATTCCTCCCAGGAAATTCAAGGAGTTAGTGGAAATCCAGACATCCCAGATGAATTACATCAGAATCTCTGAGGGTAAGTCCCAGACATTAGTATTTTCAAAGTGCTTCTCATGGGATTCTAATGAGCAACCAGGCCTGAGAACCAATGTATTAAATATACATTGGCAGTAGGCATTTGCCAGATGCTGAAGGTATGAACATGAATGAGACTCAGACCCTGCTTCTGATGAGCTCAAGGCTGAGCAATGAACATAAGCATCAAATAAACTGCAATGACAAAATCACCAACAGTGTGCTGAGTTTGGCCATGGAAGCATCCCTAGGGCAAAGAGGAAGGGGTATTAGTTATGTGTTTTATTTTATGCATCTTATGATGTTTTGACATCTTGAGGGCCTTGCTGATTGGGGAGAGATGGCCCCTTCCAGGGATAGCCGATTCTTAGAGATTGTGAACAACTCACCTTGGAACACACCTTTATATGCAAACCAACAATCTTGAGTCCATACCCTCCAACAACCTCCTTTATCCAGCCCTCACCCACTGAGCCAATAAACCCCTTTCCAGGGCCAGGCCTCAGGCAACTGGACACCACCTGCCTAGCCCAGAGCTTGCTGGCATTATTCAAACTAGCCAATCCTAAACTGTTTGCCCTGCTTCACCCCTTCCTTCCCATGGAAAACATAATAAAGACTCTGGGATAGTTGTTTCCCTCATCCCTCTGCCTTCTGATTTGCCCCAATGCTTTTCCAGGTGGTATGGTATGCCCCTTTCTCTTGGAAATGGTAAATAATTATTTCAATGGCATTGGCCTTTCTGTGTCTCACTTGGTCACCTATTTAAATAAAACACCCCAGGGGCCCCTGGCTGGCTCAGTCAGTAGAGTATGTGAGTCTTAATCTCAGGGTCATGAGTTCAAGCACCACATGGGGCATGGAGCCTACTTAAAAAAATAAGTAAATAAAAGTAAAATCCCACAGTGCAATCAAGACAGAAGCGATGACTATCTTACAGGAGTGAGAATTGGATAAGACTTTGAAAGAGAATCAGGAAAGGGTATCTCATGAATAAAGGCACTGAGGCATAGAAGGGCCCCATCAGTTGGTAGACTAGAGCAGGATGGAATTGCTGGAGCATTGAGCACAGGTGACCAGTGGGGTGGGAGAGGGGACAGGATGCAGGTAGGGAAACCAAGCATGCTGGGCAGTTTATTCTTGCTGAAATAAGAGGTAATTTATGCACTTATCTGCTCTCCAACAGGCCCCACCAACTAACCCACTCCTTGGTTTGGGCTTCTGTGATATTAACAAGGTCATGGTAGAAACCCTTCACACTGGCACCAACATTTCCAGCCCAAGGAGCCTAAGGAAGAGAGAACAGACTGCAGAACCAGGCAGAGCTCCTCTTCCTGAGACAGAGCATGAGCTTTGGGTCTGAACTGTGGACTACCCCCTTGGTCAAGCTTCTTACTGTCTTGGCCCACTTCACCATCTTTCGAATGAGCACACTAATACGTTTCATGGTTGTCGTGCAGATGAGGAGGGAAGGGGGAACACGGTACATGACCCTTCATGTATTTGTTTCTATCTTTCTCCCCCCTTCAACCAGGACACACACTAGATCTGATGAGAACAAAAAGAAACACGTTCCATCAGAACTGCAAGATAGCATCTCGTGAGAGGCCAACCAGTAACAGGTCAGTAAGAGTGTCTCTTCCAGACAATCCCCATAAGGGGGTCCTTGTATGTCTGTAGAGGGGATGGCTTAGTCAGTGTCAGCTTTCATCATCTTACTGTACTAAATTGAGACTTTGGAACTTTCTTGGTTCCACATCCCAGGAGAGCCTTAAGAGGAAGCTACAGGGTAAACAGATGTTGTAAAATGCCACATGAGTTCAGATGCCCCTGTTATCTCCTGAACTTCTCTGCAGAAAGGAAAGACTAGAAACAGATGGTCTTTTCTACCTCTGCTCTCTGCCTCTATGTGCCCTGTACTCTTGGACAACTTGGTCCACCGCGCCTATCCCAATGACGTTGACTGAGCACCGACCAGGTACCAAGCAGTGTGTGAGCATGTAACCAGTGCTATCTCGTTTAATCCTCCCCATAGCCCTATGATGTGGGCACTAGTGTCCCCACTTTACAGCTGAAGCTTGGTGTCATATAGTTAGTAAACAGAAGAGCCAGATCCCAACCCAAAACTTTCTGAATCCAATCCTGTGTTCTTATCCTCACTAGGATGTCCTGGGCCATTTGCCTCTCCCAATTTCAGTCCAAAGGCCTATTGATGCAAACGTTCCTTTGTTGCAACAAGCTCCATCTCTGATTCTCAACTCACCCAAAGTGTAGGGATCACACAGGCCATTTTGTATCCTCCTTCTTTGACACTTTTCTCCATGTGTCATCCATTCTCTAAGTCATTCAGTTGACAGACATTCACTGGGGTCCTTTCTGGGCCAAGTACTATGTACCTCTGAGGGTGCATCATCTTTGCCCCTACATCTGTGTACAATTAAGGGAGAAAAAGTGGACTTATCTGAGTCTGAAGACAGATTTACTTGGTCCCTTCTGGGAAAGGTGACTGGAAAAGCTGCCAGTTCAATGTAAACATCCACTGGGCCCAACCATGTACAAAGACGTGTTCGAGTTCTGGGGATTTCCTCTAGGATAGATACACCACAATGCTTGCCTCCATGGTTTAATGGGAAAGATAAGCATTTACTCAACCAACAGTGAAACCAGGCATCCTGTGATAAGAGCTATAAGAAAATATTCCAAATAGTGGGCACACTGGAAGGAAATAAAAGCAATTAAGACTGAGGAAGACTTCACAGTGGAGAGGGTAATTGCAGTGAGTCTCAAGGGCTACTTACTCAGCTCATCTTTTTTTTTTTTTTCCTTGAGGGGACTGGAATTTATGCATCACATCCATCCAGCGTGCCTGAGCCCCAAGCTCTGACATCTGATTGTTTCCCTGATTGTAGAGTCTGGTTAGATCAACCACCCCAACGTGCCTCACACCTGCTCCTGGCTCAGTGCTCATGGATGGGGCCTCCAGAGTGCCTCTCCAACAAGCCTGAGCACCGATCAGTCCCTTCTGAGCAGTGATTTGGTTGGAGGGTGGAATGCTGTAGGACTGCCCCCTGGGGCAGTAAAGACAGCCAAGTCATTAAGTCCAAAACCACTGACGGTAAGGGAGCTGCCAGAGGCCTGGCCCATATTTCAGTGTTCCCAGACATCAGCCAGGGAATAAAGAGCAGGACTAGGACAAGGCCAGACTCTTGCTGCTCCCTGGGAAAGTCATTTGAGACCTCATAGGAAAAATCAGAGGGACAAGATCCTCTTCTCCTGGGTCTTGTCCAGGATGCTTATCTGGGGAGGGGGCTTTGTAAGGAAAGTACCTGCTAAGATCAAGGTGCATCTTTTGGGAACTCAGGTGGACTGCCTTATTTTATATGTGGCACCTATAGGTGTGATTATTTCTCAAAGCAATCCCAAGTGTATTCAGTTAAAAGGATTGGGGAAAGCCTCATCCTCCATGGCTCCAGAGGGGAGATGGACCGAGCTACCCACATGCAGGTTTCTAGCTTCCAGTTCCCAGTGACAGGATGACCAGGCCCCTGTTGGGCCACCTGGAAAACCACAGGGACCCATCAGCAAAGTGCTTAGATAGGCCCCATGATGCTCTGCCAGGGCCATTGTAGAAGGGATTCCATTCTCATAAAAGGATGGATTTGGATCAGTGGTTTTCAATCTGTGTTCTTTGGAGGTCTTCAGGAGCTTTGGGGGTTTGGGAGTATTGATCTATTTTCTACATTTGGGCTCTGCTTAGGATATATACGTGTGTGTGTGTGTGTATACATATGTGTATATATATGTATGTGTATATATGTGTATACATGTATGTATATCACATGAACCTGTGAACATACCTTTATCTGCATTTTAAATGATTCTGCTAGTAAATAGTCAAGATGTCACTGTATTAATTGATGTTAACCTATCTCTGCTGAGCCTTTGGTATCTGTTCTTCCACCTTCTCTATATGTGTTATCCCTTTTTATCGTCACAGATATTTCATGAGGTATGGAGTGATAGCTGCATTTTTCAGACAAGGAACCTGAGGCACAGAGAATATAAGAACCTTGCTCAAGGCACACAGCTAGTAAATGGTGGGCTGGATTTGAAGCCAGCCATGATGCCTCTAGGCCTGTGCTCTTTCCCTCCACATTTTCCTGACCCATCCTCTCCAACTCTGAGGACTAGGGTTTGATGTTTCCTTGACAACATTGTGAATATGGCTGAAGTTAGCTTCATTGCCTAGCCTCCTTCTGCCAAGCTTTGTGTGCCACTTTCTAGGTTTTTTTTTTTTTCAATTTTTAAAATTTTATTTTAGAGGGGCACCTGGGTGGCTCAGTTGGTTGAGCATCTGACTTTGGCTCAGGTCATGATGTCATGGTTCATGGGTTCGAGCCCTGCGTCGGGCTCTGTGCTGACAGCTCAGAGCCTGGAGACTGCTTCAGATTCTGTGTCTCCATGTCTCTCTGTCCCTCTCCTGCTCGTGTTCTGTTTCTCAGAATGAACAAACATTTAAAAAATTATAATGTTATTTTTTAGAGAGAGAGAGAGAGAGAGCATGCATGTGTAAGGGGGGGAGAGGGGCAGAGGGAGAGAGAGAGAGAGAAAGAGAGAGAAACTTAAGCAGGCTCCATGTTCAGCAGGGAGCCAGATGTGGGGCTCAATCCCATGACTCTGGGATCATGACCTGAGCTGAAACCAAGAATTGGATGCTCAGTCAACTGAGCCACCCAGGTGCCCCTTGTATGTCACTTTTAGTGTTCCCTCCAGGTCACCAGGGACCTCCCCAATCCATCCTATGGGAGAACAGTCAGATGGGAGGAAAAGGATTTTTCTGAAAAGTCATTTGCACATACAGCCTGGGTATTTTTTGATAGATGTGAGAGGGAAAGTCTTCCAAAATTAGGGGTTTTAAGGGGGATATCCTGGCTGGTTAAGGAAGGAGCACTGTTCACATGGGGACCCAGTCTGACCACCGTTTCTTAGGAAAAAGCACTGCTGTGGGGAGTTTCTTTCCAGGTTCTATTCAAGCTTGAGAAATAACACTTCCCAGCAATCAGGTTCCCCCCCCCCCCCAACCCACTGCCCTGCTTCTGGGCCTCCTCTGCCTTACTCCTCACTCTGTTCCAGGATTCCACTCTACCTGCCCTGGAATGCCCACCATTCATTTTTGTGCTGCTTCCAAATCTGACCTCTCTTCAATGCCCACATCATACTCATTTCTTTCTTCAAGCTTTCCACAAGTCATCCTCCAGACCTGCAACACTTAGACTGACATATCATTATTTGGCTTTCTAGCTCTATACATCTTATATTCTCAGGTAGGCTACAAATTCCTTGATAGCAGCTACTGTGTCTTTGTATTGGCAGGGGTCCTTGGGAAAACCTCCTTTTGAGTGGCTTGGGCTCCCCAGGTAGATGCCACTTGGTAATGACACTGTCTTCTTTTGGTTATCAGATTGCCTACTCAATTAGTAGAGCATACAGTCCTTGGGTTATAAACAGATGACACCATGACTTCCTCCAAAGACCCTTGAAGGAATTTCTTCTCTGTAGGACAACTAGTTGGCCACATTCACCAGATTTCTCACAGATGACTGCCCTGAGAGCATAGGGTGGCCAGAAGGATGCCAGCCCTTCTCTGCCAGCAGGGACAATGTGCCCTGCCTGCAATGGGGAAAAGTGGAACTCCTTACTCTCCTCCAGGCCAAGACAGGAGACAGCATCACAAATTGTTTTTTGACCTGTTCATTTCTAAGGAATATACCACCCCTCTCATATTGTATTATTTCATGATATTTTATCATATCATATACCTCATGTAGGGCCCGTGGGGTTAGTTCCACCTTTGGACTTAGGTGATTAGTTTCAACCTGATCAAAGAGACTTTCATTTCTTTATTTACTGCATTTAGGCACTGAGTGCTACACTGAGTGCCTGTAAACATTTGTTTAGGCACTGAGTGCCTGTAAACACTCAGTACACTGAGTGTTACTGAGTGCCTGTAAACATTTGTTGAGGAATCAGTGGACACGTGGGAGCTCACATCTTTTGCTTTGCTGATTCAGGTGCCTTCATTCCAGATGCACAGTGTTGATTACACCATCATTATAGTGTTGGAAAGTTTCCTTGCACTACTGAGGACACATATCTGAATATGTTTTCTGTTTGGTTTTCCTCTGGCCACCCAAAGCACTGTCACATGCACAAGCCTGCCTCCGTATGCAGGGCTGTGTTCCTGAAAAAAGGGTTTACACACTTGTGAATTGGAGCCCACTGCAACTGCTCAGGCTCATGGGACAAGCAAGCACTTATATAAGCGAATACTTGTTAACCTAGTAATGGTTTCCCTTTGGGTTTGCTTAAAGCTATATCCTTGGTATATGACTGCTAAGGGATAAATTTCAAATAAGGTAAAATCAACACTTTCGTGCAGATGTAAAGTAAACACATCTTAAAATTTTTATTTAGCTCATCATTAATGAGGGAACTAGTAAGACCTTACATTCAGTTCAAAGGGCAATCCAAAGAATGGACTCACTGGTAGACCAGGAATATTGAAATGGACATGCAAATGGCAGCAAAACTGGCTTCTTCCACAAAGGGAGTAGGAAGTCAGTTGAACCTCCACCACACAGAACTTATTTACACATCTATAGACAAGAATTGTTCTGCATTGTCTTTACTTATCTACAATCTATGGAGTTATAAAAGAGCTCAGGTCAATGAAAGAGGCAGAATCACAGAAAACTTGGAAGAATGTACTCTAAGCAATTTTCCATTGCAGACACTCAGTAGTCTTGTTTGCTTATACAAACCTCTTTACATGACAGAAGTGACATTTGAAGTCAATGGAGAAAGAACTGGCTATCCAATAAATGGTGCCAGGGCAACTGAATTTCCATATGTAAAAATAAAATGAGATATGATACCATAATTTACACAGAACAAATTTCAAGTGGATTAAAAAAATGAAATATTAAAATAGAAAGTTTTAAACCTTTGGAAGAAAATATAAGAGGGTATCTTTATGATCTTAAGGTAGGAAGGAAATATGACAGAAGAAACACAAACTATAAGAAAAAAGTGATATATTTGACCAGGGTTTTTTTTATGTTTATTTATTTTGAGAGAGAGAGAGAGAGGAGGAGGAAGGGGCAGAGAGAAAGACTGGATCCCAGACGCTTAACCACCTGAGCCACCCAGGCACCCCTACATGTGACTAGGTTTTAAACAAAAAATTTTTTTTTTCATCAAGAGGCCCCAGATATGGGGCACCTGGGTGGCTCAGTCGGTTGAGCATCCGACTTCAGTTCAGGTCGTGATCTCACAGTCTGTGAGTTCGAGCCCCATGTCAGGCTCTGTGCTGGCAGCTCAGAGCCTGGAGCCTGCTTCAGATTCTGTGTCCCCCTCTCTCCCTGCCCCACCTCTGCTTGTGCTCTGTCTCTCTCTGTCTTTCAAAAATGAATAAACATAAAAATTTTTTTTAAAAGAGGCCCCAGATATATAAAATATTGCATTGCATACAGCCAAGAAAAACTCAGCATGCAAAATTCATAAAGAGTTCCTACAACTCAAATCAGAAAAAGACCAATAAGGGGCCCTTGGGTGGCTCAGTTGGTTGAGCATCCAACTCTTGATTTCAGCTCAGGTCATGATGTCAGGGTCATGGGATGGAGGCCCACGTTGGGCTGTATGCTGAGCATGGAGTCTGCTTAAGATTCTCTCTCCCTCCCTCTGCCCCTCCCCTGTTCATTCTCTCTCTCTCTCTCAAAAAAAAAAAAAGACCAATAAGGCAGCAGAAAGGGGCAGGTGTACCACAGAAAGAGACTGGGAGTACAGGTTTCTTGGGAGTTGTACTTGGCTGCCCCTCCAATGCCTTTCAGATGAACGCAAGGACCTCAAACCGTTCAAAGGAGCCCAGAGATGTCACAACCTGGAAATTTGCTCAAAACCAACTATATTCCACTCTGCCACCTTGCCTAGATTCCTCAGGACACCAGACTGGCTAGAGATGTTAACAATTACAGTTACTCTGAATATTCTCATAGTGGAGGCCAATTCTGTTTCCATTATGGAAACTAGGATCTCATTCATTCATTCATTCATTCTTGCATTCAACAAATCTTGGAATGCCTACTTTGTGCCTGGAACTGAGGATATGGAGGGATGTCATCTCCTGGAGTTTTCTCCTCCAAGGCTAACCGTCAATGAGGGTGCCCTCCCAGATGAAAACAAACACCAAGGAAAGGCTCTGGGATCCTACAGCTCAACACACTCCTGTGAGTTTGTAGATTTTTGTTTGTTTGTTTGTTTCCAATTAATTTTATAACCACAGAGAAGTTACAAAAATAGTGCAGAGAATATTCTGTATACCCTGCACCCAGTGCACCTAATGTTAACTAATATCTTGCATGGCCAAAGAACAATGATCAAAACTAGGAAACTAACCTTAGTATTATGCTATTAATTAGACTACAGAATTTATTTGGATTTCATGAGTTTTTCCACTACTGCCCTTTTTCTCTTCCAGGATCCAATCCAGGACCCCACACTGTATTTAGTTGTCATGTCTCCTTAGCACCAGTCTATTACAGTTCCTCATTGCTACAGATGAGGATTTTGTCTCTCCCCCAAATTCATGCGTTGAAGCCTAATCCTCAATGTATTTGGAGCTGGGGCATTTCGGAGATGATTAGGTCATGGGGGTGGAACCCTCGTGAGTGAGATTAGTGTCCTTATAAAAGAGGCCCCAGAGACCTTCCTCACCCCTTCCACCATCTGAATGCACAGAGAGATGGTGTCCATTATGAACCAGAGAGCTGTTCTCACTAGACACCCAATCTCCCGGCAACTTGATTTTGGACTTTCCAGCCTCCAAGACTGTGAGAAATACATGTCTGTTGTTTATAAGCCACCCAGTCTTAGTATTCTGTTACAGCAGCCCCAAAGGACTAAGACACTCACTTTTTCTTTGTCTTTCATGACTTTGACGTTTTTTGAAGCATACTGGTTAGATACTTTGGAGAATGCTTTCTCATGATTAGACTGAGGTCATGCTCTACTGAGAAGGAGATCACAGAGGTGGCCTGCCCTTCTCAGTGCATCAGATCAGAGGGCATATGATGCTGATCTATTACTGATGATATTGACCTTAGTCACTTGGTTAAGGTGGTGTCTTCCAGGATTCTCCACTGTAGACTTACTATTTTCCTTTTCGTAATTACAAATATTTGGGAGGAAATACTTTGAGATTATGCAAATATGCTGTTTGTGCTTAAGTTTTGCTGTGGGTTGTTTTTTAAACTCGTCTTTGCATTGGGTTTCATAAGACTGATTACCCCTGACAGCACCAGCCCTGCTGAGCTGCTCAGCTGAGAAAGTACACTTCCTGCTCTTTCCTTTTGTCCACTGCCCACAGTCACAAAGAAGCCACGCTGTTCCTGGGGTATCGTGTGGGTGTATAATATATGAAATATGAGAAGGAACTGGAAAGAACTTTAAGTATGAAGGCAGGCTGGGGGCACCTAGCTGGCTCAGTCAGTGGAGCATGTGATTCTTGATCTTGGAGTTGTGAGTTTGAGCTCCATGTTGGTTGGGTGTAGAGATTACTTTAAAAAAATAAAACGCATTGAAAGTAAATAAAGGGGCACCTGGGTGGCTCAGTCAGCTAAGTGTTCGACTATTGACCTCAGCTCAGGTCTTGGTCTCAAGGTCATGAGTTTAAGCCTTAGGTTGGGCTCTGTGCTGGGTGTTAAGCTTACTTTAAAAAATTAATTAGGGGCGCCTGGGTGGCGCAGTCGGTTAAGCGTCCGACTTCAGCCAGGTCACGATCTCGCGGTCCGTGAGTTCGAGCCCCGCGTCAGGCTCTGGGCTGATGGCTCAGAGCCTGGAGCCTGTTTCCGATTCTGTGTCTCCCTCTCTGCCCTTCCCCCATTCATGCTCTGTCTCTCTCTGTCCCAAAAATAAATAAACGTTGAAAAAAAAAATTTTTTTAAAAATTAATTAATTAATTCCTTAATTAATTAATTTAAAAATAAAATAAAATTAAAAAATAAAATGAGCCTGGTAGAGTACTGTATTAAAAAAAAAAAAAAATGAAGACAGGGGCGCCTGGGTGGCTTAGTCGGTTAAGCCTCTGACTTCAGCTCAAGTCATGATCTATGAGTTTGAGCCCACCGTTGGGCTCTGTGTTGACAGCTCAGAGCCTAGAGCCTGCTTCAGATTCTGTGTCTCCCTCTCTCTCTGCCCCTCCCCCACATGCACCCTGTCTCTGTCTCTCTCAAAAATAAATAAACGTTAAAAAAAAACGAAGACAAGCTGAAGAAGTTAACTTTTTTTTTTTAACAACCTGGACCAGTGAAGTCTGAGAGGAAGAGGGTATGATAGGGTAAACATGAACTTGTTTATTTCCTCAAAAACCTGGTGGACTGAGGCACAGTGTCGGGTGAGGAGAGCTTGAAGCATGGGGTTCATTTTAGGAATTAAAGCAAGGAAGCTTGACTCTATAGCATGGAATCCGTGACTCAAGAGGCTACAAGTTTGAAACGTGTAAGTTCTGTGAGGACATGGATGCACATGGATCCTGGATTGGCCCCGGAGTGCAGGAGGCCGGCATCACACAAACCTCGTGGCCACAATGTCTAGCAGCTCGTGGGGCGTGGTAAACATGTGTGTGGCTTGGATGGAGGGTCCAAGCCAGGCCAGCAGTCCTCAAGTTTCTGTATAAAGATGGTTGGGACCCTGCCTGGCTTCCAGGTTTGGGAATCCATTGTTTACTCTCTTTGAACTACTTGGGCATGGGAGGATATCAGGGCCACTAACACATGCCTCCTTATTCTCCTCCTTGTTTTCATCCTGCCTTAACAAATTCTCCCTCCACCTCCTACTCCAGGTACAGCCTCATCCAACCACATCTTGGAAGCACATTTCATCTTTCTAGGGTAGAATTAAATTAAGGATCTCCCACCAAGAAAGTAATTTGATCTCAGAATTAGATTAGTCCAGAATTCTGGTTCCTGCTATTAAATACTGGCTGTCCCTGTCCCTTTAGGTCTTAGGTACATGCCTGCAGTAGCCACCAACAATGGATGGCCCATCCCAACTCTGCTTTGGCCTGTGGTTACCTCGTACCTGGAAGGTGATGTCAGATCTTGGTCCCCTGCCTTTTGGCCTATTTGTAACCATGGAGACCATGGACTCAATGTTTTTGTTTTTATCCTTTCTCATGGGGTTTTGTGAGATACCACTAGGTGATTCTTACAAAGTGCTAAAAAATGGTGTGGGGGGATGGGGTACCCAGAAGGGGCTCCCTAAGTTCCACATGTGTCTTTGGAAGTTGCCTTTGAGAATTCAACCTTAAGTCTGCTTCTTCAGTCTCCCCAACAATTGTGTAAGTTATTTTCCACACTGACACAGCTTCCTTTCTGCTTACCCCAGTTAGAAGGACTGTATTTCTGCAACTGAACTCCTGACAGAGGCAGGTCAAAGAGAGAAATGACCAATAATGTAAGGAATCAAAATAAATTTATGATTTATAATCATAAATATGAAGGTATTTTAGGTTATGAGTAACATGTATAGCACTATGCTAATCAATCTGAAAACACTGTAAACCAGTTAACTTTTCAGAAAACATGAAGATATTCAAATTTACAAAAAATTAAAAACACAAAGAAACAAATAGTAATGGAAACTTGAAAATGATAATAAAGAATTACTTTCTGGACATGTACTAGAGCCAGGTGGTTTTATGAGAAGATGATTTCTAAAATAGCAGGATATTTTATTTAACATCAATTGGTGCGGTTTTTTTTTTTTTTTTATTGCAAGTAAATCCCAGTTTCTCCTACTTGCCCAGAGCTCATCATCCATCCTTAACTCAAAGGCATTCACTGCTGTATGGATAGGGCAGGGAGGGTGGAACAAGAAAGTGGCTGCTCAGCTTTGAGTTTCAAGGCACATTTTACTTTTTTGGAGAGACAGAGCCTGAATGCCAAAAACACCTGATTTTCAAGAGCCAGATTTTTGAGATAGAAGTTATTTTTATTTTGTTTTGTATTTTTAGAAACTCAACTTTACAAATCAATGGCTATAGCCAAAATCGCTGAGGACAGAGTTTAGGATCACAAAAGGACAGATTTCTCACCCAAGAGCTGAAGGTGGTATTGATTTACACCAAACAGAGTCTCTAAAGAGTGTTCAGCACCCTGGCTGTCTCCTGGTAGAAACCAAGGGGCAGGGTAAGAGAAACCCTGAATAGTTTGAAAGGAGTCCCAGGGCAAAGAGGCCTTAAGGCTGGCTTTCCATGGCCCAACAAGCCTTGGAGGACGCAGAACAAAGGGGGTAAAATCAAATGGTTGAGAGGATCATCTGGGTGGATGGCAAGTGGGGATTGCCCCCTACACCCTGGACAGTTGAGAGAAAGCAGACAAACCCCAGGGAACCATAGAAGTAGTGAGTAGGCAGGTAAGGAAATCTGGAGAGTCGTGTCAGGACAACAGAGACACAGTATTCATGGGCTCACTGCCAAGTAGATGCTAGAACTGGGCTGGGCACATCTGTGCAGAGGCCCACACGTGGCAACAGGAACCAAAGACAGCAGGTGGCTCCAGGACCAAATAACTCATTGCTTGCTAGAAAGATAAGTCAGCCTCCTAAAATTCAGATCACCATGGGGAAGGGAGAAAGGGGCGGGGGGAGTGGATTTCAGCTTATACTCTAAATTGACATGTTTCAATACAAAAGTGGCTAAAATGACTAGGTTTTCTCTCATCAGCAGAAATGGAGCATCTTCAACTAACTATCTGATATTGAGAGCTGACAGCTACATATCTGAATCTCTGAACCTGTGCAAAATTCATACTTGCTATAAAAACTTAATGATTACAGATATTTGCCAAGTCAAAAAAAATGTTCACCGTTAGAGAAATATATATAAAGTTTCCCAATACATTTTACAAAACTAGCACAAGTGTGGCAGTAAAACCTGGCCAAGTCCAAAAGAGAGTAACTACCAACCTTTCATATGAATAGAAAAGCAAAAATGCCAAATATGCTGGCAGGTCAAACCCAGCAATAAAAAGAATAGTTGGCTATAAGCAGGTTAGCTTTATCCTGGAAATGCAGGGTGATTGAATAGTAATACATCTGTTAATGTAATTATCCCTTTAAAAATGATGATCTCAGGGGCACCTGGCTGGGTCAGTCAGAAGAGCATGTGACTCTTGATCTCAGGGTTGTGAGTTCAAGCCCCATGTTAGGTGTAAAAATTACTTAAAAATAAAATCTTAAAAAAAAAATTATCATCTCAGGGCACCTGGGTAGCTCAGTCGGTTGAGCATCCAACTCTTGATTTCAGCTCAGGTCATGATCCCAGGGTTGTGGGATCGAGCCCCGTGTCAGGCTCTGCACTGAGCATGGAGCCTGGTTAAGCTTTTCTCTCTCTCTCTTCCTCTGCCCCTCTCCTCCGTTCACAATTGCTTTCTCTCTCTCTCTCTAAAAAAAGAATAAAAAAAAATTATCATCTCCGTTCCAAAAAAAATTTGATAATTTCCAATGTCCATTCTTAATATTAAAAACATATATTAATGGAAAGATGCCCCTTGTTCATGGATTGGAAGACTTAATATGGCTGAGATGACTTCCTGGAAATTAAAAAAAAAAACAAAACTTTTGTGCATCAGAGGACACTATCAACAAAATAAAAAAACTCACAAAATAAGAGAAACTAGTTGCAAATCACATATCTGATAAGGGATTAGTATCCAGAAAATATAAAGAACTCTTAAGACTCAACAACAACAAAAACAAACAACCCAATTAAAACATGACCAAAGGACTTGAACAGACATTTCTCCAAATGAGATGTATAAATGGCCAACAAATACATGAAAAGATGTCCAACATCATTAGTTCATTAAAGGCATGCAAATCAAAACTACAATGACATACCATCTCACACCCATTAGGAGGATATTACCAAAAAATCCCAGAAAATAACAAGTTGGTGTGGAGAAACTGGAACCCCCATGCACTGCTGGTGGGAATGTAAAATGGTGCTGCCACTGTGGGAAACAGTATGGAGGGTCTTCAAAAAAATTAAAAATAAAACTATCATATGATAGAACAATTCTACTTCTCGGTATATATCCATTTGAGGAGTGTACCAAGACATGACCAGGTGGTGGAATGGGTTAAATAGATGATGGGGGTTAAGAAATGCACTTGTGATGAGCACCAGGTGACATAATGGAATTGTTGAATCACTGTATTGTACACCTGAAACTAACATAATACTGTATGTTAGAAAGAAAGAAAGAAAGAAAGAAAGAAAGAAAGAAAGAAAGAAAGACAGACATGACCACCAGTTGACCAGTAAGGTGGACCTGGGCAATTGGAGGCTCTCACCCCTTTCCTGTCCTTGGAATGTGTGTTCCACTTGCCTTCTCTGCTCCCAGAAACTGCCCCAAGGATACAACCTCGAGATAGAAATGTGGTGTTGAGACTATCTGGACTGGGTACATGACTAAACCCAGTTAAATCCTCTATACAAACCTTTCAGATCCTGGCAGGCAGGTGTAGAGATCTGTTCATCTTGAGTCTGCCCAAGACAGGCCTCGTAAGTAAGTTCCCTTGCGTATCAAATCTGCCATCTACTACTCTAGAGTGGTCTGTCTCTTTCTTTCTCTCCTTGCCCTCCCTGTACCAGGGCTGGTTTCAGATTACACCCAGAAAATTCCTGAGGACGTTGCAGAATAGCAATACTCGAAAGAGATGTAAGCAGGACCTTGAAGACAGGTTTGCACACTCATGTTCATCCAGGATTATCCACAACAGCCCCAGAGTGGAAGCGACCAAAGTGTCTATCCACAGAGGAATGGATGGACAAAATATGATATATATGATATATATTTATGATGAAATATTATTCAGCTTTTAAGAAGAAGGAAATTCTGACACAGGCTACAACATGAATGAACTTTGAAGACATGATGCTAAGTGAAAGAAGCCAGTCACAAAAGGATAAATAGTTTATGATTCCACTCATATGAGCTACTTAGAATAAGTACTCAAATTCATTGAGAACAGTGGTTGCCAGGGACTGAAGGGAGGGAAAAATAGGGAGTTAGTGTTTAATAGGTAAGGAGTTTCAGTTTCACAAGATGAAAAATGATCTGGGGTGTTATGGTGGTGATGGATACACAACAATGTGAATGTACTTAATGCCACATAGCTGTATATTTTAAAATGGTTAAGGTAATGGGGCGCCTGGGTGGCTCAGTCGGTGGAGCGTCCGACTTCGGCCCAGGTCATGATCTCACGGCTTGTGAGTTCAAGCCCCGCGTCAGGCTCTGTGCTGACAGCTCAGAGCCTGGAGCCTGCTTCCGATCCTGTGTCTCCCTCTCTCTCTGCCCCTAACCCACTCGCATTCTGTCTCTGTCTCTCTCAAAAATAAACATCAAAATAAATAAATAAATAAATAAATAAATAAATAAATAAAATAAAATGGTTAAGGTACTAAATTTTATGATACATATTTTTTACCATAATTTAAATAAATAAAATTTTAAGTTCATTTATTTGTTTATTGAGAGAGACAGAGAGAGCACGAGCATGCACACGCGCAGAGGAGGGAAAGAGAGAATCCCAAGCAGGCTCTGAACTATCAGTATGGAGCCAGACTCAGGGCTCCAACTCATGAACCCTGAGATCTTGACCTGAGCCTAAATGAAGAGTCTGAAGCTTAACCAACTGAACCACCCTGGTGCCCCTAAATAAATAATTTTTTTAATTAAACACAAAATCTCTAAAAAACTACAACTATATCTAGGTCAACCTTTATTAGGAAGCTCTTTCTAAACATATGAAAATAAGATCTACGTTAAACCAACACATACGTGAAGAAAGTTATAAAAATTTAATATGAAGGAAGTTTGGAATTTTTAAAGAAAATTGACTGTGGAGAGATACCTACATATCTAGTTGAAATAGTTTCATATTTAAAAAATATCCATTACTGGGGAGGCTGGTGGCTCAGTTGGTTAAGCATCTGACTCTTGGTTTCAGCTCAGGTCAGTCATGATCTCACGGTTCGTGAGTTTGAGCCCTAGGTGGGTCTCAGTGCTGCTGGTGCGTAGCCTGCTTGGGATTCTCTCTCCTTCTCTCTCTGCCCCTCGCCTGCTCTCTCTCCCCAAATAAATAAATAAACTTAAAAAAAGATTTAAAAAATATCAATTATCTTCAAGTGAATTTATAGATATAAAGTAATTCCAATAAAAATTTGTGAGTTTTTAGTGCAAGTTTAGAAAATAGGCCTAAATTTCTTTTGGAAGAAATCAATACAGCAGAATTGTCAAGAAATTTTTTGAAACAAATGTTAATGGGATGTGGAAGGGACAGAGAATGTCTTATTTATTTTTTTCCTGTAAAGCTATGATAACTAAAACATTATGGTTCTGTTACAAGAATAAACAGCTCCATGAGACAGACATGAAAACCTAGGAGCAAATCTAAGTATGGGTAAATATTTAATACATAATGAAGTTGAGATTTAAATTAGGGAAGTACAGAGGCTAGGATAATGGGCTATTCAGAAGAAAAATTAATTCCAGACAGTTCAAGTCATTAAACATGAAATATGAAACCATAAAAGAATGAGGAAAAAATAATATAAAATATTTATATGATATTGGGGAGAGAAAGGCCTTGTTATGATTTAAAGCAAAGAATAAAGCCAAAAACAAGAAATGGACGTCTGTTAAGAGAGAAAACTCTGAAAGTTCTGAAGGCCCATTTACAAGTGTAAAATTATTAAATAAAGAAGATAAAAATCAAGCAACAAAGTAGGGGATAATATTTACAACAAATGACAAAAGATTAATACTCTTGATATATAAAGAGTCATTATAAATCAATATGAATAAAGTACTACTGCCCTGAAAAATGAGTAAAGGTCACAAACAATTAAAAAAAAAAAAAAAAAACCATGACTGGGGCGCCTGGGTGGCTCAGTCAGTTAAACGTCCAACTTACGCCCAGGTTATGATCTCATGGTTCATGAGTTTGAGGCCTGCGTCCAGCTCTGTGATGACAGCTCAGAGCCTGAAGCCTGCCTCAGATCCTGTGTCTCCCTCGCCCTCTGCCCCTCTCCCGCTCATACTCTGTCTCTCTCTCAAAAATAAAGAAACATTTAAAAAAATCATAATAAAAAAATAAATAAATAACATGACTGAAACAATGCTCCTGCTCACTGGCAACAAAGATCGCAAAGTCGAAACTAGGTACATTTTGATGCATAATAAATACCAAAAGCCTTAACCCAGAAATTCTACCAGGAATTTACTGAAGGAAATGCAGCATTATTTGTCTTAGCGATAGTTTGGAAACCATATAAGTAAGTTTAAAAGGAGGGCATGAGATTTTTTTTTAACTGATTGTCTTTCATGTAGAAAATAAACCATTAAAAATAATGTAAAAAATAGCAAGTGCTATGGAAAGATACACACACTTATATATAGTAGGGTCCCCGGAGGAACTTGAAGGCACACTTAAATTATTTGGGATGAATCAAGGGGGGGATTAATAAAGGGGCTACTTACAAAGGTGAGGGCAGGGTACCAGGGAATCCTAAGGGGTGGGTGGTGAAGTAACCAGGGCCTAGGAACAGCAAACTAGACCTCAAGGACTTTGGGGAGGGGAGGGTGAGGACTAGAGCAAGCTCAGGGAGGTGCTTAGGATGCAAGATTCGAGGACACATTCCCCCTCAGGGTCGTGCAAGAGACAGTGAGTGCCTCCTCACATGTTTGTGCCGGAGGCACCGGCCTCACCCTATCCTAGTCCTGGCCCTGGGGGAGGAAGCTATTAAAGGAATCCAGAAGGAAGATCCTGTAGAAAAGTCTGCAAGGAGAGGAGCTGTGACCTTTAACAGGGGGCTGGAGGCAGCCCAAGGTGACCCACAGAGAGGCTGCCTGAGAAAAATACCTGCTCTCACTTTGCTCCCATCGTCTCATCTTCCTGCAAGGCTTCCTTCCTCTCACCAGACCCACCTGGAAGCCAGAGGGCAAGGCTGCTTTATAGTCGGCCTCCTCCGGGACAGACCACAGGACAGAGAAACAGTGGATCCAAGGGGGCACAGAGACTTCCATAGAACAACATAAAGTTAAGCAACACACAGGCAAGTTCCAAAGCACTATCTAAAATCTGATGCCCATTTTTACGTAAATTTTATTTAGTGGGATACCTGGGGTGTAAGATTACATTATGGTTGCTTTTTAGATAGTTTTTGCTTTCATATGTATTTGATATATTTAATGGAATGAATGTCATAAAAAGAAAAAAAGGGAAACATTCCAAAAACCGTATCTTAAGGTTACGGCCTTAAGATGAAGTAAAAAGCCTCGATGAAAAAAGTGAAAATATTTACAGGGGTTGCTTTTGGATTCTGAGTGTGTAAAGAGAGGCATGGCTATTTCTGGGGGGCAAGCATGCGAGTTTTGTTTTTGTGTGTGCATCCTAATCCTTTTCTTTCTTTGAAAATGTCCTGAAGTGAATGTCTTTTTGTCATAAATCCAGAAGCTACACTCAATAAGTAGATCGGAGAGAGGAGAATAGATGGGTAGAAGACGCCAGAGGAGAGAGAAAAGAATCTCCATAAATAGCCACCTGTCCTTCATGTGAGCTGACATCTCAAGCTCACTTATATTTATCTAATGTGTAAAATGATATGATTTCTCCAGGCCCTTTTGCTCTAAAATTCCTTTTAAGGAAGAAACACAACCCTTTTCTAACAGACCTCATAACCTGCGGTCATGAGACAAGGCAGAGCAACCCACGGCTTAGGAAAGTAGAGTACAGACACGGAGGAGGAGCTGGGAGCGCCACCTCCCTGCAGGCACGGGCATTACAGCTGACGGCTAAGGGTCCTGTTCCTGCTCCAGGACACGCTGTTCTCGCTGTTCTCGGTGTGCCTTCTTCCTGAGGCCGTACGCTGACCGCCGCTTCGTTCCCTGACCACTTAGAATTCCTGCTGACTGTCTTCTACAGTCTCCTGTCTTCTAAAACTACAACGCTTGCCGACAGAACTCCAGCGGAATCCACCTTCTTGCCTTATCTTTCCGTAAAGGTTGTTGAGATATGGTAAGACACAGAGACATGCAGAGGACTGTCTTCAAGGAAGAAGTTTATACTCACAGACCCCTGGAAACAGGAGCCAAGGCGCACCCACCATGCAGGGCCACACGGGGAAGTGCGAGTTTCCATCAGAAGGCAGAGAAAACAAGGGAGAAGTAGGGGGAAATGTGGGCGATAACTTTTACTATGGCTTCCGTGGGAAAGGCAGTGCAAGGCCATGAAAGCAGATTGAAGATTGGCTCGTTGAAGAATTTTCTGGACTCTAGGGCAGAGGGCTGTCCCTAGTCATCTGGTGCTGGACCCTGAGGCGATTAGGGCAGGGGAAGAATGGCCCTGAGGGAAACAGTCCTTTAAGAGTCCTATTAAGGAGGTGGTTGGGGGTGTGAACTCTGGATTGGTTGGTTTGCATATGGAAGTGATGCTCGCAGGAAGGTGGTTTTCTATCTCTAGGAGTTAGCTAGCCGTGGGAAGGGCTCTCTAGGATCAGCCAGATGTTAAAACATGAGAAAATCCAGCAAATCAAAAGGCATGATTAATACAGGGGTAAAGGCTCGACCCCCCTCCCCTTGCCCTGCTTCCGGGAAAGCTCTGAAGGGCCACCCTAGCTCCACAGCTCCCAGAGGGCTCTGCCCAGGCCTTTGTGACCCTGCACCACACTCCAGCTTCTGACTGTACCCAGTCACTGCAATAGCTGTACTGTCTCCTGGAGATATGCTCACCCTATTGCCTCTGGGCCTTTGCATGTGTGTCTTGTTTGCTCTGTCAGGTGCTTCCTCAACACCCTTGACTTCTTCCCCCTGCCAGGCTAGCCCCCTTCTCAGCTTCCTGTCTCTTTTCAAGTCACTTCTTCAGGGAAGTCTTGATCCCCTGTCGCCTCCCTTCATAGGCAGCCCTTACTAAATTATCCCTGAGTGAATAGAAAGTGAATAATGGTGGAGGCGCCACTCTTTTCATCATAGAACCCCCTCCTCTCCACTGAGGCAAAGACAGAAAAGCAAAGGAAGAGACCCATGGCGAGTACTGGGCCACACTGGTGGCCCTGGGGAGGACAGTGGGGGAGGGGAAGCCAGGGGTGGGGGGCAGGGTTAGAGAGGCTGCACCTGCGGAAGGAGGGGCGACACAGCAGTTTTTCTCCTTTCTTAGCTTCTATTCCTAAACAAAGACAGGCTTGTCCTGCTCTCCGCAGCCTCCTGGCCCACCACTTGGGACAGATGAAACCCACCCATGCACCAGCTTTGCCTGGGGAGTCACTTCCTCACTCTGGGGCCTCCAGCCAGCTCTGATGGGAGTCATGTGATCACTTTGGTGTGCATGACAGCTCCCCAGAGTGATGCTTTGAGGGGTGACCTTGCTGCCCAGGACAGAACCAGCTCCTTGCGAGCTTGCTGATGTATGTAAGGGTTGGGCTGCTTCCTGGGCCTGGGGGATGGGGTGGGGTGGGGTGGGGCGGGGGCAGGGGCACACTCAATTTTTCTCCACAGATATTTGGCCCCAATTTTCAGGTCCAGGTTACATAACACCTGAGGAGAACTACACTCCCCTGTCACCCACACCTTTTCCCTTTCTGTGGAGCATTTCACAAGCGCAGCTGCTTCTCAGAGAAGGTCTATTTTGGGAGCTGTTTTCATTTGACCTATATTAAGCACAGTCACAAGGCAGAGGCAAGTTGCGGGGTGCAGGGTGGCCTGCTTGCTCTTTGTGCTTTTTTAGTGTTACGGGTGAGAAAACCAGACAAGCTGGTGCCCACAGCTCTGGAGCTGAGACTCAAGTGGCTCAAGGATCTCACCACGGCATCAAGCTACAGAAAACTCTAGGCTCAGAGAGTCCACCTGTAATAGTGCAGCCCCATGGGGCTGCGTCCCCAGTTCACAGCTCTGATTTGCGTCCCCCTGAGGCCCTGCTAAAAGATAATACCTTAGTCACTGCAACAGTGGTCAGGGAAAAATTTAGGCTCCCTGCAGGCCCAGAATCTACCAGGCCAGGAAGAGTCCTGGCCTGTGAAGCGCACCCGGTAGAGTTGTAATTGGTCATCAAGCCCCTCCATAGGGAATTGTTACTAATTGAATCACATGACCAGCAGGGGGAGAGAAAGGGCTGCAGGGAGCCATCTGGCCCAGGCACTGTGCACAAATAGGTACCACTTGGCATCCCCTGCACTTTGAGGGCCTGTGGAGAAAATGACAACGGAAGTGATTAACTCGCTAAGTGCCCCATTTGCCCCTCTTCAATGGGGGTATCTCCTGCACCATCGTTTTCCCCCTTGCACCTCTTTTTGTCTTCCTAGAAGCAGAGGCCCAGTTCCACGGTCTAAAGCTCTGACCACGCTGCGCATCCCCAAACCTGCCTGTCTGGCACCTCCTCTCTCCTGAGGGTCCGGCCCATATCTGCAAACAGTTGTCCCACTGATGCATCACATTCAGAAATGCAAAGCAGAACTGCCCGCCTCCTCCACACTCACGTCAGCCCCCACCCCAGGGAGCTGCTGTCCGCCTGGTCTCCCACGTGCCCCACATGTGTCTGCCTTTGACAGGCAGAATGGACACCGACGGGGACTTCCCTAGCCAGCTGGCGAGATGCTGGTGTTGCATCCCCTCAGGACTGCGGGGAAAGAATCCTGGCTTTGTACTGTGCAGCTGGGCCTGTGCCCACACCCCTTGCAATCCAGTCAGCCAATGGCTCCCTTCAGGATGCTGAGTGGTCGCGCACGCCCGCCTGAGTGATCAGGTGACTCCCCCTAGAGTTGGGAAGCAGCGAAGGAAGTGGGGAGGCCACTCCCCTGGGAGAGCTGGTAGATGGCCTTGGTGAGGAGGGGGAGGGACAGAGAGAGGCTGTGGCAGCCGAGGTGGCTGAGGTGTGAGCCAAGTGCCAAAGTGAAAGGAAATTTTAAAGCTTGAGTTTTTGGCTTTGAGGGTTGGCAAAACTGGGGATGGAGGAGAGAATGGGTAGCACATTCTAGGCAGGGACACAGCCCTGAAAAGGAACAGAGGCAGGGTCAGGCAAAGCCCATCCCTCACACAGGGTACGTGGGATGCTCTGAGAACACAGCAAAGTGGGGGGTGGGAGAAAATGGCGGAGCCAGGTTGAGGAGGCTTGAATCCAAAGTATCCTTCCAGCTGGGCGGCCCCTTTCCTTCCTCTGATCTCTCTTCCCATTCCCTGGGACAGGACAAGTCCTGCCCCCCCCCCCATTACCCCAAGGGGCTCCTGGAGTGGGAGTGTGGAGGCAGTAAGACACTTTCTGCAGGCTGAGACAGAGACCGTGGCAGGCAGAGGATTGCGGACCACCCAACGGGTCTCCCAGGGCAAGATCTCCTCTCTCCAGGGGCAAGGATGCCTGGGAGGTGGGAAAGCCATGACAAAAGGACAAAAGGAAAGGACCATGAAAGCACAGCCAAGTAGAGGCAGTGGGGGGATTTGAGAAGAAAAATCCATTTTGCTTCATTAAGGAATAAAGAACAGGCAATATCATTTTCTACTCAATGAAATACTAAAAAGAAAAATAATGGGGTGGGGGGAGGGAGAAATCTCAAGAAGGAATAGTGTCATTTTCAGTTGGGGTAAATGTCAGAAGCATTGTTTCTGTTGATATGGCATTATCAGTAGAACACTTCTTTTTTTTTAAAGAAAAAAATACATATCAAGATGCAAGTTCTCACTATTTGATTCAGTTTCTCCTGTTTCTGCTAATTTAGAAATGTTCCAGTGAAGAAATAAAGGCTCCTTTTGCACCGACAACATGCTACTCAAAGGCAGGAAAATGACTTTTACCCCATAATTCCGGCACTCAAGAAACACTTGTTGAAAGAACAAATTTGCAAAGAAAGAAGCTCCTTGACAGTTATGCGTTAACTCCAGAAGAACTGGTTAATTCCATCATGGTGTATCCATTGGTGATAATATTAGGCAACTGTTAAAAAGGTATGGATTAAAAAAAAAAAAAGCTGTAAAATATATTTGGAGACAATTCAGGAATTATGAGTACCAACTGGGTAGTACATGATATGAAAGAATTTTTGTTAATTTACTTCAAGGTGATGATGGTTTTGTGGTTATTTATGTAGGAGAATGCATGTTAAAGTATTTCAGAGTAAGTGTCATAACATCTATGTAGGGGCCAAGGACAGCTACCCTAAGATGGGCCACTTTAGCATGGAGATGATTTTGAGTTAAAAGCAATCAAAACCAGGGGCGCCTGGGTGGCTCAGTCGGTTAGGTATCCAACTTTGGCTCAGGTCATGATCTCACAGTTTGTGAGTTCGAGCCCCGCGTCGGGCTCTGTGCTGACAGCTCAGAGCCTGGAGCCTGCTTCAGATTCTGGGTCTCTCCATCTCTCGGCCTCTCCCCTGCTCATGCTCTGTGTCTCTCTGTCTCTCAATAATAAATAAAAACATTAAAAAATTAAAGAAAAAAGCAATCAAAACTCAACAGATTCAGGAAAATCTCTTTACCTCCCCCTCAACTGCCTAAAAAGAATTTAGGTGGAGGAAGAGAGCTGTCACCATAGAGAACTACATTATGATGTGAACCAAGTGTTCTAGACAGGGAGGAACCTTGGAAGGCCTGTTTGATCAAAGTCCTGTGAGTTGTTTCTGAGTGGCCTGAGTTCCCCCCCAGACCTGCCCCCTCCACCACCCCAGCCAACATTGTTTACCAAACATTTACTCTTTATCATCTTCCTGTGAATTGCATTCCTTCCCTTTGAAGTCCCAGACCCCTGCCCCTTTTCCTAAGTTCAGGTGACAAGTACCTCATTCTGTCTGCCTGTCTTTGAAATTCCGTGTTGGTGTGGATTCCCCAAGCATATGAAAAAAAAAAAAAGGATTTTCTCCTGTTAATCTGTCTCAGGTCAATTTGATCTTAGTCCAGCTAGAAGGACCTCAAAGATGTTCCTCCCCAACATCCACAAGTTATTTTGAAAAGTTTTGGCCAAAAAACCCCCATGAAAAATGTTAGCAATCGTTAAATCTTGGTAATGAGAATGAGTATTTATTAAACTACTTCTTTTCAATTTTTCTGTATGTTTGAAAATATGTACAATAAAAAATTTTTAAATATTACGTATACCATACAACATGAGGCTAGAATCAAGAAGAAAAATCTAGTATCTTTTAAGACTGATAAAAAAGCAAAACATGTATAAAAAGCAATAACATGGAGATAGAAGAACTGAAAAGAATTGCTACTCTGATGTTGAAATTATGGAAGACATCTTTTTTTGGATTTTTGGTTTTTTGAAGTAGGGTTCACGCCCAGCACAGAGCCCAATGAGAGCTCTGTGAATTCACAACCCTGAGAGCAAGACCTAAGCTGAGATCAAGAGTCAGACACTTAGCCAACTAAACCACCCAGGAAGATACCTTTTATTTAACTTCCTTTTATGTTTTGTTATCTTTGAAAAGCATGTTTCAAAGCTATTTGCAATAAGCAACTCACTGCCAAACTTCCTGTATCCTTTATTTATTGTCATGATCTATATCCATGTTAGTATGCCTACTTTATTAGCCTTTTATGCACCAAGTTATTTAACACATCAACTTGCAACTTTGTGTTTCAACTTGAGTTACATTACCTTTTCTTTTATCACTGGCCTATGGGATTCAATAAAACAATTAAAATACTGTTTGTACCTTATGAAAAAACTACCCGCATTTATTGCTTTAGTGACATTTTACAGCTGAAGAGAAAGACTTGGCAAAACGTCTCCTTCTTTCTGTGCTACCTTTCCTCCCTCAACATTAACTGATTTGTTTATTATTTTGGTTAATAATTACTTTTTTTTTTTTTGCTTCTGCCCCCATCCCCTATAAAAAGTATTAACATACTTATTTTTTAAATCTGGAAAATACTAAAATATACAGAAAGAAAAATTTAAGGCCCTTCATTTCAACATCCAGAAATAACTAGTTTACATTTGGTGATATCTCTTTCCATGCTTTTTCTCATGTATGATTTTTTGTTTATTAGTTGAGATCACGCCGATAAACAACCAGGCATCCTGTGGGGTGTGTGTGTGTGTGTGTGTGTGTGTGTGTGTGTGTATGCAATAAACATTTAATCTTATGAATATATCACCAGTTCTTTAAAACCTCCCCTGTTGTAGGGCACTTAGGGCTCTAGACTGAATGTTTCCCCCACCACCACCCCATTCATATGTTGAAACCTCATTGTCTTTTTTTTCAAAAATTTTTTTAATGTTTATTTATTTTTGAGGTGGGGGAGGGGCAGAGAGAGAAGGAGACACAGAATCTGAAGCAGGTTCCAGGCCCTGAGCTGTCAGCACAGAGTCAGATGCAGGGCTTGAACTCACAACAGTGAGATCATGACCTGAGAGGAAGTCAGACGCTTAACTGATTGAGTGCCCAAAAACCTCATTCTCAACATGATGGTATTTGCTTTGGGAGGTGATTAGGAGCCCTTGGGAATGGCACTTGGGCCCTCTAAAAGAGACTCCAGAGAGATCAACACCCCCTTTCACTGTTATAAGAACACAGAGAGAAGATGGGTGTTTACAAACCAAAAAACCACGAGACATGGACTTTTACTAGATCATCCTTCACATAAATCTTTTCCTGACTTCTGATTATTTCCCTAGATTTTGTTTTCTTAGAGTTCTCTTGGATCAAAGTATATTGTGTTCTTTTGAGCCTCTTAATACATATGTAAAAGAGGGGAAAGATACTTTCCCTCTGCCTTTTAGGTTTAGTTGCTAAGCCTGCAAATTAAACCAACAAAAGGCAGAGTAAGGGGGGGGGGAGGTTTTTTGGGGTACACGTGGGAACCAACAAATGAAGTGGCTGGCTTGTTAAGTGGTTAAAGTTGAAGGCTTATCTACCTAACTTATTAGGGAAAAGGGAAGGAGGAGAAAAGGCTTCTACAGGAAGAATAAATTTTTTGGTTGTTGTTGTTGTTTGTTTTTTTAAGAAAGACAATGGATTTTCAGAACAATCTCTTTCAGAGATAAGAAAGTTTGTGATGGTGTTTGTCTATCAGGTATGAGTTGCCTTTCTGTCTCCTTCAGGGCCATACAAATCCCCCAGCAAAGAGATTTCGGGTAGGTTTTATTTGATATATTCTGGGAATAGGTCTGCCCTGAAGAAAGAATTTATGGCAGACTTATTTCCCAGAGTCTGGTGCTTTTTGTCAGATAAAGGAAGCTCTGAAAGCCTTCTCTTTTTTTTTGTTAAAAATTTTTTTAACGTTTATTTATTTTTGAAAGAGAGAGAGACAGAACACTAGAGGGGAAGTGCAGAGAGAGAAGGAGACACAGAATCAGAAGGAGGCTTCAGGTTCTGAGCTGTCAGCACAGAACCTGACACAGGGCTCGAACTCACGAGCCATGAGATCACGACCTGAGCTGAAGTCAGATGCTTAACTGACTGAGCCACCCAGGTGCCCCTGAGAGGCCTTCTTTATTCACCTGTTGCCTCTCAAATGTCTTCATGCATTAAATAATCTTTATTTAAAATAATCTTTAGGGGTGCCTGGGTGGCTCAGTCAGTTAGGCATCCCACTTTTGATCTTGGCTCAGGTCACAATCTTGCGGTTCATAGGTTTGAGCCCCACCTCGGACCCTGTGCTAGTAGAGAGGAGCCTGCTTGGGATTCTCTCTCTTCCTCTCTCTCTGCCCCTCCTCTACCTGTGCTTTCTCTTCTCCCCACCCCCCAAAATAACCTTAAAATAATCTTTATACCAACTCAGGGGTTCTGAGTGGGCCCTCACATATGTAATCTGATTGTTTTTCAGAATTGTACTAACTTACACTTCCATCAAGCAGAGGGAGTTGAGTATTATCATTAAAAAATTCTTACTGATTTGATAGATTAAAAATTTATCTGATTTGTACTTTTTAAAAATAACTGAGGTTAAGCCTTTTTAAAAAATGTTTGTTTCCCTATTTGTTTCCTTTTAAAAAGAAAATTATATTTGCGTGTGCTTTGCCTATTTTTTTTTTTTTTTGCTAAAATTCTTGCTGGTAAATGAAAATCCTTCTGGTTTTAAATGCTCAGTTGTTACATTAGAATATTTATGAGGACAAACAGTGAAAAAATTGTGTATTTATCTTACCAGTGTGAAGAGAAATAAGAATTCATTTAATCGTCAAATTCCTTAATAATTCTAAAAAACAGAAGGGTCAGATCATTTCATCAGGACAATTTTGATTGTTATCCTAGCTAGCTTCAAAGTGAAAGTCTGAACTAATGTCCAATACCAAGTTTTTTTAAAAAACAAACTCTGTGGATATTTAAAATCAGAGCTCCAAATTCCAAGGAATCCAATCTTCTAACAGCTTTGTGTGATGTCCCCAAATACTTGAGAAATTCCAAGTTACAACTTCGTGCTTCTGCATAATTACATTAAGTGCATCTCATCCCCTAGCTATGACCCCCAGACAACATATAACATTGGTTCACGTCACCTATTTTTAACTTTCCCTTGTCGCCATAAGTCATCAAAAGAAAACACAGAATTGCTCTCAGCTGCTCCTTCTTCCAAGTGTGATACCTTATCTGCAGAGATTTAAGCCCCCAAACATTGTTCACATTTTAAACCATCTACTGATTTTCCTCTGAAATTTAGAAATGTATTTTTCAGAATTTGACTGCAGTATACACAAAAGGTCTGCTTGGGAGAATATGTTTCTTGGTTACAATCTCATTTCCTATTGTAAAAGCTGACTGTCAGTGCCTGGCACGGTGCCCGCCGTAACTAATACAATAAATGTTTGTTGGCCGGAGCTGATTCAACCACGGATACGAGCGAACCATCTTTTTAACTCTGGTTGTGCTGACACGTACTTTTAACTGGATAGCCCACTAAAAGAAAGAGCGCCACAAGTCTGGCGAGTTACCCTACCGGGAGCTCATTCTCCAGCGGAAGCCTCCTGAGATGCAGTGACCTCCCCACCCCCACCCTCTTCTTTGCTTCCATGGAGCCTTGAGATGCTCTCCTCACTAGGGCTGGCCCTTCGAGATTGTTCCAAGTAGGCTGGTTTTGAGAGCTGAGTCTTTTGCCAGCCCGATTCATTCGAATTAGCCACTGTCCCTGCCAGGAATTCACAGCTGCAGCTGGTGCAGGCTCTTCCTGTAAGGTAGGGGGGCACCAGGGGGGAGCGGGGAGGGGGGAGGCGAGGATGGAAAGGGACCAAAGGTAGGTACCGACCATGCAGCCCCTTTCTCCTCCTACCTGCCGCTGAAGCAGTTCTTATCTGCTCTCCAGGGTCTGCAGAACGAGCAGTAGGCATGCTCTGGCTGGCATGTGCTTATAGGAAAGCGCCAGGTTCTCCAGAGGAGTTTAGGGCCCGAGCTTGGCCCTGAGCCCAGTCAGCTGAGCTCCAGCTCCAGCAGCACTGTGCTGCTCAGCCCAGGCAGCCCAAAGTCTGGACCACTTCGTGCTCAGGTACAGCTCACGCTTCTGCCCACTCTCTCAACCCCAGGCCTCCCAACCGGGTTCCCAAAGGCCCCAGTCGAAGGTGATGTCCGTCGTTGGAGAGGCTAATCACTTGAGCCTGCCTGAGCATTTGTGCAGCCAAACTGGAACAGAGAAACCTTCCATTGCTCCCAGTGATCCCCAGCTCTGTTCTCTCAGCATTTCACCTAACCCATAGGCAGGAAGAAGTCAGAGGCTGCTGGCTCGCGGCTCTTACCTTCGTTTCCATCATTCGGGCCCAGGGGGGGCCTGGGCAAGATGGCAATGCCTGTTTTGAAACCTCTCCCCGGTCTTCTGGCCTTTCCATCTGTTGGCGCAAGGCTCTGCTCCAGTATCTTCTTTCCAGCCGTCCGTTACCCCTTCCTGCCTCTCCTTCATTCTCAAGTCTTTTTGATGTACCAAGGTGGAACTAACTACCTCACAAACTAGACTCTAGATTTTGTGCAAACTCCAGTCCATTGGTACAGGCACCATCTTTCTTGTGGATTGCGAGGCACCTTCTGGCTTCAGTTTAGAAATAGTGAGTACCACCAGGGTGCCTGGGTGGCTCAGTCGGTTAAGTGTCCGACTCTTGATTTTGGCTCACAGTTTGTGAGATCCATCCCCGGGTGGGGATCTGTGCTGACAGCCCGGAGCCCTGCTTGGAATTCTTTCTCTCCCTCTCTCTCTGCCCCTCATTGGCTTGTGCTCTCTCTCTCTCAAAATAAACAAACAAACATTGTTGAAAAACAATAATGAGTATGGTGATTGGTTCGACTGATTAGCTCTCCCTGCCCCCTCCGTGGTGGGTATACAGACACCAGGTAGACACGTTTGCACTAATTTGTAGACTACTTTTATACCAACCCAATGAGATAGAGTTCGGATAGCTTTCTTTACAAAGAGCTGAAACTCTGGGGCTGATAATATGGCGATAGTAAAGTATAAGTAAAATGTGGGGGAGAAACAATTGGTGTTGGTGATAGTGATCATAACTATCTTTTTACTTTCTACCTCAAGGAAAAAAGGGTTTTGGTGCAGGCATGACTTATTTATCATTTAATAACTCATTTCACGGGGTTTTTTTTTTTTTTTTGGAATTGGAGTGGGCCCGTTTGGAATTCTGTTGGGGCATAGGGGCCCCTTCTTGATATCCTTATTCCAGGGGATGCACATGAGTCTCTTCCTGACCAAGGATGATGCACCTGAAGAGTCTGCCATGGGCAGGGTCATGGCCATGATCTTGCCAGTGGAGACCTCTGCTCCTGAAGAACCAGGTTGGGTGTTTGGGAGGCACACTGAACAATTTCAGAGGAGTGTGAAACACACACTCATTTTTCTTTATTTATTTTCTACTTCTAAATGTTCTACTACGAACCTATAAAGTCAGGAAAAATAAGATTTAGAAAAGGATAACGGGGCGCCTGGGTGGCTCAGTCGATTAAGCATCTGACTTCAGCTCAGGTCATGATCTCACGGTATGTGAGTTTATGTCCCGCATCAGGCTCTGTGCTGAGGGCTCAGAGCCTGGAGCCTGCTTCAGATTCCGTGCCTCCCTCTCTCTCTGTCCCTCCCCTGCTCATGCTCTGTCTCTCTCACTCTCAAAAAAATGAATAAATATTAATAAAAAAATTTTTTTAAAAGAGGATAATGCTCTATGAATGGTGTTATATACCGATTATGTAGTTTAGATATCTGTATCAATTGGTGGCAAAAAAAATCTCAATTTTTCATATTTTTCAAGTTTTCTGTAATTATCACTATTTATTAATGAGCCCTTGTTAATTATTGTTAATCCAAAGAAATATTTTTAATGTTTAGTTAATTAATTTATTTGTTTTTGAGAGAGAGAAACAGAGCACAAGTGGGGGAGGGGCAGAGAGAAGGAGACACAGAATCTGAAGCAGGCTCCAGGCTCTGAGCTGTTAGCACAGAGCCTGACAAGGGGCTAGAACTCATGAACTGTGAGATCATGACTTGAGCCAAAGTCGGACGCTTAACTGACTGAGCCACCCAAGCGCCCCAAAGAAATATTTTTAAAATAAAGTACTGGGGCTTTTTTCTTAGCAAAAACCCCAACTGATAAATATCAATTACAAGAGAAAGATCTAAACAGGAAAGACAAGCTTAACGTGTTTGAGGAAAAATATAGAAAACTATATTTATCACCTTAGGATAAGGAAGGGTTTGTTAAGACAAAATATACTACCCATGAAAGAAAAACTTGATAAACTGCGATATAATTAAAATGTATGTTCATCAAAAGCCATCATAAAGAAAGTCATATAATAAGCCACACTCCTGGAGAAAATATTTGTTGCATGTATAGCTGAAAAACTAGAAATATTTTTTGTATATTAAAATACATGATACTTAAAAATATATGTTAATATATAATATATAATATTTTTCATATAACTGAAAAATGTTAGTTCCAGACTATGTAAATAACTCATACAAATTGCTGATGATAAGAAAATGACAGTGTCAAAAAAATGGGCAAAGGACATGAACAGGCACCTCACAGAAGAAACACAAATGTACCAAAACCAACGAAGATACACACTGGACCTTTTTAGTAATCAGAGAAACACAGAATATTACTGCTGAGATACCATTAGGCACCCCACAGAGAGTCCAAAGTTTAAATCTGAAAAATCAGGTGGAGATGAGAATTAGGAGCGGTTGGAACCCTTCTACACTGCAGGTGTTCTAGCCATTTGGGAAGACACTTCAGTGCAATCGTGTCAAGTTGAGCATGCACGTACCCCATCGCCTACCAATTCCATTTCTAGGTACCTACCCAATGAGAAATATTTGAACATATGAACGTGAACAAACACGAGAATATTCAAAGGAGTAGTTTTCATAATAGCAAAAAACTGGACAGGAGAATAACATGCCATTGCCCTGGGAATTCACACTGGTGTGAAAATGAAGGCACCATGGCCACACACATCAGGGTGACCATATCTTCGTAACATAAAGCTGAGAAAAGTCAAGTCCAACAAGATGATGCACAGACAGTATATCATTTCTCAAGGCTTAAGAACAAGCAAACCAAACAGTATATCTTTAGGGATGTCCACACAACATGATAGGAAATATTTTAAATCTTCAGGGAAATGTCAAACACCAGATGCAGAATAGGGGTCCCCGTGTGGAGAGATTCAAAGTGGGAATGAGGCGTCACACACGTGTGGCTTCAACCGTTCAGTGTTGGGTTAGACTTTTTAAGTCAAGTAAGGGGTTCACAGTTGTTTGGGTCCTTATTATAACTTGGATATGTGTGATTTTTAATGCACCATATATTATATCATTTAAAAATATTAATGACTATAGAATGTAATATATGGGATATCCAAAACCTGTATGTGGAACTCCTTTGGTTTGAACTCAGTCTGACTTGGGATTCTAAACTCTTAAACTTATCTGGTCATGATGTATTGTCTTATTAACAGTGCTTTTAATTTGAAAAAAATATTCTGATTATAATCATCGGTATGGGTATCAAGGTACAGACTTATTTCCTAACCCCACCCTTTACTTCTTCACATCTTCCCAAATGGTCATGGTCCCCCCAGCGAGGCTGAGTAGTGCCAAAAGCATGTTTTTTTTGCGCCCCCTATAAACAAGATTTACCCCAGCAGCGAGAAGGGTGTCCACCAGAACCCCAGGTGACATCTTTGCTGACAGGCCAAACCCCCTTGACCTGGCCCTTGGCTCTTTTCACTGCAGTCACTCTTTGAGGCTCGACAAAGGGGTGAGACCTTTGTTCCCTAAATACATTGAGGGTGTCCCCCAGCCCTGCCCTATATACAGGCTCCCCGGGGTCAGCTGATCTGATTGGCACAGATCCCTTTACTTCTCAGGAGAGGAGCCGGAAGGGACACAGTGGGACTGTGAATCCTTGAGCCCTGGGCAGCTGTGGAAGGTAAGAGATCGAGAACAGTCTGGGGAGGGGATGGGAAAAGCAACCAGCTTCTGGAGGAGTGAGGATATCACACAGAACCCAGGGGACCAATGTATGCTACCGAAGCTTGCACCAGAGACCCAGAGGCCATGGTGATCCTCTCCCTTTCCTGCTGAGGCATCTGATGGGGACAAGTAGAGGTGATGGCAGACCTGGAAATGAATCCCAGCCCTCTCCACAATCCCAGCCAAAACCCACTCCTCCCATCAAAGTCAAAACAGGAAGATAACAGAGTCCCAGCCATGGTGAGAGCTCCACCAACCGAGTTATAAGGCCATTGTTCTTAGCGTTCAAAGTTAGGGGCTATCAACCTTTAAGACTCACAAAAGGGTAAACTGAGGTCCAGAAATCGATTCCAAAAAGCACGGTGGCCAGTCTAATTGCTCAATCTTCTTTAGTGCCGTGGCTGGCCAGCCGGGTACATCTGACACTACAAGCTAATAGCTTTTCTGTTGTTTGATCTCTACCTGAGTGCAAATGAGCAGAAGCAGGAAGAAAGGCTTACTGCCCAGCAACACCCCCAACTCCCATCTTGCTTCTCCAGCCTCGCTTCCCTCTATACAGCCTCCAGCTCAGGTTGCCAGAATTAATCACCGGTAGGGTTGAAGCAACAGCGCTGTTCCCTGGCTTTAGGCCAGGCTCCCAGGATGTGCGTCAGAAAAAAACAGTGAGTGAAATTCCAAAGCCAAGTGAGTCACCAGGGAGGAGGAGAAGCCAGGACCATACTCAGAATGAGAGCCCGAAGGCAGATCAAATAAGGGCCCTGGGGGTCAGGGGCTGGGCCCAGATACCAAGAATGCTCGTCTGTCCAAAGATGGGAGTGGGGCCTCCTGCCCAGGTGGCTTATCTCTGGACTCCACACAGACCTGGATGAGGAGGGAAGTGACCGGGAGGCCAGCCTACTAGTCCCACCCCTGGATACAGTAACCATGACCCTTACCTGGCTCCCCATAGGCTGGGCTTTGGATCCCAGCCCTTAAAATCCGTGTATTGTTTCCTCATGCGTTCCCTCCCCCTGACCTGGCCCAGGACACTGCTTCCGGACAGGGAATAGTGATAGGCCAGCTGGGCCCCAGAGGAAAGGCAGCAGGTAAGTCTGTGGCTCACGCCCCGCCATCCCGAGACCACCCCTGGGCCCTTTCTCTGTGCCTAGGGGAGAGGAACTCCAGCTCTGGCTGCTCCCCCTGTCCTCACCTGGTGCCTTCCAGAACGCAGCACAATGAGCAGTTCTCAGAATGGGCTCTCCTCAGGAGGAGGGAGATGTGGAGGCAGGGGGAGGGTGGGTTAAGGAATCAGGTGTCTTAACTAAGAGACTTAACACAGCCTCTTGACTGTGGAGCAGCAATTTTGTGTGTGGGGAGCGTGCGATTCCACATGCAGCGGGAGCATCAAGGGGCAGTGTCTACAGGTGCCATGAGCCAGGGCACACTTGGCTTTCACTCTCTCCTTGGAACCTAGCCAGGAGGGAAGGGGTGCAGGGGTCTCTCCTCCTCCAAGAGCCCTTTTCGTCCGACTCCAAGCTGCCAGTGGCCAGGGTGGAGCACAGTAAATAAAGCCTGCGCTTCTGGGGCCACCTCAGCCCTCAGGCCCGCTCTACCTCTGCCCCTCTCCAGTCTGAGGGGCCCCTCGCAATACCAGGGATGCCCCCCTCTGCTGGTTTTCCTGCCCCTGGCTTTTCCTCACTGCTCACCCCAGGGCCCTGTCCAGCCCCTTGATCTTCCCTCCCCACCCCAGGAGCTGCCTGATCCTTCAGGCAGCGGGATCCATTTCTCCAAAAAGAAATGCAGCAGCATCCTTAACTCTAACCCTCGCCCTCTCTTGCCCTCGCCAGCCCAGTCTGGCCCTTCTTTCTAGTCACACCTGGCCAAGTACTCAGACTTGCGCAAGGAAGGCCTTCCAGGGCAGCCGAGATCCCCCAGCCAGCCTCCACCTCCTTGCAAAGGAGTGGCCGAGTAAGGGAGCTCCTTTTGCTTTAGGAAGGGACGGGGCTGAGACAGGCTTCTTGGGGCCTGAGGATGTCCCGCTTGGTAGCTCAGACAAGGGGCCGATGCTGAGAGGTGGGCGGCCGTGGGCCCTAGGGAAGGTGAACAGCACAGCCCTGGACAGAGCCCAGCCGAGGGGGGCTCTGTGAAGGGACCATTTAAGGCTCCAGCTCCCCCTGTTTACAGGTGACCTTTGCCCTGGGCTCTAATTGTATGTCTCCTCCTTGTGCCTTCACTTCTAGGGCATATTTCTTTCCCTCCAGCTGTGAAGCCCTGTCAGTTTCTCTGACATATATGAAATATATATATATATATATATATATATATATATATTCCATCACTGAGTTAAAAAGCCCATGCCTTGAGGCATGAAACATTCCCACATTCTCGACTCCCTCTGGGGCAGGGGTTGTGGGGCGAACGTGGGCTGGGAAGGCTCTGAGGCAAGCCTCAGCTGGTCCATTACTGCTCCTCCGCCTTCTGTCTCCCTACAACGATCCTCTCTGATGGCAGAAAACATGTCACCTAATAAGATCACACAGTCAGAATCTCAAAATCGGTGGGGATCATCCACCAGAACCACCTGGTCTCATACACGAGTAAACAGAGGCCCACAGAGACAAAGTCTGAGGAAAGGGCGACAGCACTGAGCCTGACATAACCGTAAACTCCCTGTGTGACTTTGCACAGAGCTTGTTTTCTGCTCTGGCTCGGTTTTCCCAACTGTAAGATAGTTATTTTGCTGTGAATTAAGAACAACCTATTAATGCTCTAAAATCAGAGCATGGGGGTGGTGGGGGCTCAGGGGCTGTGCTATCTCCTCCAAGAGGCTCTGGGCCTGCCTGCGTTGCGACCATGGACTGTCACATCGCTTCTTGAAGCTCCAGTTTCTTTCATCTACCAAGTAGGGATAATAGTACCTCCTCAGTGGGGCGCCCGGGTGGCTCAGTCTATTGAATGTCCAACTTCCTCTCAGGTCATGATCTTCCAGTTCTTGAGTTCGAGCCCCGCCTCAGGCTCTGTGCTGACAGCTCGGAGCTTGGTGCCTGCTTTGGATTCTGGGTCTCCCTCTGTCTCTGCCCCTCCCCCGCTTACTCTCTCTCTCTCTCTCTCTCTCTCTCTCTCTCTCTCTCTCTCAAAAAAAAATAAACACTAATAGTACCTCCTCAGAGGATTGTTTTGAAGTGTAAATGAAGTAGTATGTTAGCCCAATACTGGGCATATAATAAACTTTTGATAAATTCTGATTATTATGATAAGCTTAAGCATCTTGATGGCCAGGATGGCATCATTATCATTTTATAGTCCTCCCAATCACCAGCGTGGCACTAGTAGGAGTTTAACACGCGTGTGATCAACAGAACAAAAGATAAGTGAATGAGTGAGCAGACAAACCTCAGTTTTGCCCCAGAGTCTCAGGGTAAGCAGGCGATGTAACTTGGGTTGCATGAGCCGGTCATGTGCCTTCGGCCTGGCAAGGCTGTTAGTGGCCCATGCCACCTCTGGCTGCAGCGTGGCCACTGGTCGGCCCGCGCAGAGGCTGAGTGTGGTCGGCACTCTGATCCCTCCTGGGACCACGGCTCCACGGTCCTCAGTTCCACGTGTACAAGATGGATGGTTTGGCTGTGAGCCAAAGTCTGCTCGAGCCGCTTGGCCACCTTAAAGGCTTTCCTGTCGGGGTGTGGAGATGGCAGCACAAGAGTCTCCTTTGGGGGCTGCCTCCAGCCCAAGAATTCCACCCACAGCTCAAGTGCCGGACAGCTCTTAGCACACGTCCTCTAGGAGAAAGAAGAAGGTGGGCTGGGAGAAAGGCAGCGGAAGCGGGGGTGAACTGTCCAAACTACCAGCCTAAGCTGAGGCATGCATTCAGTGGCCTTTGAGGTGCCCTAGACTGTTTCCAGGGGGCTGCATAGCAGCAACCGGCCACACCCTCCCATCTGCCCAGGAACCCATGCCACCGGCTATCTAAAGGACTGAAGCTTCTGTGGGAAGCTTCCAACTCGGAGCACCACCTCCTTCACCCTCTGTCTCTGTGTCAGGCCCCACCCCACCTCACTTCATGCCTTGCCCTGAGGGGCTACTAAGCTAGGAATGGCCACGCCCTGTGGTGCAATGCTTTGACTGACAGCGGTGACACTGGACTCTGTCCCGTAGCCACCCCCTTATTCAACCATGACCCTGGAAGGGGCTGCAATTTCCCAGGGTAGCTGGCTACTAACTCTGGCTGGTGGAGCCCGAGAGAAGACTTTTGGGTCCAGAGGAGTCCAGACACAATGCAGTTGCCCTGCTGGTCCCTCACCACTGTCACCACCTCAGGAAAGCTCTGCCCAGCGTTCCCCAGATGCCTGTTCTGGGGAACCATCCAAAGCTGAATAATGCCCATGAGGGTCCCTGGTGCATTGCCTGTTCGCCAGCTGGCTGTCCTCCTATCTTTGACCTAGCCAGAGCCATGTGAGGATATTTTTATAGAAATTTCTGCGGAGGAGGTGGGGGGAAGGGAGAGGGAAGAATAGGGGAGGCAAAGGAAGGGAAGAACAAGAGGTAAGGAGGAGAGGAGAAGAGAAAGAATGCCATAACGGTGGGTAGGGTAGGTCTTTGGCTGATCCCAGACTTTGTGGAGGACGTGGAGCTTTGGGAGCTGGGGGAATTCTCTCCCTCTGGTTACAGGAAGTCAGGGCCAGAGGCTCCTTAGATATCATCCAGGTCAACTACCTGATTTTCCTGAGAACTCCTAGGGGACGGGGACCCAGTTCCAGACTCCATTCCAGTGTCTTTTACACCATTTCCCTTCTTCTGTTGTTGGAGGTTCAAGTAAAAAGAGAAGGCTCCAGGGCTAGGAGAGAGGGTGCATGGGTGCTCTGCAAGGTCCGGCCTGGAGCCTTGCAAGGGGAACCCAGAGTGTGGGTGAGCGCCAGGACCCTTCTGGGGAAGCCCCACACAATCCTTTAACCTGGTTCAAAAGCAGCTACGGCCCCCAAACTCCTGTCTGGTTACTGACGTGCTGCCATGCCCAGGGTGGGGTCCAAGTTCAGACTAAGCTGAGAATACTGAGCCTCCTAAGTATTTACTAAACAAACCCTGTCCTCTTCTTAGTTTTTAAGATTCCCTGTTCCATGCCGTGCATTCTTTTGTCTGGAAGCGGTAAATAAACAATAATACACATGCACAGTGGACCACCTCTGCAGGTCAACAGAAATCTTTTCCATCTCTCACATGGATTGTTATCCCTATGAGCTCTAGAAGAATTAGCTACCCAGGGAGAAAAGTGGGTCAGAGGAAAGGAGATAGGGGGCTCCTGGACGCCCATCTCCCCTGGCCTCCCTCTCAGCCTCCTCCCTGCCCCCCTCTAGAACACCGCAGCCACATGGAAACCCATGGGGAACAGTTGGGGCTTTTTATAATCTTTATTTGTTAACAGTTGAGGCTATTTTTTTTCCATGCTTGCAAGAGATGCCAATGCCTCATGAAAAAGTTGTGAAAAGAAACAAGTCTATTTTGGGGTGATCAGCCTCCTCAGATCTTCTCACTTGCAGCTCTGCGGGGCTCCAGGAACGAGCCTGTCCTCTCTCAGAAGGTCTGCAGCCTGCTTGAAGTGAAGGATCTTGGCCCTTGGATGCACAGGCTAGGGGGTGCATTTTTGCCCCCCACTTCTAACTTTTCTGCCTATGAAGCAGGACAGTAGTAACACCATGTAGCTTCTTTCTGCTGGAGGCCTATCTAGTGGTGGCTTCTGGTGTACTGTCCTGAGAAATCAACACCCCAGGAGACTTGGGGTGGATCATGCATTTCCCCAGTGGCATTAGTGGTGGTAGTATTTGCAGCTCTTAAAGCATATAAGCCAACAAGTGCTCAGGTTTCTCTGCTGAGCAAAGAGCTGCTTCAAAGCTGCAGTCTATGCTGTGTGGAGGCCTCAGCCAGCTCTGGCTTCCTAGGAGGCACGGCTAGGGTGGAGGGGCTTGGGTGAGTGGGCAGAGGGGTGTGCATGCTCAGCTGTCTGCCAGCAGGGGCTGGCTGCAGCCTGGCCAGGCCAGACTGGGAGTAGATTCTTCAGCTCCTGGTTTGAGCAGCCCCACCAGCACCCACACTGTGGTGTAGGAAGGTTGCAAGGGGCTGGGTGTGCTTTGAAGATCCCAAGCAGAATTCTCACTTGTGTTCCTTTCACTGCCTCACCTGTTTGTTCATTTTCTCAGGAGACCCACTGGGCACCAGGGCCAAGGTGGGCATGGATTTTCCAACCCTGGTAGGTTAGACTGTCAGAATTCCACACCCTCTGTGCTGTCTGATCACCATAGGGGACCTAGGTAGCATAGGCACAAATGGGGGTTGAGTCCCGCTTTATCCCTTCCCATCCCTTCTCTCTCTCTCTCTTTATTTTTAAACTTTAGTTAATATACAATGCAATATTGGCTTCAGAAGTAGAATTTAGTGATTCATCACTCACATACAACACCCAGTGCTCATCACAAGTGCCCCCCTTAATGCCCATCACCCATCTAGCCTATCTCTCACCTACCTCCCGAGTCCCCCTTTACACAGGGATACTGAGCATAAGTCTGTGACGGGGAGCAAGCAGAAATGAAGGAAGAGTTAGAGGGATCACAGAATCTCTGATCTCAGACCTGGAAGGGGCCATGAGAAGATCACCTGGCCATCCCCTGTCTTCTGGCAAGTAACATTATTCCAATGGGAAACTAGAGAGATTAGGTTCCTTGCCCAAAGTCACACAGCCAATTTCTGGTAAAGGGGAGACTAGAACCAAGGTTGGCACAAATTACTGCAATGGCTGCTCCTCTACTTTGGTTTTTTTTTATTTGGGACTCTTGGGGATCCTACTGTCCACATCCTTGCCCTTACTGGGCTTGGTGGGGAGCCTTCTCTTGCCTTAGCTTTTACCTTATTGTCCCCTGTCCCTGGAGGACTGTCACAGACATGCCCCCCCATTACCCTTTAACCTGCTTCCAGAGGTATCCAACTGGCCTCTCCAAGCCCTCCCTAGATTATTCCTTATCTCTCCTAAAATTCTAGAATTTTCTTTGGCTGAACTGTTCCCAAGATTGTGACTGACCATTTAAGGAAGCTGAAAGTGGGAATCTCTGCCTCTTACTATGTTTCCAATTCCTCCCTCCTCGCTCCGCCCCCAAATATTTCCCTCTTCCGTTCTAAGCCTTTGTGGCCATCAGCTGATATTTTGCTGAATCCAATTTGGGTCAGGAGCTTCTTCAGGAAGAAGGATGGCTAATAAAACATAGGTCTTCCATGCTAGGAGCCCTTATTAGATATCATTGCTGGATGAACCTGACCCAACCCTTGTACATGAGAAAACAGATTCAGAGACAGGAGGCAACTGTCTAACGTCGCATAGCTGTGTGAGGACAGAATCCAGGCCTCCTAGTGGACAACGGACTGCTCTTTTCAAATCACCAAAACCAGTTCAGAATGCGCAGCATGGGATGGACCATGAACCCAGTTCTTGTCCCTCAAGGAGCCTCTTGATTCCCTGGGGTGGCCTCTGTCTTGGCCTCCAGGCTGAGTGTCTTAGCCCAGTGGGCCTGAACAGAAGGAGCCACACTCCTGCCCTGAGTAGATCCTCTGTTTTGGGCTGACTGACCTGGGCACTACTTTGGGTAACTTACAGCTATTTATTACTTCTCTCACAGTCTTCCCCTGGGCTGCCCCATTCACTTCTGTCCAGCCCAGGCAGGAGCCCGGAGGGAACACAGAGCAATGGCTACCCAAAGACAAGGCCAGTACAAGCTGTGGAAGACCTCTCTGGACAGCATGTGAGTAGCCACTGGGTGGTGTCAAGTTCCTCCTCATCAGGTTCCCCGCCCAAACATTCGTTCATCCATCAAGCATTTATTGAGTTCCTATTACATACTAGTTGCCAGACCAGCAAGAAGGAAGCTCTTGAACAAGCATGGTCCCTTCTCTAAACAGTTCTCAGTACTGTGAGGGAGAGAGAGAGACCCAATGATAGAACATTGTGATTGGTATTATTAGGGGAGCACAGAAGAAGGGGAGGGAACCTTGCAGACTTTTAGGGAGTATTCATGGTAGGCTTTCTGGAAGAAGTGACATCTAGGCTGAGGCTTGAAGGATGAGTAAGCATTATCCAGGTGGAGGGATGGGAAGGAGAACAGTGTTCAGGCTGAGAGAACTGTTTGAGCAAAGGTGCAGAAGGGTTCTGTCTCTTGTGAGTACCTGGTGGTGTCCCCTGAGCCCTGGGCAAGGAGGCTGAGAGACTCTAGACTTTCCAGATTTGGCTCATTCACCCTGACCAGCTCTGCATGTTGAGATGCCTCTGTTTTTGCTCTCAGCTGGTCCCAAACACAGGGTGGCAATGCCATGTGGCCCAGACTGCACACTGCTGGGGAGGGGGGCAGATTTTATGTCAGAAGGCCTGTGGGGTGGGCTTTGCAGAGGGTTGAGTGTTCCAGGAGAGGGTAGAGAGAAGAGAGACCAGTAGCCTACAAACCGTAGAAAGGCTGGAGCTGCCTGTGAAACAAATGGAACGTGCAGGGTGGAGGAGGACGCACCAAGCAGGGTCTGCAGAGCTTGGGCTGGCACTGAAGAGGCGCTTCAGAGCCACAGAGAGAGGAGGGCTTGTGGCGTTGGCTGAGAGCCTGCTGCATGGGTGCCTTCTTGAGAACCAAGAAGGAGAGTGTTCTCCCCAGACTGGGCCTCCTGCTCACCAGCTTCAGAAAATGGCAGCTCGTGATGTCCTTGAGGAGGGTGGTTATGGGGCTAGTTGGAGAGGGTGCCTTGTGGGGACAGGCTCAAGGGGTTTACGTCACTGGGAAGAAGGAGTCATAAGAGGGCTTTGGTGAGGGAAGGGAATGTTGGAGGAGCCTCTGACTGGGAATGCTGGAGAGGTGATGCTATCAGGGAGGACTCTCATTTCAAGAAAAGATGAGAAAGAAGATTGTGTGCAAAAAGCAAGACAGGGAATTAAGTTGTTGTCCCTCAGCGGGAGACCCTGGCTCTGCCTGAGGCAGTTTGCCAAATGGGAACAGGGGGTGCAATTTCATTGGCCAGCCTTACACCTTTGAACCCCCACAGGGTAGCCCGGTTGGGCAGGGGCGTTCGCAGGCTCAGCTGGCTCTTTTCCCAAAGAGGGAGGAGGCATTGGCTCCATACAGGCAGGCCTAGGCGCCCATGGTTTTGGGCAGAGGGCAGTTCTGTTTTCCTTCTGTGTTGTGTGAAACGTGAAGCCAACAGGCTGGCGCTCTGGAGCTGGGTGGGGGCAAGCGGGTGTCAGTGGGAGAGGCCATGGCCTCTGTGGCACCCACACAGAGATGTCATGCTAGGCTGTCCTCTGGGGCAGGGACCTCTAGCACACAGAAGATGGGCTGAGGCTCTTCAATGCCAAACATGTGGGAAGAACACACCTGTACATGGTTAAGTTTCTTTCCAACGCGTGTATTCCAACCAATACTTTCTGTTCGTATGGAGACTGAATCCTCACTAGAGGGGTCAAGCGGCACCCTCAGTCATTCTTAACCTCTTCTCCAGCTCTGGGTGGATTCAAAAGGAGCAGGGGTAGCATCCCCCACCAATCAGGCACTTATTGAATGAACATGGACCAGGCCAGAAAGCACATTTATCAAAAATACCTTAATGGGCTGCTTCCAATTATATGCATTCATGGATGGAAAGCATGCTTCAGAGAATACAAAATTCATGTTTTATTCGGCTTTTTTTTTTTTGGCAATGGATTTCTCTTCCTGATCATATCTTGCATAAACTAGTATTAAAGTGGATTTGCATTCTCAGAGCACAAGTTGGAGGGGGTCAGGTGGGAGGCATGTCAGTCTCGACTTTAAAAATTGTCCAGAGGTTATGACAAGATGGATCAAACTGGACTGAGCTGGCTGCTGTAATTACCAGTAGTCAAGATCATCATAATCAAACCAGCCTTGAACATATAAACTTCCTTTGGGGACTGCTCATATTACAGATGTCACCCCTTATAATCTCTTTGTTTTACAGAGGAGTAAATCGAGACGGAGAACTCAAAGGTGTCTTAGGCACTTCTCTGGGGCTAGTGTCTTCATGGCATTTCTTTTAAGAGGTCAGAAGATACTGGTAAACTCTAGGTGGCAATAGGATGGGGGTGGGATGGAAGCAGAGACTGCTGAAGAGGAGGAGAAGATCTCGATGGGAAAAGATACAGGCGATACAGTGACCCACTCTAAAACTCATGTGCCACAGCACTCGGAGGCACAGGCTTTAGCTGCACGGTGGTGATCAAGGGAGGAAGGCCCTCAAGTGCCAGGAAAACTCTCAAGCCAGAGTAGGGCCTGTATGGAAACGCTGTGTTCCTCTCCCCAGGGGCAAGGGGTGGAGGCCTGGGTTTAAGGGACAAGGAAAATATGTCAAGTTCCCCTTCCCTAACCGGCATCCCTTCCAGGGCTAAGATGCGTCTCAGAGTTCTTTGTCAGCCTCCCGGAGGAAAGGGGAAAACCCCGTGGGAGTCCAGCGAGGTATTGCCCCTTGCCAGGTAGAGGGAGGAGACCGCCACCGGTGGTGAGCCGAGACCCTCCCAGCCGCGTGCCTCCGGGCGGGGGGAAGGGAGGGAGGGCGGGAGGGAGAGAGAGGCCCCCGCGGGGCGGGGCCGGGGGCGGGACCGCAGGGCACCCAATCCCCTTCTTTCCCCGCCCCCTCCCCGCCCCCAGACCCCTTTCCACCAACCGAGCTCCGCGGTGGGCGGAGCCTGTCACGGCCGTCGCCCTGGGTGCGATTTTTTTCCCCCTTCTCTTCCTCCCTTTCTTTTTTTTTTTTTTTTCCCTTTCCTTTTTTTGTGAATGAAAAAAGGAGGTCGTGAGCGGTCCCCGGGACTGCAGCGCTAGGCGTCTTCGCGGCCGCGCCTTCGGAGCGGGCCGGGCGCGTAGCGGCGGCGGCCTCGCCCCTCTCCTCAACTGCGCGTCGCTTCCAGCCTCCGCAGCCAGAGGACCCGCGGCGGCGGCGCGGCCCAACCGCCCGAGGTCTGAGCGGCCGCGCACAGCCCACTCCGGCGTGCCTCCATGACATTGGGCGCCCGGGGCGCGGGGAGATGCTGATCCGGAAGAGGCAATGGCTGCAGTGCCGCGCGCGCGGCCGCTCCCGGCCCGCCGTCCGGCCTGGGCTGCTCTGTCAGAGTTTCTGATCTAGCGCGACCCGGGCCCGGAGCCTGTAGCAGCAGCAGCAGCAGCAGCAGCAGCAGCAGCAGCAGCAGCAGCAGCGCGGCGGCGGCGGCGCCGGCATCGTCCTAACTTGCACGCGCGGAGTGACCCCCAGACATTTCACTAAAATGAGCGTGCTTAGCAGGAAGAGATGTGTTCCTTACACTAGAAATTACCCCGTCACATGTAGTGGTGTAAGTAAATGATTAATTTCTGTTATGGCCGGGTTGCAAGCTACCTGGAAACGCGCCGCTTCGCCCTCCTGTGCCCTCCCGGCCCTATCTGCTTCCCTTCTGACATTCCCTCCGCTCCCCTTCTCCCCTTCGGTATAGCTTTGGCTGTTGGGGTCTCGGGGGGCGTGGGACTAACCTTTTCCGGGCTTTTCTAGGGAAAGGCGGATGACTTGATTGCCTTGGCGTGTCGTGGCCTTCCCCTCTCCCCATTTTTAAAATAAATTATTTTTATTTCGTGTGTGTGTGCAGAGCAGCGTGTCAGGAAAAAAGGTCCAGAGTGGTGGAAATGTTTCTGTTAAAAACCAATGGAATTTGGATGTTTTGCTCGCCGTTCCGGACATGTTTCTTTCAACCCAACTCCATTGCAGTCTGTGCATCAGAGTTCTGGCAAACTATGGGAGAGATGCTTAGCGTTGTTTGTTGATGTCGGAGAAGGCTTTTTCATGTGTTTAGGTTTGCAGTTTTTGTTAATACGATCATTCAAGATCCCTTTGAGTCTTGCTGCCCATTGGATCTGCAGGAGGGATTCATCTCCCCACCTTTCCCGATATTACAATGTCAGCAACCCACTGGCAGCCTCTTTTAATTCCAAGGCCACCCTCTCTGGTCTTCTCTTCCCGATTCTCCCTTCCTATCCATCCTCCTCGATTTTTACCTTCATTTTCAGGATATTCCTCCCTTTTGCATTTTGTAAGATGCAGGATGTGGGATATTGGTTGCTAGGAGACAAGCCAGGCTCCCAGGGAGATTCTGTTGTTTCCTTGACAACCAGACTAGGGCAGCTACAGATGAACAAGCCTCCTATCAGCTGTGGGAGGGAAAGGGGGGCTTTTCTGGGCTCTGCAAAGAGTGTGTGTAGGGGTGTGGGGGTGGGACTGGGAGCCGCTGAGGGTTGTAGCTAATCTGAGCACACCTTGCCTTTTGGCCTGGCCTGAGTACAAAGATCTAGGAGAACAGTGGATAGGAGGCTGTTTGTGGAGAGAGGGACAGGGATCATGGGACAGGGTGGGGAGGGAGTATCTATGTGATTCTGGGATCACTGAAGGAGAGGAATGAATTGGGGGTTGTGATACCCAGGGCTGGATGGCAAGGAAGCCATAGTTTATGGTGGTTAGTCTAGAGGCTCGGAAAGAATGAGGATGTGGAAAAGTCTAGAGTCATTGAAGGAGAGTGCCAGGGAAACGGAAATTGAGAAGCTCATTGAATGGGTTGTATCATCATACATCAGCAATGGTACAGTAAAGTAGCAATATTCTAGAGCAAAAAAAATTACATTACTGGTGGCTTTGGCATGCTGTCTCCAGTGCAGGATCCGCCTTTAAGACGGGCCTGATTCGACTAAGAGTTTTGTCTGCTGGCTTAATTGGGCCAGTCTGTATCTTAAAAAGAGAGAGAATTACATATATAGATATGTAATCTAGCATTATATAATACCAGATTACATAAGAAGACAAATACCTCCTTTCTGCCCAGACTCTCTTGGCACGAACTCACCACGATTTGGGAAACTTTCTTCCAAAGCCCTCATACCCATTTTCCAGAAGGGCAGACTGATGCCTAGAGAAGTGAAGTGATTTGCCCTTTCCTAGGTATGAAGTTTCCTAGAAATGAAGTCCCGCAGTCAGGACAGGGGTGGAGTGGGTGAAAATGGTAAAAATAAGGAGGAGGTCCAAGGACAAGCAGGGGAAGGCTGCAGAGCGGCTGAAGAAGGGATGAGGAGAGGCTGTCCAGCCTGAGTAGCACCCAGCAGGTCTGCTGTCTAAAGTCACAGCAGTGTTCCTCTCCTACTTGTTGGTTGGCTGTCCCCTACTTAACCCTCGAGGTGCATGAGGTGTGCAGGGGTATTTTTATCATAAACTCTCTGATTTTGAACTTGCATTGCTCTGCTGGTGTTCTGGCATCCTCCTCGCCTTCCAGATGCTCCTGAATTGAAGAACTGATGCCCCTCTTCCATGCCTCCCCATCCCCCCTTCTGCTTACACACCCACATGGCATCAGAACCTAAATTTGAGAAGGAAGTTCTATGGGCTAGTGGGTTTTAGTCTCCTACAGCTAATCGTATTTGTATTTGGGATTCGGTCAGTTTTGTTCTTCAATTTATGGAACAGAAACTACAGCCCGGATGATTCCTTCCCAGTTGTCTGACTTGAGACCAGGAACCATCAAAGTGGGGTTCCTGGTCCTCAGCTCAGGAGAGAGCAGGGCGGAGGCAAGGTGGTGGTTAGAATAACGGCTGCCCCTGAGGAGGGTGAGGTGGGTAGAGGAGGCAGGAGGAATCCTGCTCTGGAGAGCGGGGAGGGACTGCATGGAGACCCCTTGTTGTTTAGAGTCCAGTTCCTGTAAAATTCCAAGAAGGAGGGGGTGCTTGTCTCATTGAAAAGTCCTTGCTGCACTTTTTGCTTAGGTTGCTGAGATGTATCTACTCGCGCAAATCCCAGTTGCCATCGTTACTTGGATATTTCAGTTCTGCATTCCTGCAGGCTGGCATCCAGTTACAGCCCGGCAGGAATGGAGCTGCTTTGTTGCTGCTGGTGGCCTTGCTCTCTTGCTGGATGGCTCAGCAGTGAGGGCACCTGGACTGCCTCCAGGACTCTTATGAGCTCAGCCTTCCTTGGCCTAGGAAGGAGTCCTCCAGTGTGCTCCAGCCCCCGGCTGACTTCGTGCACCCAGGGACTGTGAGCAGGCCAGTGACCTAGGTGAAACTGAGTTTCCTAATAATGCCTGCCTTGCCCAACCCCATCCCCCTCCCCTCTCCCCTTTCAGGAGAGTAGATACCACTGGGCGACTGCCACCCAAAGCCCCCTAAGCCCTCAAGCTGAGGGGCCCTTCCTGGTGACAGCTTTTAAACACTGATATGACACTTCGACTACCAAAGGGCATTCTGTTTGTTAATTTGAGCCATCCCTCTCTGTGGGTGGATAAGCCCTCCCTCTGTGCCCAACACAGAAGGAAACCGAGGCAAGCATTTGCTTGGACATTCCGGTCCAAGTTTCTGGTCCTCTGCATCTCCCAGCAGTCCCATCACCCATGCAGCCAACTGAGCGAGCACCCTTCCAGGAGCGCCAGCTGTCTGGGGGCTTCCAGCCTGAGAGCCCTCCTCTCTAGGAATGGGGAGTGTGGAAGGGGGTGTATCTCCCTTTCCCTGAGGCTGCCTGCAGGTGCTTACAGGGCACACCTGAGTACGGGTGGCCAGGCCCCCTGACCATGGAGTATACAGTCACAGGCCCATGTTTATCCCCTCTGCCATCTCAAAACTGGGCCTGCAGCCGCGCGAGCCATCCAGGCAACATGACAGGCCCAGAGGAGGGGAGGGGAGGCCCACGGGCTGCCCAGGTGCGTCCAGGAGCCTCTTCAACCCAGAGGGACTGGGAAGAAAAACTCTGGCATCTCCCTGAAAGAGGCTGAGGACTAGCGTTGAAGGGGAGCCACAGACAAGCCAGGGTTTGAAAATCTACCACCAGGGAGGGAGACAGGCAAAAGTGGAGGCCAGGAGAGCTGCCACCCAGCTTTGACAAGTCCATTAAATTTTAAAGTGGCCCTACCCTCAGGCATGCTGGGAAGGGGTGGGGACCTGGCCTGGACTCTGCCTCTCTCAGCTGTTTGTTGTTCTGCTGCCTAGAGGAGGAGAGCGGATGATGAGTGCGCTTCCCAGGCGGACTCTCCTCTTCCTGGGAGAGTGGGGACAGGCCCGAGGCAGGTTCTGCCTAGGGTTCTCTCACAGGCCTCCCCCAGCCAGGAGCCCAGCGGGAGGATGGTGGCAACAGGAGGCAGACCAGTGGTTCATGTGGTGGAACCACTCCTCTCGGCCTGAATGGGCCCCCCGTTTCTTAGGCCCCACAGAACTATTGCCCAGATGGCTGCCTGCTCCTTTCTCTCCCTCTCTGCTCAAATGCTGGCAGAGGGGCCGGTCCCGGCTGAGGAGAGCCGCTGGCCCTGGCCCTCAGGGGGCTGGTGTGTGGAGCCACCTTGACCACTATGCTCCTGTTCCTCAGGTCCCAATTAATGGATTCTGACATGGATTATGAAAGGCCAAACGTAGAGACCATCAAGTGCGTTGTGGTGGGAGACAACGCGGTGGGCAAGACCAGGCTCATCTGTGCCCGGGCCTGCAATGCCACGCTCACCCAGTACCAGCTGCTTGCCACCCATGTGCCCACGGTTTGGGCCATCGACCAGTATCGGGTGTGCCAGGAGGTAAGGCTGCAACCACTTGGCTGGGGGTCCCACCCTGCGTATCTGGGCTTCTTCCCAAACCATGGCTCAGTGTCTCCAAACTCGGCCGGGCCTGTGCTCAGCTCACGGAGGCCCCCGGGGATGGGGTGGAGGCAGCTGAAGAGGAAGGAGCCCCTGGAGAAAGGTCTGAGGTGAGCCCACCCCAGCGAAGGGATCCTTAACCATCTGGGGTTTGTGTGGCCAGGCTGGTGCCTAAGACCCAAGCTTTGCCTGGGACGCAGCATCTTGTATAATCACAGCCCCCAGTAATGGGGAGCACTGAGGGGAGGGAGGCGTTGGAGGGCTGAGGGCAGAGAGGAAGAGAGAAGCTGTTGGCCAAGACTAAAATCAGAGGCTTGTTATTTGCAGCTAAAGCTGGGAATGGGGCAGGCCCCCTTCCACACCATGACAGTCGGCCCTCTTAGAGTCCCTTCCCGGCTGGCCGGCTTAGAGGCCGCTCTTGCCATTGAGTCTGCAGAGGTAGCCCCTGGATATAGTGCTGGGCAGGACACACAGACAGAGGTATTAGCTCTGTCCCTCCACCCCCATGCTGTCTGGGACCCTCAGGGCTGAGTTGGCACCAGCCTGAGCTGACTTGTGGGGGCCCCTAGAACTATTGCCCTCGATTCCCACTCCTCTCCCCTGGCCCACCCCACAGGTCCTGGAACGCTCCAGAGATGTGGTAGATGATGTCAGCGTCTCCCTCCGCCTCTGGGACACCTTTGGAGACCACCACAAAGACCGCCGCTTTGCTTATGGGAGGTAGGTAAGGCCTCTGGTTGCCTACAGGAAGCCAAGTGGGTAGGTTTTCTCTGCTTTCCCAAGGAGGGAGCAACACTGTGAAATTTAACCTGGGAGGAGGGAGCAGAGAAAACAGCATGGCAAACCCTCACAGGGGAGGCAGCCCGGGGTGGTGGAAGGAGCTGGGTTTGGAGTCAGGAGGCCAGGTTAGACTCTGAGCCCTGCTACCTATCAGCTCTGTGACTATGAGCAATTAGGGGAACTGTTCTAAATGATTTTCTCAGCCATGGTTTGTGAAATGGTAATTTCTAAACTGTAAGATAGCTGTGAGGTCAAAACGAGGGTTTTTGAAAGCTCTAAAATGCTAAGCATTCTGTGTAAAGTCATGTGAGCAGATACATATGGCAGATGTGGGACTGTAGCATAGCGGTGGGGTGGGTTGTGTGTTCTCCCTTTTTCCAGGAGCAGGTAACCTACCACTAGCTTTCTCTACCCATAACCTCACTCTGCCGCCCCCAGATCCGATGTGGTGGTTCTGTGCTTCTCCATTGCCAACCCCAATTCCCTCCACCATGTCAAGACCATGTGGTACCCAGAAATCAAGCACTTCTGCCCCCGAGCACCTGTCATCTTGGTGGGCTGCCAGCTGGACCTGCGCTATGCTGACCTGGAGGCTGTCAATAGGGCCAGGCGACCCTTGGCTAGGTGAGGGGTGTGGGTGCCCAGGGAGGGGGAAGAGGAAGACAGAGGGAGGGGGTGCATCTCCATGGCTCCAAGTTCAGCTCTGATGGAATCCACTCAGCCTCACACCTTACCCTCCGTTTGAAGCAAGCCATATAGGGGGCCAGAAAGAGTTCCCATTCATTTATTCATTCATTCATCCATCCATTCATTTATTCATTCATCTCTTATACCTTGTGTGGGTAATACTGGGCTAAGCACTATGGGAGAGAAGGTGAAAAAGAGGTAGTCTTTGCATGAAAGGGACTTATGATCATGCTGAGAGATGAACTCGATGTTTGAACATGTTAAAAACCAATGTGGAACATTGCATGCTCATTGCCAGAAGTTTCTGGCAGCGGGTGGGACGGGGGCTCTGGCAGAAGTCCTGCAAGAAGAGGGGATTGGAAGGGGACTTGAAGGACTAGTAAGATTTGACTAGACAGAGGAGGAAAGGGCAGGAGTGGGGCAGAGACAGATCTTGTGTAGAGAATCTCCAGCCCCCTGGAGAACAGGCAGGCTCTGGAGAGCTGCCTCTCCCTGCCCCGCCCCTCCTCTCTTCCCCCACCAACATGTTTAGTTTTCCTTCTTGAACCTCCCAGGCCCATCAAGCCCAATGAGATCCTTCCCCCAGAGAAGGGTCGGGAGGTAGCCAAGGAGCTGGGCATCCCCTACTACGAGACCAGCGTGGTGGCCCAGTTCGGCATCAAGGACGTCTTTGACAACGCCATCCGCGCCGCACTCATCTCCCGCCGGCACCTGCAGTTCTGGAAATCCCACCTCCGCAATGTGCAGCGGCCTCTGCTGCAGGCGCCCTTCTTGCCTCCCAAGCCGCCTCCCCCCATCATCGTGGTGCCAGATCCCCCCTCCAGCAGCGAGGAGTGCCCCGCCCACCTCCTGGAGGACCCGCTGTGCGCGGATGTCATACTGGTGCTGCAGGAGCGGGTGCGCATCTTTGCCCACAAGATCTACCTCTCCACCTCCTCCTCCAAGTTCTACGACCTGTTCCTCATGGACCTGAGTGAGGGGGAGCTGGGGGGCCCCTCGGGGCCAGGGGGCCCCCGCCCAGAGGACCACCGGGGTCATCCTGATCACCACTACCACCATCACCACCACCACCACCATGGCCGGGACTTCCTGCTTCGGGCGGCCAGCTTTGACGTATGCGAGAGCGTGGAGGAGGGCGGGGGCTCGGGTCCTGCTGGGCTCCGCGCCTCAACCAGCGATGGGATCTTGCGGGGCAATGGAACAGGGTATCTGCCAGGGAGGGGTCGAGTACTGTCTTCCTGGAGCCGAGCTTTTGTAAGCATCCAGGAAGAGATGGCTGAAGATCCTCTGACCTACAAATCCCGGCTGATGGTGGTGGTAAAAATGGACAACTCCATCCAGCCGGGGCCCTTCCGGGCTGTTCTCAAGTACCTGTACACCGGGGAGCTGGATGAGAACGAGCGGGACCTCATGCACATCGCCCACATTGCTGAACTGCTTGAGGTCTTTGATTTACGCATGATGGTGGCCAACATTCTCAACAATGAGGCCTTCATGAACCAAGAGATCACTAAGGCCTTCCATGTCCGTCGGACCAACCGGGTTAAGGAGTGCTTGGCAAAGGGCACCTTCTCAGGTACGGATTGTGCTTAGGAACTGACTGCCAGAAGGCAGGGAAGTTCCCTCTAGTTTGCCTTCTCAAGAGTCCAGGTTGGTCTGATTAGCATTCTGAGTCATTCATCTCAGCTGCTGATGTCCTGGAGCTGTGGTGGCTCTGCTCCTGAAGCCTAGTCCCCTAAGCCTGAGAGCTTGGTCACGTAGCACTCCACAGCCGTGGCTTCGGAAGGAAGTGGGTTGTCTGGGCACGGTGGCAATCTTTGGGGTTGGTTGTCCCACATTCTTTCACCACATCCTCACGTGATGCCTCTTCTCCTCCTGGACAGATGTGACTTTCATCCTGGATGATGGCACCATCAGCGCCCATAAGCCCCTGTTGATTTCCAGCTGTGACTGGATGGCTGCCATGTTTGGGGGGCCATTTGTGGAGAGTTCCACCAGGGAGGTAAGGCCAGGATGGGACTGGGTGGGAGGGAGAGCCAGACCTACACACTTCGCACCTGAGGCAGCTGCTATTTATTGGTACTTTCTTCAGCACCGACTGTGTGCTTGCTAACCGCTGAGTGACCAACTCCAGAGACGTTTATGATGAGATGGTTCCCATAGCCAAGAATTATAGTAACATCTTCACTCTATGGTTTAGAAGGCACTTTTGATACATTATCTCCTGTATCACCTCACACATATGGCATAGTGTTCCCACTTTATAGGGAAAGTGAGGCCCTTGAGGAGTTCAGAGTCTGGTACAAAGTTACATAAGTAGAAAGGAGAGGTTCGGACTTTGAGACTTCCAATTCCTTGGCTCTATACATTGTATTTTGCTTTCTCCCTAACACATGTGAACCAACTGGAAAAAGTTCTGTGTGTCCTAAAATGAATCCATTATTTTTTTTAAGGTTTATTTTTTTATTTTTGAGAGAGAAGAGGGAGAGAGCACGCGTGTGAGAGAGCAGGGGAGGGGCAGAGAGGGGGGGGACAGAGAAACTGAAGCAGGCTCCGTCTTGACAGCAGAGAGCCCATGTGGGGCTCGAACTCACAAACGGTGAGATCATGACCTGAGCCAAAGTTGGACGCTTCACCGACTCAGCCACCCAGGAGCCCCTTCTCTATTTTCTTTAAGCTCCCGTACCGTTAATTGTCCATCACTCAGCCTCGCAGTTAACAAGGTACAAGTTTGTGCAACCGCACGAGGTTCGGAGTATCCACACAGTTTTCTCGACTGGTCTGGGATTTCTTTCAAGTGTGGGGACCGGGTCTTGCACTTGCGCCAAATCGTCCCCACCCCACCCTACCCCCCATCCACACTGGTCCCTCAGTAGAGCTCACCAAACACTTGAGCGAAAGACTGCGCTAGGACTAACACAGCATAGCATCCTGTGACACAGAATAGGAATTTCTTAACATTTCTGGGAAGGAAGCCCTTCCGGAAGGCTAAGTGGAGGGATTGAGATGTGAGTTGGTCTCTGAACCTTGAAGTGTGAGTGGGATTGGCTTCTGTGAGTGTGAGACCAGGCGCTCCCCGGAGCCCCAGGGGCGGCCAGCCCTGCGCACTTCTGGGTACCATAGAAGCAGCTTCAAAGCTCCAGACGATTTGCACGCCGCCTGGGGAGACTTGTGCCTGATGAGAAAGCAGTTTTTGTTGCAGCACTGCTCTGAAGAGATCCCAGGGGCCCAAAGCAGCCTCTTCAGGCAGCCAGAGAGAAGCCGATCCCACTCGCACTGCCCTCTGCAAGGCCAGGAGGGGCTGGGGTGTGGGTTCAGGTGAAAGGAAGGATTCCTTCAAACACCTTCCAAGCCAGCATGGCTTTGGAAGCATGCCAGTGAGAATCTAGGTCCCGTTAAAAGCTGTCAGAGCCCTGCTCACTGGTGCTGTCAGCACATGGGCTCCATGCAGGGTTTTGCTCTGGGATGCAGGCCTTTGAGGGCTTCCCGAGTCGGTACAGGGGCAGCAGCGGGATGGCTGGCCAGTCTGGGGGAGCCCGGCCCGTGAGGACCAGGGCCTTTTGAGTTTCTCAGACCTGAGTTCCTCCTTCCCAAAAGCTGGACCTCACTGAGGCTCTCTGTCTTCCTTCCCCCTGCAGGTGGTGTTTCCTTACACAAGCAAGAGCTGCATGAGGGCAGTGCTGGAATACCTCTACACAGGCATGTTCACCTCCAGTCCCGACCTGGACGACATGAAGCTCATCATCTTGGCCAACCGCCTCTGCCTGCCACACTTGGTTGCCCTCACAGGTACGTGAGGATCTCCCTGGGGGAGAAGCCAGGGAAACCCCCAGAAGTCATTATTTCTTCTCTCACCTGTCTCCTCCCAAGGGACAGGCTGCTAGCACCAAGGGAATGTGTTTACACCCAGTGAAATATGTCGATGCGTATTGGGGTTTGGAGAGGACACAGATGTAAAGAAGTGAGAGAGACGTGCTTGGTGGTGTCACGTTGTAGGCTCTCCGCGAAGGGTTTTGGGCCCAACCGTCTTGTCTCCGGCAGATGACAGCGCCTGGTGTTCTCCCAGCTGGGTCTCACTCTGGCAAGCTCAAGTCAAGAGGAATAGAACGCAGTTCCTCACTCCCCATCCCCTCTTGGGTCCTTCTCCTCCTCCTCTGCCTTCTTTCTTTTCTCTTCTCTTCCTTCTTCTCTTCCTCCTCCTTCTCTTCCACCTTCGCTTTCTGGTTCTTCTTCCAGAAACAGACAATAAACATTGACCTGCCTAGTTCCTTGAAAAGATCATGAGAGCTCAGCTTTTAGAGAAGGCCAAATGCAGAGGTCCTCGGGATGGAGCAGGGCCTGAGGCAACAGGGACACTGAGCAGCAGGCTGTTGGGGGCCCAGGGGCTGCAGGACAGGAATGGTCCAGATGAAGGGGGTCTGGGGCCAGTGATGCAAGCAGGCAGAAGGCTCCCGTTGAGGTTGGAACTGGCATTTGTGCTGTGTTGGTGTTGGTGTTGGTGCCTGTGCTGGTGTTGATATCGGGGTTCATGTTCTTGGGCAGGTCAGGGGGCAGAGAGCAGGGCCTAAGATATTGAGCTGAGACTAAGGGAAGGACCTAGCATTAGAGCTGCTGGGGCACTGTACAGGTGATGAAGACTGGGACTTACAGATGAGGAAAACGGCAAAACCGTGATGAGAAATTAGTTATAAATAAGATGGGGCTTGGTCGTAGGAAGAAGGAAGAAGTCGCCGATCAGAATTGGAATGTTAGGGGCGCCTGGGTGGCTCAGTCGGTTAAGCGTCCGACTTCGGCTCAGGTCATGATCTCGCGGTTCGTGAGTTCGAGCCCCACATCGGGCTCTGTGCTGACAGTTCAGAGCCTGGAGCCTGCTTCAGATTCTGTGTCTCCCTCTCTCTCTGCCCCTCCCCTGCTCATGGTCTGTCTCTCTCTGTCTCTCAATGATAAATAAACGTTAAAAAAAAAAAAAAGAATTGGAATGTTAGTTGGGAGCCTAGTTGGAGACACAGAGGGCTTTCGGGTGGGGAGCAAGAGAGAGGCTTCTAAAGATCACAGCTGAAACAGTAAGTCCACCAGGACTGCCTGTGAAAAGAGGTGTGGTCTTCACAGAGCACAGACAGCTCCCGAACTCTTGGACCGAGTAATTCAACTTTTTTGAAAGACTATCTCCAAAGAAATGACCCAAAGGCAAAATATGTGTAAAGATATTTCTGTAAGTTTGCCTTATCATGGTGGGCAATCAGAAACAAGTGAGCCATCAAAAATGTTACACTGCACTGCCACATGGAAAGGCTTGTAGAAAATACCGTTGAATGACTCGTCCTGGGAAATGGCCCATAAACACTACAAAACATACAAGCATGTGTTGTGTATGTACTTGTCACGGATTAGCAGCAAGTGTTGAATGTGGTACAGTTGGTGATGCTTTATGTTTCATGAAGTATGCTTTCTATGAAGTTATTAATTCAAGCTTAAAACTTCTTATTGTTCAGTATAACACAAATACATGAACTATATGTTTAGCTTCATGAATTATTATAGACTCAAATGACCCATATCAGGAGCTAGGCCCTTGCCAGCCACAGCAGAAGCCCCCTGCCTGTCCACCCGAGTGCCGGGTCCTTCTCCCTCCTCAGGAGTAACACTTTACCTATCAGTCTTTTGTAGGGTATTTTTTATGGCCTCACTGCCTTACTCTTCATAGTTTTATCTTCTAAGTGTGCACCCTTAAACACTATAGCATGGTCTTATTTTTTATATGCCTTTTAAGTTTCTTCTAATCTAGAGGTTCCTTGTCCATGATTTTTTTCCCCCCTTGCAACTTATCTATTGGGAAAAGCCCACTGATGTTCTAGAAAATCTAGATTTCACTGATTGGTCATTGGTTCTACAGGCTAGATCAGATTCGTATTCAATTTTCTTTTGCTAAGACTACTTCATAGGTTGTTTTTGTTTTGTCTGTTTGTTAAGATTTTATTTTTAAGTAATCTCTACACCCAACGTGGCGTTCGAACTCACAACCCCAAGATCAAGAGTCACATGCTCCACTGACTGAGCCAGCCAGGTGCCCCATTTCTGTTTCTCATCAAGAAGCTCTCTCTCTTTTTGCGATGTTAGCAGCCACTGAGTGTCAATGGGTCCGCTGATTTATTAGGTGTTGTGAAATGGTAATATTCCAATTCAGGCATTCCTTCTTTATCTGTTGGAATCCTTCTAAAAGGAGAGAAGCTTCCCTCCTACTTTTTCCGAGTAGTATGGTTTCATACAGGAGGGGCAGGTGTATGTTTGACTGTTTCCTCTTCACTGACCAGATTTCAAGATACATTTGGTTCCCATCACCTTTGGAGAGTGCCCCGTTAGTTTTTATTTTGAAGGATTATTACCAACTTTTAGATTTGAATGTACTTGATCGGTTTCAAATAATTGCAGTTACTTTATTAACGCTAAAGTACTGCACCGCACCTTTTGCCAGCAGGGATCTCTTCAAGTTGGCATCGGAGTGAGCTTTCTGGTTATGTGGAATGACAAGATGTTCCAGGTTCGTTTTGTACATTTCCTGCCCTGGACCTGGAATCAGCCATTTCTCTAAGAAGTCTGCTTCTTATAGGAAATGGTATTTCCAGGCTATAATCTGTGCATGAGGGATGCCCATTACCAATGTATCATTTCGAGCTCTTGTTTCTAGGTTTTTTCCATGGACTGAGCTGGGAAGTATATTTTAAAGATACCTCATGAGTCTATACTGATACAGTTAAACTTCAGGATTAATAGTGTTTACTTTTTCAATGTAAATGTTTTAACATAAAATGTAAGGTTAGTACACAATTTGTTCTAAAATCTAAATTAATACAAACACTTAGGTTTAATCCATAGTTCTAATTTGTAGTTCTTGGCAAAAGAGAGAACTCTGAGACTTACTGCCGTCTCCCGTCCGTGTCAATGGCTGGTTCCACTGGGGGCTTTTACCCTACATATATCAGACTACTGGGTGCGACATACGTAGTTTGAACAATTCTCTTACATGATCCTGACATCCACCTTCACTCCCCATCCGCACTGCACTGGGAAAGTCTTGCTGTAATCCCAATTTCCTCACTGGTGGGAGCAGACTTAAATTGGCTATGGCCTTTCTCGGCCTGTTGGGACTTCCACCTGGCCTCATCTCTCTTTGCCCTGCAGTGGGGTCCCTGCCGGGGGGTATAAATGAGTACATATCCATTCATGTGGTTCTTCGGCTAATTCCTGGCTGTGTGTGTCACAGAGCAGTACACAGTGACCGGGCTGATGGAAGCAACTCAGATGATGGTGGACATTGATGGAGATGTCCTTGTGTTCCTCGAACTGGCTCAGGTATGACGGCTGGGGAAGGGATCTCTCCAACATTCTTGACTCTGGGCTCTGTATGCTCATTGGCAGCGACTGGGGAAGCCTGGGAGGCGGTGGGCAGGAAGGGAGCCCATTTTTAGACTTGGTTCCCTGATTCGGCAGAGCCCGTCTCATCCTTCCTGCAAGAGGATACACTCTGACATGCCGAGAGGAGAGGCTGGCCATGGCGGGAAGGGACTGAGGCATCGTGCAACCATAAGGCAGGGGAAGGAAGCCCAGTCTCACGTGTAGACATGGTTTCAGCCTGCCTTCGGTCATTGAGGACCCTTCCTCTAATATTAGCTGCCCACCTCCTCATCCCCATGCAAACAAGCGAAATCTCCCACATCGGCCCTCTGAGTGTAAAATTCTACCACCAGAAGTTAGTTGATGAAGTTGGAGTTGTGGCTGTGAGGCATTTAGATGCAGCTGGGAAGGTCAGCTCTCTAAGCCTGGGTGTCTACACCTTAGTGGAGACTGCTTTGGTCCCTGACGGGAGGAGGGGGGCATCTCTGGGGTGGGATCTAAGGAGGACGGACACGGTAGGAAGGCACCACACACAGCTGTGGATGTCCTGGATGCTGGGGGCAGGACAGAGGTGACGTGATGGTGGTGGTGGTGCCAAAGAGCAAAGTAAATGTTTTCTTACACTTTTGCGTGGGTTTGCCTCTCGAGATGGGCCCTTTACAACTGCAGGGCCATTGCCTGTCTACACCAAAGCTGTGTCTCTGAAGACAGCACTAGGTGTCTGTGCAGACCCTGCCCTGGGGTTCCAGCACAGATGCTCTCCTGTTTGTCCCCAGTTCCACTGTGCGTACCAGTTGGCGGACTGGTGTCTTCACCACATCTGCACCAATTACAACAACGTGTGCCGCAAGTTCCCGCGAGACATGAAGGCCATGTCCCCAGGTAAGCATCTCCCACAGGACCTTTGCTCCACCCGTCTGCTGAAGGGGCTTCAACCTGGGTCCAGATCTCTGACTCGACCCGAGGGCATCTGACGGCTGCCAAAGATCCTTGGGCTGAACTTGACCTTGCGGGTGGGGAGCAGCCTGCAAAGGTGTATCCAGCCAAGCAGAGGGAAGCCCAGGCAAAGGGCAGGGCAGCTGGGGACGTCGAGCAATTCACTTAACTTCTCTGGGCTTCTATTTCTCACGAGTACAAAGAGGGTGTTGGACTTTTGGTGTTTTTCAGACTTGGGTTTTTTTGTGTGTTTTTTAGTTGTTTTGGTATTTTGGTATTTCAGACTTGATTTTTTTTTTTTCCAGAGTTGGTATTTTTCAGACAAGACTCCACAATAAGAAATGCATTTTATGTTGGGAGCTGGTACACATATAAAAAACTATACAAATTGTTTTTAAATGCTGCTCATGACCCACCACGTTGATTTCACAACTTAGAAAGGGCACAGCTTGGACAACACAGGTCCTGGTATCCTCTGAGGTCCCTGCGGTCCTACCTCTGCTTAATGAATGTCTCGAAGTCCTGGCGCCTGAAAGGAATTGCCCGAGCCCCGGGGAGAGATGTTTTGGCCTCCCCAGGTTCCTGCCAGCCATTTCTTCAGGTCTCCACTGGGCACCCTCCACGCTGTGGTGCCCTCCTCCCTGCTGCCAGGCTGTCCCTGCACCCTCCCGTCCTCCTACCCTTGGTCTCTCCTTTGCACCCTTGTGGCATTTTCTGTGTAGGGCACAGCTCCAACCACATCACTGCCCTGGTCTAAACCTTGCATGCCCCCTCACGCCTTCCAGGATCAGTCTGAACCCCTCAGCCTAGCCTTTCCTTTAAAGGCTGACCCTCTTTGTACTCCTGCAGCCCTCCCTCCCGATGCTTCCCTCAGAACCCAGCTCCACCAACTGCCTGTGCCATGCCCAGCACCCTGCTGCCCTCCTCCCTCCTCGTGCTCCGTCCCAGCCTAGTTCATTGCCAGGGCATGTGAAGCCCATCTGGGTGTGCCCTCTGCCTTTAAAGTGCAGCATAGTGGAAGGACCTTTTCCCAACGCTGTCGGCCCCACTGCTGGCATTGACTTTCTTCAGGAAGCCCTGCACCTGCACTGGGGGCTCTGAAGGCAGGGCTGATACCTGGATGGGGGCCGCTGCAAGTCCCCATGGCAGTGTGGGGGCCGCTGCGGGCATCCCTTGGACACCCTCCATGCCCCAGCCCTCCTCTCTCCCCTTCTCCTGCCCTCTAACTACGGCCCTACTGTTCTGCTCCAGAAAACCAGGAGTATTTTGAGAAGCACCGGTGGCCGCCTGTCTGGTACCTAAAGGAAGAAGATCACTACCAGCGGGCACGGAAGGAACGTGAGAAGGAGGACTATCTCCACCTGAAACGGCAGCCCAAGCGGCGGTGGCTGTTCTGGAACAGTCCGTCCTCACCGTCCTCTTCTGCGGCCTCCTCGTCGTCCCCATCTTCCTCCTCGGCTGTGGTCTGAGACGCTGCCACCCTCTCCTGATCCCGCTGCTGTTCTCCCCACTCGCCTTCGCCCCTCTGCTCTTCTGCATCGCCCCCTCCACCTCCCAGGGACAAGGGGACCCGCGTAACCAGGACCCTAAGGGCAGGGCTGTTCTCACCAGCCAACACAGCTCAGCAAGAGAGGAGGGGGGCCTTGTGGATCAGGACAGGGACCCCTGCGGGGGTCCCCAGTTCCAAACAGGGCAGGAGGCGGACGATTGCTGGGAGGTGGGGAGCAGGGAAGGAATGGAGAGCTCTGGCATCTGACTCTGGGTTGGAGAACGCTGGCACCCGAGCGAAACTCTCCCGGCCATGAGGCTATGTGTCTTGGTCTGCGGAGGTGGCCCCCTCCCAGGACGCGGCAGCGCGCAGGGAAGGTCCTGTCTCTCTTGGCCACTTTTTTCCATCAATGGACCTGAGGGTTGCAGATGTTTTGTGGGCATTTCCGCATGGCGCCTACTCAGATCCTCACTGGAGAAGTCAGGGTAGAAATTAAGCCTTCAGCCCAACTCCAGGCTTCCACATCCTGGGGTGCAGCTGCCGAGGCCACAGGTGGAAGGCTTGCACTCTGCAGCCATCCCGCCCTCCCTAGGCGGTAGGCGTCTGGGCCTGATAAAGGATGGCAGAGACTGTTCAGAGCTTCAGGCCTCGGAGCCGTGCCTCTTGGTGCAGTGGGAAACTCCCTCCCCCATCCCTCCCCACTCAGATCCTGAGGTGGGAGCCAAAGGAAACAGCTGGGACAGGGGGAGAGGAGAACGTGGGTGGTGGGGTCTGGGCGCAGCAACCCCAGGCTCTCCTGGGCTCCTCCTCCTGCCTCTGGTTAGCATGGCTTCTTAGCACGGTGGGGCCAAATTAGCAAAAACAAAAAAACAAACAAACCCCCAAACAACAACAAAATCACCACCCACCAAAACACTTTAGCCTCTCTATTCCCTCAAAGGAAGAAAAATACAAGAAGATCCTGTATAGCTTATGCACAGGGGCCTCCATGTTTGATGACATAGAAGTTTAGGTTGTGGAATTGATTCAGTGCCTGTCAGGCAAGGACTTGTCACCGGCTGTGACTGAGGATGCCCTGGCCCTGCAGGCTTGCTCAGAGGACAGCAGAAGTTCTGACTTAACATGCTGGGATTGAGGCTTCAGGGGCAGGGGCGGGGTGGTCTCAGGGCTCAAACGTGGCATTGGACCCCTACTTTGCCCATCTTGAGAATCAGTTATCCCCCTCGACTTCAGAGAGTGACTTCACAGGATGTGAATGTGTTGGGGGTCAAAGGTCAAGGGAAAGGACACCAACTTGGAGAATAGGAGTCCCTGTAATGAAGGAGCATAGGACATAACCTCACTTAGCAGTGGTTTGGGGTAAAAGGGAAGGAGGGGGCAAAGCAAGGTCAGTCCCAGGAAGAGAGGGGCAAGACTGGAGGATTGTGGGGGTTAAGACAGCAGCTTGCAGCTCCATGGGGAAAAGCTGGGCCACAATTGACCTCTCCCTATTTTGTGATCCTGACCCATATTTCACCCCCCACACCATTTTTAGACTTAAAAGCCAGAGTCCCGCTGATGATGGGTGGAACCCTGGGGTGGGCTCCACCAGCAAGACCCTGGCTTTAGGTCTGGGATCAAGCAAACCCAGAAACCGAGGAAAAGCCTGCAACAGCTTTGTGGTGCCAAGACCTAGAGATCTGATGGTAAGTCATCAGGAGAAGGAGCAGGACGTGGCAGGTCTGGAGTGGCCGTGACCTCTGTTGTCTGAGCTGCAGACTTCTCCAGAGCCGTGGCTGCCTCCCCTTCTCTAGGCTGGCTGGCTGGCAAGCCAGACCTGTGCTCCTGCCTGCTGAGTTCTCACCCTTGGCTTCAGGGCGAGGTTGACTTGATGAGCCAATGAGCAGGGGCAGGAGGGAGTGTGCAAGGGGGGTGCAACTCTGCACCTTGGCTCTTGGAGAAGGGAGCCAGAGGTGGGGCCCGGGGCCTCCCAGGAACTCTTGATGAGAGGGAGGACAGAGACCTCACGTCCGAGGGGAGGGGAAATGGGTGTCTGCGAGCTTGCAGGGCTGAGCAGTGTGGCCCACTGATGAGGATGCAGGAAGGCCAAGGGGAGGGAAAGTCAGGGTGGCCCAGGAGGTGCAGGAAGCCCACAGCAGAGGAGCCACAGGACCACCCCAGCAACCAGGGTGGGCTCACCCCTCAGGGACCCGCTGCCTCTTCCTAGCTGCTCTGTGGGAACCCAGCAGGCCCAGGGGCAAGCCAGAGATGCCACCTGGGGAGGCTTGGGGGAGCCAGACCAGGGCTAGTGTCCTCCCAGGGGGAAGGGAGGGAGGAGGGGCTTAATTCCAGTCCCCCCCGGGAGACAGGAAGGGCAAGTCACAAGAACACACCCCTGTACTTGTGTCACTCAAAGCTGCTTTAGTGGAGACTGGGAGGGTGGGGGAGAAAAAACACACACACCTCTTTTTATATAAGGTTTCATATTTAATTTGGTCATGAATTCATAAATACATGAGTATTTTGTACCTAATGGCCTTCCTTGTATTGTTTGATATTGTCCAACAACCTCTTCAAAGGTGGCACCTTCCACTGGAGAGAAGCACGAAAGAACACCAATCACTAATGAAACACGTATCAAGTGCCTATTGAGCGCCAAGTGCCATTTGGACTGGATCGGCTTCGTCCTCTGACACAGCTTACCTTAAATGAGTAAGCATGACAAACACTGATGAGGCTAATCCTTTGGATGGGCGCTCAAGTCCTCTTGGGAAAGGGACAGGTGAGCTGAACCTTGACTGACAAAGATTCCTGGCTCCTCCTGAAGATACAGTGCCCCACACAGAAGGGACAGCAGAGGCAGGAAACACTCATGTCTTCCAGGAAAGGGAAGGGACAGGGCGGGGCCTCTGGAAGGAAGTGGGAGAGAGACAAACAGCAAGGCCGTGAGGGTTGTGCCCCCACAGAACTCTACTAGAACACCGAGACCCTGAAAGTACCCAGACGTTCAGGCGATTCCAGTTTGGGTCCAGCCATACCAGTCTGGGGACACACAGACCTTTGAAATGGAAAAAAACAAGAGCCCCGAGCATGACCTCTATAACATTATCCCGCCACGACTGGAATATAGATATGCTGGAAGGACTGGAGAAGGAAAATGGGGCTGAAGGGTTACTCCTGTGATGTGCAGTGACACATGACATAGAACCTATTTGCCACTCAGATCTAACACATCCCCTGCCCCCACCCCATCCATAGGTGAGGAGGCCCACGCCTGACTGCCCTCAGTGTGTTTGGGAGCACCCAAACACAGGGCTACACGTGGATACCACTTCCCCTCACTCTCCTTACTTGGACACATCTGCCTAGCAATAACATAAATACTCATACAGCCACAAAAGTATCATGTTGAAAAGAGTGGGCACTTTAGAAGTTTCTGGTTGTCTAATCCTGGAAAGCGCTAACTGGGTATGAGGGAGCACCGAACCCACCAGTGCCATCCCTAGAAGTGGGCTTTTTCATCTTCCCCCTTTGTATTCCTCCTCATTTCATGGTGGCCTCCTCCCATTCAGGTGACTTGGGCAATCCAACTAATGAGTACATTTCAAAAGGTTCTTTATGCTCATATAAATCTATACAAAAATATAAAAACGGAAGATACACATCTTGTAGCCTTAATAGTTACACATAAATGCACACATCCGACATGACTGCATCTTACAATATAATAAATGCAAGTAAAACGTGCAACGCTGTTAGGAGGACAAAGTGCCACGAATTGAAAAGAATGCCACCCTAAAACAACTTGCAGCGCACATGCAAACTTGAGCGGGCATTCCTTGGAGATACTGCAGGTTCGCTTCCAGACCACCCTGATAAAGTGACGATCACAATAAAGCGAGTCGAATTATTTGGTTTCCCAGTGCATCCAAAGTTATGTCTACACTATACTGTAGTGTATTGAAATGTGCAATAGCATTATGTCCAAAACGATGTATTCATTAAAAAATACCTTATTGCTAAAAAATGCTAACCATCATCCACGCTTCCAGCGAGTCATAATCTTTTTGCCGGTGGAGGGTCTTGACCCTATGTCGGTGGCTGCCGACTGATCAGGGCGGTGGTTGCTGAAGGTCGGGGTGGCTGCGGCAATTCCTGAAAATAATACAATGAAATTTGCCGTGTTGATCGAGTCTTCCGATTTCCCTGCAGCCCGCGATGCTGTTTCATAGCACTTTACTCACAACAAAACTTCTTTCAAAATTGGAGTCAAGCCTCTCCAACCCTGCCGCTGCTCTATCGACTGAGTTTATGTCATGTTCTGACCTCTCTGTTGTCATTTCAAGCATCTTCACAGCATCTCCACCAGGAGTAGCTCCCACCTCAAGAAACCATAGTCTTTGCTCATCCAGAAGGAGTAACTCCTCATCCGTTCAAGTCTGCTCACGAGACGGCGGCAATTCAGTGCCATATCCAGGCTCCTCTTCCAGTCCCGGCTCTCTCGCCGTTCCCCCCGACACACACCCACAGACACCTCCGCCACCACAGTCCGGAAGCCCTCACGGTCCTCCATGGGGGCTGCGATCGAATTCTTCCAAACTTCTGTTCATGTTGCTATTTTGACCTCTTCCCGTGAGTCACGAATGATCTTAATGGCACCTACAATGGTGACTCCTTTCCAGAAGGTTTCAATTTACTTTGCCCAGATCCATCAGAGGAATCCCTGTCTGCGGCAGCCATAGCCTTACAACATGCATTTCTTAAATAATAAGACTTGAAAGTTGAAATGACTCCTTGACCCATGGGCTGCAGAATGGATGCTGTGTGAGCAAGCACAAAGACCACGTTCACCTCGTCGTCCATCTCCATCAGCGCTCATGGGTGACCCGTGCACTGTCAGCGAGCAGTGGACTTACAACACTCAGTGAGCAGAAGTGTGGTCATTCAGGCTTTGTTGTTCCATGTACAGAGCACAGGCAGAGTGGATGGATTTAGCATCATCCTTATGGGCCCTCGGCCTTCCAGAATAGTAAATGAGCACTGGCTTCACTTGAAGTCACCAGCTGCCTGTCCTCTGAAGCTTTGAAGCCAGGCATTGACTTTGCCTCTGTAGCTGTGAAAGTCCTAGGTGGCATCTTCTTCCAACAGAGGCTGCTTCACTACGTTGTAAACCTGTTGTTCAGTGTCACCATCCTCATGAATTATCTGAGCCGGATCTTCTGGAGAACCTGCGGCAGCTTCCACATCAGCTCCTGCTGCTTCGCCTTGCACCTTGATGTCACGGAGATAGCTTCTGTCCTCAGACCTCGTCAACCAACCTCTGCCAGCCTCAGACTTTTCTCCTGCAGCTTCCTCACCTCTCTCAGCCTTCACGGAATTGAAGAGAGTCAGGGTGTGCTGGATTAGGCTTTGGTTTAACAGAATGTTGTGGCTGGTTTGATCTTCTACGCAGACCACCCACATTTTCTCAGTAACAGCAACAGGGCTGCTTTGCTGTCTTATCATTCGTGTGTTCACCGGAAAGCACTTTTAATTTCCTTCAAGAACTTTTCCTTTGCATTCACAACCTGGCTAACTGCTCGGTGCGAGAGGCCCAGCTTTTGGTCTATCTCAGCTTTCGACGTGCCTTCCTCACTAAGCTTAATCATTTCTAGCTTTTGATTTAAAGTGAGAGACATGTGACTGACACTTTCACTTCAACACTTAGAGGTCATTTTGGGGTTATTAATTGGCTTAATTTCAATAATGCTGTAAGTCAGGGAATATGGAAGTTCAAGGAGAGGAAGACAGATTGGGGAATGGCTAGCTGGTGGACCAGTCAGAAGACACACACCATTTACTAATTGAGTTCACAATCTTATATGAGTGCAATTCGTGGCACCCCAAAATAATTACAGTAATAACATCAAACATTACTGATCATAGATCACTATAACAAAATTAGTAATAATGAAAAGGTTTTAAGTATTGCAAGAGTTATCAAAATGTGACACAGAGATACAAAGTCAGAAAATGCTGTTGAAAAACTGGTACCAATAGACTTGCTCAACTCAGGGTTGCCACAAAACTTCAGTTTGTAAAAAATGAAATATCTTTTAAGTGCAATAAAGGGAAACATGGTAGAATAAGGTATGCCTATAACTATAATCCACATAGAATCTTACTGTACACATTACCACAGTTCACTTATCACACTCAACATTTCATAAAAATTATTCCAAGCACATTGAAAAAGTTCTAGAATATTCCAAGAGCTGTATGGTTTGTTTGTTTTAATTTAAATTTTAGTTAGCATACAGTACAATATTGGTTTCAGAAGTAGAATTCAATAATTCATCACTTCCATACAACACCCAGTGCTCATCACAACAAGTGCATTCCTTAGTACCCATCATCCATATAGCCTATCTTCCACTCACCTCCCCTCCATCAACCCTTAGTTTGTTCTCTATCATTAAGAGTCTCTTGTGGGGACTCTTGGGTGGTCCAGTTGGTTAAGCATCCAACTCTTAATTTCGACTCAGATCATGATCTCACAGCCCGTGGGTTAGAGCCCCAAGTTGGGCTTTGTGCTGGGCTCTGTGCTGATGGTGCAGAGCCTGCTTGGGATTCTCTCTCTCTTACTCTCTGCTCTTCCCCTGCTGGTGCACATGCACTAGCCTGCTTTCTCTCTCTCTGTCTCAAAAATAAATAAACATTTTAAAAAGAGTCTCTTGTGAAGAGCTATATGGTTTTGAATTACAATTTCTTCAAGTATTCATCAAGTATCTGCTCTTTCTTCCAGGTTGGTGTCCACTTATACTTCCCCTTCAAGTAGAAAAGGCAAAAAGGGAAGCTCAGATTCTTAAAAAGTCTTTCCACTCAGGACACGGCAGAGCCTGTCCCGCCTTCTTCATAGATGCACTTTCTGGGGCCTACCAGGCAGTCCTGGATTCTCTGCAGTAGGGTGTTGATTGAAACATCCTGCCTGGTTTTGTTGAGCCAGGTCACCAGCATTTCATACAAGGTACCCTGCATGGCCTAAAGTAAGAGCCCTGGCCGCAGGGATCTCATTGTCCTGGAGGTCCCTCTGCCGCATGAGTAGGTTCCAGGAATTAAAGAACACAAGTTTGCAAAGTCATCAGAGATGAGTTTCAGCCTAGGTTGGGTGAAAGCCACAGAGACAGTGAGTTGGGACACATTTCAGAAAGGACAGATGATGTGCAGTCAAGCCTAGACCCAGGAGTGGAACCTAATGAGCTCCCCCTACTGGTGAGCCTGCTGTTCTGCATTCCTTATGGGCATCCCATCAGCAGAAAATCAGGCCACACTGCCTGGGCCTCACCTGAGCAGGAGGCCCTGGGGGAGTCAAGGTCAACAGATAATCCTGCCCTAAGGCAGGGCTGATTGCCCATCTGGGAGGATAGATGGGTTATGGAGTGAGAAAGCAGAATGTCGTAAGAGTCAGAGGGTAGGACAGCCTGTGGGAGCAACAGGTCCTCAAAGGAGGGAAACTACATGGATCGTGAGAGGGAGGTCCCAGGACTGCACCGGCACCTATGCACAGAGCTGACACCACACTCTGAACCTGTGCTAAGGGACGCTCAGCACCCCTGCCTGACACCTTCCATGCTCCAGAGTGCAGGGCTGTAGGGTGAAGGTGTTTCACAAGCACGAGGAAGGACATGGCTCAGCATGGCCAACTGGCCTGGGGGCTGGTCCCAATGGGCCAGGTGCCCTCATACAGCCAGCCAGAGCCCCCAGGCCACTTTAGAGAGCCAGGGTCAGTGCAGGACAGATGAGGCCTGCATCCACCCAGGACCTTATTGTGGGCAGCAAGCAGATCCTGACAGTCTCATGCCAACGGGTCCTGGAGAAACTAACTCACTCTGTCTGTGCACTTGGGGTCCACTTCACAGCCTAGAAGACAGGGGGCATTCACCTTAGCAGAGGGGAGGGCCCTCTCTGCCTCATCTCTCTCCACAAGGATGGTAGGAGGACATGGTATGGGCTGGGGCCTCAGACACTGAACAAGGAGCCCCTGGGACCTGGTGACAGGGAGGGGCATTCCAACTCTGGTGAACGCTTAGGGAGGGGAGAGAAAAGGGGGGGAGGGATGAAGTGAAAATAAACACAAAATCTCTGTTGGTTTCTGCTCTGACCAAAGCTGTATAAGCCCCCGACCCTTTCCTCCTGACTCTTGCCACTCATTCAAGATACTGACTACCTCTCTGTCCCAGCTGGGGGCCCTGAAGACCTGAGGAACCAGCTTGCCATCCTGGATGTGGTCGGGGAGCTAAGGTGAGCGTGAACCTGAGACAGGGTGGTGGGCAGCCTCAGGCCAGTGGTCACTGGCTCCCCACGGGCCAGGTACTGGACTCTTGATTGACACACTTGAGGTTGCTCCTGAGGGTGCAGGGACTGTCCTGGACCATCCCATCGGGCACCTGGGTACAGGCACAGGGAGGGGATCCGCAAGGGAAGGCTGGAAAGCTGAGGAGGAAGGGGGAGCAAGCTCCAGGGGCCCAGTGTCCCTGACAAGAGAGTGGGGGAAGAACAGCCTGGAGGGCCAGGTCCCCTCACTCCCCCTGTTTGGGTGGGGAGGGATCTGGGCCTGCGCGCTTCAATCCCTAGGGCCCTGTTAAGTGTTCAGAGTTGCACCTTCAGGAGCTGGGCTTCCTTTCAAGACCTACATGGAGCTTCCCTGGGCTGTAGGGGGGCCCCTGTGAAGGGGAATCTCTCCAGGTCAGGGATCAGAAGCCCCTTTGTTCCCAAGCTGAACCCCATCCTCCAGTCAGTCTTAGTGCAGGAATTTCTTGTCCCCCACCCGTTGACTGTTCCTACAATCACAGCCAGAAATGCAGTGTCAGAGAAGAACAATTACACTTTGCCCCTGAATCCAAAAAGTGGGGAAGAGACGCATCTTAAAGAGGGAAGGGGGCCTGGGATGAGGAAACTTTGGGAGCTACAAGCTTAGTCCTACTATGACTTTGTAGGCTGTGGCCACGTTTGTCCTTGTCGGCCTTCTCTTGAATAATGAAGTATTAAAAATGAATCTTATGATTGAATTGAAATAAAGATGAACATAAACCAGGTCATACTCTATTCAATTTTTTGCTTCATATTTCAAAAAGAAATAAATCATCAAGTGCCCTAAGAAGCGGTCTACTGTGCCCAGTGGAAAACTCAACTGGCCAGGAGGAAAAGGTGCTGAGGAGGTGTGGGAAGGTGCCAGTGCTGGGGGCAGTGTGGGGCCATGCAAAAAAAAAAAAAAAAATGGACAGACAGGGACCACTGCAGGCTCAGGGAACAGGGAGGTGCTGAGGGGATGGCAGGGCTGCATGAAACCAGGATGGAGAAAGGGGTACAAGGAAACTCGGGTCTTCTGTGGGTTAAGAGCCCCCGAGGCCCCCACATCTCACCTAGTGAGGCACTTCTGACAGAACTCAGGAGAATCTTTTCCAAGAAGAGTAACCAGGTTTGCATGGACACTCCATGCCTGTGGTCCTGCTGCATGGATTTAACCGTCTCATCTAGAGACAAGGGATAAATATTTGGTGATATGTTTCCCTCACGACCCTCAATCCTTCATCACCACTCAAACCCTCTTCCACTCAGCTTGACTCAGTTGACCAAGTAATTTGAGGGAGCCATTTTCTGCAGCAACATACATGGGGCACACAAAGGACAGCCACCACTCACCTGTCACTAACAGATGTATAAAAAGTACGACTCTTCATTATTTATTACATCAGGATTGGGGTGAAGAATCTGTTAGATCACAGGAGCGGTAGCAAGAGATGGGGCTCCAGCTGGAAACGAGCCCTTGGGTGGCTTCCCCAAGCCCAGCCCTACTGGAGAGGCACAGGGCCCTGGGCTGTGAAGGCAGAGAGAGCCCCGAGCACAAGGCATGGGGCTAAGTGGGGCCTGGCCCAGGCCCAGGCCCACCTCATGGCTCAAACCTAGCACTTTTCCACTTGGCCAGGCCTAGCTGCACCTATACAGCTCCAATGATGAGCTCTGTCCAGCTGATGTTCTAGAAGATTTCCCTACCAGGAGGCATGCGTTATAAAAGTAATTTCTGTTTTTATTGTATTTTATGGACCTAATGCATCACTGTATAACAGGGCATGATGGAGACCCAGTTGGAATCCAGGTTTCAGGTTGGCCATGACTGCCATGCAATCACCATCTTGCATCCACCTCTGGGCATGGGGCCCACAGGTTCTGTGCCTGAGTGACATATTTGCAGGGCATGCAGAAAAGGGAGTATTCGAACAATTGGTAAAACCCACTCCTTGTGTGCATGTGTTACAATCTCTCTTCTCTTCTGATGCATGGGTCCGGGAAGGAGGGGAAGCTGGTGAATGAATCCCCACAGGATTCCCGGAGGCTGGCAGTGCTGGTTGGGCACTCAGCTTTTGGTCGCCAGTGGAATCTGAACAAGCAACTCTCCTGCACTTGACCATGGTCTTTTTGATCCTCCATCTACCATGTACATTAGACCAGCACTGCCAACACAAGTACATTATAGGCTACACATTAAATTCGAATTCATAGTTACCACTCTAAAAGAGTACAAAGAGAGAGGTCAAATTAATTTGAACAATATATTTTTTAACCTAAAATAACCAACATAGTATCATTTCAATATGTAATCCATATAAAACATTCAGATGTTTTACTTTCTTTAATATTTCACTCAAAAAATAAAACCCATGCTCCCTACATGGTGTCCAGGATATGTCATCTGCCTCTACCTGTCCTTCTGACTTCTTCACCCTCCACTCACCCCAGCTGCCCTCCAGCTTTGCTCAAAGAAGCCCAGTCCCTGCACTCAGGGGCAATAGTTCCTGGGGGCCCTCTTAGGACCTCTCCCTGGCTCCCTGCACCAGAGACAGTGGCTCTGTATCAAAGTCACCATTCCCATCTGTCTCTGTCCCATCCATCACCCAATTATCCTTGGGGTTCCTAGTCTCTGTCCCATCCGTCACCCAATTATTCTTGGGGTTCCTAGTATGTCTTAACTGACACATTCTTCTGTCTGTCTGGATGCCACCCCAGAAGGAGAGTTCCAGAAAGCAGGGGCCCCATGTCTTCCACTAACACAGTGCCTGGCACACAGGAGACATCCAATAAACACCAGGGAAATAAAGGACCAGGACCTGCAGGCAACAGAAGACCAGAGGGACATGAAGACAAGGGCAGGGTAAGGCTTGGAAATCAGTCTTCCAAAGTACCTGCTGGACACAACCCCTCCCAGGGGCTGGGCTCTCGTCTCTGTGGGGCAGCTAATTGCTGGTGAACTCTGTCTTGCCCTGCAGAATGGCTGAGGAAGTTAGGGCCTGTGGGGACAAGGTAAAGACAGGCATGAGTGGCAGCCAGACTCTCCTCCCTCTTGGGATGCTTCTCACATTCTCTCCACCCCAGCCAAAAAAAGCAAACAGACTGGGACCTTTCCTCCTGCTCTATACTCTCTTTCTTTTGTATTCATGTTTGTCCCTTGGCCTTCGGTGCTAACAAGTTAACTTCACACCAGAAAAATTTTTCCAGTATTTTTTTCTCTTGTAATACAATAAAATGTATTTATTCCAGAAAACATGGGCAAGGAAAGTTTTTATAAGAATATGAAACCACATGTGATGTCCTCAATTAGAGACAACATTATTTTGTTCCTTTTGTTTTATTTGACCTTATGTGTGAATTCATTTCCTCTTTCTCTCTCTTGCACACACACACACACAACACACACACACACACACATATTTACATTTAAGGGTTATATTATGAGCACACTTTTTAAAAATCAGGACATAGAGGGGAACCTAGTGGGCTCAGTCAGTAGAGCATGTGACCCTTGATCTCAGGGTCATGAGTTCAAGCCCCACACTGAGCATGGAGCCTACTTAAAAACAAACAAACAAACAAATATATTTATTTGGGATATGGGATATGGGATCACATGTTAAGTAACGAACTTCTGACTTTAACCTGACAAGCTCACCCCAAAGGAGCTTGCCAGTGTCTCATAAAATACCAAAGAGTCATACAGAAAAAGAGAAAATAGCAACACAGGAAATTGGGTCAGGGTCTTGGAACTTTCCTTTAACATGAGAGTGTTTTAAATTAGAAAGTTAAATTAAATGAGAGAAAGAAAGAAAAAGAAAGAAAGAAAGAAAGAAAGAAAGAAAGAAAGGAAGGAAAAGAAAAGAAAAAGTTAAAAAAAAAACAACAGCTTATTTTGAGCCCAGTTCAATCGACTGTATCTAAACAAGGTAAAATGCAGACCTCTCCCACATAAAGCCTGCCAAGCATTTGGTGACATCTAAGCTCCCGTGTGCCCCTCATGTCCTCCCTGTTCCAGGCTGAGCCTCCTCTGAGTCCATGGAATGCGGGGTCTCCTTTCTCCTCTCCCATAATGCTCTTCCCTCCTGTCTTTCCCGGTTCTCCTCCTCAGACTCTTTCCCTCAGTATTTTATTATGAACATTTTCAAGAATTCAGTAGAGTTTAAAGACATATAATGAACTCCCATATATTTGCCACCTAGATTCTATAACCAAGATTTTGCCAAATCTGCTTTACTCCATATTTCTTTCCATATCCATCCCTCTGCCCATTCAGCTAATGAAACTCAGTTGTAGATATCAGTACATTTCTCTTAATACTTCATCATATATTTCAATAACTAGGGTTCAATATTTGTTGATAGTTTTCTTCATGGTAAAACTTACAAAGAGAGAAATGCCCAGTTCTTAAGGGCACCACTCAAAGAGCTTTGAAAAATGCAATCGTGTGTGTAGCCCAAATGCCCTATGAGGTCATGGTACATAAGCATTATTTCAGAAAATTGCCTCATGCTCCATCTTATCCTAATCTGCCATATGACTGCATGAGAAAATGGTCTTTATCAGATGTCCTAACATAATAGGAGCATTTAGCATGAACGGGGGATTCAATGTTGTTAAATGCTTTTTCTGCATCCTTTCATCTATTCATATAATTTTTCCTCTTATACTGTTAATATAGTGAAAAACACTGATTAATTTTTCAAATGTTAATCCAACACTTATTCCTGCGATTAACCCCAGTTGGCTGACATGTTATCTTATTTAAATATTGCTGAATTTAGTTCACTTTGGTTCAGGATGTTTGCATCTAATTTCAGGAGGGATATTAATTAGTATATTTCTTCTTTTGAAATGTTTTGTCAGGTTTTGGCATTAGGGCTGTGCTGGCTTCATAAACCACTGAAGAACTCCTATATTTTCTGAAAGAATTTGTGTAAGATTAGTGTTACTTCTTCCATAAATATTTATAGAATTTACCAGTGAAACAGCCCAGGCCTACAGTTTTCTTTGTGGTAAGTTTTTAAATAATGAATCCCAATTCATAACTAGGTACAAGATAATTCAGATTATATTTTCATTTTGTGTCCATTTTGCTAAGTAGTATTTTTCAAAGAATTTATACACTTTATCCAAGTTGTCTCATTTATTGGCATGAATTTCTTTGTAAGACCCCCCTTTTTAAGATTTTATTTTTAAGTAATCTCTATGCCCAATATGGGGGTCAAATTCACCACCCCAAGATCAAGAGTTGCACATTTCACCAACTGAACCAGCCAGGTGCCCTAGATCCCCTTGATATCATTTTAATGGATGCAGAATTTGTTGTGACATTAATCATTAATTCCTGATACTGGAATTTTGTGTTCTTTTTTCCTTTGTTAGTCTAGTTAGAAGTTTATTACTTTTGATGATCTTTCAGAAAACCAACTTTCCATTTTGTCAGTAGTATTTTTTATTGTTTGTATCTGTGGCATAATGGAAGCATGTGGTTGTGTGTGTGTGTGTATAGTCTCTACCCCTAGTTCCTGAAACAGAGATCCTGGAACTTTTATGACTTCCTCAGTGATGGGGGCGATAGGAGTGTCTTTTTTTCTGATGAGGCCACTCTAGGTGGGCTCCAGGACAGCTTCTGGGTGAAAGCTGGTCACTGAAAGACCAAGCCATGATTAGAAGTTTGAAACTTTCAGCCTCTCACCCCCATTCTCTGGGGAAAGTGAGAGGGGTAGAGATTGAGATAATAATTGACAGTGCACTGTGTGAGTAAGCCTCCATAAAATCCCAAGAGTATGGGGTTCAGAGAGCTTCCAGGTTGGTGAACACATCCATGTGCTATGAGGGTGGTACATATCAACTCCACAGGGACAGAAGCTCCTGCACTCTGGACTCTTCTGGACCTCACCCAATGTACTTTATCTGTCTACTCATTTGTATCCTTTATAATAAATCGATAAACATGTTTCCCAGAGTTATTTAAGCTGTTATGGTAAATTATTGAATCTGAGGAGAGGGTCATGGGAACCCCCAATTTACAGCCAAGTCAGACAAAAGTGTGGATCACGTGGGAGCCCACTGCTTGTGATTGATGTCTGAAGTGGGGATGGTCATGTGGGACCAAGCCCTTAACCTGTGGAGTCTGCACCAACTCCTGGTAATCAGTGTCAGAATATTCTATTTCACTGATTTCTATGCTTGTTACTTCACTTGGTTTATATTTATATTTATCTCTATGGCTGATTAATGCTGATCTTGAGGTCACAGATTTTATATATTTCTTCCTTTCTTCTTAACAGGTTTAGTGAGATATAATTCACACAATTAATAATTATGATTCTTTATATAAATCACTCATTTAAAGTATACATTTCAATTGTTATATCTAGAGAGTTACACAACCATCACTAGAATCAATTCTGGAATATTCTTTAACACCCAAAAGAAACCATTAGTAATCATACTCTGTTGCCCCAACACTCTGTCCCTTTAATAAAGGCACTGAAAGCTATACATTTTAATCTGATTGCTGGTTTTCACAGCATCTGACATATTTTGATGTGTTATATTTTCATTGGCATTTATTGAGAGGAGTTTTTAAAGTTCCTTTTCTTCTTTGAATCATGGATAATTTAAAAGTGTGTTGCTTGATATACAAATTTTGGGGGTCTTCTTAGATATTGTTACTCATTTCCACTTTAGTTTCATTGAGTTAGAGAATGGTGCTTGTATGATTTCATGCGCTTACATTTAATTTAGACTTGTTTTATAGCCCAGGACGTGGTATATCTTAGCCAATGTACCATGTTCACTAGAAAAGAATGAATCTAAAGTAGATACTGCAAATGTGCTCTATGAATGTTAATTAAATCAACATGCTTTATAATGTTTAGATTTCTTATGACTCAATGAGTTTTCATGTAATCATTCTATCAATTGCTTATAAAGGGGTGTTATAATCTCCCTTTCATTCTGTAGATTTTTCCTTCATGTAGTTTGAAACTGTATGAGTTACATATACATATATGATTATTATGACTCCTTGATGAATTAGTCTTGTTAATATTACAAAAAATTCACTCTTGCAAAACTATAGAAATCAAAATGGTATGGTATTGGTATAAAAACAGATATGGCATAAAAACATGGACCAATGGAATGGAACAGAGAACCCAGAAATAAACCCAAACATATAAGATCAATTAATTTACTACAAAGGAGCCAAGAACATACAACGGAGAAAGGGCAGTCTCTAATAAATAATATTGGGAAAACTGGACAGCCATATACAAAAGAATGAAACTTGATCACTATCTCATACCATACACAAACATTAACTCAAAGTGGATTAAAGACTTTGAACATAATACCTGAAGTCATAAAACTCCTAAAGAAAACATAGGTGGTAAGCTCCTTGACATAGGTCTTGGTGATTAGTTTTTGAATCTGACACCAAAAGCAAAGGCAACAAGAGCAAAAATAAATAAGTGGGACTACATCAAACTAAAAAGCTTCTTCACAGTAAAGGAAACTATCAAGAAAATGAAAAGGCAACCTACCAAGTGGGAAAAGATACTTGCAAATCATATATCTGATATAGGGTTATTACCCAAAATATATAAAGAACACATACAACTCAATAGCAAAAATACAAACAATCCAATTAAAAAGTAGACAGATAAGCCCCACATTGGGTGAGCAAGAGTCCTGCTTTGGGTAAAACACAAGCCCTGGGTGAGCCCCGCTTCTCTCTCTCTCTTTCCCTCTCTACCTCTGTCTCTCTCCCTCTCTCTTTATCTCTGACCCTCGCTCACTTACGCCCTCTCTCCCTCTCAAAAAGTAAAATAAAAAGTAGAGCATCTGAACCACCATTTTTCCAAAGACAGAGACCAACAGAGACATGAAAAGATACTCAACATCACTAATAGAAATGCAAATCAAAACCACAATAAGGTATCACCTTACACCTGTTAGAATGGCTATTATAAAAACAAACAAACAAACAAACAAAAAACAAGAAATAACAAGAACTGGCAAGGAAGTGGAGAAAAAAAGAAAACCCTTGTGTACTGCTGGTGGGACTGTAAATTGGTGCAGTCACTATGGAAAACAGTATGGAATTTCCTTTAAAAGTTAAAAATAGAAGCAACATATAATCCAGCAATCCCACTTCTGGATATTTCTCCAAAGAAAAGGAAAATGCTAAGTTGAAAAGACATATGCACACCCATGTTTGCTGTAACATTATTTACAATAGCCAAGACATGGAGGCAACTTAAGTGCTTATTCACTGATGAATGAATACGAAATTGAGGTACGTATATTATCTTGTATACATATCATGTATATATATAAATCCTGCCATTTGTGATCACATGGCTGGACTTTGAGGGCATTATGATAAACAAAATAAGTCAGAGAAAGACCAACACCATGTGATCTCACTTATATGTGGAATCTTAAAAAACAAAACAAAACAAACTTACAGACACAGCAAACAGATTTGTGGTAGCCAGAAGTGTGGTAGCCATGGGGGATGGATGAAATGGGTGAAGATGGTCAAAAGATATAAACTTCCAGTTATAAAATAAGTCCTGATGGTGTAATGTACAGCAGTGTGACTATAGTTAATAATACAATATTGCATATTTCAAAGTTGCTAAGAGAGTAGACCTTAAAAGTTCTCATCACAAGAAAAAAATTGTTACTATGTGTGGTGATGGATGATAACTAGACTTATTGTGGCGATCATTTCACAATATACACAAATATCAAATCATTATGTCATACACCTGAACCTAATATAATGTCATGTGTCAATGATCTCTCAATTAAAAACAAAACAAAAACAAAACACCACCACACATGCAGCAACCACACATGGGCCTGTTGCTGCTCTGGAGCCACTGAGTCCCCAGACCCCTTACTCTCCTGCTTTGTAAAAACCATTTCACACTTACTCTTCTCCTCCAGCACCTCCTCACTGCTTTTCAGTCTCAGCAAATGACTTTACCTCAGGGAGAAAGTAGCTCTCTGTAGAAAACTTCCATGGGCTCCATTCAGGGAATCTCCCCACGCATTTGGCTTCAGTGTCCACACCCTCTGCCTCCCCTTCCATTAGGACAAATAAAGTTCCTTCTTTTTTTCTCAGGATATTCTTTGTCTTGAAGTCAACTTCATCTGACATTAAGATGGCCACAGCAGATTTCTTACCTCTACTATTTGAATGGTATATCTTCTTCCATCCTTCTATTTTCAATATATCTGTGTCATGCTTTTAGATTGTGTCTTTAGGGATGCCTGGGTGGCTCAGTTGGTTAAGGTTAAGCATCCAACTTCAGCTCAGATTGTGATCTCACGGTTAGTGAATTCGAGTCCTGAATTGAGCTCCCATTGGGCTCTGCACTCACAGAGCCTGCTTGGGATTCTTGCTCTCTCCTCTCTCTCTCCCCCTCCCCTGCTCACTCTTTCTCTCAAAATAAATAAAAACTTAAAAAAAATTGCATCTCTAATTGACATTATGTAGTTGGTCTCACTCTCATTCCTCCAACCTCTTCTACTTTTGAATTGCAGTGTTTATGGGATTTATAGTAAACATAAAAATTAATATGGTTGAAATAGCTGTATAAGTTACCATTTGTTTTGTTTGTCCAGTCTTTCCCCCCCGCCATGTTCCTCCTTCCCTGCATACTTTGATGTTAATTATTTTTTAGAATTCCATTTTGTATGTGTATTGGCTTTTCATCTATACATATTTTCATCATCTCTATTTTTTTTTTTTAATTTTAAGTAGGCTCCATACCCAGTTGGGGCTTGAACTCATGACCCTGAGATTAAGAGTTGCATGCTCTACAACTGAGCCAACCAGGTGCCACTATACATATTTCCATCATGAATATACAATTGGTATAGGTAGTAAAATACACGACCTTAATTGTTTTCAGTCTATTGACAGGCTCTTAAAAAGAGATTATTGAGGAATAATTGACATATGATAAACTGCACATCATTAAATTACACAATTTGATAGATTTTGACATATGCATCTGTGAAATGCCACCACAATCAGCCTAATGACCATGTCATCACCCCTAAAGTTTCCTCTTGCCCGTTGATAATCCTCCCTTCTGCCCTGACCCTTTTGGACCCAGGGAACTATTGATCTACTTTCTGTCACAATAGAATAGTTTGAAGTTTGTAGATTTTCACATAGGTGGAATCAGAGAGGATGTATTCCTTTCTCTCTGTTTTCTTTCACTCCAAATTATTATTTTGAAATTCATACATGTTGTTCTGTATTTTAATACTTCATGCCTTTTCATTGCTGAATTTCATAGCATAATATTAGTGTAAAAAGTAAGAGACTTACAAGATAGATCAATTCATTACTGCTTCCCATTCTTTTTGCAGTAGCTGTTCTAGGAATTGCCTATATACATGTTATAAACCACACAAACAATGTAACAATATTTGTATATATTTTTAAGAAATTAAGAGGATATAACAGTCCTTTACATTTGGTTCATATTTTCTATTTCTGGTGATCTTTCTTCCTTTCTCAACATGTACATTTCCATTTGTTGTCATTGTTCGACCTGAAACCTTCAATCAGTCTTCTGGCAATGAAATGCTACTACTGTCTCCAAAATCACATTCATAGTCCTAATTCTTAAGCCCTTTTCTACCAATTTACTCTTTGACTTTGTTTTTTTGTTTATTTTTGAGAGAGAGAGAGCGTGAGTGCAGGAGGTGCAGAGAGAGAGGGAGACAAGTGGGCTCCATGCTGACAGCAGAGAACCCAATGTGGGGGCTTCAGCCCACAAACTGTGAGATCATGATCTGAGCTGAAGTTGGATGCTCAGCTGACAGAGCCACCCAGGTGCTCTTTGACTTTGTTAATGACCTCTGCCACCTCTCAGGTTAGGAAACCTGGGCTACTGAACTCAATTCATCCCCTGCCAGTGTTATCATAATTGTTTCCCTCACATCAGTGTCACCTGCCACTTTCCTTTTCAGGCTGATACAACCTAAACACTTACCCTAACCACTAAGACATGTACCAAATGCTCCTCAGGGCACATCTGAGTTCACACATCTCGTCCCCCATCCAAAGAGCAAACAATTTTATTTTTATAAACAAATATCTGTAATGGTGCTAGTGTGATCAGGGCTCACCCACTGAAAAGTTGACACCTGGCTCCTGGAGCTCATGGATCTGGGCAGTTCCTCTGGATGATATTCAGTGACTTCTTTTCTATCCTCAACCTACCTGTCATATTTCCCACCACCCACATTAAATATACTCTACAACAGGACAAGATCATGTCAGTGTCAGTACAGAGAATTAGAGCCCAAGCCACCCACTCACCTGGGGAAGGCATGTCTTGAGCCTGGTGATCAACACTGTAGAAGGAGCATCAGTGACATGACATGGGCCTTCCTTTCCTTACGAAAGATCCAGGTCACAGGGAGCTGAGGCAGACACACAGATAACAAGGTTGACAACAGTGAAAAGGGCTTGGAGGGGTTGCCCAGGCAGAGGTGACAATGCCACGGGTGTAGGGACACTAGTGGACATAGAGGGGAAAGTCCACAGGAACAGGATCAGACAAGAGAGAAGTCAAAGTAATGGGCAGAGTAGAGGATAAGCCATTCTAGTTTGTGGTTATCTCTGCTTCTGGAGACCGAGGGTGTAGCCAGAGATCGACTGTGCCAACCTGTAGACGTGGGCTCATGGTTCAGTGTATGTATAAGAGAGGGAGGCAGAAAAACAGAGCTTGGCACATGTTAAGTGCTGTTTGTAAGTACATGTTGTGACTGGTATAAACATTAGCCACAAGGTTGACTTTAATTAAAATCACATCCTCCAGGCCAGCAATATTATAACCTGGGATCTTGCAACAACTCTGTCAGAGTCCAAATACAGGTGAATAACATTCCCCAACACCATCGCAGCCTCTCTGGAGATGGGATAAGGTGAGGATGACGAGACCCCATGCTATTTTCCTTTAGTTATTTAGGTCCTTGATCTCATCTCCTCCACCACACTGTGAGCTCCCAGGACTAGGATAAACATGGGTCATTTGTTTCCCTCCCCAAGGGCCCAGACTTTCCCTGAGTAAAGGGCTTGTTAGCTGCTTGGCGGGTTAATAAGAACACCTTCTCTTAGGAAACAAAGAAGGTGAGCCTAGGGATGGCCTTGTTGCAATCCCTAAGGAAAGTTTCCAGGCTGCAGCACAGGGAGGGGACCCAAAGGGAGCCCTGTGACTTCTGTTGAGGAGACACAGGCAGGAGTTCCAAGAGGCTGAATGCAGTGCAGAGGGCTGGAGAAGATGCTGAACAGAAAGTGTTCTGCAGATGTCCAGTGTCTGGATGTGTGCTCATCTGTGCATGCATGACAGGGACCCACCCAGGCAGAGAAGAGACCATCAGAAATCAGCAGGCTGGGGGCGCCTGGGTGGCGCAGTCGGTTAAGCGTCCGACTTCAGCCAGGTCACGATCTCGCGGTCCGTGAGTTCGAGCCCCGCGTCGGGCTCTGTGCCGACGGCTCAGAGCCTGGAGCCTGTTTCCGATTCTGTGTCTCCCTCTCTCTCTGCCCCTCCCCCGTTCATGCTCTGTCTCTCTCTGTCCCAAAAATAAATAAACGTTGAAAAAAAAAAATTAAAAAAAAAAAAAAAAAAAAAAAGAAATCAGCAGGCTGGACAAGGGTTGAGGCTTGCCCAGGTCTTGGAATTGTTTTTGCTCCCATTCATCAGAATGGATGAACTGCATAAAGGGATGCCAGCTGGTTATCAGAAGTTTATTATTAGAGTCTTAGTAGTTAAAATTAGCCCAAGTAAGGTAACTGTATCCCAAGCCATAAAGTTTAAAAGGCAGTATCAGATGATCCAACTGATACTCAGTTTTCTTAATTTTGATGACAATAATACGCAACACTCTTTAAATGAATACTACAAAGTTCAATTCCCAACAAAGTAAATTTAACAATGTCTACTATTTAATAAAAAATTACCAGACATCAAAAATGGCAAAAAAATATCTCCATAAACAGGAAAAATTCAATCAATAGAAACAATCAAGAAAAATAAGAGAAATAATGGAATTTAAATGAAGAACTTAAAACAGCTAATCTAAATCTTTTAATATTCTTCAGTGTATTAAATCTCCTGAATACGATCAGGAGGAAATGGCTGGTATTAAAAACATCAATGAAACTTCTAGATATTAAAAAAGTACAGTGTCTGTAATTAAAGATACACTGAACGGGATTAACAGCAAATTAGATACTGCATAATGTCAGTGAGTTTGTAGACAGAGCAATAGGAAGACCCAAAATGAAACAAAGGGAAAAAATAAGGGAAAAACGAACAGATCCTATATTAGCTCTGAAATAGTATCAAGGATTTAACATACATGCAATTGGAGACCCAGTAAAGAGAAAAAATGGGCAAAATATTTGAGGAAATAATGGTCAAAAATTTTCCAAATTGGATATAAATTATAAAGCCAAAGGTCTAAGAAATCCAACCAACCGCAATATAAAGAAAACCACACTCTGATGGTTAATTTTATGTGTCATCTTGACTGGATCACAGTGTGTCCAGATATTCAGCTAAATACTATTTCTGTGTGTGTCTGTGAGGGTGTTTCCATACAAAACTGACATTTGAATTGGTGGTTCAGTGAAGCAGTTTGCCCTCCCAAAGTGGGTGAGCATCATGTAATCTTTCGAGGTCCTGACTGCTAAAGCTGTGATGTCCGTCTTCTCCTGCTCTTGGAACTTCTGGTCCTTAGGCCTTCAATCTAAACTAGACTCTACATATTGGCTCCTCTGGTTCTCAGGGCTTCAAACTCTGACTGAATTAAACCACTTGCTTTCCTGGTTCTCTAGTTAACTGTCATCAGACTGTGAGACTTTTAAGCTGCCATAATTGGTGGCCAGTCATCTGCAGCCCTCAGAAGCTTTTCAGAAGCTCCTGCCTCCACCTCAGGGAGCCCATACCAAGGGGCCAATACAAGCAGGTGGCAGCCACTGCCGGGGTGGAAACCATGTGGTCCTGTGACCCTGTCAACATCATAGTGACTGACACCTCCCTGAGGATGTGATTTGAACTCCCACACAGCCTCACAGAAGTGCCCACACAGCCCTCAGCAGTTAACAAAGGGCCCTGCAGGCTTTCTTCTCCTCCCCATTCTACACTTGAAGAAGCAGGGCCACACCAGGCTCCCAAAGCTGGAAAGGAGCAGAGCAGGGCCACTGTGTCCAGCTCCAATATCAGAGCCCATTCAGCCTAACTGAGCTTCTGAGCCTCTGAAGCTCACAATTCCTACTGTCATAGAGAGAGGGAGCTGGAAGGAAAAGACCTAGAATAGAAGTGGGACCATTCTAGCACATGCAGAGTAAAGACGCAGGGTTAGGAAAGAGCTCAGCATTGGGTCCCAACTGATGTAATCCTTCCAACAGCCCCAGGACATGGGTGACATCTCATTACAGGTAGAGCTGTGGCCAGTAACTGGCCCCAGGTGACATAGTTCAGGTGAACGACTGGGATTCCACTCCCCCGCCACCTAATCAAGGTATCTTGATCATCTTCTCCCAGAAATCTCATGGATCCTTGTAAACCTCTGTTAGCACCAAGGAATCAAAACCACAACGGTAGTGCATCATTTTGTACCTCTTAGACTAGCAAAGAATGAAAGTTTAGTGTAACAAGGGTAAAAGGAATCAGGCACAATTATGCATTCCTTTTTTTAAAATTGAGAGTTATTCTGTGGCTTAACGTGATCTATTCTGAAAAATGTTCCATGTGTACTTGAAAAGAATGTGTATTCCACTGTTTTGGGACAAAATGTTCTGATATAGCTGTTAGGTCCACCCGGTCCAATGTGTCATTCAAAGCTACTGTTTCTTGTTGATTTTCTGCCTGGATGATCTATCCCCTGATGTAAGTAGGGTGTTAAAGTTCCCTACTATTATTGTATTACTGTCAATTCCTTCCTTTATGTCTGTTAATGGTAGTTACACGTATTTGGGTGCTTCCAAATTGGGTTCATAAATATTTACAATTGTTACAACTTTTTGTTGGATTGTTCCCTTTATCATTATGTAGTGTCCTTCTTTGTCTCATTACAGTCTTTGTTTTAATGTCTGTTTTGTCTGTTGCAAGTACTGCTACCCTGGCTTTTTTTTTTTTTTAACGTTTTATTTTATTATTTTATTTTATTTTATTTTATTTTATTTTATTTTATTTTATTTTATTTTATTTTTGAGACAGAGAGAGACAGAGCATGAACAGGGGAGGGGCAGAGAGAGAGGGAGACACAGAATCTGAAACAGGCTCCAAGCTCTGAGCTGTCGGCACAGAGCCCGACGTGAGGCTTGAACTCACAGACCGTGAGATCATGACCTGAGCTGAAGTCAGACGCTTAACCGACCGAGCCACCCAGGCGCCCCTACCCTGGCTTTCTTTTCACATTCATTTGCATGGCAAATATTTTTCCAACCCTTCACTTTCAATCCACATGGGCCTTTAGGTCTGAAGTGAGTCTCTTGGAGACAGCACATAGATGGGTTTTGCTTTTTAATCCATTTCAGTCCTTCTATGCCTTTTGATTGGAGCATTTAGTCTATCCACACTTAAAGTAATTATTGAGAGGTATATACTTACTGCCATTTTGTTACTTGTATTATGGTTGCTTTTGTAGTTCTTCTGTTCCTTTCTTCTTCTCTTTCTTCTCTCTTCCCTTGTGGTTTGATGGCTTCCTTTATTGTGCTTGGATTCCTTTCTCCTCGATTTTTGCATATCTATTATAGGTTTTGAGTTTGTGGTTAGATTAGATTCATATATAATGTATAGCAGTCTATATTAATTGATGTCACTTAAGTTTGAGCCCATTCTAAAAGCACTAAATTTTATTACTCCCCCATCATATTTTATGTATATAATGTCACACTTTACTTCTTTTTATTTTGTGGATCCCTTGACTGACTTTTGTAGATATAATTGAATTTACTGCTTTTGTGCTTTAACTTCCATATTAGTTTTATAAGTGATTAATCTACTACTTGCATTATATATTTGCACTTACCTATGAATTTTTTTCCTTTTATAGCTTTCTTACTCCTGATTATGAACTTTTGTTTCCACTCAAATAAGTCCCTTTAACATTTCTTGTAAGGTTGGTTCAGTGGTGATGAACTCCTTTAACTTTTGTTTGTCTGGGAAACCCTATCTCTCCTTTATTCTGAAGGATAACCTTGCTGGGTATTCTTGATTGTGGCTTTTCTTCCTTTCAGTACTTTGAATATCATGCCACTCCCTCTGGCCTGCAAAGTTTCTGCTGAAAAATCAGCTGATAGCCCTATGGGGTTTCCCTTGTATGTAACTGTTTCCTTTGCTGCTTTTAAAATTCTTTATCACTACTTTTGCCATTTTAATGATGTGTCTTGGTGTGGACCCCCTTGGGTTAAATTTGTTGGGGGCTCTCGGTGCTTCCTCGATCTGGATGCTTACACTTATGCATGTGTGATGTGAGTGTAAAACTGGAACAACTTTCTTTTGGAGAAGAATTTACCGATATAAAAACAAAATCCTAAAATCATTTTTCATATCAATACAAGTGTAATTACTATCATGACGTTGGAATTAGCAAAACCAAAACCAGTGTATAATCTAAGCAGCTATGCATAAAAGGGAAGAATAAAATAATCTTTGGTTCTATCACGCAATAAAATACCACTGTTTAAAAAATGAAGATAAATATGAATGTACTGACATAAAACAGCTAATGTAATTTGTTATTAGCTTTAAGAAGTGCATCTTAAATGCATAGAAAAAGGCAAGACTTATGGGAGGCTAACAGGCGTGTTTGGGCTTACATTCCCCAAACCATCAAATCCAGATTTTTGACCTTGTCTACATAGGTCATCCTTACATTTATCCTGGAGTAATACAGCTTTACTAAAATAAGCCATTCATCATGCAGTGTAAACACAGGCCCTACCTAATATAAACTGATATTTTAAAAATAAATTCTGAAATATTACTGCTTTTCTGAATTTTTTGCTGATTTATTCAATGAAAACATTTACAATTTTATGATTTCTATAACCTTGATTTGGGTTTATCTTTTTTTTTTTTTTTAACATAAAAGTAACCTTGAAAAGGGTAATTGGCTGGAGTTTCCACTAACTTGGAAAATAATTCCAAGTATGCATATATTTCCATAATAAGTGTCTTCAGGATGCACATCCTTACCAGTTGCATTCTCAAAATCAAAATCAAAATCAAAATCAAAACAAGAGCTTCACACCAGCCTCCTAAACTAAGATAGATCTTGGGTCCTGCTGTATGATTATTGGTGGTTTACCTTGTGAGCCCTGTATGCATTCCTATGGATGGAAGTGACTGGAAAAAAATCGGTAAATTGCTCACAGTGGCCACTCAGGGGAACTGAATCAAAAGTAGGTGGGAAAGTTGCTTTTCTGTAAAAATTGATTGGAAAAATAGACACAGTTTGCATGTTTTAGAATTTAAACTGTTAACCTTAAATATAAAACTATTAGCTATTTTACCAGCAAAAGCTGGGTTTATTTGAGGATAACAGATAATTGCAATCCAGAACAAGAAAGCCAGGGTAAAACCATAGGCAGCTTCCCCCAACAAAGTTGGAGAATGCTCTTTTATAGAGGAAAGCAGGAAGTTGGGAAAGTTCTTATAAATGCAAAGACTACTGGAGTAAACTGGGAGCTGAAAGTATAGTGGCTGTCCATCAGTTGTGGCTCTCATTGGCTAGGCTGGTGGGCTGCCTTCCATCCTCCTACTGGAATAGTGAACTACTATCCACTTCAAGGTCTGTCTCTTCCTGTTGAGTCTGCAGTTAAGGAGGAGTGGTAGGGCATGAGAGTTTTTCTGGCTGAACCTCCTGACTCCATTTTAGTGAGGTTTCCCTTTATTAATTTTCACAAAACAGAGGCATAAAGAAGAAAGGAAAGGGAAAGGAAGAGAAAGGCCACATCAAGTCTTGCTAATGTCAACCTAAAATTGTCAAGAAGCAATAATTTAAGCAAAAGAATTTATTTAGGATCAAAGAATTGCCATTCGGGGTACACATATTTGGGTAACAACCCAATAATGTCCCACTAGGGAGCAAAAATTAGGGGTTTCTAAAGACAAACAGAAAAAGTTGTGTTTGTTGCCTACAAGAATTTTTATTGTGTTGAAAGGACTTCCACTAACTCCATTTTTACCTCTGTCTGTACTTTCTAATTGATTAAATTCTTTCCAGCTTATCTTTTTCTGCCCCAGCTTATCTTCTAACTCAGGCAAAAGACCCCACTGGCTAAGCATCCCATGACAAAAACCAATCTACCCCTCAAGCAATAAAGACTCCATGTGATTGACTCCAAGAAAGTGATGGACTTGACCTTTACCACAGACATGAACATATCCACTAACCTTTGTCCCACATTTTCTTTACAGAATTTTAAGCACTTTGGGGACTGTTTTGGGGACACTAGTCACTACCTTCCTAGTGTTGGGTCTCACTGAAATAAATTCCTTTCTTGTTTCACCACTCCCGGTCTCTCTGCCTTTGGATTTTGTTAGCAGGGAGTGGCTGAATCTTGCACCCTTGGGCCACAGCTACAGTGTTGGTGCCAGAAAGCTAATCTTGGCTAAACATAATTGGTTCCTAGGGCTATCAATAAGCAAAAGTCCTTTACTATAACAAGTTGTAGGTGTTCTTGCAGAATCCTTGGAATCTTTGCAATTTGCTCCAGTTAAAAAATTCATGGTTCTACCTACTAAGGATTATAAGGAGGTGCATCTCCTGAAAGGCCTTCTAACTCCATTTTAAAGCCCCTTGACATAAGGGAGTCCATTTTATTTCACCTTTCACACAGTGGAGTCTTCCTGGATTCCGGAATTCATTCTGGGGCAGCCAGACCTGCTTGGGACCAGGATACAGGGCGGGGGGGGGGGGGGGGGGCGGTGTTAGTTCTTCTCTCTATGGGTCCAGGTAGGTTCTGCTGCCCAGAAGGCTGTTCCCCAGGGTCTGCCCACTATTGGTCCTGCCCTGATTCGCCTTTGCTGCTGATGACTGGGGCAAGCACTGCCACCACACCATGTCCCCCACTCCCCCTGCCAGCTCCTGGCCACCAGGCCCACCTTCCTGGGCCAGGAACCACGGTGGGGGCTCACCAGCAGCAGGACACTGAAAACAAGGAAGACAACGGTCCTGGCGCCCCAATGTGGAGGCCTGCCCCCCACCCTCCTGAGTTCGCAATGGCATCTGGACTCACCTTTCCCTGGGTGTCCAAGGCTGTCAGTGTGCTCTGAGTCCCCACTGCTCCAAGCCTTTAAGGAGTGTTCTTTGTCCCAGCCACTCAGCCATCAGGCACCTGGCAGTCAGGAGCTGCCTCTATCCCCATGCACTGTTCTCTGTGGGTTCTATGTGAATGCCAGGAGCCCATTGGCCTCACCTACTTTCACACCAGTTGGTATTACCCAGTCAGTGTGGGGCCAACTGGAGGTGCTGCACCTTCTGGTCTGAGCAGGGAAATTAGGCTCAAGGTCAGCATTCAAGGCCCTTCCTGTTCTAGACCCCATAAACCCTGAACTTCCTCCCTTCCTCTACCATTTTCTGCTCACTCTCAGCTTCTGCTCCTCATTGACCAGGTGCATGGATGTCACTTATCCAGAGTCACTTTGCAGCTCTGTCCCAGTGTGAGGCTTCTCAGTCAGAGGCTTGATCTTAGTATCTCAATAGGAGTTGCCTGGCATAAAGCAGATGGGTGATTGGAATGGACACAGAGGCAATGACTTGTGGGTTAGGAATTCAGATGGCCAGTAGGCTTTCACATCTCCCCAATCACCACTCTGCACATTTGGGTACTTCCAGGTCCATCATCCGTCTTTCAGGTTTTCATGTTCTCATCTCAACCTTACAGCACCTGCTTAAACTGGAAAAACCCACTTCCGCCTTTCTTCTGGATTTCCTTCCCTGTTAGACTGTTTAAAGCTCTTGGAATGTAGAACTGCTGGTGACTAACTGCCATATGAAACTCAGTGGGCCAAGAAGGGGAGTCCCCTCATGGGTCAGTCTCTACCAGTTGTCCCCACTCAGCGCTCTGCTGGGCCCAAGTTGGTGGGGGTGGTGGGGTCCAGTATTCTCAAAGCCACACAAGTCTAGATCCTGCTTTTGTAATGCTCACAGAGTGATTTAAGGGGTGGGTAGGGGGTAGGAGAGAAGGGAACCCAAGGAAGCTTCCAGCTCCACTCATATCAGTTTTGTGTGTCCCAGGATAGTAGGAGTTCAAGTTCGTTTGTCTTCATACATTTATCCAGTTGTTCCAACATCATTTATTGAAAAACTTTCTTTCCCCATTGAATAGTCTTACCACCTTTGTTGAAATTCAATTGACCATCTATACGGTCCATTCCTGGACTCTGTATTCTGTTCCATTGATCTATTATGTGTATCAATATAGCATTGTCTTGATTACTGCCAGATATTTTTCTTAATCTATTGAGCTATTATATGACTTGCGTCCTTTACTAAAATGATAAATCAAATTGATGGATTTACATCAATGATGAGTGAATAAAGAAGATGTGGTGTATATACATATATATACAATGAAATATTAATTTGGTCATAAAAAATGAAGTTTTGCCATTTGGGATGACATGGATGGAGAGATTTTCACTTGCCAATATGTCCTTTATACATATTGCTAAATTTGATTTGATGACACTTTCCTAAGGATTTTTTTGTGTATCTTTTGTGAGGGATATTGGTCTATACTTTTCTCTTTCTCTAATGTCTTTGTAAGGTTTAGGTATCAGAGTTATGTTGGCCTTACAAAATAAGCTCAATTTTCTTGAGAGTTGTATAAGATTGGTATTATTTCTTCCTTGCTTTCATTAAACGTTTGACAGCATTCACCAATGCCACCAGCTAGACCTAGAAGTTTGTTGTTTTTGTTTGGAGGAGTGTGTGTGAGAGAGACGGTGGGGGTAAATTTTTAATAACAAATTCAAATACTGTAATAGAAGTGGTGGTATTCACATCTTCTATTTCTTTATGTGTCTATTTTGACAAGTGAAGTTTTGAAAGGAATTCGTTATCTAAGTTGTCAAATATATTGGCATAGAGTTGTTCACACTATTCCCTTGTTATCTTTAATAATCATAGTGATATCCTTTTTTTTTAATTCTGATTTTGGTAATTTGTATTTTCCCTTGATGAATTTTGTTAGAGATTTATAAATTTTATTAATCTTTCAAATAACTATGCTACCTATGTTAATTTTCTCTGTTTTTCAGTTTATTCTGTTTTTTACTTCATAGATTTCTTCTCTTTATTACTTTTCTTCTACTTATCTTAGGCTTACTTTGCTCTTCTTTTTCTAGCTTTTTAAGTAGCAAACTAGATAACTGATTATATTCCTTTCTTTACTAATTTAAACATTCACACTCTGTAAGACTTGCTCTAGCTGCTTCTCATAAATTTTAATACATTACATTATCATTATCATTCAGTTGGAAATACTTTCTAATTTCCATGTAAGTTTCTTCTTTGACCCAAGGGATTATTTAGAAGTATGCTCTTTAAACTCCAAATATGCTGGTCTTTTATTTATATCTTAGTGCTACTGATTTCTAATTCAGTTCCATTGCAATCAGAGAATGTACTGTGGTACAATTTTAATTCTTTAAAACTTGAGACTTGCTTTATAGTCTAAATATGGCTTACCTTAGTGAACGTACTATGTGCATTCAAAAAGAATAAACATTCTACAGTTGTTGGGTATAGTGCTCCATAAATGCTAGTGGGATCAAGGTGATTGATGAATTCTTCACATCTATGACTTTACTGATCTTTTTTCTGACAAGTTGTTTTATGAATTGTTGTGCAAGGGGTATTAAAAATCTCTGTGACTGTAGATTTGTCTATTTCTGCCACTAATTCTGTCAATTTCTGCTTCACGTCTTTACTCTGTTATTAAGCACATACATATTGAGTGCTACGTCATTCTGATGAATTGACCCTTTTATGAGTATTTATCCCTCTTTACCTTTGCTAACATAGGCCCTATATTGAATCTACTTTATTTGGCATTAAGATAGCCACACCAAGCTTTCTTATGCTTACTGGTTGCACTGTATATCATTTCCCATCTTTTACTTTCAATCTATCTGGGACTCTGCATTTAAAGTGTGTATGTTTTAGACAGCTTATAATTTCAGCTTGCTATTTTTTTTTCAGAGAATTTCAATCATGTAATTAGTGTTTATTCTAGTTACATTTATTGTTATGGCCATATTTGGAAAATATGATCTGCCATAATTTTTCATTTTACTTTTTTTCATATATATATATATATATATATATATATATATATATGTATGAATATATACACACACACACATAGATATGTATATATGTATGTATGTATGTATGCATTTAGTGAGAGTGAGAGAGTGCATGTGCAAGCAGGGAAGGGGCAAAGAGAGAAGGAAAGAGAGAATATCAAGCAGGCTTCGTGCCTAGTGCAGAGCCTGATGTGGGACTTGATCTCACAACTGTGAGATCATGACCTAAGCTGAAATCAGAGTCTGACACTTAACCAACTGAGCCACCCAGGTGCCCCTTGCTTTTTTCTTAAAGGATATTTTCACTGGACGTAAATGAATAATGGGGCAATAGGGTTTTGTTTTGTTTTGTTTTTACCACTTTGAAGATTCTGGGCTTCAGGGTTTTTTTTAGTCAGTTTTCATTCTTCTGAATGCAAAAAAATTTTTTTCATGCACAAAGTTTTCTCTTTGTCATTGACTATGATGTGCACAGGTGGTATTTTCTTTATATTTATCTTTCTTTGGGGTTTTCTGAGCTATTTGAATATGTAAATTGATGTTTTTCACTACATTTGATAAAATTGCAGCCAATTTTTTCTCATTTGTTAAGCCATTTCTTCTAAGTCTCCAAATTCACATATATTGCATGATATGGCCCCCCCCCCCCACACACCAGGTCACCAAGACTCTGTTCCTTATTATCTCTCAATTCTTTTTTGCCTCTGTTCTTCAGATTGAATGGTTCCTATTGATCTCTCTTCAAGTTCAGTCATTCTTTCTTCTACAATGTTCAAACTGTTAATAACATCCAACTAAATTTTTCATTTCAGATAATGGAATTATCAATTCTAAATCTTCCTTTTGATTCTTGTTTTATACTTGCCATTTCTGTGCTGAGATATTCTATTTTCTAATCATATTGACAATCTTTTCTATAGACTGAACATATATTTTAAAATCTCTTCCTAGGGGCACCTGGGTGGCTCAGTTCGTTAAGTATCCAACTCTTTATCTTGGCTCAGGTCATCATCTCACGGTTTGTGAGTTCAAGCCCCATGACAGGCTCCTTGCTGACGGCGTGAAACCTGCTTAGGATTCTGTCTCTTCCTCTCTCTGCCCCTCCCCTCTTCTCTCTTGCTCTCTTTCTCAAAATAAATAAATAAGCTAAACTAAACTAAACTAAAATCTCTTGCTAAAAGCGATTCTATTATGAATCAGAGTTAAGAACCACTGGATAGGAATAAACTCAATCTGGAAGGAAGAGATATATAATGGGGAGTACCAATAGCAGACAATGCTAAAATGTTTATTAGCACTGCACATAATAACTTTATAAATATTTATTAAGCATTGATTATATACCAGGCATAATATACAAAGATGAAAATATGCTGTACTTGCTCCAAGGGACTTGCAATCTAGTAGGAAGACAGTAAAACAACTATAATAAAATGTGGTATTGACGTGACATATTAAAAATGCTCAGGGGCACCTGGATGGCTCAGTCAGTTGAGCGTCCGACCTCGGCTCACGTCATGATCTCGCAGTGTGAGTTCGAGCCCTGCGTCAGGCTCTGTGCTGACAGCTGAGAGCCTGGAGCCTGCTTTGGATTGTGTGTCTCCCTCTCTCTCTGCCCCTCCCCTGCTCATGCTCTGTCTCTCTCTTTCTCTCTCTCTCTCTCTCTCTCTCTCTGTCAAAAATAAAAATAAACATTAAAAAAAAATTTTAAATGCTCATATCACAAAGGAGTTTTTTTTTTTTTTTTTGAGAAGAAAAAGTAGGATAATCAGGAAGAAGAATGTGGGAAAGGAGAAGGGAAGAAAAATGAACACAGGAATGTCTCACACTTTATTTATAAAGAAGCCTTAAAGGGGGGGTGCCTGGGTAGCTCAGTCAGTTGGGCATTGGACTCTTGATTTCATCTTAGGTCATAATTCCAGGATTGTAGGATTGAGCCCCACATCCTTTCTCTCTCTCCCCCCACTACCCCTGTCTGCACTATCTATAAAAAAAAAAACAAGTCTTAAGAGAAACCCAAAACAACAGAGGATATAAAGATAAGGATAAGAAAGAAAATTACAGCCTCTGACACCAAAAGCTATAGCAAACAGTAAACACATTCTAACTCCTAGCCAGATAAAAATAAAACCTCACACTAAAGGCCTATTTAGCTCAGTTCCTTTTACCCAGTATATCATGTTCAGTTTTCAACAACAAAAAAAATCAAAGACAGCATATTAAAAGACAAAAAACAGCAAGAGTTTGAAGAGATAGAGCCAGCACCAGAATGAGAGACCAATATGGCAGAGATGTTGAAATTGCCATACAGGAATTTAAAACAACTATGAATAATATGCTAATGATTCTAGGAGAAAATTGGACAAATTGCAAGAACAGATGGGAAATGTAATCAGGGAGATGGAAACTAAGAAAAAAATTAAAAATAAGAAATACTGTTATAGAAATGAAGAATGCCTTTCATGGGCTCATGAATAGACTGGATATGACCAAGGAAAGAATCAGTAAGGTTGAAGAAATGTCAGTAGAAGCTTTTAAAACCAAAGCAACAAGAGGAAAAAAAAAAAAAAAGAATGAAAAGGCCAGAATGGAATACTGAAGAACTGTGGGACAATTAAAAACAGAGTAACATACACATAATGGAAATACCAGAAGTAGAAGAAAAAGAAAAGGAACAGAAAAAATATTTGAAGCAGTAATAACAATAGCAATATAATAATAATAATAATAATAATAATAATATAATAAATATTAATTTGGGAAACAAGTTTTCCCAAATTAATGATAGATAGCAAACCACATACCTAGGAAACGCAGAGAACACCAAGCAGGATTAAAAAAAAATTCTATGTATAGGCATATCATACTCAAACTGCAGAATATGAAAGAAAAAATATTAAAAGAAGCCTGAGGGAGAAACTGTCTAACCTATAGAGGAGGAAGGATAAGAATTATGATGACTTTCTCTTCAGTAACCATGCAAAGAAAAGAACGTGGAGTATAATATTTAAAGTGTGAAAGGAAAAAACCCACCAACCTAGAATTTAGTATCCAGCAAAATTATCCTTAAGAAGAAATGAGAAATGAAGACCTTCTCAAACAAAAATTGAGAGAACTTGTTGCCAATAGCACTGACATGCAAGATATACTTTAAAAAATTCTTCAGAAAGAACAAAAATGACTTAGGTCAGAAATTCAGCAGTAATGGGGGCCTGGGTGGCTCAGTGAGTTGAGTGTTTGACTCAGGTCATGATCTCACAGTTTGTGAGTTTGAGTCCCACATTGGGCTTGCCACTGTCAGCGCAGAGCCTGCTTTGGATCTTCTGTATCCCTCTCTCTCTGCCTCTCCTCCACTTAAGCATGCTTCTCTCTCTCTAATAAATAAACATTTTAAAAAATCTCTTCATAAAAAAAAGTTCAGCAGTAATGATAACTTTTTAATGAGTGAAATAAATGAAGGCAATGTTACGAAGGATGGGAGGGAGGAAATGGTACTACACTGCTATACTTGCTGTACCTGTGAAGTGACAAAGTGTTATTTGAAAAACAACTTGGGGGGCGCCTGGGTGGCGCAGTCGGTTAAGCATCCGACTTCAGCCAGGTCACGATCTCGCGGTCCGTGAGTTCGAGCCCCGCGTCGGGCTCTGGGCTGATGGCTCAGAGCCTGGAGCCTGTTTCCGATTCTGTGTCTCCCTCTCTCTCTGTCCCTCCCCCGTTCATGCTCTCTCTCTGTCCCAAAAATAAATAAACGTTGAAAAAAAAAATTAAAAAAACAACTTGGACTAATTTTAAGTGAATATTGTAAACTTAAGTGCAACTACTAAAAAAAGTAAACAAGTAAGTAAAATATATGCTAACAGAGGATAAAAAATGAAATCACATAATATGCTCAGTGAAACTCACAGAAGCCAGGAAAAGAGTAGAAGTCAAAAACAAGAAACAAAGAACAAAGGCAATGAATAGAGAACAGTAACAAATATGGTAAATGTTAATCCAAGCATATGAACAATAATTTAAAACGTCAGTAGTCTAAATACACCAGCTAAAAGAGACTATCAGGGTGGGTAAACACAAACAACACCCAACTATATTATGTCTTCACAAAAAAAGAAAAAGAAAAAGAAAAAAGAAAGAAAGAAAGAGAAAGGTAAGTTAGACACAGAAAAAATAAAAGCATAGAGAAAAATACATCATGCTAGCACTAACACTAGAAAGGTGGAATAGCTTTATTAAATTCAAACAAAGCAGACTCCAAGTTAAAGAGGCAATATATGACAAAAAAAGGTCAATTCTCCAAGAAGACATGACAATCCTTAATGTGAAGCATAATGTCATATGTGAGGCAAAAACTAATAGAAATGCAAGAAGAAATAGATGAAGCCACTATTACAGTTGAATTTCTCAACAGCCCTCTCACAGTAATGGATAGATCCATCAGGCAAAAATCAGTAAGGACATAGCTGAACTCAGTAACATCAATAAACCGCATCTAACTGATATCTATAGACTACTTGATCCAACAACAGCAGAACATATATTTTTATCAAGCTCACATGGACATTCACCATGATAGACCACATTCTGGGCCATAAAACATCCTTTAGCAAATCTGAAAGAATAAAAATCATACATACCTGCTTTCAGACAATGATAAAATGTAACTAGAAATCTGTAACAGAATGATAGATGGAAACCCCCAAATACTTGGAAATTAAACAATAACCTCTAAATAACACATGGTTGATAAAAAAATTAATAAGAGAAATTGAATATTTTAAACTCGTTGTAAATGAAATAAAATGTATTAAAATTTGTGGTATGCAGCAAAAGCAGTGCGTAGAGGAAAACTTATGGCAATGGCTGCAGATATTAAAAAGAAAAAAATCTAAAACAATAGAATAAGAGTCCACCTTAGGAAATGAGAAAAAGAGGAGGAAATTAAATTCAAAGTAAGAAGAGGGGCGCCTGGGTGGCGCAGTCGGTTAAGCGTCCGACTTCAGCCAGGTCACGATCTCGCGGTCCGTGAGTTCGAGCCCCGCGTCGGGCTCTGGGCTGATGGCTCAGAGCCTGGAGCCTGTTTCCGATTCTGTGTCTCCCTCTCTCTCTGCCCCTCCCCCGTTCATGCTCTGTCTCTCTCTGTCCCCAAAATAAATAAACGTTGAAAAAAAAAATTTAAAAAAAAAAATAAATTCAAAGTAAGAAGAAAAAAATAAAAATCAGAGCAAAAATCAATATAATTGAAAATAGGACATCAATAGGGGAGCCTGGGTGCCCAGTCAGTTAAGTCTTGATTTCTGCTCAGGTCATGATCTCACAGTTCATGAGATTGAGCCTTGTGTCAGGCTCTGTGCTGACAGCAGAGAGCCTGCTTGGGATATTGTCTCCCTCTTTCTCTCTGTCTCTCTCTCACAGTTCATGTGATCAAGCCCTGTGTCAGGCTCTGTGCTGACAGCAGAGAGCCTGCTTGGGACTCCCTCTCTCTCCTCTCTCTCATTCTCAAAATAAATAAATAATCATTTTTTAAAAAAGAAAATATAACGTCAATAAAGAATATCAACAAAACCAAAGCTGGTTCTTTGAAAAGATCAATAAAATTGACAACCTCTAGCTACACTAACTTATGAAAAAGAGGGGGAGATTGGGGGGGTGGGAAAAGAGGAAGAGGGAAAGAAGACACAAACTACAAATATCAAAAAAGGAAGAAGGGCTCTAACTACTGATTCCAGAAGCATTAACAAAATAAAAAAATGTTTTGAACAACTCTATGCCCATAAGTTTGATAACCTAGATAAAATGGACCAATTTCTTAAAAGACAAAATCTACCAAAACTCACACAAGGAAAAATAGAAAGTCAAAATAAGCCTATTTCTATTAAAGAAATTGGATCAATAATTAATAATCTTCAAAAACAGAAAGCAACAGGCTCAGATGGGTTTAATGGTGAATTCTACCAAACATTTAAGGAACAACTTACACCAATTCTCTACAATCTCTTGCAGAAGACAGAAGCAGAGAGAATACTTACTAACTCATTCTATGAGACCAGCATTACCCTAATATCAAAATCAAACAAACATGTTACTAGAAAGGAAGACTACAGAACAATATCTCTCATGAACATAGATGTAAAATTTTTCAAAAAAATATTAGCAAGTTGAGTTCATAAACTTATAAAAAGAATTGTACACCATGACAAAGTGAAATTTATTCCAGGTATACAAGGCTGGAGCAGCATTTGAAAATCAATTACTATAATCTATCACATCAGCAGGCTAAGGAAGGAAAATCCTATGATTGTATCAACAGATTCAGAAAAAAACATCTGACAAAATCCAACACCAGTTCATGATTAAAACACACACACACACACACACACACACACACACACAAACTCTCAGCAAACTAGGAAGAGAGGGGAACTTGACAAAAAACATCAACCAAACAACTAGATACTTTCCCACTAAAATCAGGAACAATGCAAAAATGTTCACTTATATTCAACATGGTACAAGAAATCCTAGCTATTGCAATAAGACAATAAAAGGAATTGAAAGGTATACATATTGAGAAGGAAAAAATAAAATGTTCTTTGTTTACAGATGACATGATAGCCTACATAGAAAATCTGAACAAATCAATAGAATCAGTAAAAGAATCCCTAAAAGAACAAGTGATTATAACAAGGTTGCAGGGTATAAGGTTAATATTAAAAGTCAATTGCCTTCTTTGATACCAACAATGAATACATGGAATGTGAATTAAAAACACAATATCACTGGGGCACCTCCATGGATCAGTTGGTTAAGCACCTGACTTCAGCTCAGGTCATGATCTTGTGGTTTGTGAGTTTGAGCCCTGCATCAGGTTCTGTGCTGACAGCACAGAGCCTGGATCCTGATTCAGATTCTGTGCCCCCCTCTCTCTCTGCACCTCCTCCACTCACACTCTATCTCTGTCTCTCTCTCTCAAAAAACAATGAATAAACATTAAAAATTTTTTAATAAAAAAAAATACAATACCATTTATACTAGCAACTCCCCCTAAAAGAAAATACTTAGATATACATCTTAAAAAAACAGTATGATCTACATAAGTGAACCTACAAAACTCTGATGAAAAATATATAAAAGCCAAATAATAGAGAGATATTCTATGTGCACGGATAGGTAGACTCTATATTGTCAAGATATCAGTTGTTTCCAATTCAGAAAACACAAAGATCTAAAGGAAATCAGGAAATCAATACATGAACAAAATAAAAATATTTACAAATAAACAGAAATTATAAAAAGATCAGTATACACAAAACACCACATACAGAAGAATACTCAAAAACACAAGGTACATTCTCCATGATAGACTATATGTTAGGCCACAGAACAAGTCTTAATAAATTTTAAAGACTGAAATCATACAAAATATCTTTTTTGATCACTTGAAAGGACACTAGAAATCAATAGCAGAAGGAAAACTGTAAAATCCACAAATAAATGAAAATTAAACAACACAATTTTAAACAATCAACGGGTCAAAGAAGAAATCACTAGGAAAATTAGAAAATATCTTGAGACAAATTAAATAAAAGGCACAATTTATCAAAATTCATGGGATGCAGTGAAAGTGCTAAGAGGAAAATTTATAGTGGTAAATGTTTATAGTAAAATATTTTTACTATATTTTATTACAAATATAGTAAAATTTTATAGTAAATTTATAGTAAAGTTACTATTACTATAAACATTAGGATCTAAAATCAATTTTCTAACTTCACACCTTAAGAAATTATAAAAGGAAGAATTAAGCCCCCCAAATAGAAAAAGAGTAGAAAATAGAGAAACATTAAAAACAAATCATCAATGAAACCCGAAATTGATTCTTTGGAAAGATCAACAAAGTGGATAAACCTTTAGCTAGACTGACTAAAAAGAGAGAGAGAGAGGACTCTACCAAAATTAGTATGAAAGTGGGGACATTAGATTATAAAGACGTAAAAATGATCATGAGTACTATGAAAAATGGTACACCAACTAACTGGATACATAGGTGAAATGGACAAATTACTAGCAACACAAAACCTGCAAACATTAATTTATTTTAAAAAATTGAAAAATTGAATAAACTTAGAACTCGTAAGGAGACTGAATCAGTAACCAAAATCTCCAACAAAGAAAGGACCTGGACCACAAGGTTTTACTACTGAATTCTACTACTCAAGGCAATCTACAGATTCAATGTGGTTGTTATCAAAATCCCAATAATGTTTTTCACAGAAATAGAAAAACCCATCGTAAAATGGATGAAATTTCAAGGGGCCCCAAATAACCAAAATAATATTGGAAAAGAAGAACAAAGTTGGAAGATTCATAGTTCCTGATTTCAAAAATTACCACAAAACTACAGTAATCAGAACAGGGTGGTACTGGCAGAAAAAGACATATAGACCAATGGAATAGTGCATCAAGCCCCCCCAATAAACCATCATTTATACTGTAAAATATTTCAACATAAGTCCTATGATCATTCAATGGGGAAAGGACAGGCTTTTCAGTAAATGGTGCTGAGCAAACTGGATATCCATATGCAAAAGAATGAAGCTGGACCCTTACCTTACACCATATATAAAAATTAACTGAAAATTGATCAAAGGCCTAAACATAAAAACTAAAACCTTAGAAGAAAATGGGAAAAACTTCATAACATTGGATTTAACAATGATTTCTTGGATATGATACCCAAAACACAGATAACATAAGAAAAAATAGATAAATTGACTTTATCATAATTGAAAAAAAGTTTTGCAGCAAAGGACACCATCAACGGAATGAAAGTACAACTCACTGAATGGGAAAATACAGATGTGCAAATCATATATCAAATAAGGGGCTAATATCCAGAATACGTTTTAAAAAATAAAAAAACTCTTACATCTCAACAATTAAAAAAAAAACCCAATTTTAAAAGTGGTTAAAAAATATTAAAAACAATTTTTAAATTTATTTATTCTTTTTAAGTAGGTTCCATGCCCAACATGGGGTTCAAACTCACAACCCCAAGATCAAGAATCACATACTCTACCAACTGAGCCAATCAGGTGACCCCCCAAAATAGATAAAGAACTTGAACAGACATTTCTCCAAAAGAGATACACAAATGCCAATGAGCACATGAAAAAGCCCAGTATCACTAATTATTAATAAAATGCAAATCAAGACCATAACAATGTACCATTTCATTTCTATTAGGATTACTATTATTTAAAACAAACAAAACAAAATAACAATGTTGGCAAATGTGGAGAAACTGGAACACTTCTGTACTGCTGGTGAGAATGTAAAATGGTTGTAGACACTATAGGAAATAATGTGGCAGTTCCTGAAAAAATTTTAAAATAGTATTATCATATGATATAGCAATTCCACTTCTAGGTATACATCCAAAAGAATTAAAAGCAGGAACTGAACAGATATTAATACACCCATGTTAATAGCAGTATTACTCACATAAGCAAAAAGGTGTTTCAAATATCCATGAACAAATGAATGTATAAACAAAAACACACAATGGGATGTTATTTAGCCTTAAAAAGGAATGAATTCTGACGCACGCTACAACGTGGAAGAAACTTGGAGACATTATGCTAAATTAATAAACCACTGGTAAAGACAAATACTGTCGGATTCCACTTATACGAGATACCTAAAGTAGCCAAATTCATAGAGAGACAGAAAGGAGGACTTTGGTTATCAAGGATGTGGGAGGAAAAAATGGGTAGTTACTGTTTAATGAATATAAAGCTTCAATATGGAGGATGAAAATAGTTATGAAGATAAATGAAGGTTCTGGTTGCGCAACAATATAAATGTACTTAATGCCACTGAAATATACATTTAAAAATGGTTAAAATGTTAAATTTCATTTGTGTACATTTTACCACAATTTTTAAAAAGAATGATGAGCTCATACAGGAGTAGGTTGGGCTTCTAGTCCAATATGACCACTGTCCTTATTATAGGAAGCCGTCCTTATGAAGACGCAGAATATAGGGAGTTTGCCAAGTGAAAATGGAGGCAGAGATCAAAGTTATGCTACTGTAAGCCTAGGAACACCTAGGGCCACCAGAAGCAGAAGAGGCAAGGATGGATGATCCCTTAGAGGCTTCAGAGGGAGCCTGGCCCTACTACTACCTCAATTTCAGACTTCTAGCCTCCCAAACTGTGAAAGAATAAAATTCTATTGTCTTAAAGGAAAAAAAAAACATATTTCCATGAGAGTCAGTAAATACTGTATATAAATATGTAAAGCTTCTTACCTTGCCAGCAAAGTTATGGACTGGATGTTTGTGTCCCTCCCCCAAATTCGTATGTTGAAGCCCTAACCACAATGTGATGGTATTAGGAGGTGGGGCCTTTGGGGGTGATTAGGTTTAGATAAAGTCATGAGGGTAGAACCCTTGTAATGTGATTAGTGTCCTTACAAGTAGTGGACGAGACACCAGAGCTCCCTTTCTCCATCTGCACACACCAAAGAAAGCCCATGTGAGCACAGAGTGAGAAGGCAGCTGTCTATGAGTCTGGTAGAGGGCCCTCGCAAAGACTCAAATCTGTCAGCACTTTGATCTTGGAACTCCTAGCCTCCAGCAAAGTTAGCCACACAGCCACCCAGTAATACTTTGTTATAGCAGCCAGAGTAGACTAAGACAGTGTCTACTTTAGAAAAAGCCACATCATGAATCAAGCTGATTGCTGGCATTGCACCACGTGCAGTTGCTTACACTTCCTCTGAGACTGCCAAAACTAAAAAGTAGAATACAAAGAAAATAAACGATATAGCTACTTATATAAATACTGTGTCTAAAAGGTAAACCCAGGGGCGCCTGGGTGGCGCAGTCGGTTAAGTGTCCGACTTCAGCCAGGTCACGATCTCGCGGTCCGGGAGTTCGAGCCCCGCGTCAGGCTCTGGGCTGATGGCTCAGAGCCTGGAATCTGTTTCCGATTCGGTGTCTCCCTCTCTCTCTGCCCCTCCCCCGTTCATGCTCTGTCTCTCTCTGTCCCAAAAATAAATAAACGTTGAAAAAAAAAAAAATTAAAAGGTAAACCCAAAACAAAGTATGCAAAAAAGCTGAAGATTGTGAGCTGTCACACCTGGACCTGTTCCTTAGAGGTCTGGTGTACAAACCATTAGTGATTTAGACCGAGACACGAGGATCCACCTTTTCGAAATATGGAAAAACATTCCCAGTCAGGGAACATGTGGTGATAACCAGAACCAGCTTTTATGTTGGTGAATACTTCTCTCTTCTCTCCTCCCACACCATTCCATTCCTCACTTCTTAAAGGTTCATTTTCTCACTTCTCAAAGGATGAACGTAGTCCAAATGGAAAGAACTCATTGGCAATTTCATGTCTGAAGTGTAAAATTCCATCAGGGTTCATGTGTTGGATGGGTATCTGTTGTTGAGTGATTGTTTCTGGTAAGGTGGCATAAGGATGGTTCAAGACTTTTTCAGAGATATTTACTTTTCCTGTTTATACTCTACTAGTCTGTACCTTGCTTGAAGAGGGGATTTTAATGGTTCTGACTCTTTGTAATTCCACAGAGCAGTGAATCATGCTGAATGTTTTTAGGCTAGAAAATGATTGCAGGAAACTCCCTGTTCATTTTCCTAAGCACTGAATTATAGGAAATAAAAGATTTCTCCTAGAACAGAGCAGTTTTAGCTTCACGACAACATTGAGTGAAGGTACAGAGTTCCCATATACCTCCCCCTACACACACACAGCTTCCCCACCTATCAACTATTGGTTGCAATCAAAGCAAAGTATTGGTGGTACTATTTGTTGCAATCAAAGATCCTACATCAACACATCATTATCAACCAAAGTCCATAGTTTACATTAAGGTTTGTTCTTGGTGTTGTACATTCTTTGGGTTTTGGAACATATATAATGACATGTATCCACCATGATATTATCATACAGAATAACTTCACTGCCCTAAAATTCCTGTGCTCCTACTCATTCCTCCCACCCTCCCAACTCTTGGCAATCACTGATCTTTTTTACCATCTCCATAGTGTTGCTTTTTCCAAAATGTCCTATCGTTGGGCTCATACATTATGTAGCCTTTCCAGATTGGCTTCTTTCACCTAGTAATATGCCATTTAAATTTCCTCCATGCTGGGGCACCTAGCTGGCTGTCAGTAGAGCATGCAACTCTTGATCTTGGCCTGTGAGTTCAAACCCCACCCATGTTGGGTGTAGAGCTTACTTTTACTTATTTTATATTTTATTTTTGAGAGAGAGAGAGAGAGAGAGAGTTGGGGAGGGGTAGAGAGGCAGGAGGGACAGAGGATCTGAAGTGGGCTCTGCCGCTGACAGCAGAGAAACTGATATGGGGCTTGAACTCACAAATGGTAAGTTCATGTCCTGAGCCGAAGTCAGACACTCAACAAACCAAGCACCCAGTTGCCCATGTAGAGCTTACTTAAAAAATTTTTTTCCTCCATGTCTTTTCATGGCTTGATAGCTCATTTTTTATACTGCTGAACAATATTCCATTGTCTGGATGTATCACAGTTTATTTACCCAATCGCCTACTGAAGGACATTTTGGCTGCTTCTAAACCTTGGCAATTATGAATAAAGCTGCTATAAATAACTATGTGCAGGTGTTTGTAGGGACATACATTTTCAACTCATTTGGATAAATGCCAAGAACTGCAGGATTGTGTAAGAGAATGTTGAGTATTGTGTGAAACTGTCAAATCGCCTTCCAAAATGGCTGTACTATTTTTGTATTCCCATCATCAATGAATAACAGTTCCTGTGGCTCCACATCCTCACCAGCATTTTGTGTCACTAGTATTTTGGATGTTCACCATTCTAACAGATGTGTAGTGAAATCTCATTGTTACTTTAATGTGAAATTCATTAACAGCATACGATATTGAACACCTTTTCATATATTTATTTAATCATCTATATATCTCCTTTGATGAGGTGTCTGTCCAGATATATTACCCATGTTTTAACTGTATTATTTGTTTTCCTATAGTTGAGCTTTAAGAATTCTTTGTATATATTGATAACAGTTCTTTTTTTTTAATTTTTTTCTTTTTTAAAAATTTTTTCAATATATGAAGTTTATTGTCAAATTGGTTTCCATAGATAACAGTTCTTTTTCAGAGGTGTCCTTTAAAAATATTTTCTCCTAGTCTGTGGCCTATTGTCTCATTTTCTTGACTATCTTTCATAGATCAACAGTTTTTATTTGAATGATATCCAGCTTATTATTATTTTTTTTATCATGGATTGGTGTTATATCTAAAAAGTTATCACATCCCTAAGGTTATCTAGGTGTTGAGTCTCACAAAATCATTTTCTGGATCATCTGATATAATCATAAGATTTTTTTTTGTTTAGTATGTTGGTATGGTGGATTACATTTAATAATTTTCAAATATTGAACCAGCCTTGCATATTTGGGATAAATCCTACTTGGCTGTGGTGTATGATTCTTTTTATGTGTTTTTTATTAGATTTGCTAATATTTTCTTGGGGGTTTCTGCATCTTTTGTGAGATAATTGTCTATAGTTGTCTTTCTTGTAATGTCTTTGTCTGGTTTTGATATTAATGTTGGCCGTATAGAATGAGTCAGGAAGTATTCTCTCTGCTTCTATCTTCCACAAGAGATTGCAAAGAATTGGTATAAATTTTTCCTTAAATGTTTGGTAGAATTCACCAGTGAAACCATCTGGATCTGATGTCTTATGTTTTTGAAAGTTAATTTTGATTCAATTTTTAAAACAGATCTAGGCCTGGAGTGCCTGGGTGGCTCAGTCAGTTAAGCGCCTGAGTTTTGATTTCAGCTCAGTTCATCTCTCACAGTGAGATCAAGCTCTGTGTCAGGCTTTGTGCTGACAGTGGGGAGCTTGTTTGAGATTCTCTCTCTACCCCTCTACCCTCAAAATAAATAAATAAATTAAAAAAAATTCTTTTAAACAGATATAGGCCTATTCAGATTGTCTATTTCTTCTTGTGTGTGTTTTGGTAGATTGTTTCTTTGAAGGAATTGATCCATTTTATCTAAATTACCCAATTTATGAACATATGGTTTTTCATAGAAGTCACTCATATCCTTTTAATATCCATGGGGTCTATAATGGTATTCCTTATTTCTGATATTAGTAATTTGTGTCTTCTCTTTTTCTTAGTTTGGTTTGAGATTAATAAAAATAAATCTCTTCATTTATCTTTTCAAAGAACCAGCTTTCGGTTTTGTTGATGTTCTAGATTGATATCTTGTTTTCAAATTCACCTATTTCTGCTCTATTTTTTTTCTTGTGCTTACTTTGGATTGAATTTGCTCTTCTTTTTCTACTTTCCTAAGATGAAATCCTAGAGAATTAATTTTAGATTTTTCTCCTTTTCTAATATATGCATTTCATGCTATAAATTTCTCTCCATGCATGGCTTTTGCTTCATCCCACAAACTTTGGTAAGTTGTTTTTTTTCATTTTCATTTAGTTAAAAATATTTTAAAATTTCTCTTGAGATCCTTTCTTTGACTCATATGTTAATTAGAAGTGTGTTGTTGATCTCAAAAGTATCTGGGGATTTTCCAGATAGCTTTCCATTATAGATTCCTATTTTAATTCCATCGAGTCCGAGAGGAGATACTGTATTATTTCTATTCTTTTAAATTTGTCAAGGAACGTTTTTCTTGTTGTTAAGGTGTGTTTTATGGCCAGGCCATGTCTATGTTGGTGAATGTTCCATGTGAGCTTGGGAAGAATGTATATTTTGCTGTTGGTGGATAGTCAGTATCTATTCATTATAGCTACCAGTTGATTGATAGTGTTGTTGCCTTCAACTATGTCCTTACTGATTTTCTGCCTAATGGATCTGTCCATTACTGGTAGAGGGCTGTTGAAGTATTCAGCTATAATAGTGGATTTTCTATTTCTTCTTGCATTTCTATTGGTTTTTGCCTCACATATGTTGACACTGTTGCTAGGTGCAAACACATTATGGATTGTTATGTCATTTTCAAGAATTGATCCCTTTGTCATCATGAAATGCTCCTTTTTATCCCTGATAATTTTTCTTGCTCTGAAGTCTGGTCTGTCTGAAATACTGCTGCTCTTTCTTATTAATATTAACATGTTATATCTTTATTCCTTTCTCTTTAGCCTGTATGTGTCCTTATATTTAAAGTTGGTTTCTTGTAGACAAACAAATAGTTGGGTCTTGTATTTGAATCCACTGTGACAGTCTCTAGCTTTTACTTAGTGTATTTAGACTATCAATGTTTATTGATACAGTTAATACCTACCATATTTGTTACTGTATTCTACTCATTGCCATTGTTATTTGTTTCTATTTTTGTCTTCCACTTTTTTCTGTGGTTTTAATTATTTTTATATTATTCCACTTTCTTTCTTTTCTTAGTATATCAATTATACTTCTTTTTTGCTTTTTTCACAGTCACCCTACAATTTGCAAGATACATTTACAACTAATCCAAATCCATTTTCAAATAACACTATACTACTTCACAGGTAGTGAAAGTACCTTATAATAACAGAGTATTTCTAATTTCTTAACCCTCTCCCTTGTATCATTGCTGTCATTCATTTCTCTTATACATAAGCTGCAGTCACTGAATTTACTGTTTTGAACAAACTGTTACCTGTTAGATAGTTAAGAATAAGAAAAATAGGGGCACCTGACTGGCTCAGTCAGTGGAGCATGTGACTTTTGATCTCAGGGTTGTAAGTTCAAGTCCCATGTTGGATGTACTTAAAAATAAAATCTTTAAAAAATTTTAAAAATGAATAAGAAAAATGAAATTTTTAATTTTACCTTCACTTCTTCCTTCTCTAATACTATTCCTTTTTTTAACGTAAGTCTGGGTTTCTGACCTGTATCATTTTCCTCTTTTCTGAATAACTTCTTTTAACATTTCTTGCAAGGCAGGTCTACTGGCAACAAATACCCTCAGTTCCTGTTTGCCTGAGAAAGATTTATTCTCTTTCACTTCTGAAGGATAATTTTTCTGGGTATAAAATTCTAGGTTGGGGTGCATCTGAGTGGCTCAGTCGGTTGAGCGTCCTACTTCGGTTCACGTCGTGATCTTGTGGTTTGTGGGTTCAAGCCCTGCATCTGGCTCTGTGCTGACAGTTCGGAGCCTGGGGCCTGCTTTGGATTCTGTGTCTCCCCCTCTCTGCGCCTCCTGCACTCACTCTCTGTCTCTCCCTCTCTCTCAAGAATAAATAAATATCATAAAATTCTAGGTTGGTATAGTTCTTTTCCTCTCAATATGTTCAATATTTTATTCCACTCTTTTTCCTTAAATGCTTTATGAGAAGAAGTCAGATGTAATTTTTATCTTTGCTCCTCTATAGGTAAGATCTTTTCTTCATCTTTGTCTTTCTACAGTTTGAATATGATATGCCTAGCTGTAGTGTTACTTTGGCATTTATCCTTAGTGTCCTCTGAGAGTCTTGGATCTGTGGTTTGGTATCTGACATTGGATTTGGGAAACTCAGTCATTATTACTCCAAATATTTCTTCTATTACTTTCTCACTTTCTTCCTCTTCTTATATCCCATTGTACGTATATTATACTTTTTGTAGTTGTCCCATAATGTTTGAATATTCTGTTCCTTTTTGTTTGTTTGTTTGTTTGTTTTTCTTTTCTCTCTACTTTTCTGTTTGGAAGTTTCTGTTGACATATCCTTAAACTCAAGGATTCTTCCCTCAGCCATATCTAGTATACTAATGAGCTCATCAAAGCCATTCTTCATTTATGTTAAGTGTTTTTGGTCTCTAACATTTCTTTTTTATTATTTCTTATAATTTCCATCTTTCTGCTTATATTACTGACCTGTTTTTGCATGTTGTCTGTTTTTTTTTTTCTACTAGAATTCTTAGTTATTTTAAATTGATGGTCTGATAATTCCAATCCCTGCCATATCTGACTCTGATTCTGATACTTGCTCTGTCTCTTTAACCTGTGTTTTTGTTTTGGGTTTTGTTAGGTTGCCTTTTAGCATGCCTTGTAATATTTTGTTGAAAGCAAGACATGATGTACTAGGTGAAATAACATGTGGTAAATAGGCCTTAGTAATGTGGTGATAAGGTGTGGGGGGGAGAGGAAACTGTTCCATAGACCTATGATTAGGCCTCAGTTTTATAGTGAATCTGTGCCTCTGGATTATAAACTTCACAAGTGCTTCTCAGTAGCCCCCTTCCCAGCCTTCAGAGGGATAGGAGGGCTAGAGGAAGTGCAAGTTGGGTATTTTCCTCCCCCAAGTCAGTTCAATGCTAATAAAACCCCAATAGAATAGGTTCTGGGAAAATACTGTCTCTAAACTGTGGCTGGTTCTAGGGTGTTGACAGTTTGGGGAGATCCAGTAAAATCAGGAAGGAAGGGGTGGACCCAGAACACAAGGCATACTCTGACTGGGGGTAGGGACTCTACCCAACTTTCCCAGCCTAGAGCAGGATCATACCTATCCTGGGCTTGGTACTGCATCTAATGCTTTGCTGGGATTAGACCATTCCACTACCTCTAACTTTAATTTCCAGCTGTTGTGAATTTCCAGCAAAGTTCAAGCTTTGCAGCAAAATTTCAGTCTGTGTAATTTCCAGCAGTTCTCAGGGTCTACAAGAATCATGACCCTAAAAAATTCAGAAAAGGATGTATAATTGTTCATGATATAAGGCAACAAAAATTACAATCTAAAGTCTAGAGGTTTGTAAAATTAATTTTGCCCACTGTTGGACAGGAGCTTAAATCCCAGGAACAACAGGAGTTCAGCATTATTGATGAATATTAGCTTGACCATTTTGTTTTCCACCATGATAAACATCGACAAAGCAGAGATTTTCTTTGTCAGTGGACTGTGTAGAATATACTACCATTCTCTTATTCTCTGTTCACCATAACTTCTTCTGATATCCAGGTTAAATACTGGAGACGTGTGCCTCAGGCCAGGAACTGATCAAAAGAATAATCTCAAAATGTCCTCTTTTCCTTCCAAAGAATAATCTTTCCCTGGAAGGAATTCAAAAGAAATGAGAAGGTGTAGAAGAAAGATGCAAGTCCCATGAAGCTCAAGTCTTGAAGCAGCTTGCTGAGAGGGTAAAACATGAGAAAGAAGTGCTTCAGAAAACAACAGAAGAGAACAACAACTTCAGTCAAATGTCCTACTCTGGTAGTGGTTCCCAAGGAAATTTTTGCTTGTAGGTCTCTGCTCCACTATGTTGTGATTCTGTTTTTCTATCTGTCCATTTCTCCAAACTTTGTTGTAGTAGTTTGTCCTTTGGTCTCAATTCTCTGATGGATCTAAGAAGAGTTGTTGAGTTTTAGTTTGTTCAGCTTTTTACGTGTTGTTAGGATACAGTGATGACTCCCAAGTTACTTACATGCTGACTGAAAATATAGAGCTATTTAAAAGGGAGGAAAAGATGGCAGCAGAGTAAGAGGACCCTAGGTTCACCTCATTCTACAAATGCAACTAGATAATTATCAAATCATCTTAAATACCCCAGAAATTGGCCTGAAGACTGGCAGAACAAGCTCTACAACTAAAAGTAGAGAAGAGGCTACATCAAAGAACATAGGGGGATGCCTGGGTGGCTCAGTCGGCTGAGCATCCGACTTCAGCTTAGGTCGTATCTTGTGGTCTGTGAGTTCGAGCCCCATGTCAGGCTCTGTGCCAACAGCTCAGAGCCTGCAACCTGCTTTGGATTCTGTGTCTCCCTCTCTCTCTGCCCCTCCCCTGTTCATACTCTGTCTCTCTCTCAAAAATAAAATAAAAACAAAAAATTAAAAGGAAAAAGAAGGTAGGAAGCATAGAGATACAGTTTGGGAGACAAACATCATGGCTACCACAATGGGGAGGGAAACATGGTTGTGTAGAAGGGCAAGAGATGGAATAGCACACAGAGGAGTGCACAGGGGAAACAAATCCTCATAGCAATTGGCTTGGAAAGTGAGAAGGGCCAAATTTCATGAGTTCTTACAACCAGCAATGCTTAATGCCTGGAGCTTTAAAGCTCAGATAGAGCCCATAGCGCATTGGGACTGCTCTTGGAGAAGAAGGCAGGACAAAGAGCCTATGGACACACAGCATGGAAACAGCAATCTGAAGAGCACCTGGGGCATACAGTGGGTAGGTTATTTGCTCAGCTCAGAGCAAGTCCCAGAGAGGTAGCATTTACAGAGAGGCCCCCTCCAGGAACGAAGGAACTGGCAGCCACCATTTCCCTCCCCTACCTCTCAGCATAAGCACAGGGCCACTTGCAGGAACTAGCGTAGAGAAGACGCCTTGCCTACACCAAGTCCCACCTCCCTACACTCCGGTGAAACTGCCCATCCCAGTTAGGCTTGCCTGAGTCCCAGTGCAGCAGGTTCCTTCCTCCAAAGACCCGCCCAAATCCCCGCCACAACACATTTCCTAATGCAGAAGTTCTGCAGGGCCTCAGTTCTGGTGGCAGTGGTGACACGTCTCATCTTACAAGCAGACTAGAGCACACCTAGTTAAAACCCATCACATTCAGGCCAGGAACCAAACACTGCCCACGAGAGCAAAGAGAACCTCTGCAGGGGCACCTGGGTGAATCAGTCAGTTGAGCGTCTTTGGCTCAGGTCGTGATCTCATGGTTCATGAATTTGAGCCACACGTCCAGCTCTGTGCTGACAGCTCAGAGCCTGGAGCCTGCTTCAAGTTCTGTGTCTCCCTAGTTCTCTGTCCTTCCCCCCACCACTCTCTCTCAAAAATGAATAAACATTAAGAAAAAACATTTTTTTAAAAAAGAGAGCCTCTGCAGATGACTGACCTGAAGGATAAAGTGGCCAAGACACAATAGCACAGCACATGCAGCACATATTGGAGACACTTCCTGAAGCACCCGGCCCTGGGAAACAGGGGTCACTACACAGCAGGGCACTACAGGTCCTCTTCTTCATAATACAATTATCCTCAAGAACAGGAGATGTAGCTGATTATCCTAACATATAAAAGTAAGCACAGAGACTTAGACAAAATGAGAAGACAGAGAAATTAGTCCCAACTGAAAAAACAGGACAAAGCCACAGCCAGAGATCTAAGTGAAACAGATATAAGTAAAATGCCTGATGGAATACTTAAAGCAATGATCATAAGGATACTCACTGGACTTGAGAAAAGAGTGGAAGACAACAGTAAGACCCGTAACCCAGAAATAAAAAAGAACCAACCAGAGACGAAGAGTACAATAAACAAGTTTCGAAACACTTGATGTAATGAACAGCAGGATGGAAGAAACAGAGGAACGAATTAATGATCTAGAAGACAGAGTAATGGAAAGTAATCAAACTGAATGAAGGAGAGAAAAAATATGCAAAATGAGAATAGACATAGGGAACTCAGTGATGCTATCAAATGTAATAACACTGGTATTTTAGGAGTCCCAGAAGAAGAGAGAAAACAGGGTAGAAAATATACTTCAAAAAATAATAGCTGAAAACTTCCCTAATCTGGGGAAGAAAACAGATATCCAGATTTAAGAGGCACAGAGAACACCCAACCAAATCAACAAAAGAAGATCCTCACCAAGACATATTGTAATTAAGTTGGCAAAATATAGTGATAAAGAAAAAAATTGAAAAGCAGCAAGAGAAAAGAGAACAGTAACACAGGAAGGTAAACCCCATAAGGTTATTAGCAGGTTTTTCAGCAAAAACATTCTAACCCAGAAGGGAGTGGCATAATATATTCAAAGTACTGAATGGGAAAAATCTGCAGCCAAGAATACTCTATCCAGCAAGGTTTATCCATTCAGAATGGAAGGGAAAATACAGTTTCCTAGATGAACAAAAACTAAAGGAGTTCATGACCACTAAACCAGCCCTGTAAGAAATATGAAAGGGGATGCTTTGAGTGGAAAGACCCAAGTAACAGTATCAAGATAGGAAACATAAAATTGGAAAAAATGAATATTTCTGTAAAAATCAGTCAAGGAACTCACAAAATAAAAGGATATAAAATATGACAATATATATCTCAAACATGGGAAGGAGAGGAGTAAGGAGTGAGTTCAAACTAAAATGACTATAACTTATAATATAGACTGCTATTTGCAGAAGATGCTATATACAAACCTAATGGTAACCACAAATCAGAAACCACTAATCAATGTGTAAAGAATAAGAGAAAGAAACCCAAATATATCACTAAAGAAAACCAGCAAACCATGAAAGAGAAAGACAAGAAAGGACCAGAGAAAATCTTCAGACACAATCACAAAACAAGTAATAGAGCAGCAATAAATAGGTATCTATCAATAATTACTTTGAATATAAATGAACTAAACACTCCAATCAAAAGGCATAGGGTGACAGAATGAATAAAAACAAACAAACAAAAAAGATCCATCTATGTGCTGCCTACAAGAGACTTATTTTAGACCTAAGGACACCTGCAGATTCAAAGTGTGGGGATGGAGAAACATCAATCATGCAAATAGATGTCAAAAGAAAGCTGGAAAAACAATACTTATATTGGACAAAACAGACCTTAAAACAAAAAGACAATGGGAATGCAATCTGGTGCAGCCACTCTGGAAAACAGTATGGAGGTTCCTCAAAACTCTGAAAATAGAACTACCCTATGACCCAGCAATTGCACTACTAGGTATTTATCCAAGGGATACAGGTGTGCTGTTTCGAAGGGACACATGCACCCTAATGTGTATAGCAGCACTATCAACAATAGCCAAAGTATGGAAAGAGCCCAAATGTCCATCGGTGAATGAATGGATAAAGAAGATGTGGTGTGTATGTGTATGTATGTGTGTATATATATATATACACACATACATACACATACACATACACACACACACACAATGGAGTATTACTCGGCAATCAAAAAGAATGAAATCTTACCATTTGCAACTACGTGCATGGAACTAGAGGGTATTATGCTAAGTGAAATTAGTCAGAGAAAGACAAAAATCATATGACTTCACTCATATGAGGACTTTAAGAGACAAAACAGATGAGCATAAAGGAAGGGAAACAAAAAGAATATAAAAACAGGGAGGGGGACAAAACATAAGAGATTCATAAATATGGAGACCAAACAGAGGGTTATTGGAGGGAGTGTGGGAGTGGGTATGGGCTAAATGGGTAAAGGGCACTAAGAAATCTACTCCTGAAATCACTGTTGCACTATATGCTAACTAATTTGGATGTAAATTTTTAAAAAATTAAATTAAAAATTAAAATAAATAAATAAAACAAAGAGACAAAAAGGACAATATAATAATATCCAAATAAGCCACTAGTTAGTTTTGCCTCTGAGATATTCCATCCAAATGTCTATGCAGATGATAGTATATGTCTGGATATACTTCAGAACCATTGGAGTCCAACCTATGACATGTCTTCTAGTTTAACATCCATACAGTCGCTATTGGATGAACCCAATCCCAATAGTCCACCAAACAACTAGGCTGCTCACCTGTACCAGGAGAACAAACAGGAATATGAAAAACGTGTTTCTGCATGATTGTTGACCCGGGTGCAGCAAAAGAAGAGGCTGGTCAAAAGAAAAATATATAATAATGTGTTTGTCACCTTCCTATTCTTCAGTGTCATTACATTTACTTTATTAAAAGGAAAATAGTTGTTAAAAAGGGGGGGGGCAATCCAACAGGAAAATATAACAATCATAAATATTTTTGCACCCAACATAAAAGCATCCAAATACATAAAACAGTCAGTAACAAACATAAAGGAACTAATCAATAATAATACAACAATATTAGGGGACTTTAACACTCCACTTACATCAATGGACATATCATCTAAACAGAGAATCAACAAGGAAACAATGCCTTTGAATGACCCACTGGATTAGATGGACTTAACAGATATACTGAGAACATTCCATTCCCAAAGAGCAGAATACACATTATTTTCAAGTGCACATGGAACATTCTCAAGAATATATCACATATTAGGCCACAAAACAAGCCTCAACATATTCAAGAAGATAAAGGTCATACCACAATGTATGAAACTAGAAGTCAACCATAAGAAAAAAATATGGAAAGACCATAAATACATGAAAGTTAAATAAATGCTGCTAAACAATGAATGGGTCAACAGGGAAACATGGAAACAACTGAAAGTGAAAACACAATGGTCCAAAACATTTGGAATGCAGCAAAGGTGGTTCTAAGAGGGAAGTTTACAGCAATACAGGCCTACCTCGAGAAGCAAGAAAAATCTCAAATAAACAACCTAACCTTACACCTAAAGGAGCTACCAAAAGAACAACCAACAAAACCTAAAACAGCAGAAAGATTAGATCACAAATAAATGGTATAGAAACTAAAAACAAAACAAAACAAAACAAAAAACAAAAACAGAATAGATCAATGAAACCAGAAGCTGGTTCTTCAAAAACAATCAATAAATTTGATAAACTTCTAGCCAGACTTGTCAAGAAAAAAGAGAAAGGACTCAAATAGATAAAGTCACTAATGACAGAGGATAAATACAAAAATATAGAAATACAAATAATTATAAAAGAATATAAGAGAAAAACTATATGCCAACAAATTGAACAACCTGTAAGAAATGTATAAGTTTCTAGAAACATATAACCTACCAAAACGGAAACAGTAAGAAATAAAAAATTTGAACCAGCAAAAAAATTGAATCAGTAATCAAAAAGCTCCTGGGGTGGCCTGGGTGACTCAGTTGGTTAAGCATCCAACTTTGGCTCAGGTCATGATGATCTCATGGTTCATGGGTTTGAGCCCACATCAGGCTCCTGGGAGCTGCTTCAGATTCTGTCTCCCTCTCTCTCTGCCCATGCTCTGCTCATGCTCTGTCTCCTTCTGTCTCTCAAAGATAAATAAATAAATGTTAAAAAACAAACAAACAAACAAACAAACAAACAAAAAAACCTCCTAACAAAAGTCCAGAGCCAGATTGCTTCACAGGTGAATTCTAACAAACATTCAAAGAAAAGTTAATACCTATTCTTCTCAAACTATTCCAAAAAATAAAAAAGGAAGGAAAACTTACAAATTCATTCTATGAGGTCAGCATTACCCTGATACCAAAACCAAATAAAGACACTACAAAAAATAAATAAATAAATAAAAGAACTAAAGGCCAATATCTCTGATGGACACATATAGATGCAAAAATCTTCAACAAAATACTAGCAAAGCAAATCCAACAATACATTAAAAAAATCATTCACCACAATCAAGTGGAATTTATTCCTGGGTTGCAAGGGTGGTTCAATATTCAAAAATCATCAACGTGATACGTCACATCAATAAGAGAAAGGAAAAGAACCATATGATCATTACACAGACATAGAAAAAGCATTTGACAACATACAACATCCATTCGTGGTAAAAACCTCAATGACTAGGTTTAGAGGTAATATACCTCAACATAATAAAGACTGTATATGAAAAACCCACAGCTAACATCATTCTCAGTGGGGAAAAACGGAGAGCTTTTCCTCTAAGGTCAGGAACAAGATAAGGGTTCCACTCTCACCACTTCTACTCAACAGAGTACTGGAAGTCCTAGCCACAGCAATCAGAAAACAAAAAGAAACAAAAGGCATCCAAATCAGTAACAAAGCAAAACTTCCACTACTTGCAGATGACGTGATACTATATATAGAAACCCCTAAAAAACCTATATATAGAATATAGATACTATATATAGAAACCACCAAAAAACTGCTAGAACTGATGAACAAATTCAGTAGTCACAAGATACAAAAATCAATGTACAGAAATCTTCTGTTGTATTTCTATACACTGAATAATGAAGCAGTGGAAAGAGAAACTAAGAAAACAATCCAATTTACAATTGCGCTAAAAAGAAGATACCTAGGAATAAACCTAATCAAAGAGGTATAAGACCTATACTCTGAGAACTATAAAACACTGAGGAAAGAAATTGAAGATGACACAAAGAAATGGAAAGACTTTCCATACTCATGGATTGAAAGGCTGTTAAAATGTCTATATTACCCAAAGCAATCTACACATTTAATGCAATCCCTATCAAAATACCAACAACATTTTTCACCGAACTAGAGCAAATAATCCTGAAATGTGTATGGAACCACAAAAGACCTCGAGTAGCCAAAGCAATCTTGAAAAAGAAAAGCAAAGCTTGGGGCACCTGGGTGGCTCAGTTGGTAAAGGATCCAACTCTTGATTTTGGCTCATGTCATAATTTCATGGTTCGGTTCATGGGATCGAACCCTGTGTTGCCCTGCACTGTGACTATTGGTGCACAGCCTGCTTGGGATCCTCTCTCTCTCTGCCCCTCACCCACTCGTTCTCCCTCTCTCTTTCTCTCTGTCTCTCTCTCTTTCTCTCTGTCTCTCTCTCTCTCAAAAATAAATAAATAAACTTAAAAAATTTTTAATAAATAAATAAATAAAATGGAAGAGTGGAAGAGAAGACAATGAGCTTAAAAAGGGATAAATTATTTGCAGCGAAATTGAACAATTTCACAAATGGTTACTAAGACATTCTAGAAGATTATAGTCATCAACAGGTAGATAGCAACAGTCTCCTGTGATTTGCATGCTTTGAAGAGAGAAGCAGGGGAGTTCCCACAGCTATAATTGCTCTAACCACTCTGTCTGAGCATGTTGGCAATTAAATTTAGAGGCATTTCAGCTCAAACTGGCTAAAAAACAAGTAAATCGTTCAAATAAATAAAAGGTTCAACTACTGTATTAGTACATTATATTTGGATAAATGTTATGATATAAAGGATAGATCTTGATGATATTATTTCTTCAAACTCATGATTTGATTACATTCATTCATTTATTCATTCAACAAACTGAGTCCTTAAGATGTGCACACACTGTGCTAGAAACAAACACAATTAAGAACAGTCCCTGCCAGCAAGGCACTTAACCCAGTTAGAGAGCCAGGCACATAAATGGCAACTTAGGAAAACAATGTGGGACATGGAATGATAGACAGGTACACAGGGTACAGAAAGATAAGAAAAGACACCCAATATAGTATGGAGCAGGAAGGAAGGAAGAGGAAAGAAAGAGACCAGGAAAGGCTTCTAGAACACAGTGGTACCTGAACAGAATATTAACAAGTCTAGCTACTCCTCCTATAAATCTCATAGATTATGAATAATGTATTTTCTATTCCTCTTTTAGCCAAGTTCTAAAGGCTGTGAATTCAAGAGATGAGAACTAGAAATAACTGGATAATGTAGGAAGACAGGCATATTTTCTACAGAAATAATGAGGCCTCCGCAAGCAAGCAGGAGAGGTAACATGTAGCTTTATAGAGGTGTTGCAGGGTTTAAAGCCTCTGCAACGTTTGTGCATTATAGCAGGAGTAAGGCTGCTTAGGCGTCTGATCAAAGACATATTGGGGCACCAGTAAATAAATACCACTGCCATGAAATGATATGGTGATGTTTCGGTGGCATTCTGTTCTTCAGACTTTCCAGGACTAAAGAGCTTCTGCAATCGCTCACATAGCTACAGCGGATATTACATTTAGAATCAGAAAGTGGGCGCTAGAAAAAAAGTCAAGATCAGCATGTAGAACCTTTAATTCACAGAGGAGGAATCTGCAAGGAAACCTGCATGCCTGAGGTCATTAGGCTACTACTGAGATGAGACCAGGATGCAGGTCTAGGTCATTTATTTATTCATTAAAAAAATTAAATGAAATCTAAGTGCCCAGGCTATTTGCTAGGTACAGAGTAAGAAACTTATACTCATCGATACGTCCCTACTCTCTCCCACCCAACCTCCTACCACAAATATCATACAGTTTCACTCAGAAATACTTTCGATGTCTTCAAAATATAAATACTTTTAATAAAACCTACATATCATTCCTTAATTTGCTAAATACCATCAAATATCCAGTTAATATTGGAAGTGCTAGTCATCAAAATGAGTTTTTATGATTATTTATGCAAATTGGATCCAAATTGGATAGAAAACATTGTACAATAAAAGTTTCTTTGTTATCATTATTTGTTGAGGAAATAAAGTCTTTAGCTAGTAGAATTCTCCAGTCTAGATTTTGCTGATTGTGACCTTAGTTTTCATTGAACATGTACCTCTACCTTCCAATTTTTTTTTTTTGTAACTTCCATAAACTAGTACTGAGATCTAGTAGCTTGATCACACTCAGGTTCAATTTTTTGACAAAAATACTTCACAGGTGGCTCTACGTACTTGCTATCATACTACCTCAGGAGGCATGTAATTAATGTCTGGTTGTCTTTCTGTGATGTTACGATTAATCAGCAGGTGTTGCCAGACTGATCCATCCATTCTAAAATTCCAAGGTGCTATGTTAGATAGATTGTTCAGACGAGGCCTTTCTGAGGAAGTGACTTTTAAGGTGTGACTTAAAAGATGAAAAGGAGCCAGTGTGCAGAGCAAAGGAGAGTGTAGCAGCTGGAGGCCCTGAGATGAGAAAGAGCTTGCCATATACCTAGTCACCCCCTCAGGATCGGCAGAGCTTTTCTTTCTATTCTCCATTACTTCCAGTAGCCCCCCAATCTCCAAAAGGTGGAAGCAGAGAACCCTTGGCTTATAGGTGTCAGGAACCCAGTGGCACTTTCAGGTACAGGTGGCCCCAGGTACGTAATGTTGCTCTCCTGAAAATGCTTAGGAGCAGGACTATTTTGACTTAGACTCAGAGACCTAGATGAGAAAACAACCTGGTTTCTCTCATGACACAAACCACCCAGCCATTTTACTGAGCATGATGGCACAGCAGAGATGTGGTTCTTAGGGTACAACTGGGCACTAAAGAAGTAAGGATAGATTTTAATCAGTAATACTATTACAATAGGGAAAGTGTCCAGTGCAAATTTTACTTACCTTCCTTATACAGAGGTGACTAGGCCTTTCAAAGGGAAAATAAGGGAATAGGCAAGAGAATGAGGGGGTCTCAGTAGAGTCAGGGCAGTGATAAGTTACAAAAAGCTAGAAAGGGGGATGATCCCTGTGAAACCCGCCAGGGTTTGCCAACCGACTTGTAGAAATTAGAGTAACCTTCCTCTTTCCACAGAAGCTGGGAGACAGGGTCAGACAGTCAAAATTTTTGACAACCTTGTGTTTTCTGAGGCAGCACTTTGAAGAGGGCTAGGGTTATCCTAGGGATATGGCCTTGAGCTGTTAGAAACTATGTTTGTTGAGGCCTTTGTAGGCCAAGGGTGACAGGCCTAGTCAAGAAGAGGGTTCAGAAGAACCCATCTAGAGTGTGGTCAGGGAGAGACTTCTTGTCAGTTGTTATAAATATCAAATGAGATATTGCCCTGAAAATGTTTGAAGAAATATAACACATCAATATCAGTTGACACCTTAATTCATATAACCAATCCTATCCCTTCCCCTCCTTCAAAATGCTTATTGAAATTCTTCCCTACAACTGTGTTCCAACTACTAAACATCCTGCCATTTGGTGATAACACCTATTCTATGTACTATGTGCTAGGTACTTTACCTACATCATAATATTTCCTTCAAACAGAAAAGTTAGGTACTTGACCAAGGTCACACGGCCAATGAGTGGCAGAGCCAAGAATCATACACAACTCCAGTGATTGTTACCCAGTTCCACTAAACAAGAAACTCCTTACATCTTTCAAACCGTTCAATTAAAAAGAAAATCTATATATTCTTAACACACTGGACATGTTCATTGCTCACAAGATTTTTTTGTAAGAATCTTATCATGCATGTGAGCTCTCATTCATTCCAACAAGATTCTGAGATATTAAACGGCAAGGGTCAAGCTGTGCACTTTCTAGTTTATGAAGTATTTCTTCAGCACCGCTATGTATCGTAGCACCATATTTAAGCCATTGTCCTGAGAGAACTAGGGAACGGGCTACAGAATAGTAAATGCTAACTGTACAGTCCAGGAAAGAGATCAACAACGAGTCAGGACAGTTGGGGAAGGTTTCAGGGAAGATTAGAATTGAGCTCCATCTTGAGGATCAGCAGGATATTGGCCCTGAGAAAGAAAAGAAGGGCACTCCAGGGCAGAAGGTGGGAAGCAAGAGTAATAGAAGCTCACATATCTTTCAAAATCAGTATATACATCGTCACAGAGCTTGAGTGACCGACAATTGTGCATCCGCTGATATTACCGTAAAAGGAAGCTGTCTTGGAAGTTTAAGTGTCTGAAGTAGAAGCTGGTCGAGGAGCGGCGTACTGTGACTCACCAGCGATCCCGACGCCTCTGGCGCCCCTTAGCGGGACTCTACAGTCCCACTACCTGAAACCACAATTTAGATGCATAAGCATTAGCCTCTCTATAATGTTTCGCCAAACTCTATGATCAGTAGGGGGCGGGACGCGCACCTACCCGCCGCGCACGCGCGAAGCCCTTCTTTCCGCACAAAGACTGTGGGAGAAGGGGTCGGCGCAAGCGCTTTGAGCCTCTCAGAAAATAGGGTCATCATCACGCCTCCTGGCGCAGGGAGGGCAGAGAGACGCAGGCGCTTGAGAAGGCGCGGGACTTATTTCACGCTAGGGGTGGCGATGACGTAATGACAGAGGAGGAGGTAGTCAAGGAACGGAAGCCGGGAGGGAAGTAGGGCGGAAGGGGAACAGGGCCGGGGTTGTGTTCGGAGCCTTGGCGGGGCTGGGGTTCCGATGTGGTCCCCGGAGCGGGAGGCCGAGGCCCCAGCCGGGGGAGACCCGGCGGGCCTACTGCCCCCCGAGTGGGAGGAGGATGAGGAGCGCATGTCCTTTCTGTTCTCCGCCTTCAAAAGGAGTCGCGAGGTGAACAGCACCGACTGGGACAGCAAGATGGGCTTCTGGGCTCCGTTGGTGCTGAGCCACAGCCGCCGCCAGGGGGTGGTGCGCCTGCGTCTGCGGGACTTGCAGGAGGCCTTTCAGCGCAAGGGCAGTGTCCCGCTGGGGCTGGCCACCGTGCTGCAGGACCTACTACGGTGAGGGCGGGCCCGGGCAAGGGGGCGGGGGTGGCTCCCTGAGGGTACCGCGCCCATGCCGGGGTCTGGCCCGCAGAAGCAGGTCTGTGTGTGTTCAGTGGGCGAAGGAGGACGAGAAGGAGGCTGTGTTAGGGGTGTGGAGGGAGAGAGAGACGGGCATCTGGCAAATTGGGGGTCCAGGATAGTGCGATTAGATTAGATCCAGACGGTGGGAGGAGAAACCTACCTGGCAGAAGTGACAATGACTTGTCTGGAGTGGAATCCCGTTGTGTAGTTATTTTGTAGGGGCTTCCAAATTTGAATTACCCTGGACAGAAGGTCTATGAGATAGGATTTACTGAACTAAGGAAGGCAGGACTAAGAAGGCAGTCGTGGGGAAGAGGTCTGTGGGGGATCTTGCCAGCAGCCCCCAGCACAGGTCATGTGTCTGGCCTGTCTTGGCTTGTCCTTGGCACGGGCTGTTTGAAGCAGAGGACATAAAGGAGGTTGAGGGCTTCACCGAGTACCTTGTTGCTCTGAGAAGGGCCTGTAGGTGCTACCTGTGCGACAGGTGCAGGGTTTGGGAGATACCTGAGGCGATAGCATGGATATCTAAGGTACCTCACTTAATAGTATGCAGATACTTTGCATATCATCCCGTTTCATCTGACCTCCTCAGCAGTCCTGCAGGCGAGATGATAGAATTATCCTCAGCAGACAGAACAGGAGACTGAGACTGAGGTCGAGCGATTTACTCAGGTTTATACAGCTAGTTCGATGAAATGCCAGGACTGGACCCCTACTCTCCTGATTCTAAATCATTTGCACATCACATGGTACATATACTGAGAGCAGCCTGGCTAGCGTAGTACCTCCTTCAATGAATGAAGAAGAAAGTCAGTTTTGATGTTGCTTTGAGTTTTCTGCACTTCCTGATTTATCTCCCCGGTACCTTTCCATTGGCTGACATTGGCGGGACGAGCCGTTTCTGAAACTTCTTTTTTCTGAGAAAGCGTACTGTGCAAAGTTTGAGTTCCTGCCTGAAGCAGGATACGGAGGAGAACATAGCTTAAGTTGGTGAGGGACAAGAACAGTCTGGACTTCTTTATTGCGGTAGGACCTGTCCCTGCCTCTTCCCATCCAGAGACCTTTAAGACCTTGATATCTTCTCTCCCGGCTACTGGCACTCTGCTGACGTTTCCTGGTGCTTGATGGGGTCTGGCATCCAGAGAATTTTTGAGGAAGATAACTCTCCATGGAAGCAGCATAACATAGTAATTAACAGCTTTGCTTGAGGGCCAAGCGTTCTGGGCTCACACCCTGGCTGTACCACTTGCTAAATTATGTACCCCTCTATTTAAAGCTTCAGTCTGACCAAGTATAAGATGGTGATGATATCTGTAGTTAGGTTTCTTATGAGGATTTGAAATCCTATTCCTTATGTAGCCCGTTAGCATAGTGATTGGCCCATGGTAAGGGCTCAGTAAATGTAGCTGCTTATTACCAGTACCATAGAATGCTTAGGTCGTATCTCCACCCTAGCTCAGGAATAGCAGAAAACCTTTTCTCTGAACATCTTTGTGTATTTCCTCATGTCTTGCATTGACAGTAATCCATTACTGTTACTGTCATTTTATCATATTGAACTTCATTTGTAAACGAAGGTCTCAACATAGGCCTCATAGCCTGCTGTGCCTCTGCAGCCTTAGTGGAGCACTTGCCCTTTGGAGCCAAATTATAGTTCAGAGTTGGCCTCTCTCACCTCGGTCCCTCCATTTTCTCATGAACTAAAATGCCAAGGATGACATCCATCTCACAGAGTCATCAATGGTGCTGACAGCTGGAGCAGAAACAATGCTGCTCATAATAGCTGGCACGGAGTAGGTACCTGATAATGGTATTTATGATGGTGATGATCAGATTTCTCTCTCGGGGGAAGAGGGTAGGTGGGGACTGGAACGGGACATTGCATCAAGCCTACTACGTGTCCTTTTCTTTCTTTGCCTGCAGCCGGGGGGAGCTGCAGCGGGAGTCAGACTTCATGGCCAGTGTAGACAGCAGCTGGATCTCCTGGGGGGTTGGAGTCTTCCTGCTGAAGCCCCTCAAGTGGACTCTTTCCAACATGCTAGGGGACAATAAGGTTCCTGCTGAAGAGGTGCTCGTGGCTGTGGAGCTGCTGAAGGTGGGTGCTCAGAAGGGAGAGGTGATGACCGGATCCTCCACGTGCCTGTGTCTGTCCTTAGAAAAAGAGCATATCTTTTTTTACATGATGACAGAGTTGATAACTGACCTTTTGTAGCATTATTTAGTTGTTAGTTGGACTTGTGCATTTCAAGGGTGATACTCTGTCTAGGAATTGTCCATAACATACGGTTGATTATTTTCTGTATGCGTAGAAATTAGTGATAAGCTGAAGTGTAGAAAATTCTTTGCCTTCTGTAGTTTACTGGCAAGAGTTTCTCAGGATTCCTGAGGACCTTGTGACTTCAGCTTTGCCTTCCCTTAAATCAGCAAACCAAGTTCAGATTTCCTCTTCTGTGACTACACCCTTTCCCCTTCCAGCTTACCGATGGCCTTAGTGATGGTCACTGAAGAGGCCACCAGGCCTGTGGTCCCTTCATGCCCTCTTGGTCGGTCAGCTTCCTCCTGGCCTGTCTTCCCTAGCCAGCCTACAGCACGCACCCAGCTTCTTGCGGCTCCCCCGGTCCACCCCAGAGACACCAGCACTTGCACTGCCTTAGACCAACCCCACAGTCTGCCATCCCTGCCAGACAGAATCACGCTGTCACCAAGACTGGGGTCCCCTTCACAGTCCCCAGCTCCAGGAGGGCCCTCACATCCACTCTTCAGCCCAGTTTACTAGTCCTTTCCCAGCCTGCACTCACGTGCCTTCCATTCTCCCCTTCTGCGACTCTGCTGACAGTTCATTGAGAAGGTAGGATCTCCTGTCAGGCCTTCAGCTTTCTGTCCTACATCCAGTTTACGGTCTTCTGAGCCTTTCTTTCTCCCTAAGCTCAGAGGATGAAGTGTCCATCCTCTCTTCCACGTGTGCTCTTGAGTCTGTCCCTACACTGCTGTCCCCTTGTCCCATTAGCTAGCCTCTTGATCTGTACATTCTGTCTCCTATCTCCCTCTTCTTCCCCAGCCTCGAAACCTGCTCAGGTTTTTCCGATCACAGAATGACTCCTGTGTGGGACCCGGCCGCTGCCTAGTTAGTGCTCTGTCTCTCTCCTTCTTGACCAAGCTTTGTTGTCACCACTTCCTCACCTTCCACACGCTCTTTAATGCAGTGCACACCACTCCACCGAAACCGACTGAACACCGGGTAGCAGAAGTATGCTGTAGACAGACAGTACTTACTTTTTTTTTTCTTTAATGTTTATTTATTTTGGGGAGACAGAGTGCAAGCGGGGGAGGGGCAGAGAGAGAGGGAGACACAGAATCCGAAGCCAGGTCCAGGCCCCGAGCTGTCAGCACAGAGCCCGACGCGGGGCATGAACTCAGGAACCGTGAGATCATGATCTCGGCCAAAGTAGGACGCCCAACCAACTGAACCATGCAGGCGCCCCGACAGCACTTACTTTTGAAACTCACAGACCAAGCCCAACCTCGGGACCCTTGCATAGTCTCGGAGGCTTCCACACAGCTGGGGCCAGCTCTCCATCTTCATCCCTTACCCCAAGAGAGGCTCTGATTTCTTGTCACCTTGACAGACTCCCAACCCTCTCTGCCTCAGACTGAGGTGGGGATCTCCAGAATTTGCCACCTCTCCTTGTCTCTCACCATTGGACCGAGCAGCATGCTTCAAAGGAAGGGCTCTTCCTCCTTTTCCCACCCACATGGTTATCCTCCCACCTAGCGCCCTGACCTCCAGGACTTAGCCAAGGCCGCGCAGAAACCACAGGATGGTTTGCATGGTTCTGGGCCAAGCTCCGTTCCTCTTTGCAGGCTCTTACCTCAAGTGTTTTCCAACTGGAGTAAAGGGAGGTAGACCCATTTACCCCCACAGATGTGGTTTAGGATTCATAGTCTTTTGAGAGCAAAGGCAGAAAAGGGGGCAGGAATGGAATAAATAACCTAGATCTTCCAAGAACCAACAGTACTTTTTAACCACAGGGCCGTTTAATCTTACTTAAGTAGAAAAATAAATCTAGCTCCGCACCGACCTGGTTCTGTTAAGTCTATGCCCAGTTTACATCACTAAATAGAGCACTCAACACTTAAGCTCATTCCGTGACATATATGGTAACTTCACTGTCTTTTCCTGGGGTGGAATCTTGTGTTAATGTGTGAAACTGAAGGGTCTTATCTGGATATTTTTTTTAAAACAAAGTCTACTTCTGAGGTAAATTGATTTTTCCCAAGTCTGGCCACAGAAAGCCAATAACTTTTGATTTGATTTGATAAAAATAACCAAAAAGTAAAAATTGCCCGTAAGTTTTGCTATTTAAAATAATTATGCAAGGAAATGAATGTTTCCTTTCTGTTCATCCCATTTCTGTCTCTTTGGGTACATTCCTTTCTGTTCATGTGGGCACACACATGCGTGTGTTTGTGTGTTCACATATTTTCTTACTGATCCTGTCTCACACTGTTACTTTTTCTCTTTTTAAAAAATTTTTTTAACATTTATGTATTTTTGAGGGAGAGAGAGAGAGACAGAGTGCGAGCAGGGGAGGGGCAGAGAGAGAGGGAGACACAAAATCTGAAGCAGGCTCCAGGATCTGAGCTGTCAGTACAGAGCCCAGTGTGGGGCTTGAATCCATGAATAATGAGATCATGACCTGAGCCAAAGTCGGACACTTAACCTACGGAGCCACCCAGGCGCCCCCACACCGTTACTTTGTTTTATTTTATTGTTAGCATTTAATGCTTTCTAAAAATGTTATTTACTTGTTTACTTGTTTGTAATCTGTCTCTCCTACCAGATAGGAGATGTTCCATTGGCCCTGGAACTCTGGGAACAGTGCCTGCTACATAGTAGAGAGTCAATAAACATATGTTGAATAAATAAATGAACATGCCCATACGTACAAAAATATGTATGCACATACGCTCCATTTTTTTCCAGAAATAGAATCTTTATTTATTGGTCTGCAGCCTGCCTTTTTTTTTTCTTTACACTTATTAGTATAAGTATCTTTCCCTATATAATACAGATGTACTTCATTCCTTTGGATGGCTGCATAAAAATCTATAGAAGTGCCACAATTTATGCAATAGTTATGTCCACACAGATGGACATTTAAGTTATTCTAATTTCTCTGTTACAAAAAAAAAATACTTTGACAGCCTTGTGTGTACATCTATGTGCAGTACTTCCATTTTTATTTTTGTGGATTAATTTCTAGAAATGCTTATGCACAGAAATTGCCAAATTACTTTTCAAAAGTTTGTGCTAATTCACACTTTCATTCAGGTGTTCAGTGTCCCCACATCCTTGCCAGCACTCGATAACATGAGTCTTTTACATTTTGCCGGTACGACAAATAAAAATGATATTTCCTAGTTCGGATTTGAGCATCATTTCCCCTATCTGCTGGCCATTTATGTATCTCCTTCTGTGCGTTGCCTATTTATATCCTTTGCCTGTTTTTTAGTGGATTGTTTGTCTTTTATATTTATAGGAGTTTTTTTATGTATTAGGAGTAGATATAATATAGTTAGCATTAAGGATGTAAATATTGTTTTCCAGTCTCTTGTTTGCTTTTCGTTTTTATTTATGATGCCTTTTACCATATAGAAGTTTCCATATTTCTATAGTCACATCTCTAAAATTTTCCTTTATGGCTGCTGAATTTCTGGTCTTGCTTACAAAGTCATCCTCTACTTCAAGGTTAATTAGATTAAAAAAATTTTTTTTAATGTTTATTTATTTTTGAAGAAGAGAGAGACAGAGAGTGAGCAGGGGAGGAGTAGAGAGATAGGGAGACACAGAATCCAAGCAGGCTCCAGGCTCTGAGCTGTCAGCACAGAGCCTGATACGGGACTTGAACTCACAAACCATGAGATCATGACCTGAGCTGAAGTCGGACAGTCAACCAACTGAGCCACCCAGGCACCCCAAGGTTAAACTTCCCCAATTTAAATTTCAGTAATTTGGCATTTGTTTTTGTGTATCTGGTGAGGAAAAACTATTTTCTTCCAAGTGGATAGCCAGTTTTAACCTTTATTAATGTTGTTTACTGTTAATCTGTTGGTTGGATACCACACTGTTCTTACTACGTAGCTTTATAGTAAGCATTATTATTTGACAGGGCAGGTAAACCAAATGAAAACTTTAGTTTCTATCTTATTAGACTCTTCTGCTGCCTTTGACACTATGGACTACTTGCTTGTTAAAATTTTCCATTTCTTTGATTTTGTTGTCATTACACTATGGGTTCTTGGTGGTGCTCTGGGTAGCTCTTATGAGTTCCTTCATCTCTTAAACATTGGTCTTCGTTCAGCTTATTACTTTGCTTTCTGAATTTCCTTGGGTAACTCATTTACACTTGGGATTTTAATTACCTTCTATATGCTTGAGGACCTTCAGAGTCCTTTCATATATGTTCTGTTCTGGTGTCTCCCTTGAGCTTCAGATTTGTACCCAATTATCTGCTGTATGTATCTTCTTGAATGTACCTCAAGCATCCCAAAAAACGTGTCCAAAATGGAATGTTTTGTCTTTCCTGTAAAATATGCTTTTCCTTCTGTGTTCTTGCTATTAGTTAGTTAATAGCATCACATCCACCTTGTTACTCATGCCAGAGCCCAGGAGTCATCCCAGACTCGTCTTTCTCCTTCCACCCCATGCCCAGGTACCATGGACTGCTTGTTTTATCTTCTGAATTCTTCTTGAACCCATCCCTTCTCTGTCCCTACTGGCATTGCCCTGTTCGGTCTCTCCTAGTCTCTTGCATAAATGGTCTCTCTGCCTCTAAGCCTACTTCCTATAACCCACCCTGTCCCACTTGTCAGCTAGATCTGTTACTCCAGCCTTGGTATTTCCCTTCCATGACTACCCACCATCTGCAGATAAAGGACAGCAAAGAATCTGCTGCACCTTCTGTAAGAGAGAAGTGCTTCTGCTCTCTCTCCCCTTCCTGTCCCCTCCCATAAACACCTTATTGACTCATACTCTATGCCATTGCTCATGACCGTCCCTCTTCCTAAGATGCTCTTCCCACCTACCTCACCTAGGGACTTACTCACCCTTCAGAATTCTGCTCAACAACCATTTTCTCCCCCAAGCAATCTCTGAACTCCTGGGTATTCCTTCCCTACATTTCATAGCACTTTGTGCCTAATTCAGTAAATATTGTTTGCAGAGGACTGAGAGTAATTTCCATGTAGGAGGAACACGGTGGCATTGTTTCTTGAAACTTCTATTTCTTAGGCTATTCACAAAAACCCTGTCCTACCTGGTTGTCACATACTTCTCTCTTGAGACGCATTATAGACTCAGTAATGCTCTTGTTTGTAGTGTCAGAAGTTGGCATAAAAATGGAAAGACCAGCATTGGAAGGGACTACAGATGCCATCTCATCCACCTTCTTCAGTTTGTGAGAGGGATGCTGAGGACCCGTGAGACTGCAGGGCCAGATAGGCAGGGCCTAAAACCAAGCCTCAGGTCTCGGTCATGGCCGCGCCAGCACACCACACTTCCTCCTCCTTCCCCTGCCTCTCGGGAGACACAGAAACATAAAGTCCCAAATGGATGTGCAAGGACAGAGATATCATGTACCTCGTTTCATCCATATACACCAAATTTCCTCCAGGGTTTAAAAAACACAAATCCTTTTTCCTTTTCCAAAGCTGCTACTTCAGGGAGGGCAGGACCAGCGCTCCCTGCTCTTGTCCTGCACGATCACGGTTTGGAAACATGGGGTCGGGACTCTCTGGGCTCCATGAGGAGTGGCCAGGCCCATAAGCACATTCGCCTTCCCTGCAGGAGAAGGCCGAGGAGGTGTATCGTCTGTATCAGAACTCCCCTCTCTCCTCCCACCCTGTGGTGGCCCTGTCCGAGCTGAGCACCCTGTGTGCAGGCTCCTGCCCGGATGAGAGGACCTTCTACTTGGTGTTGCTGCAGCTGCAGAAAGAGAAGAGAGTCACGGTTCTCGAGCAGAATGGGGAAAAGGTATGGAAGTCCAGTTGTTCATCCAGTGACTCCCCAATGGCTTATTAAGTGTATACTGACATGCCCACCAGCATTCCTGCCTGGGACTTCTCAGCATTCGTGGTAGGGGCCCTAGTAATTTGTCCCTGTCCCTCAGATTGTGAAGTTTGCCCGAGGGCCACATGCCAAGGTCTCTCCTGTCAACGACGTAGATGTTGGGGTATACCAGCTGATGCAGAGTGAACAGCTGCTCTCACGCAAAGTGGAGTCCTTATCCCAGGAAGCAGAGAGGTAACTACCCCTGAGCTGAGCACCCTCCGACCCCCACCCCTGGCTGGCCCTCAGAGCCAGCAAAGCATTGGTGTCTGTGGGCTCTTTTTTTCTTTTTTTTTTTTTTTTTGAGAAAGGTTATTTATTTATTTATTTATTTTTACTAATTACAAAGTGCTAACTGCTCAATGCAGCAATTGTGCAAAATAGAATATCATAAAAGAGAAAAAATGAATTTTTATTCTTCCCCCAGAGATTACATCTGTTAGCATTATGTTTATGCACTTCCATGCTGGTATCCATTTAACCAGTGTTCGTTGAGCCAGGCCTTAACTTAGGGACTTGGAAATACAGTAGTGAACAAGACAGGTCTCTGCCTTCCAGGGTCTTTCTGAGGGATTCCTGCTCTTCCCCTTGGATGGCCATACAAGGCATCCCTGCTAAAGGCACATGAACACTTCTCCAAAAAGTAGGCTATATGGACATTGAATTAAAATGCTGTCTCCTTCTTACAGCAGGAGAAACCCAACATTGTGGGACAACCAGGGACTGTGTCCAAGGTCATTGTTGGTATTAGGATTTGATTCCTTATCTCCTGGCTTCCGAAATGGGAATCTGTTGTTAAGGTGTCTGGTTGGCACATTCTCTCTCCCCGTGGGCTCAAACAGCCTATCCTTAGTCAGTTTGCCTTTCTTGCACGCATATGTTCAAGTTTATGTCTCAGCTTGCTGCAGGAGTGTGCCAGTGGGCTGTTGGGCATTATTTTTCTAGCCTTTGGGTGGAATGGATTTGATTTTCAGATTTGAAACTACCTTACCTAAGTGGGGCTCTTAGGGACTTTTCAGGACACTACCACCCCCATCCTATGCCATGGTCATCTTGATCTGTCCCCTGTGTTTCATAGGTGTAAAGAAGAAGCCCGCCGGGCATGCCGAGCAGGAAAGAAACAACTGGTGAGTTTTCTCTTTTCCCCTCCAGCTGTGTACCTGTGCCCCGGGCTGGCAGTGGGAGGTGGTGTCCCAGCGGTTCAGAGCGGAGCTTGGGTCTCGGGGGGAGGAGTCTGCAGGTGGTCTGGGTACCACAGCTTGTTTTACAAGTGAGAGAGGAGGAGGCCTGAGATGGTCTTATCATGTGGGAAAGCCTTCCTCTGGCCCTCTGGCCTGCCTAACTGACCCTGACCAAGTCTCCATGCTCCTACCTCCCCCGTCCAGGCACTGAGATCTCTCAAGGCCAAGCAACGGACAGAGAAGCGCATTGAAGCCCTTCATGCCAAGCTAGACACTGTTCAAGGCATCCTGGACCGGATCTATGCCTCCCAAACAGATCAGATGGTAGTCACTGCCCCTCTGCTCCAGTACCTGGGTGGTCTCTCCGGGATACGTTCCTCATTCCCTCCACTGTGGCTTTGATGTTTGGAGGAGGCCTGGGTTTTTTCAAGATATGATTGGGATTTTGCTTTTCCTGTTGGAAAGTTTTGGCCTCGGTGAACATGGGAGGAATCAAGTGTGGATGTTTAAAACAAACAAACCCCCAAATTATCTTTTGGAGATGCAACACTATTGTATGTATTTTGCCCATTGTTCTTCATTTGCACTGATAACTTTGCTTTCTGTTTAGGTTTTCAATGCCTATCAGGCCGGGGTAGGAGCGCTAAAACTCTCCATGAAGGATGTCACAGTGGAGAAGGCAGAGAGCCTTGTGGATCAGATCCAAGAGGTACAGGAAGGGGCCAGGGAGGAAAATCACAGGAGGAAGTAACTGAGGGCAGGTGTGACTTTGCTATACTTCATCCTTTCCCAAACTTGACTCTTTACCTTGTGAATTTGAGGAAGATTTTTTGATTCTCAGATGGGGCAGCATTACTTGGTAACCCTGAACATTGAGACCAAAAGACAGACCTTCGAGATGCCGCTCAGTGTTCAAGGCCTTACGCTTTTCTCTTACAGCTGTGTGACACCCAGGATGAAGTTTCTCAGACTCTGGCGGGTGGGGTGACCAATGGCTTAGGTGAGTTGACATGACAGTTGTTTTCTTTCTTCCTTCCTAAGAGGCCTTCACTTGTTTGTGCTGTGATAGTTTTGATCACAGATCCACTTTTCCTGGTGCAGGCAGCACTCTCCTCTCTCTGGGGCTCCTTCGTGGCAGTAGTTAGAAGGAACTGTCATCCCCCTTGGTAGGCTATACTGTTGACCCCTCTGGACTGCAGTAATCTTGACTCATTAGACTTCTGAATGGAAGATCCTTCTTCAAGGGCAAGGGAAAGCAGGGTCAGTTCTGTGGTGTTAGCAAAATATACCCTCTAGGTGACTTAGCTCTGTGTGTGGGAAGAATATTTGCTTGAAGGCACCCTCTTCCTCTCAACTCACAGGCTTTTTTTTGACCTACAAGGAGGCCTGGATGTTTTTGCAAAGCTGAGCTTAGTTTTGCCTTTACTCAATCCTTGACTCATCCTCCCTTGGCTTTATGTGTTCTCATGTCATCTTTTCTTTGCAGATTTTGACAGTGAGGAACTGGAGAAGGAATTGGACATCCTTCTTCAGGATACCACCAAAGAACATTTTGATCTGCCTGAAAACCCCCCTGAGACATTTTATACCAACAGTGTGCCTAACCCTAGGATCTCGGACGCTGAACTTGAAGCCGAACTTGAGAAACTGTCCTTATCAGAGGGAGGTAGGGAACTGTATTCCCAGGATTGCTGGTGGGCACAGGGCCCTCTGGCTGACGGTAGCCAGGCACGGGGTTGGTGAGTCGCAACCCAATTGCTCAATTTGCCAGGGTGCCAAACCCCATAAGGGAGTTGTGGGCTCGTTATTTATATTAAGACTCAATCCTTTAAACACTGGGATGCTTTCACCTTAAAGATCCACCTGGCAGAGTATTCAGTCATTTCTTCTCCTTGCAGGTTTGGTCCCAAGCAGTAAATCTCCAAAAAGGCAATTGGAACCGACTCTCTAAAGCCATTCTAGGACCCTCAAGTGAAGGACCCTCATGTAAAAGAGAGACCAGGCTTGTGTGTGTGTACATAGTTATTTAAATGAGAAACTCTCAGAATTTGTTGGGAAGAGGAGGAAGGAAAACTACTCTGATTTATCTGGATGCTACCGCTTACTACAGGACAGATGTAATTGCTGGAAGCGTGCTCCCAAGGCGTGCTCCCAGCTGGTGTCATGGACCTGCCTTCTCATCTTTATAGTGCCACAATTTATACAGTTCTGTGTTTGACCTGTCGTCTCTCATAGCCTGCAGTTCTTGCCATTGGCTCCGTTAGGTTTGTCTTCACCCACCAGCTTTGTTCCAGCCAATGAAGGTGAAAGAGTTGCAGCCTTGCCAAATCAAAATCAGTCCCTTCTCCCCGCCCCACTGTTTTCTCGAGGACTCTGTAAGGTTGGGTAAACAACGTGTTCCAGTCTCCCTCTGGTTTCCTTGGTATTGAGAAGAATGAGAATCTAATAGCTGCCACTTGGTGGAGAAACATACAGTGTGAAAGGTTGTTGTCCTGTGGGGTCACTGGCCAAATTCTCCAGGTGTTCAGAGAAAGAGGTCACCCCTGAGTGTCAGAATCGTGACAGCTGGAGAGGGGGCTTGTGTAGTTGGTGGATGCTGCTGCCTCTTCTGTCTTACGCAGAAGATCTGCTGACTGCAGAGTTATTCTTAGTCTTTTGAACTTGAGGGGGAGAAGCCCAGGTGACCATAGGGCCCCAGGTGTCCAAACTCCATATGTTCTTTTAATGAGGCATAATCTTTGCCTTGCCCCCATCCTGGAGTAACTTCCACATAACTTACATGTGTGTGTCAGAACAAACCACACAACCACACACCTCCCCTTCTTGAGCCTGGCACACAACCATGGGTTCTTGGTTTGAACTTCAGAAGCATTTCACTTTGTAGCCCACTGCTCAGGGCAGGGGATCTGAGCCAGGATGTGCAATAGAAACAGAAGATTGTGGTCTTCCGCCATGTCTGCTGTGTGCTTCCCCGGTCCTGCGCTATACCTGTCCTGCCTCCTGAAGTCCTGTCTTCCTACTTCCTTTGATGCATTGGGGAGGATGGTGCAGGGGGGCAGACAGGAAGGTCTGAATGTTCTGGCAACGGGGAGGAGAAAGGAGGACAGCCACGCTGCCACTCTGCTGCCACAGTACAAGTATTTCTGCCTGGAGCCCTTTGCCCTGTCCCTCCTCCCTGAGGTGCTGTAGAGCCAAGGGAATTTGCTCCAGGCCAGGGGCATGAATTCCTGTTCAGCATTTTCTCTCCTACTTGACCTTGGTAAACTGAAATGTTGGGGGTGAAGAGAAACAATCACTATTTTTTCTTTTTTATCTGGTAAATAATTAAAAGAAAAAATCCGAGTGCTTGTCCTTGTCTCTTTTTACATCGTATGACGTTTCTTGTGCTGTCACGCCTCCCTGCTCCCACTTCCAGCAGACGCACACGCTGCAGGCTGCAGGAGAATGTGCAGTGCAGAATGAGCACCGTGTGAGCTGCCGTGTGAGCACCGAGTTGCCATAAGCTGGGCAGGAGGCCTGGCCGCTCTCACACGGATGCCCTTCTGGGGAAGAGGCATTGTTTGAATGGCCGGGGTTCAGGGCCTGTGCCATCATGTTAGCCATTATTTTCCATTGCCTGTTCTCTTCTAATGGCCCGATTCCTCTGCCTGTGTGATCGTACCATACTTTAGCCCTGTACCTGTTACGTGCCTGGTGTTTGCCACGGCCCTGGGGGACACAGGCTTTGAGGCCGAGTGCAGAGCTAGGAACAGGCTAGAAGGTCTACCACAGCACTGGGTTCACAGCTGTGGGTGAGTCAACACACCCAGAGCAGAAATGGCTTGGACAGAGAACACGGTAAAGATAAGGCCAAGTTCTCTGAGGGAGGCATGTCGTAGGGAACCGCCGGTCAAACTGAGTGAGCTGGACTCTGTGCCACTCGTCTTACCCGGTCCCATGTTACTCTTTCCCTCTCATGGGCCTGAGCTGCTGTGCTGGGAGAAATGACAAGATGTTGAGTCTGGGTTGGTTCAGAGTAAAAACAAGGAGCCACGGGCTGGCGGTGGCTGTGTTTCCACACGAGGTCCCTGTGGGGGCCCAAGTCTTGCATCAAGATTCTCTTGGAGGAATGGGCTTGGTTTATTAAGGGAACTGGTGAGTTTTCTTATATGTGGAGCTATGTCCAACCCAGATGAATCAGGCCAGACACTGCCCTGTTGAAAGTGGAGTACCCTTCAGGGTACAGATAAAGGGCTGAGGAAGTTCTCAGAATAAATTCTCCAAGCGGGTGGACTCAGGGACAGCTTCATTGAAGAGGGGACATTTAAGCTTTCATTTCCCTTGGATTTTTCTTGGGCATTCAAGATCTTGTAAAGCAATCTAGGAGTGCTGAAACATCTACCCGTCATTCCGCTGAGATCAAGTTCAGAGAGAAAATACGAACCAGGTAGTGTCTGGTCTGACAGAATTAGGAAACCTGGTTCCGGTTCTTGCCTCAGCCACAAACTAGTTGTATGGCTTTGGACACACGAGCCTCTCATTTCCCATCTGTAGGATAGAGCAGACAGACCAGATGGCTCCTGAAATTCTGATTGTCTCAGTCTCCCTGTGTGTGGTCTGCTTCTCCTTTCTCCTGCACACCTGCTGCCTGGTGACAGGAGTCTGAGCAGTGGGTGCGCCACAGTGAAGCCAAGCCTGGAGAAGTGACTAGACAGTTCTCAGTCACTGCCAGCTGGGCAACAGGGTTGCAGTGTGCAGAGTGAGAGCAGGTATGAGGAGAGGGGAAGAGTACACATTTGGGGAGGAGGGAGGAAGGGGGCGGGCACGGCCTCAGCCTCTCTTGGGCCTCCCTGAAAGGGGCTCTTAGCCTGCGCCCTGGGACCTGGGGGGGCTCTGAAGTCAGACTCCTACTGTGAGAGGCCTGACTTACCACTGCCTGCCTGAATGGCTGAGAGTCCAAGGTTGAGCAGCTCCTGCCCCCTGCCCCGCTCCCAGGAAGAGGTCACGATATCGTGGTTCCATCTGCTGGAAATGTCATCAAGGCAATCCAAAAAGAGAAAGAACAACAAAGCTGTAAGAAAGATGAGGCAACTGGGAAAGCTGTTGACTCACAAGGAATCCAACCAAAGCATGGCTCTGAGGTTTGTAGGTAAGCTTGGCAACCTTTCCTTTTAAAGTATTTGTTTTCCCTGCCAACGTCTCGTTTTTTATTCAAGTTGCAGCCACTCTTCGAGGAAAGCGTGGGTCCTTTTCTCCTCCTGCACAGATATGATATACAGTCACAGACACCTGGAACAGGAGAGCTGGAGGAGCCTCAACAGCTGTAGGCAAAGCCTCTGTTTTACAGATTAGGACACTGAAGCTTGGGTGACCTGCCCGAGGACACAGGGCTGGCAGGGGAATTTAGGTTGTTGACTTCCAATTCAGAATGCTCCCGGTTAGAACAGGCTACCCTTAAAAGCACACTTTCAAAAACCACATAACTCCAAAAGGACTTCCTGTGTTTGCTGGTTGGTGTGTATTAACACTTTGGGTTGGCAGAGGAGTGTCCTCCAGTTCTCAGTGCTACAATTACACAGACTACTATCGATGGAAAGTTGCCTCTCGAGAGATACCGGCTGGCCAGTTTCCAATTTTTAGGGAAGCCAAGGACAGTCTTCACATTGTTTCTCTGCTGATAGTGACCGCAGAGGTAACTCTCCTGACTTATATCTTGTAGTCAGCACATCAAACTGTGCAGAAAACAAATCCCAAGCACTTTCCGAAGGAGCCAGACTTAGAATCCTTGTAAGATAGCCAATGCTGCAATTAGGTGACTGGGTACCCCCAAAAGTACAGTGTGAACTGCAGTGTAGATCTAACCTCGGCTAGTGGATTTTTATCCCTGTGAATGGTATAATGAATGTAGGTTGTCTTACTGGGTTAGCACATAGTGAGGTAGCCTAGGATAATAGAAACTTCTTTAAATTATACATGTTGAAAGAAAACTTAGCTATTCAAAAATATCATGCTGAAGTCCTTAACCCAGGAAAGCTAAAAATTAATCAACAGACTCAAAGGGTGTGTCTATTAGGTGTGAGCTAACAAATTAGTGGAGGGAAGAAGGACGTTTTAGACAGGTTCCATGCCCTCCAGGTAGTTAAAGAAGAGTATCTTAGTATAGGTACAGAGGAAGAGTGTCTTAGTTCAGATAATGCTACAACAACAACAACAACAACAACAACAACAACAACAAAACACAGGCTAGATGGCTTATAAACAACAGATATTATCACTTGCAGTTCTGGAAGCTGGAAGACCAAGATCAGAGTGCCTGCATGGTCTGGTTCTGGTGAGGGCCCTCGTCTGGTTGCAGATGGCCACCTTCTTTTATCCTCACTTGGTGGAAAGAGGGCAAAGGAACTGCCTGCTGTCTCTCTCACAAAGGCACTAATCCCATCCATGCAGGCTCCACCCTTATGACCTGATTACCTGCCAAAGTCTCCCCCTACTCCCCGACCTCATAGTACCAGTATACTGGGGGTTAGGATTCTGACATATGAGTTTTCAGGAAGACACAAACATTCAGTCCATAACAAAGAGAAATTCCAAGATGTTTGCATAATGAAGGATTAGTACTGCCCTAAGCATTTACAGAGCAGGGCTTGGATGGGTCAGGAACAGAACGCCCAATCTTAGACTCTAGCTCCTATTTTAATGCAACAACAGTAACAAAAAAGCAAAAGCTAACATTTATTGGGTACTTATGGTCTTCTGGATACTATGTATTACAGACTGGGTTCTCCAGAAGCAGACCTGGAAAAAGAGTTTGGGGTATCAAGGATCACCACCCATGAAGGGAAAAGAGAGGAAGAAGATTAAGGAGAGGAAGAAGTTAATCCACAATGCAGCCCCCCCAAAAGCCTTGGCCACTCTGGAAGGGAATTCCAGAATGAGTATTGCCCATTAGTGTCCCATGTCAGGCAGAAATGGCCAGGACTTCATCCATCATCACCCCTCTCCCTCAGTTATCAGATTCCTCTGGAAAGGGGCTGACCTCAGCTAGGGTGGCTCTCTGCAGCTGGGGCAGCCCCTGAAGGAGCTGACAGCTGGCTGGCTGATGGTTGACCACAGCTGGGCAGCAAACCTTGAAGGGAGGCCTGGGCAGTGCATCTCCATGACTACCACATTGTGCTAGGCTCTTTGGTTTGTTTTGTTTTCTAAAGCTCTTTTTTCTTTTATTTCTTTTTTTCTTTTTATTTTTTTTGAGACAGAGAGACAGACAGACAGACAGAGCATGAGCGGGGCAGGGGCAGAGAGAGAGGGAGACACAGAATCCAAAGCAGGCTCAAGGTTCTGAGCTGTCAGCACAGAGCCTGATGCGGGGCTCAAACTCACGAACTGTGAGATCATGACCTGAGCTGAAGTCAGACGCTTAACTGACTGAGCCACCCAGGCACCACTGTGCTAGGCTCTTTGAATGGATTTAATCTTCCAATGAGACGGGCAGTTATTTCACAAATGAGTTAATGGAGGCTTAGAAATGGTAAATAAATGGTCCAAAGTTAGCAGTGGATGATTGTAATATTGCGATTTATAAGAAGACATACATAGTTGGTCTTCATCCCTGTTTCTGGTGCAGAGATCCTAAAACCCTAGGAATTTCCTAACTGTTGAGAGCAATAAAGGGGTCTTAACCAACCCCCTTTCAGCCACACCTGAGTTTATGTTAATGAGATGACTTTTGGAAAGCACCTAAGGATGGGGGCTAGGTACCAGAAGGACCAAACTTGTGATTAGAGTGTTGAAACTTTCAGTCCTTACCCTGTCCTTCTACCTCCGGAGAAGGGGAGTGGACCTGATGACTGAATGCGATCACCAATGGCCAATGGTTTAATCAATCATGCCTATGTAATGAAAGCTCCACAAAACCCCAAAAGGATAGGATTTAGAGAGCTTCTAGGTTAGGGAACCAGAATGCTTCCACATGTCACCATGCTGGGCCCTAAACTCCACAAGGCTAGAAGCTACTCCGTTCAGGACCTTGCCCTGACTATGGATTTGTGTCCTTTAATATCCTTTGTAATAAACTGATAGTGTAGCGAGTCAAAGGGTTTCCTGAGTTCTGTGAGCTGCCCTAGCAAATTAATCAAATCCAAGATGGGTATCATGGAAACTTCTGATTTATAGCCTGCTGGTGAGAAATACAGGTAGTTGAAGTGGGGCGGTGGATGGGGTGGTCACCCTTGCTGGACCGAGCTTTTAACCTGTGGAATCAGATACTACCTCCACCTATGCAGTGTCAGAATTGAGTTGAATTGTACAACACCCAGCTGGTGTCCATGAATTGCTGAATAGTGTGAGGAACCCTCCCCCAAGCCCCCACACAGTGGCATTGGGGGTAGAACCTGTTTTAATGATGGCTAGGTACATCTAATTTCTGCATTTTTCTTTTACTTTTCCTCTTTCTGTTCTTATGCCAGCTAGGGTGAAGGTTGGCTCTCACCCTGATCATTTTACCAATTTATGAAACTCAAACACATACAGTCTCCACTCTTGTAAGTTGACTGCAGCTTTTCAGGTTTCCTATGAATAAGTCCCTTTGATTAGGAGAGCACTGGAAGAGAAACTTCCAGAAACCAGAACTGAATTTGTTTTTGTTTTCTATTTACCATGAGCACTTACTAGAGCTTAGAAACGGGCCGGGGGGTGGCTTTTCAGGATGGATCCAAATCCAAGCTGTCTTTACCAGTTTCCAGGATTGGAAGCGAGGGGCAGGCATCATCCTGGCCATTAATGAGAGGACGACAGGGGCTGAGGTGAGAGTCCTTATAGCATAGTTCTAATTCGCCGCCAAATACTGCAGACATGGCTTTCAGGTGTCAGGCCCCTGCAGATGCCTCCTTCATCTCAGAAACACCACTGCAGCAAGAGTACATTTCTTCTGGTCCTTCCGAAGCCAGCGAGGGGCTGCGGAGGGGAAAAGTGACCCTTGAGAAGGAAAGGTTTCAGAGATACGGTTCGGAGATTTGTTGAGAGTGGGTGCTGCGGACCCCAGTTGCCTCCTTGCGCAGGAGGCCCGGAGTGGGCGGGGCTCGGCGGGGGCGGGCTCGGAGGGGCGGGGCTCGAGCTTCCTGAGAGCTGCAGTGCGCGCCGCTGGCCCTCGGGGAGATCCGGTTCTGGCTCCTACTAGCGCTTTTTCTGGGACTGCGTCTACGCAGGCTGGGAGAGGAGCTCCGGCCTCTGGGAGCAAAGGTCGGCGCCCCCGGGGGAAGGAGGTGAGAGGGACTACTGCGCTCCGGGAAAGCCGGCGGGTGGACGCCTGGCCGCAGGGCTTTAGAGCCGGGAGCGCGGGGTGCCGGGCACGGAGAGCCGTCCGGCGATAAAGTCGGGGAAGGACGCCACGTCCGCTGTCTTACGGGATTTCTGCACCTCCTGGCTGGGTTTCTGCCTCTACGCGTCCCAGATAACGCTTCTCTCTCCAGCCGGTTTCTTGCGCCCAGATCCTTCGTGTCTTCACCTCCGTCCACAGGCACAGACACTGGGCCCTTCCTTAGTCACTGTTTGTGGCCTGTCTGTCGCCCTTTTCCGACGCTGGGAGGAGCCCGGGAGCCACTGACCGAAACCTCCCCGCTAGCTTCACGGGATAAAGTCTGGGACATCCAATCTTTGCCCTATGCGGAGACCCGTCCCCTCCTCCAGTGGCGGGATCCTGCCCCTGGCACCTCTTCAGCGCCGGGAGAAAGACCCCCACAGGAAGCCAGGGGGCATTTGTCTGGTTTGGAAGGCTGGTGCCTCTATCCTGGCCTCACCACCTGACCCTTGTCCCAATTCAGCTCTGTTCCAGAGTCTCCAGAACTCGCAGCCATTAAGTCTTCAGGGTGGTGCCAGAGGTGACTGAGGTCCCCGTTCAGCAGAGGGTAGGGGCAGGGGTGAAGCAGGGGGGTGAAGAGGCCTCCTATGGCTCCTTTTGCTTTTATTGTGCTGAGAAATGTTCATTGTGTGTGCTGCCACCCTGAACTTTTGCTATCTGCGCTCCAAGGTCACCAATGTCCTTGTTTTCTGCCTGGTCATCTTGGACCTTATGGTGGTTTTGCCGGTGATGCTCTAGTGGCCATTGCTTTAGCCTGGCTGATGTCAATTCTTATCTCCTTCATCTCTATCTGGCTGCACTCTGGCATCAGCAGGTGGGGCAGGTGGCATAAGGTGGAACCTCGCCTATCCGTACAGAGCCCCCTATGTGGATGCAAAGATGCAACCCCAGCCTCAGATACACCTATGTAGTGGCCTCCTCGCTGGCCAGCTTCTATATCTCTGTGCTAGTTATCCAGGTCACCTATAGTCACACTTTCCACCTCACCTGTTGTTCTGTGCTGCAGCTGGTGAGTGCACCTGGCTGTAAGGGGGGGGGGGCCCATGGGGCCCTTATCAGCACCTGTCCTGTTGCCCCCCCCCACCCCCGCCCTGCTTGTTGGGGAGACACCTTCAGCATCTTTGGGTAGTGGGCTGGGCTAACTCAGCCCTCTCCTGTGGCATATGCATTTAACGGGGAGTCTCACTCCTGGGCTGTGGCTGCTGCCCCAGGTTCTCTCAGCTGTGGTGGAGATGGTCACCTTCAGTGATGAGCCGGTGTCCTAGTGCAGGGACATGCCCTACATGAAGGAGAGGGCTGCTGCTCCTCCCGTGGGGGCCCCCATTCTGTAACCAGAGATCCCCTGGTTCTAGAGGATGAGTTGACAGCGAGCCTGGAGGAGGGTCCTCAGTGAAGAGGGCATTGTTCCTGGAGAAGTTCACCTCCTGCACTCCCATATGCTCTGAGCAAAAGGCCGAAGCAGGATGTTATAAGGCGAGCCATGGAACCAGCATGTGGAGTCTGGGAGACCAAAAGCTGAGGAACCGAGAGGCTTAAGTTATGGTCACCTCTGCAGTGTCAGGGATGCCCTGTGGGTTCTACAGGGCATTTTGGTATCATGTTTCTGGACTCTGAATCACAAGACTATCTCTGAGTTTTCCCTTTTGTTGCTGTAACCAGTTTTCATTATATGGCATCAAGGCAGTCCTCACTCCAGAGTCTTGCTGGACGAGGCATAGAGCCCTTGATCAAAAATATCTTTTCCGATGTCTCCAGTCCTTGAAGGGAGTCAAAGTCTTTTGTGCCACAGCGAACGCATAAGCTTTATATGCAAATATTCTTTGGGGGCGGCAATGCACTGTGTTATATTTACACTACAGTGTAAATGACTAAAGACCGAGAAAGTGGACAGGATGACGTGAAGGAAAGGGTCTGGGCGTGTAAGCAGACAGGGCGGAGAAGCAAGTGAATTGAGACCCTGATAAAAAACTTTATAATTTGGCCGGGAGCTGGTTCTGCCTAACAGCCTCTTTCCTTCATTGCTGCTGGGGTGTAGCCTGCAAACTGGGTTTACCACTGGGGATGGGTGGTAGTGATAGTGATGATAGTATTGGCGGTAATTGGTGGTAGTCGTAGGGGTATTGGTGGTGCCTGGCGGTGACAGTAATGACGGTGATGGTGGTAGTTGTGGTGGTGACGGTGGTGGTGGTGGTGACGGCGATAGGGATGGCGGTGGTGATAATGGTGATGATGTTAGTCGTAGTGGTGGTGGTGATGGCAGTGGTGGTGATGATGATGGCAACGGTGGCAGGGGAAGGATAACTGGGTGGACCTAGGGGTAAAACCATCAGAGGGTAGGCTCGATAGTCAGAACGTTGTAAGTTAATGAACCTTTCAGGCCAGAGTTCCAAGGTGACGCTCAGAAGGGGAGTCACTTCCCTGTGAGTGAGAGACCCACAACAAACCAGGAACCTGGTGCCATGACTCATAGTCTGTTTGGGGCCATCTGGTCTAAAGGCAGCCCCAGTGTCCCAAGGTCTCTTCCTGGCCAGGGGGCATGGTTCCTTTGCAGCTGCTGGTATCCTCCCCCAACATGCACGGAGCTGCAGAAGTTAGTCTTGAAGCATACTTGGCTAAGCTGTAATTCTTGATTTGCTCAGTAGCATACAGTTTAGTTGGCCAACTAGTCCCTGGGGGTACTTATGGGAATGAGTCAATAAGCAGGTAAGAGAAGAGGACCGTGGAATATGGGGATGCCATAGCAGGAGGCATGCTGGCAGTGCTGGTAGGCTAAGAGGACCTGAAAGGTGGCTGGAGGTCACATTTCTGAGGCAAACACTGTGTGTGGAGTAACTTTTCCCAGTGCCGGGCGGGGAGCAGGCTGAGGGCCCCCAGAGCCAGGTTCTGGGTGGACAGCTTGGGTCCGTGCTCAGCCAGGACCCATGGTCACTAAGTTAACATTATGACATCCTTCCCCTCCAACATAGGGTAGAGGTAGGGTAGGCAGGATGGAGTGGCCTCTTCTACTTTTGTCCAGAAATTGTTTTGGATGGCATGACCTAGTGACAGCAGCCAGACCTGTGATTTTGTGGCCTTGGACCCTGGGTCCATAGCCAGAGGTGGTCAGAAAAGGCTTTGATCTGGCTCTTTCATTCTGGAGCTCCCAGAATGCTTCACCTGCACATAAGAGGGCTACGTGATGTGGGGGGGGGGTCCCCGTCCCGTCTCTACCAGTCTTTATGTGCCACACACTGTGCTAGATGCATTATATGGGTCATCTCATTCAGTGTTGGTTACTCAGTGAGTCCAGAAGTAGTATTATCCACATTTCACAGGTACAGAAACTAAAATAGAGGGAGATGGTTAAGCCATTTGCCCAAGCTCACAGTTAACAAGTAGCCACACCAGTATAGTGTGACCCTAACACACGCCCTTGTAACCACTATGGTGGGACAGTGGGATAAAAAGGAGTTTGGGGATGGAATACCTATTTTGTTTTCGGCTATTTAATAAACTACTGGGGACCTGCTTCCTTCTCATGTTTATGTGGGGATTTCCTCTTTCTGTACACAATACAGACATGTGGCCCCAGCCTGGCTCTTCTGTTGTTCCGTGGGCAGAGATGCATGTCTGTTGTCACTGGGGTGGGTGGGTGGGTGTTGGCAGCTACCCTCATTTTCACTCAGGGACAACTGTACACTGGCTTCCCATGTGTACAGGGATGTGCCAGCATGACCCAGTGTGGTTAGGAGACCAGGCATCTGAGTTCTGGCTCTATCATTACCTGAAGGTGTGATGTAAGGCAAGGCATGTGCCTTTGCAGAATCTTTTTCTTTGTGAAGAAATGACCCAAGGGAATAATTCTCTCTGTTTAGCCTACCTAAAAAGGGAAGCACTGATGACCAGCAAAGAAATGGGAGCTGCGTTAGGGCTTTTTGAAAGTATCAAGTGCTACACAATGAAAGCTATCATGAAGGTAGAGGTCTTCCAACAGGGCTCTCTTCCCCAAGTGGCTGGGCCATTGTTTGGGTCCGTGGGCTGGGCCCTTTAGCGGGTGGGGACAGGTTGACCCAGGGCCTGGTGGAAGGCTGCCAGGAGAAGGGGAAAAGGGAGCTCTTGGGAATATTCCAGCCCCTTGAGGGTCTGGGGCTTCTTGAGCAAAAAGAGCCTGGCTTGGTGTAGCAGCTGTCAGTCCAGGCTGGCGGGCACTGAAGTGATGGGGATAGTGTTGAAAAAGCCTGCGATTTTAACTCTTTCCTGGGGGACGGAGATTGCAAAGAGCTGGCCCCAGACTCCAGGAGGCTTGGTGGCTTTGGGAGGGCCTTCCCTGTATCCCAGGCCATCTGCTTCTCCTCGCAGCGGACACAGTAACCCAGAAACAAACTGAGCGGTGAGGAGGAGTCCAAGTGGAACTGAGGGCTGCTGGGGGCTTTGAGTTCAAGTCCTCCAAGGGCTTGAACTCTGACTCTGGCTGCACCTCTGTGAAGCTAGCTATCCTCACCCAGTCCTCACCCTCCACACCCTGCCCTGATTCCCCTGCTTTCTGTCTCCCTGCTTGGGCTCAGGACCTAGTTTGTTAACTGACTCTGGAAACTATTTAGTGCCTTGTCTTTGCCTGGACAAAAAAGCCCTTGAAGCAGGCAACATGCTTTATCCTTCTCTTATCCTCACCTTGATGTTTCTATTCAGAAAGCACCAGAAAGATTGATTAGAAAGCATGGTGGGGGCCAAGCTAGGCACTGGAAACTGGAAAGATGGCTGTAGAGTGGTCAGCACAGAGCCAACAGAGTTCCAGGAGCCACTGAGCTCTCAGAGGAACCCCAAGTATCTTCTGTGCCCACTTTCTTGCCTCTTCTCCTTTCCAGGGAGTTAAACTGGGGCTTCTAGAGGAGGAGACTGTGGGGTTTGAGTGCTGGCTCTGCCATTTATTGGCTGTGTGACCTTGGGCAAATCACATAGCTTCTCTGTATTTTGATGTTTACATCTATAAAATCGTCTTAACATTGTTACGTGAATTAAATGAGTTAAATTATGTGACAGGCATAAAGGGGGCCTGGTAAAAGAGTATGCCATGTCAACATGCCTACGCTCCCAGACCTTTGTTAAATAAAATCTTGTTGCCTCCAGGAGATCCATCCTAGGACCTTGTGTTCCCTTTGTTCATTTGTGGAATTCTCCTTTCTTGCTGGTGGGTGATGGGGGTTGGACGCCCTAACAGGCAAAGCCGATGTTGCATTTTGGTTTGTTTTAAGCAGTGCTTAAAACTGCTTATGGGGATGAACGGTCGCTTGCTCTCCTTTACCTCTTTGTGTCCCTCTGGTTTGTGCTGATAGACTTCAGATTAAAAATAAAGATCTACATAGTCAAATATTGACTCATCAAGAATGTAAAGACGTTTTAAAGAATTATGCAAATGAGAGCCTAGATTTCATGAAAAATTTGTAATTTTCAACTGGTTCTTACACAAACATCTGTAACATGTTGCAGCTTCCCTTCCAAGGGTGGGCTGGGCTGGGTCACGTGATCATCTTGTGTTTGTATTATACATTCTTCCTGTCTTGTTTTCTTTTGTTTTGCTTCATATCCTCAATAAAGCAAAAGAGGTACAATTTTCCATTTGCCATCCTTTACCAATTTTTCTTCACTTGTGCTTCATGTTGGATGAAGTTTTTATATAATTATTATTTTTTCCGTGATGATTTGGAAGCTATAGATTATATTTCTGCTCTTTCAATGGTTACTCTCAAATTTTTAGCATATTGATTTAGCTATATACCCTTTTTTCTAACAAATTCTAAAATTCTTCCTTATCTCTGTCTTTTCCCATTCAAGAATGTTAAAGATGTTCTAGCTACAAAGAGAATACTGCCCTTGGCCATCTTTTTTATTATTTTCAAGAACTTTCATGTGGCTTGAAGAAAGCAACTTTTTATTGTGGAACGTTTCAACTATAATATTTGGGAAAACAATGTATCTGTCACCCAGTTTGAATAATGATTAACATTTTAGAGAGAGAGAGAAAGACAGACTGAGCGGGGGAGGGGCAGAGAGAGAAGGAGACACAGAATCCGAAGCAGGCTCCAGGCTCTGGACTGTCAGCACAGAGTCCGATGGGATCATGACCTGAGCCGACATCAAGAGTTGGACACTCAACTGACTGAGCCACTCAGGCGCCCTGTATGTTTTTCTTTTTAACAATTCCTCCCTTTTGATCAGACTCTCAGCTAACAGAGATGTGATAAAAATCGAAGGCATTAGCACCACTCTCAGCTACTGCTTTAAAGTTCTCACAGCTTTTATTGTTCCTTTGTGTGGTAGCCACGGGTCATGTTGTTTTGTTTTATTTCTGTGATATTTACAGGTTGTGACTTTAGGTTTCCATTCCGTTAAGTCAGCCATTGCTTTGTTCCTTTCCTGCCATTCTGTTCTTAGGGAGATCATTTGCATGGTGGTTAGTGGCTGTGAACATGCATTTAAAGCTTTTCAGAAAATACAACACACTAGGGAGATTATTGTGATTATTATGAGCAGGATAATTCCCATGTTTGGAGGGCACATTAAAGCCATGGTCCCCAACACCCAGAAGCAATCAAAATCAAATAAGTCAAAGACTCCAAGGAAGGAGTCATCTTTTTAAGCCAAGTGGCTTGTTTTGTGATCTTATGTAATTGAGTTTCAGTTTCTCCAGAAGTGTTAATTCAGGTCCAGAAGGTGGTATTGGCTACCACACAGGTGTCCCTGCTCAGCTAAAAGGTAACCAAGGGCTTATCCTATCATCGAGAATAATTTCGGGGTACCTGGGTGGCTCAGTCGGTAGAGCAACCAATTCTTGATTTCGGCTCAGGTCAGGATCCCAGGGTCATGGGATTGAGCCCCACATCGGACACCAAGCTCCATGCTCCATTCTAAGCATAAAGCCTTCTTCAGATTTTCTCTCTCTCTCTTCTCTCCCTCCCCCTTCCTCTACCTCTCGCCCACTTTCTGTCTTGCCCACACGCTCTCTCTCTCTTAAAAAAAAAAAACAAAAAACAACTTAGGGCAGACAATCTAAGGATCTTTGCTAGGCAGCTATTGCTTTAGCAGCAGATTCTGCAATAATTTTAAGAATTAAGAAGTTAAGGGCGCCTGGGTGGCCCAGTCGGTTGAGTGTCAGACTTTAGCTCAGATCATGATCTAGCGGTTCAAGGGTTTGAGCTCTGTGTTAGGCTCTGTGCTGACAGCTCAGAGCCTGGAACCTGCTTTGGAGTCTGTGTCTTCCTTTCTCTCTGCCCCTTCCGCTCTCTCTCTGTCTTTCTCAAAAATGAATAAACATTAAAAAAAAAAAAAGAAGAAGAAGTTAGCCTCATTTACATTTATCCCTAACCAGGGAAGTAGGACCTGCCAAAAAGGAGTGAGTCTTGAATCATGAAAGCCTCCTGCTAGGTCCTTTTTAACTTGACCCTGTAAATTCAGAGGTGTTGACCAATGAGATGCCTTACTTTGCTTGTGAGAAGTTAGAGACATAGTTAGATTTTCTTTAGCCTGAAATAAAAGATTATTTTACATCCCAGAGGTTACCACCCATAGCAGTGGCCTGGGAGCTAGAGATGAAGTTGTTCTCTTTCTAGGCCAATGCCAGAGAAAAGAAAAGGGAAAATGAGGTGAAAGGGCTTCATGTTTAAAGTATGAAGCGTGAGCCATCATCGTGGGTGGAGGCAGTTTTCCTTGACGTCAGCTCCATCAATTTGATTTAGAGGTCTCCCAGCATCTGTGCAGGACTAGGTGTCAGGTGGGAACTTTCTAAGCTGTGTGACGTGTGCCCAAGGCTCAGTACCTGTTAGCTTTCGAGCAGTGATGAGGAGAACAAAGGCGAGAGAAATGGCAACTAAAATTAAATCTGCTTACAACTTGCAGCCCACTGATAAATCCCTGAGACATACAGATTGTAACACTCCTACAGCTCCCTCAAGGACTTCCTTTCATGTTTTACCACTATAGCTCTGCTCTGGTTAGTGTTACTGCCCTCTGATAACCATAAAAAACCCTCCCCAAGGCATATGTTAGCAATCATCTTTCAAGCATACGGCCCACTGACATCTATCTGAAGGGTCTCATGACTAATGTTTTATTCGACAGTAGTAAATGACCTGATCTTAACAGCAGCTAGCCCCTCAAGGTCCTGGAAGCCTTGCTTCCAAATTCCCTAGAGACTTACGCCATCCTTAGCTCCCATTAACTAAAAAGTGTATAATGTGTCACTCCTCACAATCCCAGGGCAGCTCTTTCTGCCTACAGATCCTGACCTGTTACTATAATAAAAGCATCTGTTTGCACCAAAAGCATCTCACGAATTCTTTCTTGACCCTTCACTCTCGGCCCCATATCAGCAGTGTTAGCGGCCAGGAGTACTTGGTAAAGTCCTTTCCAATGGGGCTCAAGGGCAGTTTTCCTATGATGACATTTTCAGAATACTCAGTCATTAGGCTCTAAACTGTGACCAGAAAGATCCTTGGAACTTGATGATGGGCTTGAACATAAGACGTTAGAGGCTTTTAGTAGCAAGTCATATTAGCATGAGTCAACAGGAGATTGGCAGAAGGTTGTATTTTGACAGAATTCCAAGAAGTCTGCAGTTTTTCATTGAGGCTCATACGATTTGTCTAGTAGAGTGGGTGCCTCAGTCACTGGAGATCAAGGAGGTATACCCTAAATGGGGAACACTTTTTAACGTTTTTGCTATTGTGGGGGCATCAGCCTTATTGCAAGGGAACACATGATCTAGAAAACACAGTCATAAGAACATACTGGTGACATAGCTGGGCGCAGGGGTGCAAGGGCACCTGAATCTGGGGGCCCAAACAGACCAGGTTCTGCCACTCGCCGCTGACAAAACCCAAGGGCAGAGGAGCGAGCGCTGGTGAAACAAGAAAGGAATTTATTTCAGTGAGGTCAACACTGGGAAGACAGTGGACTAGTGTTTCAAAGAAGGTCTTTGGGGCGCCTGGGTGGCTCAGTCGGTTAAGCGTCCGACTTCAGCCAGGTCACGATCTCGCGGTCCGTGAGTTTGAGCCCCGCGTCGGGCTCTGTGCTGACAGCTCGGAGCCTGGAGCCTGTTTCGGATTCTGTGTCTCCCTCTCTCTGACCCTCCCCCGTTCATGTTCTGTCTCTCTCTGTCTCAAAAATAAATAAACGTTAAAAAAAAATTAAAAAAAAAAAAAAAGAAGGTCTTTAACGTGCTGAAAACACTTCCAGGTTTATGTAAGGAAAATGTGGCACAAGGATCAGTGGGTTCCTGCTGGTGGGCAGTGAGGGTCAGGTGGATTGTTGTTTTGGGGTCAATCATGGGAAAAGTCTTTTTGGCTCAGGGCAGTCCTTATTGCTTGAGGGGGCAATTTTGGTTCCCCTCAGGGGACACTTTGCCCGCAGGGTATTTTGCCTGAGTTAAGAGATAAACTAGAAAGAAGAACTTAGTCAATTAGAAAGTTTGAGGTCAGTATGGAGGTATTAGAGCTCCTCTTTCAATAATCTATACCAACTGGAAGTTGAAGTCCAGCTGCAGGTGTTTAAAGGGTCCAGAGGGAGGGCGTTGGAGGCTTTTGGGAATAAGAACAGCTTTTTTTAAGGATTACGGACCTGACAAGTCAGACATTGCTGGTAGACAGTGTTTGCAATTTTATAGAAGTCTCCCCACTCCACTCATCTTAAGTGCCCTATAGTGGGTGAAGGGATGGAAAAACCAATAAATGGAGATTGTCAGGGAGCTGGGAAGAATCAAATGGCCATCTTGGGTTCTCATGGCCCTGACTGTCCACGTAATTTATAGCTGGTGTTTGCCCACCTTAATCTCTCTGATCCAGGAGTAGACTGTTCCCATGGGACAAGGACATCAGGATGGTAAGGCTCTGGCTGTGGGCGGCCATTTTTATGGAAGCAGAATGGGCTTTACTGCACGTGCCACAGTCTTCATCATCCTTCTACTTCCTTTGCATAAAATCCAGTGACATATTGAAATTTCTTTCCGAAGACTCATTTTCCACAAACCTTCTACAACTTTTTTTTTTTTTTTTTTTTAACATTTAGATTTTGCCCTAAGTTTTCCCTCTTTAAATATCCAGCCTCATTTTGGGACCAAATTCCTTTCTTTTCCCTTAACAAGAATATGTTTTTATTTCTTATATTTTCTCTTACCAAAAACATACATCTTACTTTCCTTGCATACAGAGTTATTTCTCTTATTATTTCCAGTAGTCTTAACTACACTTACTAGAATTCTTAACTCTTAGAAATCTTAATTTTTAGTGAATATTTAGTAACTAACTGTGAACTGTTACACCAGCGTTTTTTAGATTTGTAAATTTATGAATATATTCTTTTTTTAGCTTATAAGTATATTCTATAATTTCTGGAAGGATATGCCATTTAAAATTTTCCAATATAGCAGTAACACATTCATATATCTTTTAGTTTCTCATAATGAGAAGCCAAAAGTAGATAAACCTCTATTCAGTGTTTAATGCTTTAGTATTTTTTCTCATTTGGAAATGATCTAAATATTTAATGAATTTAACTTAACTCTTAATTTAACCTAACTTAGCAAAACTTTAAGGTTTTATGTTGCCAAAAAGATTTGGGAAAACAATTTAAGTAGATTTTAAATATTGCAGAAGAGTTTATTTACAAACTTTCATCTTGTTTACATCTATTTAATTTACTTTTTCTTAATAACTATGTTTAAATACTTTTTTTTAAGTTTATTTATTTTTGAGAGAGAGAAGACAAGCTGGGAAGGGGCAGAGAAAGAGAGAGAGAGTGAGAGACAGAATCCAAAGCAGGTTCCAGGCTTTGAGCTGTCAGTACAGAGCCTGATGCGGGGCCCAAACCCACCAACCACGAGATCATGACCTGAGCTGAAGTCAGACGCTTAACCGACTGAGCCATCCAGGCGCCCTTAATAACTGTGTTTAGATTACCTACACAAACTTCATTAAACATTAGCCACAGTCAGCCATTGTCCGAAGCTATTATTTTTTTGTTCATAGATCTTATAAGAGATAATGTGAGCTTATTTGACTGGTAAACTCAGATAGGATAAAAGTCTCATACTTGATGTTGATAATTCTAAAGACCTGTCTGTTCTAATTAAGCCATCAACCTTAAACTGGGTTTTATATTGAACATTTCCCCAGATGGTGTGAACTTGAAAACCATTTGGCTTAATGTCTATCTTCCTGAGAGTTTAGAATGCCCAATCCTTACAAGTGCTTGCCTTCAAACCAGCTAAACAGGGTTCTTTTACAAATTAATTTTAGCAATACCATCTGGAGGTAGAAAAATGTCTCACATTTACAGCATGTATATATGAACATACACACAAACACACAAAGGCAAAGGACTTCATGGTTACTAATATTTGTGGAGGAGTTTTGTGTGTGTGTGTGTGTTTTTTAATTAATACAAAATTGGAGGTGGGGCACCTGGGTGGCTCAGTTGGTTGAGCGTCTGACTTCAGCTCAGGTCATGATCTTGTGATTTATGAGTTTGAGCTCCACATCAGACTCTGTGCTGATAGCTCGAAGACTGGAGCCTGCTTCAGATTCTGTGTCTCCCTCTCTTTCTGCCCCTCCCTGCTTGTGCTGTCTCTATCTCAAAAATATATGAACATTGAAAAAATTTAAAAAATAAAATAAAATATCATCTCCCAGGAGCATCTGGGTGGCTCAGTCAGTTAAGCATCTGACTCTTGATTTTGGCTCAGGTCATGATCTCACGGTTTGTGAGTTCGAGCCCCACATCAGGCTTTGCACTGACAACATGCAGGACCTGCTTGGAATTCTCTCACCACTCTCTCTCTGTCCCTCCTCCCCTCTCACATGTGCATTCTCTCTCTCTCTCTCTCTCTCTCTCTTTCAAAATAAATAAGTAAACTTAAAAAAATATATATCATTTCCCAGTGAAAGGAATTGGGGATCCTTGGGTAAATGAGTCTGAGGGCTGGGTCAGAGAAAGTTTAAGGTGAGCCTAGAATATCTTGTTATTCCAGAAAGCAAGTGTTCACAAACCAATGGGAACATGTCAAAAGGACACAGAAGTCAACTTGAAGGAACGCAAGAATAATGTGAGAATCAAAATGAATAGTGAGAGGAATGGTTTTTAACACACTGTATTTGAAAATTGTGAGTTTATTTTGATATTAACTACCATGATGACAGTGACTGAGTCTGGGAGGGGAGTGGCTGGGGTATGTAGAAAGGAAAGCTGTCTTTAGAGAAGAACCAATAAACATCGAAGGAATAATAGAATTGGAACCATTACCATTTTGTAACCATCACACCAAAACTAGTGCAGGCAATAATAGCTAATTTAGACACTACTGAGTGGAAGTTTTTGAGAACCAGGATATTCACACAGTCTGAAAGTATCACCCCTTAGCTTATTAATGGTGAATGAGGGAAAGTGCCTTTTTAATGGATAAACCAGGTAGGTATTAATCAAATAAACAGCGTTACCACAAATGCAGAAAATGGCATCATATTCCTCCCGATATGATGGACTGAGAAGGACACAACATTTACGACGTACAATTCTTGGCAAAAAAAATGTTTACTCTGAAACTAATCATTAGGAACATTCAGAGTTATTCTACAAAACAGCTCCTCTAGACTTTTAAAATGTCAATGTCATGAAAGACAAAAAACAGGTACACTATTCTAGATTGAAAGACACAAAAGAGATAAGACATGTAAATGACATCACAAAAAAAAAGACAGTTGTAAAAGACATTATTGAGACAAATAGGGAAATTAGACTGTATATTAAAGTACTACACTGTTAAATTTTCTGAGTATTGTAATTGTATCATGATTATATAGATGTATGCATAAGTATTTAGAGGTAAAGTGTAATGATGTCCTGACTAATTCTCAAATGGTTACCAAAAATTTAAAAAGTAAATATGTGTGTGTCCAATTTGTTCTGTGTGAAATTTTTCTATGGGTTTGAAATATTTCAAAAGAAAAAGTTGGGGGAAAATAATGCATAACTGAGATCCCAAGAAAGAAGAGAAACCCTTAAGGGCCAAGAACAAAAAGAGAACTTAAAACTAGGTAAGCTGATACTGTGGCTGCCTCCAAATGTGGTGTGTCGAAACATAGGGCACAGTGTTTCACAATCACTCAGAGATAAAGGTGAGTCCAAAAGTCGGTGTAAGCAGGGAGCTGGAAACAAGACTCCCTATTAAAAACTGTGACCCTCAAAGTACAACACCGTCCCCAAAAGGGTGAGGTAGGAAAAAAAAGCTGTCCTCTGGGACAGGGAGATGACAAGGGAGTTTGTCTCTCTCAGCCTGGGCGTAGGTGGGAAAAAAGTACCACCTGAGAAATTAGCCCCACAGGGCTGCTCACACCTGTTTGGGCTTTAATTTTTTCATTTTTTATGTGATGTTGGAACTACCAAGATGAGAAATAAAAAGTGGTCCTGTATGTATATTTTACCCCAAGTAAAATATGGTCCCAGGCTGTTGATACCACGAACACCTAGAAGAGGCAAAGGCAAGAAAACTTTTTTGTTTTTAATTTTTTTTAATGTTTATTTTTTAGAGAGAGAGAGACAGAGTGCAAGTTGTGGGGAGGTGAGAGAGAGGGCAACACAGAAACTGAAGCAGGCTCCAGGCTCTGAGCTGCCAGTACAGAGCCTGGTGTGGGGCTCAAACCCGCATACTATGAGATTATGACCTGAGCCAAAGTCAGATACTTAACCAACTGAGCCACCCAGGCGCCCCAAAACAAGACAACTTTTAAGGCCTTACAGAATCTGCACAGTTAAACTGTTGAAGATAGGCTAATGGCCCCAAATTACAAAATTTACAAGGAAACAATTAACCATGACTGAGAACTAACACAGAAAAAGCAGGATTAGACCCCAGAACTTCAGCTAAAACGACTCACAGCTTACAATTATGAAAATGAAAATGTACTAAATAATTTAAAAGCATAAAAAGGAATTAAAATGAAATAATACATTGTGAAAATGACTAGGCAGATTTTTTAAAAAGGAAATAGAACTTCTAAAAATAAAAGTATATTCATTCATTTATTCATCAAATCTCAATGAATAGATTAAACAGAAAATTTGATACATCTTAGAAAAGAATAACTGAACTGTAAATGGCACTGAGGAAATTACCCAAATGCAAGATATGGGATGAAAAGATGAGAGAAAGACTGGGTGACAGGTGGAGGAAGGAAGAGAGAGACTGCAATGAAAAAGTCTATCATATATCTAACTTGATGTCCAGAAGGAGAGTTTAAAAATGGAAGAGAGACAATATTCAAAGAAAAATCAGTGAGTGTTTTCCAGAACCAATGAGAGATATGAATTCTCAAATTCAGGATCAGATTCCAAACAGGTAAAATGATTCATACCTAGATCTAAATCCTATAGATGTCAAAAAGTTAGTACAAGTACATTATGAACAATATGATGTGTTAAAAGTTGTGGGGTGCCATCACAGCAGTGCTTAGCCTTACCTGCATACTGGAAATAAAGGAAAGCCGGAAAATCGGAAATCTAAGCTTCCATCTCAAGAATCTAGGAAAAATAGCAAATCAAACCTAAACAACTAGAAGGAGGCAGTAAACATAGCAGATAGTAATGAAATAGAAAACTAATGTACAGCAAAGAAATTTATCAAACCCAAAATCTGGTTCTTTGACAAGATGAATAATGTTGAGAAATCTCTAGCAAGACCGATCAAGAAAAAAGAAAATGAAAGAGAATGTTACTGAGCTCAAGCTCCACCGCCCGTCACTTGAAAGGCCATTACTCAAGAGATGAGTTTTTTTTTTTTTTTTTTTTTTTTTTTTTCTTTTTCAACGTGTATTTATTTTTGGGACAGAGAGAGACAGAGCATGAACAGGGGAGGGGCAGAGAGAGAGGGAGACACAGTATCAGAAACAGGCTCCAGGCTCTGAGCCATCAGCCCAGAGCCCGACGCGGGGCTCGAACTCACAGACCGCGAGATCGTGACCTGGCTGAAGTCGGACGCTTAACCGACTGCGCCACCCAGGCGCCCCAAGAGATGAGTTTTGATTGGAGAGGAATTTGAGCTTTATTCAGGAGGCTGGCAACCCAGAGAGAAGGTAGACTGTTGTCTAAAAGCCCACTCTGAGGTTTCTGTGTGGCCTAGGGGTTTTTAAAGGGGTTTAGGGTAGTTAATCAGGAAAGGGAGTGCAGTGGCCTACAATGTTTCTTGGTTTCCTGTAGACTCAATGATGCCAGCTACAAATGTTATTGCAGGATTTCAGGATTGTGCCAGGGGGTCCGGTTCTTTTTTTATGATATGCAGGAGTGTTCTGTTCTTTCTGCAGAGGAGGGCAAGGTCTACAGATGCACAAAGGGAGGTCAATAAATTCATTTGTGTGACCTAAAAAAAAATTTTTTTTTTTTTTGCTAAAAAATTACTGGGCTAATCAGAAAACTGAGGCAGCTTCAGATTTGCTGGCCTCTGTGGCCTGGGAAAGTTTGGTCCTTTGCTCCTCAAAGCTAGTGGTCTGCAGATCTCAAAAGAAAGTAAATTCGTTCTGCTATAGATCAAAGGCCTTAGGTCAGCAAGTAAGGAGTGTGTTAACTTCAATAAAGTCAACCCTTAAGGCCGGTTGAAGTGGTATTATAAGAACATCACTACAGATCATACAGTTATACTACCAGGCGTTAGGAAGGTGTTTATTTTGAGAGAGAGAGAGAGAGAGAGAGAGAGAGAGAGAGAGAGAGAAAGCAGGAGAAGGGGAGGGACAGAGAGAGAGGGAAAGAGAATCCCAAGCAGGCTCTGCACTGACAGTGGGGGGTTGAACTCACAAACTGTGAGATCATGACTTGGGCCAAAGTTAAACACTTAACTGACTAAGCTACCCAGGTGCCCTTGGAATAACTTTACACTTTTAAAAACACAGCTTACCAAACTGACAGAACAAGAAATAGAAAAGCTGAATAGTTTGACATCTATTGAAGAGATTAAATCTCACAAAGAAAACCCCAGGCCAAAAAGCTTCACTGGTAAATTTTTCCAACCATTTAAAGAAGAAATAACAGTTTCGCACAAACTCTTCCTGAGGAATGGAAAAATAGGGAATACTTCCCAACTCATGAGGTCCGCACGAGGTAGTTACAAAAGTCTGACAAGTAGATTACAAATTAAGACTGGAAGCCAAACCAGAAGTAACAGACAAGTCTTTATTTACTACAAGTAAGAGTCTACACAAAAAAGGATGCTGGCTCCCTAAAGGTCTATTTTCCCTCCATGAAACAGCAGTGAATAAAGGTTAGCTGAATTAGTGGGGAAGGGAATTGTCTCACTGTCCAGGGAGCCCAGAACAAATCACTCTTGCTTTTTTATGGAGCTGGAAACCAGGGGGAGGGTAGTGAGAAGGGCCAGATGCAGAGGCATCTGAGTAGTCTCAGCTGACCCCCAGCCTCCTGCAGTGGAGGATCATAGGCTAGGAATGTAAACATTGCAGGTATATGTAAGAGCATGGCCAGTGGAGGGGGCTAGGGAGCTGAGTCCTTGACTGTAACTCCCTCCACACTGCAATGCACAAGCTGTGCATCCAGTCTGTTGGGAAGGCAGCTTCCCCACTCCCACCCCTACCCCATGAGGGCTGCCCAGCAAAGCCTTTATAGTTGCCTGTAGTCAGGCCTGATCACACATACAATTGGCTTGGAGCCAGACTCCTCATAGGGTGTAACATATATGTGGGCATCTTGCTGAAGGGTTGAATGGGGCTAAAATTCAGGTCAAGATTTCCTGGCATGGATTTATGTCCACCTGGAGGAAGGAGCACCTTTTCGTCACACAAAGTTACCATATGGGCTGTTGACAGCCCTGCCCACATTAACAAATTAAAGTACGTCTCACAAAGTCTTCAGTAGATGCAGAGGAGGCATGTGATCAAATTCAACTACCATTTATGATTTAATAAAAGGAATGAACTAGGACTAGAAGGGAATTTTCTTAACCTAGTAAAATGTGTCTGTTTCTACATTTCCTCTTCTAAGGGCACCAGCATACCGGATTAGGGCCCACCCTACTGATTTTAACATAATCATCTTTTTAGAAGCCCTATCTCCAAATGCTGTCACATATTAAAGGTTTTAAGGATTAGGACTTCAACATGGAATTTGGAGAGATAGGAGGTGGGTGTCAGGAGAGACCAGTTTCCAGATGTTACTGCAGGAAGGCAACCCACAGATTCCCGAAGGCTTGGGGTAAGGTAGAACGGAAAGGGAGGGATAAAGGATGACTGGCTTGGAACAATAGGGTTGATACTGCTCCATTTACTGAGATGGTGAAACCAGGAGAGGAATAAACTTGAGCTTGAGCCAGTGGAGAGCCCTGAGGCATTCTAACCTTTAGAGATTGACTAGAAGAAATGGAGCCCAGAAGAAAACTGAGTGGCAGCTAGTGGGAAGGAGGAAATAGGAAACCTGTAGTAGCTTGGAAACTGAAAGAGAAGAGCCAGCAAGTTCTGTTGATTCTACCATTTCATGTCTCTCAAACTCTTGCTGATTTCTCCTCTCAACCTGACCTGCACCCTGATTCCACTCTAGTGAGGACCAGCAGAGGGAGCACTCTGTTCCAGGTGCAGGCTTAGGGGGATGCAATTCTACAGATAATATCAAAACAATAAAACCCAGTCTGCTTTTTATTATCACCATGTGCTGGCAATTCTAAACCATGTGGGTAATAAAATGCTTTTCTGAAAAAATGATTTATTGGTCTAAGTTCAAAATAATGCCTGTGGTTATGTAAGCTTCAAATGGAACATTTTTATTACTGTCTTTTAGCAAACCTGGGAAGCTAATTTAGGGAATTCACAATGATACAGTGGGCTGTCACATTCGTTTTGAAAGTAAGTTCTTTATTTATTTTTTTGTTATTTTTTTTAATGTTTATTTATTTTCGAGAGAGAAAGAGACAGAGAGCAAGCAAGGGAGGGGCAGAGAGAGAGAGGGAGACACAGAACCCAAGAGCAGGCTCCAAGCTCTGAGCTGTTGATCATGACCTGAGCCGAGGTCAGAAGCTTAACAGACTGAGCCACCCAGGTGCCAAAAGTAAGTTCTTAATAGTTTGGATTTAAAGCTCATTTTAGATGCAGTTCGTGTCTTCAACCATTATAATAATACATACTCCTATGTTTAAAAAAATTTTTTTTAATGTTTATTTTTGAGAGAGAGACAGAACGCAAGTGGAGGAGGGGCAGAGAGAGAGGGAAACACAGAACCCGAAGCAGGTTCCAGGCTCTGAGCTGTCAGCACAGAAGACGATGTGGGGCTTGAACTCGACAACTGTGATGGGATCATGACCTGAGCCAAAGTCGGACGCTCAATTGACTGAGCCATCCAGGCGCCCCATACTCCTGTGTTTAAACAGTAGATTCAAAATCTACGACGATAGTAGAGCAATTGTAAATACAAAAGGTGGAGCACCTGGGTGGCTCCGTTTGGTTAAGCGTCCAACTCTTGATTTCAGCTGAGGTCATGATCTTGCAGTTCTTGGGATAGAGCCCTGCATCAAGCTCTTCATTGATAGGGTGGAGCCTGCTTGGGATTCTCTCTTTCCCTCTCTCTCTCTGCCTCTCCCCCCTCAAAATAAATAAACTTTAAAAAATACAAAAGAAACAGCATGAGTTATAGTAATTGTGTCATTTTAATTATGTTTTACTTGTGTTTAAAATTTAAAACAGTGAAAGAATACAAAGCATTTGGTGTATTTTTGTTTGGTAAGTTAGCAAATTTTAGTTCATGCATGAAATATTTTGCCGAATTTGAGTATCTTTAAGTTAAAATTTATTTTTTTTAATGTTAATTGTTGCTAAAGAATGAAACAAGACAATAGTGATTATTACAGATTACTATGTGATTGTTAGCAAAACTAGTTTTGTTGTTTAGAGGAGGAAAATTAAAAATAATCCACTCCCCAGATATCCAATATGCTAGTTACAAGACTAAAATATTTAATATTTCACTTTTGAATATACATATATAAGGACAAAGCTTACTACCTCCTGGGATGCTTTCTATCCTTGCAGTTGGAGAACTGGGTGAAGAAAAATACAATCCTTTTTTTTTCTGGCCAGTGTGAAGGGACGATGAGGAAAATATCACATGAAATGTGGCAGTCTTCATATTAAATTAGCTGATGGCTCCATCTGTATTTTCACAGAAATGGTTCAAGTGGATTTTATTTTACTGAGTTTCTTTGAATATTTTTTTTCCTTTCTCAAAGCTGTAAAAAGTAGTGATTTCCCAATTACTCTTCCTTGAGCCTATAAAGGGGTATTAGGGAGTGAATGCAGGGTTGGGTTCCGGGCCTCCCAGGCCCCAACAGGACACATTTACACATTAGAGTCCAGATGTTATGGGCTAAATTGCGTTCACTCAAAATTCATATGTTGAAGGCCTAATCATCAGTACCTCAGAATGTGACTGTATTTGGAGATAGGGCCTTTAAGGAAGTGATTTAAGTGATTTAAGGCTGTTAGGGTGGACCCTAATCCAATATGGCTGATGTCCTTATAAAATGAGAAAATCTGGACATACAAAGAAACACCAGGGGGCCCACATGTACAGAGGGACAACCATGTGAAGAAGCAGGGATCTCAGAGGAAACCCGCCCAGCCAGCACCTTGATCTTGGATTTCCAGCCTCTGGAAGTGTGGGGAACAAAAAGTTCTTTGCCGAAGCCACACAGTCTGAAGTATTTTCTGATGGAAGGCTGAGCAAACTAATATTATCAGGTGGCATTTGTTTGGACTGAGGATTCCACAGAAGGTTAGTCTTGGGAAATTACTAGAATAAGGGACAGATCACAAACTTTGAGATCATTCTTCTGGATTTGAGTCCCGGCTTTGCTGTTCAGTAGCAGATCATTGGTGGACCATTTACTGACTGCTGGGGGCCCAATTTCATGTCTGTAAAGTGGGGGTGGAAACCACTACTCAGGATTTCAATGGAGATGACGTGGGGTAATGTATGGAAAGTGCCAGGCCAACAGCAGGAGCCTAATAAATGAGGATGCTGAGCCAAAGTATTCTCCACTGCCTTAGCTCATATTAATTAGATCCTGTCCAAGGGGACTACACTGGGGACGGCTGGAAGTCTGTGAATTTTGCAACTAAGGGAGGGTGGTTTTAAAAATATATGTTGAGTGAAGTTTTAAAACTTTTGCTAAATTTGCATGTAGTGTTACTTTGAATGATTTGGGAAGATTAAAAAAAAAATAAGTGTCTCTTCTCTGCTTATCAAAATAGCATATGTTTCTACATATGAAATACACATGTCTATAGATATATTTTAAGAAAATTTGCGTGAAAGATGCAGGAGTCTAAAGAAGAAAACAACTTATAACAAAACCAGTCAGGGACAATCACTGCCCACATTTTAGTATGGTTTCTTTCAATATTTTTTTCTGTTGTCTTTTTTAAAATCAAGAACATCAATTTTGTGTCATGTTTTTTCACTGAACTTTTGAACACGGGCACTTCCTATGCTGTTACGAAGTCTTTTTTTTTTTTTCTTAAATGTTTATTTATTTATTTTGAGAGAGCATGAACAGGGTAGGGGCAGAAGGAGAAGGGGAGAAAGAATCCCTAGCAGACTCCACACTATTAGTACAAAGCCCTACATGGGGCTCGAACTCATGAACCATGATATCGTGACCTGAGCCGAAACCAAAATTCAGATGCTCAAACGACTGAGTCCCCCAGGCGCCCCTGTTACAAAGTCATTTTTTTTTTAAGTTTATTTATTTACTTATTTTATGAGCAAGAGTGTGCATACACAGAGGAGGGGAGGGGCAGAGAGAGGGAAAAAGAGAGAATCCCAAGCAGGCTCCACACTGTCAGCACAGAGCTGGACACGGGTCTCAAACCCACAAACTGCAAGATCATGACCTGAGCTGAAAGCAGGAATCAGCTGCTTAACTGACTGAGCCACCCAGCCCCCCACCCCCCACCCCCAGCCTTTACAAAGTCTTAATATTATGTCTCCCTCCTGTCCTCTAGGTCCTGCAGTGCAAAAGGATCTGATGTGAGGTGGCACTTGAACTAGGGAAAACAGATTTGGGTTTGGGTGAGTGTGCAAACACATGCAGTCAAACCCTGGTAAGGAGTCCCTGGCAGGAGCCTAGAGGCTGAGATGAGGCCAGGCCTTAGCCCCACAGCCCACCAGTGAGACCTGCCTCCCACCCCCCATTCCCCATCCGGGTTCCTGTTACTCTGGCCCTTTAAGAAGAGAGCTGGAATTCTGGCAAGCCTGAGGTGGTCTCCTGGGAACTGAGGGACAACAAATAGCTTCAGAGAGATTGGGGCTGGGGTGGGGACCCTGCACACCAGGGATGGCACACATGGAGGCCAATCAGGTAGCACAGGGACTAGGGGTGGATTTCTCATTCCTTTCTTCCTCTGGCCTCTTTTCCCCAGCTTCCCCCCCCCCCCCCCCCCCCCCCCCCGCCTTTCGTTGCCCCTCTGCTAGAATTCCCACTGCCTCTGCTCCAGACGGTTTCATTTCTGGGGACAGTTCTCACTTATTAAGAGTTTCTTCATGGATCCTGGATTTTTCGGTAAATAAATACCTATTCTGCAAACTGATAATTGGATCCCACCAAATTTCCAGCCTTTCCACTTTTCTTTCTTTCTTTCTTTCTTTCCTTGAATTGCTTTTGCTAGTACCTCTGGAAAAAAATGGTCAAAAAAGACACTGGTGAATATCACTATCATGCTCTGAAATGAATGTGGTATCTCTAGTGTTTCCCCATTAAGTTCCATGTGGTATTTTGACTATTTCACTGAAGTCCCTGAGTGAATTTGTATAGAGTTGTCCTTGATGTGAGTTTGGTAAAGCGTATAGAATGATATTTTGCTCTTTGAATTAGTTTCAATGTTTATAATATAATTGAATCTATCCCATTTGTGGTTTTGCTACAAAAGCTTTGTTTCATGTTATTTCCATCACCTCTTTCTTTCTCTATTTTTAAAGTCCCCCCCCCCTTGTATTATATTTTGCTATACAGAGTTTTCTTTATTAACTAATGTCCCCAGACTCTGCCAGTTACTTGGAAAAAATTGTACTTACTGACTTTGTTAGTTATACACCCTTCCTCCTTCCTCCACACTTTAAAATGCATTTTGGGATTCCTGTCTTAATCTGTGGTGATTAAAATTGCTTTTTTTTTTTTTTTTACATTCTGTAGCCCTCCTTTCAAGAATTATAATATTTGCATACCATTTTCTTGCTGTGATTATTTCATTCAATTGAGTGTTTAAGCAAATTAAATGTTCAATCATGAAGCCTTTTCTCTCATGACATCGCAGTTCGTGAGTCACTTATTTTTGTTCATCTCTTGGTTGTCTGGATTACGTCTTTTAGTAGCTTCCCAGGAAGGGAAAAGCAGAACTTAGAACCATCTAGTAAGTTGTAAGTTGTAAAACTAGCTCACAAGTACACCATGGACAGTAATGAGATTCTTATCAGTGAACAAAGACAAAAAAGAAAAAGAAAGAAAGAAAAGACAACAACAAAAAGGATTTATATAAGAAAAAGGGAAGAGGGGAAGGGGGAAAAAGGGTGCTAGTCTAGAAAGAATTTTGTTTTTCTAATTAAGGTGATTAGCTGGCAGCTATCCAAGAGACCGGTAGGGCAATCTATTCTGGAATAAATTGACTAGGTCTTCAGAGAAAACAATTTTAGTTATTTGTGGATTTTCCAAAAGTCTTGAGACTTAATCTCTACAGGACACATGACAGACTGTCTATGAACACTGTCTGCCTATGTCTCCACCTTAGACAGGCCAGGACCACTCCATTTCCCTCAGCAGAATTTCTGGGAGAGATAGACCTACAAAGTCATTGCAAGTTTGAAAACATCTCAGGTTGCCATCATGGTTTTTAGAATTTTCTGGTCTTAACATTTGCCCTTTAAACTTTCACAGATATTATTCCATTTTCTTCTGGCATATGAGTTGCTAGGGAGATCTGCAGCTACCTGATTTTTTTCCTTTGTGTTCTACCTAAATCATGATATTTGTCTTTTTTTTATGTCCAGAGAAAATGACTTTATCATGATCTGTATTAGCCATTTGTCTGTCTTCCTATCTGTCTATCTATCTATCTATCTATCTATCTACCTATCTATCACCTATTTATTTCTGGAACACAGTAAGTCACTTTAATCTACAGTTTCATGTTTTCCTTTGTTTAAACAAAATATTGTTGCAATTTAAATTTTTGTTCCAATAATTTTGTTTTCTTCCTCAGGTGTCCTAATTATCTATATGTTGGATCTACATACAATGTATGTAAGCCTCTGTATTCATATTTTCCCTAACTGCTTTAATCTTCTCTGTTTTTGCTTTGAATTTCATGTAGTTTTATGTAGTTTTTCTTGAGAGTGGCTTTTTATTCACAAAATATTTATTATAGCTATTTAGCTTTTAAGTTATATTAGTTTATAAAAGTAACACATGTAAATACCTAGTTTTTATTGTTTTAAATTTCAATTTATAAATATTATAATTTTATTTATATATGTACTGTATTTTACAGAAAATGAGAGCAACTTTGGTAAACTTGAAATGACTGACAAATTTCCCTTAAACATTTGGTCCTGGTTTTACTCATATTTATGAAGTTATTATATTTAATCAGCATGTATAAATTTGATATATATGGCTTTTCTTTTTTATTAATTGCAAATTTTTATTGTGCAAGTGGTAGAGTTTCATGCATTTGTAAGACATAATAAAAAGAAATCTCGTGTACTCTTTACCCAGTTTCCCGCAGTGGTAACATCTTGCAAGCAATAGCACAATATCAAAACCAGAAGTAGACATTCATACAATCCTCCAATCTTACTCAGATTTTCTCAGTTCTGCTTATACTCATTTGCATTTGTGTGCATGTCTATTTCATTCTACATGACCTTATTACACGTGTAGGTTCCTGTATCCACCACCACAGTCAAGATACAGAACACAAGGATTCTTCCTGTAGCTTTTTTGGTTATACCCACTTCCTCTCCCCTCCATCAATCTCCCCCCACCATACCTCCTGTTTCTAACCCTTTCAACCACTAATCTATTCTCTATCTAAAAAAATTTGTCTTTCCAAAATGGTTATATAAATAGAATACACTGAATGACTTTTTAGGATTGGGTTTTTTCACTAAATTGTTACATGTATGTGTGTAAAGTTGTTTGTTATATTTCTTTATACTTTTGATGTCTATAGGGTCTGTGGTGATATTTCCTGTTTCATTCCTGATGTTGGTAAATTGTGTGTTCTGTTTTTCATGTCATTTTATTGACCTTTTCAAAGAACCAGCTCTTTGGGTTATTGATTTTCTCTATTGTTTTCCTGTTTTCAATTTCATTAATTTCTACTCTTGTTTTATATTTTCTTCCTTTCTACTTTTTCTTTTTTTAAGATTTTCTTCTTTTATTTTCTACTTTACTTTTTTTTTTTTACATGTTTGTTTATTTTTCAGAGAGAGAGAGAGAGTGCAAGTGGGGAGGAGCAGAGAGAGAGGGAGACAGAGGATCCAAAGCAGGAGTGAACTCAATGTGGGGCTCAAACTCACAAACTGTGAGATCATGACCTGGGCCGAAGTTGGATGCTCAAATGACAGAGCCACCCTGGTGCCCCTAAGATTTTATTTTTAAGTAATCTCTACACCCAGCATGGGCTCGAACTTACAACCCTGAGACCAAGAGTAACATGCTCTACCAATTGAGCCAGCCAGGTGCCCCACTTTTCTACTTTCTTTGGGTTTATTTTGCTCTTCTTTATCTTTTAACTCGAGAGTGTTCCTTTTTTCTTAAGGTATGCATGTAGCACTATCAATTTCCTTCATAGCACTGCTTACCTGTGCTCTACAAATTTTTTTTTTTTTTAAAGTAGGATATGATCACTGATTGGTGAGTAGATAATGGGTGAGGATCAACATGTATCTTCTTTATTTTTTTATTTTTTAGGGGGAGAGAGAGAGAGAGAGCGCGTGGGTGAGCAGGGTAGAGGGGCAGAGAGAGAGAATCTAGGCAGGTTCCACGCCCTGTGCGGAGCCTGACATGGGGCTCGATCCCATGACCCTGGGATCGTGACCTGAGCTGAGATCCAGAGTCAGACGCTCAACTGACTGAGCCACCCAGGCGCCCCTACAAATTTTGATATATTCTTTTCATTTTTATTCCATTCAGTGTATTTTTAAATTCCCCTAGGATTTCCTTTTTGACCCTTGGATTATTTAGAAGCATGTTGTTTAGTTTCCAAATAGTTTGAGATTTTCCTGCTATGTTTTTGTTATTTATTTCTACTTTGATTTCATTGTGGTCAGAGAACATATGATGTAAATTATTTTAAATAATTTAAGGTTTGTTGTTGAGGTTTGTTTTATGGTCTAGGATATGGTCTATTTTGGACAATTTTCTATGGATACTTAAAACAGAGGTGTACTCTGCTGTTGTTGGGTAGAGTGTTCTACACATGTTGATTAGATCATGTTTTATTTGTTTTCTTTTCTTTCATTTATTTATTTTTTTAAGTAGGCTCTGTGCCTAACATGGGGTTTGAACTCACAACCCTGGAATCAAGAGTCACATGATCTACCAACTGAGCCAGACAGGCACCCCACATGTTGATTAGATCATGTTGATTAATGGTATTGTTGAGTTATTCTCCATTTTTGCTGTTTTTCTGTCTAGTTATTCTATCAATTGTTGAAAGAGAGATGTCAAAATCTCTAATTGTGGGCTTTGCCATTTCTCCTTTCAGTTCTATGAGTTTTTGCTTTACATATTTTGCAGATTTTTTGTTTTGAACTTACACATATAAGATTGCTATGTCTTCTTGGTAAATTGACCCTTTTATCATTATATAATGTCCCTCTCTGTCTCAAGTAATTTTCTTTGCTCTGAACTCTATCTTATCTGAAATTAATATAGCCACAGCTGCTTTTCTTTGATTAATGTTTGCATTATAGATCTTTTTCCATCCTTTTACTTTCAACCTGCCTATATTTTTATATTTGAAGTAAGCTTCTTGCAGACGGCATATAATTGAATCATGGTTTTAAATTGACTTTGACAATCTGTCTTTTAATCAGTGTATTTAGAACATTTATATTTAGTATAATTAGTGATATTTTAGGGTCTAAGTCTGCTATTTTATTGTTTGTTTTCTGTTTGTTTTCTTTGTTTTATACTTCTGTTTTCTTTTTCCTGTATTTCTGTAGGTTACTTGAACATTTTTTAGAATTCCATTTTGATTTATCTATAGTATGTTTTTAACCTATAGTATTTTAAAATGTCTCTCTATAGCTTTTTTAATGGTTACTTTGGGTATCACATAACTTACTATAGTCTTCTGGTGTTCTCAGTTTACCAATTTGAGTAAAGTATAGACACCTTACCTCCGTTTTTCTTCTTTTAACCTCCTCCATTTATAATAAATTGTTTTAAATATTTCCTCTACGTACATTTAGATCCACTAGTTGGTTATAATTTTTGTTTTAACCGTCAAGCACAATTTAGAAGATTCAAGAAGAGAAGGCAAGTCTGTTGTATTACTTTTATTTTTGCTTACTCTATTCTTTTTTCCTTCTAATGTTCTAAGATTCTTTCTTTTATTGTTTCCTTCTGTTTAGAGAACTTTTTTTAAGCTATTCTTTTAGGCTAGGTCTCCTGGCAACAAGTTATCTTACTCTTCCTTTATCTGAGATTCTTCAAATTTGCTATATCTTCTTGGTAAATTGACCCTTTCCAAATTTCCCAGTGGATTTCTTCCCAGGTTTCAGAAGTTTTCAGCCATTGTTTTAACCACTTTTCCCACCTCACCTTATTTCTCTTCTCTTTCTAGGACTCTAATAAAATGAATATAAAATTGTTTTGTTAAAGTCTCACAGATCACTTTGTCTCTGTTCATTTTTGTTTTCAGTCTGTTTACTCTCTATTGTTCACATTGGGTAGTTTCTAGTTTTATTTTCTAGTTCATAGGTTCTTTCCTTTTCTTATTCCATTCTGCTACTGAGCATGTTATTTTGGTTATTGCATTTTTCAATTCTAAAATTCCCTTTTGGTTCTTCTTTACATGTTCTGTGCCTTAGCTGAGACTATTTTTTTTTCCCCATTTATTTCAAGTGTGTTCATAATTGCTTGTTGAAGCATTTCTATCATGGCTACTTTAAAATCTTTGTCAGATAATGTAACATTTCTGGCATCTCAGTGTTTGTATCAATTGACTGCCTTTTCTCATTGAGTATGAGATCTTCCTAGTATTTGGTATAAGTATTTCTGATCGAATTCTGGACATCTTGGGTGTTATGTTGTAAGATTCTGGGTCTTAATTATATCTCTGTTTTAGCTTTTTCTGACACCACTCCAGCAGGGGGGTGGGGGGCACTGCCCTCTTACTGCCAGGTGGGGGTTAAAATCCAGGTTCCCCATTCACCCTCCTTCACACCTGAGGTGGGGGCCCCTCATTATTGCTGGGTGGGGGGTGGGAGTTCTGGATTCCCAGGAAGACTCCAGGAATACTTTCCTGGCTGGGAGAGGTAGAAGTGATGAAGTTTTGAGGTGATTGGGTATTCACAGGTTCCAGAGCCAATGGCCAAGAAAGAATTCTTTTTTTTTTATTTTTTTTTTATTTAAATTTTTTTTTTTTCAACGTTTATTTATTTTTGGGACAGAGAGAGACAGAGCATGAACGGGGGAGGGGCAGAGAGAGAGGGAGACACAGAATCGGAAACAGGCTCCAGGTTCTGAGCCATCAGCCCAGAGCCCGACGCGGGGCTCGAGCTCACGGACCGCGAGATCGTGACCTGGCTGAAGTCGGACGCTTAACCGACTGCGCCACCCAGGCGCCCCAAGAAAGAATTCTTGAAGACGTCTTTGGTGCAAAAAGGTGATTTTATTAAAGCATGGGGACAGGATCCTCGGGTAGCAAGAGCTGCACTGGGGTTGTGAAGAGTGACTGGTTATATACTATGAAGTTGAGGAGGTAAAGGCAAAAGAAAGGCCTCCAGAGTGACTTTGATATGCTAAAGACTCCAAAGATAACTGAGGCCTTGCTATTGTCAAGCTAAGGTTGTTTTCCCCTCTAATAAGGCATTAACATTAAGATAGTGGGGAGTTCCTGGAGAAATTTTTCACTCTGCCTGCCTCAAGTGTCTGTCAATGGTCTGCAGGTTATAAGGAGAGTTGCTTTTACCTGCCATTTCCTTCTTGTCTTTTTTCCCCATATCACTATGGAAGAGTGATGCTGGGGCTCCAGGGAACTAAGTCTATAGGTTTCTGGAGATTAGGCTATTGATAGGATTGCCTTTTTCTTGTAATTTACTAAGATATTTATAAACTGATGGAGACCCATGTCCTATATGACTGTGATCTCTATCAGTAGGCCATTTGTTTTCCTACTTTTCCTTTGTCCTTGGGCAGCCAGGAGTGCCTGAGGAATATCACACATATCCAACCTGTGGGGGTTTGTGCTAGCTTGTATTTTGCCCTCAGTCTGCCTCAAGCTCCCTCATCAGAAGTGCCTTGCTGCTCCCTACATGGCTTCCACTGACACAGTGGGGGTGGGGTGGCCTCTTGATTTCTGCATCCTGATGAAAGTCCTACTGTCCGTGAGGCCTCCTATGATAGCACGCCAGTGAGGAGGGTGAGGAGGAAGGTGACTTTTTACTGCTGGATAGGGGTGGAAGTTAGGCTCTCTAGTGGTCTCTACTGATACGGCAGGAAGTTGTTGGGGCTCATCACCACCTGGAAGGCACGAAAGTCCCAATTCTCTACTGAGCCTTCTCTGACATTATCTTGGTGGGAAGGTTGTGGCACTTTATTACAAGACAGTGAAAGTGACAATTTAAGTTACTATTTGGCTTTTGCTGGTTTGACTGAGGAGAGTGTTTGGCTGGGGTAGAACAGTTATTGTCTCAAAGTATTCTTTCTTGCTAGCTTGCCCCTTTAAGTAGATAGGAAAAAAAAGGCTTTTGTCCGGTTTTTGTTTTGTATTGTTTTGTTTGTGTCTTTTGATGTTCCTGGGTTGCTGGCTTCTTTAAGCTCCGGGTCTGGGAATGTGAGGCATAAAATAAAACAAAAACAAAAACAAAAACCAGGAAATTTACCACTTTGTTTTCCTTGAATCCTGAAGTCCCTCGCTGGTCTGCTTTCTTCTCTCTTCCTTTTAGTCTCCTTATACTTGTTTTATATATAGTGTTCAGGGTTTTTAGTTGTATTTAGTGGAAGGAATAGGGAAAAGTATGTTTATATTCCATAATTCCTAACTTAAAAAAAAAAGTTTATTTGTTTTGAGAGAGAGAGAGAGAGAAAGTGGGGGAGGGACAGAGAGAGAAGGAGAGAGAGAATCCTAAGCAGGCTCCAGGCTGTCAGCACAGAGCCCCACAGGGGCTCTAACTCATAAACCATGAGATCATGATCTGAGCCCAAATCAAAAGTCAGATGCTTAACCAACTGAGTCACCTAGATGCCCCTCCATAAGTCCCAACTTTTTTTTAAGCATATCAAATGAATGACCTTGTGGGGTATAAAGCAAAATGTTTCTCTGTGTTGTAAACAACTCTTGATCTTAAAGTATTGCAAATCCAGCTGTCTTTAATATTATGATACTGTTTACCAACGTAGTCAAATACTCTTACTGATGTGATGTGGGCCAGGAGGGAACTGTCAAGAAAGAATTCTTGAGACGTTTTCAGTGTAAAAATATGTTTTTATTAAAGCACGGCGTCAGGACCTGTGGGCAGGAAGAGCTGTACTGGGATTGTAAGGAGCTATTCATTATAAATTTTTAAGTTGGTGGTAGTGGGGATAAAGCCAAAGGAAGTTTCCAAAAGGATTTTCACATGCCAAAGAAGTCTTACAGGATCCTGGAGGCCCAGCTATTGTCCAGCTAAAGTTGCTTTTTGCGTCTAGCAAAGCATTAACATTAAGGCAGTTGTGAGTTCTTTGAGGAAGTCCTCTCTGCCAGTCTCAAGTATTTGTCAATGGGCTGCATGTTTCAGGGAAGTTTAATTTTATCTACATTTCTTTTGCCTTTGTTCTTCTCATCTTTACATCTACCCATTTAAAATTGTAAGTCTGACCGACACCATATGTTTTCACTCATATGTGGATCTTGAGAAACTTAACAGAAGACCATAGGGGAGGGGAAGGGGAAAAAATTTTTCAGAGAGGGAGGGAGGTAAACCATGAGACTCTGAAGGACTGAGAACAAACTAAGGATAGATGGGGGGGGGGGAGAGGGGAAAGCAGGTGATGGGCAGGGAGGAGGGCACTTGTTGAGATGAGCACTTGGTGTTGTATGGAAACCAATTTGACAATAAATTATATTTAAAAAAATAAAATTGTAAGTCTGAGATCCATTTCACTTTTTAAATTGGAATCACCACCTAATGTGTTAGATTCTCTAATATGCCAAACGATGCAAACATTACAAGGACTTTTGATAACAATAATAAATTTGATATTCTTTTTTAAAGTTTATTTATTTTGAGAGAGAGAGAGAGAGAGTAAGCAGGGGAGGGGCAGAGAGAGAGGGAGAATCTCAAGCAGGCTCCACTCTTCCAGCAAAGAGCCTGATGTGGGGCTCGAACCCACAAACCATGAGATCATGGCCTGTGCCGAAACCAAGAGTCGATGCTTAACCGACTAAGCTGCCCAGGTGCCCCATAAACTTGATATTCTTACATTTAAACTTAAGCACAAAGAGGGGCGCCTGGGTGGCGCAGTCGGTTAAGCGTCCGACTTCAGCCAGGTCACGATCTCGCGGTCCGTGAGTTCGAGCCCCGCGTCAGGCTCTGGGCTGATGGCTCAGAGCCTGGAGCCTGTTTCCGATTCTGTGTCTCCCTCTCTCTCTGCCCCTCCCCTGTTCATGCTCTGTCTCTCTCTGTCCCAAAAATAAATAAACGTTGGAAAAAAAAAATTAAAAAAAAAAAAACAACAAACAAAAAAAAAAACCTTAAGCACAAAGAGAACACTATGGCAGCAAGGGACTCCAGGTCCATCTTTTCAGAGGGGACTGTTTGTAACCCCGTGTCCCCCTGCATTCAATTCTCTCATAATCTGTCAGTCATACCTCTTGTTTGGGTAAAATTCTCTAGCACGTATTAGCATGTTTCTCCAACTGATCAGATTCATCTAATTTATTTACTTCCTGATTTTTGCATCTGGCCACTGGCCATCGGGACAATTTTAATGACATTCTAGAGATGGAGAATCTTAATCCTGTGGTGTTTAGGAGCATGCGTGTGGCAGTCAGGCTAGATCTAGGTTTGAGTGAGTTCCAACTCTGCACTTAGTTGGGTGTCCTTGGCTAAACCTCGGCTTATTTTTCTACAATAGGGTAACAATCTCCATCTGAAAGGGCTGCTGTAAGGATTTAACGAGCGCAGTTTTTATGCACTCGTTAAACAGTAAATAGTAATCTTCTTTTCCACAAGCATTTACTCAACATCACTGCTTAGTTGGCTCTAGTTTTTGCCGCTCCTGTAATGAACATGATTGCCTCTTTCACATCTTTCCGTGGCTCTGACAGTTCTCTTTCATCTCAGCCTGTTGGTTTATCCATTGTGACAGGGAAATCAGGCTTTCTTTGATTTCCTTGGGAATGTGAAGCAGTTATTAACTGCAATTTTATTCTCTTTTCTCAAGATGATCTTCCAATGTACTCTTACCCTCCACGCTCTTTTTCCTACTATGTTCTTTTCTTTTTTTTTTTTTTTTCCTGTAGAAATTCTGTGTATCTTTTGTGCTGCTTTTTGTTCTGTTTACTCCCTTCTGAGTAATAGAGAACCATTTTATCCTTATTTGATATTGTCCCAAAATAGCGTCGGTGGATGCATTTTGATTCTCTTCCACATTTATCTGGGCATCCCTTCAAAACCTCCACCCATGGTGGAGGCCCGCATGCTGACACCTTTTTTTCTGTTCACCCTCTGAGCTGTCCGAAGAAGGTATGGTAGAAAGGATTCAGGGGCAGTCCTTCTACAAGCTTTGTTTTTACGGTCTCTGAATGTGTTGAACATCTGTACTGTGGACCCTCTAAAGAGGTGGAGGCATGGCTTGTTTCCTGGGTTTTGATTTGTCCCTCTATTTGGGGGGAGAGACAGCCACTTTGTTGAGAAAGTTGGGTCTTTGTTTTCTGAGTCCGCAGGAATATTTCTCCCAGGTCAGATCTGGTCTGCGGCTGTGGCTGAGTGGGCTTGCCTTCCAGCCTTCCAAGGGCCAAAGAAGCCTGGTCAGAGAAACAGTGCCATCTTGTGGCCACTCAGCATTCTCTGCAGGCCTGCTCCCACTTCATTTAAGCCTGTGTGGGGTGTGGGTGGGGCCTGTAGGGTCAGAAACCAAATGGATGTCTCTTGTTCTTCCTGCCACCCTCCTATCCTCTGCTTCCTCAGAGGCTGGACGTCCCTTCAGGATGGAGGTAGGCGACGTGCCTGGCCTTCAGAGGCTCCTCGCTACCATGCCCAGAAAGGGGACTCAAGACTTGGCTCCCTTGAGTTCTCCCTGTACTGGGTTTTGTCTTTATCCTAGGTCCTTTTTATTCTTCAAACTATTTAGAAAGATAGTTTTTGTAAATGTGGTATAATAGCACCATCTTTTAAAGCAATACTCTGAGAAAAGTGAGAAAGCAAAATGCATCTTAATTTCCCCCCATTTTTCAGTTCCCAGGCCCCTTCTCCAAGCCCATCTTATTTAAAAAAAATTTTTTTTAAACAACCAGCCCACCTTTTGAGGTATACTGTCCCCATGACCTTGCCCATATCCTACCGCAGGGTACATTCAGACTGTCCCTTCTCTGTATTAAAACTGGGTCTTTCGTGTTGTTAGCTCAGGGCTCTGCTTTGCTCTGAGCTTCTGGAGTCAGGATGATCAGGGGCTTCCATTTCAGCACCTTTCAGGAAACAGGAGGATTTTGATTCTGTTCTCTTAGATTATAGACCCAGGAGCAGTCTGATGGCAAGAATTTCAAGCCCCAATTAAGGTTACTAATTGGAGTTATTCCTTGTTAGGTCCCTAGGGAGGGGAGCAAGGAGCCGGACAATCTAGCTCATAGGAACCTGGCACATAGGAACCACTCAAAAGTCTTTGCTGAACTTAATTAATCCTAGGAGACAGTGTGCTCTCATGGGCAAAAAAAAAACCTCCACGACACGCCCCTCTGCCATTTCTGCGATGCCTCCCCCGGGCCGCGCGGTGGCACTGTGACTCCTCGGAGGCACGGTGGTGCTTGGGCGCTCCGGGGGCTCGGGCTTCCGGGGGCCCTCAGAGCGGCGGCGACCCGCGGGGCGGTGAGCGCGGTTTGCGGGCTTGGGGGCGGGCAGTCACCCCGGGCTGGCACCGCGCCTTTAGGGCCTCTCGCTCGTGGCCTGGGGAGGGCCGGCCGCACCCGCCGAGCAGGCCCGAGCGGCGCCGCGCATGTCAGCCGGGCGTGAGAGCGGCGGGCCCGCCCCAGGGAGAGGGAGCGCGGCGTGGGGCTCCTTGTGCAGGGGTGCGCGTCCCCGCAGGGCCAGGAGACTCCTCCCTGGGCACGTCCTTCCCCGCCTCGGAGCCTGGCTCCTCCTCACTTGGAAGAGAGACCTTGGCCGCGGTGGCCTCTACGACCTTTTCGGCGGCAGCGACGCTGCGGGGTTGTGGGTGGGCCCGGGGTCTGTGATCTGATCCTGCCGCGTCCGTCTGCCTCCCCAGGCTCTCCCACCTGTCACCCTGGCCCTTCTTTGCTTGGACGGCGTCTTCCTCTCCTCCGCCGAGAATGACTTTGTGCACCGCATCCAGGAGGAGCTGGACCGCTTTCTGCTGCAGAAGCAGCTGTCAAAGTAAGCCGGAGTGGGTGGTGGGGGGTGCGGGCTGCCAGTGCAGGGAGGGCAGGTTCGTCCAGAGCCACCTGGGCCCCCTTCCCAGGTAGCTGGTTCCTACCTGCCTCTGATCTTCGCCTTTGGGTTTAATAACCTGCTCGCTAGCTTCTCCCAGCCACATTTTTCCTGTGTAATTCTGAGCATCACCCAGAGATTTGAAGGGCTCCAGCACAGGAATGGAATAGGACCACTAGGTTCCCGTGATAACCTCTATGCCCATGTCCTTTGCAGGCGGCCAGGGACGCAAGGGGGCAGAGGGAGCCGAGGGTCTAGCCTACCGTAAACTGGGCATGGACCTGGGCTGGGGAGTGGGGGTCAGGCCTTAGGGGGAGGCCAGCACCCAGAGCCCCTGCTCAGCACTCATTCCCTTCCCTTCCCAGGGTACTTCTTTTCCCCCCACTCTCCAGTCGCCTCCGGTACCTGATCCACAGGACAGCAGAGAATTTTGATCTTCTGAGCAGCTTCTCTGTTGGGGAGGGCTGGAGGAGAAGGACAGTCATCTGTCACTTGGATATCAGGTGTGTATCATAGCGCTGTGGAGGGCCCTCAGAGTTCCTTGTGGGTGGGTGGGTGAGGTGGACAGGAGCCAGAGCCAGCAGGCCCCCAGGCTGCTGCCTCTGGCCCCACCTCAGCTGCTTAAAGACAGTGCTGCCTTTTGCCTCAGCAGTGCACTAAGTGTGCATTGTTTGTGGAATTCATTTGGCCAAATCAGCTATCCACTTGGGCCGAACGAGAGAAAAATAGAGCAGTTTAAGCGGTGAGAGTGTTTGCCTCGAGAGGCCGTGGCACGAGGGAAGCACATTCGAGCCTCACACGTCTCTGTTACCATGTGCGTCTCTCAGGGTCTTATCACAGTGACTGTGATCCTGGTGTTTAAAGTTACATATTTTTCTAGTGACAAAGTTCCTAAATGCAAGTACTTATTTCATCTAGTGTATAACCGAAGATTCAGCTATCTCTAATAGTTTATAATACTAGAGGGAGAGCTGGTTGCTTTGGGCTTCTTCAAAGTTGGCATTCAGCCTCCACTACATTGCCTTCCTATGGCATTTTCAGGGGTCATTTTGGCTTGGGTTTTGGCCTAATGCTGACCTGAGAGCCTCATGCCTGAATGGTAGGTAGCTGCAGTAAACCATTTTCCTTGGGGCCTAACCGCGGCTCTGATCCCCTCCTGCTCCTGCTCCAGGTTACCCAGTTCAGATGGACTCTCTGGCCCCTGCCACCCTCCTGCCTCCCAGCCTAGCAAGCACCGAGGACCTCGGCCCACCTCAAACCAAGGAGCACCTGCTGGTCCTCGGGGGGCGCGGGCTGGCCGGTGGCATCGTGGACGCAAACCAGACCAGGCTTTGTATGTGCCCCGAGTACTGCGCAGGCAAGAAGAGTGGGTACCACCCTCTACCCAAGGGCTCAAGGGAGATGCTCCAGCTGGTGGGCTCCTGGAAGAGCCTGGAAATGTTGGTGCTGAGGACCTCAACTCTGATCAGGACCTCCCTGTGTTGACAACTCAGGCACCTGAGGACCTAGAGGGCCCAGACCAACGCTGTGACAGTGAACAGCTATTGGACCTAGTTGGCATTGAGTCCCCACAGCCCGAGAGCCACTCAGGGACAGGACATGGGTTGGAGATGGCCACACAACTTGGGTCCAGTCTGAGGCTGGACTCAGAAGAGGCGAATGGGAGTGAGGTGGAGAAGAGCCTGGCAGAGGAGGAAGAAGCAGAGTTGGAAGAGTTGGGGCTTGGCAGCTACTCCGAGGATGATTACAGTGAGCTGCTACAGGAGGTGATGAGGCTCTTAAACCTGGAAAAGGGAGGGCAGAAGTGAGGTGGGTGTGGTCGAGGGTGGATGGGCACCAAGGGTCCTGGTGAGGAGAGGGTGGGGTTTGTGCTGCCTGAGCAGGGCTGGGTGCTGGGTTTTAGGTGTCCCTTAGGAGACGTAGGGGGGAGCACTGGGCCTTGCACGAAGGAGTCGGGACTGACACGGTGGGAGGATCAAGGCTCAGGATATGGGGTCGGGTACGTAACCACGTAGGAGCTGTTTGACAAGCTCTTCTACCAGCAAGTCATTTTGTTTTTCTAAATCTCAGTGCCCTCATCTGAGAAACGAATAATGATACATGTTTCACAAGGTAGCAGATAGGATATGTGTGGAATTGCTTCCTAAAGGACTACAGACCTTGGTCATAAGAATGATCTTTCGCCTGAAGCTTTGTTTTACAAATCTCATTTCCTTGGAACTGTGTGTCTGCCCCTGAGACTGGCTATTGTGTTCAGTTGGGAGGGTAGCCATCTTTTATTACTATTATAGATGAAGGGTAGAGACCAGAAAGACTTGCTTAATATCACATTGTTAAGGGGAGGAAAGATCCTGAACTTGCCCAGTTCTGTCTCTTCCTGACTGTATATCTTTGGGAAGAATTGCTTAACTCTTTGATTTATAGCACTTCCATCTATAAAGAGGGTATATATAGGATACAGTTTTCAGGGTTCTATGAAACATATTGTGTGTAAATGCCAGTTACCCAATGGAGACTCCATAAAAGTTACCTTCCCTAAAACTCCCGCCTCTCCACCTTCTAGCCCATTCTGCCATCGTGCTGCCTTTCCCAGACTTGCTGGGTATGGCTGCTGTGGGAGGCCACTTTTGGTGCTCACCTCCCTGCCGGCCCAGGAGCCTGCAGGACTGTGTGTGGTTTTGAAAGCAGGTGTTTGGAGCCCTGTGTGTCAGAGCTCCCCTTGCTAAAGGGTGCGATCTCCCAGATAACAGACAACCTGACTGAGAAGGAGATTCAGGTAGAGAAGATCCATGTGGACACGTCCTCCTTCATGGAGGAGCTGCCTGGAGAAAAGGATTTTGCCCATGTGGTGGAGATCTACGACTTTGAGCCGACACTCAAGACTGAGGACCTGCTGGCAGCATTTTCCGAGTTCCAGTGAGTGCTCCCGAAGCTTCAGGGAGGCAGGGGAGGTGGGTGCTGGCCTCTGGAGAGGAGCTAGACCATCGCTTTGTTGTTGGGGACACTTGCCTGCCCTTCCCCAGTGTCTAGCTATCTGGAAAGAAAGGCAGAAAGTGGGTGTGGTTGCCCTAGGCTTCATATTCCTTCTGGCCTATGATTGTACAGAAGAGGAGAGCTGATTTTCTGGTGAGGGACACATTCAGTGGCCCTAGATCTGGTCCTGCTGGTCCGTGGCAGCAGACCTCCATCCTGCCCCCCTGCACCCCCACACGTCTGCCGGGAGCCAGCCCCTCATCAGGATGCATGACACAGGCATGACACAGGCAGCCCACTGCCTCCTCTGCTCCACGTCCCAGCCACCCACTCAGTCAGTGGGCCGAGGGCCATTTCTGTGTAAGAACTGTTTGTGGGGTGAGCTGGGCTTGAATGTGCTCGGGCAGAGTCAGGGTGGAGACGGGCACCAAGAGGATATATTGCAAGGAAAGACTCTGTTTTCCCAAATTTCTTGGATCCAACTCCAGTCTTTTCGCTTTTTCTCTATCTCTCTTTCCTCCAGTCTCCCTTCTCTTTTCCTGCTTAGTCCTTTTTTTAAAATTTTTGTAAAAGAGTTTATTTTTCAGTAATCTCTACACCCAACACAGGGTTCGAACTCACAACCCTGATACCGAGTTGCATCTCCACTGACTGAGCTGGTCAGGTGCCTTCCTGCTTAGTCTTTTAAAAATCCCTTTCTTCATGGCCCCCTTTTCTGACTGCTTCCGAAACTGCCCTCCCTTGCCTCCCTGAGCCTGAGGAAGGCTGAGGGGGCAGCTTCATGGGGCAAAGGGGCACATCTGCTCTTGTTCCCTAAAAGCGTGGCCAAACCAGGGCCACCTGTGACTTCCTCAGCCCACGTGGGCAGTGCCCACAGAGAAACGGGGCCTGAACTGCTTTTGGCCTCTCATCAGCCCCATAGTCTGTGGCTTTCTTGGGCAGTAGGAAGAAAGTTGATTAGGGCCAGTAACACTGACTGCTTATTTTAGGTCCTGTCCTGTGTTCCTAGGACATAAACCCTTTTGTCTCCAGCCTTGGACCCTATGCCCTTGGCCTTGCTGTGATGGTGCCTGTGTGGAGCCATCTTTACCGTTGGCGCTAGGCTCTTTGAGTCCTGGCTTTCTGCAGTCTAGGAATCTGGGACGTATCTGATCAACACGGGTGATACTTATCTTTCTCAAGCCAACCATATGGTCTTCAGAGAAAGTTTGCTGCAAAGGGTGGTCTCCTTCCCAGGGGAGATCGGAACTTGTGTTGAGCTCATAGTATTGGAGGATTGGAGGCGGGTGGGGACTCCTTTCTCAGAAAGGGTTTTGCCCCTTGCTTTTGTACTCACTCTATCTCCTCTTCCCTGGCACAGAGAGAAGGGGCTCAAGATTCAGTGGGTAGATGACACGCACGCGCTCGGTGTCTTTCCCTGCCTGGCCTCAGGTAATGTGGCTTCACGGTGGGCTTGGCTCTTCTCTGACTGCCATTGACAAGGGTCCAGGGTGCAGGCTAACCTGCGTGAGTGGACTGCCAGGGCCTACTCCCAGCCTGCCTCATCCAGAAGTTCAGAGGCAGCAGAGTGGGCTCCGGGCCAGGCTGCTCACACCCTCCCCTGTTCACGGTGGTGCCTGTTTCAGATTCTGGTGACATTTACTGAGTACATGTCTCAGGCCAAGCTCATGGGGCTTCCACATATTAAATCATAAGAAAGTGCTCTTTTCATAGGTAAAAAGCATTTAAATACTGATAATTTCGTCTGGTTCAGACAGATGCATTTTTACTTGGTTTTCATTGCAACCTCAAGATGTAGGTCAGATTACTTCTATTTTACAGATGGGGAGACTGAGGTGCCCAGAATGCCAGTGGTCTGGGATGTCAAATCTGGGGGTGTCAGCCAACCTCCTGGCTGTAACTCTGGGCTCCTGCTCCCTCTCGGCCACTTTCCGAAGCTGCCGCTGCCACACCACTGCTCACTATGGGTGTATTTATCAAGACCCTTGACCTCCTTGGCTGGGCTTTTCATAACCGCGAGCTTCTGAACACCAGAGCTGGGAGAGGCCATAGCTGGTGTGGGCCCAGTTCTCAGGAGAGCCTGAGGTGTTTAGAGAGCAGAAGGACTGGGGCAGCCCCACAGAAGGACCTGACTGAAGGGGAGGCAGGGAGGATGGCCACAGGGTGTGGTGCAAAGAATGGGCGCTGGGTGAGGCTCAGCCACGGCTGCCTTCTGGGCTCTGCCAAGCTGTGTGCGATGAGTACGTCACGTCCTGGCCTCAGTTTCCTCATGCATAAAAGGGTGGCTTGGACCCGAAGCCCCTGCAAGCTCTGACATGCTGAGTCTGACATGCTCAAATACTCCGTGACCCCGCAGAACTCGGGGTAGTGAGGGCATGCGCCCGGGAGAGTCGTGAGTGGGGGAAAGGGTAGAGTTTATTTGAGGCTCCTGGGCTTTAGAAGGTGGGAGCCTGCCTTCCCTGATGTCACAATTGCAGCCTTGCTGGGTGGTGTGGCTCCTGACCACCCCACGGTAGCGTGTGGAAGCTGGCCATGCACGGGTGCCCTGTGTAGGCCTGCGGGGCGCTGGGCGTGAGGTGAACAGATGGTGGTCGTCTCTTGCCCAGTCAGAGTGGTGTCAGGGCAGCCCTGTCCCCGAGCCTTAAATGGGTGCACAAAGCAGCTCCATCAGTTTGGGGTGATACATGCATCCCTTGTCCCTGAGGGGGCCTCACCAGGAAGAAGAGCAGTGGCTTCAGATCTGTTTTCTTTTCATAGCCGCTGAAGCCCTGACCAAGGATTTCTCTGTGCTCAAGATCCGGCCCCTTACGCAGGGAACCAAGCAGTCAAAGCTGAAAGCCTTGCAGAGGCCAAGTAAGGAAGCCAGTTGTGTCCCGATCGAAAGGCTGTATGAGTGTTTGGTTGGGCAGGGTGGGGCCTTCCCTCCAGATTCATTCCTTGGTCTTCAGCTGTCTGCCCTAGGACCCCTGAGCTACAGTGGCCAAAGGGGTGCTCCTTCCCCACCCTGGGGGCTGGAGTGCCTAGGGAAGAAGGGCCCCAGGAGGGAGAGCTGTTTGCCAGCTTCTCTGTGCTGGGCTTGCCCTCCTATGTGTACCTCTTCTGGGTGCTGTTCAGGGAAAAGCTTGGTTTTTCCTGTAGGGTCATGGGAGCCATATTTTACAGTGGGGTTGAAAGAGCTTGGATTCTGGGGTCAGCCGTGGGTATGATCCCGCTTCTGTCACCTATTTAAGTTGACTTTGAGCAAGCCACCTAATGTCTGTGAGATGGTCCCTGTCTCTGTAAAATAAGCAGATTGTACTGGGTGTATTGGAGGAGTGAGCAAAAGAGCCTGGCAGACCTGTCTAGAGCAGTGGGGGGCACACAGAAGATGCCAAGTAAATGATACCTCCTCTTTTTTCCTCTTCTCCTTCCAGAAAGCACGATGGGGGCTTTTAGAGGCCAGTTTTCTGTGGCTGCAAAGCAGTGACTGGCAAAAGTGGCCCAGAAGAGGCCGGCCGAGGCTATCCAATGCTCTTGTGGCCTCTGTAGCCTTTGCCCCAGACTTGGGGACAGTAAATATCCTGTCAGTCCCAGAGCTCCAGGTGTCCCACCTGACTTGACTTCCCTCTCAGTTGGCTCTGCAGTTCAGAGAGGTATATAAGATTAGCCCACCCTCCTTCCCCTCACTTCCCCCAGACGGAGAGACAGGGAAGGTGCAGAAGCAGCAGGATTAGGTGAGGACCCCATGGGCATCATGTTGTGGGCACAGCTGGGCCTTAGAGGTTGGCTCAGATGGCCTCTAGTCTGCTGTCATTGGGAGGAGTGGTGGCCACAGCCTTGAATTCAAGTCCCCGTCCCATGGGGCTTTCCTTTTAGAGCTCCTGCGTCTGGCGAAGGCGAGACCACAGACAAATACAGCGGTGGCCAGGAGGCTGGTGGCCCGGGCCCTGGGGCTCCAACACAAGAAGAAAGAGCGGCCTGCGGTCGAGTCTTCTACCTCCCTGAGGCCCTGAGAGGCCCAGCAAGCCTGCATCGGTGGCCCCAGGACGAAGCTGGTGCGCCAACACCACAAGCCTTTATAGACACCGGAACAGCCCTGCACTATTTGTCAGGGTGTCCTTGTTGGGTGTGGTGGGCTTTAGTTTGGTCTAGTTCCAGAAGTTGAGAAAAAATAAAAACCTGACAGTTGTTTCCAAATGCGATGGTCTGCCAGGCAACACCAGGGGGTGCTGTCTGTCTCCTAGTTTAGACTGGGGCTGCCGAACAAAAGGGGCCCCCAGATTGGCCTGGAGGATCCCAGCTGGGCCTCAGGCATTTGGCCCAGCGCCTGCCCAGTTCATGGGGGGAGGAGGTTGCACCTGTTGTGTGACACCTGCCCAGTCTCCTAACAAGTCGGGCATCCTAACCTGCCGTAGGCTGCAGGGCAGCAGTGGGCTAATGGCAGTGCTGAGGGCACCAAAGCTGTGAACTTGTCCTCGTGTTAACCTGCCGGCGTGGGTTACAGAGGGGCTTCTTGCAGAATTCTGTAACTGTGAGCAAAGCCAAGAGGTAAAATCTGAAATGGCCCATGAGTTTGAGCCCCCCTCACAGGACAAGAGCATCTATGGGGACAAGGTCTCCAGTCACTCATTTTTCTGGTGTGGGTGGGTTTGGTGCCAAGGCGGCCCTATCTGGTGCTCTGGGGTCATTGTGGACCCTTCTGACCCGCTGGGCCGTAGCACGCTCTCGATACGGGTGAGAGTCCCCGTGTCTGGGGGAGAGTGGCTAGCCTCGACCACCCACCCTGCCAGTGCTGGGCAGAGCTCAGCCACTGCTCTGTGGGCGCACATGCTCCGCATCACCGCCCCTCCCTTGGAGCCTGGCCGAGGCGCTGCCCTTGCGGGAAGAAACTCCCCCCTCCGCCCCCAGTCCATGAGATGGTTTAAATCTAAACGTCCCATCCGGTCCTAACACAGCCGCCGTGCCCCCTGAAAGACACTACAGAACAAGTTCAAGAAAGGTCATGACTTGTGTTTTTGTGATCCAGAAGGCAGGAGTTGGTCTTTTGTGGTGGGAACTGAGGGAGACCCCCTGCAGCCGCTCTGGAAGGTCTCTGCAGCCGTGAACCTGTAAGTGCATGCCGGGCTCCCTCCCGCCTACTGTACGGAGCAGCTCTGCGGCTCAGGGCCAGGTACAGAGGCCCAAATGAAACACAGATGCGTACCATAAACTTTTTATTCAAAGTTTCAAGTATGTGTAAGTGTCTGTGATGACACATGGCGCTCGGTGGGTGTCCTCATCACCCAGGACCCTGGCTATAGCACCGTTGAATCAGTTAACCCACAGAATTGGAACAACAGAAGGATGAGCCACTTACACAGGTGGGTTGGGTTTTTCTTTTGACCTATACTTTCCAAGGCCCAGATGCCCATTAAATGCCACTAAGTTGCTTTGTATTTGAAAGTCTGTGAAAATATAATAATGGTATCTTGAAAAATAAGAGGATTTGGGAGGGGGACCGGGGGAAGCACCAACTCTGAGCTCACCTAATTAGAAAAACACATGGCAGCATTATCTGTGTATGTGAATATGATAGAGGCAGTCTGTTTAATTGGAAGAGAGGTCTAGATATTCAAGTTGGCTGGACATGAGCTAAGAGAAGGACAAATGGAATTCAGCCCGACCTGACCACCTTGGGTTGATAGTTCATACCACCAACATGGCCCCGTAGTATCTGTCGTGAGTTGAGGGGGGGTGCTCTCCTACTTGAGGTGGACCGTGCTTTGGGTGGGATGCTCTGCTGCTAACTGTGCTCCTGGGGTTCCAGACAAGATGGCTCTTGGCACCCACGGCCCTGTAGCCAAGCCCCACCCTGGAGGTCGTCCCCAGGCTCCAAAGGTCAGGCAGCAGCCCCCAGCAAATGACAGGCACATCCCTTTCTCCTGGGCCTTGGGCATGGCTGCAGGGGGTTGAGATGGGCAGGGGCGGGGCTGGCGAGGAGGGAGTGTGGCCATCAGTCAGACTGCAGTTGTTGGGGACGATGCGCTGTGGCCTCAAGACAGGAGGTGACCTGGTGCTTTACCGTGTGGAGAGCTGGTTATTTATGAGTCCACTGAAGTGTTCAAACTTTTTTTTCCGTCTCTTCACTGAAGGAGCCACCTGAGGGGAAGGCATCGGGGAGACAGAGTTTGGCAAACCGCATGCTCAGACCTTCTCCCCCATTGGAACTGCCGGCCTCAGGGGCCCTGGAGCCAACCGCCCTCCCCAAATGGCCTGCTGGGGCCACCTCTGTGTGACGCCACCAGGGCAGCAACTAGGTGCGGTCATCCCCGGGGCCAGGCCCACATCAGGTGTTCAGGCCAACACGAGAGAAGGAGCAACTAGACATAGCGAGTTTAGTTTTTGCCATCCCAAGAGTGGGGGGCGTCTCTCTTCCTGCCGAAGAGGAAGCTCTGCTCCTGTCTTGTTCCCCAGTGTGGTGTAGTGCGAGGGTAAGTTTCTTCGTTGGCCACCAGATGCCACAGTGCTTGACTACCCTCTGGTTCTCAACAGAGGAAAATGATACACAGAACCCGCAAATTGCTGACGCCCACATGTTTGAGGTCACATGCGTAATGAGATGGCCTCAGCTCCAAGCCCGGTGCCGTGCCTCCCTCCTTCCCCGGCCAGAGCTGGCTGCAAAAACCCAGCCTCTGTCCAGGCCTTATGTGTCTACAGCTTCCTTCCTGTGCGTGGAAATGGGAGGCTGGCTCCATTCCCCACGCTCGTTACCCGAATAAGGAAGCTGCTCTGATTCCTCGACAAAGGGCAGCTCTTGCCTGTCTCCTGGAGGGGGGGGGGCTGCGGGGGGCTGGCGGGCCTGGGGGCAGCTCTGGGTGTGCTGTGCTCCCCTACCAGTGCCCAGGGACCTTACCTATGTGGCAGTTGTACATCCAGATGCGGTGGCCGTCGTAGCGGGTCCTGCACTTCATGATGTTGTTGGTGTAGTCAGACTCCGCAACCTCGTAGTTGGGGTTAATGACAACCTGGGGGCGAGTCAGGTCAGAGGGCGCTGCTGAGTCCTGCCCTGGTCATCCTCCACCCCAGGCCCAGGCGCTACTGAGACCAGCCCTGCCTCCAGAGTCGGGGAGACCTCCTGCTCCAAGAGCAGCCCCGGGGCAGGACTAGCCAGAGATGAGGGGTCAAGGCTGGGAGGAGTGGGAATGTGCACCTCCGTCTGCCTCTCTGTGATTCACACACAGATACCCTCCCATAAGTCGGCCTTCAAAAAGGGGTTACCCTCTCCTGGGTGCCCTGGGAGGTTTGAGATTAGTAGAGACAGGGATGGGGGCCCAGGGAGGCCACAGAACAGGCTGTTGATAGGAACTAGAAGGGAGCTGGGGAGCAGGATGTGCTGAGATGGGATGGGACAGAGGACCAGGGCCGTGTGCTCCTGGAGGTGTGACTTCACACACGTCCCTGCCTCTGAGCCTTTCCTGCAGGCCCTTCTGCCTGGAAGGCACGTCCTCCTTCCCTGGCTCTCTCCGGCCTTTGGCAGCATTACTGAGGTCTGCTCTTAGGTCCATGTGGGAATGGAGAGGGCCAGTGAATCCCAGGCCAGGGCTATCACACATCCAAAGTTCCATGTCTGTCCCAAGGGAAATATTCTTTTCCGTTAATCAGAGGCACAAACGCTCCCAGTAAGTTAACTTGCTAATTGTGTCGTCAGGGGTCAGGAACACGGATACAGAGTTGATGTGACCTGGGTTTGCCTGGGCTGTAAAATGAGGGTGGTAGTAAAGGCCTTCATTGGGGGAATTACATTCATTCACAGGGTTTAGGCACGGCCAGGCCTGGCATCAATCTTCAACGAGCTCTAGTTATTAAATAGGTGGCATTTGTCAGGACACGAGAATACACGTTCACCCAGAAAAGTGGTAGCAAACCTCAAACACAAAACCCTGGGCACAGTGTACGTGCACAGAGACATGGATATTCATTTTTTAAAATAAAGAGCACTCTGCTCTTTGGCTGGGCCTCTCCAAGTCTGCGGTTTTGGGTTTGGGGGTGGAAAAGTGCTTGGCTGTCTGATTTCCAGCCTCTGAAATTGCACAGGAAAACTTTCAAAGCCCCTCTGTGGTCACTTCTGTGCAGGTGTTGGTTCTTCCCAGGGCCGTCTCCAGGGTGGGGACCACGGGCCGGGCTCTGGGCTGGCTGAATGCCCCTTGGGAAAGTTTTCAAGGCAGAATGACACATTTCTGGTCACCCACTTTGCCACCCAGCAGGGTGAGCTCGAGACCTAGACGGGTGGCGGTGTAGGAACGTGCCAGAGCGCCAGGGAGTTCTGCGGGCCGGAGCGCACCTGTGCTCCAGAGAGGGCGATGCCGGGAATGTGGTGCCCCTGCTCCCATGCCAGGGGCACGGCTGGAGCATGCCGCTGTGTCTGCAGGAAGGCAGCAGCATTGTCCCCTCTGCAGACCCTTTCGGGAGGTCATCTTTTCTGGGAGAGGCAAGTCACAGACACTTGCGAGTGAATGGCTCCTCCTGAGCTTGCTTCCAGCCTCGACAGCACAGACAGGGGAGGGTGAGGGCACGGGAGGGGTGGGGGGGGAGGTGACAGTCTGTGTCAGAGGACACCACAGATGTGGGTTGCCTTAGGGTCTGTGGAACAAATTCTCAGCCTGAAGACCAAACCTGGCTACGTGCACGCGCTTTGATTTGCAAGCGTTAACGCGACGTCTCAGGGGTCTGGCAGCTCCCCAAGGGCTTTGTGTGCCTCCCTGCATGTGTTCTGTGTTTGGACACCGCCACCAAGGGGGCTGCCTCCCCCGTCACTGGGGAGAAGGCCGCTCCTCCCCTCAGCAGGGGCTGAAACCCCCTCCTGTGCCCCTCACCTGGAACAGGTAGTCTCCAGGGGGTACGTCAGTGATGTCGACCCACTGGCAGTCGATGTCATGGCGATACATGTCCCAGCAGCCCATGGTGATGCCCTGCTCGCCGAAGTTGGCACACTCATAATTCTTCTGGATGTCTGCAGGCGGGGGCAGAGGGAAGCCCGGTCACCATGCACCCTGGCCCCACTGCCTGAACTACTTGCCCTCCCAGCTGCCCTTCCCCCAAAGAGCCCCAAGAAGGCCTGCTGGGTGGGTGACGTTCCCAGAGCCCACACTCAGCAAATCTCTCCCGTCCCCCAAGTCCTCAGAACTCTGCTGCTTCTGGGCTTGGCATCCCATCTCCCCACTGTGCGGGCTTCTCATCCGTTCTCATTTCATTGGAATCCTTGCCTTGATTCCCACATGCCACCCGCCCCTTTAGGCCCAGCCTGGCGCCTCCTGTTCCACGAAGCCTCCCCTGGCCACTCTGGCATTTCCACTAGCCTGGGAATGGAGTGAATGCTTATCTGGGATCGTTCTGGTGCTGATTATTTAGCTTAATGTGGCGGTCATCTTGCCACCCTCTGGACAATCAGCACTTGGATGTGGGCCCAGGACTGGTTTGTCAATCCGACTCTTAGTGGGTCAGCTGGTTGCCGGGCACGTAGTAGGTGCTCAAAAACCCATCTGTGTGTGTGATTTCCTGGCATGGCATGTCCCTGGCACATTTATTGAGAGGCTACCATGTCTGGGCACTACTCGGAGCACTGGGTATATGGAGAGGAATCACTGTGTCTCCCTTGAGGCCCAGTCAGGTCCGGACGGCAGGCATGCCCACAGGTGATCACAGTGCAACCGTAATGGCCTGCTAGGGGTGTGGGCAGAGAGCTGCCTCTGTCTGGGGGAGTCGAGAGAGTCCAGGAACCTCAGAGGTGGGTCTTTTGGGCTTGGACTCGGAGAGCATGAGCCTGTGGGGCAGGGGTACCCGGTGCTGGGACACAGGGAGAAAGGCTGCGGCAGCCAGAGGGAGAGGGGACCACGTGCCAGGTTTGGGCCTTACCCAGGGGACCGTGTGGACCCACCCGTGCCCATCAGCATAACTCTGCGGGCTCCTTCATAGCCAGGCCTTGCCCACAGAGCTGGGGCCATGGAAGGCCCTGGCTAGAGAAGGGTCACGGGGAGAGTCAGCAGTGGCCAGCGGGACAGAGTCCAGCATCAGGCCTGGGATTCAGGATAGGTGGGGGCATCTGAGCCCCTCTGAATTCTCCCCCACCCCACACACACAACAAAGATACCTCCTTCGCATTCTGTGTCCTCCAGGCAGAAGCTGGCTTTGTGGCCCTCTGCCACCTTGGTACCATTGAGGTTCAAGAGGTCATAGTGGGTGAACACTTCCATGCTGTGGTAGTGCCTGAAGCGAGAGAGAGGGCCCGCGGGTCAGTGTCTGGAGGAGCTGCCGCCTGCAGCTGGAGCCAGCAGCGTGGTCCGAGCGGGGACAGGGCCTGAGGGCGGGGAGGGCAGAAGCAGAGGCCGCTAACCGCTAACCATGGGGCTCCAGCGGCCACGCTCTGGCCCGGCCCCGGCTGTCACCAGCTGAAGAGGAATAACAGTAGGGAATGCAGGAGGTACTGTGGGGGTTAGCGAGGTGAAGGGGTGAGCACCGCGCCTGGGATACCATACGCTCAATAAACTAAGCTATCTAGAGGCTCTTGGGGGGCTCAGTGGGTTAAGCGTCCGACTCTTGATTTCGGCTCAGGTCGTGATCTCACGGTTCTGAGTTTGAGCCCCACATTGGGCTCTGCGCCAACAGCGGACCCTGCTTGGGATTCTCTCTCTCTCTCTCTCTCTCTCTCTCTCCTCTCTGCCCCTCCCCTGCTTGTGCACGCGCACTCTCTCTCCCTCAAAATAAACTTTAAAAATTAATTAAGATATCTTTAATAGGTGTTTTTCATAATCCTCCGGGGCACGAACGTGGCTCTCCCAGCCCATTCCTATTGGGTATGCTTACCGCAGACTGATAAAAGTGATTGATGTCTTTTGAAAACTTTTTTTTTAATGTTTTGGTTTTTTTTACATTTATTTATTTGAGAGAGACAGAGCGTGAGCAGGGGAGGAGCAGAGAGAGGGAGACACAGAACCCAAAGCAGGCTCCAGGCTCTGAGCTGGCAGCACAGAGCCTGACACAGGGCTCGAACCCACGAACCGCGGGATCATGACCTGAACCGAAGTCGGACGCTTAACCGACTGAGCCACCCAGGTGCCCCTGAAAACTTTGTTAAGTGGGAATTCGGTGGGGAGGGAAAGAACAGAAAGGGGAAGGCACGTGGAGGAAGGGGGAGAGGCGGGAAGAACAGCGGGGTATCTGGACCAGCCCCTCATACAGCCAGTGTCAGGGCAGGAGGTGGGACTAGGACGCAGCGAGGCCTCAGCCTCCCTGGCACCAGCTAGGGAGTGAGCACAGGACTCTGTGCTCATGGCACAAAAAAGGGGGGGAAGAGGGCTTCTCAGGCCCTTGGGAAGGAGCAGAGCATGGCAGCCGCGTCCTCGTGGGCCCGGAAGAGAGGCCGGAGAGCTTGTGTGATCCAGTGCTCTAGCCCGTGCACCGTTTACATAACAGTGTCCCATCTCTTGGCCTGGGAGGGATTGAGAACAGATGCAGATTCTTGGAAGGTGGTGCATTTGGGTCAGACCAAACAAGGGGAACATGGCTGCCCCTTGAGGGCGGGGGCCTCCTGAGGTGCTCTGCTGGCCAGGACCATCCTAAGCCGCCATGCGAGCATCACAGGCGTCTGCAACTACTTGAACACACTCGTCGCTGCCATTGCAGGGACACAGGGCAAACGGGGAGACAGAAGTTCAAGGCACCCAAGGCACGGGGAGCAGAATGCCTGGTTGTGTTTAGGCACGACCTGAGCCTCTTCCTCAGGAAAGTGGGAATGATAACAGGACCCACTCTCAGGGCTCCTGGAAGGACTGAATCAGAGAAACTGCAGAAAAACCTCACGTGGGGCTTGTAACAGAGCGGCACTCGGCACCTGTCGGCTCTCTCTTGTTTCTCCGGCCCGCAGTAGTGCCAGGAGTAGTTTCGTCACCACCACCACTATTCCCACTACCATTCCCAGGCTTCCTCACCCCCAGGTCTCACGGGGCCGGCCTCAGGCTCCCTCCGCCGGAGTACTGCAGTCAGGACAGAGGCAAGAGAGGAATGAAAAGATCGGTTTTCTGAGAGGAAATTAAAGGCTCTTTCCCCCTTCCTCCTGTGTTTGCTTGTGCTAAAAATGTCAGGAGTTCCTAAGCTGGGCTTTTCCCAGGTCGCTGATGTTTCTGGGTAAAGTGATGCTGGGCCAGGGGCCCCCCGAGAACATTCACAAGGACGCATTTTGTGGCAAGTGGAAGTGATGACTTTGAACGAGTCTATTTTGGCTGCTTGCAGGAGCAGGATGAGACATGAGGTCTGACTCATTGCCTAAAACATGTCTGCATCTTTCAGAGAGGGGTTTATGTTGCCATGTTTACCGGCTGGAAAGACTGAAGAGAAATAGGTTTATGTTCCGTTGTCTAAACAAAATTCAGACGGAGGCCACAGATGGACTGTTGTAAGGCTGACCTTCTCCCACTCCCCCTGCTTCCTGCACGCTTAATTTAAGTCTTCCCTAGCTCTTCAGTTTTTCCCCTGCGAACACTAGGAGGGAACAGCTGGTTCGGAGCCTCTTGATCCCAGCTAGCTGCAGTCCTGGAGCTCCAGTGCTTTATCTCCGGGACAGGTGTGGACATGACCCCGGGGCCACGTCCTCCTCCCCGCCGGCTGGCTGTGGAGGCCAGGGGTACCCCCCAACTACGCACCCCAGGAGATCTAGATGGGGCTACCAGGAAGACGGACGGACATGTCCTAGTGATGAGGGTATACTTCCTCTTTCCAGGCTGAGGTGTCCTGACTTTTGCAAGCCTTAAGAGGACGCCTGGTCCATGGGGTAGACCTAGGGAAACTCTAACGTGGAAAGAAATTCCAGAACCTAAGAAGAGAGAGCATAACCTGACACTTGGTGGAAGTCATTGTAATCTGGATAAAAGGAAGGATGGCCTTCTAGCACAAGACTCCAGAGCTCGGTATCCTAAGACATGGTACCAGGGGAAGAAGGAGCTGATGAGTACGTGGGCGACCCACAAGGCTGGTCCAGAGGAAGATGGCGGGTTTGGGTATATCCCTTGTCATCCTAGGTTGTTGGGGGCCCAAATAAAACTCTGCATCAGATCCGTGCGCACTGTAGAGGAGATGCTGTCACTCTTCATCCTGTCCCATACCAGCCACATGTCATAGAATGGACAGTCCTGGCTGGTGCTCAGCTGTGGCTGGGACAGTGCTCTGTCCCCACTGCAGAGAAAACGGGGTGTGCTCCAGTCTCAGGAGGTGCTATCATGAAGGGCGGGGGCCTTCCACCCTTCTACCCTGCTTCCCCATGTGTGAGGAGGAGCCCTCTGGCCAGGCCAAAGCCCTACGGATGCGACGAGGGCCTAACATGGGCTCACAGGGGCCACATTGCACCTGTGGGGCTTTGATCCAACATGGGGGCCTGCTCTGCATGCGGCAGAAGCAGGGCAGAGCGAATGAAAGTCTCTCCTTGTAGCAGGGCTGTCCCTGACTCGCTGGGCTGGCACCCATGCTGGACATCCACCTCCCCACCGGCCAGCTCCTGGCGCCTCTCCAGGGGCTTCCTGAGCTGTGAAGGCCTCAGAGGAGAGCTGCTCTGTGCTCACCTTCGTCCGGACCCCGTGGAACCTGTGATGTGATGTGTCAGTTAAAGAGGTGTGGCTCCACCCCCTGGGGTGCAAGTGGCAGGAGGGCAGGATCATCAACCAAGGGCATGATGCATAGGAGAGAGAACAACTCAGGGCATTTTTTTCCTATGTCTGATTGGCAAGGCAAGTGCTAAGGGGGTCAGTCTTCACGTTTCATTTTAAGGCTTTCAAGGAACACAGTTCTGTTCCTCATTGTACCATCAATTAAATTGGGAGTGATAGTTTTCCCCATTCATACTAATTTGAGCCAGGGTTCTCAACTTTGGCTCTGAGGTCTGTACATCTGCTGAGATAGGGTATAAGTCTTCCAGAAATAATTTGTTTTGAGTGGAGGGAGGGCCTGCTGTCATCAGACTCTCAAAGGGACCCAACAGAGGTATGGGGCCAGGAGTCCTATTGACAGGTCCTCCTACAGAGACTGGAGAAGCCCCCTGGAGCTCTGGAGGCCAGGGTGCAGGGGTGTCCTCTTATGTTCCCTGAGATCTTATGGTCATAGGCTCTCAGTTACAGACCAGGAAGGGGTGGCTTGGAGGGACATATGCTTGGTCAGCATGTTTTTTCTACCCATCCCTCCCAAATCGTTGATGGGAACATCTGTAAGCAAAGAAATGAAATAGACTACAGGAAAATCAGGGGGTGGGGTGGCATAGAGATCGGAATGCCTGGGGCTCCAGATCAGAAGAAACACTTCCATGGTGTCGCCATGTGTATTCTTAGAGGACAGACCATTGCTCGGAGAGCAAGCATATGTCCCACGGAGACTTCTGCCATGTAATGTCTGGGTGGACCGCCATGTGTGGGACAGAGATGCAATTATGTTCCACTTATAATAAGCAACATCAGCCCCCGCAGACCCAGGGCTCCCACCACGTAGTCTCCAAAGGAAATCAGGCACCAATATGGTCATGACTTTAATTTTACTCTTTGACTTCCACCCTGCAGAAGGCTGGCATGTTTCTATATAAAGACCAAAAATTCTTTGGCTAGTCGGGACATTCAAAACATAATTTATAATAATTATAAAGGAAAATCAACACCCTAAGTTCTATCATAGTCTTTTCTTTTGAAACAGATGGAACAGCTCTATCCCAAGACTTATTGGAATGTGACCGGACCATCAGTTGTGACAGGAAAAAGCAGGAAAAGGATAGCTTTCTGATGAAGATTCAGCAGAGGTAACGGAAAGATTTGCCCACTCCCTGGGGTCAGACAGCCGGGAGTGGAGGGTCCCTGCCGGGCGACTTCTTGTGTTACCCTAGGCAAGTCATGTAGACACTGAGCCTCTGTCTCCTCACCCTTGAAAATGAGGGTTCCATGTGCCTGGCAGTTAGAAGGGGGTCAATAAACATCAGTTCTTGTGCCCCTCACAGTGCCTGCTTCCTTTTCGAGCTGGAAGGACGCCTAGCGATTGATCAGCTGGGCTGGGGCTTCTCAGGCTCTGATGTGAGACGCGCACATCAGCGGGTGACGCTGACAAAATGCAGATTCTGATGGGAAGGTCTGCGGTGGTCAGGCTCTGCCCAAGCCCACGGGCCTCACCGTGAGACGCAGGGACCGAGGACGAGAGCTGTGCTGCCGAGAGAGCACTGATGCACAGGAGGGCGCTCGCCGTGGACCCCTGAGGGGCACTGCTGCCCTGTGCACAGCAGGGGCCTCCGCCCCTTCATTTTCAAAAGTGTGCTCACTTCTGTTCCCTCTACCTGCCCAACTCAGGCCTCAGCAGGAAAATGCAAACAAACTGGGGCAGTGGGTCCTGGATTAGAGTAAGAATCAAGGCAAAGTGAAAAAAAAAAAAAAGAGAAAAGGCAAGGAGATGAATGGGGTGGCTTCTGTTGGCTCCAGCTAGGGCTGGCTCTAGGATTTCACTCTGTTCTTGTGCAGGACTTACAACACTGGGACCAAGTCCACAGACTGAGGGCTGGCAGGGACACTGGAGGTCCCCGGTGATGTAGCCCAGATGGCCTGACATCGCGCAGCTGGTTACAGACACAGCTGGGTTGAGAGACCAGGTCTCACGACTACTGGGCCTAGAACTCTTGTCTCCACACCCACCGTCTTTCTCGAGATGTTTAAAATACATTGATGAATGAATTCAGTCTAAAAACTGCAGAGCCCCCAAGCACCCCACAGATCGTGAACTTGCCATAGATGCATTTGAAAACCATTGACCAAAGGGTCAATGGAGAGGCATCGGGTCCTCAAAAAAAAAGTTTGTTTCCTAACAGTAGAGGCATTGGAGGCAAGAAAGAGACTGGGCTTAGGGAAGGGGAGGTGGGCCGGGGCAGCTGAGAGTGGAGAATGGCTGAATAAATGTAGAAGGCCATTGTCATGACCCCTCCAGTGTAGGAAGACTCTGCCTCCTGGATGTGTGGCCTGTCAGCTCTCTCCAGGGCTCCCTGTGACTCTGAATCCCATCCAGTGCAGCGTGGGGGGCCAGGGTAACATGCTAACGATGAACAAGGAGGGCTCACCTGTGGCAGTCATGCCAGATCCACGCATGGCGGCCATTCTTGGGTCGGAAGTCAGACTGCCCATTGTTGTGGATCTGGGAGGAGAAGCGCAGAAGCCGGCGGTAGCCTGTGGTGGGGTCGGTCTGGGCAGCCGAGGCTGACAGGCAGTTCTCCTCCATGGCGCATTGGAGCATGAACATGGGACGGTCCTCCAGGTAGGTGCTCTGCTGGACAATCTCCGCATTGAGGACCAGGTCAGGGGCAGCTAGGGAGGGCAGACACGATGTTCAAACAAGACAAGACACCCCTCCCCGCCCCCAGCACCATCTGGGACTGGCTCATGGCCTCCCAAGGTCACTTTCCTTGAGGAACGCCACCCCCAATTCCTCCTCCCCTTCTCTGAGAGTCCTCTTGGACGCCTCTGTGGTTATTGGTGCAAAATGGTGGGCAAAATGCTGGCAACTGTTCAGTCTGGGTGATGGTACATGAGGGTTCATTATATTGTTCTCTTTACTTTTGGGTGGCCGGAGATTTTCCATAATAAACAACAAACAACAGCAATGATCGTGTGCCTCCCTGAGGGAGAGCACCATCCATACCTTGGTCTGATTCTTCTGGGATCGATAAATACAGTCTACAACATGTGTGACATTGTATGTAGACTTACAGTCTGCTCATACTGTTTCCCTTAAAATATATCTTGAGGTATTTCCTTGTTAATAAATATCCATTACAACATGCATTTCATGGCTCTATAATACTTAATTCATAGCCCTATTAACTCATATTTTTAGATGCATTGGTTCCTTGACATTTTTGCACAGTTAAACATCCTGTAGTAAATCTGTATTTAACTTCAGTTTTTTCTTTAGAATATATTTCTATAATTGAAACTGCTGGGAGGAAGGGCTATATGTTTTCAAGGCTCTGATGCATATTGCCAAATTATCTTTTTTTAAAAAAAAAATGTTTATTTACTTTTTAGAAAGAGCACGATCCAGGGAGAATCTGAGGCAGGCTCTACGTTCTGAGCTGTCAGTGCAGAGCCCGACGTGGGGCTTGAACCCACGAATTGCAAGATCATGACCTAAGCCAAAGTCAGATGCTTAACTGACCAAGCCACCTAGGTGCCCCTGCCAAATCACCTTCTTAATGGCTTCTTTCAATTTCCACTCACACTGTTGCTCTACATGAGGGTTTCCCCCAGGTACTTCTTTTATTTTTTTTAAATTCATATAAAAAAATTTTTTTAATGTTTATTTTTGAGAGAGCAAGCGAGCAAGTGCAAGCAGGGGAAGGGCAGAGAGAGAGGGAGACACAGAATCTGAAGCAGGCTCTAGGCTCTGAGCTGTCAGCACAGAGCCCAATGCAGGAATTGAATTCACGAACTGCAAGATCATGACCTGAGCCGAAGGTGGAAGCTTAACTGACTGAGTCACCCAGGTGCCCCCAGGTATTTCTTGTAAAACAAAGCTCGATTTACTCAGCACACAGCACACAGCAGGTGTTAAAAAAAAATTACCAATGGATACAGCCCATGTTTGCTCACTAAGCAATTCTATTAGAAGGTTTAGCTTCTTTACAAAAGGGTTAACTGTAAGTTTCCCTTTAAAAGTCGGATTCCATTGACTATTTCTAGTACATTTCAAGTCACAAAATTATTGTATCTGATGTACAACCAGACCCATCCTATGTTTTCCATCAAGTTGCTTGTAAATGTCTAAACTGGGTGTGCACCTGTGAGCTTTGCTTCCCTCAAGTCTGCCAGAGTCTGGAGCATTCCCCACGGCCTCCCGGCTGCACGTGGAACACGGCAGCTTCTCAGGACACAATTTCCGGCACGGGGCGGCACCCTCTGGAGAACAAATCCATCTGCAGGGCTTGGATGTGGAACTGAAGGGTACGAAGGGGGAGCACCGATGGGATGTGGTTTGGGGAGTGGAAGACATACATCGGGAGGCCCTCATTCGCTGAGAAATAGTTCCTCTTGGAGGGCACACACCAGGATGCCCGGTACCGGGTGTTCTGGGCATGCTTTTATTAGAGGGTGTTATAAGTCTCTTATTCACTGTCTGCACCCTACTCGGTACTCAACCCACGGCCCCTTCCTTTGCTTACCTCTGAGCTGAGCAAATGGGTCTCCATTGCTCTCTCCTCTTTCTGGGAGGAGGCCAGCCCTAACCCCAGCTCAGATGTCTTAACATGATCTGTAGTTTGCTGGCAGCCTGGGAACCGTGCTCTCAGCACCTGCCATAGAAGGGGGCCTTCACCTCCCTAACATCTGAAATGTCCACCGGAAGCTCATCTGAAGCATGAATTCATCTGCCCATCCACCAAGTACTATAGCGAACACTGCACTGTCTCTGGACAGTGCTGAACAGGGCAGACTGTGGCAGGAAAGACAGAAGCACATACTAATTACTTAATTACAGTTGTGTCCAGAGATAGAAGGAGAAACATGGGTGTGTTGGGAATTATGACAGGGGGACCCAGTCTGGGGGAGGAGGTCAGGAAGAATTTCCTCGGAGGCAGTTATTTTTCGTTGCTCCCTGGAGGATGAGTGGGGACTATAGGAAGTATCTCTACAATGTCAAGTTGCATGTGCCAGGCCCCTGGGGCACGAAGGAGGACCAAAGCCTGGGCGGTTGGGACACTGAGGAGGGGTGGGGGAATGGAGGGTGGCCCACAACGAAGCCGGGCAACACCTGCCTTGTGCAAGTCCCTGCACTCACCTAAGTGCTGTGGGAAAGCTCGGACTCTGGACAGGACAGAGGCATGAGTGGGAGGCCAATATTGATTCCGGCTTCTGGGAGGGGGAGCAGTCGGAGGGGCACATGTCGCTGTGGGGATCCCGCTGAGGGGCCTCTGCAGTATGGAAGAATGTCATCTGGACACAGGCTGAGACAGTCGGGTGGAAGGAGGTAGAGGGAGTCGAGAGAACATGGAGAGGTAAAAATGAAATGGACTGTATGTGGGGGGTAGGTGAGGAGGAGAAGGCTTGCAGATACAGGTGTAACAGGTTGGATGAGAAAAAGTAATTACAAAGGGTTGCCTGGAGAATATACTTTCTCTCTCTGAATAACATTCATTAAGCCAGATCAGCCAAGAGCTGTGTTCCCGGCCCAAATGGCACTGCCTCCCTGTAGTCACTCTGAGTGATGCCTTTAGCCTAATTTGAGGGGTTCTCAGGACCCCATGAAACTTCTCATCTGCCATGAGGATGTCAAGAGTACCGTTGATCTCATAACTGTCCCTTTTCATGAGAAATTCCCTTCCATCTTGGAAACTAGAACAGTGAGTTGCTCCTATCTCATGGGTTTGTTTCTATTTCATGGATACTGGTATTAATGACCAGGTTTCCTTCCTTTTTTGGCTGTTAGGAAGCTCATGGTGAATTTTATGACCTCCCAAGAGTAAATGTATAGGACTCCACACTATAATTTTTTATTAACCTCTCTCTTGGTTCCATTTTGAGCCACTACCTTTTTGCCAACCCCTACTTTCTTGCTGTTTTTTAAAATGTTTGTTTGTATTTATTTTTAGAGAGAAGCAGATGGTGGGAAGAGCAGAGAGAGAGGCAGAGAGAGAATCACAAGCAAGCTCTGTGCTGTCAGCATGGAGCCTGACATGAGGCTCGATCTCATGACCCTGAGATCATGAAATCAAGAGTCGGACACTTAACCAACTGAGCCACCCGAGGCACTCCTTTTGTATCTGCTTTTATCTCATGCTACCTTTTACTGAGGTTCATATTGTCTTAATTTCCTTTTGGCAATAATGGTATATTACAACATAAAATAAATTAAGAAGCAAAGGAAAGGCCCCTGACTGCTTTCTCTCTGCTAGGATGTTCTTCCTGGGGCGGGGGTGGGGGCGGCTGGCAAGGGTGATGATCTCCTCAGACAGGACGCGATAACTTGTGCTATCTGCCCAGAGAAGCTCATGCCGGGTGGACAGTCCCACCTTACAATGCTTGGGTCAGTGAGTCTAACGGGGTCGATGGGCGGACGAAGCTCACTGAATTCAGGTTTACTCTTCCCCAGTTTCTCCATGATGGTAAAAGACGTGCATCATTGTTTATTGTGCACGTGTACGTATTCATTGTCACATTTAATTTCCAGTGTCTCAGAAAAAAACAACTGTAAATCATAGTGGTTAACTAACTTTGCCAAAGTCACCTAATAAATGGCGGGTGGGGTCTGATCTCAAGTTCTCTGGCCAGATCCTGGGCCTCTGCCACCTGCCAGGTTCTCGAGGGAGAAGGCTAAGTGTGGTTTTATAAGGCCGGGGTGGGGAGGGCAGAGTCTGGGCATCAGGACAGCAGTGTGCCCGCAAAGCTGCACGGCGAGGCCTCTCTCTCTCAGCACAGAAGGGAGCCTTCATGAGCTGGGCCATTCTGAGTGTGGGCGGGGTTTCTCCTTCTGTGTATTTAGGCTCTCTGGGATTCCCAGGGAGTCACCGGGAAGTTGCCTCCACGGTGTGAAACGGGAGATGCCCTTTGGCGCAAGGTGAAAGGAAGGAAGCCAACAGGCACAGAGCACCTCCTATATGCTTCGTCTGCTTTACTGCCCTCAGAGACATCCTCCAAGGAAGGTGCGCTCTTCCTCGTCAACTGGTAAGAACGCGTAGTTCTCAGTCACTTCGTCTACACTGGCCTGCCATTTGAACCCAAGACTCCCAGACTCTCCAAGTCCCTCCCTCCTGCTTGTCTTTCCACTGTCAGCAGGCAAGTTGTGGGGCTGTGGGTAGGGGGTAGTTCCTCCCCCCTCCTCCCACCCCGACTCTTTTCACTTAAAATTAATCTCTGCTTTCCTCTTGGGCACCGCTCAGGGCAGACGCCCCAGAAACTTGCAAGGAATAACCAGCGGGACTCTTTGGAGCCTGGCGGGGAGGGTGGGGTAGGACCCCCAGGGACTCTCACTTTCTGAGCAGGCGACTCCAGCCCCGTACTGCACCGCACCCTGGGGGCAGGTCACATCCTCATCGTGACGGCAGTGCGCCAGGGACAGCTCCGTTCCCGAGCACTTCACTCCACTCATGACCACTTTGTTGGCGAAGATATTTCCGTGCCAATACCAGGTCTCCTGGATGAAACAAAAGAAACGGGAAGTGGGTCACCTTGGATTGTCACTGTCTCATATTCTGTCAACTTTCGGCCTCACAAAAATCCCCAAGCTAAAGCTAAATGAGCCCCATTTTTTCAGATGGAGACAGCAGAGGCACAAACAGTCACTCACCCAGGTCATGCACTTTGTTGGTGGCAGAGTGAGGGAGACCCTCGCACTCTGGTTCTGCCACTGCTCCCCGCGGGGAAGGCATAGCTAAGACTCTGGTCAAACAGCAGTTGAATACTGTGCGTCAGGAATGGCAGGCACCTGCAACTCCCTGCTCGCTCCCCAGCCCCACACCCGGGGCAGACATGACTAGTCAATCACAGCACTCTCTCCTCTAAACCCAGTGTGCTCTCAGGATCCTCAACACAGTGCTCCTGGGAGACACTGCCAGTTGGTCAGAATTGGCAGGAGAGAAGCGATCTATTCACACATGATAGTTCAATATTCATACATCCAATTGGTTCTGTTTACTGAGAGAACGCCCCTCATCCTCTAGAGAGAACACCGGGGCCTAGAGAGGGGACAGGGTGTGTAATCAGTGGCAGATCCTGGCCCACTGCATGACCCTGCAGACACACAGGTGTCTTAAGAATGAGCTGACCAGGGGCGCCTGGGTGGCTCAGTCGGTTGAGTGGCTGACTTCAGCTCGGGTCACGATCTCGCGGTCCGTGAGTTCGAGCCCTGCGTCGGGCTCTGGGCTGACAGCTTGGAGCCTGGAGCCTGTTTTGGATTCTGTGTCTCCCTCTCTCTGACCCTCCCCCGTTCATGCTCTGTCTCTCTCTGTCTCAAAAATAAATAAACGTTAAAAAAAAAAAAAAAAAAAAAAAAGAATGAGCTGACCAGGAACAAAAGTAGCTGGAGAACACTGTTCTTCCGCCCCCTTTGGGGCCCCAGAGAGTGCCTCGGCTGGTCAAAGCAGTATTAGCAGAGGCACTATGGGAAGCCAGGGCCCCAGAGGGCGTGGGCAGTGGCATCAGAGGCCTGTCCCTTCTGAATGCTGGGAGAGGAGCCACAGGGCAGTCTCTGCTCAGGACTCAGCTCCTGCCCTGGACCCGGCCAGCCTGCAAGCAGGCAGTCAGGCTCAGCAAGGCTGCGGAGTTGTCCCGAGTCCTTCCCTAGGTGATCCCATTCTGGGGGACAGGGCCACTTGGGCACAGGAGCTGGAGTCAGGGTTGGCCAAGCAAGCCAGGGGCTCTAGCCATTTTCCTCTTCTGTGAGAAAGTGCTTGCAGCCAGGATACTGAGGACCTGAGCCTAGTCATTCCATGTCACAGGGAGACAAACTGAGGCACAGAAGAGTGGCTGCTTTGTCCTAGATCATTATACAGCAGGCTGGTGGGGATACAGTCGGGAATAGACCTTGAGCCTCCTATCTCTGGCTCCTCCTCCTCCCGGCCTCCTTCTGACAACGTTCCCTCACACTATAGGGAACAGAAGTCAATGATTTTTTAAGCCAAAGAGCTTCCTGCCTTTCCTCTGCTGCCGTCCAATAGGGGCAGGGGCTTAGCTACCTTCATCTGAGTCTCTGTCTTTAAGGAAGGGACCGGAGGGAAGAGGGCACAGATGCAGGACAAGGCTTGGAGGTTTACCTGCCAATCACGGGGAGAACGCACGACACCACTTGGGAAACATGGTCTGGCCAGAGGGGCCTCCAAGGGGGTGAGCTAAGGCATCTGGGGCCTTGGGCTGGGTGGTTGCCACTGCCCCGTAGGACCGAGTTGTTTCCTGCTGCATAGGCACATCAGGACACCCCAGAATCAGTCCACAGCCCAGGGTGATTCCCAGCACTCAGAGCTGAGTGGACCCTGGAAACCAGAGTCCGGCCCCTCACTCTGTAGTGGGGAAACAGTCCAGAAGGGAGCATGACTCGCCCAAGGACTCAGGGCGGTGAGGGGCAGAGCTGAGGCCAGGATGAGGTTCCTACCCACCTCCCCTTCCCCCGCATAGTCCAGGGCACTTTGCTCTCTACTTTCTGGGTAGCTGGGGAAGGTTCGTGGAAAATAGGGGCTGACTGAGAGGGGCAGGGCCGGATTGGATGGAAGGGTCCGAGGCTGGGGCTTCTCACCTGGAAGGCGTTGCTGGCAAAGCCCAGTCCCAGCTGCCGGCAGACCACCATGGCCTCCACAATGCCCCAGTTCTCACCACACACGGTCCCCCATACGAGGGACCCGTTCCTCTCCACCAGTACCTCCACCCGGCCCTCGTAGGGGTTCCGGCCCCCGTTCAGGCGCAGCTGCGGACAGAGAGAAAGGCATGGTCAGCAGGTGGAGACAGAGGGGAGGTGCCCACCATATTGCCACCAGTCTCAATGTCCCCAAGCCAGGGGGTCCTGCCTGGGACACAGTTGGATTCGACAGCATCACTGAGAGCCTACTGTGTGCCCTTATCGTGCCCAGCATGGTCTTACGTATTAGGTCCCCGCTCACAGGCATCCTGGAACCTTAGAAGCCTGTGTGGCCAGAGGAGAGGCACTTACCCCCACTGAGCACCACAGCAGCACCTGTTTCTACTCCCTGCTGCCCTCCGTGAGACTACCTGTAGGGGCTGCCCTTAGAATCAGACACTAGCGAGGGTGCAAGAGGCCTTAAAATATTAGAATTCTGCAAGACTCCTTCCTGGGCCCTTTGTCATCATCACACCCTCTGCTCACCTGGTTCCAGCTCCCGATCTCATCGGCCTCCACCCCCACTCTCCTCTCCACCAGACCCCCCTTCCGAGACACTGTAGCCAACTGCCTATTTGACAGTTCCGCCTGGCACCTTGCAAAGGCCCAAATCTGACCCTGGCATCTTTTCTGACCCCACCTAAGCCTGTGCTCTAGCTCTCCCTCGCTCCCCATTTCAGTAAAAGGCACTACCATCTACTCCAGGGGCAGCAACCTTTCTATAAAGGGCCAGGTGGCATCTTAGGCTTTGTGGGCCGTATGCTCTGTGTCGTAACCGCTCAGCTCTGCCGCGTAGCTCAAGAGCAGCCAAGGCAGATGTGTAAATGGCTGGGTATGGCTGTGTTCCAGTACAACCGTAATTACAAAAGCAGGCAGAGGGATAGGTTTGGCCTGCAAGCTGTAGTTTGCTGATTCCGAATCTGCTCTGTTATACACGCCAGAAATCTCGGAGCCATCCTCGACCCCACCCTCTCTTTCTTGCCCCACAGCCCGTCAAAATCTTCCTCCGTGGATTTTATCTCCAAAGTCTCCTTCCAATCCATCGCTTCCCTCCAGCTCCGTGCAGACCCCCTTGTCCCTGGCGCCATCACCTCCTGCCCCTGCCAGACCTCCGCCCCCCCTCCCTGCCCCGCTCTGGACTTCATCGCCCTATTGTCTAGTCAGAAGCCAGAGTCGTCTTTGAAGACCACCCAATCGTGTCACTTTCCTGCTCAGAACACGTCAGCGGCTTCCCATGCTCCACTGCTCACTCTCTCATCCTGTTCTCCGACCGCCAGGCATGTGGGCCTTCTCTCAGCTTCTGTGGCTACCTAACTCTCCTGACCGAGTCCCATAGTAAGTCACACCTCTCACACTGAAGCCCACTGCACACAGATGCCCTTCTGCCTTGCTGATCCTTGTCCGTCCTTCCGATTCCATACCCAACGACACTCCTCTCTCGCCTGCAGGGTCAGGGCCCACAGACACATTCCATTGCTCCCCACACGTTTCCTTCTTGGCATTTATGACAGTTAGAACTAAGCTAACTTACAATTTGTTTAATGCCTGTCTCCTCTGCCAGAACATAAGCTCCGAAGGGCAGAGTTGTACTTGTGTGGTTTGCTGTGTGAGCAGTAACAAAGCGAGCATCTCACAAGTGTTAGGTTCTCCAACGCTACTTCTGGAATGAATGAATAAGTGACCAGTCTTATGGACGGAAAGCACGGACCAATTTAAATGAGGGCAGGCAGAGAGATCTGGAGGTTGGGGAAGCGTCCTGAAAATGCAACCCCTAATCCAAACACCTTACCTTCCTTCCCTCTATACATCTAGCAATTCATTCCTTTGGGACAAGGCATGACACCTCCAGGAACCCTCAGTGCATTGGGCTGTTGGCTCACCAGTTCTAAGCAAGCATAACTTCTAGGGCATGAAGTATGTTCTTAAGTTCTTATTATGGGCTTAGGGGTTGCAAAAGTCAATGAGGTCAGCTGGCAAACAGACAAGTCAAGGGCAGCCATGATGCTAAGTCTCTGTCCTACGCTCGTTGAATGAAAGAATGAGATAATTCAGGGGCGCCTAGGTGGTTCAGTCAGTTAGGTGTCTGATCCTGATTTTGGCTCAGGTCATGATCTCATGGTTCATGGGTTCGAGCCCCATGTTGGGCTCTGTACTGATGGTGTAGAGCCTGTTTGGGATTCTCTCTCTCTCTCTCTCTCTCTGCTCCTCCCCTGCTCACGCATGCTTGCTCACACTCTGTCTCTCAAAATAAATGAATACAAAAAATGCGATAGTTTGTGTAAAGTGTTCAGATAGGGCCTGGCACAAAGTAGGTGCTCAAGAAATATGAGCCATCATCAAAGCGATGATCTTTATTAGGGTGGGAGTCCCATCAGAAATCAAAACTCTCTTCAGAAGAAATCGAAGGGTTCGGAGCACACGAGAAGGGGGCTGGCCTTCGGGAGGCCAATGTTTGTCTTGCTGAGTATCTCTGGGCTGAGGACCAGGGTGAAGGTGGGCACTGGACACTGTCTGAGATACGGATTGTACTTTACCCATGACTAATGCATCTTTAGGGCTATGTAAAAACACAAACAAATAAGATGAGCAGAGCCATTGAGAAAATTCCAGAATGGCAGGAGGCAGGCGACTCAGTTCCAACATCCCAAGGAAGGGCCAGCGCCTTGGGCAGGCGTGTGTTAAAAGCCAACAGGGACACCTCTAGGTAACCCCAGGCCAGCCCCTCTGCTTACCTGAGACCTAACAAAGGCCTCTATTTCACCATATACTTCCTTTACGTGCTTACTGAACTCTGCCTTAGGTAATGCCAGCCCCTCCCCAGGGATGAAATCAGTTGTGCAGATTTCACCAGATCCATTCATCCAGCTGATGCTCATTGAGCATTTGTGCTGTGACAGGCACTGCGCTCGGCGTGGGGAAGCTTACAGACAGACTTCGGAGCACGTATGGTGTCCGTGGGCCCGTGCAAGTCTCTTGTGGACATGAGTTCATTCTGCTGTCACGACCACCCTGTTAGGTCATCCCCATTCTACAGATGAGAAAACAGAGTCTCAGATGAGGGAAGCGCCTCTTAACTTCCATACCAGACTACCTCCAAACCATAGGCACCAGGCCTCCTTCTCCAGGCAGGGCTGCTTTCGTTTCAAAGCGGGGACCACTGACCCAGAACTGAGGACCGAGTTGGGCCTTTGCAGTCAGGTGGCGGAGGGAGCACGCTGGCTGGGAGATCTGGGCCCTGGGGCCTGGGCTTTAGGGTTCTGAGGTATTGACTGTCCGCTGAGGTCACACTGACCCTGAGGCTTAAACGCTCACAAAGAAACCTAATTTGGGGTCTTGTGAAACCCATCTCGGGTCACCTCTCAGCGACTGCTGCCTCGACAAGGAGCAATCTGCCAGCCCCTCACGCACATCCCGTCTCCCTCCTCCCCTGGTCCCGAGTCTCCAGCCCTCTGGCCTGGCCGTGGGCCTTTGGACACTGTGTGTGACGACAGACAGACCCCACGGACGGCAATAGAGCCTGCATTGCAGGCCCTGCATCTAGGCCTCGGGACAAGCCCTCCCACAACGTGGGCTCTGATTTCGGGAGCCGGAGGTAAGCTTCCCTTCTCTCTGGGACATCCAGATCCCTCCCCTCCCCCCGTGTGGTGCCCAGCTCCCACCCCCAAGCCCGGGGAGGTGAAGGCCCGCAGGGGGTGCACACTTCCGCTGGACCAGCTTAGCACTGAGGCTCAGGATGTCGGCGGGCAGTGAAGTTAAAGAGCAGAATGACTTTCAATCGGGTTTACTACTGGTTTTGGATTCCGTGTGGACTGTGCCCTGCCTTACTGACTGCAGTGGGGACACGTGGCGCCTCCGGCTGCCCCCTTCACAGGCCACTGCCTCCTGAAGACGGACTTCATTCTGTCATCTGGAGAGCAGTGAAGGGTGAGGGCGGAGGAGCTGGAAGGACCCCTGTTCACACTTTGTCCTGCTCCCGGGGAGCAATGGGGCTCCCCAGTGCAAAGGGCCTGTGTCCAGGGCTCCCTTTAGTTCTAGAGGATGCTCTCCCTGGTCCATCTCTGTCTGTGAAGCCCTCCCAAAGGTGGCTGGCCGTGTGCCAGCATCCCTGTCCTGCATTTGAAAGCCAAGGGAAGTCTCGGAGGCTCTGGCTGAGGACCGTGGCTGCAGGTTGACTCATGTGGTCACCAGTGGTGAGCGGGGGCCTCTCCTTGAAGCCCTTCTCCAAGCTGCTGCTGTGATTCCCCAGGGCTGATGAGGCCTGGAGCAGCCTCGGTGACAGGGACCAGGTTTCCACTACTCAGGAGGGAATCTAAGCACTTCAAGATGCATTGGGGGCCTTTTCTCATTTTCCAGAGAAGACCAGAGGGAGCAAGAGGCGAGCCATGAAGCTCTAACATGGCCCAGGGCATTGCTCTCCATTCCCAGGGCCCCACTCCTAGGCACCAGCATTCTGGAAACGGCCTGGCCCGCTAGCTAGAGGTGCTCTGACATCACCAGGACCGGTGGAACCCCAAGAGGCCTCGGGTCAGCCAGGGGCCTCTGGCCCTCATCCTTCCACCTCGTCACCCAGTGAGGATACCAGGGAAGGTCAATCCTCCTCAGAGTTTCTGAAAGTAACCCAGGCATTTCCCTTTTCCTATTCCCTTGGCTCTTGATGGCAGCAGTATGGGGTTTGAGAGAAGGGAGCCGCATCTCCCTGAGCATGAATAGGGAAAACAAAACACTTCCAGCCAGTGGAGTAGGGCAGGGCTGCATCATGTTTTGATAAGGTTGTGGTGAACCAGTCCCACACCTCATTTGGGGAGGTGAGGGGGTAGGAGGAGAGGTAACCCGGCCCAGATGTTAGCATGAAAGGCAGCGCGGGCACTTTCCAACTCACATTCCATACACAGGTTTGGTCCTGCCACCAGGCTAGGCCAGCCAAACCCCCCTTCCAGCCCCCCCCTCCCCCCCGCACCCCAGGGTGGTCAGAGGTGAATTGGAGGTCAGCAAGGGTGGTCGCCTGGTGACCTCACTGCCACTCCCACAGCCTCCTCAGCTTGGCTCCTCCCTCCCGGCAGGGAGGGGAATGAGGCTTTGCGGTGGTTGGATGACCAAAGCTACCGGGCTCCAAGTTTGTGGCTTTTTATTAGCCATTCAATAGACAAGTCAATTTCCTCATGCACTGGGTTGGAAGGGAAGCTAGGGAAATCCTCTCTCTCACCCCCTTATTTTCAGAGGAGAAAACTCAAGCGTCAAAGAAATTAAATAAGGGATCAGCCAGGGAGTGAGTGTTGTGAACTGTGTCCCCCCGTAAAACTCATGTGCTAAAGCCCTAACCCCTAATATGGCTGCATCTGGAGAGAGTGTGTTTCAAGAGGTAATGAAGAATAAATGAGGTCATCAGGGTGGGCCCTCGTCCAATATGACTGGTGTCCTTATAAGAAGAGGAAGAGGCACCGGGGATGCAAACGCAGAGGCCACACAAGGACACAAAGAGAAGGCGGCCATCCGCAAGCCAAGGAGAGAGGCCTCGGGAGCAACCGACTCTGCCAGCACTTTGATCTTGGATTTCTAGCCCCTAGGACTGGGAGAACACAAATTTTTACTGTCTAAGCCACCCAGTCTGTGGTATTTTGTCATGGCAGCCCCAGAGAACTAACGCAGTGATAAAACATGGGAATCCTGATTGCTCTGCCCGGCGTTGTTGCTGGCGGCCGTGGGAGCCCCACGCCACGCCACGTGGAAGGCTGGCCCTCTGCTGCGCCGAGACAACCGGCACAGCCCATACGACTTTCTTTCACGGGTGACCGTCCCCATCTCCTTTCTGGGGGATCGCAACCAGGTGTAAAACTCCCCCACGCTGCATGCTTGAGCTCAGGGAGCACCGGGTGGAGCCTGGAGGCCCTGTGCAAGACTAAGGCCGTTGGTGCCGGGAATGTGGTGCCTCCTTTGGCATCAGCGAGCACACGGCCTGGCTCAGCCATACCAACCATAAAATGCATCTGGAAAACATCACTTTCTCTGGCCCAGGTCTTCCATTTGTGTTGGAAACCCCACTCCACCCAACTCCAATCAGCCCAAAGTGAATGGTGCCACAGCATACCGTGACATGTGGCATGTTACCTCTCATAGCCCTGTCATGGCTATCTTGGAATGCCGCTAGACAATTAGCGGTGGTGAGCCTTCCCCGTGGCTGTGGGCTTGTGGCCCATGCTCCTGCTCGCCCACAGGCAAATGCATGGCTTCGCTGAGCGCTGTTGGGTTCACGGTTTTGGCCCCATTGGGCAGTGAATTGCACAACACATGCCGCGGCTGACCAGTTTAGTAGTGTCTTTGGCATGCTGGTGCCAAGGTCAAGAATCACTGTCAAAGCAAGAACCCAACTGGGGAACCATCCTGCACCCTGATATGTCTGCATTTGCTCACTTTTACTTATTTTTATTTTTTGTAATGTTTACTTACTTATTTTTAGAGAGAGAGAGCATGAGCAGGGGAGGGGCAGAAAAAGAGGGAGAGAGAGAGAGAGAGAGAGAAAGAATCCTAAGCAGGCTCTGTGCTGCTAGCACAGAGCCTACTGCAGGGCCTGAACCCATGAACCATGAGATCATGACCTGAGCCAAGATCAAAAATCGGAGGCTTAACCCACTGAGCCACCCAGGCATCCCCGCATTTGCTCGTTTTCAAAATAAGTGCTTAAGGAGCACCTGGGTAGCTCTGGTTGAGCATCTGACTCCTGATTTTGGCTCAGGTTATGATCCCAGGGTCATGGGATTGAGCCCCCTATCAAGCTCCACCCTAAGCACTGAGTCTGCTTGAGATTCTGTCTCAAAGATAAAAAATAAATAAAAAATAAAAAAGTTTCTTTCTCGCTCTCTCTCCCTCTGCTCCCCCCCCCCCCCCCCTCCGCTCAGGCTCACATGCTCTCTCTCTCTCTCTCTCTGAAAAAATAAAAAAATACAAAAATAAAATAAAATAAGCACTAAAGAAACCCTTCCAACACGCCGGCCCTATAGCAGATAATGCACAGGACCCAGACAAGTTCATGGTGTAGTGAAGAGCAGTAAACAGGATGGTGAAGAGCAGTAAACAGGATGTACTGGGCCTTTCTGTAGGATTGGATAGCCCAAGAGGAATTCATCTTGTTGGCTACCCCTGTGGAAAGATCACCCACGCTAGCCACACGACGTAGGTTTTTAGTGACTCCATCTCAGGAAAGGACGGGTGCGTCTCTGGTATAATGCTGTTAAGTTTCCCCTTTATTTCCCTCTGGTTACCAAAATACAGTCTTCTGTCCCCAAATACCGTCTATATTGTGCTTACATTTGTGTAATTTGTAGGCCTGCTGTCGATGTAGTTCCTCTGGGTACTTGGCTACGGACCATGCCAAGGGTGTCCCAGGGGCTTTGTCCCTTACAGAAGGGACTGCGCTGAGATCACACCACACGTCTAGTCCCAGCACAGGGAGAGGCACACGGTGGACGCCCGACATGGGCCACTAAGGACAGCGGTGTTTATACATACGTTTTCTCACTTGGCCCATTTAACGAATGCTAGGTGACAATGTCCTTAATGGTGACAGCAGTGGAGCCTAAGCCCTTTCTGAGTTCATCATCAGAGCACTCTAACACCTCATGTTAGAAACCTTCAGAATGAGGCTACCTGACTCATACTCTCTGGGGCTTGGTCACCAAAACAGAACATAATCCCCTCACCTTTTTCTGGAAGCCCATGGCAGGGATGTTACATCTCACACCAGCATCTTCCTCGTGGTTGCAGCCCTGAGACTCCGCGTTGAATTTGCAATCTATAATGGACTTCTCATTCCCGGTGCACTCGATCTCATTGAGGTGGATGGGTCCTATCCCTGGGGGAGGAAATAAACACGTGCTGTTGACAGCTTCTGGAGGAAAGTTTCTGGAATGGGCAAGAAAGTCTTAGCCAGTAAGAACGTGTTTCTCCATCCTCAAAACTTCCAACTACATCCCATAATCAGCTCAAGGATCCAGGCCTCCTCTCCCTGGAGAAACCTGCTTCTTGTCTTAGGATTCACTTCTCCCATAAAAGCAAATCAAATGTGCTTACTAACTTCCTGTGTGACCTTGACCAACCCACTCAGCCTCTCTGAATAGGTTTTCTTCCTTAAATAAAGAAACTGGAAGAGACGACATCTAAGTTCCCTCTTCAACTTTAATACCTTGTGCATTTATGAACCTCACAGGGGTGACTATCCCTATAGATTCAGAGTCCCCTCAGGAAAGTGATGGCACCCTCAAACTGGATGATTTGAACAGAGTTGGAAAAGGGGGTTTTGAAAACAAAGGTATGGACAGAGTGTGGGGAAATCACAAAATCACAGCAGACAGTCCAATACTCAGAAGCCTCTGAAGCCTCCCCCTCATAGTGGGACACAGATAAGGTCTTGAGGCCAGTAGGAGTGAAGGAAAGATTGTAGTATTGACCCAGGAGAGCAAAGAAGCCGTGTGGAGAGGCCACCTGCTAAGAGCCGTTACCCTTCGTTGAGGAGGGACACAGTGGCCCGCAGGGAGCCTGTAGGGAGTCCCTGTCCTCTCTCCTCTCCCCAGCCCATCTACTGCCAGTTCTCCCTGGGCACTGGCCATGTCAGTGTCCCCAAGGCAGAGAGGGGCCATCCAGTAAATGACCTATGGTGAACATGCAGAGAAGCTTCTCTCACAGGCACCCAGATAACCAAGGGGAGGCCCCTACTGGTTGGGGAGAGAGAAGAGAGAGAATTCCCAAACTGACCAGTCTGGCTCAACTCAGCTCACAGGGCTACCTCCCCTCTGTCTAGCCCTAGCCCATCAACATGGATCAAAGTCAGTTCTTTTTTTTTTTTTTAATATTTTTATTTATTTTGAGAGAGAGAGAGAGAGAGCAAGCAGAGGAGGGGCAGAGAGCGAGTGAGAGAGAATCCTAAGCAGGCTCCATGCTGTCAGCACAGAGCCTGACTCAGGGCTTGAACTCATGAACCGTGAGATCATGACCTGAGCCGAGATTGAGTCAGATGCTTAACCAACTGAGCCACCAAGGCACTCCCCTAAGTCTAGTTCTTTCTAGGAGTTCTGGGCTGCATGGACTCCCACACTGGTCCCTGCCCACCTGTGATCACCTCTCTCTCCTGCCCCCATTCACCATCCTCCTCTCGCTGGGGTCCTGCCCCTCAGCGCTCACTCAAACTTCCCATCTTACAACCACCCTCCCCTGAGCCCACCCTCTGGCCTGTCAGTTTCATCTGCATCAGGGTGAACTTCTTGGAAGAGCTGTCTGTTTTGTCCCCTTTACTTCCATGTCCAGTAGAAGGACCTACTCCTGTCTGTTTCTCCACCAGCCCTCTCCATCTCGAAGTGGTATTCATCCGGCCTGGTGTTCTCACCAAAACCCAGAGGTCACCTCTGGTACCGCCTCCTCCTCTGTGGTTGCCAAGGAATCCATCACCACACTCTACTCACTTCCCTAACTCTGGGTGCTTTCCATTTCTGCCGGCGCAACACTCGTTCTGCTCTGTCATCGTCCATTTGGACAAAGGCAACAGCCTCCAGGCTCCCTCCTGCTTGCTCGTTGCCAAATATTTGCCACAAGACAACCCAAGAGGGTTGTTAATGCATACTGAATCGTGTCACTCCCCATTGTAAGTCCCCAGAATGGCTTCTCACTGCATCGAAGGGTGAAATCCACAGTCCCCGAGCACCCTGTTCATCCTACGCAGTCTGGCTCCACCTGCTCCTCCCACCTCTGCCACACCGCCACCTCCTTTGGCTGCTTGATTGAGCTGACCTCTTCCCCTGCCCGGACCCTCTGCCTGGCCCATCCTCCTCCCTCCTCACCAGCTTGCTCATCCTTCAGGGCTCAGCTTTGGCCACTTCCTTAGAGAAGCCTCTCTGATCTCTGTCTAAGCTGGGCCCCCCTCCCATCGAGCACTCAGGTGGCTCTCTGTTCCCTGTCTGCCTTCCCACTAGGCTGGTGGGCCCCCGACCACAGGCCGTGCCTGTGTCCCATTTCCGTTGAGGAGGTTTCTGGAGACACTCGGTATCTAGGCCAAGATGAACTTCTGGGACAACCCATATTAGTAAGTGAGAGCCAAGTTTCCCTTTCCTTGGAAATTCATAAACAATAAAGCTTTCAATTCCTTGGAATGTTATACAGTTGATAAAAACACATTGCTGACTATGGCTGGAAGCATCCAAGGACTCGGAGTGGAGAGGCTGGGACGCACCACAGGTGCCAAACAGGGCCCCTGAAGCAGGCAGGGGCCACAGCTCAGGGAGTGAGATGGACACAGAAAGACGCAGCCACCTCGGACCTGAGTATCAGTCAGATGCCGGGCTTGCCTGAGGACCGTCAGGAGGAGGGTGGCGACAATGGCAATGATGACACCACATGTTCACTGAGCGCTTACTAGGGTTCTGTCCTACACACGTGGCATATATGAACGCACTCAATCATCATGGCAACTCGGTAAAATGAGGAAACTGGGGACCTGATGGAGGAGCCAGCACTCACATCAGGCAGCCTGACCCCACCGCAGGATCTCGCTCTGTTTCCGAGGCACGTGAGGAGAGAGAACCCCATGTGCTGGACGGGAGAGGAGGGCTGCTGGGGAAAGAGCGGAGAGGTTCGAAGCACCTGGTTCTTCACGTGGGGATGCTCCCTCTGCCTCCTGGAAGCCCTGCTCCTCTTAAAGAGCTGACCTAGGTAGAGGCCTGCCTCCAAGGAACACTTCAGATCCTTCCTCCTCCCGGGCTCAGCTGGATACAACCTCGCCCCTGCCCGCGGCATTTTCTTTTACACCTCGCTGGTGAGGTGATGGGCCAGCAGTCGGGCTGCGTCTCCTCCTCGGGAAGTGACGGGAGCTTTCTGAGTCTCGCCTCCCTCATCATAAAAGGCAATAATAAAATCTATCTGGCGGGGTGGGCCAGGGGCTCAGGAAATGGTAAATGTTCTCAGTATTTCCCTTACATCTCATCACCTCTCTATTAGTACAGGTTTACCTTTGATTGAGGTTATTTCTAATTTCCCCCACTTGACGGGAGCTCCTGGGGAGCAGAAGCCATTACCATAAATGTTTGTGGAATTAACGAATTCTCCATTCCAGGGCCCAGCCCAAACAACGAATGCTTATGAATCACTGACCTACTGGACTGGCCAGGAGAGGAGAGGTTTATGCAAGAGCCTACCATGCTTTAGACTCCGACTAACAACTGGTTGTGTCCTTCCAGCCGAACTTAGATACACCCTCGCCCAGTGTACAGCTGAGCATGCCCAGTGCTGCCTGTGGGCTCTTGGCTCGTTTTGTGGACCTGGGCTTTACTTGCATCCTGACTCCCAGCACTCACCTACTCCTGGTTCTGGACTGACCCCTGAATTGTTCCTCCTCACGATGGCTTCTCCACGTCCACCTTAGCCCTGCTCTTCCCCCACGTATAAATGCTGTCCCAGGTGGCCACAGGCCGGGGGCAGAAGCAGGGTACTAGGGAGAAGCCCAACGTCTTGGAGCGACGTCACGGACTCTAGACCCAGAATCAACTTTGCTGGTGACAATCACACTTCTTTTTTTTTTTTTTTTTTTTTTCAACGTTTATTTATTTTTGGGACAGAGAGAGACAGAGCATGAACGGGGGAGGGGCAGAGAGAGAGGGAGACACAGAATCGGAAACAGGCTCCAGGCTCCGAGCCATCAGCCCAGAGCCGATGCGGGGCTCGAACTCACGGACCGCGAGATCGTGACCTGGCTGAAGTCGGACGCTTAACCGACTGCGCCACCCAGGCGCCCCTTTGTGACAATCACACTTCTAAGAGCACGGTAGAATACAACAGGACGTAGCGTAGTATTTTGCATGTTAGAGAGGTAAGCATCATTTCTGGAAACTTCTGTTTCGGCTTTATATGCATGGCATTTCTGCTCGGGGATTTCAGGCAAAAGGGTTTTAAAGCCACTGCTCTAGGGCTGCCACTGGCCACACTGAGTGCTTGGAATGTGGCCAGTCCAGACTGGAATGTGCTCCACGTATAAAACACACCCTAGATTTCAAAGACTTGGTACACAAAACGTACACTATCTCATTAACAGCATTCATTCTGATTATATGTTGAAATCATAATTTGGGGGATAGATTCGATTAAGGAAAATATATTATCGAAATTAATTTCACCTGTTTCTTTTTATTTGTTTTTACAAGGCTACTAGAAAATTCAAAATTACTTATGTGGCTCACGTTGTATTTGTATTGGACAGCTAAGGTCTAGAGTGTTAAAACTGCTTCACCAGGTGTTCATTCAGCTGACCCTACTTATGCAACTGGAACTCATTCATTCATTCATTGATTCATTCATTGATTCATTCATTCTTCATAAAATGAATATCCCAGGGTACTATAAGCTGGCAAGACTTAGCACGAAGAACACAGGCCCTCCTTCCTCTCTTGCAGCACTTGGTCATGGAGGGAGGTGGTTGTGGAAACAGACAGCTGGAGCCCAGATATGTGCAGGGGGTCACAGAACACACAGCACAGTGCCTGACTCTGACCTAACATCCATCCCGGTGAGAAGAGCAGAGAACCCACAGGAGGCAGGAGCCAGATAAACCCTCGAATGTGAATCCAGTGAAGAATCTGAGGACCTGGAGTTTACTCAAGGTCACGGAGAAAGTAGGTAGCAGGCCCAGGACGAGGACTGAGATCGCCTGCCTCCCCGTCCTTGCCTTTCACACCCTCACTCTGGGCGTGGTCACTTGGCCCACCAGCCAGAGCCAGAACGGAACTGAGCCTGTCTGCTCTGTGACTTGACACTGAATGTGGACTTTCCCCCTTCTGCCTAGCAGAGTTGATCTGCCCAGAGTGGCAGGAGATAATAAATCATCCAGTGGTTCTTTCCAGGACAGCACCGAAAATGCCAACTGTCTCTCTCTCTAGAGTTCTGCAGGTCCTTGGAAACCATTGGCTGCTCTGGGCAGGGAAATAACTAGGTCAACAGCCCACGCCCATGATAAATGGAATGCTTATGTCATCCAGTGCTTATTTATTCCTCAGGGTGAGTGGTCTTTGTACAGTAGGCCTTGGGGAAACACACACCGACACATCAGCCAATCAGTAAAATGGACTGTGGGAATATTCGAGATCCAAAGGAACTCCAAACAGCTCATCATGACCAGGGGAGGAGGAGGACTGTCGTGTGGTATAACTGAGGCTTCCAGATGGCACGATGCAAGGTTAGAGTCCAGCCTAGATCCCTAACCTTCAGGGCATGCCCAGGAAACTGCAGGGGATTGCAGAATGGGGTGTTCTGAACGTGAGCAGGACTGGGCGAAGGTGGGCACACAGGGAGAAGCCCAAATATGAGCGAGCTAAAGACTTGGGTTTTAGATTTTCTCCACCACTAACTATGGGGATGACTGCAAGCTTGTGCTCCAGCACCCGAGGCCTCGTCTGTTGGACCAGATGCACTGAGGTCCCCTTCAGCAGTGCCATCTATGATTCCGGGACTCTCTCTCCAGTCCACTGGGCTATTACTTCCTCCAATGTGACCGATGACCTCACCACATTCCTTTCTGTGGGGTGATGGCCTTACGTCCGGCAGTATGGAAACATCCTCTCCCCACAGGACGGGACGCCCCACCCTCCTTGCCAGAAAAGGAAGCTATCTGTCACGTTCTCATGCCATGTTTGCCTCGGTGCTCTCAACGGAACGACCAGTTTGAAAGCTTCTTACACTTTTGGTCTCTGCTTAAATGAAAGATCTGTTCAGGACACTTAATGAAAACCAGGCTCCTTCTCATTAGCGTCGCATGTCATCCGGAGACGGGCATCCTGTTCCCAGTCTCTGGTGGCGGGGAGAGAATGTTTGTGGGGCCTCACCAGAGTGGGAAACAAAGATGACTTTTGGGACTCTTTTGTGTCTGGGGTGGTCCACAGCCTGAGGAATTCCGAGGTCCTGTCCTGGAGGAAGGCCTTGAGAATTCCAGCATTCTCGGTGGGACAGTGGGGAGCACCGGGTTAGGAGCCGGGAGACCCCCGTTAGAGTATTCATTGGCTGCTAATTTGTTGTCTCATCTTGGTTATTCACTCCCTTCTCTGGGCCTCAGCTTCCAAATTCATACAGTGGGGGACTCAGTGTTCCCTAAGGCCGTTCCAGCTCTGACTGCTGGGGGAGCGGCCAGGGATTCTCTAACAGAGTGGCAGCGGCGAGTGGGAGGGGGCACGGCAAGAAGACCCCGAAAGGCCCAAGGCCAGCACCCCTGGGTTGGGCTCCCCGCGCCATGCTCTCAGTGAAGAGAGGCCACAGAACGTCCCCCCCCCCCACCGCCCCCTGCCCCATTCCTTACCTTGCCCCAGCTGGGAGCCAGCGATGGCCTCTTTGGCACTCCCAAAGCCCAGCTCTCTGCAGACCACGCTGGCAGACACCAGGTCCCACTTGTCGTCACAGACGGTTCCCCATTCTCCGTTCTTGAGCACCTCCACTCGGCCCTCTCCGATGTTGGCACCACCTCTCAACCGCACCAGGGGTTGCTGAAGGGACACACGGTCCTGCTGAGTGCAAAAGCTGATGCCCACTCGGCAGGCCGTCACTGCCCGCTCCCCTCCCTCCCCAGCCGCCCCACCCCAAACACAGGTGCCTCGGCCAGGAGCTGAAACGGGGCTGGATTTGTGCGCGTGCGTGTGCACGGGGCGGGAGGTGTGCACATGCCCCCTCTGCACGTTGGCTGTGCTGCAAACTTGCTTTGCGGTCCTCCCTTGGAGCTTTTGTCCTGGACTGTCGAGGAGCCCTCATCAGTTAGTCACCCCAACCCATGCTTGGCTCAGGGGCCTTACCACCAGTACCTCCCTGCACCCCCTCCCTCCAGAACCTCAAGCTTTAGAGCTACGGAGAGGAGCTCCTGCCCCAGACTTGGCAGATTCCAGATGGATCATAATTCCACCCTGCTTCTGATAGAGCGCTACGGTCTAGCCCTGTGGGGGACTTCAGGCCACTGAACAGGTTACACTCCAACAATCCCGCTCTGCAGGTAGATGAGAAGCAGGAGGGGGGAGACAGGGAGCTATAGCATGGGCCTAACCAAGAAGGCCATGACTTAGAGGACAGACATTGTGCTGGCTAAGGCTGCCACGTGTCCAGGGGTTACGTTAGTGCCCAGTCACTGCTCCTGCTTCCCCGCCCCCGCGATTCTACTCCAATTCCAAATCAGCCCAACTCTTCAGAAGATGCGGCCCCACCAGGTACTCAGAGACGATGAGTGGCTATGGTTTAAATGCCCCCAAGTGCTCAGGGACAGCCTGGAAGCCCAATCACCTTACAGGGTTTATTTCATTGCACAAGAGTAAGACCCACCCTGCACCAGCGTTTTGATCCCACTGGATCACATTTTACCAGATGGGAGCTGGAGCACCTGACTCCATCTGCCCACACACGCTGGTCTGCATCAACTTCTGTGCCCATGTGTGGATGTGTGTGCATGTGCGTGCATGCCTGTGTGTGTGTGTGTGTGTGTGTGTGCACGCCTGAGCATGTGAGTGCTGGCATGGGGGCTCAGAGGCTTCGAGGCTCTGAGTTCTCGCCGATGCTGATTTGATTCAACACAGAGGGGGTGGGGTGCCCTGCAGCCGTTCTATGTATGGTGGATCAGACCAGAGTCACTGCTCCCCTCCAGCCTACGTGGTCCTCAGACCACAACTTTTACCCACCCACCAAGGACCCGGCCTGGCTGGAGGTGCTGTTTGTCAGCATTCACGTACCCCGGCCACCTTGAGGGCCGAGGCATCAGATGGGAACCCGTGTCACCATTCTCCAGCCGAGGTTCCCACTCGGCCACACTGCTCTCCCCCACTGACTGCGCCTCGTGGCTGTGACAGCACTTGGATTTACAGGACGGCTCTGACCCTGCCACTAGGGGGAGAAGAAAAGAGGGACAGGGGTGCGTGCAAAACACCCACTGGCCTCAGGAACCTTTGTTCTAGCTTTAGAAAACAAACTCAAAACAACTGCTGGCTGCAGCCCGTTTGCTTTGCGGTCGAGTCGCGGCCTCTCCCCTCCCCCACCCCGTGCCCAAGCTGTCCAGCACAGGAAGCTGTGATTTCCACCTTCTGGAGATGGCTCAGAGGGGCTGGTGGGTGGGAATAGAACATGCGAAGAGGAGAGGGAGGGGTAGGAAAGGTGGCTGATCATTTATTAGGGAGCAGACCATCCAAGACCAAGCTTAATGGAGGCAGAGGGCCAAATAACCCCGTGCCAGGCTGGCAGTGGCCACACAGTCAGCTGGCCCTGGAGGAAAGCAAGCAACCAAGGGAAAATGTGATGTAAGGCTCATTTGCTCTCTCTCTCTTTTTTTTTTTTTTAATTCATTTGGTATGAATTTGATTCCTTTGCTTTAAACCACACAGCGAGAGGAATTCCAAAACAGTAGGGTCTGGTATTCTGGATGACACATAAGGAAAGCGCCGTGGGCCAGGCTGAGGCTGTAGGAAGGATGTGGCGATCAAATCACGTGGCGGTGGGCTGGAAGGGGGGCAAGGGAGGGTGTGTGGGGGCTGCAGGGGGGCCGGCACCGTCCAGGTGCACCTCTGTCACCTGGCTGCACGTATGCGCCCTGCAGTAGGTCTGTCCCCTTTGGAGGCCCCTGTGGGGACCAAGGGGGCAGGGACGGCCGCCTGCTGGAAGAGTCAGGAAGGTACTCCAAATAGTTCCCATGCCCTTGGCTGGGCTCACAGCGTTCATTTCAGTCCTTTCTTTGAAGGCTTTTTCTTTTGTCCAAACACACCACCCCCAGCCTGGGAGGGGGCACCCAACATGGTTTATTTCACTACTGCCCGGGGTTCCCTTTTCCTTAGGATGAGTGCCATCACCCCCTTTCCAAGCAGGTCTTTAGATGTTGATGGGGAGGAGAGACTACAGAGGGCGGAGGGGAAAGGCGGGAGAGACAGGGAGAGGGAAGGAGAGACAGGGAGAGGGAAGGAGACACAGCATGAGGCCGTCCCTCCCGCACCACCACCTGGTGCCCACACCATCTGCCCCCATCATGGCCTCTCTCCCTCCTCTTCCCCCTGACGTGGTCAGAGCTGACTTGGAACTCACCTCTGCCCAGGTGAGTGTCGAGGTTTTGTCTGGCTCAGGGAACCATTCCCTGATAAACGATCAGCCACCATTCCTACCCCTCCCTCTTCTCCCTGTGCTATTCCCATCCACCAGCCCCATGTGAGCAGTTTCCAGAACATGCACATCACAGAGACCCCTGGATATAGGAAAAAGGAAGGGTAGGAAAAAGAAAAACGCATCTCCTCTTAATGATTTTCAGGGAAGAGAGAATAACACACTTTCTCTTTTTCAGAGGCTGCGTCAAACCCGCCATGGTTGGGTCGGTTCACTTGTCCTAAGAAATCACACAGTGGAAACGGGGGTGCTATTTATGTGAGCAGACGTGCATCAACATGTCTGGAGCGCACTCACGTGCACGTGCACACAGAGGTGCTGCTGACTTACAAACATAGAACATGACCGATGGGTACAGGTGACACAGACATGGGAATGACAGGTTTTCATTTTCTGTCTTGGTGAAGGCTTTTAAAAATTTTTGTCCTTTCTCTTGCAGAACAAACCAAAATACGTTTGGAAACATTTGTGGCTGATTCCATGCGCTTTCGAGAATCATATTGACTTTCCAACAACTCTAGAACACTGTTCTCCTCTGGGAACGGAGAAGGACCCCCCCACCCCCGCCTTTTGTGTGGGGCCAGCAGACAGCACACAGAGCTTGTGACCGTGGGTAATGAGGTGCTCTCTCCTCCTTGGTGTGTGGCCTCCACAGACGGGACTGAGATCTCAGAGTGGAGTAGCAATGGTGAAAGGCCAGATGTGGGTGCTGATGACTGGGGGCTGGGGCCCAGCTGCTTGTCACCCTCTAGAGGTGGCATCTGTTGGTGTGGCCAGTCCTGACAGGTGTCCCACTACATTCCTGCCCTGTAGGGGAGTGGTCTGAATCAGGGCTGGCTCTCCTCATTCCCTCCTGAGGGCCCCTGCTTGCTCCCTCAAATGCCACCCTCCACCCCATCCATGTGTCAACTGGCCAGACCCCCCACTGCACGCATCCTCACCTCTGGCTTGTAGGCTTTCCGGAATCTCGAGGGCCCGTCGGGGTTGAAGACCTGGCCAGGCACACAACTCACCACAGCTGGCAGCCCATTCTCACAGGTGACATTCTTCACGGGGTCTAGCAACACCTGAGGACCCAGCTTGCAGCTGGAGATGTGGGCCTCCGTGCCGGTGCAGTCCATGGAGAATGGCCAGTAGCGTTGCTTCTTCCGGGCGGCAAACATTCTGCAGAGGGTGAGAGGGGGCAGGTGACCAGGGCACCACGGCCACCACCCCTCATTCCTTCTATGATTGGGTGTCAGGCACCGGGCCGACCACGGTGCTAGCTTCTTGGAGTCTAGTAGTGGAACGGAATGTGCATGGTCCCTGCATCTAGAGCTCAGCCCCACTGAGTTGGCATCCACCCAATGAGCACCTCGGCCATGTGGGGCGCCATGCTGGGCACTGGGGAGCAGGACCTGGAAGGACAGACATTGCTTCCTTCCCCCAGGCAGCTTATATTCTAGGAGAGAAGGGACTTAGCAGTGAGACAGCATTAAAGCCTATAAAAGGAAATGCAAAAAGGGATCTAAAATAGATAAGACCCCTGGTCCCAGGAAACCCACAGTCTCAGGCAAACCAGATGGTCGCTCACCCAAACCCTTCAGATAATTTCAACATGATTCATTGTTGCTCCTTGCCTGTGTCAATAGCAGAACAAGTTGAATGTTAAACTCTCTCCCAACGATCCGCAAGATTAAAGGGGTAAATCCAAATCCAATGAGAAGCAACGAGAACAGTCTTAAAGCAGCCCGTGGGCTGAATCGAAGTAAAATTTGCTTGGGAATTATAATGGTCATGAAACTCGGCCACAGACCTTACCAAATGTTCACCCAGGAGTCAGTGAGGCTGAGGCTATCTCCATAGCATAGCCTGTATTCCAGGGAACTCTTAACCTGTATTACATGTAAAGGATTCCTTTTTATGTATTTCTGGAAGGCAGCATAAGGATCGAGGCGAGTCACAGTGTTTTCTAAAACAATAACCAACCAATAGGTAATGAATGGGTTAGCAGAAAGGTTACCGTGCCTCAGTTTCCCCATCTCCAAATCAGAAGTAGCAACGGGATTTACTTTATATGATTGTTAGGAAAGGTAAATGAGCGAATACTGGTGAGGCAATTAAAACAGTGCACAGGAAGGGCTTCATATGCGTTTGTAAAATAAATAACAACTATATTAAAGGAGAAACAGAAAGGAGGGTTCCCTGTGGTTGCAATGATGACACACAATTTCAATGAGGAGCAGGGTTTGAGCGAGGTTTTGAATAAGGGTGGGATTTACGGAGGAGGAGGGCAGGGAGGACCGTCCTCTCACGCCGGCCCAGCTCTCTGGGGTCTGTGTGCTTGTCCCTGCTTGGCAGAACCTGCGAGATGCCAAAGAGAGCCAGACCGCATCGTTGCCAGTTGCCCAATGCAAGGGCCTCCCAGGGCAGGCTGGCCCAGGATGGGGCAGAAATGGGGCCCTGTTTCTGCTGGGTTAGCAGGCCTGGAAGTTTCTGTCTCAGAGTGAATGGGATGTGAACATAGAGAAAGGTAAAACCCTACAGACACCACCAATATTTTCTTGCTTTAAAAAAAAAATTTTTTTTTAAGTTTATTTATTTTTGAGAGAGAGACAGAGCACGATCTGGGGAGGGGCAGAGAGAGAGAGGGAGACACAGAAACTGAAGCAGGCTCCAGGCTCTGAGCTGTCACCCAAGCACCCCAAACCAGAATCTTTTCCTAACTAAAAATTTCACTGGTAACAACTCTGGTGTCCCTGTGGGCACCATGACACAGAATCTTTGAAAAAAGGACTATCCTGGAAAATTCAGGAGGTGTGCTCAACATCGCTGCATAGCCTAGAGTGGAGAACTACACAGGAGGACTGTTAGTAATTCCGAGAAAAACTGCCCCTCCCCACTTCCTGGATACAAGGCCCTGCACTCGGAAACAACCTCCAGCTTGTTCCCCCCACCACCACCTCGGACTGGAGAACACATTTGGGGGGCGGTGGACAGCTTGTTCCTCATGACCCACCCCCCAACATTGGGCGACAGAACACACTCGGGGGCTATCAGCTGCACAAGGTCTGGCCAGACCCCACTGGCTTGGAACCTCCTTCTGCTTCCAGCTTTCAGTGAACACTGCCCTCGCCCACGAACAGATGTACTGAGTTCTTAATATAGACTGAAGCACCATAGCAAACACATAACTGCTCCTGCCTTTCCCAGACAGCCCTGCTTCCCTCTTACATCAGCTCACGGGAATGCACCGTGGCCCTCCACAGGCCTCCACGATGCCGACAGCGTCCCCCCACCATGATTCACCAGGGCCAGGCCCAGGGGGTGCAGATATGAGGCGCTGGTGGATGATGGGTGGACAGCCTACTCCAGGCCCGGTGACTGGAGGGCAACTGAAATGAGATGCAGCTTTGGGCCAAGGAAGAAGCCTGCTTGAGAAAGAGGTGTCTAGCCTACGGCAGGGTAGTGGGACGAATGCTCAGCTGGGCCGATGCAGTTACAAACGAAAAGTCCTGAAAAGGCTCAGGTCTGGGAATGGGTTGAGGGGCATGACTCTCTGTTTATATGATTAGATTTTTGTTCTCTTGACCTAGATTTTCTATTCATAAAGAATTTGGGGGGCGCCTGGGTGGCTCAGTTGGTTGAGCATCCAACTTCAGCTCAGGTCGTGATCTCACGGTTCATGAGTTCGAGCCCCGCATCGGGTGCTGTGCTGTCAGTGCGGAGCCTGCCTTGGATCCTCTGTCCCCCTCTCCATACCTCCCCTGCTCGTGCTCTCTCTCAAAAGTAAATAAAACATTAAAAATGAAAAGTTCTACTGGCTCTTCCCCAGCCAAGGGAGAAGCCAGATTTTGTTGGGCTTCTGCCAGCTACTGTGTATGTCTATTCCAATGATGAATTCCAGAATTAGGGAAACAACCACAGGATGGGTTCAGGGACCCACTGGGCCCACCATGAGATGGGCCCAGGCTAAAACCCCATTGATCACCTGACCCACTTAAGGCCCTCCTCTGACTGGAGGGCCATGGTGATCTTTGAGTCTCCCAGAATCAGTGTCATTTCAGAGCCTGTGTCCAGTCGTGCCCAAAAGTTCTGATTATTTCATCTTCCCCAGTGCACAGCTATCTTGGTGAAAGGCCATCAGTCCCTTTGGGGAAGCCTGGGAAATTGATTAATGGTGTAAATTTTTGGCAGTGTACTGGGTGGGGTCCTTCCTCAAGGGGACCCAGCCTGCCCTCTACTCAAAGGGTTCTGGTTCTGTAAGCTGGCTCAAGTCTGGGAATTGATCGAGGGGCATGACCCTCTGTTTATATGATTAGATTTTTGTTCTCTTGACCTAGATTTTCTGTCCATAAAGAATTTGGGGGGCGCCTGGGTGGCTCAGTCGGTTAAGCGTCCAGCTCTTGATTGTGGCTCAGGTCATGATCTCACAGATGGTGAGGTTGAGCCACGCGTCAGGCTCTGCGCTAACAGAGTCTGCTGCCTGCTTGGGATTCTCTCTACCCGCCCGCCCCCCCGCCCCGCCCCTCTCTTGCTCTCTCTCTCTCTCCCTCTTTCTCTCTCAAAATAAATAAACTTAAAAAAAAAAAAAGAATGAGTAAGAACTTAGTAGACCTCCTATCCATTTTGCTTCTGGGAACATCATGATCAACCAGGCCATGCCCTGGCTGTGCAGGAGTCAAACTGTTCCGATTACTGCTCTGATTCTGCTTGTCTTTCGGGAACCACGCCCACCTGGCCTTGGGAGGCTTGAGTGCTGTTGCCCTGGGATCCAGTCACCACCTCCTGCTTTTGGGATGAGGGATGGCTTACAGAGAAGAGCTACCGGGGAGCTCTTAAGAACGCCAGGGTTTCCCTCATAAATTTATTCCTCGTTCACGGGGAAAGTGCGTCTTCCAGACCCTCCCAGGCTGGGTGAGGTCTCAGATGACAAATCCACTCCAACATCCAGTCTTCAGCCTTGGAATCCCGTCCTCTACATGAAGCCAAGGAGATCGGGCATTTGCATGTCACTCCCGGTGGGGCCACATTTTGGTCCCCGTGTCAGCCAACCAACCAAATCACGATAGCTCTTCCTAACGCCTGAGATGCGACATTAGACGCAGAATCTCTGCTTAGTTAGCTCACATCAATAAACCGGTGTCAACCTCGGGATCCTGCTTGAAGAAAAAAAATGACCACAATATGCCCCTGGCCCCAAGGAAGGGGCCCTGAAGCTTCGGCATCATTAGCATCAAGGAGCATCCATGGCTCCCCAGGGCACAGCAGAATGTAGCTCACGGAAAAGCAGCCCCTGGTGGGGAAGCTGACTCCACTCACGGCAACCCTGTGGGGGTGAGGCCTCCGAGTAGCCACCGGATATGCCGGTTAGCAGAGTTAAGCGTGGAGAGGCCTCGGGCATTGCCCTGGTGAACGTCTAAGGCTGCAGAGCCCCTTTGGACCTGGTGGATACCAGGAGATACCCACCCTAGACAGACAGAATCACTTTGAAAATGCTTCCTTCTTAAGGGTGAAAGCCTTCCCTGGGAGGCAGTGGTGGGGGGGGGGGCGGCTGTCAGCAACAGCAGCGACAGGCTGTGGGAAGGGCGAAAGGGAGTTGGGGAAAGATGCTACTGGAAGTCACAGATTCGGGGACACTCGGTCCCCAGGCCCCTGCTGTCCGTAGCCTCTGAGCACAGCTCCCAGACACCCTGGCCCCAGGCCAGCCCTGCGTCACCTCCCAGACTCAACAGCCAGCCCGTGGCGGGGGCCTGTGCCCTGTAGCCAGGCGGAGCAGAGCTGGGGCTGAGGTAGCAGCAGTGTGGAGGACACAACTGGACTCCCCCGCAGGCTCCGCAGGTGGGTTCTGTGACCTCCGAGTCCCCCGCCCTTCAGGCCTGTGTCTCTTTCCATGCAGACTAAGGGCTTGGACCGAGTAAGGGCTGAAGCCATGCCCTGGGAGTCCCAGCTCATCACTTCCTCCAGCCGGCTGCCATCACAGCCCCTAACAGCACCACTGAGGCAGAAACTTCCCAGTGTGCCCTTCTCTTTTGGGGCCTGTCAGCTGAGTCTAACATAAAACAACCCTAGGTTGTTTTAGCACCCATCCTCCCGCTCCCCCATAGCATCTCCAGCTAGAGGTCAGGAGTCGGAGCTGGTTTTCAGCAGCGTCGGTTAATTATCTCCCAACTTGGCCAAGAACACCATCCACCACCAACACCTTGGATGCCTCCCAGCCCTCGGAGCCTTTTCCTGTCCCCGTTTGAAAAGAAAGCACAGCCACAGACATGGGAGTGGGAGGAGCAAGGAGAGGGTTTCCAACCCAGCCCATGAGAGGATCACCCGGGGTGCAGCTGCCAAAACAGATCCGAGACCCCTCCTCGAAAGCAGGAAGAGGACGCAGGACTGCCCGCAGTTGGGGAGATGGCTTTCAAATGCCATCTGAACAAGGCACGTTCTGCCTGGTCTTGAGCTGGTGGCAGCCTTCCCCTTCTTAGGACTGGGCTCAGATCTGCCACTAGGCTGGGGGCTCTGTTGGGGCCAGCCAGGGGAGGGGTTTGCTTTTCTTGGCTCACTTGGATCGGAAAAGCTGAGAAGGTGTCCCCAGGGAAGGAGCCGGCCAGCTGGCGGGAGTTGTCCAAAGACTCCGAGGGCTGAGACCACAGCACCTCCCAGCTGCCCTGTGCAACCAGGAAGGTCTGGGCCATGTCTGGGACGGCTGGGGGAGGGAATGGCCACTAAGATCACCCCCAGGGGTGTTGTGAGCCTGCCCTGACGCCAGAACTCACCCCTGTGGTGGACTGGGGGCTCTAACCAAAGGCGGCCACGCCAAACCCAAGGAGGGATGCAGCCTGAACTGACCCAAGGATCTGGAGGACGAGCTAGGCTTGGAGCCCGGTCTCCTGACTCCGAAGTTCCCTGTCCCTGGTTTGAAAGGAAAGACGTGGTGTTGTGAGCCTACACTCTCTCCAGGAGTGTAGACCCTGGAGCTGGAGGCCTGTGTTTGGATCCTGGTTCGACAATTTCTCTCTGACTTCTTTGCCTCAACTCTGAAGCAGACTCCTACTTCCTAGTGCTGTGAGAACTCGATGACAAGGGGCAGAGCCTGGCACGGGGTAGGCACTCAGAAACAGACTGTCATTATCATTAATAAGAGGAGATAAGAAGATCCCGCTACCAACCGAGGTCCCCCAGCGGCCAGCTTGTCACAGGGCCCAACCCCTTCACTGGATTCCCCTCGGGTCCCCCATCTACCCCCTGGCCCCCTGGGACGAGCCAACTTTGGAAACCTTAACAGGTGAGGTTTAACTGGGATTGGTGTAACTGAATCGAATCCAACCGTTTTTCAATTTCCTGACAGCTGCAAAAAGTTCCAGATTTCTCAGAATAATCTTTCGCTGAGGAAAAGTAACCATTTCTTAAGTTGGCACTGCCCTTGCCCCGTCCGGCCGGGGTATTACTGTCCTTGCTCAGGCCCTGGGGTCACTGAGCTGGCTGTCTGCACTGAGAGGTGGGATTTTTCTGGGCTGCAGCATCTTGCCCTTTGCCTCTGCCCTAACCCTTCCCTCGCCCTACTTTCATCATTCATTTGGGGGTCTGTCTCCCACAGGAGAGGGAGTTCCTCAAGGGCAGGCTTGCTGGAGGGACACTGGTGGCCCCCGCCATGACATAGGGCGGGAGGACTTTTCCTGTGCTGGGGGTGCTTGGTAAGAGCTGACTCTTAACCCGGCAGGGCAAGGGCCCGGGAAGCCCAGGCTGGAGCAGTCCCCTTACTTGTACACTTTGGTGTTGTACGTCTTCTCCCCAGGGAAGCCAAACATGCCGCAGACCACGCGGGAATTCTTGGCTGTCCAGTGCTTGTCACATATCTGCTTCCACGTCTTGCCGTCCTTCACCTCCACGTAGCCCTCTGTCACGGGGGTGCGCCTGCGGTAGGTGCCCAGGATGGCTCGGATCCGGATGTCCTCCACCTGGATGTTCAGGTTCTGGGAAGAAGGAGGCACAGACGGAGGGGGGTCACCTGCCGGGTCTGCCCCAGAGAGGTGACTGTACCAGCCTGCCTCTGCCCTCAGGCCCTGCACATCGGGGGGCGGAGGGGTGCTCGGGAGCAGGTGGAGAGGAGCCCCAGGACGCCGACGGCTTCTCCTACGTGCTACAAAGAGCCCAGAGAGCACTGCGCCCCAGCTCTCTCCTGGGGGTTCTCAGAATAAGTGAAGAGAAAATGTGTTTTTTGAATTTTCCGGTTCTATATTAAAAATAATTTGGATTTTGTATTTTACTCCAAAGCATGTCTGTGCGCACATGCGTGTCGGTTTTGTGTGTGTGTGTATCTCCCCATTAGTCTTTCAGTAAAACTGAAGCGTGTCAGGCAGATGAGCCTCAGCCGTCCTGAGGCTGGTGGTGCCATCTTGCACACTACCTCGTCCCCTGGGGGTCGGCCTTCCTCAGTGAGAAAATCCCAGGAGAGAAGGGGGATGGCGTGGAGAGAAGAGGGGAAGGAGAAGCTAGGTGCAGGGCCCCAGGCTTGCCCAACAGGGAGGTAGGGATGGACACAACCACCGGGCTATGGAAGGAAAGATTCCAAATGAGTTGAGGCCCTCCGAAAGCCCACTCCTTGCCTCCATTTCCACCCCCACCCCCATCCATCTTTCTGTGGAAGTGATGAAAGAGGCAGGACCCCGACAGGAGGAAGTGGAAAAGGCTGGGCATGGGGGGCTCCTGCCTCACTGCACTGCGGGCTCTCCTCCCCACACCCTAACACTGAGTGGCAATGACCCTGCCCCAAGCCTACCCCAGAGGTCCAGGAATTTGGTAGAAGGACAGAGGGCCTCGAGAGGCCAAACTGGATGAGAGAAATGGGGGGCTACTTGGAGTTAGTGATACCTGTGCTCACCCAATCTTCCCCCAAACACTAGGGGAGCTCCCTCCCTAAATCTCTCAGTTCCAGCCCCTCCTCTCTCTGCCCCTGCCCAATGGCACCACCACTGGCTCTTGCAAGGCTCCCTGAGTCCCTGTCTCCTTCTCCCTCTTCTATCTGCCACAGGGCAGCCACCAGGGCTCCTTCTAACACACAGCGATCTTGTCCCTTAACTATATAGTAATACCTGATTAACTTAGTGAGGTGCCCACGGCCGGTCACGACTGATTCCACCTATGCCTCCAGCGTCCTCACTGTCCCCAGCCCCAAATCCATACTCAGATATGACGAACTGCAACATAACAGTAACAGACTCGTGTGTGAGCCCCACAAGGAGCGTTTTGGGTACATTCTCTTACTTAATCCTCAAACAATAGAATGAAGTGCTCTACAACTCTCACTATCTTGTTTATCTGATAAGAAAACTGTTTGAGTCCACTGATCTCCCAAGAACCACCTAGGGGCAGGGAGTGCAGTGTGGGGAGCTCCCTGAGCTGGGCCAGCGGGGGAGAGGGGTGGGGCTGCGCAGGGGTGCTGGGAGGGAGGATCCTGGCAACCTGAGTGCCCGAGCCCCTGTCCAGCCAGGATGCAAATGAACCATGAGGTTGAACAGAACCATTATTTGGGTGCCCGGGGATTCGTGTCTCCTCGCCCTGGCTGCAGAGTGCACAGCCAGGCCCTGTCTCTGCAGTCCGGCAAGGCAGTGGAAAGTATGTGGGCCGGGAGCGATGGCATTTGGCCCTAGTTCCTTTCCATGCAGAGAGGAAGGAAAGCGCCAGGGGTAGGATTATGTTTGCCAGCTTGGATCCTGGATTCTTTACAGCCTCCATTCAGGCCACAGGACCTGTGCCACCAAGACACGTGGACAGGGGCAAGCCAAGAAAGGGCCTGAGCTCTGGACCAGCCTGTGGGTCAGCCCCCTCCTGCCCCTTTCCCCTTCTGGAGGCAGGGCTGAATTCCAGTGTGTAATGCGTAATGCCCAGAAGGAAAGTTACCACTGTGGCACCGGCCCTGTGATGCTACGGGGCGGCAGGCTGGGCCTGACTTCACTAAATTCACAGATCCTTCCCTCCCCACTCCCCCCTTGCCATGGGGCAGCAATGCAAGCTCACTAAGGGGAGAAGTCCAATGTGACCCTAGGCATCCAAGCTCCAACAGTGGGAGAGGGGACGCAGCAGACCCACATGCCCTCGTCTTGATGCAGGCTGGCATGTCTTCTGCAGAAGTATGACAGCTGTGGGAGGGAGGGGGCAGGTGGACTCAGGATGTGGGAAATGAGGCTTGGAGAAGAGAAAGTGCTAGAGCGAGGTGTCCTGGTCCTTGTCTTTGTCCTTATTCTTCCACCAACTCAGTGTGTGTGTGTGTGTGTACGTGTGTGTGTGTGTGTGTGTGCATGTGTGCACGCGCGTGTGGAGTGTGCGTGCACGCGCGCGTGTGTGTGTGTGTGTGGAGTGTGCATCTGTTTGTGCACCTATGCGGTGCAGGAAAGGTCCAGAGGGACTTGTTCCCTCCAGCGCCTAAAAAAGTGGTCAGGGTCAGGGCTGTTAATTTCAAAATGGAATGTCTTCTTTTCTCCCTCATTTCATCAGGCGCAAATTCGTTTCATTCATTCATTCAAAAAAATATAGTGTCTGCCCTCCATGGACCTTGCCAGGCTTCCTCCCAATGCCCCAAACGCAGGGCCCTGTCTCTTCTCTGAATAATGAAAACTGCGAGGGCCCTCAATTTCCAAATAGCAACGAATTCATTATGCGTTCAGGCTCTGTGCCCACTCAACCCCCATGACACCCTCGGAGAAGGCTGATGGCACACCCCCATTCCAGGTGAAAAAATGAGAAAACTCAGCGAGGTTTTGCAACTTCTGCCAGTTCACACAGCCAATAAGCAGGTAAACGAGGGTGAACATTTGAGTTCTGACTCCAAGCCTGTGCTCTGGACTGGTGGCCTCTCTGCCCTCCCAGCCACACCCTGTCCATTGCCTGGTATCGAGTTGACACCCCCAGTCCCACCCCGGGGCAAGGCCAGGGGCTCAGCTCCTCTGGGACCTGCACATTCGAAATCCTTCCTCCGCCCAGGCTCTGCGGGAGGAACTGGGAGTCAGACCCGAGCGTGTACGTGAGCAGAGAGCTGCCTCCCAGCTGCTTGTGGACTCCAGCCAGGGGGCGGCAGGGAAGCCCTTCGTGGCGTCCATTCAGGGCTCATTGCTAGCTAACGAGCTCACATAAGCTGCTCAGAGACCTCTGTGTAGGAAAACACACACATACACACATAACTTCCCTCCTTACCTCACTGCTGTGGAATCTCTTCCATAACCACAAGCGTTAGGATATTTTTCCCCCCAGTTAAACTCGAAAAGAGAAGATTGGAAACACTAAAACATATACACGTTTTTCTTCTCTAACAAAGAGCTCTCTAGACTTGCTGGTTATACATTAAGCCCAATAGCCCAGAAGCTGGTAAGACAGCCGGCACACTTTAAACTTCGAGTCTGAATGCTGTCTCTCTCGCCAGAGACAACAGTTCACCCAGATCTCCGAAAAGGCTTTCCTCCAAGGAATGCACAGAACCTTCTAGACTTGTCCTACCCAGAACTCCTCTCCTCCCCAGCGCCCACCTCCAAAAGGGAAAATCAAGGTGCAGGGAGGTCAGGACCCTGCCCTGCTTCAGTCAGTGGGCTGCTGGGGAGAAAGCTAGGGAAGGAGCACCAAGGCAGCACTCCCAGCATTGTGCCTGCACGACATTTGCATTTGCAGCATCTGTGAATGCAAATTCCACAATGTGACAGTCTGGGGCTATGGCCAATGAGGAAAAATCACCAATTCTGAAAGTCTAGTGGAAGATTGCATCAGATAAAGATAACGGGGTGGGGGGGGGGGAGGCCAGGCAAGCAAGCAAGCCTTACAAGGACGCACTTCACAATCGGAAAGCTTGGCACCAGGGGCAAAGCCCCCCTCCCTAGGCGTGCTTGTAAGGGCCCCATCTGCGCCCAACTATCCTCCTTCTCCCTGTTCTAGAAGTTGTCACTGAATATCAGCCCAGGCCTTCCCAGCTGAGAAGGCAACCAGGGGGTGGTGTCGAGGAGGGAGGACCTCGGCGGCAAGATACACGAGCACACCGTCAGCCCAACTAGGACGCACGGCTGGTTGATGGCACACAACCTCGGCTCGCTTAGCGAGACCCGTCCCTCCACTGCTGGTGGGTTCCTACATCTTGCTCTCTAAGCCCCCAGCTGGCTTTCTTCAGCTGTTTCAAAAACTGGCCTTCTAGGGGCGCCTGGATGGCTCAGTCGGTTAAGCACCTGACTTTGGCTCAGGTCTTGGTCTGGCAGTTCGTGAGTTCGAGTCCCACATCCGGTGAGCACGAACCCCATTCTGGGTAAGCACAGCCCTGCTTTGGGCTCCACATACTCTCTCTCTCTCTCTCTCTCTCTCTCTCTCTCTCTCTCTGTGCCCCTCGTGAGATTCTCTCTCTGCCCCTTGCTAACTTGGGCTCTCTCTCTCTCAAAAATAGATAACAACAACAACAATAATAATAAATCTTAAAAAAAACCCAACAAGATACAGATCCATTTTCCCAACCACCAGCCTGGCACCTTCCTCAGCACCTCACACCCAACACATCCAAGATACCCTCAACCTTTCCTCTGCACCGCCCCGCCCGCCCCCCCCCCCCCCCCCAGTCAGGCTCCTGTCCTTGCAGCTTGCAAGGCACAAACTTCACCTGTCTTCTGCACCTTCCGCACCTTCCCCTCCTTACACCTCTAGCCACCCAGCGATGCCTTCTGGCCATCCATCACCACCCCATTCCCACCTCCATCTGCCAGTCAGGTGGCACCGAGAGCCATGGAAGTGAAAGAAAGGCACTGTAATTCTGCCATTTCACATAGGCCATGAGGGGGAATCGCTGCTCCCGGCCACCTCACACACGCCACCAGCACACTCATCCACCTTGCCCACTGCATGTCCACGTCTTGCTCCAAACCTTCCCGTGGCTCCCCAGGCCGTCGGCTCCCTGATCTGATCCATACCACCCTCCCCCTTCCCTTTTCCCAGCCAGTGACCTTCTTGCACTGCCAGGGATATCACTCCTTAAAGCCCGGCGCTGAACCTCCCTGCAATTCTCTCTTCCTTCTCTCTCCTGTCAGAGTCCTACTGACCTCAGGGACAGTCTCATCCACGCATCTGAAAACTGACTGTTGAGTGCTGCTACACCCCCCCCCCCCCAGGCACCGTGTGAGGCCCTGGGACACACAGGCCAACCGGACAGGCGAGTCTCTTGCTGTCACTCACGACAGAGGAGGAAAGAGGCACCACCATCTCCCCCACGAAGCCCCCTTCCCCAAATATCTGGTCCATAGAGATTTGACGTCCTGTTCATTCCCCTGGCATTTGCTTTCTGAGCCAGTCAGTCAGTCCTTGACTTACGCTAACTGTCTTATACTATTAGTATTTATCTTTGCATCTATTTTGCCACCTCCTTGAATTGTGAGTCCCTCAATGGCAGAATTGTGCCTTACTCATTTTTGTATTACCCATGGCTCCTAGTGTCAGACACGACACATAGGGGGTCCTCAAACATTTTTGGAATGAACCAATTATGATTTTTAAAAATCCAAATGCTAGGAGTTCAACTTAGCTGAAGACTGAGCTCCCAAGCCAAAAATTTAATAAAGACCGCCTTTATTCTTTGTTTAATGCAAAATAAACAATTAGGCAGTACTTGCTTCTCTTTCTACCTGTGTGACTTACAGATGGACAAACAGAACGTCTACGCTTTATCGATGCACTCCCTTGTCATCTGGGCTATTAACACCTTCCCTGTCCTTTCAAAATCCGATGCTAAGGGAGCTACTGAGCTGAATGAAAAGCTGATCTGACCCTCAGCACGCGTCTGGATGTTTTCATCTGTAAACAGTAAGAGAGTAGTAGTAAAGCCTGGCTACACTGTACCTCCTTTCGATCAAATCAGGAATTCATTGAGTAAGGAGCCATATAAGAAGTAGCATTCTCTATCCGGCGACTTCCAACCGGGTCAGGTGGATGAAAGGGAAGAGAGAAAGCGTTGCAGTGACTTCTGGTCCTCAGCTCTATGGGATGGACATCAGTCGGGGTGGGTGGTGTGGACAGTTGAGGTCATTCTGAGCCACCAGAGGAAAAAACCTGCAGTCTGTCTGGGCCCTCCTTCTATAAATCAAGAGCCTCGCAAGGCTGCTGGAAAATCGAATCCTCTGTGTTTCATTTTCCAACCTGAAAGCACCGGGGTAGGTCACAGAGACTGCTTCTTTGGAGAAAGCAAGCCCTGCTGTCTGCAGGAAGCTGGCAGGACACCTGTTCCAGCAACCGGCCCCTCCCACCCAGCAGGGGGACTGAGGCCGCAGACCAGCCAAGTCCTGGGCCTGACTCCCAGCTGGGGTGCCTACTGCTCCTCAGAGTAATCATCACCATGGTAACAAAGTAACGATTTGTGAAATTGTCTTTCTCCACTACTCCACGTAATCTCCAGGAAGTCAAAGCTGTCCACTTCTTCAATCTCTTTATTCCCAGTGGCTGGTGCTCAATTAAAATGTATCAAATGAATACATGACCAGATAACGCATCCAACTGTCTTAACCGCCTCCTGGGAACGGAGTGGGGGGATTCCTTGGCACTGACCCCTCCGACATGGTTGAAGTCTCATCTGAACGGTTCCGGTCCATTGCAGAAGCGGGCTGGACCCCAGCAGCCCCACTCTAGTCACATCAATGGACTCCCCGTACAGAATAGATCCCCCAACCAGGGCAAAGAGAGTCGTTCTCCTGCCCACTACTCCCATATAGTATCCCTTCCATATTCTCTCCCTTTCCAAACTGCCACACATTTTCCACCCAATTTACACTGTTCAAAGTTTGAGTACATGCTGTCCATTCATTTATTTCACCTAATATAAATTATAATGCTACTTATTTATTTCATGGAACAGATAACTGTAATGCGGCTTATTCACGTATGTCACCTGGCAAAGGATTATAAAGGTATTTATACTTTTCAAAGAGTTGTGTGAACACCACCCTGGCCAAGCATCCCGTTCCCAGTTTGTCAGGATGTGCACAATTTCACATATTTTGTTCTGTTATCTGCATAAATGCCCTTTTGCTTTCCAGATGCTATGACCTACTTTTCGTTGGGAAAATAGGTCACCCTGGAATGACTTCTTGTGTGCTCCTTGTGGTCGCTGGTAAGCCCTGACCGCATAGAGACTCAATAAACAGAATCACGGAATGTTAACCCCGGACAGGACCTTATACATCCATCCTCTGCCTAACCTCCCTGTGAGCTATGAGACAAACCCAGGACAGCAATAGCTGATGCTCAGCTCAACAGCACAGCGAGGCTAGGGATTCAGAGGCTGTGGGCTTCCACCATGGCTCTTTACTCCCTCGCTGGACAGTCTGGCCACCATTTCTCCTCCTGCCACAGAAGGAGGCCACCCAGCTCTCCTGTGGCCATCAGGGAAGCAGGACTAGATTTAGGCTTGGAGATTTAGGCTTTAGGTCAAGACCAGCCTTGACACTGCACAGAGATGGGAACAGACCCCCTTTCTTTCCTCAGTCACCTGTTGTACCCTCTCTCTGGTGGAGGGGGAGGTAGGGGGAAAACTTTCGGCTGGAAAGTTCTCGGACCTTCCTAGAGGCCCCAGATGCGGCTGAGATAAGGCTGCGGCTGAGAGGAAAACCTTGAAGCATTCTGGCAGCTGAGTGTGACTAATAAAAACCTGGACTCCTGGAATTTTAAGAATTCACAGCAGCCTCAGCTCCTGTGGTTAAGAGAAGAAAGAGCTTTTTCAGGTCTCAGTGCCCTTTCAGAAGGATGTGGGAGCGTGGAGGGTAAGGGTACCAGATTCTCTCAGCCCCGTCCTCTTCGTCCCTCTGTTGGCCTCTCCAGACCTCGGGGCTGCCTGCTGTCACAAGGAGAAACTGAGGCTTGGAGGCCAGGCCACACCTAAATCTCACAGCCTGGGGGTTCCCAATCAGTTCTGGTAACCTAACTGCCTTGGCAAAAGAGCCTTTAAAAAATGGGTAGGTAAGAAGGTGGTGTGGGGAGGCGAAGAAAAGGAAACGAGCTGCGTGTTCCCTGATCTCACAACACACGGCCTCAGCCTTGAGCCCTTCTATGAGCACATGACTTAGCAATGTGCAAAACAGCCAGTGTAGAGAGCTTTCCTCAGGAGGGCATCTGGATTTGTAATCTCTTCTTATCTAATGCTTTTTCCAACTTGCCCACTGCCACAGACAGGAAACGAAGCCTCTCAATTTAAGAGCCTCTGAAATCCTGGGAGGTTTAGCTGGGGCTCTGTTTTCTAGGTTGAAAAAAGATCCATTTGCTTGGAACCAACAGTATTTTGCATTTCACGATTTGCTCCTGCTTGCCTCTTTCTGAGAAGGTTTTGGGGACTGTCCGTAGACTCGGGCCGTAGACTCCCTTGCCCTGTGAGAATGCTGTTTTACAGCGAGGTGTCCAGAGACCCAGGAAGGGTCAGTCACTCTGGACACACAGCTGCAGTTCTCAGGCTCCGCCAGACCAGAACTCAAGGGTCCTGACTTGAACTCCGGGGTCTAAAACAGGCTACACAGCAAGATGTGACAGTATAGTCTGTGTCAGCAAACCGGAGAACCGAGACCCCAGACCCCGCCTGGTGAACTTTCTGGATGCAATGAACCAAGGCTGGTGAACCAGTGGTGGGGCTAAGCTCCTGTAGCACTTCATAGTCTGCCAAGTATTTTTGCGGAAATCATCTGATTTTTCTTTCCCCTACAGAGTATTTAAAACTACCCTGTAAATGGTGAGTGCATGTGGTGTCATTTTGATGGAGAAACCATCACCACTCTGGGTCACAGACTGTCATAGCTGGAAGGGACTGATTTCAACCAGCTCATCGTAATAAAGAGAATGGACTTGCCCAGGGTTCTGGCTGCTGGCCAATAGGTAGCTCAGGGTCCAAACCTGTGAACTCTCTCTTGGTGGGGTCAGTCATATAAAGGAGGTGTGCTTTCTCCCCTTCTTTAGAAGGGAAATCATGAAGCATCAAAGAGCCCCTGAGGATGCCCCTAGCAGATGTAGGAGTCCACTGGAAACACAGTTAGCTCATTGAGTGAAACTCATCAGCCAGGTCCCTGGGCTTAGTGACTCATGCCTCTGGCATCCCAAAGTGGGATGAACTTGGTCTAGACTGAGGCGCAGTTTTCTTCCACTCTCTGCTTGGGGAATTCCAGTATACTCCAGAGATGGCACGAGCCTGTGAGGGTCATCTCTAATGGTCTGTGATCTGGTCCCAACCTCCAGGAGCCAATGAGGATGCATGTTGTAGAGCCCAACCACACCCTTCACAGCAGGGTGGGAAGAGATGAGGTGGGAAGGGGGGGCAGGTGTCCTCATCAGGTTCATTAGGTCAGTCATTTACCCCAGGGGTCACAAGACACAGACAGAGCGTTAACAGACATTTCACTTTGACCACACTCTACTCTTGGCCACTTTTGAATTTATGGACTCCAAACTGGGGAAGTCAAGGGAGGGCCTTAGGCTCTCACACTTTGATAGGGAAGAGTGAGAGCAGAAAGTCTGCTCTTGCTTTCAAGGTCAAGCTTGTGGGGGACCAGAGAAGAGGCAGGGAGAGAGCCAGAGCACCCAGCACATATACCAGCCGGCATCCCTTGTGTGTGTGTGTGTGTGTGTGTGTGTGTGTGTGTGTGTGTGTGTGAGAGAGAGAGAGAGAGAGAGAGAGAGAGCGAGAGAGAGAGAGAGAGAGACACCAGTGCACACAATGGTGTGCATTGCCAGCAGCCAGCTGTGGGCACCCCCATCATGGGCTGGGTGTATTTTCATAAATGCAGAGTTAACAAGGGATCTTAGAACTTGGCAATCACCTCATCCTGCTTCCTTCCCAGTGTAGGAATCTGGCTGCAACATTCCTGGCAGGAGGTCATCCCGTTCCTGCTGAATTACTCTAGTGACCAGGAGCTTGCTACTAACAGGGTAGCCCCATCCACTGTGGGTGGGGTAGTCTTAAGTGTTACAGAGTTTTCACCCTGAGCTGAAATCTACATCCCGTCCATTACCTTCTTATCCATCTTGGTTCTGGGCTAGAAGAAAGCAACATCTTCTCCATGGTAACATTTCAAATATTTAAAGAGAGCCCACATGTCCCCCCTCCTCTCTTTTCTTGACACAGTATCTTCACTTCGTCATATGACATGGTTTCCAGATCCTGCTGGCCTGTCCCCTGGGTGACCTAGCTAAGAGATGCCCCCAGAACTGAACCCTGTACTTGGTTCTTGATCCAAAACAACAGAGTTTAAGGGAAGAATTCCATCAGCGCATCAGTGTACGTTTACTTTTTTTTTTTCTTTTTTACCAGCCATATCATAGCCTTGGCTTGTACTAAGCTTCAGTCAGCCAGTCCCCTTCAGGGATTTTAAAGATATAGTCAAGGCTTTCTAGTCACTCTCCCTGGCTTTCACTCTGTGGCTGATTTTTTCCCATGAACCTTGCTATAGGATCTTAAATTCATCCCGAATATATTACAGTTTGGGCCTTTTATCTCAACTTACTGAGGTTTTACTGAATCTCATTCAATCATGTCATATTCCAGCAACTCCCCCCCCCCCCCCTTTTGTGTCCCCTATAACTTTTATCAGTGCACATTTTAATCTCCATGCAAATTTCCGCCGTAGGAGAGGCAGGAGCAAGGCCCCAGAAAATACCGCTGTGTTCACGCTGATTAGCCCACAGTTCTCCCAGGCACCATTAGTCATCACATTGTGACCCCACCTAACTGCACATTCACCAGCCTACACTTCTTCCTCTCATCCACAAATGTTTAATAGGGGACATTTCTTTAGCCAAGAGGAATGATTCCATGACTTCAGCTACTGACACAGGCTATTACACGAGGTACTTCAGAGAAACTTCTCAGCATCCCACAAATACCCCCTGTAAGGTGGGCCGGGCAGCTCCCTACCCATCAGGCCAGCTCTGACAGTAAACATGAGCTTTAGCTACAAAGTCTTAGATGCAGTGGTAACTCTCAAAGGTTCTCCTCAGACATCTTGAGATGTGGGCCCTTTCACGACCTACGTTCAGCCGGTATCAGAAGGAAGAGGTTACAGGGGGCTGCTCATCAGTTGAAAGTTTCCTCAGTGTCTGTGGCTGGACAAGAAAGCTCCCAGTCTGGCTCGTGGTAACCAGCCTGATTGTACGACAGCAAGAGGGAGGACTTCTAGGAAGATGGAAAGTGTGGAACGCTTCAAACCAGTCATTCCCCAGGTAGTCCTCCCTAGGTTACTATAAACTTATTTAGGGTCTAGGTTCCCTGCCTCGGAATGATCCTCGGGTTTTTTAAAGGCATGCATCTCGTCTTCTCAGGCTGTAACGGCAGGAGGACAAGGGCCATGTTTTCTTTCCCTAAGGGTATGGCAGACCATGCTGTGTGTGCACCAGGCACCCAACGAATGTCCAGAATAAAGGTAGGTACTGAGCTTTTGTGATGGACTGTTAGCACTTCCAAAATAAAAAAGTACTCCTTAATATATTTTGGGGGTTCACTTCTCTGCCTATTCTACCCAGTCAAGTTTCTGCTTTCTCTGCGAGCCAGTTTCAACAGACACTTCTCTGTTGGAGTGCCACTCGTAGAGATCTTTTCCCGAATCGTTTTTTTCTAGTGGCAGATGAGTCTTTTCATTCCCCAACCCCAAACCCACTGACATTTTGGCTCACCTTCTTTTTATTCAAGCTATCAATGACTTTCTTATGCCCAGAAGCCCGGATCTTCATTTGGCAATCCAAATGTATTATCCTGAGGTTCTTGGCTAAACAGAAGCCCATGAAAGATGTTATAGGGGCCCCTGGGTGGCTCGGTTGGTTAACCATCCAACTTCAGCTCAGGTCATGATCTCACGGCTCGTGAGTTCGAGCCCTGCGTCAGGCTCTGTGCTGACAGCTCAGAGCCCGGAGCCTGCTTCGGATTCTGTGTCTCCCTCTCTCTCTCTGCCCCTCCCCTGCTCACGCTCTGTCTCTGTCTCTCAAAAGTGAATAAATGTTAAAAAAGATAAAACTAAAATAAAGATGTTATCGATAAAATAAAGATGTTATAAATAAGCTCATATATCTATTAAGCATCTATTAAGATGCTATGAAGGAATGATTTGCTTCTATGTGCTGCTTATCACTGTTTCCTTTGATGTTTTATCCTGGGAGATTCTTCACTTTGGGGGATCACAATCTTTGGTATGCATTCCTAGGAAGAAGAAAATTGGGGGGTTGGAGACACTGTCCCCATCAGGTTCCTGGCACTATTTCTACTGGATACAACGGTGAATTAGCTATATCCCTTCCCCCCAGGACACATTAGAAAGATGAGCTAGATATAAGTGGGTGCCAACGATTCCGTATGAGGTAACAAGGAGTGGAGAGGGAAGTGTGAAACTAGGCTGGATGAGCCCATCCTCCAAATCAGAGACTTCACAGCAAAGCGAAGTTGCCATTAGTAACTGGGACACTAAAGCACGTCTACTCCTCAACAATCGCTTCTGCTTCTCCCGGATAAAACAGCGGCATGTGAAGAGGGTCACATCCTCCTCTGGTCTGATCCTGCCAGCTGAGAGAAAGCTGGAAATCCTTTTGCTATACCGCAGGCTTGGACGAGTTCCCAGTGGACTCAGTGTGTTCTAGGAACATATGAGAAAAGAGCAGGACGGGATGACTCATGAGAGGAAAATGTAAAGACCACAGTCTGGGTAGAACTTCCTCCGGAGCCCAAATAGGGCAATTTCAAGTTGCCTTTCTTCAGCGTGGGTCCTGGGGTCAGCTAGAGGCTAAAGCACAGGGAAGGATCCTTGGCCTGGATTCATGGCAGATCCCAGAGTGCCCTGCGGGTGACGTCCACCACGTCCCTGAGGAGGCTGCCCACTCCTCCCGCCCTCAGCCCCACACACCTTGCACGTAAGGACAGTGCCATAAACGTTTACTGATTTTGTTGTTTGGGTGGAGAACTTGTTGAAAAGCTAACTTTGAAATTTAGCCATAAGTGTAGGAGGGTCACAAGTCCTTTGCCATTTCCAAAGGCTGACTTGGGTCAGGCTGGCAACATCAGAATCATCTGAGAGAGCTTTAAAAACTAGTCTCCTCCCCTAGTGGGAGATTCTGATTCAGGAGGTCTGGGGTGAGGCCCCAGTATCTGCATTTTAAAAGTGATTCTGACCCCCAGCTAGATTTGGAAACAATGGCCCTTTGGTAGCCAGCCTCCGAGATGGCCCCCCATAGTCTCCACCTTCTGTACTCACACTCTTGCGTAATCTTCTCCCACACTGTGTACATTGATCTGTGTGACCAACAGGATATAGCAGAAATGATGGTATATTGCTCCCAAGATTAGGTTATGAAAGGTTGTAGCTTCCATGTTTTCTCCCTTTCTCTCTTTCCATTTTGAATCAATCACTCGCTCTGGAGAAGGGCAACCTCCACGTCTTAAGGATACTTAGGCAGCCTATAGAGAGGTTATGTGCAGACGATCAGAGGGTTCCAGCTGACAGCCAGAAAGAAACGAAAGCTGGCCAACAGCTGCCTGAGTCAGCTTGGGAGAGGTCACTCCAGCCCCTGGTGACCTCATGAGAGAATCTGATCAGAGTCAACCAGCTAAGCTGCTCATGGATTCCCGACCCTCAGAAACTAAGTGAGCTAACAGAGTCTGTTGTTTGAATCTGCAAAATTTGGAGGGGGGGGGTGTAATTTGTTACACGGCAACTGAAAACTAGTACATTTTCTCAGTGCAAAGGGCAAGCTCCTGGGAAGAGCACAGAAGGGCTTTCATGTGCACCCTTTGTAGCTTCATTTCCCACTACTGTTGGGCAGTACTGAGCTATTTATCCCCAGTTGACGCCTCAGCCCCTCTGTGCCCTTTCCCAAGCATTCTGGAATGTGTCTGGAATGTCCTTTCCCCACTGACGGTATCCCCTTCCCCAGAAACCCTCTCCTCAACTACCCTGCACCAAACCAGGCTGGCTTGGGTCCCCTCTTTCGTGCTCACACACTCCTCTTGGAATCAGTAGGCAAGAACGGAGTTTCATGGAAGAAGGAAAGTATTCCCGTGAGGGGGTCATCAAGAGCACGAGACTTGCCTCTATGTGGTTGACCAACGAATTGTCAAACTTGAAGCCAGGAATCCTTTTGTCACTGCACACCACACCCACGTCTTCTGTGTGCTTGCAGTCGGTGACACCCCAGCCATTGGAGGAGCAAGCTGCGAGGGTGGCCTCTTTGCCAGTGCAGTAGATATTGTCCAACCAGATGGGCCCTGAAGGAAGCAGAGAAGAGAGAGACCAAGCACTGCGTCAAAGGAGGTTTGAGTCTTTGGGGGCACCAACGCCATACACAGGAAGAGAATTTTTCTCTCATTTTGGCAGTTATTGTGGTCATCCATCGATCTTTAGTATGTTTCATATATTGGGTATAGTTCTAGACCATCTGGATTCCCGTTCCAGAGTGGACAGCTGATGTGATCTGGGGATGTGGTAGACTGAATGTGATATGAACAGAAACCAAATTTGAGCCCAGAAGTCACGTGGCGTGGTAGAAAGAGCAAAGATGTTGGATACTAAGCTGGGTTTAATGCTGGCAGAGCCACTTAGCTATATGGCCTTGGTCAAAGCCCCTCTCGTCAGACACCTCAACTGCAGGGCTGTGTATACAGATTAGAGATAATACATGGTGCATGCCTAGTTTATCATTGGCCCGTAGTTACTCAAGCATGGTAACAATAATGACGATGGTGATTTTAGTGATGCTGACTATGGCACAAGCCAGACTCACCTTCCATCCGCAGCGGAGGCTGAACTCTGACCCCTTGGGGAAAATGTAAGCTATCCTGCAACTGAAGGTGTGGGGTTTTTCCAGCATTTTCATACGTATCACCTCCCCTGACTCTTGGGTGCCTCAAGGCATTAATATTCCCACTGAACCCAGTGAGGTTCACCCCCTGAACCCAGAACCTGGTCCAGCAAGTGCTCTTCTCACTTCCTGATGTTTCCTAGCCAATGAATCCAAGATGGCCCGGCTAGACCAACCCACAGAGCTGCCTCCTCACGTTCCAGAAGTCAGGCGAACAATCTGCCTGGGGGGCCCTATGGAATTCTGCTCACCTCCGTGTCTCTACTTGATCTGCACTAAGTAGAGAATTCAGCATGCAAAGTACTAGAGGGTTGGTCACAATGAGACATCACCTCATACCCACTGGAATGGCTACTACCAAAAGGACAGAAAATAGCAAGTGTCAGCAAAGTGGTGGAGAAGCTGGAACCCTCATGCACTAGTGGTTGGCAAAAATGTAAAATGGTGTGGCCACTATGGAAAACAGTATGGCGGCTCCTCAAGAAATTAAAAATGGGAGGTACCGTCTTCCAGTTATAGAATGAGTAAGTCGTGGGGATGAAAGGCACAGCAGGGAATATAGTCAATGGTATTGTAATAGCACTACACGGTGACAGGTGGTAGCAGCTACATTCCTGGTGAGCATAGTGTAACGCAGAGACTTTTCCAGTCCCTATGTTGTACACCCCAAAACTAATGGAACATTGTGTGTCGGCTACACTTCAATAAATAAATAAATATTTTAAAAATAAAAATGGGATTGCCATGCGATCCAGCAATCCCCACTTCTGGGTATACACCCAAAAGAGCTGAAGGCAGGGTGTCAAAGAGATAGTTGCACACCCACGTGCAATACAGCATTATTCACAATCGTCAAAAGCTGGAAGCAACTCAAGGGTCCATTGACAAATTGTGGTCTATATCCACACTGGGCTATTACTCAGCCTTAAAAAGGAAGGACATTCTAAGACAGGCTGCAACATGGATGGACCTTCAGGACATTACGCTACGTGAAATAAGCCAGTCACAAAATGACAGAAGCTAGATGATTCCACTTAGATGAGGTCCTTAGAGGAGTCAAGTTCATAAAGACAGACAGTAGAATGGAGGTTGCCAGGGGCTGGGAGAGGGGAGAAGGAGGAGCGGTTGTTGAATAAGGACTGAGTTTCAGTTCTGCAAGTTAAAAAAGCGTTCAGGAGATTGGTCATACAACAATATGAAGGTACTAACACTACTGAATTGTACACTGAATTGTGATGAAGACGGCATATTTTTATGTGTATTTTATCACAATTAAAAATAATTTTTTAAAGTGCTAGAGGGTTTCCAAATAGTGATTTTCGTAAGTACCCTTACAAAATGAAAGGAAACAAAGTCAAATGTCTCCTTTTCCTCATGGCTTCAGGCAGGGCTCTATACTATAAAGGAGCCAGATAACCTGGGCTCAAACTCTCTCTGCCTCGGGCTTGGGCACCACATAACGTGGCCATCTACTTAACCAAACCTGTTTCCCATTTCTAAAGTGGAAACAAGTATCCCCAACAAACAGGTCACCATGGAGATTTGATGAGATAATGTATGTGCCCAGTACGTGCCCAGCCCCCCTTGCCTTCCTCCTTCCAGTAAATCAGAAAAACAGGGAATCCCGCTGTTTCCACGAGGAAAGGAAAACACAGATAAAAACACTCCCATTATAGAGACAAGAATATTGAGGAGAATCTGAGGTTCTTCAAGGTCAGAGAGGATGCGGGGCCAGTCCCTGACTCCGGGGACCTTCTGAAATGTGTTCGCTGTGACGGATGGCTGGTCAGGGCCTGAACCAGAGCACCTCAGACACATTGTGGGGAACAACAAGCTTATTGAAAACATCTGGGCTGAGGTTTTCCAACTGGTTTCTCAATTTGGCCTTGCTTCCCAGCCGTCGAACTCCACGGAAACATATGCTCCCTAATCAGTTGCTGCTTCAGCAACAAACCAATGTTTGTCTTGCTAAGTATTAGCAACGGAAAAGACCGTCCGCGTTTGAAGTGGGGCCTCTTCTTTGGAAATTCGGTGGCAAAGCTGCTGAAGGGACAGAGATGGTGAAAGGGAGCAGGGCCCTTATTCCATCTGTGATAAGAGAAACCACCCCAGCTAAGGGGATGGGAAGCAGGACAGCGCAAAGCTAAAAGAACCATTGGGAACTGCAGAACAGGTGCTCTAGGGCCTGCTTTACTTTTTGATAAGGAACATTTGAAATTAGCTCCCTGGGGTGCTAAGGGAACTAACTTCCCTCAAAGAGCTGACCCCAAGAGCTGCTTTCTTTTCTTTTCATTTTTGAGAGAGAGAGAGAGAGAGAGAGAGAGAGAGAGAGTGAGCAGGGGAGGGGCAGAGAAAAGGGGACAGAGGATCTGAAGCGGGCTCTGTGCTGACAGCAGCGAGCCCGATGTAGGGCTCGAACTCACAAACTGTGAGATCATGACCTGAGCTGAGAGTCAGACGCTCAACTAACTGAGCCACCCAGGCATCCCAAAGAGCTACCCTTCACTGTCAATAATCCTACGCTTCACATGTTCTCACCAGTTATTTTTTCGTAGATTGTAGAAGTGTAAATTTCTACGTAGCCTAAGATAGTGTCACCAGGCACGATATCCTAATTTGGCCCGATTCGATAACAGTATGTTTTCTTAACAGTACTTAACAGTATGCTTAATTCCTATCAACTAGACCGTCCTGATCCCCAAGCAGCTAGCCCTGGTTCTGCCTGCCGGGATGAAGGGTGGTTCTGGGCCCAGTTCGAAGCTGCTAGAAAGAGGCCCTTGGATCACAGATGGGGCTCTAACTTTGGGCACAAAAGGCCAGCTGCTCCGGAAGCAAAACTTCATTTTACTCTGTCCATTCATTCACTCTAGCACATGCTCCTCCTGATGAAAGGAGAGGAGATGTAGAAACCAATTAACAGACCATTTGGAAGATAGAGATCACAAATGAAACTCTTTGAATGCCAGAGTATTCCCTGCTGCTTTCAGGGCAATTGCTCAAGTTAGAACCTCTGCTCCCCACCCCCCTCCCCGCTGTGGTCATCTGCTGGCTTTGTCACTCGGATTTGAACAACGGGGTGGGGGCGGGGGCAGTGGAGCGATCAGATCTGATCTCAGGTTTGGAGACTGAAGCAAAGGTCACTGTGACACCCAACCGGAGGGTGTGAAATAGAGCAGCTGTCCCCTCTAGAACCCTCTGAAGGGGTCCATGAGTTCCCTGAGCTCAAAGACACTTTAGGGGAAAAGACCTGTTGACAGTCCAGGCTGGAAAACCTGGGAGGGCCTGGATGCTCTCCTGGGGCTTTGTTACTACTGCCTGCACATCAGGAGCAGGTGACAGGGACGGCCTCGTAAGTGCTCAGCCATGGGTTCCCAATTCACCGACAGAGCTGACTTGCAGGCTAAACTCCTTCCATGGGAGCACACCCCTGGGCGCTGGTCACATCCTCTGATCTCTATGCCAATGACTGCTTGTCAGCTCTTTTTAGTATTCTTCTAAATCAAAATGAATCAATCAGCTAATATTTACCGAGTGCCTACCATGTACCCAGTGCTGAGAATCCAAAATTGATGCTGAAGATATTCAAAGATCTTTATATTCAGGGGTGCCTGGGTGGCTCAGTCGGTTAAGCGTCCAACTTCGGCTCAGGTCATGATCTCACGGTTTGTGAGTTCGAGCCCCATGTCGGGCTCTGTGCTGACCGCTCGGAGCCTGGAGCCTGATTTGGATTCTGTGTCTCCCTCTCTTTCTGCCTCTCCCCAGCTTGTGTTCTCTCTCTCTCTCTCTCTCTCTCTCTCTCTCTCTCTCATGATGTAAAAATCAAGTGCCACTTTACGCAGACAACATAATCCCCAAGGCTGGGAGACATGACAGATCACAATTTTTTTTTTTTAACATTTGTTTCTCCCTTTCTTTTTGATATTTCTCCTTTCCTGAGCCCTGCTGGTTTCAATATCCACACAGATGACCCTTCCAGGACTCTTTGGCATCTTGTGACTAAAGCTTCTCTCCCCACTGCCTTTCCTCCGCCCTACATCAGCCACTCTCCCATGGTTGCAGCCTAGACCTTGTCATCACCAACAATGGCACCCCTCCCCAATGTCCATTTCAACCCTTCTGCTGTGCTTCCGCATCTCTACCCATCCCCAAAGATGTTTCTAGCACCCTCCTTCTTGTATTGCAGTCTCTACCCTGACCCATTACAGCCTTCCACACAAGTCCCCCAAGTAGTACCGTTCTATTCACCCAGCCCGGATTCCAGGCACCATGGTTTTAACTGCTCCTTCACACATTCCCTCTGCTCTCTTTAACTCTTTTCCCTTCGTCCCCCTTGGGTGGCGAAGTCTGAGCCAGGTTAACCCACCTCCTGGCAACCCCATGCCTACTTCTGGTCAGGTGAACTTGGGATGGGAAAAAAAACCACATCCATCTAATCTGATGACAGGTAAACCTTAAGTCTGGGTAGAAATAAAATAAAGTTGTCACTGAAAAAACCCCACAGCCCTGAAAAGTATTTGTTATAAAAGACCTACGCTTAAGAGCCTGGGATTGAAAACACAAACCTGACGTTACCTCTGGATTACTCGGCCAGCAGAATACATGGCAATGTACAAGTATGGAGACATGTCCAAAGGTTTGAAAAGAGGACAGCATTTGCCAACTCGTCTTTGCTATTTTAATCTCGGCACCGCTAGGGAACCCGGAGGTAGCTTCAAGAACAGTTTACTCTAAGTGTGGTCTCTTGGTCTGGTTATTTCCACAGAACATACTCAATTGCATGGAGGTAAGATACATATGAGATAGGTTTCCTTTTTCCTGTCATTGCTAGAGTAACAGAAAGCAAGGGTTGAAAGGGATCATCACAATGATCTATTTCCATGACTACCAAACATGGATATATATACAACCACTTGGGAGGCTTCCAAAAGTTAGAGTCCTAGACTCTAGCCCCGACCTTAACTGAGAATATTATGGGTTAGCTCCCCAGCTCCGTGGACCCAGCTCAGGGTTCTGGACTCCAACACCTGCTCTCCCTCAAAGCTTTTACCAAAACATCTTTTTTTTCCCCCAAAAATATTTTGATTTGATCTTGACAAGGGAAGAAAGGGTAGGCCAACCAAAGCGAAAAACCCAAAGCAACTCTGTTCCTATCACGGACAAGCCCAGAACAGCGTATTAGTGTTAACAACAGGAATGCTATGTGAGCCGCATGGTGGGGAGAGGCAGGGAACGCGAGCCTATAGGTGGCCTTTGTGAGAAAAAGCAAAAGGCACCCCTGCAAGGGGGCGACTGGGAGAAAGGCGCCACCTCCCCTGGCTGATGCGGCCCCCAGGCAGGGCACACAGAGCCCTGGGTACAGCCTGATATCAGCCCTCACCTAGGGTCACCAACTGGTCTGCTTTGGCCAAGGGGAGGCATTTCCTGGATGGCAGGCTTCATGTGCTAAAACCAGGAAAGTCCAAAGCAGGCTGGTTGGTCACTGTGCCCTTTCCCAGCACCTGTCTGCTCCCACCTTCCCGTGCAGACGTAGGAGGCTATCCAGCCGAAGTATCACCAGGAATTCACACTTGACAGCAATTGCAGCCTCCTTTACCAGGTTAACTGTGCAAAAGGGGACCGTTCCTGGGCTTTCCAGGGACACCAGCACTCAGTTCCAAAGCATAGAGCCTTTACCTTCCCCTTTGCCGTAGGAGGAGCTGGCGGTCCAGGACTTGGCCTCCACATATCCCAACTCCCGGCAGACGACATGGGCCGCGTGGATGGAGAAGTCGTCGTCACACACAGTGCCCCACTGGCCATTGTAGTACACCTCCACCCGCCCCTCGCTGTGCTTCCTCTTCTGGCCTGCCAGGCGTAGCTGGATCTTGGCGACGTCCGAGGGCACCTGAGGCCGGTGGTACTCGGGGGCCGGCTGCTGGAAGTACTCAGGGTAGTGCGGCCAGTTCTCGTATTGCGCCAGGCTCAGGGACAGGAGCAGCGAGAGCACGGCCAGACAGCTGGCAAGGCGCCAGACTCCGCGCCTCTCCATCCCTGTCCTCTGGCTGGAGGACCTGACCGAGGGGGTGCTGGGTGGTGAGGGGCGGCAGGCAGGAGTGTCCTGGAAGACAGGGAGGAATGCAGGTTATAGGGATCTACAGAACGTCCGGTGAGTTCCTTACTCCTTTGCTTAGTATTTGAAGCTCTTGACATTCTGTACCCCGACCCCTGTCTTCTCCCACCTTACACTTCAGCCAACAGGTCTGTGAATTCTCACCTGTTCTGCTCATCTACCATTCCATATCTTTGAAATGTGTGTGTGTGAGTGTGTGTGTGTGCGTGTGTGTGTGTGTGCGTGTGTGTGTTTTCAGTAGGGTTCCTGGCAGGAACCAGAGCACATTCAAACTTAATTTGAGCAGAGTTTTAAAAAAAGACCATCTCAGACACGAGCTCTGAGCAGAGCTCAGAGGAACAAACAAAAGATAACATAGTGCTCTGGGCTGGCAATAGAGGCAAGACCCTTCCGGCTCCAGCTTGAGGGGTTGGGGAGGGAGTGACAGGACCAGAGAGCATGGCCAAGCTGAGCGGGTCGCCTGTTTGGAGCTGTGGCTTCAGTGCAGGGTCTTAGAGCCAAACCACAGCAACAGGAGCAGGAAGAATAAAAATGCCTGACCTCACTCTCTTCTGTCTTCTGCTCTCTTTCCAGTGTCTCCTATTGGGCAAGCTCACCCTGCAGGATGAGGCCAAGCCCCGGGGAGGGGGGGGCGGGGGGTGCAGTCTGTATGGGTTGATCTCCTGGGGCAGAGGGGATGGTGGGGAGAGAGGGCAGCAGTAGACAGGGCAATCAGAGGGCATCCAGCACACTCTTCCTCTTTCTCCCCACCTCTGTACAGCTCGTTCCCCAGGGCCCAGACCAGTTCCCGCCTCCTTTATGCAACATCCCTACTGAAGCGGCCTCTGTGGCTCTCTCCTTCCAAGGTGGGCTCATTATCTAGACATTCTTCTCAACCTTTCCAGACACTTCCATGTCCCCAGGTAGGTTACAAACTTCTCGAGGGCAGGAATTGTAGCTCGTTCTTCTTTGGCTCCTCCAGAGTAAACATTACAGGTTCATGGACACGTTTATTGCATGAGAGGGTGATCTGGTTCCAGGGACTGAGCCACTGGTGAGGCATGGCGCTTAAGCGCACTGCATGGGGGGGGGGGGGCCTGGGTGTGTTTTCCGGGTGTTCCCGTGTGCGACGTCCTCCCTCCTTCGGGACGTTAGCTCAGCTGGACGGAAATGGCCTCTTCCAGGTACAGAGAACACCAGGAGAAACACCAGCATAACATGGGCTGTTCTCTCTGCACACCCATCTGAGCCTTCCTATGGCTCTGCTCTCAGGCTCCGGGCCTTCAGACACACCGGCACGCTGCCCACCCACACCTCAGATCTCATTACAGCTCATACTCTGGACCGCAGTCCGGCGAGGCTGGGGAGCGAGGGGGTCAGGAGCAAAGTCTCCTTAAACAGCCAGCACGCAGGGCCTGTCCTTAGCTGAGCTATGGTTTCTGCAAGCAGAAGCCTCAGGCAGCAGTCCTGACGCCAGTGACGTCCTGGTGACAGGTCCGTCCTTTTGCATGGTTTCTCTCCCTGAGGGGTGCTGGGGGGCCGAGTCTAGTCTGCTCTTAGCACAGAGGGGAGGCAGACAGGAGAGGGCTGAGCGGCCAGGCCCGTGATCAGGTGAGGGAAGACTGGACAGCAGAGGAGCGGGGAGCACGGACTCTAGAGCCAGATGATTTGCATTTGAATCCTCACTCTGACACCTACCAGCTGTGCAGCCTCGGGCAAATACTTAACTTCTCCGTGCCTCTCTGTGCTTCCTACCTATAAAATGGGGATAATACTACGTAGCTCACCGAAATGTTACGGAGATTGAATGAGTGGCACATACTGTAAGTGCGGCAGGAGCATTTGCTAAATAAAAAATGTAAATTCTCACAATTGTGGTCACCGTAGCCCAGTGGAGCCTACCTCTAAGAATCCTACAGGGAGGGCTATAGCAAGAGATAACCACGTAGATCATGTGTCTCAGTGTTTCCATAATTCAGAGACAGGAACCACTAGCTTAAAAGGACTGCAGGTATGTTTCACAGGAGAGGAAGTAGTCTTGGAATATGGGGCCCCAGAAGGAAAACCAGGACTAGTACGTGGAAGCCAGAAGTATAATACTTTCTATTTTAATCAGGTACAGAGGGTTAGGCTAATTGTGTTCAGTTCATGGCACGTCACCATCAAGGAAGGACCAGATAACTGCCCAGAGCTGCCCAGGGGGGATGATCTAACTTGGAGAGGCTGCCGGGATGGCCAGGCAGTGCCCAGTGCCCCGTAGCGGGTGCGGGGCCACTGTTAGGGAGACAAGCTAGTTCGGGTTACACCGGAGATCCATTTGCCATCATCCTGTGAGTCACAAACAAGGTTGGAAAGTCGCAGGGGTTCCTGCAATGGCCCCCTTCAGACCACTGCCAGCAACGTGGCTCTGAAGGGAAGCATCCTCGCCTCCTGTGCCCCGGCCACGCTTCGTTCCCGTTGTTGCACAATTGCATCCACAAGCTCCACTGAACCTCGCTACAACCGTGGGGCGTGGTGAGGGAGGCAGAGATTATGATTCTATTACGAGGGAGAAAAATCAAGAACCAGGGAGGACTCAGGACTTTATCGGAGTTGCCCCTTAGGGCAGGCAAAGCCAGAAATAGCCACTCCCAAGCTACCCAGACATCAACGATCCACCAGCACATGTAAGAAATGCCCAAATTCTGCCTGCCCCGTAGAAGCCGCACATAGCAGCTACAATCGGCACATAGCTACACTCTTGGCTTCAGTTCCAATTACCCCTCTCTCCCTGCCCTCGCTCCAGACTTTCACATGTCACCTGTCCGATCACAGCAGCCTATACTTGGTTTAAGTTTTACACATCACTGTGTCCCCATCCTCTCTCGCTCCCCTTCCCTCCAAAGAGTATGTGTCACAGCCCCTTCCATTCTTCAAGGGAACCTTCCCAGATGCCCCTGTGGGGGCCAAGGGCAGGCCACTCCAAGATGGGCCACCTTAGCATGAAGATTATTTTTGAGTTCAAAGCAATCAAAACCTAGCAGATTCAGGAAAAGCTCTTTCCCTCCCCTTTAACTGCCTAAAAAATATTTAGATGGAGAACCTGCTCCAGGAAGAGAGCTGTCACCATAGAAAACTACATTATGATGTGAACCAGGTGTGGTAGACAGGGAGGAACCTAGCAGGGCCTGTTTGATCAAAGTCCTGTGTGTCCCATTGTTTCTGAGTTGGCCTGAGTGCTCCCCCCACCCCTGCCCCCTCCGCCCCGCCCCTGCAAACATTGTTTATCAAACATTTACTCTTTATCATCTTCCGGTGAACTGCATTCTTCCCTTTGAAGTCCCAGACCCCTACCCCCTTCCTTTACTTCATGAAGACAAATGTAACTCCTTTTGCCTGTCCTTGGAATTTCCATGTCTGTGTAGATTCCCCATATGTATGAAATTAAATTTGATTTTCTCCTGTTAATCTGTCAGGTGCCAATGTGTCAGGTGCCCAGCTAGAAGGGCCCTAAAGGGCGCAGGAAATTCTTCCTCTAATCAGAATGAATGTGTCTTCTGATTTCCTTTCAAATAGTATTTTGCTTGTGCTTTACACAATTAACCTTCCCAGGGCTAGTTAATTCCTTACAGGTGCACTTTTCCCAGGCAAACCAACCAATCCAGAGCCACGCCCCCCCCCCCCCAACTACCTCCTTACCCAAATCTCATACGATCTTAGGATCCCCTCTGGGGCATTATCCCCCTGCCCTAATCACCCCAGTGCCAGGTACCAGACAACTAGAGACAGCTCCTAATGCCCCAGAGTGAGCTGATATTATTCAATTGGCTGGTCCTCAAGTTGCTTAGCCTGCTTCTTTAGCCTCATCCATTCCTTCCTGGGGCAGTCACAGCCCTCAGTTTCCCCTCACTCCCTCTGCCTTTGACCGACCCTGGTGCTTCTGCATGTGGTCCCCCGTGGTGTGCCTTGTTTCCTGTTTCTAGGAATCAATGAGTATAAACTTCTTCCTTCAAACCACCTGTGTGTCCTAACATACCTGATTCAAATGGGGTAAACTCCATGATTATCCTCAGGAGGAAAATGATGCACAGAGAAGTTTGGCAAGTCACCCAAGGTTGCACTGATGGTACGATGTGCAAGCCAGGCTCTGAATATGGGCAACAGACTGACCCAGGCTATGCCCTCCCCCCACCAGGCTTTACTACCTCTAGCAGCCCACCCCAGTCCAGGATTTGCCTGTCTCCCCTACCCCCCACCACCAGGCTCCCCCTCACAGGAGAGCTTCAGGTGCCCCTAGATCATCTATTCATGTCTCAGAAAGAAATGAAAAGAATATGTGGCCCTGAAATTTTTAAAAAGAAATCTTACTCTCTGGATGTGTATATCTATAAACTGTTCCACCCAGCTTCTTGGATTCTCCAATCTGTGGGAATGGCCAGCATTCAACTCCTAAATCTTTCCTAGAAAAGTGCTCCTGAATTTTTTTGCTTCTTCTGTGGGGCCTTCTGCTTCTTACTCTGGGGGATTATAAAGAATTAGACCCAGATGCTTCTCTCTTCTTTTAGAAATAACTTTTATGCTTTTTTTCTTCCTTATTATAAATGTTATACAAGCTAATGATAAAAATCTGGGTAACGCAAACAAGTAAAAGGAAGAAAATAATTCACAATATCACTGTCAGAGGTAAATATTATCAACATGGGGGTATATATCCCTCCAGCCTTTTTTTCTGTACATACATATATCCTTTCAAAACACGGGGATAATTTTCTACATACTTATCTGCAAACTGCTTTTCACATTTAACAGTATGTTGCGAATATTATGCCACCTTGACTATTCTTTTACAAGATTGTTTTTATTAATACATGATAAAATTGGATAATCTTATCACAGAATTTTTTACTGCTATAAATATTATTGACATGAATATCCTTGGAGCTAAAACTTTGCACAATCTTGGGATCAATTCCAAAAAGTAAAACTGCTGGGTCAAAGAGCTGGTAAAAAGTCAATACTTTTGCAAAACTAGAAGACCGTCCGGCAAGACTGTCAATTTATACATCGGCCAGTAGTATGTAGATTTCCCCACAAATTCAAAATTCTAGCTAAGGCCATGTTTTCAAACTTTTCTGTATCTGAGAAGCTGGAAAGGGTATTTTGTTTTAACTAGCATTTTTGTTACTACTGAGGTTGAGCCCCCCACTCCTTGCTATTGGCCACCTGCATTCCTTCGTTCCTTCCTTCCTTCGTTCCTTCGTTCCTTCCTCCTTCCCTCCCTTCTTCCTTCCTCCCTCCCTCCCTCCCTCCCTCCCTCCCTCCTTCCTTCCTTCCTTCCTTCCTTCCTTCCTTCCTTCCTTCCTTCCTTCCTTCCTTCCTTCCTTCCTTCCTTTCTTCCTTCCTTCCCCTTCCTTCCTCCCTCCCTCCTTTCTGAAATTATCTCTTCATGCTTTCTCTCCTGAATGTTCCTTTCCATGATTGCTTTGTAAAATCCATTTTTCTCCCTGGCATCCAAACAACCCTCAGGAGGGAAAAACTACCAGGTGGAAACCAACGTCCAAAGCAAAGCTTGGGTGGGTGGAGAGCAAAATGCCCTGTGGTCGCTCCTCACCGCTGCTTCACTGCCACCCAGTTCAGGCCTCTCCTGCTCTACCCAACAGCCCTGCACTTGAGCTTGGGTTCAGCCCCTCCTCGGCCTGAGGCCCCGGCTGCCTGGAGCAAGGTGGCCTGCAGGGAATCTGTCCAGGGTGGTCCCACTGGTTCTGAAAGGCTGCGCTGTCCAGAGACGCTGATGACCCAGGGAGACCCGAGCCCCGCCCTGCAGGGCCAGAAAGGGGGAGGTTCCAGACCCAGCTGCGGGGGCGGGGCCCGGGGCGGTGGTGCTCAGTGCCCCAGCGAAGGGGCGGGCGGTCCTCCCGGCCCATCAGGGACCCGGGGCGCTGAAGTCCTTGGGTAAGCCCCAGGGGGCTCGGGACACGCCGGCGTTCGGGGGACCAGCGTCCCCGAGGCGGGGGGGGGGGGGGGGGGGGGGGGGGGGCGCTGACCCGGCGGCCTGGACTTCCGGGCCCCGTTGCCTCCCTCGGGCCTTTTCAGGAACCAGGCCGGGTGAGGACGGATTGGGCAGGGCAGTGCCAGGCTCCGTGGGAGCGGGTGTCCCCTTTCTGCTCGCGCCCGCGTGGGTGATCTGGCACTCGACCGGCCCCCAGGCTTAGCGCGGTCCCTGGCATACGTTAGTCCCTTATTTTAAAAGATTTGGATAAGGACAGGGTACAGCTGGCTCAGGGTAGACCCATCCTCATTCCTGGAAGGTGGGGTGGGGGTGGGGGGCGGTGCAGAAGAGGCCAGGCAAACCGCAGGCCTCGCAGATGGTGGGTAAGTGTCGCAGTTTTACTTGTAAACAACAGACCTGCCATGGGGCAGACGTTCTGAGGTTATAGCTGGGTTGGCACAGTGGGAGTGCTCTATTACCCCTAGCAAACCATTTCCCCTTCTTCAGTGTTTCTCTCTGTAAAATATATACATCGTTCAGACCTGTGAGAAAATATATTCAGCCAATGAAAACAGGGGCAAAGCAGAGGAAAACTGGATTAGGTCATCCTCACTTTTCCCTGGGAGGTGGGAGCCCCATCGTGGCCCAAGCTGCCTTCCCCAGTCCTGGCTTTCTCATACAAAGCGACTGCTCTCATCTGCTGTAGGTGCCTTGTGTGAATTTTCTGCTGTGAGAATAGAGGGGAGGGGTGACCGACAGCGGCCAAACCTCAAACAAGAAAGACTCCCTCAACTTTCTGCCATTACCGTAAATAATGACTTGTATTGCATACATGCTCCTTCCAGAAAGGATCATTAGAGCAGGGGAAAATGTCATTTTTTTTAACTGAACAATTGCAGGGTTTGGGACTGAACTTTGGTACAGTAAAGCTCCCTCTGTGGATTTATCCTCTCAGAGGAGGTGACGATAAGTTAGAGTGCAGAAAAACACCCCGTCCCTTCTGTTCTTGCAAGAGTGGAGGGACAGTCTGTATGACCTCCTAGTTCCTGTGCCCTACCTCCTTATTCGGCTCCTTTCAGTTCATAGAATGTGTATAAATGAAAAGTACTATCACACTTACTGAGTATTTAACTGAGCACCTATTTATTTTTTTAAATATAATTTATTGTCAAGTTGGCTAATATACAGTGTATACAGTGTGCTCTTGGTTTGGGGGGTAGATTCCCGTGATCCATAGCTTGCATATAACACCCAGTGTTGAGCACCCATTTTGTTTGTTTATTTATTTATTTATTTATTTATTTATTTTTAAAAATTTTTTTTCAATGTTTATTTATTTTTTTTGGGACAGAGAGAGACAGAGCATGAACGGGGGAGGGGCAGAGAGAGAGGGAGACACAGAATCGGAAACAGGCTCCAGGTTCTGAGCCATCAGCCCAGAGCCCGACGCGGGGCTCGAGCTCACGGACCGCGAGATCGTGACCTGGCTGAAGTCGGACGCTTAACCGACTACGCCACCCAGGCGCCCCTGAGCACCCATTTTGTACCCAGTATGGAGCTAGCTGCTGTGGGAGAGACCGAAGAAACGGAAGGTGCTCACATTCTTGTGGGATTGGTCCTATCTCCCCATCTAGAATGTAAATTCTGTTCTCATTTTTCTCCCATTGTCTCTTGGGCTGGTCCCATCTCTCTGGAATGGGAGAATTATAAGAAGAGAATGTACTCAAGTTTTAAATAGTTGGGCCCAGACTATGGGAGCATTAAGACTTATGGGTTTAGGGGTGGGACCTGGGTGGCTCAGTTGGTTAAGCATCCGACTTTCAGCTGAGTTCATGATCTCACAGTTCATGGGTTGGAGCCCTGCGCTGGGCCCTGTGCTGATAGCTCTGAACCCAGAGCCTGCTTCGGATTTTGTGTCTCCTTCTCTCTCTACCCCTCATGCTCTTTCTCTCTCTCAAAAATAAACATTAAAAAAAGAGTTATGGATGTATGGATACAAGAGGTCTGTGTGAGTTCGAACAAAATCAGAGAAGGTTTTTGCCAGAAAGGACCATGCAGGGCCATTTGAAAGGGGAAGGCCATGTCGGGGGTCACCTGGCTAAGGGAGCAAGCGCAGCGGATAATTTATATCTCCTGGTTCCCAAATCCAGGACTCCTCCCACTTCAGTACAAAGGTCAGGAGAGGCTAGGGGAGGAGGAAGGCCTTGAGCAGGGCTGGGAAGAAGAATTAGGAAAAGAAAACGTGGAGTAGTCTGGACTAGAGCATATGATGTGACTAGAGCAATAGGTGTGGAAATAAGCAATCTGTGCAGGGACAGAAAGAGGTGGCTTCCGAACACAGTTTTTAGAAGGGGCTGGAAAAGGATGGATGGGCAGATCTTCAGAGCAGGAGGGGAATTCAGAGTCAGCAAGTATGGTTATTTCCATAATCAAAAGTGGAAATTCAGTCTCTAAAAGTAAAGCGTCCCCAAATCAATAGCGCTCGGAGGTGGTGAAGGCAGGGTTTGGACCTTTGTGTTCTGATTCCAAGATACTCAACCGGACCTTCTGGGGAACCAGTGGTGCCAACAGATATGAGAGGAGGGGCCGCCGGGAGGCAAGAGGACCTACACAGTGGAAGATGAGGGAGTCAAAGTTCCCCTCCCAGCCACTTTACTTGAATAGCGTTTTGACCTATGATCCTAGCATAGAGGTTGTTTTTAAATCACCGCGGAGAGGCACGTCAAGCATCAGATGGCCATCGGATCAGATCAGCGGATGTGGCTGGAGCAGCGGTGGAACGGAGTAGATGCGCACACAGAGGGGTCGTGGAACACGTGTTTGGGGTGGGCAGAGCATCAGTTGGTGACAGTGAGAGATCCAGGGAGGAAGCACCACTTCAGCAGCAGAATCAGGATCCGGGTTCAGAGAGGGAGGGATTAGCCCCCAGAAAGACTGACCAGAGCAAGGTAAGGGACACAGTTCAACCCATACCAACTGTCTTCTCGCCTAGGCCATCTGGGACCTCAATGGATTCATAAAATCTTAGAACCAGAAAGTTCTTAAGATTATTCATCCAGTGCCCAGGATGGCAAACGCCCACCGGGCACGCCGCCCTTCTCCCGCCCCGCCCTGTGGCAGTCATCACAAACCCGTGCCAGCACTCTTGCCTCTTACGTCTTGCTCCCAGACACCCTAGATAGCCACCATTAGCTGGTTGAATCTGACATGCAAATCGACATCTGCTTGCCTTCCCTGTCCCAGCCCACCCTCTTCATGGCACAGATGAGGGACTGGAGGCTAGGGGTGGCAGGGACTCAGGTTACAGAAGAGACTGAGAACCTGAGGTCTTGTCATGGTCCCTGGCTGCATCCTGGGGTCCAGCAGGATGCTTCCAGATCCTCTGCAAGCTGACCTCAGCCAAGAACTTAGAGCCTGACTGAAAAACCAAGAACTTAGAGCCTGACTAAGAACCAAGTTCTTAGAGCCAAAATTTAGAGCCTAGGACAGACAAAGGCATCTCAGATAGATAGAATTGGACACCAAGGCACCCAATGGGCCAAGACACCCAAGGTCAAGAAAAGGCTCTGCCAACTACTAACCATGGACCATGGGCCAATCCATTAAACTCTTGGTCTTCATTTCTTTTATCTACAAAGTGCAATGAGATGTGTGTGTGAGTGTGTGTCTGTGTGTGTAGATTAAATGAAATCATGTAAAAATTCCTAGCATACAGCATAGACTCATGCACATTAGTTTTCTTCTTGCCTTCCTGCCAGCTCAGTACCCCTTGATTTGAGTACCTACAGTACTCAGCAAATAGTTATTGAGTGAATAAATATAAATTCCTCCTCACATCTTCACCCCTACCCAAACTGCCTTTTTCTTCTGATCTAGGTGCATTGAAAAGCAAGGGATAAATTCATTCCTCATGAAATGATCGTATTTAGGAATTTAACACATTGAAGAATAAATTAATTATTGCTCTAAGGACTTTTACGTTGTAACAAAGAACTCCTAGATACGAATTCCAGTAGTCGAATTTTACATATTGCACCGTGTTAGAAGTAAGGGCAACGGGTTTTTCATGAGTAGGTGGACCTTCCTGTGCCTTTCAGATCAGCTGACGTAGGTGCCTGCTTACCTCTGAAGGTGGGGAAGGTGGTAGGCAGACGGGGTGATTTATGGGGGATGAAGACGCCTTGGGATAATAAAATCTCGCCCCAACAGATAATCAATGCTTAGTATCTAGACGAAAGTCTTGGGCTGTAAGATGGGCTCTAAGAGACGCAGAGTAAGGCATAGTGCCAACCCATCACATCTGATTTCCTGGGAAATATGCCAACCCCCTGTACACACCTGTTTGCCCTCAAAGGATGAGCCCCTACCCACATGCTGGACTCGACACACTCAGGGCCTGTGAATGTCTGAGGCAGTGAGCAATGCTGACATCCAGAGGGGAGAACGGTTGTGTCCGCGGGGCCCACATGGCAGACCCATGGGGAATGGCAGCTCCTCAAGACCCACTTCCTCTGAGGGGCGCCTGGGTGGCTCAGTTGGCTGAGCATCCTACTTCGGCTTAGGTCATGATCTCACAGTCCGTGGGTTCGAGCCCTGCGTCGGGCTCTGTGCTGACAGCTCAGAGCCTGGAGCCTGCTTCGGATTCTGAGTCTCCCTCTCTCTCTGCCCCTCCCCTGCTCATGCTCGGTCTCTCCTGTCTCAAAAATAAATAAAAACATTAAAAAAAAAAAAAAGACCCACCTCCTCTGAGAAGCCTGCTCCAGCGACTTCTGCCTTCTCGGCTTACCTCCTACAACACCGTTAAGCTATGCTCAGGAAGCTGGAGGGGGCTGGGCATCATCTCTTGCTTTGAGTGTGCCATGGAAGCCACGCACATTCCATTCCCTCTCTGAGGCCATTTCCAAATAGATGCCAGCTTCGGGAAGGAAGGCAGAGTGAAGGCTTATGGGACAGCTCCAGAGCCTTCCCCTTGAACGTAACGTTATAGTGGAAGGTGCCGAGAGGCAGATGTGCTCTACCTTCGGGGTCGGGTCATTTTGTTGTGCAAAGATGATGGTAAGCAATTCCCCACTGGTTCCCCCACCCGGGGACATATACGCTTTCTTGCTCTCTGCCTGTTTTATGTATTCATTTGCACCCCCCCCCTTCTTCCAAAAGTATGACTTCTGCTTTTATTCAGCAACCTGGACACTACACGGGCTGGCATTTTTAAGGTAAGACTCTGTTAAAGAGAAAGCTGGATTAAAAAAAAAGAACCCTGTATTTATTTACTTCTTGTACTCATTCTGTATCTATTACTGTATAAAAAGTGCTTTACAGGTATGAACCAATTTAATTCTCTAGACTAGAGCTTCCCAATAGAAACACAATGCGAGCCACATATGGGATTTAAATTTTTCTAGTAGCCACATTAAAAAAGTAAAATGAAATGGATGAAATTAATGTTAATGATATTATCTCTTATGTCCCAAATATTATTGTTCCAGTATGTAATCAATATACAATTATTAGGGGCGCCTGGGTGGCTCAGCCGGTTAAGCATCTGACTTCAGCTCAGGTCATGATGTCACAGTCATGAGTTCAAGCCCCATGTTGGGCTCTGTGCTGACACCTCAGAGCCTGGAGCCTGCTTTGCATTCTGTGTCTCCCTCTCTCTCTGCCCCTCCCCTGCTCGTGCTCTCTCTCTCAAAAATAAACATTTAAAAAATATATATGTATACAACTATTAATGAGATACTTTACATCCCTTTCTTCTACTAAGTCTTTGAGATCTGGTGGGTACTTTACATGCACAGCACATCTCAACGCGGACAAGTACATTTCAGGTGCTTGGTGGCCCCACTTGATGGTGGCCGCCATATTGGACGGCACAGCTCCAGGCAGCCCTCTGAGAGTATTATAAGCATCCCTATCTCCCTGAGGAAAAACTGAGGGACAAAAGGCTACGTGATTTTCCTAAGGTCACATAGCTAAAAGGTGATCGAGCTGGGATTTGCATCCAGGTATCCAGATACCAGAACTGAGACGTTTATTCATGAGTCATTCTTATCCCTGTGACTGAGAAAAGCACACTCTGGTATACCCAGCCTTGCCCAGTGACCGATTTGCTTAAGAAGACTGCTTTGGGCTAAAGGATTTGAGCTTCCCTAAGAAAGGTACTAGGCTCTGGGCATCTGGGTGGCTCAGTCGGTTAAGTGTCCAACTTCAGCTCAGGTCATGATCTCGAGTTTGAGCCCCACATCATGCTCTGTGCTGACAGCTCAGAGCCTGGAGCCTGCTTCAGATTCTGTGTCTCCCTCTTTCTCTGCTCCCCCCTCCACTTATGCTCTGTCTCTCTCTCTCAAAAATAAAATAAACATTAAAAAATTTTTTTAAAAAAGATGTATTAGACTCCCAATGGTGAAAAATAAAAGCAAAGCTTGAATTTTAATTTGAATAAAACAAACAGCAGAGCACTATGTCTCTTACCTTCTCTGGCACCTAATCATAAACAAATATGGTCAATTCTCCCTTTACCTTTCTGGACATTTGATGACATTTGGATTGATGAAAGACACATTCCTCCTCTTCACACCTGCTCTCTCAGTCCTTAGTCAGAGATTTTTATTCTACTAAAGACATCAGAAAAATGGTGGAGACCTCTGGCCAAATGTAGTATCTGATCCCACAGCTGGGGGAGTTTTTAGACAACAGGAAGATCTATTCAGCATTCACCTTTGAAGAACTCCCAGGTCATCCACAGCCATGTTTAATTCCAGGGACACCTTCTACCCTGAACACAAGCCAACTGGGTCAGCAGAACCTATCTGCAGCTCGTTCACACATACCAAAAAGCAAGCTCAAGAGGGTGTCAGCGACCCTCTCCAGGCATGCTGAGGAAAGTTCACAAGGGGAAAGCTCACCTTGCAGAGTATTGTTAAAACCTCATCTGACTGAAGTCTGGGAACTACTGCAGCAGATGGTCTTAATTATTCACACAGTTTAGCTCGGGAGTGGGCCATCGTCAGAGGGTTCAAGGCAAGATGCCCATGGACTGCAGTGTTTGATTAACATGAATGAGAGGCAGTGCGTGCCAGAAGAAAGCTGGCTGTGACTGTGGCTTATCAGAACGTGCTAAATGATCTCTCCCAATATGTTCTCGCTGGGCTCCTGGCTAAGCAGTTGAGGACATTCTCACATTCAATTCAGTCCCCTGGAGGATACAACTTTCACTCGGTCGATACTAGGGTAAGCTACGCCAAGAAGAGGTATTATACTCCAGGGAGTATCTGGGAGAGCTATGGGAAGAATTCCTTCACATCACTGGGATTGAAGGTCCCAGGCATTCCTGACAAACATCAGGCAGCATCAGCTCACCTTCTTCAAGGGCCGTGAGCACCCTCTATAAGCAGTGAGCCATTCAGACAGCCGCACACTCCTCCCCCATGAAGAACAGGCTGGACCCGCTGCCACCTCTCTACTGTCAGGAAGCGGTTTAGAGGCACGCGGACCTGGGTTCAAATCTCATTTCCACTACTCGCTCTGTGACCTCAGGCACACTTAGATTGTCTAAGTCTCTGTAGTTCATCTGTCAAATGGAAACGGTATCTACTTAAAAGCAACTTTTTAAAGGGAAAGCAAGAAACACCTGCTTTTCAGGATTGTTACAAAAATCAAAGGTCGGGGGCGCCTGGGTGGCTCAGTCGGTTAGGCGTCCGACTTCGGCTCAGGTCATGATCTCACAGTCTGTGGGTTCGAGCCCCGCGTCGGGCTCTGTGCTGACAGCTCAGAGCCTGGAGCCTGTTTCAGATTCTGTGTCTCCCTCTTTCTCTGACCCTCCCCTGTTCGTGCTCTTTCTCTGTCTCAAAAATAAATAAATGTTAAAAAAAAAAAACATTAAAAAAAAAATCAAAGGTCGTACTTCTTATGTTCATGATCCACAGTAGGTGGTCAAAAATGTCAGGTAAAATATTTTGGTTCAAATAGGTGGCGCCTGCTAGACTTGGGTCGGGCAATTCAAGTGCCAACCACAAGATGCTAAGCCGTATTATGCAAGTGGTTGTGCTTAATTTTGATCTTCAGGTTTCCCCAAGTGTTATCTGGGGAACTGGGAACTCCCAAGGATGAGCTTAGGTAGTTCCTCCTGGATCCAGCTCTTGGAGCAACTGATTTGAAAACTAGAAATACACATTTGCTCCAGAGAGTATATGATTTGGAGAAAAGCTTAGTTACCTCAATCAATAGGTGTCTTCACATGTGCTGGATAAGCTAGGTGGGGTGCTAAATCGTGCGAAGTTCAATGGAAGGGTGGGCTCCAGGGAGTCTGTCTGTAGTGTCTGCAAATAAGACTTTTAAATGGGGTTTATGTCATCCAATGCTATGACTCTAACAGTGGCATTGTTCTCATCATGGATGAATATTTGAAACTCCTTTACCTAACTTGAACCCAACAGGGCTCCAACAGGCAAAAGAGGAAATGTAAAAGTGGAATTTCCAGGGTCCTTTTCTTAGGCTACTATTCGACAGCTGAATCATTTTGCCTAGCAAAGAGTATGAAAGGCTGACTCTAAAAAGAAACCCTGAGTCTCAAGATTTCCTTGGGGCTTTCAAACGTTTTCCTTCCCCCAGAAGTGGTCCCATCTGAATCACTCCATCACCTCCCTTGAAAGGGGCATTCTGTGCTAGAGAACCTGCCTGCCTAAAAACATTTTCTGAAAAGTGGCTATTGACTGGCCTAGGGTAGCCTTAAAACAATATGACAGACCACGGCCCCTTACCACCGATACCTCACTCTGTGGCACCCCACGTGACCCAAAAAATGCCCCACGTGACCCAGCTGATTCCTAGTCAGTAACAAAGGCATGCACAGACGAGGGGGGGAAACACACTGTAAACACCATTCGCTGTTTGCACGGCGTGCGTTTAGCAAAAAGCACTGCTCTTCTACAAGCTGATCCTCTTAACCGTTTCCCTTCTTCCCACCCACCAACACGACTGTCTGAGGCCCTCCTCAAGCAGGCCTCCCTTGGGTTCCAGCTTTCCATGACTGGCCCTGCCATTTCTAGGCCCTTCCGAGGTAGGGAAATGATTCGTTCCTCGCAGCCCTTGCCCCACATCTTGTGCTCCAGAGCTCCCAGTAGCGGGCCTTCCTGCTTCGTCGCATAAACAATGGCACCACTCCCCAGCCATGAGCAGTGGCCCACGATGCAAAGGGCACTTGCTCAGCGTTCGCTGAACAGGGGAGCACAGAACCCAGTGGGATTCTTTCACCCAGACAGAAGGCTCCACCTAATGTCTCTGCCAGATGTCGGCATTCAGATACGGGGTCAAGGGGTGGGGTGGGGGCTGTCTCCTTCATCAGACCCTCACTGCTAGGGATTCCTGCTGGATCAGCAGGACTGATGAATGGTTCTCATTCATGGCCCAGAGCACACCGCGGGGAGGCTGCCCCAGCTGTGGTCCGGGTGCTGCTTCTGGCCCCACATGGAACACATTCCTTTGTGGAAGAAGGCTGCCTTTGGTGAGGGGGGTGTGCTCAGAGAATGAGGGCAGCGGTGGGGGATGACGGGGCCTTTCTGAACCACCTCAGACAAGAATGCAGACTTTGACACCAGGCTTGGCCGGGGCTGGTCCATTTGGCCCCTGGCCAAAGATTCCACCTCAGCCCTGTCTATTTCTGGCCACAGAGCAGGAATGTTCAGGGCACCGGGAAATGGTGAGAAGGTAAGCATATAAAGCTGATTTTTTTTTCAGCCTTCAGAAAGAGGCCTTTGTCGGGCATAATTTGTTGTGATCAACTAGGGTTCCCCACAGTCCATCTCTGGCTCTGGATGGAATCTCATTCTAACCAGGCTGCGTCTTGGGGAGGCTGAAGGTACAATTTCAGACTCTTAAAAGTGTGCCTAATGGAGACTGTCAGACTGGATCAGAAAGGGAAAGCCAAATACATATAGCATCTATAAGAGACACATTTTATCTCTATAGCACATAGTCCATAAAGAAAGGCAGAGAAAACCCAAAAATCAGTGCTGCTGTTTGAAGGCAATACCATTGTAACGGCGGTGGGAACAGAGTGACGCAAAGATGCCCATTGGATTCAAATTAACCAATCCGTGGCCCTAAAAAAATGAAGGCCTAGTCTGACTCCAGGATAGCCTACAATAATTGAAAGAACACAGTGTTGGCATCTGAGAGTGGTCAAGATTCAGATCTGGCTTCTGCAACTAGAGAAGGGTCTTACCATCTTAGTGAGTCACATAAGAAGTATCAAGGGCCCAGGGCGCCTGGGTGGCTCGGTTGGTTAAGCGTTGGACTTTTGGACTTCGGCTCAGGTCATGATCTCACAGCTTGTGGGTTCAAGCCCCACGTTGGGCTCTGTGCTGACAGCTCAGAGCCTGGAAACTGTTTCGGATTCTGTGTCTGCCTCTCTCTTTGCCTTTCCCCCACTCATGCTCTGTCTCTCTCTCTCAAAAGTAAAAAAAAAAAAAAAAAAGAAGTATCAAGGGCCCAGTAGAGTGACTGGCTCATAGCAATGCTCAATGAGTGGTAACTATTATAATTATAAAATCAGCAAGAACTTGGAAAAATCCAAGGAGGGGCTTCACTTCACCCACTGACCACTCTTAACACACCACTTAGGTAACAGGTTTTAACCATCCCCCCACCTCCCCCCCTCTGTACACACCCCCCAAACACACTGTTTCCCAGAGCTACAATCAGTAGCCAAACTCGTCTGAGTTTCTGCACCACTTTAGGGGGAGGAAAACAGAAGCCAGAGCCAGAAGGGTGTGCAATCCAATCACTGCCAACAAGTCGTGTTTTTAGGGCAGGAAGTGTAGTTAGGGATGAGACCCACTGCATGCAAATCCATGGAGCATTGGTCCAGGCAGAGACAGGTGGGGAGGGGCTTGGCCATGCTCATAAGAGGAGTATACTGGGTGGGAAGTGGAGGGAATTCTGGGCTAGACGGAGTACACAAACCAGTTTTTCAAAGAGATGCCTCCTCAAGAGTGGCCACGGAGGTACTGGTTAGCTTTCCTTGTGCCTCAGGTAGGGCTAGTCTTAGCAGGACTCACTTTTGGCTTTCTACACTTTCTGTGTCCCCACTAGTTTCCAGGCCAAGCCCTCATCCAAGTGATGCAACCTCAGTCAACAGTCAGTTCTTCAGGCCTGAGCCCCTCAGACGAGAACTAGACCCAGGGGGCCCAGCAAAGGAGGGAGCAGCCACATCTCTGCCTTGTCTGGAAATGTCTGGCTACACAGAGGAGGGGGTAGGAGTGCCGTTCTCAACTTTGTTAAGAGCCTGTGATCTGGGATTCTGCTGTCCATTAGAAGCAGTGGCTTCCTTCCAGAAGCCCGGTGAGTAATAGCAGGCACTGACCGCCACATCACCAAAGCTGGCGGGGCTCAGCTGCACAATGCCAGCTGGTGCTGTGTCACTGATGATCATTCCTGGAGATAATGGCATCTGCAGAGTAGTGGCATATACACACGGACCTACAAGTTCTTGCTCTTCCTGGGGGAGGCAGACTTTCTCAGCTACCTTTGGACCTGATCAGTGTCAGTGGTGATGATCACAAGTCTTTTTGGGGCCTCCTAAGAATGATTCTAATATTCTCACTGCATTTCCAGCCATGGCACGGCTCCCACTGGTGGCTACAGGATGCCTCCACTTTCTTTTTTTTTTTTTTTTTTTAAATTTTTTTTTTCAACGTTTATTTATTTTTGGGACAGAGAGAGACAGAGCATGAACAGGGGAGGGGCAGAGAGAGAGGGAGACACAGAATCGGAAACAGGCTCCAGGCTCTGAGCCATCAGCCCAGAGCCCGACGCGGGGCTCGAACTCACGGACCGCGAGATTGTGACCTGGCTGAAGTCGGACGCTTAACCGACTGCGCCACCCAGGCGCCCCTCCACTTTCTTTAGCATGACACATACTAGCTTCAACCCACAACCGTAGGTTTAGCCACACTGACCTGAGTGCATGTGGTCCCCAGAAGATACCTGCTTCCACACTTCCCTGACTTTGGTCTTGCTGTTCTTTGTTCTAGGATACCACATATCTACCTCCTGAACACCTGTTACTCTATGTTTAGGAATCTACCCACATGTATATATGGAAAGTCTTCAGGAATCTACTAAAAGACTATTAGAACTGGTAAGAGTTCAGCAAGGTTATAGGATACAAGGTCAATATACAAAAGTTAACTGTTTCCACTCACTTTCAAAGAACAATCCAAAAAGGAAATGACAAAACGAATTCCATTACAATGGCATCAGAAAGAATAAAATATTTAGGGGCCCCTGGGTGGCTTAGTCGGTTAAGCATCTGACTTTGGCTCAGGTCATGATCGCATGGTTCATGGGTTCAAGGCCTGCATTGGGCTCAATGCTAACAGCTCAGAGCCTGAAGCCTGCTTCGGATTCTGTGTCTCCTTCTCTCTCTGCCCCTCCCCTGCTCATTCTCTCTCTCTTTCTCACTCTTTCTGTCTCTCAAAAATAAATAAATGTTGAAAAAAATTTTAATATAATTTTAGAAACAAATTTAACAAACGACATGCAGAATTTATCCTCAGAAAGCTACACATTTTTCAAAGATATTAAAGATCTACATACATGGAAAAACATCCCATGTTCATGGATTGGAAGACTTAATGTCATTAAGATGAGAATACACATTAATCTATGAATTCATCAAAATCTCTATTAGAATCCCAACTGACTTTTTCATGGAAATTGAAAAATTGTTTCTCAAATTTATGTGGAATTGTAAGGGATCCAGAATAGCCAAGACAATTCTGAGAAAGGAGAACCCAGTGGGAAGACTCACACTTTCCAATTTCAAAAGGGCAAAAGGTTAACGCAAAGCAACAGTTATTAAGACAGTGTGGTACTGGCACAGGACAGACACACACAGATCAGTGGAATATAACTGAGAGTCCAGTAATAAACTCATATATTTATCAGTAATTGATTTGGACACAAGTATCCAGACAATTCAATGGGGAAAGGCCAGTCTTTGTAAAAAGAATGGTGCTGGCATAACTGGGTAGCCACATATAAGAGAAAGACGCCGGACTCCTCCTCCACACTATTTACAAAAATTAATCCAAAATGGATCAAACATCTGCATATAAAAGCTAAACTACAAAACTCATAGAAGAAAACGTAGGGGTAAATCTTCCTGACTTTGGATTTGGCAATGGTTTCTCAAATATCGGGGCGCCTGGGTGGCTCAGTCGGTTAAGCGTCCTACTTCAGCTCAGGTCACGATCTCGCGGTCCGTGAGTTCGAGCCCCGCGTCGGGCTCTGGGCTGATGGCTCAGAGCCTGGAGCCTGCTTCCGATTCTGTGTCTCCCTCTCTCTCTCTGCCCCTCCCCTGTTCATGCTCTGTCTCTCTCTGTCTCAAAAATAAATAAACGTTAAAAAAATATATATATATATAAAAAATATGACACCAAAAGCACAGGCAACAAATTAAAAATATGTATATTGGACTTCATCAAAATTTAAAGTGCATCAAAAGGCACTATCGGATGTTTCATGAACCAGGGCAGCAGTAGTATGGGCAGGAAAAAAGGCATAGTGATCAAGTATTTATTGTATTATTTACATGTCTATCTCCCTTTCAAGCCTGTGAATCCCCTTGAGGGCACATAATCTCTGTATCCCCTGAATCCATTATAGTATAAATGCTGAGTACATATGATGTCAACTGAGAAACAAGGAGACACTATCAAGAAGGTGAAAAGACAATTCACAGAATGGGAGAAAATATCTGTAAATCATAGATCTGAAAAGTGTCTAATATCCGGAACATATAAAAACTCCTACAATTTGGGGTGCCTGGGTGGCTCAGTTAGTTAAGTGTCTGACTCTTGATTTTGGCTCAGGTCATGATCTCATGGTTTGGAAATCAAGCCCTGCATCAGGCTCTGTGCTGACAGTGAGGAGTCTGCTTGGGACTCTCTCTCTCTCTTTATCTCTATCTCTCTGTCCCCCTCCCCTGCGCGCGCGCGCGCACACACACACACACACACACACACACACACACTTTCTCTGTCTGAAAATAAATAACATTTAAAAAAACTCCTACAATTCAATAAGAATAAGCCACCTAATTTAAAAATGGGCACCGGACTTGAACAGATATTTCCCCAAAGAAGATATGCAAATGCCCAATGAACACCTGAAAAGATGCTCAACATCATTAGTCACCAGGAAAAAAGCAAATCACAACCTCAATGAAATACCACTTTGCATACACTAGGAGGGCTATACAATGTTTGAAAAAAAATTTTTTTAATGTTTATTTACTTTTGAGAGAGAGAGAGACAGAGTGCGAGTAGAGGGGAGGGTCAGAGAGAGAAGGAGACGCAGAATCTGAAGCCGGCTCCAGGCTCTGAGTTGTCAGCACAGAGCCGGACGCAGGGCTTGAACTCATAGACCGAGAGGTCAGGACCTAAGCTGAAGTCAGATGCTTAGCCGACTGAGCCACCCAGGCGCCCCTATACGTTTCTTTGAAGGGGGAAAAGGTAGGTGTTAGTGAAGATGCAGAGAAATTGGAACCTCCATACATTGCTGGTGGTAATGTAAAATGGTACAGCCGTTGTGAAAAACAGTTTGGCAATTCCTCAAAAAGATAAACATAGAATTACCATACAACCCAGCACTTCCACTCCTATTTATATACCTAAGAATTAAAAACAGATGTTCAAACAAAAGTTCGTATACAAATGTTTATGGCAGCACTATTCGTAATAGCTAAAAGATGGAAACAATCCAAATGTCCCCCAACAATGAACAGATAGGGGCGCCTGGGTGGCTCAGTCATTTGAGCCTCTGACTCTGGGTTTTGGCTCAAGTCATGATCTCGCTGTTTGTGGGTTTGAACCCCACACTGGGCTGTGCAGCTGGCAGTGCAGAGCTTGCTTGGGATGCTCTCTCTCCCTCTCTATCCTTCCCCCACTCACGCTGTCTCTGTCTCTCTCAAAATAAATAAACTTAAAAAAAAAAAAAAAGCAATGAACGCATAAACAAAATGTGGCATATCCATACAGTGGTATATTATTTGGCCATAATAAGGTATGGAGTATGCTTACGTGCCACAACATAAATAAGGCTGGGAAACATGTAAAGTGAAAGAAGCCTTATGTTTGATTCCATTTATACGAAACATCCAGAATTGGGCACATCTAGGCAGGAAGCAGATTAGCAGGAGTGGGCGTGGGGAGTGAGGGTAGGGTGGGGGAGGAGAAGGAGGTGACAGGTAAGGCACACAAGTTTCTCTTTCCGGTAGTGAAATGCTCTAAAATGGACTGTGGTGACGGTTGTACATAGCTGTGGATATACTAATATCCATTGACTCGAACACTTTAAATGGGTGAATTATATAGTATGTAAATTACATCTCAACTAAGCTGTTAAAAAATGGACTTAAATGACACTTGTGTTACGAGTATATATTTATGAAGTAGCCGCTACATGATAAACACTGTATTAGGCACTGGGAATTCAAAGATGACTCTGACGTGGGTTCTGCCCTCAAGGAGTGCACACAATACTTACAGAAGCAGGAACAGTACAGAACGAGATACAGGAGTGAAAGGAGGAGGCGGTGATCACACCTGAGGATGAGGAACAGGAAAAGACTTAGACATTGACACTGAGCAGGTTGTGGAGGCAAGTTTGAGTTTGACAGGTTGGGGGTGGGGAGATCATCCCAGGCAGCAGGTAGGGCTGGTCTGAAATAACAAAGGGTCTTTTGGAAGCCGTGTGTGGTGCAGATAGCAAGATGAAAAGCAGGGGCACTGCGGGGTGGGGATGATGAGAGGTGGGAGAGATGACAAGCAGAGGGCCGGCAGAGAGGGAACTTGAACGTCATGCTAAGAAATGCTGAGTTTTCCTTTTGGGGATAAGGAGCCAATGGACAGTAAAGCAGGGGCGGGGTGGGGTGGGGGGGGCGGTGATGGGGGCAGATTTGTGATCTAGAGCAGGAGTCAGCAAACTGCAGCCCACGGGCCAAATCTATAAATACTGTTTCTGGAAATGAAACTTTATTGGAACACGGCCATAATGAGTTCTTTACTTGCTATCTGTGGCTGCTTTCCCACTAAAACAGAGTGTGGACCAATAACAACACAGAGCATATGGACTGTGACGTCCAAAATGTTTGCTATCCGTCCTTAGAGGAAAAGTTTACCACCCCTGCTCTGGAAAGATCACTAGTGGCTATTGCATAAAGGAGGGCTTCGTGGGGGTTAAGACCAAGGGAAAGGAGGCCAATTAGGAGACGAGCAACTCTCTCGCTGCTGGGTAATGTCACGATGTTGATGTAACTGGCATGGTTGTGGGGTGGAGAGATGGGCCTGGCTTTGTGAGCTGTGGGGAAGGAAAAACAACTGGGGAATATCAAGTCAAGAAGATCAAGAGTGCCTGGTTTTCTGGAAAGGATGAGAGACCCCACAGGGTTTCACTGATGTGTAAATTTTAGTGTTTTTGTCCTCATCATTAAAATGTTTCTAAACATCATTTTTAGAAGAAGGCTCTCAAACAGAGCACCTGAATTCAAGGCAGCTTAAAGTTTTTTATTTTACTTTATTTCATTTTATTTTAAGTAATCTCTACACCCAACAAGGGGCTCAAACTCAAGAGTCAGTGCTCTACTGACTCGGCCAGCCAGGTACCCCTAGCTGAAAAGTGTTTTAAAGAAATTATTCTTACCACTTGGTTATGGGCATGCTAGAGCAATTCTAGGCAACCCGGTGGATAATCTTCCTCTCTTCACGTGTTGCAACAAGCCCGAGGTCCACAAATTCTTTGGCTATGCTCTAAGGCTGCCGTTGGCACTAGGTGGGCACTAAGGGGTTGGCGGCCGGCCATCAGAATAGTATTCTTGACCGACGATTTTATTTTATAAAATTTTTGTTAACGTTTATTTATTTTTGAGACAGAGAGACAGCATGAACAGGGGAGGGTCAGAGAAAGAGGGAGACACAGAATCTGAAACAGGCTCCAGGCTCTGAGCTGTCAGCACAGAGCCCGACATGGGGCTCGAACCCACAGACTGTGAGATCATGACCTGAGCCGAAGTCGGACGCTCAACCGACTGAGCCACCCAGGCGCCCCTACCGACGATTTTATTTTAAATACATGTGTCAGGGGCGCCTGGGTGGCGCAGTCGGTTAAGCGTCCGACTTCAGCCAGGTCACGATCTCGCGGTCCGTGAGTTCGAGCCCCGCGTCAGGCTCTGGGCTGATGGCTCAGAGCCTGGAGCCTGCTTCTGAGTCTGTGTCTCCCTCTCTCTCTGACCCTCCCCCGTTCATGCTCTCTCTCTGTCCCAAAAATAAATAAACGTTGAAAAAAAAATTAAAAAAAAATAATAAATAAATACATGTGTCAAATACCATGTCTTACTCATTTTTGTGTCTCCTGCAATGACTGGCAGAGTGTCTGGCACATAGAAGGCCACTAATAAGTCATTTTAGTTAAGAAGGAAGAGAGAGGACTAGGTGGGAAGAGAAGGAAAGGAAGAAGGAAGGAAAATAAGACAGGAAGGCAGTACATGGCCACGAAAATTTCCCCCAAGGCTGAAAACTCATGCTGCAGCAGAAGCTGGTAAAAGGGCCGTTCTTCAGGTGGATGTGAGTCCCCTTCTTCCAGGGAGAGCCTGGAGGGACCATACTTAGTGGTCATGTGTTAATACAGCTGCAAACGCCAAATATGCTGTACTATCTTCCCCAGGTATTTTAAGGAAATAAGTGGCTTAAATCTCACAACGAATCTCGATGTTTGTGTCTTTCAAACATCTCTTGCAAACTGCCTCGCGAAGAGAAAACGAGCGTCCAATCCCAAGACCCCGAGGTGTAGCTAAAGCAGCCGCATGCAGGCATGAGATGTAACTGAAACCTCTTGCTTTACCGTGTGCTCCAGGTAATGTTCTAGTCTTGGTCTAGGCGGTAGTTACGCGGGCATGTTCATTTTGTAAAAATACATCCAGAACAGGTAGCTGGACACCCATGCTCACAGCAGCACTCTTCCCAACAATCAGAAGGCGGAAGCAACTCAAGTGACCACTGATGAACGAACGGGTAAACAAAATGTGGTACGTCCATACAAAGGAATACTATTCCCTTAAAAAGGAAGGAAACTGACATGCTGCAACATGGATGAAACTTGACGACATAGATGTTAAGTGAAATAAGCCAGTCACCAAAAGACCAAGTACCATATGATTCCACTTACATGAGGAACCCAGAGTTGTCAAATTCATAGAGACAGAAAGTAGAATGATGGTTTCCAGGAGGCTGGGAGGTGGGGGCGGGGCGGGGGCGGGGAATAGGGGGTTAGTATTTAATAGGGATAGAGTTTCAGTTTGGGAAGACTGAAAAGTTCCAGAGGTGGATGGTGGTGACGTCACACAACAATGTGAATGTGCCTAAAGCCACTGAGCCCCACAGTTAAAAAATGGTTACAATGGTGAGTTTCAAGTTGTGGATATTTTATCACAATAAAAACAAAACCAAAAGTGTATACATGTGTATGCTTAGAATTGGTGCCATTTCACCTACATGTGCTATTCTTGGTGGGGGGTGGGGGAGGAAGTTGACTTTAAAAATGCACTCAATTTTATATTTGTATTTGATTTAGGAAGATAGGAAAAGATCTTTCTTACTAGATCTTAGGGTCACGCTGTCACTCTGGAAAGCTGTGCTATGTTTATCCCGCTACTCTTTGGTGCTCCAGGACAAGGCTGGGGGTGGGGGAGTTCATGGATTCAAGTTCAAAGGCAGTGACAAGAAACGGAGCAGAGTAAGCTGTTCACAAGTCATCCACATAATGTTCTCATTAGGCGTGTGCTTTTCAGGCAAGCAGCATCATTTTCCCAGAAGATACTCTAAGCATTGTGTTGGGGACGCATCAAGGAGGGCATATGGCAGCTTGCACAAAACCTCCACGGGTCTGCTTGTCTAACAGATTCTGACAATGAAACAACTTGAAAAATGTCTCATCATTCGCATGCGATATTACAGTATGAAGTTGGAGGTATTCCACACGAAGGCGTCAAAAGCCTTGGGTAAGAAGAAATGATTAACTGTGGTCCTAATTACATCCTCATTATCTGTTGAGTCTGTTCTCACTGTACCCCCGGACTTGCCACATATCACTTACCTGGGTATGTCGTTTTTGCCAAGAGAAGTGCCAAAGATTTTTTTTGAACTCCGGACAGAAATCTTATCTAAATTGTCACCATCACGCTCTTATCACCCTGGAATAAGTGGCTATTCTGAAGGGATGGTTCTGTGCCAAAAGAATTCTCAGACACACGTGGCGGGCAGGAGCGGCCAGCACACCTGGCCAGGTTGCGTTCCCTGCCAAGCATGCGCCATGCGCAACAGCAGGAGCACAGCTGGAATTACTAAGATAAGAAGGTCTGACGACTCACTTCGAAACTAGACATGGCTGGAGAGCAGAAGATAAGCAGTGCATGGCTGCAGGTGCATGTCTGTGCAATCTGCTTGGCCCTCCCAGTCCTGGCCCACGGTTGACAGTTCTGCTGGTTCCGGGGGGGGTCTGGGGCGGGGCAGCCTGCGGCCACTTATCTGAGGCCTCGTGGCCCATTCAGGGTCCACGGTGCAGCTGGGTTTATGTGACACAGCCACGGGGACAGATCACTAAGACCATTTTCCAGAGGGGAATGAACAATAATCACAAGCTGTTCTGAATCCAAGCAGCTCCAGGAGTGGGGGACTCTACTCCCTAATGCTCCCAAAGCTATAAGGAAAGAAGCAACTGTCACAGCTGATGTGGCATCACCTAGAAATTCTGCTCCCACGGAGACAGCCTATTAGCTAAGGGGGAAGAGAATTTATGGCTGCCGGAAGACAAGGTGATTCAAGGTTAATGGTTTGCCCCTTTGAGTTTCTACAGTTTGAATAATGGGATTGAGTAACCAGTTTCTCTGTCCCTGACTGCCTGTTTTATGGAAGGTGTGTTCATTCAATGTCTATTTCAGGGCAATGAATATAAGAGCAGAAAATCTAGGAGTCAAGAAATAAGAGATTCCATTTTCCCACACGGCCAGCCAAGGAAGAATTCCAATTCATGAGTCTTACTAATAAGATGTAGAAATGATTTATCACCCCACTTCCAAGCAAATAAGCACAAGTAATGAAAATGCTAAAAGTAAAAAATTCTGGTGTTCTATATCCTCATCAGACCAAGGCAGAATAAACAAAGCTGTCCATAACTGAAGGACTTCAGAGGGAAGTCTCTTCCCTGTCATGAAATTTAGGAATCTCCGACTATAGACACTAGCTGCCAAACTACTCAGGCAATGATCAATGATGGGTAATTGTTCTCAGTGAGATTTCCTTCTGGTGCCTTGGTCTTGTCCAAGAATTTCAGCGACAGCGGATTTGCTCATCCTACTTCCAGACCTAGGAGCCAGAGACTAGGGGGAAATGCTGCTTCCTAGTTCACAGAGGCCCACCCCGAGTCCTCAAGAGGTAAGTCACTTTCATACGGTTCTACAATAAGCTGGGAAATAAACCCAGGCTTCCTGACTTTGCAGCTGATTTACCGCAAGCACCAAGTGGCCAGTTACTACATATTTACACACGGATTTCTAATCACAGGTGTACGGGAAGTGATAAGCTCAGGATGCAGCCAGAGCCAAGAGGAACACTTCAGAGAACAGCCGATAGCCCACGAGCAGCCCTGAGAAACAGAGCCACTGTGGCCCAGGAATGAGGAGGCTGGGTCAGGTCCTGGCTTCGCCAATCCCTGCCTTGCCATCTGGACAGCTTATCTGTTTGCCAGTGTGCTCAGCTGTAAAATGAATTCAGTACCCATCTTACTCTTCGGTGGAGTGTTATAATAACCAAACGACACAGTGGATAGAAAAGTGGTTTGATAGGAATAACATACAGTATGAACATAGATTATAAAAACCAGCAGAACTCGGCTCAACTTTACAAAGGCATTTTGGGGGAAAGTGGGAAATTTTTGTCTTTGTTTTGTTTTAATTTTTTTAATGTTTATTTATTTTTGAAAGACAGAGAGAGAAAGAGCATGAGTGGAGGAGAGGCAGAGAGAGAGGGAGACACAGAATCTGAAGCGGGCTCCAGGCTCTGAGCTGTCGGCACACAGCCCGACGTAGGGCTCAAACTCGTGAACTGTGAGATGACGACCTGAGCCAAAGTCAGATGCGTAACCAACTGAGCCACCCAGGTGCCCCAAAAGTGGGAAATTTTTGAATATGGGCTGGGTATTAGATGATAGTAAAGAATTATTGTTCATTTTCTTAGGCATAGCAATGGCATAATGGTTATTTAATATTTTTCAAGATCACACTGAAATACATAGGGATAGAATTATTATCAAATTTGAAATCTGGAATTTGCTTTAGAAAGAAAGAGCAAAAGGATAGATAGGAGCAAATATGGCAAAATATTGATAACTGTTGAAGCTGGGGGAGAAAATATGGAGGCCTTCTCTCTACTATGCATATATCAAATTTTTCAGAATACAAAATAATTTTTTAAATTTATTATTATTTTTTTTATCTTAGCAAGAGAGAGCTTGAGTGGGAGGGGGGAGGGGGAGGGGCGGGGGGGGAGAGAGAGAGAGAGAGAGAGAGAGAGAGAGAGAGAGAGAGAGAGAGAGAATCTTAAGCAGGCTCCACGCTTGGCATGGAGCTTGATCCTGAGACCCTGGGATCATGACCTGAGCTGAAATCAAGAGTCAGAGGCTCAAACCCCTGAGCAACCTAGGCGCTGCCCCCCCCCCACAAATACAAGATAATTTTTAAGTAAACATTGCAGAATTGGGGGGTGGGGGATCACAAAGCTTCACTGAAGTTCATCCCCAGAGCACAGAAGATCTGTTTCCTTCACAAGACCCTTCCACACTGGTCATCCAGAGGTCAGAGAACAAGGACATGGCAAAAGGCCAGGAGAAGGCAGGCCAGGACCCCAGGTGGAAGCGTCTTTCAGAATTTTCTGTCTGCCATGCATCCAAACATCAGCCAGCCTATAAAGTCAAGTGCACACTTTGTCTTCAGACCTAAGTATCCTATTCACCTTAGACCAAGTCACTTGTTAACACAAAGTTACAGGGGGACACACAGATGCTTGTATACCCACACTCCCCACTGAGGCTCAATTCTTTTGGGCCCCAAGAACCCCAGGGCCAAATGGGGGCATGCACTTTGCCATGGGAGTGAATGGTCATTCTGGGGCAGATACTGGGGACCAGTAAGGGGAACAGGACAAGAGGGAGAGGGAGATGAATAATTTAGCTAAGGCAGGGTCCAGTGAGCCAGTCATTCATCTGGGTACTGACTAGGGAAATGAGCATTTCCCTCTTCCTTCTAAGCCCCATCCCTGACCATTTTAAGTACAGAATACACCATAAATAACTAAAAAGTTCCAGCAAAGGTGACAAATGGGCTTTGGGGGTTCCTGGACAGACAGGCTGGCGGTGGCATAAGGGAGGAGCCGGAGTACAGGAAAGGGGTTCGAGCCCCCACTGACTAGCTCCCTGGCCTTGGGCTTCAGAGCTTTTCCTCCTCTGCAAAAAGAAATGATCGGGCTCATTTTTAGAACCCCGGAGTTCAAAGATTTTAGGGGGCAAAATTAATTTTGGGCATGTTCCGACTTACGTGAACATCGTTCTTCTCACCTGGACCTGAGGTTTCCTAACATTTTGAGCAGTTCAGTGCTTCCCACCCCCACCCCACCAGGTTCCGCCGCGTCCCCTCACCCCACCCGCGCTGGTTTTTGGTGGTCTTCGCTTGTTTCTTCCAATCATTTCTAGCTCGGCGCTGATTTACAGCGACACCTCCAGCAGGCAGCTACAGTTAGAGGACTCCCAGATTTGGAGTGGGGGGGAGGGTGTGCAGCGCGCAGTGGCCAAAGCGCCTGCGTAAAACTGTAGGCACTGAGTCCTGCGGGATGCGTACAGGGCTAGGATTTGCTCTACCACTGGGGCGACCCTGCATGTACGACCCTCGGGTTAGCTTGTGCTAGTTCTTTCCTACTCCAGGGTCTCTTTGTGATAACGGCGGGAGAGGTTCCCCGGCCCCCGGATAAGCCAACACGACGTGGGAGGGAACACCTTGGGAGCGGACCGCGCCTGTCCTCCTACAGGACTCAGGGCACTCCTGCGCTCAGCCCAGCCTTTCTAGCAGGCTGGGGAGAAAACCCAATTCCGAGGCAGTGGGAGATAGAGCACCCAGGCGTACCCCTGGTGGCTCCCATCCGCTCTGCCCCAGCCCTGTGCGCTCCGTATCCCCAAAGTCCGGGGACACCCCAGGGCACTCCCCGCTCCCGCGCGCCCCCCATACCCTCAAAAGCCAGAACGCCGGGTAACCCTGGCCCCACGCCGCACCTAGGGCCCACAGAGCCTCGACGGGCTGCGTCCTGCCGGGTCGCAGGAGCCCCCGGCAAGCCAGGAACACAGCGCCCTGATCCCCGGGGCGCGCCAGCTGCAAAGCCTCGCCCGGCTCAGGGAGAGGTGGGGCTGGCCGGTCCGCCCGAGTCGGAAGGGGCACCCGTTAGCCGGCAGGTCCTAGCATCACTCCGAGCAAGCAGCCTTCGCTCCAAGTGCCCGCCACGCAGGTCCGGGGAACCCGCAGCACGGCCGAGAGGGAGCTCCGCAGGGAGCGGACCCCGGGGACCCCACCGGGACGCTCCCGCTTCCCTGCCTACAGCTGTGCGGAGGGGAGGAGCAGGGAGCGCTCTTACTTGGCAACAGGGGCCCGCGCTGGCTTGGCTGGGGCCAGCTTTCCACGGTGGCCCCTCTCCGCGCGCGTCGCCGCTGCGCCCCTTTCCCGAGCAGAGGGGACGAGCCGACTTCTCAGGCCGCTGAAGGAAGCGGGATCCAAGTTGAGGAAGCCGCGGGCCGGAGTCGCTCCTTTACGCTTTTCCCGGTACTTTTAACGCGAGTCGGAAGGCAAACCCCTCCCCGAACCCACCCCCTTCCCGGGAGGTGGCCACCGCGGCAGGCCCGGCCTCCGGCCCCTTTTGTTGTAATTCGAGAGCGGCCCCTCCCCGGGCCCGAGCGGGCTGTGCGGGGGAGGCCGCGCGCCAGAGGTTGCAGCGCTTCCCAGGCTCTTCGCGCCCAGGTTTCCGGAGACTGAGCAGCTCGAGAGGGGGCCCTTTCCTCGGGGAGATTCCTCTACCCACCCCCACCCTCAGCAGCTCCCGGAATTTAACCCTTCGATGCCCTTGTGCACCAGCTTTAGGGTCCACGGTTTCCAGAGAACTCAGCGCTGCCCGGCACATAATAGACGTTCAATAAAAACTGGTCGGTAAAGGAGTTCCGAAACCCATGCATCTCGCCTGGGTTTCTTCTCTATGGGGAAGCAGATTCTGAACGTGAAAACAAACGGCCCCCTTTCTTGCTGCAGATCACATCTATGGCCTTTGCAAAGCCTCCCTCTCTGAGGATTGGTTTTCTCCTTTGTAATTAAAGGCTTTGGATTCAGTGACCTCTAAGGTCCTTCCCCGCACGGCAGGGCCAGGATTAACAAGCTCTGCGCTCAGGGAACCCAACAGGACACAGCTAAGGGGTGCATATTTTGCAGAGGGACATTCCATGCCTGGCTCTGAGGCTCACACTGGGGGCAAAGTGAGGGCGTCCTACACGTAGGGGGAGCCCTCTGTGCGGTTTCCCAGGGCTCCTTAAGCAAGAGAAAGGCTTGGCCAGACAGGAGGCAGCCAGCTGTAAAACAAGGCATCCGTCCCTGGGCCTCTGGGCAGGCAGTACCCAGAAGGGACAGACTACAGCAGTCTGTCACATGAAGGGTGGCAATCCTCTTGCCTTCCTCCCTCCTTAGCAAACCCACAGCACCAGCAGTGACAGGTGGTGACTCCCAAATTCCCCTCCAGCTCCAACCTCTCTCTTCACTGTGGATTTGTAAATCCACTGGTCTCCAGGACATCCCCTCCTTGGCCCTCTAGACACTTCCCGTGGCCAGGCTAACTTAGCATGCTGGCCCCCAAACTTAGTCCCTAACTCACAGCCCACCCCAACCCCTGTGAGCTCTGCCTGGAAGAAATGGGGTCTCTGCAGGCCCCTCCTCCTAACCCTCCCCCTCCTCCAATCAGTCCCCTGGTCTGTTGGGCTGGAGAGGAGGGAGCAGGAGGGAGATGGGTGTGGTTATCAAAGGGCAGCAGGAGTCCCTGTGGTGCTGGAATTGTTGGGGATCTTGACTGTGGTGGTGGATACAGGAACCTACACAGGTGATAAAATTGCACGGAACTTAATAAGTGCAGGTGCGTGCACGTACAAGTAAAACTGGGAAAATCTGAATAACATTGGGTCAATGTCGATACCCTGGTTGTGATATTGTGCTATGGTTTTGCAAAATGTCACTGTTGGGGGAAACTGGGCAAAGTGTACCAGGCATCTCTCTGTATTCTTCCTTACAACTATACATGAATCAATAACATTTTTTAAATGAAAAAAAAAAAAGGGGCGCCTGGGTGGCGCAGTCGGTTAAGCGTCCGACTTCAGCCAGGTCACAATCTCGCGGTCCGTGAGTTCGAGCCCCGCGTCAGGCTCTGGGCTGATGGCTCAGAGCCTGGAGCCTGTTTCCGATTCTGTGTCTCCCTCTCTCTCTGCCCCCCCCCCCCGTTCATGCTCTGTCTCTCTCTGTCCCAAAAATAAATAAACGTTGAAAAAAAAATTAAAAAAAATAAAATAAAATAAAAATAAATGAAAAAAAAAAAGCCCCAGGGCTCTCAGTATGCAGTCTGAACCCCTTGATCCAACTGATAGGAACCCTAGAGGCATTTCCAGCTTGCCCATCTCTCGGCCACATTCTTTCCTCTCCCCCACAGGCCCTGCTTGCTGTTTGACATGCCTGCTCTTTCACACCCCAGGGCCTTTGCACATGCCATTCCCTTGACTTGTCTGCCCTGCAGGGACCAGCTCTTTGAGACCTAACTCAGTTGGCACAGTCAACACTCTACACAGTGCCTGAAACCTAGCAGATGCTCAATGAATGCCGCTGAAAGTGAGCACCTTTTCCTCTGATCCCTCGGTTTCTGCTCCTGCTGTTTGTGCTAAAGCTTTAACCAATACGGTATAAAATGAAAGGAAGCTAACTTTGTAAATAATGTGTTGCTTAATTGTGAAAAAAAAAAAAGCAAACTCCTTGTTGGAACATTTAGAAAATATGAAAAAGTATAATGAAGACGCTTGTCATCCTGGTTTTCTATCACCCATATAGAAGCACCTAATATTTGGGAGTATTTCCTTCAGGATAGGTTTCAGATCAAGTCTACATATGGTTTTTGTACTCAGAATTTTTTTTTTACTGTATTTTTTAGTGTATTTTTAAATATACTTTTTTAATGGTTTTAGACTCAGGGCACCTGGGTGGCTCAGTCGGTTGGGCATCCGACTTCAGCTCAGGTCATGATCTCGCGGTCTGTGAATTCAAGCCCCACCTTGAGCTCTGTGCTGACAGCTCAGAATCTGGAGCTTTCTTCAGATTCTGTGTCTCCCTCTCTCGCTGCCCCTCCCCTGCTCCCCACCCCCCCTCTCAAAAATAAATAAACATAAATTAAAAAAACTTAATGGTTTTAGACTCTTCCAGTGTCTAAGACTACCAGGTTCAAGGGCATCATCTCTGTCTTGTTGGACATCAAGTTGTTTACAAGTTTTTACTAGTTGAAATTATGCCATGATGGTTATCCTTGGGAAAGTAATGTTTATTGAGCAGCTACTATGTGGTTCCTGCTAACTGTAACACATGAGAAAGTGGAGGCTCAGAGAGGCTTTGTAATTTCCCCAGACTCACAGAGCTGACAAGTGGTCAAGCTGTGATAACTAAGGTGTACTGTACCCCTCCTGTATGTCCATCGGTGCCTCATCACGCCCCCACTCCCAAGAGAAAATGATTATTTGAAGCTCGCACAGGGTCGTTCACTGATGCACTTTTGTGAACTGAACCAAAGGCCTGGGAGACCAGGAAGGCAGTTAGACCTCTGTTCTAGATGACACAAAATGCTTTCTGTCCACATGTCATCCGTACAGTTCACATGTGCCACCCCCATGTCCCAGGCCCCGTGTGCCTCAGAGGCAGAGCCTCTGGATGGATTCAGAGCATGCACCTGCAGTCAGAGGGCCTGGGGTCACATTCTGACTTCTAGATGAGTAAAAGGGCTGTATGCCCTTGGGGGTGTAGAGCAGTCCCTGACTCGTGGGGTTGCGCCTAAATTGCTGTTTGGCCTCTGCTCTCGCAGTGCTGCCTGGAGGTGGACTCCTCCCCCCCTCCCCCCCCCCCCCCCCCCACCAGCCGGAGCTGCAGACCCCAGCTGCGAAGCTGCCAGAGGGAAGGAAGACCGCACCTTCCTGCCACCTGCAGGGGCCACGGAGATTGCGTCCTTAGTACACCTTCCGGGACTCGCTGGCTGAGTCCAAGGGTGCATGGGCTGTTCTCTTTCTTTTTTTCTTCGCTCTTGAGCTCTGTGGTCAAATCACCTTCCTAAGTCTGGGCATGTCCCAGGAAGCACAACCAGGGTCTCGGGAGAGGCCCAGCTATCCTCACCAGTCTTTGCTCTCGTGGAGCCCACGCCCCAGTGTGGGGAGACGGACAAGACACAGACTGACAAACAGAAACAGTGACGCGGGGGAGAAGCCAGTGGCAAGCACGGTGGCCTGGGAAGGCCCTGTCTGACAAGGGGGCAGAGGCTCTGAGGAGTGAAGGGAGGGCCGTGTGGACATTTGGGGTGGCAAGTCTCACCTTCCTCTGGGCTCCACAGCACTTATCTTGTATCACTTTTGAGGCATGTATCACTTACTACCTGAGTTATGGTTGCATATTGGATTCATCTTTCTTATAGCTCCCTGTGCACAGGAGCCATGAATCTAAAGTGGCGTTAGCCTGTGTACCCCCGTGGGGAGCCAGCAGCATGCCTTGCACATATGGGCCTCGGCGTTTTTTATTTATTTTTTAAATGTTTATTTATTTTTGAGAGACAGGGAGAGAGACAGAGGGCAAGTGGGAGAGGGGCAGAGAGAGTGGGAGACACAGAATCTGAAGCAGGCTCCAGGCGCTGAGCTGTCAGCACAAAGCCCGATGGGGGGCTCGAACTCATGGACCACGAGATCAAGACCGGAGCCAAATTCCCACGCTTAACTGACTGGGCCACCCACCCGGGCGCCCCGGAGCGTCGCTGTTTCTTGAAGTGAATCAGACCGAACTGAAAACATTTGAAAGCCTACATAATTAAGACGGAAATAATTGTAGTCAGTGTTATGGATTACCCACAGTAATAAGAATGAGAAAACTAGTACTTTAAATCTATACAGTCAAAGAAGAGGCTCCAGCTTGCTTCCTTGTTAAATTAAAAGCAGAACCAACCGACCAAGCAAACACTGATTCCTTTGGGAAAATGATTTAGAAACAAATATCACCTCCGGGTAGTGATCTGATCTGGTGCTGGGGGGAGGGGATTGCGGTTAAAGGAGTCAAGTTGGTCAAATATCTCACATATTTCAGTGCCCTATGTTGTTTTGTTTTGTTTTGTTTTCAGTTTCCTATGTTAACCAGATGGATATCTATCAGACCCAACTTGCTGGCTCTCTCAGATTCAGAAATCTGTAGTGTTATCACAACCACTTTTAACGGGTGTGGACGCTTTGTAGGAAGAGCGTGGGGGAAATTCTCGCTTCCTCCTGGCCGGCAGCGCCCCCTAGTGCCCACGTCTCGCACGACATTGAGCGCTGGCGCCCTTCACCGCCAACCTATAAACCAAGGGGATTTAGAGAGGTCCTAGCACCTCGTTTATGGCTGAGCTATTGGCACCCCAGAGACCTGTCGACTGGATCGCAGTGCCTCTGGCAGGCTAACAGCAGCGCGGAAAGATCCAGATCGAAGTCTTCTAACCCCGAGGAGAACCACAAATCTCAGAAAGCACAAGCTGCACGTGTGTGTGTGTAGGTCAGCAGCACTTAGGATGCCTCTGCCCTTTCTCCAGAGAGCATGTGTTTTTATATCTTTTCTTTTTTAAGTTTATTTTTGAGAGGGAGAGCACGAGTGGGGGAAGGGCAAGGAGAGAGGGGGACACAGAATTCAAAACAGGCTCCAGGCTCTGAGCTGTCAGCACGGAGCCCCACGTGGGGGCTCCATTTCAGGAACCGGGAGATCATGACCTGAGCCAAAGTTGGAGGTTTAACCCACTGAGCCCCCCGGGCGCCCCTCTATATCATTCCATTCGTATAATCTATTTTCTAGGATGTATGATCATTCTTTGTCACATACCTGGGGGCTAAGATTGCCCATCTCTCTCCTTTCTCTTTTCTTTATTATTAACCATAACAGCATGTTTGAGGGGGCAAAACAACTTTTTTTCTGGGAACTCAAAGCTCTTCAAAGCCTTCTGTGATGAAGAAAACAGGGCAAGGCAATCCTTTACATTCTTCAAAGAAGAAAATTAAGTCTAGAAGAGGGAAAATCCATTTTCCATGACTTCCTGCCATTGGTGTCCAGAGCTTGAGCGGGCAGCTACTTGCTCCTTGGATAACTTCTGGTGCTTGCAGCCCCTCTGGGGTGGGTTCAGCCTGATGTGGCCCAGTGCCTCCCCTCCCTTGCAGACTGACCAGGGTAGGTATAGTTTAAGGAGCCTACATAAAAGCGTGTGTTCCTCTCCTGGGGGTTGCTGTGTCTGAAGTCCTGCCATTGGAAATCAGTCTCTTATGAATGAAGTATTGATTCATGCAACAGGGTGGTTAAGTCTCAAAAATATCATGCTGAGCACCCCCAGCCCTAAAAAGCCAGCCACAAATGGGTAAAATACCATGTTGTTCCATTCATATGAAGCTCTGGAAAAGTCAACACTAAACTATTGTGATAGAAAGCTGGTCAGGGGTGGCCTGAGGCTGGAGGTAGGCATGGGGTTTGCCTGGGAAGGAGCAGGCGATAACAAACTTTCTGGGGTGATGGAAATGATTTCTCGATCGTGGTGGTATTCACATTGTGTGTGTATTTTTCTGAAATTCATGAAACTGAGCACTTAAACCAATTTTATTGGGCGAATTTTATTTTATATAAACTATTCCAGAATAAGCGTTATTTAAAACTTACTTTAATAAGCCTTTTGGGGCTCCCAGTTCTGGTACCCTCCTTTAAAATGAAAGCAGTTTGGAGAAAGGCAACACAGGGTGACGTGTGCATAGGAGCACAGTAGCTGGAGCCACGCTGTGTGGGTTTGAATCCTAACTCCACTACTTACCAGTCGTGTGAAATGAGCATGTCGTTTAATCTCTCTGGTCCTTAGTTTCTTCTACTTGTAAAATGCCTCAGCATTTTACTGCACAGAATTCTTGTAAGGCTGAAATGAGTTCATTAACGTGAAGGGCCCGGAGTAAATTGTCTAGCACATGGCCAGTGCCAGCTAGTTTTAAACCGATTTATGATGGACGTGTAAATGGCCCTTCAAGATGTCTACTTTTTTCTAGTTACTGTTTTTTCTCTTTTTTTTTAGAGTAGTGTTAGGTTTACAGAAAAGCTGAGTTGCAAATATAAAGAGCTCTCACATATCCACCTTCACCCAGTGAATTTCCCCTCTTCTTAACATCTTGCATGAAGGCGGCACATTTGTTACAATGGATGAGCCAATACTGATACATTATTATTAGCCAAGGTCCATATTTACATTAGGGTTCATTCTTTGTGTTGTGCATTCTGTGGATTTTGACAAATGTATAATGACTTGTATTAACCATTACAGTACCATGCAGAAGAGTTTCACTGCCCTAAAATTCCTCTGTGCTCTGCCTGTTCATCTCTCCCTCCCCTCAACCCCTAGGAACCACTGATCCGTAATTTTACTGTCTCCAAAGTTTTGTCTTCAGAATGTCATATAGTTGGAATTATACAGTACGTAAAATTTTCAGATTGGCTTTTTTCGCATGGTGATGTGCATTTAAGTTTCCCCTATGTCTTTTAAAGGCTTGATAGCTCATTTCTTTTTTTTTTTTTTAATGTTTATTTATTTTTGAGACAGAGAGAGACAGAGCATGAATGGGGGAGGGGCAGAGAGAGAGGGAGACGCAGAATCAGAAGCAGGCTCCAGGCTCTGAGCCATCAGCCCAGAGCCCGACGCGGGGCTCGAACTCACGGACCGCGAGATCGTGACCTGAGCTGAAGTTGGACGCTTAACCGACTGAGCCACCCAGGCGCCCCTCTTTTAAGTGCTGAATACAATTCCATTGTCTGGAAGCATCAGTTTATCCATTTACCTACTGAAGGCCATCTTGGTTGCTTCCAAATTTAGGCAGTTGTGAATACAGCTGTTGTAAACATTCATGGACAGGTTTTTGTGTGGTCCTAAGTTTTCAACTCATTTGGGTGTAAATACCCAGCAGTGCAACTGCTGGATCATACAGTAAGACCATGTTTAGTTTAAATGGTATAGCCCTACAATGGAATATTATACAGCCCTAAAAAGGAAGGAAATCCTGACGCATGCTAAAATGTAGATGAACCTTGGGGACGTTATGCTCACTGAAACAAGCCAGAGACAAAAGGACAAATACTGTGTGATTCCACTTACATGGGTTACTTTGAGAGTAGTCAAAATCATAGAAAAAGAACGTAGAGTCGTGGTTGCCAGGGGTCGGGGAGATGGGAAATGGGAAGTTGTTGTTCAACAGATGCAGAGTTTCAGTTTTACAAGGTGAAGGAGTTACAAGATGGTGTAGAGAGTTCTGGAGATGGATGGTGTGGTGGTTGCACAACATTATGAATGTATTTAATACCACTGAACTGTATACATAATGGTTAAGATGGTAAATTTTAAAACTGAGAACAAACTGAGGGTTGATGGGGGGTGGGAGAGAGGTGAGGGTGTGTGATGGGTACTGAGGAGGGCACCTGTTGGGATGAGCACTGGGTGTTGTATGGAAACCAATTTGACAACAAACTTCATATTTTAAAAAAAGAAGCCACGAAAGGACAAAAAAAAAAAGATGGTAAATTTTATATGTGTTTTACCATACTAAAAGCCATTGGGGAAAAAAAGCCACATGAAGTAGAGAGGGGCACCTGGGTGGCTCATCGGTTAAGCATCCGACTTCAGCTCAGGTCATGATCTCGCTGTTCAGGAGTTCGAGCCCCACATCGGGCTCCGTGTTGACAGCTCGGAGCCTGGAGTCTGTTTCAGGATCTGTGTCTCCCTCTCTCTTTGCCCCTCCCCTGCACTCTCTCTCTCACTCTTTCTCAAAAATAAACGTTAAAAAATTGTTTTAAAAAGGCAGAGACATTGTGGAGAACAAAGAGTAGGCTTTGTTTTTCAAGAAACTGTCAAACTGTTTTTCAAAGTGGTTGTCCCATTTTGTGTGTCCACCAGCAATGAAACAGTTCCTGTGGCTCCACATCGGCACCAGCACTGGACTTCGGCCTCTCCAGAAGGTCTGTGGTGGTGTATCACTGTTGTTTTAACTTGCCTTTACCTGATGACATACCATGTGGAGCATCTTCTCATGTGTTTATTTGCTGTCTGCTGGTCTTTTTTTGGTGAGGTGTCTTTTCAGGTATTGTCTCCACTTTTTAATTGGGTTGTTTGTTTCCTTATTGTTGAGTTTTGAGTTCTTTGTATGTTTTGGACACAGTCCTTTATCAAGTACGTGTTTTGCAAAGATTTTCTCTGTCTGTGGCTGGGAGTTTTCACCAGGCACCTGGAGTATCATCATATCTTCCTGTCTCCGTGTGTATATGTGTGTGTGTATGTGTGTATATGTGTATGTGTGTATACGTGTGTATGTGCGTATATGTGCATGTATGTGTGTATATGTATGTGTATATGTGTATGTGTGTATGTGTGTATACGTGTATGTGTGTGTATGTGTGTAGTTGCGTATATATGTGTATGTGCATATATATGCATGTACGTGTGTATATGTGCGTGTATGTGTGTGTATATGTGTATTTGTGTATATGTGTGTATATGTGCATGTGTGTGTGTATGTACATGTATTTGTGTATATGTGTATGTGTGTATGTGTGTGTATGTGCGTATATGTGCGCATATGTGCGTATATGTGCGTGTATATGTGTATGTGTATGTGTATGTGTGTGTATGTGTGTATGTGTGTATGTGTGTATTTGTGTGTATGTGTGTATATATGTGTATGTGCATATATATGCATGTATGTGTATATGTGCGTGTATGTGTGTGTACGTGTGTATGTGTGTATGTGCATATATGTGTATGTGTGTATATGTGCGTATATTTGCATGTGTGTATATGTGTGTGTGTGATGTGCGTATATGTGTGTGTATATGTGTGTGTATGTGCATATATGTGCATGTATGTGTGTATGTGTGTATTTGTGTATGTGTGTGTATGTGTGTATATGTGTATGTGTGTATGTGTATATGTGTGTATATGTGCGTGTATGTGTGTGTATATGTGTATGTGTGTGTATGTGCGTATATGTGCGTGTATGTGTGTGTATATGTGTATGTGTGTATATGTGTATGTGTGTGTATGTATGTTTGTATATATGTATGTGTGTATATGTGTATGTGTGTATTTGTGTGCATGTGTGTATATGTGCATATATGCGCATGTATGTGTGTATATGTGTGTATATGTGTATGTGTGTGTGAATGTGTGTATATGTATGTGTATGTGCGTATATGTGCGTGTGTGTATATGTGCATGTATGTGTGCGAATGTGTGTATATGTATGTGTATGTGCATATATGCGCATGTATGTGTGTATATGTGCGTGTATGTATGTGTGTATATGTGCATATATGTGCGTGTATGTGTGTGTATATGTATGTGTGTATATGTGTATGTGTGTGTATGTATGTTTGTATATATGTGTGTATGTGTGTATACGTGTATGTGTGTATGTATTTGTGTGCATGTGTGTATATGTGCATATATGCGCATGTATGTGTGTATGTGTGCGTGTATGTATGTGTATATGTGCGTATATGTGCATGTATGTGTGTATATGTGTGTATATGTGTATGTGTGTGTGAATGTGTGTATATGTATGTGTATGTGCGTATATATGCGTGTGTGTGTGTGTGTGTGTGTGTGTGTATAGATAGGACTTGGAAGGGGGTAGGTTCTAGGAGTAAACACAACTTGATGCAGTCCTCAAGAGGCTTGAGAGCAAATCACATAGAAATTAAATAATAAGGCAGTATGAGGTCCAGGACACAGTGGCTGGCACCACACAGTGAATAAAGATCAGAGGGACTGGAGAGTCCAGGGGGCTGTGTGGTGTCTGGGGAGTGTGCCTGGGTGGGGGTGAAAAGGGACAGTTTCTTCCGGGCCAGGCGGGGTGGGAACGTCAGGGGAAAGGCACACCTGGGAAAGCAGGTTAATCCCTGCTCAGGAGGGGCCCCTGGGACATCTGGGAGCAGGTGGGACGTGGCTGGGCATAGAGTGGCCCCTGGAAACTTGGCAAAGGCACAGAATATGGGGTGACAGGTTCTGGAGACAAGCTTCGCCGACATTGTAGTTTTGCTGCTCTCCTCACTTCCTGCTTGACCGCTCCACCGGGGGAGTCTCCAGCTGCGGGAAGAGGGGGACTCTCACCTAGCAGAGTCATTTAGAGGGGGCCTGGGGGACAGTTCCACATCTCATGCCCAGACACCTGGCTTCTGCCAGCTCTGACCACCTTGGCTCAAAGATGCAGCTAAAACAGGGAGGGGGAGTGCCAGACAAAAATGGGAGTTTTTCTCCAGAGCGATGGGCTGGCATCTGGCAGGGCCCGCGCTCCGGGCCACAGCCCAGCAAAGCCTTGCCGCCTCCCAGAAAGCATGTGAGCGGCCTGGCCAGGTCACTCGGGGTTGGCTGAGGACACAGACTGACTCTGTTCCATTCCGCCCGGTGGCATTTAGGAAGCTCCTGCATGCCAGACCCAGTTCAGCACTCTAGGGGAGGGAGAGGAGGCGCGAATCCTGCTTGGCCCACCGGCTCCTTGCTCCTGGGGGAGAAGACCCAGGAGGCGGCTGTCTTGTGTTTTAAATATCTGGATGGGAGGATGGGAGGTTCAGAGGAAGGCATGGTTCCAGGAAAAAGTCCCCAAACCCCAACCGTCTTGTCACCAAAATGGCAGGAGAACTGCTGCAACTGAACTGTGGCCCCCCATATCCACATGCTGAAGCCCTACCCCCCATGCGATGCTATTTGGGAAGTAATGGGGTTAGGTGAGGTCATGGGGGGGGGCCTCATGATGGGATTTGTGGCTTCCTGAAGACAGGGAGACAGATCAAAGCTCTCCCTCTCTCACCTCCCACCAGGTGAGGACACAGCAAAAAAGAGGCTGTCTGCCTGTGGGCAGGGCCAGAAACAGGTTGCCAGGATCTGGAACTGCGGACACTTTGATCTTGGGCTTCTAGCTTCCAGAACGGTGAGAGATAAGTCCCTCTGTTTAAGCTGCTCAGGGTGTGGTATTTTGTTTCAGCAGCCTGAGCTGACTCAGAAAAATGCACAGATGGCGGATGGCGCTTCCTTCCCAGGCCTCCCCACCACAGCTGACCATTGGCAACACTGTGACCCTGGGGCTTTGGCTTCTCTGACCCTTCCCCTTCACATACTCCTCTTCTATGCACAGGGTCTCTCGCTGAGCCCCCATTGTCTACCTCCGACATGGGCAGCATAAATTAAGGTGTCCCAAATGTGTGAGCAATGGTCTCTCCAACACCCCCTTCCTTCTGCTACTGCCCTAACTCTCATCCAGGTCACCACCCATCCCCGATGGGTGTCCCCTAATGCTCTAGGCCAACAGTGCTTCTCAAAGTGTGGTGCAGGGACCACTGGGGGCTACCGTGACCTTTGCAAGGAGTCCACGAGGTCAAACTATTTTTATAAAACCAAGATCTTACTTTCCTTTTTATTCTGATTTTCTGGAGCTGACAATTTGCCAGGAGCAGCGAGAGCCACTTCCTCCAGATTGACGAACCGGTGTTCTGGAGCGCTCCGGGAATGTCGGGCAACTTGGATTTCAGTTTCAGTTGTTCTCTTCAGGAAACGAGGGGTTGAATTAGACAATGCAGGCCCCTCCTAGCTATAAAAATAGCGTTCTTCTATTTTCTTTGAATCTTGGTATTCTTTCTTATAGACTGAGATACAATTATATCTTCCCCACTGACCTCGCAGAGCGATTGAGAAGGCGAAAGAGATTAAATGTGCATGTGCTCTAAACAGGGAAAGTAACTCCATAATTATTGGATGTGATTATGAAGAGTGGAACAACCCAAGAAACATCAATGTAGTCAGAAGCCCATCCCCAGCTACCAGCCTCCTTGGTTGCTAGGAGACCATTGCAGGGATGCTCAAGCCAGTGCAGCCTGTGTCTCCAACAGCTTCTACTTTAGGAATTGGAATCATTTTTCCTTAAAAGATTCCTGGAGCTCTCGAGCTGAAGTAAAACAAACAAACAAACAAAGCCCCCGCTGTCTGTGGCTCAACGTAAATAATTTCTGGCCATTCAGTTTCATTCTCCTGGTTTTCCTTTTAGCCCATTATCTGTCTATTTATCATCTCAAAACTTTTAAAATTATGAAATAGAACCTACATACACAAAAGTGGATAAAATACAAAAATGAGCATAATGAAACATTCATATAATTACTGCCCAGCTCAAGAACTAGAATATTACTGGCATCCCAGAAACATTCCCACAACACACATGTTCCTTCCCAAAACTGCCTCCCAGCCCTGAAAGTAAACACTCTCCTTTTTTTTTCCTGTAATGACTTTCCTGCTTGTCTCTCCTTGGTCTCTTATTATTGGAGGCTCCAGGGCTCAAAGTGGGTTATCCAGTTCAGGCCCCCATCTTCAACTACTTCTGGATACTCTCAATTCCCCAGTGTGTACCTCTAGCCTGCTCCTCTCTAAATTCAGACTCCTGTGTCCGACTCTATGCTTCACGCCTCCCCTGGGTATCTAAGTGACACCTCAATTCTGCTATGTCCCAAACTTTACTCCTGATCCTCTTCCCCAAATCTGCCCACATCAGCAAGGGTAAGGCTATCCTTCCTGCTGACTCTTTCACTTTTAAGCCCCCATATTCACTCCAAATCCTTCACTGGATCTCCAGAATCCAACCACTCCTCACCTCCTGTACTCATCATCTCTCCTTTAGATGACTGATACAGCCCAACTGATCACTTGGCTTCTATCTTCACCTCAACAGTTGATTTCAAGCCTATAGACCAAGTAAAGTATCAGTCAAATTCCATCTCTGCTCTGACATTACCTTGTGATAACCTCCCATCACTCTGAGCGTAAAGCCAAAGTTCTTATAACTAACCCATGAACCCCTATAAGCTCTGCCCCCCAAATGCATGACTCTCTGACTTCATCTCCCCTTTGATGTTTCTGCTCTAGTTCCTCTGCCCTGTCCACTGGTCCCCAAGTGCCCCAGGTCTGCTCCTGCCCCAGGGCCTTTGCACAGGTGCCGTCATGCTGGAACTCTCCCAGGATCTCCTTGGGCTTCTTCCCTTGCCTCCTGCAAGATTTTGCTCTAGTGCCATGTTCTCTGGAAGGCCATTCTTGACTGTAATATTTTAACTTCCAACTCCCACCCCTATGGCATTTCCTATTTACCATCTCAGCTTTATATTTTTCTGTTTAGCCTTTAAATCTTCTAGCCTACCATATACATTATTCATTTATTTTCTTCTCCACTGTCATGTAAGCTCCATAGGGTCAGAGCTTGCTTTTTTTCTTTTTCTTTTTCTTAATTTGTTTTCTTTTTTCACTGCTGTTTCCAGTGGAATATTTGTGGAATGAATGGATGGGTTTCTCTGAAGTCAGGGGAGCTGGAGGAGCAGAAGCCAAGCTGGTCATACTGTCCTGCTTGGCACCTCATGCCAGAACTCTCGATCATACTCACCTCCTGAAATCTCTCAGAAAATCACAAGTTCACACCTCTCTAGGTTTCATGATAATTTTACAGACATATTCACTCCCTCTCTACAAAGTCAGAAAAGTCGTGTCCATTTGGCTGAAGGAAAACTGAGGAACAGAGGGAGTAAGCATGCTATTCAGAGCTTGGCTGCTTTGCAGGAGCCACGGACTTCTCCAGAGTGTGGGTGTGTTGGGGGTGGGGGTTGTTGTATAAGAAAGGATTTGTGTGGTCTTCGTCTTTGGTTCTGGAGAGTAAGCCTCTAAAACTTTGGAATTTCCCCAGTGATGGGGGTGTGTTTGTTGTTTACGGTAGGTCCCAGATCACCCCTGAGCATGGTAGGTGAGCCTGGGTGGGGCCTTGGGTAGTGTCAGGATGGGGGCTGGCCCAGCCACAAGGTTAGAGAGCTAGAACTTGGGCTGATGATGTGGGGGGTGAAATTCACACAGGGTACTGTTTTCCGAGATCTCTTTTCTCTTTTTCAGCCCTGGTCCCCCTGTGCTGGTTCCATTTCAACAAAGGCAAAAAAAAAAATTCTTTCTGAGTCTCGGGAAGATGGTGAATCTTTATTTCAGTGATTGTAATTTTTAGCTCTAGAATTTTGTTTTTGTTTTTAGTCTTTGTCTTTATTAATATTTCCATATTCTTCAAACATTGTTTTCTTGCCTTTCTCTACATCTTCCTTTAGTCCTTTGAGCACCTAGGACAGCTGTTTTAAAGTCTATGTCTAGTAGGTATGCCATCAGGCCCTTTTCAGGGAAAGTTTCTGTTGATGTATTTTTTTCTGTTCAATGGGCCATGCTTTCATGTTTTTTATGTGCCTTCTGATTTTTTTTTTGTTGAAAACTGGACATTTCGATCTAATAATGTCTGGAACTCAGGAAACTCTGGGAACCAGATTTTCACCTTTCCCCAGGGCTTGCTGGGAGTTTTTATTTTGTTTTTGTTTACTGTGTTTTTGTTTTGTTTTGTTTTGTTTTGTTTTGTTTTGTTTTTTAATCGTTATAGGCTGCCTCTGTGCCAAGGATCCTCCTGCAGTGTAGACCAAAGGTCTTCTCAGGTCTTTTCTAGGTAAGCACATTTCCCTGGGCCCATGTGTGGTAACTTTCCAATTTTCCTCGGGAATATGCTGTCTTTTACTATTTTTCTTTTTTTAAATTGGCAGCTGTCAATGGTGTGCCACTCAAGACACAAACTCACCCAGGTCTTGATGGGAAAGGAGTGAACCTCAGATTTACTCTTGCTTCTTCTTGGGGACATACAGCCAATTAACTCATCTTCCATCAGAGTGTTCTTCTTCATGAGGCCTACTAGATTCTCGCAATAAGCCTGTGGGGTGTCCAGAGCGGGCCTCATTTTTCCCATTTTACAAACAAAGTGTAATGAGATGGAGGAATTTTTATTCACTCAAATTTCAGGTGGAGGGAGGTGTAGTTTGGAAATTCCCAGCTACCCGGTGGGCTCTTCTACATCAGAGAAGCAGTGGGGCAGGGAGATGGGGTCACAGCTCCCCAAGGGCTGCCTGAGGCAGAGAGGGTCACGCTTCAAGTGCAGACTTTGGAGGGTGTGCAGTGTGAGAAGGTGGTCTTGTGCAATGGCACAGAGCTGTAGGCTGTCTCCCGGGGGTATCTCAACATCTTCGGAAGAGGCACTGATCCATGAAAATGCTAGGGGCACTGGATTTCTCGACCAGAATTTTGTTTTGTTTTGTTTTTGTTTTTGTGTTTTCTCTTCCCTCCCCCCACCCCCAACAAGACCTTTGAAGGTCATGGCCTGGCATCTGAATATGGTGTGAAATGGACCGGAGGTTGTACAAAAGACCATAGGAAGGCACTCCAGAAAGGACAGATGTGAGGGACACTCACCACTGTAGTTTTGTTTCCCCCGAAGGGACAGGAGGAGCCCTAATGGACCCCTGTGCTGCATTTTATTGGCACATAGAGCTCATATAACAATTTGCACTTTATGGAGGTAAAGGGATTAAACTTCTTCCCCCACCCCCCGCCCAAATCCTTCCCTGAAGTAAACGGTGTAAAATGTGTGTATCCTTCCATGTGTGTGTTTTAATTTGGACTCCAGGTGCCCAGAACCACACTCTTCATAAGCCCCGGTTCATGACATACTCTCATCCTTGGTTCCTTGTGCGTGGCCGGGTTTATTCTGTTTTACATCATTATTTATTAATAAAAGGAACGCTTGTGAGTACAACATCCAGTCAAAGATCTGGAGCACCATCAATGAATTACATTTACCTACACACCCCTCTCATATTGTGATGTTCTATACCTCCACAGAGGCAACCGCTATTCTGAAGTCTATTTGTCAGATTATAATTTGCTTATGCTTATAATTTCCCTCTTTTTAACAAGTTAGAAATGATCCTCTTCCTCACCAAAATCTATCAGGCCTCTTAAATTTTGCCATTTGAATGAGTGTAGGATGATATCTCATTGTGATCTTGATTTGCATTTCCCTGATTGCTAGTGAGGCTGAGTATTTCTTCATATGTTTATTGGCAGATGGGTGTTTCTCTTGTGCCTATTCATTTTTCTCTTGGGGCTGTTGGCCCATGTTTTCCCTGAACTCTTTGTCATTTTTGAGACCTCCAATGTTCATGGATTAAGAAGACAATCTCATAAAGATGCTGATTTTCCCCAAGTTGCTCTGTAAGTTTATTTCAATGTGGGTAAAAATTCTACCAGAAATTTTACAATATGCCACGGAAAAGCAACATATCAAGAATAGTGAAGATGCATCTGAAGAAAAAGAATAAAGTGGGAAGAATCGACTCACCAGATTTAAAGATGTACTATAATGTAAAGTATATTAATTAAGAAAATGTGGTATTGGCATAGGTGTAGACAAATTGACAATGAAACAAAACAGAGAGACTGCAAACAATCGCACTCATGTATAGATTTTTTATTTGTGACAAGTTTCAGGCAAATTACTGGGGGAAAAGGGACTTTGAATAAATGAAGATGAAAATTTAATTATCTATATGGAAGAAATGGAATCAGATTCCCAGTTGTCACCACACACAAAATCAATCCCAGATTATTAGTAACATGAATGTCAAAGTCAAAAATTGAAAACTTTTAGAAGACAGTAAAGGGGATTACCCTTCTAACTTTGGGGTGAGGAAGAATATCTTAAACTAAAAACCAAAACATAAACAAACAAAAAAATTGATACATTTTATTGTGTTGAACTTCTGTACATCAATATACAGCTTTAAGAAAGTGAGAATACAAGCTACAAACTAGAAGATGTTTATAACAAATATAGCCTCCAAATATTAATGTTAATAACTTCATTATTTGATCTACTATACAAATATATAAAAATGGATCACATTTTTTTTTGTAATTTAACTTTATTTTTTATTTTTTAAAATTTACATCCAAATTTGTTAGCATATAGTGAAACAATGATTTCAGGGGTAGATTCCTTAGTGCCCCTTACCCATTTAGCCCATCCCCCCTCCCACAACCCCTCCAGAAACCCTCAGTTTGTTCTCCATATTTATGAGTCTCTTCTGTTTTGTCCCCCTCCCTGTTTTTATATTATTTTTGTTTTCCTTCCCTTATGTTCATATGTTTTGTCTCTTAAAGTCCTCGTATGAGTGAAGTCATATGATTTTTGTCTTTTTCTGACTAATTTCACTTAGCATAATACCCTCCAGTTCCATCCACGTAGTTGCAAATGGTAAGATTTCATTTTTTTGATTGCCGAGTAATACTCCATTGTGTGTGTGTGTGTATACACACACACACACACACACACACACACACACATATATATATACATACATATATACACATGATATATATATATATCACATTTTTTTTATCCATTCATCCATCAGTGGACATTTGGGCTCTTTCCATACTTTGGCTATTGTTGATAGTGCTGCTCTAAACATGGGGGTGCATGTGGATCACATATTTTTTTGAAATGGTTTAATAATATGTGAATTACCAGAAACTTGATCATCTACATAAAAGTATATCAGAGACAGCTTTCCAAGGTCTGTTTTATTTATTTATTTATTTATTTATTTATAATAAAAAGTCCTAATTTTTTGGAAAACTTTGTTTATGTATTTATGTATTTTTAAATTACAGTATAGTTACCACACAGTGTTACATATTAGTTTCAGGTGTACAACATAGTGATTTCATCAATTTGGTACATCATCCAGTGCTCCTCATGACAAGTGCCCTCCTTAATCCCCATCACCTATTTAACTCATCCTCCTCCCCTCCTCCCCTCTGGTAGCCATCAGTTTGTTCCCTATAGTTAAGAGTCTGTGTCTTGGTTTCTCTCTCTCTCTTTTTTCCCCTTAGCTCATTTGTTTTGTTTTTTAAACTCCACATGTGAGTGAAATTATATGAGATTTGTCTTTCTATGACTGACTTTACTTCACTTAACATTATACTCTCTAGCTCCATCCATGTTGTTGCAAATGACCAGATTTCATTCTTTTTTATTGCTGAATAATATTCCATTGTATGTATATATCACACATCTTTTTTTAAAATTTAAATCCAAGTTATCTAACATATAGTGTAATAGTGATTTCAAGAATGAAATTTAGTGACTCATCATTTATATCTAACACCCAGTGCCCATCCCAACAAGTGCCCTTTTTAATACCCATCACCCATTTAGCCCACCCCCCCCAACCAACACCTTTCCAGCAGCCCTCAGTTTGTTCTCTGTATTTAAGAGTCTCTTATGGTTTGTTTCCCTCTCTGTTTTTATATTCTTTTTGTTTCCCTTCCCCTATGTTCATCTGTTTTGTTTCTTAAATTCCACAGATGAGTGAAATCATATGATTTTGTCTTTCTCTGACTGACTTATTTCGCTTAGCAGAATACCCTCCAGTTCCATCCACGTTGTTGCAAATGCAAGATTTCATCCTTTTTGATTGCCAAGTAATACTCCATTGTATATCTATACCATATCTTCTTTATCTATTCATCAGTTGATGGACATTTGGGCTCTTTCCATACTTTGGCTATTGTCAATAGTGCTGATATAAATATTGGGGTGCATGTGCCCCTTCTAATCAATACTCCTGTATACGTTGGATAAATACCTAGTAGTGCAATTGCTGAGTCATAAGGTAGTTCTATTTTCAATTTTTTGAGGAACCACCACACTGTTTTCCAGGGTGACTGCACCAGTTTGCATTCTCACCAGCAGTGCAGGAGGGTTCCTCTTTCTCTGCATCCTCGCCAACATCTGTTGTTGCCTGAGTTGTTGTTAATGTTAGCCATTCTGACAGGTGTGAGGTGGTATCTCATTGTGGTTTTGATTTGTATTTCCCTGATGATGGGCGATGTTGAGAATTTTTCATATGTCTATTAGCCATCTAGATGTCTTCTTTGGAAAATATCTCTTCGTGTCTTCTGCCCATTTCATGTATTTTGGGTGTTGAGTTTGACAAGTTCTTTATAGATTTTGGATACTAACCCTTTATCTGATATGCCATTTGCAAATATCTTCTCCCATTCTGTCAGTTGTCTTTTAGTTTTGCTGATTGTTTCCTTCACCGTGCAGAAGATTTCTATCTTGATGAGGTCCCAATAGTTCATTTTTGCTTTTGTGTCCCTTGCCTCTAGAGACATGTCAAATAAGAAATTGCTATGGCTGAGGTCAAAGAGGTTGTTGCCTGTCTTCTCCTCTAGGATTTTGATAACTTCCTACTTTATATTTAGGTCTTTCATCCATTTTGAGGTTTTTTTGTGTGTGTGTATGGTGTAAGAAAGTGGTCCAGATTCATTCTTCTGCGTGTCGGTGTCCAGTTTTCCCAATACTATTTGCTTAAGAGACTGTCTTTTTTCCATTGGATATTCTTTCCTTTGTCAAAAATTAGTTGGCCATACATTTGTGGGTCCATTTCTGGGCTCTCTATTCTGCTCAATTTGATCTATGTGTCCGTTTTTGTGCCAGTACCATAATGTCTTGATGATTACAGCTTTGTAATACATTTTGATGTATTACAGAATTGTGATGCCTCCAGCGTTGGTTTTCTTTTTCCATATTACTTTGGCTATTCGGCATCTTTTCTGGTTCTATGCAAATTTTAGAATTATTTGTTCTGGGGGCGCCTGGGTGGCTCAGTTGGTTAAATGTCCAACTTTGGCTCAGGTCATGATCTCATGGTTTGTGGGTTCAGGCCCCACGTCAGACTCTGTGCTGACAGCTCAGAGCCTGGAGCCTGCTTCGGATTCTGTGTCTCCCTCTCTCTCTGCCCCTTCCCTGCTTGTACTCTGTCTGTCTCTCTCAAAAATAAACAGAACATTTAAAAAATTAAAAAAAAAAGAATTGTTTATTCTAGCTCTGTGAAGAATGCTGGTGTTATTTTGATAGGGATTTCACTGAATGTGTAGATTGCTTTGGGTACTATTGACATTTTAACAATATTTGTTCTTCCTATCCATGAGCATGGAATGTCTTTCCACTTTTTTGTGTGTCTTCTTCAATTTCTCTCATAAACTTTCTATAGTTTTCAGTGTATGGGTTTTTCACCTCTTTGGTTAGGTTTATTCCTAGGTATTTGATGGGTTTTGATGCAATTGTAAATAGGATCGAATCCTTGATTTCTCTTTCCGCTGCTTCATTATTGGTTTATAGAAATGCAAACTATTTCTGTTAAATGTATTATTTAGAACTCACTTCTTTTAATAACTGTATATTTTGTAGCATGTAGATTTCATAGTTTATTCAACCATTCATTCCACTGTGGATAAGCATTCAGATGATTCCAGTTTTGTGATTACAAGTGGTTCTGTATTTAGGAATGTTTGCCATGGAGACAGATTGCCTAGGTTGGAATCCTAGCTTCACCCTAGCTATGTGCTTTACCAAGCTGCCAGAGTTAAGTTTCATTTCCTTATGTGGAATATGGAGGCAGTAATAACTCTTGCTTTGTGGGATTGTTACAGGGATTAAATGAGTTTATGCATGTAAGGAGGAATGGAGAACCATGCCTGGCTACAGTATGAAAGCTCATGAACGTCAGCTATGTATCCGGCAAAGTGCACACATGTTTTTCTTTCTGTAGTACAGACTTCTAGGAGTGGTCTGATCTAGCCAAAAGGGAGGATTATTTCAAATTTTCAGTTGATGTCATCAGGTTACTCGTGCTAAAGATTGCTGCAATTCATATTCCCACAAGGAAGCCGTACACATGAAAGCACCCGCCTATGTCGCCATTCCCTCACCAGAACTGGAGGGCACCCAGTTTTGAATGTTTGGCAATCTGAGGAGAAAAAAAATCCCAATTACTTAACCTAATTAAATGTCTTAATTTGTACATCCTGCTGGCTGTGTTCAAATTCAGGCATGTAAACCAGCTGTGCTTCAAGGTCAGCGATCTCCTTAAAGTGACACTGAACCAGCAGACATCCCCACCTGCCAAGTGATCATAGCCATGGGATGAGAAAGCAAAAATGAGCCCTGGATGGAGCACACTATCCCCACTACACTCTCCTAAATGTTAGCAGAATAGAACATGTGGTAACATTAAAATGAAAGTCTTTTTTTTTTTTTTTAGAGCATTTTGGCTTTTCTTTTCTTTCTTTCTTTCTTTCTTTCTTTCTTTCTTTTTTCTTTTTTTTTTTCTTCTTTCTTTCTAAATCGCCCCCAGTTGAGAACAACTGCTTTATTTTTTTTTAATTTTTTTTAACGTTTTATTTATTTTTGGGACAGAGAGAGACAGAGCATGAACGGGGGAGGGGCAGAGGGAGAGGGAGACACAGAATCGGAAGCAGGCTCCAGGCTCTGAGCCATCAGGCCAGAGCCCGACACGGGGCTCGAACTCGCGGACCGCGAGATCGTGACCTGAGCTGAAGTCGGACGCTTAACTGAGCCACCCAGGCGCCCCTTTCTTTATTTTTATTTGAGAGAGAGAGAGAGAGAGAGCGCCCAAGCAGGAGGTGGGGGGGTGGGGGCAGAGGAAGAGAGAGAGAATCTTAAGCAGGCTCCATTCTCAGGGTGGGGCTTGATCCCACGACCCTCGGATCATGCCCTGAGCAGAAATCAAGAGTCAGACGCTCAACCGACTGAGCCACCCAGGGCTTGACCATTTGTTCCTCCATATAAATTTTAGAATCAGCGTTTCTATTTAAAACCCTCTTAGAATTTTGGCCGGAATTACATGGAACCCATAGATCAGTTTGGGGAGGATTGATTTCTCATAATCGATATCTCAGCCATCTTTGCCAATGAACATGGCATATTTTTCCACTTTTGATCTTCCTTACAGTTTCTCATTAAATTTGTATAATTTTCTCCATAAAGGTCTTGCTCATCTTTTGTTAGATTTATTCCAAGCACTTCATATTTTTATTGCTATTATGAGGGGCATTTTTCAAAATACTTTTCTAATTCGGTTGCCAATGCATAAAAATGCAATTGTTCTTTTGATATTAAAGCCTTGCTGGCTTTCTTATTCTAATAAATGAAGATTCTTTTATTAGAATCCATGTAGGCAAGCATATTATTTATGAAAAATGATGCTTTTATCTCTTCCTTTCCAGTTCTTATAATTTTGTTTGTTTTCCTCGGCCTCATGCACAGACTTGGTCATTTGGTGAGAGGCTGAATAGAGGTGGTTGTAGTGGGAATCCTAGTTTTGTTTCTGACTGTACAGAGAATGTGTAACTTTTCACAATTACAAATCAGGCTGGCTGCAGGCTATGGTACATAACCTTTATCAGGGTCAGGGAGCCCCCTTCGGTTCCTTATTTGTAGATTTTTATTATCATAGGTATCTTGAATATTGTCACATACATTTCCTGTATCTACTGATGTGATCATATGGTCTTTATCTTTTTTTTTTTTTTAATGTTTATTCTTGAAAGAGAGAGATAGAGTGTGAGTGGGGGAGGGGCAGAGAGAGAGACAGACAGACAGACCGACAGACAGAATTTGAAGCAGGCTCCAGGCTCTGAGCTGTCAGCACAGAACCTGACGAGGGGCTCGAACCCATGAACCACGAGATCATGACCTGAGCCGAAGTCGGACTCTTAACCGACTGAGCCACCCAGGTGCCCCGGTCTTTGTCTTTAATTAAGATGTTCAATTACAGAAATACATTTCTTAGTTTTTCCTTTTCCTGCTGTCTTTTTCTAGTTTTAGCATTAGACTAGCCTCACAGGAGTTGGGGAGCGTTCTCTCTAGTTCACATTATCTGGAAGAGTTTGCGTAAGATGGGAATTATCTGTTCTTCAAACACTGGTAGAATTTTCCTATAAAACTACCTGGCCCAAAGAGAAGATTTTAGATTATTAACCCATTCTTTTCTGAATGTAGGACTTCTCAAGTTCCTTATTTCTTCTTGAATAAGCTTTGGAAAAGTTGTAATTGTATGGGATTTGTTTATTTTACTTAACTTTTTAAACTTAGTGGCATTAATGTTCTTTTTAATATCTTTTTAATATCTTTTTAATATCTTTTTAATATTTGCTTTATTTGTAGTTATATCTCTATGTTATTTGTAAAATTATTTATTTGTGCCTTCTCTTTTTTTTTCATGAACAATTTTGCTAAAGTTTCATTTTTATCAGTGTTTTTCGTAAAAATTTTTTAAAATGTTTATTTATTTTTGAGAGAGAGCCAGAGTGCGAGTGTGGGAGGGGCAGAGAGAGAGGGGGACACAGAATCTGAAGCAGGCTCCAGGTCTGAGCTGCCAGCACAGAGCCTGACGTGAGGCTTGAACTCACAGACTGCAAGATCTGAGCCGAAGCCAGATGCTTAACTGACTGAGCCACCCAGGCATCCCCATTTTATCAGTGCTTTCAAGGCAAAAACTTTTGGTTTTGCTGATCCTCTATTTCTATGCTTATTATTTGCCTTATTCTATTTTTTTCATTGCTATCCTTTTTTCTACTTATTTATTAAATTTTGCCATTTATGCTTTTCTAATATGTACATTTTATAGCTATAAATGTTCTTCTTAAGCACATTAGCTGCACCCAGCAAGTTTTCAGATGTAGTATTTCATCAATGGTCAGTTCTAATTATTCTCTAACTCTTAATATGGTTTATTCTTTGGCACACAAGTTGCTTAGAAATGTGTTTTAATTTTGTTAAAAGTTTATTTATTTTGAGAGAGTGAGCAAGTGAGAGAGAGTGTGCATGCAGAGGAGGGGCAGAGAGAGAGGGAGAGAGAGAACCCCAAGCTGGGCTCTGCTCTGAGAGCACAGAGCCTGCTTGGGATTCAAACCCACGAACCATGAGATCATGACCTGGGCTGAAATCAGGAGTCAGATGCCCAACAGACTGAGCCACCCAGGCGCCCCTGTGTTTTAATTTTTTAAATACTAAGAGCTTAAAAAATTATCTTTTGCTATTAATTTGATGTAACGATATTGTGGTCAGAAAACACGGTCAGTGTGAAGTGAATTGCTCAAAATTTGTTAGGCTTAAATTAAAAAAACATTTTTAAGTTTATTTACCTATTTTGATAAGAGACAGAATGAGTGGGGGCGGGGCAGAGAGAGAGGAAGACAGAGAATCCAAGCAGGCTCTAAACTGTCAGCATAGAGCCTGATGCAGGGCTTGAACTCACAAACCATGAAATCATCACCTGAGGCGAAACCAAGAGTCAGGTGCTTGACCTACCAAGTCACCCAGGTGTCCCTGTTAGGCTTAAATTTTTTAAATGTTCTACCTGTGCTTAAAAAGTGTGTGCTCTATAAATGTTCAGTTATTAAGTTTGCTTAGTATGTTATTCAAGTGTAGTAAACTGACTTTTGCTGCTTGATCTATTAACTAGGAAAAGTGTGGTAAAATCTACTGTGATAGCAAATTTGCCCATTTCTCACACTGGTTTCCCTACATTTCTGAGGGGTCCAATTACCCATGTCATTTCAAGAACCCTTTCTTTCTAGAAGATGCTTAATAAATAATCTGCTGTTGTGGGTTGAGTTCTGTCCACTGAAAAGATATGAAGTCCTAACACGGGGACATGTGAACATGACTTGTTTGGAAATCAGGTCTTGGTGGATGGGATGGACTAAAATGCGATTGTATTGGGTCCTAAGTCCAATGATAAGTGTCCTTCTAAGGAGAGATCTGAAGACACAGAAGAGACCCAGAGGAGAAGGCCATGTGAAGACAGAGGCAGGGCTGGAGGGATGTCTGCCACAGCCAAGGGCGCCAAGGATTGTGGGCCACCACAGGAAGCCAGGGAGAAGACCCTTCTCCAGAGCCTTGGTGGGGAGTGTGGCCCTGTGAGCACCTTGCACGTCCAGCCTTCAGAACCATGAGAGTAAATTTCTGTTGTTTTAAGCCACCTGAGTTTGTGGTAATTTGTTAGGGCAGCCACTGGAATCTAACGTGCCTGCTATTCCAAGGGGTTGATCTGAAGTGAATTTCTTGCAGGCCTGACGTTCACACCTCATCACCACGGTTGGGACTCGTTTGTGTGAGAGTGAAGGATGAGTCTGTCGTGCTCAGCTTCCGCTCTCCAGATCTTCTCAGGCGCCTGGGTGGCTCCGTCCGTTGGGCGGCCGACTCTTGATTTCAGCTCAGGTTATGCTACCAGGGTCATGGGATCGAGCCCTGCATCCAGCTCCACACTGAGCGTGGAGTCTGCTTAAGATTCTCTCTCTCTCTCTCTCTCTCTCTCTCTCTCTCTCTCTTTCTCTCACTCTCTCCCCCTCAACCCTTGTCCCCTCCTCGTGCTCTCTCTTTCTCAAGTAAAAAAAAAAAAAGAAAGAAAGAAAGAAAGGGAGGAAGAAAGAAAAAAAAAAAAACAGCATTATCCCCGGGGAACTGGGGAACTACCTGGTCACATGATCACATCCTTTTGGTTCCCTACTCACAGTGGAGTCAAAGCGAGAGCCTGGAAAACTTCGTATGTATTATCTTTATCACTTTGTACAATTCACATATTTCTGGATTTCCACCGATAAAATGAGTACTTTTAGGTGATTATGCTGCAAAGGATACAAAGCTTCTTCAGTGGGGAAGTTCAGGTTCTCACACAGAGAGCATGGGAGTTAGAGCAGCCACCAGGTGGCGACATGTCTTTCGGCAGCTGCTCAGCGGGCGTCTCTGATCAGGGGATGCCCCCTTCAGGCTCTAGGGGGAAACTATCCAGATGGGATGACTGAGGCTGCACCTGGAAACTTTTATCCAAGAAAAATGGTGGATCTGATACTTGGTTGTGACTGATTAGATGGAGAGAGAGCATAGGAAGAAATCATGGAGAATGTTTCCAGGTTTCTGGTCCGAGTTACTAAGGTGGTGCACAGAGAGAGGAAGTATGGGGAACGAGGGGTTCATACTCAGACAGGAGTTTCAGGATCCTGGGGACACTTAAGTAACACCTGGTAGGAAGCAGAAATCAGGGGCTGTAACTCTCAAGCAGAGTCTGGAAGGAAACCAAAGGCAGAGAATGGGATCTTGGAGGCAGGATGTGTTTTCTTAATATTAGCCCCAGCACAGCGTAGGGTCTAGAGTAGGAGCTGGAAAATTTCAGCCTATGGGAAGAACTGGCCTACCACTGCCTTTTTGTAAAGAAAAAAAAATTTTTTTGGAGCAAATCCACACCTATTTATTTACATATGGTCTGTGACACATTTCCCACTACAAAAGCAGAGTGAAGTAAGTTTTGGACAGAAGTCCTACGGTCTGTGAAGCTCAAGTATTTACTATCTGGCCTTTTGGTGAGAAATTGTGCTGACTCCTGGTCTAGAGCAGCACTCCCAACCTTCAGTGCGCGTTGTCCAATGACCTGGAGACCCTGTCAAATGAAGAATCCGGTTCCAGAGGTCTCGGTCCAGCCCTGAGACTTGGCACGTCTATCAGGCCTCTGAGATACTGGTGCTACTGGTCTAACTGAAGTTTCTAGCGTCCCTATTAAACAGGTAAAAATAGGTGGCATTAATCTTTTATTTAACTCAACATAGCCAAAATATTACCCTGTCTTCTGTAACCAATATAAACAAATTGAGACCTTTTACTTAATTTTTTTGTGCTAAGTCTTTGAAATCTGGCGTATATTTTGCACTTACAGCCCCTCTCAATTAGGCCTGGCCACGTTGGCTTATTGGCTAGTGGAACTCTAGAATAGGCTGCCAGATTTCAAATCCCAGCCCCACACTTACAAGCTGTGTAGCCGTGGGCAAGTTATGTAACCTCTCCATGTCTGTTTCTCCACCTATAAAATGAGAATAATAAATGCACCTCCTCATGACGTTGTCTTGAGGATTACGCACACTAATAAAGTGTTTAAACAGCCTGCTGGGCACATCGCAGACCATTATTAGGCTTTTTGGATGATTCTGTCCAGGAAGCACATTCTTTCCCTCCAGTAAAGGAAGGAGTCTGAGCCCTGCTGGGGCAGAAGGTGTTCAGCATATTCCTCAGTTCTCAGCCCACAGCTACCCCTTTTTCTTTCGTTCCACAAATGTTTATTGAGCCTTTACTGTGTATCAGACCCGGTGTCAGGCACCAGGGATAGAACACCAAAATGAACACGAAAACCTTCTGTCCCTGTGGATTGCACTCTAGTGAAGAGATTCACAATGCATATAATGAATGTAGAGTATGCTAGAAGGTGGTACCATGGGGGGAAAACGCAAGCAGGGTAAGGAGGCTGGAAAGTGCTGGGGAGGGATGAAGTCAGTTTTAAGTAGGTGGCCAGGTGGCCCTTCACGGGACAGCTGTCATTGAAGGTCCTGAGGAGAGTGGAGTGGGAGCAGAGAGAGTCAGAGAGAGAACTTAACAGTGGTCAGAGAGGTGCGGAGTTGGGGCAAGCATATCAGGCAGCTTATAGGCCATTAGAAAAATTTTGGTTCTTCCCTTGAGTGAAATGGAGAGCCAGCTGGTTGGATTCTGTGGAAGTTTTTTTTTTTTAAGGCTGCCATGTTGAAGGACAGCGTGGGAGTAGACATCCGTGTTGGCCCTGATCTGAGGCTTTACTGGGACGTGTGGCTCTCAGTGTGAAAACCAGGAACGACCTGGGCACATAGGTGTGGTTGGTCAGCCTAAAACCATAACCAATTCTTTGTCCTCCTTCCATAACCAATCTGTGTCCTCACAACACGCATGTTAATGTTGCACAGTCACAAGAGGTGTTCCCTCGTGACGGTATTTTGTGCCATAGTTACATAAACGGCATTATACTACACATTTCATGTCTTTGTTAAGTGCTCAACACTATTTCTATGATCCATCCATGTTGCTGTACTTACCTCCAGTTCATTGTTTATTTTTTTAGAGAGCACACGAGCAGGGGAGGGGGAGAGAGAGAGGGAGAGAGAGAATCCCAAGCAGGCTCTGTGCTGAGCATCTGACTCTTGATTCAATGCGGGGCTCGATCCCACAACCCTGAGATCATGACCTGATCCAAAATCAAGAGTCAGAAGTGTTAATCGACTGAGTCACCCAGGTGCCCCTGGTTCATTGATTTTAACAGCTGCCCAGTATTCCGCAGTAGGCACCTGCCCCTTTCACTTATCCAAAACCTTGCTTGCCTCCAACAACAGACACTTGAGTAACACTGCTGAAAGCATCCATTTGTACCTCCCTCGTGGCCCCAGGCGGACATTTCCCTGGGGAGCACTGGCACTTGGACATAAGCACCACCAACTGTAAAGCACTTTCTAGAGCACCTGCAGTGGTTTAATACCTAAGTCACAGTCCCCACATCACTGCTGACACTTAAAGTTTGGCATTTGAGGGGCTCTTTATTTTCATTTGATTTTCTCTGGCTCTTTCGTTGATCTCTTGTTAACCATTTGGGTCTGCCCTTCTGTGAACCATCTACTAAGACCCACAGCCCATTTTCTTCTTCCTTTTTTCTTGATTTGCAAGAAATCTTTTTTTTTTTTTTAATGTTTATTCATCTTTGAGAGACAGAGAGAGACAGAGCATGAGCGGGGAAGGGGCAGAGAGGGGGAGACACGGAATCTGAAGCAGGCTCCAGGCTCTGAGCCGTCAGCACAGAGCTCGACGGGTAGCTCGAACTCATGAACTGGGAGATCATGACCTGAGCCGAAGTCGGACGCTCAACTGACAGCCACCCAGGCTCCCCGGTTTGCAAGAAATCTTGTAAACATATATTAATCCCTTGTCAATTTGAGTCACTGCAAATGCCTTCTTAGTCTGCCATCTGTTAGCTTTGATTGTGATGGCTGCTGAACAGAAATCTTTACTTCTGATGTTTCTAAATCCATTCTTGCTTACATTGGGTGCTCTGCGGGGGAGGGGAGGGGTAAAAAGGTGACGACTTTTAAGGATAATTTAGAGTAAAAAAAAAAATTCTGAAGTTATGCTTAGAACAAGATCAATATACAGAAACTACCTTCCTCTATGCTGGGTTTTGGGAAACATCCATCTAAGTTTGCCCCTATTCATTTCTACCTGATTCTGGGGTTTCTTTTTCCTTTTCTTCAAGGAGTGATTGGGTTGAGAAGAAAGGAAGGCACTTGAAGTAAATTTGGTTTTCCTAAGTTTTGCTAAACATAGCCATAAAATGCAACACTCCCTTAGCAAGCTTCATGGTGGGAGGGAGGAAGTGGACAGATTCCAGAGAGGCCTGGGACCCCATTTCACCTGGCACATCACGCTGCATGTGGTGCTGAAACCGAGCAGAGCTCGGCCATCCTGAAAGAAGAAAGCAGACTGAGAATAAAAGCTTTGTAAAAACAGCTGCTTCACAAGCCGTAGACACCCAGAAGTGGTCATGTGACCAAGAAACTAGATTTTGATTAGAACAAATATTGAGGAAGAACTATACGCCACAAAGTATTTCTTCGTTGGAACAGTTCTAAATATGCAAATACGCGAAGTAAACGCATCACGATCCATGTGCAAGGAGGGTCGTCAGGGTGGAACAGACACACTCACTGATGGACCACAGGGCCACAAAAGGTGGAAGGTAATTTAAACATGTTTATTTGAACAGAATGGAGAAGGGCTGGGAAGTTCCAGAAAATCTTCTTGGGCTGCCATGACCAAAATAAAATAACAAGGCTAAGTAGAACCCATTTAAGTGTCTTGAGGCGCCTGGGTGGCTCAGTAGGTTACGTGTCTGACTCTTGACTTCAGCTCAGGTCATGATCTCCCAGTTCGTGGGATCAAGCCCCCACATCGGGATCTGCAGACAGTGCAAAACCTGCTTGGGATTCTCTCTCTCTCCTTCTCTCTCTGCACCTCCCTCACTCACACTGTCTCTGTCTCAAAATAAATAAACTTAAAAAAAAAAAAAACCATTTAAGTGTCTCAGTCTTAATCTCAAATCTAAGTAGTAGATAAGCTTGTGCCGGGTGGAAAAGATGGAATTTTAGGAGAAAGTGTGGGGTGTGGTTCCTGGAGTTGAGGCCGTGAAATCACAGGCAGGACGAGTATGATTCATCTTTCCAAAATTGCCCACTTCAGGGGTACCTGGGTGGCTCAGTCAGTTAAGCGTTTGACTTTGGCTCAGGTCATGATCTCATGGTTCGTGAGTTCGAGCCCCGTGTCGGGCTCTTTGCTGACAGCTCAGAGCCTGGAGCCTGCTTCAGACTCTGTGTCTCCCTCTCTCTCTGCCCCTCCCCTGCTTGCACTCTGTTTCTCTCTTTTAAAAATAAGTAAACATTAAAAAGCTTTTAATTAAAAAAACCCCTACCAATCATAAACCTGTGAGAACAGACCTGGGTACTTCCTAGAAATCATAATACAGTGACAGAGTAAGTCCCACACGGGGAATGAGGAGGGCACTCATGACCTGGCCACAGACCAACTCTTCCTTCCCCCTTCTCCTTTTTTCAGGAAGAAAAAAGTGTCTCCTTTTCCCTCCATTTCGTTGAGTTTATGCATTTAGACAAGCCGCCTGTCTTTTGTGACTACCCCCATTATGTTCTTTGAGGGGCTCTCAGCATTTTTCTCAGGGCAGAAATCCTTCTGCAGGCTGGGTTTTCTTATTTGGGTCTCTTACACACAACAGGCTGTTGACAGAAACGTTTAAGCGGCCGTGAAGTCTGGAGCCCAGAGCTAATTCACCTGCCAAACAGGATCAAGGGTGAAGGGCAAAGATAGGAGGCCAAAGCCGCTGTCCTAGCTGAGGCAGGGCTTAGTCAACCTTAATGGATATATTGATAGAAAGAGGCAACACTGCTGGGGGAACTAACACCTTCTTAAGAACAAATGGAAATGCCTCAACCGGTCACTTCTTTTTTGTTAAGAAGAGGGGGATGGCAGGCTGAGGCCATCAGGCGCTCCCATCACACCCCTCCCAGGTGGGGCTGGGAGGACACCTGGAGGTGTTGGGTTTCACGCAGATGCTGATGCTCCAGGCAAATCGCAGAATCTGCCACGCGGGCCACTGGGGTGAAGGGGCACTGCTTTGTCCTCTGATGACCTTTCCATAAGAAGACAGTCTGACTCCGATACAGATGACGTTGGAGTCTCTGCTCCCAGACCAGTGTGAGCGCCAGAACCCCTCTGTGCAAACCATTAGCATTTCAGGGTGGAAAAAAAAAAGCCTCCCATGCATTCCACATTCGTGGGGCAAATGGAAACAGATAATAAACAAAAATCCCAAACCACGGCCTTTCAGCCCTGTTGACATGGGCAGCTGTTGGAAACAGGTACTTACTTCTTGTCAATCAAGTGGAGTAAAATTTAGACATCTTTAGATGCCTTAAATATTTTATTTGCCCTCAGGCCCAAAGACCTATATTTATTGTCCTACCTCAGAAATTATTTAAGCAAGTTCTCTTTCAACTTCATCATCCCATTCTGCCTTCCAAGTACCGTGCTTCTGTGCTCACGCTGAACTCCCACTGTGCTCTGCTATTCCCTCACACCCTTCCATACATATGTCTTAGGCTCTTCTTTTTGTTAACAGCTGGCCCCTTCCCACTCCACCTGTCTCCATCATCAGTTTTTGGGTTATGGCTTGGGCTCACCTCCTCCCACCCCAGGGTAAACCTCTATACAGTCTCAAGTAGCTGAAAGAATTGTAGTTTCTAATAGTTGTTAGTAACATAAACACGGAGATTCACATTTCTCTGGAAACGAGCCCATGCTTTTAAGCTTAGATCTAATTGCAGAACCATGTAATGTAGGGTTAGCATTTGATTTCACTATTTATAAGAAAAAATACATAAAAGTTCATTAATTCTAGTTTTCTGATCTATATTCAGAGTTAATATTTTATTTATTATTTATTTATTTTAAAGTAGGCTTCACACCCAATGTGGGGCTTGAACTCACAACCCGGAGATCAAGACCTGAGCTGAGATCAAGAGTTGGGACACCTAACCAAGGGAGCCACCCAGGCGCCCCTATAGTTAATATCTTAAAATGGTAACCTTATTAACAGTTGGCACCGAATGGCCTTTGCTATTGACACACGGGTTGATATTACACCTTGGTAAATATTTCTCCTTGTGAAATATTTGGCTTGTGAGCTGCTGGACATGCAGACCCCTCCCTCCAGAACACAGATGGAGCGTGCTTCACTGTATGCATGTAAATACAGCAAATGCAGGGTGTGCAGACTCAGACCATTTATTGTACCGAATTGACACTCCAGTTCAACTAAGCATTCTAACAGGTGACAAGATTCAAACACCAGAGGAAAACCTACTTCGGTCATAAGAAAGCAAGCTCACAGAGGGTCTGTGGGCCAGCGGACGAGCTTTCATTTTACTGGCTCTCCACACCCTTCTGTGTGCGAGTGTGGCAACACGAGGCTGCCAAATATGGAAACTCATCGGAGCCCACAGCACCCCAAAGGCCATTATCCTTATCCTGAATGGAAAGCATCACTGAAATTAAAAAAAAAAAAAACACTTAAAGATCTCCCTTAGTTTTTGTAATTCCTAACTGTAAAATATCACCTCAGTGACAGAACAAAGAATTTTCCTTGGTGGGGCACATCATTCATTACTGAACCGGAAAAGCAGTATCATAAAAAAGAAAACATTCAAGTAGAAGTAAATAGCTAAATAATTTACGTGTCGGTAGTTTTGCTGCATTGCACATAATCACACAAAACCCTAAAGCTGATGTTTTGTTTTTAAAGCTTAGAAAACACATTTGCCTTTCCAAGCTTCTTGATGCATGCTTCTTCTAAGGAAAACTATTCTATGCAGGCCTGATGTTTAAACTTTAAATATCTGTCCATCTAAGAGGTTGCCAACCTGAGTGCGCAGGTGTGAACAAGTGACCCTCCCAGCCGTCCAGGGGGGCCAGGTGCAGCCACACGCAGCCTCTCCAGCTTACCAACGCCCCCCCCCCCCCAGGCTGGGGAGCGCCAAGGCCAGCAGTTGAGGGTGAAAATATGCAAGCAGCACTGGTTACAAAGGGGTATGTTTGTACTGTTACTGTGATGTCCTTCAATGGACTGCCAGATCTCTGTGAGCGTCCTCGGAGGTCTGGAAAGCAGCAGCGCACAGTGTGACGACAGGAGAGCGTCTCCTGTAGCGGCACTCCCAGCAAGGCTCGACACGGCGTTTTCTTCCACGAGGCTGCCGGAAAAATCCCACGGGCGCCATTTCTTTTGCTTTCTATTCCAAGTATTCTGAGTTTCCTGCCTTCTTGGCCAGCCCTTAATTGCTATGAACTCCTCTCCTGAATTAATAAGCTCCTCCCGTGCTTGCCTCTCAGCCCGGCCCCCCTTGCATCAGAAAGACCCACGTGAGATCCTCTGGAGAATGCAGGCCTCTCAACATAACTCAGCAAGCCCTCCTTCCTGAACAGCACTTTTTCAACGCGTGGGGGGACGCATGCTTGCTGGCTTACTGGAAAACTGATCTTGAAAATAATCTAGAGGGAAAGGTAAGAAGTGGAATTCTGGTACACACACAAATATTTCAGGATTGAAAACTGGTCAGCTCTTGCCCAGCTCTTTTTGTGCCCATACACGGTAACTAGCCTCCTGAACTAAGAGAATGCGGTGCGTATGCTTTCTTGAATAGGGTCGTTCGCGCAGGGGTCAGTGAACATCTTTAAGGGACATCTGTCCATAAAGGAACATTTAGTAAGTATTTTAGGCTCGACAGGTCACATACACTGTCACATATTCTTCTCCCCCCTTTTTTTCTTTTAACAACCTTTTAAATATTGAAAAACCATTCTCAGCTCAAGGGTCTTCTAGATTTTCCCTGTGGCCAACAGTTGGCCAAGCCCTCCTCCTGGGAGTTCTTTGGCAGGGGAACATGGGCACTTAACTATGTAAAGTATAAGGTTGTTTGGGCCTTGGAACCCTGATTTGGGATTTCTTTTGAAGACTGAGGTAGGTCCTTGCGGAGGGATCCCTAGGCTAGGTGCAAAGCAGAACTGGTTGTCTTGATTCTGCCCCCCAAACGGTACCGAGCTGGGCCACACTGGCACCCTTTTTTGTAAAAAGTGGCAATCTATGGTAGGAAGTCTGAACTAAGGCCCATTTAAATCTGGGCCTATGCTGGCTAATCCTTGCCTTGATCTTAAAGGCAAAAATCACATACTCCAGGCATTTGAAAAGTTTCATTCTCAGGTCACTTACTATTCCCAATGGTTGGCAGCAGAAAAGCTAACGCGTAAACACACTCCCTCTTCACCGCTAATGCCACCCACAGTCTACAGAACAAACCCCGTCAGAGGATTCAAGGACGAGCACGCCAGCTCAATCTAAAACACTGCTCATCGGTGGCTGGGTCTTGATAAGGGACAGCTTTTACCAGGGACCGAGCACTTGAATAGCTGGAGACCCGCGTTTCTGAAGCTGGACCTTTCACAGGGCCATTTACCTCCGTCCTCTCTGAAACAAGACCCCCACACACATCAGAGGCTGTACGAGGACGCCGCTCCTCCAACCTTCCGTAGATCTCAGAGACAAGTATTCTACCAATAACTTTTTCACTGTTAGAATATTCACTGTGAAGAGCAGAGTAAGAGAATTTGCGTTTCTTTTATACATATGTAATCTTTTCAAGTCATCAAGATACAGTATGCCATGTTTTAAATAATAAACAAGATAAAAATCTAACTTAAATAAGGGCTCCAGGATCTGAATCCTTTCTCTAATCAACGAAGTCTGAAAAAGCAGCTGATGGTTCTCAAAATAAACATTTGCTACCAACCAACTGAATTTCACTGTTCTAAGAAACAGCACACACACACACACACACACATATACACACACACTCATAAAAAGAACTTCACCTAAAAAAACTAGGTATGAGAATTCCCAAAGCTTCTAAACAAAATGAATAGGTGTAAAACCACCGATCTCACATACACCAATCCAGCTGTCCTCTTTAGGTCTTTGTTTAAAATGTCGAACTTGTTTTCTCAAAATGTGAGTTTATTTCTTGTTGAAGTCAGACCCTTCTCTTAGTCCGGATTTACAGTGGTATTAACAACCATGGCCTCAATCATGGCTGTAATACAGAGAACCTGTAAGCATGGGGGTCTCCAAAATAAAACCACTGAGACCATTTTTAATTAAGGAGGGGAACACCAACTCGAAGTTGGAGGAAACTAGAGCACAATTAAGCCCGGAAAAACGTACCACTAAGAAATGCGGACGTGCCTGTCAGTAGGCACGAGCTCCAGTTCTAACGATGTCGAAAGCGGTGAAACTTGAGGGATTTTCCAACTCAAAGACATAATGTTCTAAGGCTGCTGAAAGGTGCGACTGAGAAAGTCATTACCCGTGGTGAGGAAAGACAATGCATGAATGGTAATGGGGATTTTTCTACATAAAAAGAAATGAAACAATAAATTTTGAAGTGTGTGTGCTTTTAAAAGAAAGAGCACTGCATTCTCTCATCCTCTACCCTTAGCATTGTTCTCTCATGCACACACATTCCCTCTCTCTCTCACTCTTCCTCCTACACACACACGCTTCTCATACTTTCTCACACACACATTCCCTCCCACACTTTCTCTCACACACACTTTCTCACACATTCCCTCGCATTCTTTCTCATACACACACACACACACACACACACACACACACATATTCTCTCATACTTTCTCTCACACATGCATTCTCTTTCCACACACACACACAAAACACTCTCACACACACATGTGCACTGCTCTAGTCGTTATTTCACATCTTCCAGGACTATCAGTTTTAAAAAGTTACCTCCTGGTGCCTGCCTTTCTCCGTCTTGGGTATAAATGGCTTTGAGTTTTTCAGCCCACAAAGAAAACATGTAGTGACAGACCTGAACAGTAAGTGAAAACTACACACCACCCTCTTCAGCTTAGAGCTTTTGAGACGGACAAAAAGAGGACTGCGATTTCCGCCGGGCGGGTTCTGGTTCTGAGAACGCGACACTCATCAGTGCCACCACCACTGATGGGAAACGGCTTTGCCATTCCCTCCAAAGGCAAAGTGCAGCGGTTTAAAATTTAACATCCCTCAGAGAAAAGCCAAAAATCTTAATCGGTATCCTATGCAGCAAAAACAAAGTCATTTTCCCTTTTTCCTCCACTTAAACCTGTATCCAGAACAGCTAACCGCAACACTTTCTGGACAGGCAGAGCTTCCGACAGCGGAGTTTGTTTTTGTTGCAAGGAACAAAAAAGGGAAAGCAAAAACAAAGCCGAAAGAGAATAAGCAGGAGAAACCCTGAGGCAAAAATGGCTTTTCCTTCAGAAAGTCTTCCTGGGCTCTCGAACTCCAGTCCCTAAGTTCACGCGGCCATCTTCTGGGACGGCAGGCCTTCCTCCAGCCAGAGGGTGGTGGTCGAAGCGCCACGCAGCGTCCGCCTGTGAATGCGCCGCAGCCGCAGCAGGTAGAGGAGGATGGAGAGCAGGACCACCAGGAAGCAGCCCGAGAACAGGTAGTGATTGTAGACAAAGGAGAAGCCCCTCCAGTGAGCGTGACTGGCCCGGAAGGTCTCCTGCTGGATATCCCTGGGCACCGGGACACAGAACAAAGAGGGTGAATCAGGCCAGGAACGCGATGTGACAGCGCACGGGGCACGTGCCCTATCGGAGGAACCGGATTTAGGGCTCCGCTCGGAGACAAAAACTGCCATCCCGGTCTCCGGGGCTCAGTTTCTTTACCTCTGTAACGGAGGCCGCCTGGCCTAACAGAGGGTGGCTGTAAATATTAACAGGATACCACGTGAACGTGCATTCAGCTACCATCACTGTAACTTGGGTCAAAAATCAGAGAACTTTAAAAGAACTGCGAGGGTCTCACTACGAGCTGGACGCCAATGTGGAATCAGACCACCTGTCTGGGAGCAGTAACAGCCACAACTCACACTTTTTTGCGGTTAGCCCAGCTAAACGGATTGCTGGGACATGCTCAATTAAGTGAAGGGGATAAAAAAAATCCCCCGAAAACGAACTCCTCATTTGTGAGTGCACCAGGGTTGTTATGTGGGGCCAGCTGACAGCCAGGTCTGCGAACGCGAACGGGGAAAATGTCCATCTTTATTTTCCCGATTCCGACCGGCATTTCCACTAACCACGAGCGCAGACCACAGGCTACGGAGCGTCGGCACTGCTTGTGGCTTTGACCGTGGGGCAGCTCACAGGTCGCTGTCACATGGCGTGGTGGGGGCTGGCAGGTGCCTCCAGACATCGACACACATCACTGACATCACTGTACTGAAATTACAGGAAGCACTAGTTCTGCTCCCGGATTTGTTATTTCACGTTTTAACAAAAAAGAACACGTATCACTATATCGCCAATACGTTTTCTGTAAATATTTGATAAATTTGAGAAATATATTTGATGTCTATATTTCAATACTGTGGTTTCCTCTGTAACCTGTTATTGACTTCATACATTAAAAACAGTATTTTGAGAAGGAGTCCAAAGCCATAAAGGTGAAGAACCCCAGAACTAACCCTTCCGTGCAGGGGTCAGGGAAAGACACTTGGGAAAAATCAAACACTTTTGTGCTGCATCTGACGGGATGGGTGGGGTGGGAAGGATGCACTGCGGGGAAGACCAAAGTCAAAGTTCACTGACCACAGTCCTGCCCACGGCCAGCACTTGCCCCAAACGCCCACAAACCACAGCTGCCGGGCTGATCATAACCACAGAAAAGCATCTTTTGTTTGATTCTCGTCACCAAGTTCAGAGCCGTACCTTAACGGTAAAAACCGGGTCCTGTAAAGGATTGCTCCGAGGGTCCACTGAACCTCCTTATCGTAAACTTGTAAGGCTGTCTTTAAGTTTTTATAGTTGACAGGAAACGAAAAGCCCCTATGGAACACCTCAAACATCCAGGCAGACTTGAAGCACTGATACCTATGAACACCAAGCACAAACGTAAGTGGAATTCATTTGCTTGTCAAAATGAACCGGACGCCGAAACGGCCTTCCCCTGTGACCAACGCGGGTGCAAAGGCTTCCCTAGGCCTGCATCGAGCAGCCGGACCACCCATGTGCGCCTTTCCGGTTGATTTACTTGGTTTGTCCCCTTGTCCACAACCCCAAATAATTCACCTGTCAAAATCAATGAGCTCACGAAACTTGGTCTTGGTAGGATTTAATACATGGCCATGACATATTTTTACCTCAGGCGATCATTTACACTGATAAAGTGCCAACTTCTTTGGACCTCAGTTTATTATAAAACGAGAAGGCACAGGGTCCTTTTCAGCTCTGTTATTTTGTGATTTGAAATCCTTATCAGAGACTTACTTTTTGCAAAGTGCTGGGCTAAGTTAGTAATAAGACAGCCAATGCACTTAAATGACTTATCATGACAGGATTTTTGAAAAGCACCAAGTTACTAAGAAATAAGGCAGAATTTGATAAATGCCACTGGGGAGACATAATGCGCGCTCTGGAGACTGAGGTGGGTGGCGTCTGCTTGAAGGGGCAGAGGAAGACGTGAGATAGCGCTGACCTGACTCTGAGGTCTGGGCAGGACTCCAACAAGCAAGGGACGGACAGGGGAACTCTAGGTGGAAGGAACAGCAAAAGTGAATAAAACACCGTAAGACATGTTTGGACACAAGTAGCTGTTGTCCTGTCTGAAAGGAGCCCAGGGTAGGTGAGGGGAAACCAGTGACCGATGAGGATGCAAAAGTAGACTGGGGCCTGGGTGTGGCAAGCCAGGGGCCAACACTCATGCACAGCTTCTTGAAACTGCCTGGGGACGGCCACCCACTGCTTACTTTAGCCTGTGGAGGTCGGCGTGTGAGGCATACAGTCCTCGGTCAAAGCGTTCCCGCAGGATCGACCACTTTGTTGCACAATAATCCTGGAAGAAATTTCACCCCAAATAAATCACCGGTAAGTGAACAGGTTCTTCATTTTAAAAAGGGTTTACCAAATTCATATTCATAACAACCATATCCTTCCAATTAGGCAACACAAGCTTCACCTCTATGTGTAACGTGAACCCAGCAAATGCTCACTGATCAGCAAAGACCATGGTTGTTCTGTCTTAAAATTCTGCCAAAGTTATTGTTACAGAAAACTTCCCTGCCCACAACCAGCCTCTTCGAAACTGCTTAGTTTCCTCCTCTGTGACTGCCTGCGACTGGCGTAAGCTTCTGGAAGAGTGAAGTGGTACCTGAGCTGGTTCAGAGTGGCCGCCTGTATCTGAAGCAACACAGTACAAGGCTTGGGGAACACCAAGCTGATTACAGAAGGCTTTGTCTTTAGGTGAAGGGAGAGAGGTGCCATCTTTTCCTGAAGTTATTTGTAATATTATGTATTTTTAAAGATTTTTGCTTTGAGAGAGGGAGAGAGAGAGAGAGAGAGAGAGAGCGAGCACACGGGCATGTGGCCGCAGGAGGAGCAGAGACAGAGGGAGGGAAAATCCCAGGCAGGCTCTGCACTGTCAGCGAGGGGCCCGACTCGGAGCTCGAACTCACAAACACTGAGATCATGATTTGAGGCGAAACCCAAAGTCGGACACTTAACCAACTGAGCTGGCCAGGTGCCCCTGTAATAATATTAATAACTAAGATCTACTGAGCACTAAGGGCCTTTTCTGAGTGTAATACTTAAGACCACTCCTTGGCATGGCTATGATTCCAACATCTATTTCAAGGAGGAAGAAACTGAGGCTCTGAGAGATGGTGGAACTGCCCCAGGGAACACAGAACAACACTCAGTCTGGGGTGAGAGGTAAGGACAGACATTTGGGGCACAGGAAACACTGTGAATGAAGACAAGATGGGAAGTAGCTTGGATGCAAGGGCAACGAGTAGCTATGATTGGAGTAGGTCATGAGAGGTCGGGAGAGGAGGCCCCGGGAAGAAGGCACGCTAAGGCATTTGTGATTTATCCTGGTATAAAAGGAAGCCGCTGAAGACAATAAATAGAGAGGAGACTTGTGCTTTAGACAGGTCTGTCTCTGGGAGTGGCATGACTGATGAATGACAGAGGGAGACCAGACGCAGGAAGGCCAGCGGGGAGGCTCCTGTAGTAGTGTGGGTGACAGACGCAGGCCCCGCTAGGGCGGAGAGAGCAGGACAGAAAGCAGGGAGGGCTTTGAGAAGTGAATACAGGTAAAATAACATGCTTGATGACTGATTATGGGGGATGTGCAGCGAGGGAGGAATGAATGGTAGGGAGAAGTCTGGAACTCCTGAGTTCTGAGAGGTGACCAGATGGTCAGGGATGCCATTAACTGAGACAACATCGCAGGATGAAGGGAACGGGGAGAAAATGGTGGGTTTGCTTTCGGTCACAAAATCTAAGAGGCACCGGGCATGGAGGCTGGAGCCTCTTCTTGGTGGGCAGTAGTTGCGAACCATGAGCATGGAAGAGACCAGCTAAGAGCCTGAGGGTCCACACCCTTCCAAGGGTGGAAGTCTAGGATCACCAAGGTTTAGGGGGTATGAAGGTAGGGAACCCTGGAAAGAGCTTAGGAAAGCATCAGAAAGGCAGAGGCCAACAAGACAACAGGGGTCCCGGCAGCTAAGCGACAGGAAGGCTGCAGGAGTATGGCCTGATACCAGTGGCATTACTACAGAGTAATATGCAAGTCTGTCACCTGGAAGCCACTGGCCATCAGAGCAGTGCCCGGAGCGGTGGGCAGCAGGTGGCTCCCCGCGGATCTGTGACTCCTGTCGGGACTACCTCTTTCGCTCAGCTAAGAACAGGATCCCCAACAGGTTGCACTACAGCCTTCCATCCTCCACCTTCCCCTGCTCTTGGGCTGGGCCTCCAAACGTGAAGGGGGGACACAGGCTGCCAGTGTCTACACCATCTCTCAAAGGCATGCAGGAGAAGAGGGTTTCTTTGAAGGTTACCTTTGCTGCTTTAGTAAAAGTAGCAGCGTTGTAGTCCCCCCCCATTCGTAACACATCCTCAGTGCAGTAGTAGAACTCCGAAAAGCCATAGAATTCGCTGTTCTGGAAGTGAATAGGGGGCTGGTAGACCCCGTTGAGGGAGGTCTGCGTCTCGTTTGTTTTATTCATGAAAGGCTGGATGGTCTCTCGGCACAGGTCAAAGTCTCCTGTTCCCCGGAGGTACATGGTCTGCCCATTTTGCTGGATTTCATCCTTAATGTCCAGGGGTAAGCAAGGGTCCAGGTATGGGGTGTCAGGAGCCAGACCAGTCTGCTTCCCCAGGAGCCTACGGGACAAAGAGAAACTTGATTTGAGACTGGCAGAAAACTGTGTTTTCAAGCAGCGGCTGCAAGCCAGCGTTTCTCAAGACATGCTGTGTGGAACGTGAGCCCTGCAGGGTGTCCTGGGGGAACACGAAAGGGTTCCAGGATAATGAGGTCAGGGAAACAGGTTCTCGAGCTCCCTCTTGGAGGAGGTTGGTTCACCACCCATCCATACGTGCATACAGCAGACACTGTAACAGGGTCCAGTGAAACAGCTACCTGGTCAGATTACCAGAGCTTTCTGTACCCTGGCACACGGCCTGCACTCTCGGCCCGTGTGCCTGCGGTTCCGGAGCTCCTCTCGGTCTAAAGTTCACTGCAGCTGAATGCCCACCAACTGTGTCGCTTCCACTGTTCTGCCACTAGAGCTTGCCGGTGTAATCATACAGAGATGAAAAGTGACTACAGACAGAAGTAACTGGCCCCGTGCAAGCCACATTAGATGCCTTAGAAAAACACAATAAAGGCAAGTTGCTCGAAAACTGATGTCAAGTTCAGTATTAGCATGGTTTAAAAACATTGGGAAATGTGGGAAAAATCTAGAACTTTAAAAATCAAATTCCTTTACAAATGTCTGTTAAGCCCCTGGTATCTTTAAAAAAGCCAAAATGACACTGAGATGAGGTGTGGTGCATGCCAGAGAGATGACGGGTGTAGCTTAAGAAAAGACCTTAGTCCAGAGCAAAAGACTGGCAAACGAACACATAAATTAAAATAAGATGCTTGTGGTTTGATTCGATTTTTGATCCTCTGTTTTAACTGATTTTTTTTTTAAGTTTATTCATTTTTGAGAGAGAGAGAGAGAGAGCGCGCGCATGCTCAGGGGAGGGCCAGAGAGAGAGGGAGACACAGAATCCAAAGCAGGCTCCAGGCTGTCAGCACACAGCCCGATGAGGAGCTTAAACTCACTAACTGCGAGACCATGACCTGAGCCAAAGTCCGATGCTTGACTGACTGAGCCACCCAGGAGCCCAGGTTTTAACTGATTTTTAAAAATCAACTGTTGATCCCAATTGCTGTAGATAAGAGAGTGTCCACTGTACTACAGGCTCTGAGAATTCCCATGGAAAAGAAATCTTAACTGTCTACTGTAATGCGCTGTGCTCATGACTTCCCGGTGAAATTTCCCTGCATCTGTCATCCCATTATGTGTACTCACTGCTCGTCACCATTAAGCAAGCGAGGAACAGAAAACAGCTTACAACAACTGGACCTGTTAGTGTTTGATGCTTGATGTCACATGGGCCAAAAAGGCTGTTTACGTCTTCGGAGACTGCCACTCAACTGACAGGTTGGTTATTCCTAAACTCAGGGCAACTCAAGATGGACTTGAATGTAGTAAGTTAAGGTCTTCGCCATTAAATAAAAATGTTTAGTTTTAAAACTCAATTGCTACTAATAGAGAAATAGCGATGCGTTTCAAGGCTCAATTCATATGTAAAAAGTGATGACTAACATTTATAATTATTATCAAAGTCCAAGACTAGTCAAATTACTGTTTTTAGTTGCCCTATATCTAAATTAAGAAGTACCACTGAATTGTCCATTATACAAGTTTCTTGACATTAAAATCAATTAGTAAAAATTAACATTGCAGAAGGTGTTTCTCCAAAGTTCTAATTCATACGGCACCTGGGTGCCCTCAGTGAAGCGGCCAACTCTTGATTTCCGCTCAGGTCATGATCTCATGGTTCATGAGTTCAAGCCCTGCATTCAGGCTCTGTGTTCACTGCACAGAGCCTGCTTCGGATCCTCTATCTCCCTCTTTCTGGCCTTCTCCGGTCATGCTGTCTCTCTCAAAAATAAATGAACATTAAAAAAAATTCCAAAGTTCTAATTCAAACATCACTTATAAAATATTTCTATTTTAGGTCTATTTATTATAGAAAATAATTATGCCACAACGTACCGTATAATATACCACGCTTAAAAAGAAATTATGCGACTACCTATCTCTCTCTCTTTTTTTTAAAGTTTATTTATTTTTGAGACAGAGACAGTGTGAGTCGGGGAGGGGGCAGAGAGAGAGGGGGAGAGAGAATCCCAAGCAGGCTCTGGGTCATCACAGGGCCTGATGTGGGGCTGGAGCCCACAAAGCCGTGAGATCATGACCTGAGCTGAAACAAAGAGTCAGGCACTTAACTGACTGACCCAGCAGGTGCCCTGGGACTACCCATCTCTTAACTAACACCACTCAATTAATGTCTGGAGCAGAAGAAGAAGTTTTTATTGTTCTTCCTATTCACACATGTGAATTTCTGGAAAGTGTGGTACTGAATGGCTCTGACTTGGTCATTCTTCAAGTTCAGGCCTCCCCAGGCTTATTAAGATTAAACTGATCAAGGAACTATACACTACCATTTATCTGTATGAACTAGGATTTTTTCCCCTCAAAATTGCTCATCAAAACAAAGAAAACAAACCAGTAATTAACAGGATATTTTATATAATCCCAGATTTCAGATATTTTTATTCATCCACACAGCTTTGCTCTTCTTATGAACTGATTTCAAATAAAAAACTGCTATATACTTAAACTGATAAAATGAATTTAAACTGATAAAGCACTGCTTTTGTTTTATATTTCTTCGATACCAGAATTCTTCATAAACTCATTTTTAAAAGTTTCCCTGCTAAAAATGTTTAAAACCACTAACTTAGACTTCTGGATCATTTCTTTCTCTTGAATACCTTCCTGCCCTATGGTTTTATCCACTAAATAACTGCACAGGCTGGTTTTCCAGAACACCACCAGAACAACACATAATTCCCTTCCATCATCAATGACAATTTTATCGTCACGTACCGCTGGCCCCCAGGACATCTGCAGTAGCCCAGGTACTGAGTTTCCCAGGGACTCTGCAATGTGAAATATACTACCCAGGGCTCAAAACTCCTACTATGTTAATAGTGAAATTTCTAATCCAGGGGGGGTGTGGATTCGGGACTGAAGGCAGGACCCCGGTGCCCCTTCAATTATTTCTCAGCTAGCAGGGGAGTCGAAAGCTGACGGCGTGGACACACTTCTGCTGCTTGAGGTCTCCCTGCTTTGCCTGGAGAGGTGCTCTACAAGCAGAGACCGAGATCTGAAAGTGAACGCTGAGAAGCAGAAGGTGCTTTACCTGTTCTTTTGAACTGTGTTGGCAAATATCCGGTCTTCGTATCTCTGTCGAGCAGCATTGCCACCAAACCCAAGAAATGTGGCCACGTAGACCCGGTACACATGCTCAGTTTGGTGAACATCACATCCCAAGTTAAATTCAGCCAACAAGTTCTTAGCGACTTCTTCCTGCAGATGCAAGGATAAAAAACTTTAATATTTTAGGCAATACCATAACAATTACCTCCTGTGAAAAAGATCTATAAAGATTCTCATCTAAAAGCAGCAAAAGCTTCTGCTTCTGCGTTTCCCAAGGACCCTTCTAAGCATCCCTCTGAATTCAATATGACAATTCTGACTTAGGAAATTCCAGATGTGCTGCACATCTGTGATACCATTACTTTCTGTAAAGGGATGTGAGCGATGTAGTTCACATCCCCCAATCTAGAAAACCTACTTATGGAAGCCTATGCTTTAGGAATAATTCTAACCGTTGAAAAGTCTCTAGACACAAATATGACCTCAGCGATTCTGTGAGAGAAAAAAACTGGGTGTCATCTAAATCTACAACCTCAAAGGGGTTTCATCAATTATGGTAATATTTTATGGAGGAACATGCATACGCCCTATTCAATAAGCGATGCAAAATTGTATAAACAGTAATGTTATAACAACCGTATTTTAAAAAACTATAAAGAGGAAAAAAATGAAAAGAAATACAAAATGGTAACAATGGGTTGTTTTGGGTGATGCATACACAGAAAACTTTTAGCCCTGAGTTTTCAGTATTTTTTCCAAACCTGCTATGTTATTTGTTTTTGTTTTGTTTTTGCTTTATCTTGAGGAGGAAAACATGACTTTTAACAGAGTGCAATAGTTTCTAGGGCCTGCCTGGATGAGAAGTAGGAAACACAAATTGTAATACTTGAATTTACAAAGCATTTTTCTTAAGAGCTTAATAAATATACCAGTAACATTTAGTGAGTGAACACTGGGTGCCTGGCAGTACGTTAGATATACTATCTGCACTGAGCATTTCAGCTTTATAATAAGCCCACGTGAGAGGTACTTGCATTCACATTTACAGATGAAGAACCAAGTTCAAAGAACTTAAGTGACGTGCATCAGGTCACACAACTAGTGAGGCCAGCCTGACGAGGGAGCCTAGACTTGTCCAGCTGCAGCCTTTTTAAACCACTACACTATAGGATGGGAAAGTGCAGGAAACCAGGCTTTGGTGGAAATTTATAGCTGGGTGGAAACAGAATCGCAAAGACATGTAGCAATTCAGGAACACATGTAGAAACCTTTCTGGTGCTCACTATACAAGGCTGCCCAGCCTACTGGGGAACTACAGGCAGTGACTGAGAGCCACAAAGGGCATGGAGAGAAACAGAGGAACCCTGTTCAGAAATGTGCAAGCAGTGCATTCAAACCTCAGTCCTTTCCAGAAAAGTCAAAAGCTGTCTGAGCCTTATAAAAAAAAAAAAAAAGAAAAAAAAAAAAGAAAAGCAGCACGTTCCCCAACTATAACTTAAGAAATATGATGCCATTACATTAAGTTTTACAATATCTGTTGAGAAAAGAAGTGATTGAAGAGAAAATACAAACAAAAATTCAAGCATGTAACTGACATTTATACCAAACAAAAACTGTGAAGTTCAGAAAACAAACCAGCCGACTTCAATGAACAAACACAAACGGAAGTTTGCTTGGCTTCCTCCTGACTCCTTTCTCCTGGGTCGGGAAGGTGGGACCTCAGCAAGCATAGTAAGGGTGTGTTCAGACTCAGGAAACAAAACAAAAATGGATGGAGACATGTTAAAGGAAAACCAAAGCAAACAGAAGAAAATTTGACAGATAATAACCTGCTGTGAGGAGGCAAAGCTTACAGTTTTGGGAACTTCGTACGCTATCTGGGTCGACACGCCTCCCATGTCGAGAATACCGGCTGTCCTTTTACGGAGAATGGCTTCCCTGCTTTCACTGCCAGGAATGTTAACCTCCACAACTGCCTCCTCATCTGCAAAGAACAAAAACAGCCACCGGAACAGAACAAATCCAGAGCACTGAGACCCCGTGAAGAGTCCCCTTGTTTTCATGGTACTTTCAAGCCTAACTAGGCAAATACAATCCACTCCTCCCACCTGAAGTCAAGGTAATGGTGTGAAACGTTAGCCCCCCTCTCTGCTCCTACACACTCAGTTGTGTCACAAGCCTTCGCTCCTTTTCTATCCTTTGGATTAGATGGAACAGCCATCATTTTCAGTCAGACACATTAGTTGGAAACATGATACTTACCATCTTCAATATGCTCGAATCGTCCAAGGACAAAATTAATGCCAATCCAAGCATACACACCTACAGACATTTCACAGGGTGAAGAGAAGAAGAATAAAGTTTTAAGATACTTGGTACAACTCTTATCGATGCAGTCCGTGCAAACAACTCATTTACTTTACTCCCTGACAACCTGGGAAAACATCATCTGAAATAACGCATGCCTGTTGATGTATTTTATGTTTTCCTGGTGTTTTTCTGATACCCCTCAACTTTAAAATTTACGGTTTCATATTAATTACACAGGTAAAGATGTAATTCCCTCAGTGCTAGTTTTCTTTTGAAACTGTTTTGAAATAACGGAGTTTTCACTTTATCAAGTTAAACCTATCAATCGCAAGGTTCTAAAAACAAAGTAACTTTGACTCTTCCTGTTCCTTTGTCTCTCATTGCCACTCAGTTGCCGCACCTGATTTCCCTTTCTACAACATTCCCTATCCAGGCTTTACCCATTTTCATTTCCACCTGGATTTAAGGCGTCACAGAGACCTAGTCATTCCGCCTGCCCTCCTCCTCCACTCCAACCAACTCTATTCTCTGCTACTGGTCTGACCCCCAGAACAAAGGCCGAACTCCACTGCCCCACGGCCTCACAATCCGAGACCCGTCCAGCTTTTTGTTTTTACTGACGAGAAATGACACGTAACATTGTGTAAGTCTGAGGTGTACAGTGTGTTACTTTGATACATTTATACACTGTCCTATGACTGCCCTTGTAATGATACTTTCACATTACATAGTTATAGTACAGCATTACTGTCTATACTCCTTATACTGTACCTTAGAACTCTATGGCTTATTTATTACTTGTTATAATAAGTTTGCATCCTTAAATACCATCAATCTTATCTCCCCTTGCCCTGGTAACCACCATTTTACTGTTTTTTTATGGGCTTTTTAAAAAGCCTTAAAAAAAGTTTATTTATTTTGAGAGAGACAGGGAGAGAGTGGGGGGGAGGGGCAGAGAGAGAGGGAGAGAGAGAATTGTCAGCAGGCTCCACACTGTCAGCACAGAGCCCAACGCAGGGCTCGAACCCATGAACTGTGAGATCATGACCTGAGCTGAAACCAAGAGGTGGACGCTTAACTGACTGAGCCACCCAGGCACCCCAGGTTTGACTTTTTCAGATTCCACGAGCAAGTGATATCAACAACTCCTATCTTTCTCTGTCTGACTTATCTCACTTAGCATACTGTGCCCAAGCTCCATCCATCCTGTCACAAATGGCGGGATTTCCTCTTTTCTTACGGCTGAATAATATTCCATTATGTATATGTACTACATCTTTTTTAACCATTCATCTGTTGATGGGCATTTGGGTTGTTTCTGTATCTTGGCTCCTTTAATTAATGCTGCGGTAAACATGGGAGTGCAGACATCCTGTTGAAATCCTGTTTTTGTTTCCTTTGGGTGTATACCCGGAAATGGATTGACTGGATTGTATCAACTAGTTCTAATTTTTTGAGGAACCTCCGTATGGTTTTCCATATTTCTTGGACCAATTTACATTCCTACCTACAAAGTATAAGGGTTACCTTTTCATCACATTCTTGCCAGCACCTGCAGACATCCTAACAGGTATGAGATGAAATTTCTTCGTGGTTTTGATTTGCATTTCCCTGATGATTAGGGATGCTGAGCATCTTTTCATGTGCCGTTTGGCCATTTTAATGTCCTCTCTGGAAAGTGTCTGTTTAGTTTTTTAATCAAAAATTTTTCTTAATTTTTTGGTTAAGTTGTATGAGATCTTTATATATGTTTGGGATATTAACCCCTTGTCCAGTATGTGCACATTTTTTTTTCCCATTCTGTAGGTTGTTTTTCATTTTGTTAATTGTTTCTTTTACTGTGCAGAAGCTTCTGAGTTTGATATAGTCTCATTTGCTGGTTTTTGCTTTTGCCATCATGTCCAAGAAATCACTAACATGACCAATACTGATGAGCTTCTTGCCTACATTTTCTTCTAGGAGTTTATGGTATCAAGTCTTAGGGATTTTCTTTGATTCATTTTGAATTCATCTTGGTGAGTGGTGTGAGACAGGGGTCCAATTTCATTGTTTGGCACGTGTTTCCCCAGTCTTCCCAGCACTGTTTGTTGAAGACACCATCCTTTCCACTACTGGGTGTTGGCTGTATATGCTGGGATTTAATTCTGGGCTCTCTATTCCGTTCCATCGGTCAACGTGTCTCTTTTTGTGCCAGTACGAAACTGTTTTCATTAACATTGCTTTGTACAATAGTTTGAAATTGGAAGCACGATACTTCCAGCTTTGTTCTTTTTCTCAGGATTGCCCTCGCTATTAGGGGTCTTTTCTGATACGAAATTTTAGGATTGCTTCGCCTATTTCTGTGAAAAATGCTTTTAGCATTTTGATGGGAATTGCACTAAATCTATAGATTGCTTTGAGTAGTATGTCAATTATAACAAGATTAATTCTTGCAACCCATGAATATGGGTTGTCTTTCAATTTGCCTTCTTCCATTTCTTCCAGCTAAGTCTTGTAGTTTTCATTGTAAAGATCTTCCATTTCCTTGGTTAAATTTATTTCTATTCTATTGTTTTTGATGCCACTGTGAACAGGATAGTTTTCTTTCTTTTTCAGATGCTTCATCATTAGTGTAAAGGAATGCAATTCACTTCTGTATGTTGGTTTTGTATCTTGCCACTTTATTGTAATTGTTGATCAAGTCAATGACATTTCCTGACTCTTTAGGATTTTCTATATATAAGATCATATCATCGGCAGATAGTGACAATTTTAGTTTTTCCTGATCTGGATGCATTTTCTTTCATTGTCTTGCCTAATTGCTCTAGCTAAGACTTCCAGTACTCATTGAATAGGAGTGGTGAGAGTAGGCATCCTTGTGTTGGTCTTGATCTTAAACGAAATGCTTTCAATTTCTCTCCACAGAGTCTAAGGTTAGCTGTCTGTCATATATGGCGTTTGTTATGTTGAGCTGTATTTCTTCTACACCCAATCTGTTAAGGATTTTCATGAAAGGATGTTATATTTGTCAAGTATTTTTCTGTCATGTTTTGAGATGATGCCATGATTTTTATTTTTCATTTTATTGATGTGATATAATTTATTGATTTGCGCATGCTGAAGCATGCTTCCATCTCAGTGATAAATTCTATTTGGTTATGACATATAATCCTTTTAATGTGTTTTTGAGTTCAGTTTGCTAGTATTTTGTTGAGAATTTTTACATCTATATTCATCAGGGATATTGGCCTACAGTTTTCTTGTGGCATTTTTATCTGGTTTTGGTATTAACATAATGCTGGCCTCACAGAATGAGTTTAGAAGTTTTCCCTCCTTCTTGATATTTTGGAAAAATTTGATGGGAATTGGTATTAATTCTTTAAATGTTATTCTCCAATGAAGCCATCTGGTCTTGGAGTTTTCTGTGTTGGGAGTTTTTTGATTACGGATTCAATCTCTTTACTCGTTATTGGTCTACTTAGATTTTCTATTTCTTCCTGATTCAGTCTTGGCAGGTTGTATGTTTTAAAAATGCATCCCTTTCTTCTATGTTACATACTTTATTGGTATAGAATTGTTCATAGTACAATTGAGCCTTGAACAGTACATAGTACAGTTGAGCCTTGAACAATGTGCGTGTCAGGTGCACTGACTCCCCAATAGTAAAAAATCCTTGTTAACTTTTGATTCCCTAAAAACTTGACTACTAACAGCTTACTGTTGATCAGAAGCATACTGATAAGTGTTGTTAAGAAGATCATAAGGAGAATATATGTATAGTATCGTACTGTATTTATGGAAAAAAGTCCACAAGTGGCCTTGTGCAGCTCAAACCCACGTTGTTCAACGGTCAGCTGCAGTCTCATGATCCTGTGGTGTCAGGTGTAATGTCTTCTCTTTCATTTTTAACTTGTCTTTTGTTTTAGTCTAGCTAAAGGTTTGTTACGTAGAACCAGCCCTTAGTTTCATTGATCCTTTCTACTGATTTTCTGTTTTCTATTTTATTTATTTCCACTCTGATCTTTATTATTTCCTTCCTTCTGCTAGCTGTGGGCCTCATTTGTTTTTTTTTAGTTCCTTGAAGTATAATGTTATATTGTTTGTTTGAGATCTAATTTCTTGATACATGCTTTTATTGCTACAAACTTTCAGAACTGCTTTTGCTATATCCCACAATATTTGCAATGTTCTATTTCCATTTGTTTTGAGATATTTTAATTTCCTTCTGAGATACTTCCTTTTGAGATACTTATAATTTCCTACTTTAATAATCTTCTTCTTTGATCCACTGGTTTAGAAGTGTGATGTTTAATTTCCACATATTTGTAGATTTCCTCACCATCCTCTTAATTTCTAGTTTCATACCACTGTGGTCAAAGACAGTTGGCATGACTTCAATCTACTTAAACTTGCTAAGATTTTCTCTGCATCCTGCCATATGATATACCCTGGAGAATGTTCCACGTGCACTTGGAAAGATGTGTATTTTGCTGCTTTAGGATGGAATGTTCTGTACAGGTCTATTAAGTCCATTCATGCTAACATGTGGTTCAATTCCAATGTTTCCTTGTTGATCCTGTCTGGATGATTCATCCATTGCAGATTCTGCAATCCCATCCATTATTGTTTTGTTCCCTATTTCTCTATTTGTTTAATATATCTTGATGCTTGGGTGTGGGGAGCATATACACTAATGTTGTATCTTCTTAATGTATTGGCCCATTTATCATTACAAAACGACCTTCTTTGTTTCTTGTTACCCTTTGGCCTTCAAGTCTATTTTGTCTGATATAAGTTTGGCTATGCCTGCCTTCTTTCGGTTTCCATTTGCTTGGAATATTGTCTTTTATCCTTTCACTTTGAGCCCATGTGTGTCTTCAAAACTACAAGTCTCCTGTAGGTGGCATAAAGTTGGGTCTTGTTTCTTTTTTAATCCAGCCATTCTATGACTTTTGATTGAGTTCAATCTGTTTACATTTAGGGTAGCTGTTGATATGTAAAGTTTTACTACTGCCATTTTATGTTTTGCCTTCTGTTCATTTTTTATTTAAAATATTTCTTTAAATGTTTATTTTTGAGAGACAGAGACACAGACAAACAGAGCGTAAGTGGGGAGAGGCAGAGAGAGAGAAGATACAGAATCTGAAGCAGGCTCCAGGCTCTGAGTTGTCAGCACAGAGCCCGATGCAGGGCTCGAACTCACAAACCATGAGATCGTGAGCTGAGCTGAAGTGCGACGCTTAACTCACTGAGCCATTCAGGCACCCCTGGTTATTAATATTTTTTATTTATTTATTTTTTTTTTGAGAAAGAGAGAAAGAGAGCAAGCAGGAGAGGGGCAGAGGGAGAATGAGAGAGAATCTCAAGCAGGCCCCACACTGTCAGTGTGGAGCCTGATGCAGGGCTCAAACTCATGAACTGTGAGATCATGACCTGAGCCAAAATCCAGAGGTGGACCCTTAACTGACTGACCCACCCAGGCACCCCTTGCCTTCTGGTTATTTTGTCTCTCCCTTTTTTTTCCCCTTCTGTTTATCTTTGTAAATTTGTGGTTTTCCATGGTTTCCATGATTTGCTCAGGCTCCCCCTTTATGTTTTGTGTGTCTCTGCTTTGATGTTTGCTTTGTGGTTACCATGAGGTTTACATAAAGCATCCCACAGACAGAACAGTCTTTTTTCTGATAGCAACTTCTCTTTGTTCACCTAAAAGTTTCCATCCTTTACCCTTCCCCTTTTATAGCTTTGATGTCACACATTTTTTTATGTTGATGTTGTCACCAAGCTGTAGTAGCTATAGTCATTTTTAATGCTCTTCTCCCTTTAAGCTTTATACTTGTTTTATGTACTATTCTAAAAAAGTCAGTTTTCTAATTCTATTTATCACCTTAATTAGGCTCCTGTGCGCTTTCATCTTTTCATTTCAGCTTGAGAAGCTCCTTTCAACATGTCTTAGAAGGTGGTCTGGAGGGGGTGAACTCCTCTAGCTTCTGTTTGTCTGGGAAAGCCTTTATTTCGCCTTATATATGAAGGATAACTTTGCCAGATACAGTATTCTTGGCTGGCAATTTGTGTTTTTCAATACTTTAAAATGTCATTCCATGCTCTCCTGGGCTACAGAGTTTCTGCTGACAAATCTGCTGATAACCTAATGAGACTTCCTTTGTAGGCTTTTTCCCCCGGCTTCCTTCAAAATAACTTATCACTGACTCTTGACAGTTTTAATGTGATGTCTCAGAGCGGGTCTTTTTGCACTGCTAGAGAAGCTGGTCTATTAGCTTCTTAGACTTGCGTATCCAGTTCTTTCTCTGGGCTTGGTAAGTTCTCTAGGACACCTCTTTAAATACGCTCTCTGCTCCCTTCTCCCGCTCTTCTCCTTCTGGGATCCCCTTTAATTTTGTTGGTTCTCCTAATGGGGGTCTGATAGTTCTTATAGGGTTCTTGCTCCTCTTCTACAGGAAACAGTTCTATCTCCCTGTCCTCAAGTTGCTTATTCTCTCCTCCATCTGCTCTATTTCCAATGTTTTTTAGTGCCTTCCTCATCTCATGTGTTGAATTCTTCAGCTCCACATTCTGTTTGGTTCTTTAGAATTTTAATCTCTTTGGTAAAGTACCCCTCCGTTGATTAATTTTATTCCTGAGATCACTGTACTGCTTCAGTTTTCTTGTAGCTCACTGGATTTCTTTATAATTGCTATTTAGAATTCTTTACCAGTTAGATTTGAATATTCTGTGCCTTTGGGTTCAGTTACTAGAAAATGGCCACGTTCTTTTGTGATACCGTATTAACGTGACTTTTCAACGTTTGATAAAAAGTGTTCAAGTAATGAACACCTTTCTTATTTGCGTATGGCTTTTTTCACTTTGAGTCTAACAGTTCCACAGGTTGGTAATTTAAAAAAGGATGACTGCAGAGTTGGTGGAGGTGTGTGCTTAGTACTTGGGGCTTTGAATGTGCCCACAGCCTGCTAGCGGATCCTCAAAAGGTTGGGGGTGGGGTGTTCCAGAGATCCATGGGCAATCCTCTTGCCAGAATCCTGGGGCAGACAGCGGCAAACACATTCCTTCCGTTCTCTGAGCCTTCCTTTTCCTTTCCCGCCTCCCAGAAAGATCAACAGGTCCTGCCGTGTGCTGTTAGGTAACCCCCCACTCACCGCCTTCACCCTCCACCTCCCCTGCTAGAAAATTCGTGTTGGTCCACTGCTGCCCCTGCCGCCACTTGCCTGGCCCCAGGGCTTCCTCTGAGATTCAAGCCACCCACGTTCAGATGGATGGGTCTCTTGGGTGGCCTTTAGCTGCGTTTTCTGGGTTATGGATGTCTGAGTAGTTGTAAATCAAATGGGAGAGAAAAAAGGAACAACTCATGCTGCCATGATGATGGGGCCACCAAGACCAGTCCCAACTTTTCGAATGACTACCACTTTTCCAAAGGGCCGTAAGCCATTCAAACTAAAATACTTTTCTTTCCCCATCCATCATGCAGCTTTTCTAACCTGTGTTGACTCAAATCATTTCTTCAGCCTGGAATGTGCTTCCTCTCTCAGACCCCCACCCTTACCGTGCTCCGGCATGCTTTTAACCATCCGTTGGGGCACAATTCAGATGTCATTTGCTCCATGAGGTCCCTGGTCACACACAAAAAAAACCGCCTCCCTCTTTCTTATACTTCTTCCCCACTCTCCTCATGGCACCTAAGAGTCTACCTCATATGGCGGCCAACTGTGTACCTCACTTGTCTGTAAATAGCTCAGTGGCAGTGTCTGAATTTCACCCAGTTTGTATTTTCTACAGTGCCTTTCACAGAGGAGGTATTTGCTGAAATGATAGATGATTTTGAAATAAATGCTTTTGGTCTCCATTTCTAGCAAGCTGTTCCCCAAATAATTTCATTGACTTGTCATTTCATTTTCAAGTTGAAGCATTTCTTTGAAAACAGAACTAATATTTTCTTAGTATATCAAAGTCAAGAATAATCTCCCTTTGTAGCAAGTAAATCAATAGAAAGCTCCAGTAACTCAGGAATTATCGTAACTCCATAAAACTGTATAACTTAGGCAAGGAACACAAACCTTTCCTATCAAAATGAGTCCAAAATATGTGTCCTAAATGCAGTGAACACAAACTAAGTTATTCTTTTAATGGCTTACTGTTTGGATAATAAAGACTGACGTATAAGAAACTAATTTTGCCATTTAAAGATACTATTTCCTGGGGCGCCTGGGTGGCTCAGTCGGTTAAGCGGCCGACTTCGGCTCAGGTCACGATCTCGTGGTCTGTGAGTTCGAGCCCCGCGTCGGGCTCTGTGCTGACCGCTCAGAGCCTGGAGCCTGTTTCAGATTCTGTGTCTCCCTCTCTCTCTGACCCTCCCCCGTTCATGCTCTGTCCCTCTCTGTCTCAAAAATAAACGTTAAAAAAAAAATAATAAAAAAAAAAATAATAAAGATACTATTTCCAGGCTATGATTTCCCAAATTTTAAGACATTAAAAGTAATTTAATAAAGCGTACACTGGGAAACACGGGGAAGATTTAAAGGAATAACTTCCCAAATTTCAAGTTGAAGACCAAGATACCAACCTTCTTGTTTCCCTGAAATTACTTCTGCATGAGAGTCAGAAAACAGAAAGTCAAAGTGCACGGGGATGTCGGTCAGAAGGTCTTCCAAGATGGCTTTCTGCTGGCTGTAAGACAAGCCCCAAATTTACAGATCAAGATGCATCCTACATTTTTTGTTTAAAAAAAAACAAACCAAACCAAACAAAAACTGTGGCTCTGGTACATCCTATAGGAAAACAGTAAATTTTAAAACCAAAGCAATTCATTAAAAAAACCTGTTTATTTTAGGAAGGAATTTCATGAGCTGTGTGGATTCTGTGATTCCTAGACATAAAAGTACAACCGCAACCCTTACACTTACGACATAGAAAATCTGGTTTTTTAATGACCACCTTATAGTTTACAGTTTATAGAAACACACAAGTACATTAAAAGACTTCTGGGGAGTTCCGGCTAAGGGAATAGTTCTGGTAATATTCCAAATGTGAAAAAGGGATTTTTAATGTTTTCCTTTTGGATAATAATGGTATGTGATGAGGGGCGCCTGGGTGGCTTGGTTGGTTAAGCGTCTGACTTCGGCTCAGGTCATGATCTCACAGTCCGTGAGTTTGAGCCCCACGTCAGGCTCTGTGCTGACAGCTCAGAGCCCGGAGCCTGTTTCAGATTCTGTGTCTCCCTCTCTCTCTGACCCTCCCCCGTTCATGCTCTGTCTCTCTCTGTCTCAAAAATAAATAAACGTTAAAAAAAAATTAAAAAAAAATAATAATGGTATGTGATGATACCATGTGATGATAATGGTAGAAGAGGAGAAGGAAAAGAGACAGGAGGGGGGAAGGGGAGAAAAATAAACTACCACCACCACCCACCCGGCCCTGGCCTCACGTGGAGGATCACCTTTCGGGAAGGATTCTCATTCCAGCTGTGCAGAGAATGTAGAGAGGCGTCTCTTTGTGTTTTGCCCGTGGTACATGCTCTGCAGCAAAGTTCAAGAGTGGAGAAATGTAATCACTGACTTTCTCCGGAGAGGTAGCAAATTCTGAAATGCCTACAGAAAAAGGACACTTCCATTACAAAGGAGATGGTTAACTAATAAGTTACATTTCTTCGATGTGGCTAATTTGAGAGAAATTCAAGCTACATACCACCTTCTCCTGGTTTTTTCCTATCTTTCTAGCAACAAGCTCTCTTCCTTAAATGATGGTGGTATTAAATTTCAGTCCTACGCTTTCTTCTCAGTCTCCAAAAAACTGAGACCCAGCTGAACAACTACTGTGTGTCAGACACTGGGATCACCTGCACACAAGCTCATGCCTGCCCTCGAGAACATGTTCCTGCTTTGCTCGGGCAAGTACACTCACTCCCATGGCTGCCACACCATCTATATGTCTCGGATCTCCAAGTGTCACCAGTAGCCACCAGACCTCATTCCCCTTCTCCACATCAGTAGGTGGTAACTGTCTACTGGACACGCCTCAAACTCAACATATACACGTAAGACAAATCTGAACTCAACTCCTGCTTTGTAGTTACCTACCCCAGTGACCACCATCATTGGCCATCCAGCGGCCCAAACTGGGATCCCGGATAAAATCCCTCTGCCTCCCCTAATATGCATTCTGGGTCTCACTGATTGCCTCTCCCTGGTTCCTCTCACATTATTTCATTTCTCCTCATCTCTTCTGGCAGCCTGACGCAACACATCCTACCCTCCAGTCTTGGTGATCCCTCGACCATGCCCTAGGCAAAGGGAGTCTTCCTGGCTTTGAATTTTAGAAGTCCCCAAATTTCTCATTTCACAGATTAGGAAACTGTGGATCCAGAAAGATGTAATGATTTGTAGGAGCAATCAGCAGAAAACAGACCAAAAGCCAGATTTTTTTTTTTTTTTTTTTTACTCCACATACTCTTCCAACAGACACCAAGCCCTAAACTACCCAGAATCCACTAAGTAAGGACATATCTAGAGCTTTGCGGAAATGCTATATATGAAAGGCCCTGCTTCAGCACTGAGAACTGCTATAAAAAGGTACTTGAATTTCTACTTCAAACATTTTCTGTAGCATGAGAGAGAACCATGTTAAACCTGATTTTAAGGAGATTCTGGTATACACCCTGGGATGATGTCCCAAAGGACACTCTAAGGCATGAAAGATTTTACCTTATTCCACGTGAGCAGTTTAATCACTGACAGAACTTGGTATGTGAAGCTGGATGAAATGCAATGTGCTTTATAGAGCTTTATATTTCAATCTTCTAGTGAATTTTTTTTTTTTTTGATCAGTATCACTTTAACTCTGAAAATGTTTCTAGATTAGGGATGCATAAAAATTTAAGGGACGTGATAACAGAAAACTAAAAATTAAAAGTCATTCACTAAGACTTATAGAAAAAAATGATCTTTGTTCATGGAAATGTACTCTGATATCAAAATAATGCTTATACAAGAGACTCAGATTCAATTCCTTCTCTTTATCCTTGAGGTAGAGATTTTGCATTTTGTGAGCAATATGCTGGTGCCCAGCTGCCCAAACATCAAAGAACAATCAACTTGAAGATTGACTGAAGAAGGAAGTGGGGCCTAAATTATTCAACGAAGAAAGGGAAGGATTCAGAGGGCCAACAGTCTATGTTATTAGGAACTATGTGAGAGGACAGGTATTTTATCGTATTAATACTAAGCCCCCTTTTCATTTACATATTTGAAATAGGAGGTAATAAGCTATGATAATTTTTTTTAATCAGCATTCTCTAATATTTTACAAGATAAATTCCTTGGATTGTTTGGATTTTATATCTTACTATGTAATACACTAGTAAGATGAAATAAAAGTGTTGAATCTCTATTAAGATCTGTGGTCCACTGTTTTAAATCAGTGATTATCAACTATCAAGACATAAAATGCCTATTTCAAGGCACTCCAATGGACACCCTCCATTCCTAAAACTTCTGACAGAACAGCACTGCCCATGGAAATGGTGTACATACATAAAAAGGTTGAGAACCGCTGATTTAAATTCTTTAATGGAGACCGCAAATCCCAATTTTTGCGTAACACACTGACTTAGAAACTGCGGTATCATTAAAAATTGGACATAATAACACCAGCTCATCAGTAATAAGTCACTCTAGTTAAATAATCCAGTTAGAAATATACTGGGGCACTTTTTAAAAATGGGGGAAAAAAGAAATATACACCAATGTATTAGGGTACAGATATCCATGAGTTATCTGAAATTACTCTGTCATTAGGGATAGAGTCCAACGGTTACCAAATAGGAAAAACACATCCCTCCATAATTAATGTCAACTAGCGAACATCTCAGGAGACACACGAGTAAGGCACCGTGGTAAACGCTGCAGGAGACCAAAAGAAAGACATGGTTTGGGGTATTTTATTAAAGAGTTAAGTCACCTCGTGCAGGATGGGCAGAAAATGGAAGAAAGGGAAACAGTCAGGTCCTGGGGTGAGTTCTGAATTAGAGCGATGACTCTGGGGAAAGGAAGGGAAGGACATGAAAAACCTCACGGAGAAGAAAGGGCAGAAGCAGGTTACCAGTCAGATATCTATCTTTTACATACCGGGTTTTATTTTCATAACCACTGGCTTTCGGTTTTTATCCCTCATTTGGCGGATATCCAGCAGATCGTGAGGATTGCCATTATGCCTCGGCCAGCAATAGACAAATATCCGAGACCCACTGCTACCACAGTCCACCACGACACCGTAGTTCACGTTGGGGTTATTGGTGTCTGTGGCCTCAATGTCAGTAACTCGTGCCAAGTACCTTGTTTACAAAAATGAACATTCTTAGTGAGGCAAAGATGATCATCTTAAACCTTAACCAAGCAAATGCAATACATAATGTCGAGGCAGCAGATTCTAAGCTGATCCACAATACCATTTTTACAACTGCCAAACAGTTGAAGACTCAAAACAAGTGACAGCGATAAGGATTATCTGAATCAGATACACAGTCATTATTCCTTGTAAGAAGTTCAAACAAGCACTGAGAAGCAAAACTATTCCCAAGCCATGGACATTAACTGAAAAATCAGCTTAAAAGATATCACAGAAAAAGCTTATGTTTAAATCCTCGTATGATGTGGGTTTGGTAGTTAATGATTACACCATTTCAAACAGTTTTATTTTTCACGCCATGCTGTATTCAGTACAGATTCTGTTTCCTACAGCCACATGCTTCTTAAATTCCAACCTAATCCCAAAAGTCTCGAAGCTGTAAAATGGACGTATGGCACCCCATCTGGAAAAGAAATGTTTTTTTCTCTTACCTTTGAAACTTCTTGTCTCTGGATAGCCGCCCATACTTATTTCGGATTATGACAACAGAAAAATATAAAAGTGAAGCAGCAGCAGCCAGAACACTAATAACAATAATCTGGCGTAGATTGGTATTCAGAATTCGAGGACACCCCACTGGAGAGATGCTAAAATGCCAGGAAGCAGGAAAAAGACAGGAGATGCCGATCCTAAAATTCCAAAACACAGATTTTTAAGCAATCTGCTCCAAAGTGGCTTCTCCTCACCTAAACTGATACCAAAGGAAGGAGGCCTCTGGCTTCAGCCACCTCTATTTCCTTGCTGGTAGTAAGCCAGTATACTGGTCTGTAAACCAGTATCTTCCATACTGCTATGGAACTCATTATTATATAACTACATTATATGTAACTACTACATGTAACTACATGTAGTAGTATTATATAACTACATTATATGTAACTACATACATAACCACTATATATGTAACTCATTATTATAAAACTACACGAATGAGAATTACGTCCTGATGGTGTTTTTTCCCCCTTGACATTATGTAGATTATTATTTCTATTCTGCTTTGTTCCAAAAAAAGAACTAGAAACAATTTACAAGAGTATGTTCAACACGATAAACATACAAATGTATAACAAAGTCAGGTTTAAGGATGATGAAGCCAAAAAACAATCTAGTACAAAGAAATACGTGTAATAAGACAGGCCTGCAAAGGTGGCTCAGCATCGTAGTGGCCAAAACCTTGCCCATTAAATTAGAAACATACAAATAGCTCAGGAGGAGTAAGCTTTTCTTAACACCGAATTCCAAGGCAAATTTCTCCCTGATGATTGCGTGAGAAAATGGGACAAAAATAGCATCTTTAACGACATGCTCATAACAAAGTAAATGAGCTTTGTATGTCCTGTGTTTTTAGAAATATTTCTGAGACATTTTTGCAAAACAAAACAAAACAAAACAAAAAACCCTACTTTTCTTCTTAGTTTATGTCAGGAATGAGAGATTATTATTGGACTTAAAATAAACTTGCTACCTCGGGGTGCCAGGGTGGCTCAGTTGGTTAAGCAGCCGACTTCAGCTCAGGTCATGATCTCACAGTTCGTGGGTTCGAGCCCCACATTGGGCTCTGTGCTGACAGCTCAGAGCCTGGAGCCTGCTTCAGATTCTGTGTCTCCCTCTCTCTTGGCCCCCTCCCCCACCGGCCCAACTCCTGCTCTGTCTTTTGCTCTCTCTCAAAATTAAATGAACATTAAAAAATTTTTTTAAAAACCTTGCAACCTTTAGAATAAATGTTACTGTTCTGTGGTTAATTTCTACACTCTTCCCTTTAAAGAGTGCTTCTTGGACTAAAATATCTCACAGAAGGGGGGGATAGCCTGCTAACCCAATGGAGTTTTCCACTTACAGTTTCTAGTCTCCCTGTGAGTCCCTGGGCCACTCCATGGAGTTTGTCGTCCCTGCCCACACCTCAAGGCTTACAGTTACCCTGTGCTTAATGCACTCCTCACAGATTCCAACACGCATGCCCTTTACAGTAAGCTACATTAACCCCTAGAAAATCCACCTGGCAAGACCACTTTCTTCCTGTGACAAGCACCCCAACAAGGCCTGGAAGGACAAAGGTGTTAAAACACAAGTGTAGCGTAACTTTGAACACTTTGCACTTGGAATTTAGATTTTTTTTTTTTTTTCCTCTCCAGACCTGTCTCTGTGGCACCAAAATCTTGGGTTTTAGAGTGTCAGTGATTAGACACCATCACTTACCTCCCCATGCTGATGGGTCAGAGACCGGGCAATGTTCTAGGAGTCAGTCCTCACACACCACTACAGAAACGATGGGGTCCTCCTGGAGTTAGAGCATTCCTGTTCCAGAAAGCGAGAAAAATCACAAAGACGGCACAATCCAAGAAGACATCAATGTTGTTTTACCAAGTACGTGTTTGAATCCAACCACACGCGATCTGGTACGTGATCCTTGCACTGAAGCCGTTAGAAGAACTCACTGAGAGCAATACACTTCTTAGTCAATTTCATGCTGTCAGAGATACAAGCCTAAATCAAAAGAGATGGTAATATGACCCATCTCCCCCACCCCAGCAGCCCTCAGTTTGTTCTATTTAAGAGTCTCTTATGGTTTGCCTCCCTCTCTGTTTTTTTTTTTTTTTTTTAATTTTTTTGTCAATGTTTATTTATTTTTGGGACAGAGAGAGACAGAGCATGAACGGGGGAGGGGCAGAGAGAGAGGGAGACACAGAATCGGAAACAGGCTCCAGGCTCTGAGCCATCAGCCCAGAGCCCGACGAGGGGCTCGAACTCACGGACCGCGAGATCGTGACCTGGCTGAAGTCGGACGCTTAACTGACTGCGCCACCCAGGCGCCCCCCTGTCTCTCTGTTTTTATCTTATTTTTCCTTCCTTTCTCCTATTTTCATCTGTTGAGTTTCTCAAATTCCACATATGAGTGAAATCATATGAAATCTGTCTTTCTCTGACTGACAGAGAGATAAATCACTGGGTTCTACTCCTGAAGCCAAGACTACACTATATGTTAACTAACTTGAATTTAAATTTAAAAAAAATCGAAAAAGAGATGGTAATAGTCTAGCACTAGTTCGTCGCTCTCTACCTAAAAGCCAATCAGTGACCCAAAATACCAGGTCGCCAAACAGGTACTGAATTAAGGAAGATTAGGGGTGGGGGTTGGAGGTAGGCGATAGGCAAAATGATTAAACTCAACGGGAATCTGAAATACCCATTCACCTGATAAATGACCGTTAGATCCCTCTTATGCACAAAGTACCATGAAAGGTACTATGTTCCTTGTCTCTGGGCCTCTGAACGTGCTACCCCCTCTGCTTAGAAATCATCCGTGCAACTCACTTCCTCACTTTTTACTCAATGTCACCTTCTCAAGGAGGCCTTCCCTGGCCACCCAAACCATCATTGCAAGCTGTCCCCTCCACCCATCTCTTTCCTTTGACTTAGTTTTTCTCCTTAGCGTTTACTTATTTATTAGTTATACAGAACTTATTATGTGCTGGGCCCTGCTTATTTACAAATATCAAGTTACTCTTCTTAATGACCCACAGGTAGCCACTATTTGTATACCATTTTACAGCTGAGGCAGAGGGGCTAAGTACCTTGCCTAAGGTCACACTGCCAACAAAAGATGATCATATGCAAAACGGCTGAGGTTCCAGCAGGAGAACCCATGCTCTCATCCTCATCCCCCAACGTACTGTGTGATTGCATTTTTCTCGTGCTCAGGTGTCGAGCTCCACAGGGGGCCAGATTTCTGTCTGCTTGGTTGCCTGCTGCGTTCCCAACATCACAGACCCTAGGAAAGTGTCTGGCAAAAAGTCAAGTTTCTGAGTTCTGGAGGCCAAAGAGGTTGAGAATTGACACACTAGAGTGATCTTTCAAAACAACCAGGAATCTTGACACCTTCCCACCTCCCGACTTTTCTCTCCCACTCAGGAAGAAGTCCTAACTCCTTAGGATAGTAAAGGAGGGCTCTCATGATCTAGCCCCGTGCTGTTCAACATAGTAGCCATTGCCATGTGTGGCTGAAGTAATTAGAATGAAACATGCAGCTTCTCAGTTGCACTGGCCACATTTCAAGTGCTCAACAGCCACACAGAGCTTCTGCATTAGACTGCACTGATCTCGTCCCTGTCTTTCTAGTCTTATCCCGACAGGCTAGACAGATACATACCCTATGCTTTAGCCATGCTAAACACAAACAGCGGGTCACTGAAATGCCCATTCCTCTTTTTAGAATGCCTCTCTCAACAGGTTCATCTGTTGGTATTCCTAAATACTGCTTGCTACACAAGTCGGGCGTTGAGTTCCCTGTGAAAGCTTCCCTAGTCCTCCTCCTATCTCCAGAGCATTTGCTCCTGACAGTAGTGAGCTACAGTATTACACTTGTGGTTGACTTTCTCATTACACGGCAGGCCTCTCATTGGCAGGGACAGCCTCTTATTCTTCTGTTTCCCCAGTGACCAGTGCCTGTCACACAAGTGATGAGCAAGCACTGTCTGCTTCATGGCTGGCTGGGATGGGAGATATGAAGATGAATCAGATATGGACCCAGCCCTGAAAGGATTTATAACACAGTAGAGGGGTTACTGTGTGCATGCACGTGCGTGCGCGTGCACACACATACACACACACACACACCCACACACACACAAAGGTATTATAGGGTGATAAGTAGTAATAATGCCTACTTGACAAAGGGGAAGAATCACTTTAACTAGTTCAGGTTTCAATATGGCATCCATATTGTACCATGTACCCCAAGTTTGAGACAAACAATATTTGACTTAACAGTTTACACAAAAAAGAAAAAATATATCAATTACTGACATGTTTAAATGAATTTTGATGCGTTTTTATAAAGTAGCTGCCTTTTAGCATTTAAATATGGTAAGATAACTGCATCACAACATTTAAGAGAATTCCAATGGTTCAAAAATGTAAAGTTTATCTCTCTATTTTGAGAGAGAGAGAGAGCAAGTGAGAAGGGGAAGGGCACAGAGAGAAGGAGGGAGAGGATCCCAAGCAGGATCCCTGCTGCCAGTGTGGAGCCCAACATGGGGCTTGAACTCATGAACCATGAGATCATGAACTGAGCAGAAACTAAGAGCTGGAGGCTCAACCAACTGAGCCACCCAGGCACTCCATCAAAAATTTAAATGTTAAAAATATGCATTAAAATGTTAAGATGGAAATGTACCCAATCTCAGAATGTGTAAGGCTTTTCTACAATTGACATCAATGTCTTAAACCATAAATGTAAGAAAATACATCATATGAGTTTAAGACTTATGAGTGCTTAAAAAAAATCCCTTCCTTGGGGCGCCTGGGTGGCGCAGTCGGTTAAGCGTCCGACTTCAGCCAGGTCACGATCTCACGGTCCGTGAGTTCGAGCCCCGCGTCAGGCTCTGGGCTGATGGCTCAGAGCCTGGAGCCTGTTTCCGATTCTGTGTCTCCCTCTCTCTCTGCCCCTCGCCCGTTCATGCTCTGTCTCTCTCTGTCCCAAAAATAAACAAACGTTGAAAAAAAAATTAAAAAAAAAAAAAAAAATCCCTTCCCAAATAGACAAAGCTTGGGAAAATTACTTGTGACATACATGAAAAAGGTAAATATCCCTTATATATAAAAGGTTCTTCTAAATAAGAGAAATAATGCATTAGAAAAAGAAGGATAATTGGAAATTAACCAAATAAGAAATACAAATGGCTGATATAATGTAACTTCGTTAGTATTTAGAGAAACATAAATAAAAACAAGACTTCACAATTATCAGATTAGTGGAGACTAAAGTCTGACAATACTTTGCTGACAAAGGAGAACACTGTTGGGGAGAATCTAAATAGGTCTAACCTTCTGGGGGCATATGGGTAACACATATGAAAATTTTAAAGAGACTTACCCTCTGCTCTATCACACTTACAGAAATTCAACCTTAGGAAATTATAGGGTAAATTCACTAAAATATGTGTAAAGAAGTTCATGATAGTATTGGGTGCAACAGCAAAACACTGCTACTAATGTGCATTGCAGTGGGTGGGTTACGTTACACGTGGTCCATTCAGGCAGTGGAACATGATGAGACTATTATAAAAGTGATGATGCAGATCTGTATTTATTGACATGGAAAGATCCCCATGATATATTAAGGGAAAAAAACCGCATCACGCATGCCCAGGAAGACGGGGATAGAACAGAAACCAAAATGTTAACAGTGGTTGGTTATTGCTAAGTAGTGAGATAATAGATCATCTATTTCTAGCCTATTCTTCCCTAGGCTTGCCTTTATTTCTTAAAGGGCATATATTAATTGTACCACCAGAAAAGACAACGGAACTATTTCTACCAAGCTACCTTCCACTGATCTCTCCAGTTTTCAGCATCAAATCCTCTTCTGTACATTATCAAGAAAGCCTACCTTAAAAACCGTGACATAGGAATTCCAATCTGGACATTTTTTAAGATCGATAATTATGTGATAGCTGAACTAAGAACAAAAGAAAATAATATTCTAGTTAACAGCTTAAAGTCAAGGTCCTAGGGGGAAGAAAGAGCTTAATGATGAGAACTAGGAGGGCATACAAAGGGCACAGAGAAGTAACAAACCTGGCTCCAGATTTCGAGGAGTTTGCACACTGGTTACAGAGAAAATTCTAATACCCAGAAAATAATCAAGAGAGTAACAGAAGGCAATGTTAAATTATCCCGACTCTTCCTATAATAGTTCAGAGAAGAGCACACTGGAGGCTAGGGAACCAGAAAAGATACCTGGAGGTGAGAGGTATACTTCCGATGGGAGATGAGAAAAGAGAAGAACACATTTCAAAGCAGAAGGTGCACTGTTTAGAATGATCATAGCACATCTGGGGCGCCTGGATGGCTCAGTTGGTTAAGCATCCAACTTCGGCTCAGGTCATGATCTCACTGCTTGTGAGTTCGAGCCCCGCGCTGGGCTCTGTGCTGACAGCTCAGAGCGTGGAGCCTGCTTCAGATTCTGTCTCCCACTCTCTCTCTCTGTTCCTCCCCCACTTGCACTCTCTCTCTCTCTCTCTCAAAAAATAAACATTAAAAAAAATTTAGAATGATTACAGCAAACTTAGTAAACGTTATTTAATCTGATGTTTGCCTTGGAACTTTGTCTTGAGATATGTGAGGATTTTGACAAAAAGGATAAACAGATATTTCTGTAACTGACAAAACTGTGCTTAAAGACAGAAGAAAACAGAACAGCTTATAAACTGCTGAAGTAATTACTTTTATTTAGGACAAAAGTATGGCCAAATATTACCCAGCAGTCAGCAATATGGTAATTTGATCTCAAAATGTAAACTCCAATTGTATTTGTAGCTAAGAATCTTGGCACCTGAGTTTAGCAAGGCAAACTCTAATATTACGTAAAACTGCCCCGTTTTTAAAAGGCCCAAATTGTGTTAGATAGACCTACCACCAGAGAGATCCATTAACTCATGATTTCAGTTAGTGGGGCCCTCCTTAGTTGAACATTCTTTAGCGGAGTGAAGCTCATGGGGTCATGGTTCAATGTCTGTCAGTTTCTCACTGTCAATCCTAAGGAAAACAGTGAAAACAATATTAATTGCAAAGTGAAATGGCTCCCTGGTGAAAAATGCAGCATGCAACATAACAGACATTAGCAAATTCTCAAATCACAGGCAAACAAAAATCACAGGCAAATGAGATTCTGGAAGAGCTAGGCCTGTGAGTAAGAAAAGGTAAGAAGACATGATGGAAAGAATATATGAATATCACAGGATTACAAGAGGATCTTGAACAATCAAAGGGGCCCACAAACACTTACGCAGAACTTGTAGGAAACAACGGTCTTGGGAGAGTGAGCAACCAAAGTGAAGCACTCTGTGCCTCACTCATTTGTGGGGAAAAAGACAGCAAAATAACTTAATTCATTTTTTTTTGTTTTAAGAATGCATAGTTGCATTTATGATCTATATTTTATTCAACATCTATTTAAAAAAATTTTTTTTTTAATTTTTTCAATGTTTGTTTATTTTTGAGAGAGAGGGAGAGAGAGAGAGCGTGAGTAGGGGAGGGGCAGAGAGAGGGAGACACAGAATCTGAAGCAGGTCCCAGGCTCTAAGCTGTCAGCACAGAGCCCAATGCTGGGCTCGAATCCACAAAGTGTGAGATCATGACCTGAGCTGAAGTTGGATGCTTAACCAACTGAGCCACCCAGGGACCCAAACTATTTGTTTTTAATATTTATTGATTTATTTTGAGAGAGAGAGAGAGAGAGAGAGAGAGAGAGAGAGAGAGAGAGAGAGAGAGAGAGAGAGAGAGAAGTCGGGGGGAGGAGGAGGTGCAGGGAGAGAAGGAGAGAGAATCCTAAGCACGCTCCTCAATGACAGCAGCTGACCGGGTGGAACTCACACCCAGGAACCATGAGATCGTGACCTGAGCCAAAACCAAGAGTCAGATGCTTAACTGAGCCACCCAGGTGCCCCTGGTCCCTATTTTAAATGACTTTTTTTCTAGTCACACTCTTCCGGCATTACCTCTGCAGTTTCTGAAATCTGCAACTCTGATTTTCCTCAAGTTCCAATTCCACATCCTGAGCTTACTGCCACCCTGCTACTGCAACTCACTCAGTCCAAGGCTGGGGTCATGATCTCTTGGCAGAAACTAATACCACCTTCCAAATTCTCCAGGCCTAAGAGGGGAAATCACCGTGACTGGAGCTACCTGGTTCTTAACTCTGAAGCCTACTTATCGGTGGGTCTACCTATTACACCTTTTATTGGGGCCTGTCAATTCTTCTTCAAACATCACATTTAGTCCACACATCTAAAATGACCACAGCAGACATTACTACCAAGACAGATTCTAGGCAGGTCCCCTACCTTCGGCTTTACTATGAACACCGCACTTCAGAAACACCTCTGTGCAAAATGCTACATTCAAAACATGATCAGCTCAAGAAACTTCTGGAGCCTACAGGTCAACACCAACTTGCTTGGGTGGCATCTGAAACCGTAACATCCATCGACTAGGCCCATCTTATTTTATCAACTTGTTCTCTCCTCGGCCCCAGAGAACATCTCTCTGTTCTAGAAAGGTGGGTCTCTTATTGCCCCCACACACTCTTCTCATTCTTGTCTCTGGCCTTTACTAATAATATCCCTTCTTCTAGTATGTCCTGCTTTCAACACTACACTTCTTTCAAAGCACAAGTCCATATTGTTCTTTGCCAAGATCTAACCTGTTTTACTTTCTCACGTTTTCCCACACTCTGAAATCTTTTTATTCAAGCGTAGGCTGTTTTATTTTTATTTATTTTTTAGTAGGCTTCACACCCAACAGAGGGCTTGAACTCACGACCCCAAGATCAAGAGTCACAAGCTCTACCGAATGAGCTAGCCAGGCACCCAAGTGTAGTTTAAGTAAACATGTTGAACAAATATGTACAGAATATACATCCTTAGATCCACTTTTATTCTTGTTTCTTCTCTGTAGACTATAGGCACAAAGGTTGAGATCAGGCATTGACATTGGATGTGGAAGAATGTAGGCCATGGATTCAATATGTAACAAACACAAGTGATTAGTCAATGTTAACACAAACACAGAGAGAAATAATTAAACCACTAATACAAATTAGTACTACGTTCTGTAATTCTGCTACTGTGTCAAACTGAAAAAACCTGGTACAAAGACAAAATAACATCAAATACAAGATAACACAAAAAACAGGATTCTTGGAAGGCCTCTCCAAGGTTGGAAAATGTTCATTACACAAAGAAGGGCACAGTAAACGCTGCAATGTAAAATTAAACCAGGGATTTGAGTCTCTAATTTAGAATTCTTCAGTAACTTCTAGTTTATCTTCTAGCACGGAAGTTCCCGAACTGTAACGCATCTCTTCTCTTTCCCAATAGTGATCAATGTTCTCTGAGAGCACCGCTGTTCACCTAACTGGAGTCTGGGTTTCCCTGTGAGTTCTGGGACATATTCTAGAGAATGAGAACTGTCCCTTTAAAAGGCGTCCACGCATTACTCAAGTTTGAGAAACACTGCTCTCACTGTCACTTTATTGCCCGATTAGTTCCATTTTTCCAAGGAGCAATCTAAAGCATAAAAGTAAGAACAGAGCAAGGCAAAACCGAGGCTGAAAAGTACCAATGTTAGGAAAGGCGACAAGCAAGAACCAGTCGTGCAGCATCCCCTCTCCCTGGCCAGGTCCCCCGCCAGTGGGGGCCAGATCCGCCCACACTACGTGTGCGAGAGGGAAAATCCAGCGTGGTCACCGGAGCCGGCGCGACAGCACGGCTGCCAGCTTTCTCTTGCCAGGGGCTGGGGGAGAGCACCTGCCGCCCGGGGTCACGGGGGCTGACGGCCGGGGCGCCCGGATGTGGCCGCGCGGCCAAGGCGGCGGGGGCGGCGCGGACGTGAAGACCGCCAGCAGGCGCGGGGAGGGCTCCCGGGGCACAAGGGCTCGTCCGCGGCCCTCGCCGCTCCGCCGCGTCCCACGCTCCAACCGTCCCAGCCCCGCCGGCCGCTTCCTCGCCCTCCCCTCGTCCGCGCCGGGAAGGCCGCCTCACCTGCTCGCAGCGCCCGACTTGGCGGCCGGGGCCCCTGGCAGCGGGAAGCTGCAAGCGGAACGCATCACGGCCACCGCAGCGCGGCGGCAGCGGCAGCCACACGGACCCGGCTTCCTGGAGGATCCGTTCCTTTCCGGGAGCCGCACCGCCACCCGGCTCTAGCCCGTGCGCGTCACCGCCCGCTCCCGGAGCGCGCACGCCGTGGGGGCGGAGGGGAGAGAAACGCGGCGCGGGGGGTGGGGCTGCGCCAGGGGCGGGGCCTGTGCCCCGATGATTGGCGTGGAGTGCAGAGCTCTTCCCAGGGTAATGACCGGCGGGCAGCTCGCCTCTGAGAGTGCCTAAGGTGACAGCGGTGTCACAGAAGTAAAGGTAAGTCTGGCTTGGCTACCGCCTGTGGGTCGTAGCCAGTCTGGTAGTCAGGAAGCTGCAATGCGCTTGTGATAACCAGGTGATCTTTCCTTGGTGCCCCAAGGATTATGGAAAATAACACTTGAAAATCTGACAAAGTCTAGGCATTTTCGCTCAACTCTTGATATGTTTACAATTCTTTCAGTAGCTATGCCTGTTTTTATTTTTAAGTTTTTATATAAACTCCAGTTGGTTAATATACAGTGTAATATTAGTTTCTGGTGTACCATTTAGTGCTACAACTATTAAAGTCCCAGGAGAGAAGACAGGACCTAACCTCTTTGACATAAGCCATAGCAACTTCTTACTAGATATGTCTCCTGTGGCAAGGGAAATAAAAGCAAAAGTAAACTTTTGGCGCTTTATCAAAATAAAAATTTCTGCACAGCTAAGGACATAATAAACAAAACCAAAAGGCAACCTATGGAATGGGAGAAGATATTTGAAAATGCATATCTGATAAAGGGTTAGTATCCAAAATCTATCAAGAACTTATAAAATTTGATACCCCCCAAATGAATAATCCAATTAAAATGGGCTTAAGACATGAATAGACATTTTTCTTTTCTTTTTTAAAATTTTTAATGTTTATTTTTGAGAGAGAGAGAGAGAGAGAGAGACAAACAGAGAGAATGAGGAGGGGAGGAGCAGAGAGAGAGAGAGAGAGAGAGGGAAACACAGACTCAGAAGCAGGTTTCAGGCTCTGAGCTGTCAGCACAGAGCCCGATGCGGGGTTTGAACTCCCATACCGTGACCTGAGCCGAAGTCGGACGCTTAACCGACTGAGTCACCCAGGTGCCCCAGACATTTTTCTAAAGAAGACATCCAGATGGCCAACAGACACATGAAAAGATGCTCAACATCACTCACCATCAGGGGAATACAAATCAAAACCACCGTGAGAGACCACCTCACCCCTGTCAGAATGGCTAAAATCAACAACACAAGAAACAACAGGTGTTGGTGAGGATGCGGAGGAAAAGGAACCCTTGTGCACTGTTGGTGGGAATGTAAACTGTGCAGCCACTCTGGAAAACAGTGTGGATGTTCCTCAAAAAGTTAAAAATAGAACCACCCTGATCTGACAATTGCACTACTAGGTATTTGCCCAAAGAATACAAAATTCTAATTCAAAGGGATACATGCACCCCAGTGTTTTTAACACTGCTATAGCAGCATTATCGATACTAGCCAAACTCTGGAAACAGCCCAAGTGTCTGTTGACTGATAAATGGATAAGGAGGATGTGGTATATATACAATGGAATATTACTCGGCCACAAAAGAAGAATGAAATCTTGCCACTTGCAACAGAGTGGATGGAGATAGAGAGTGTGATGCTAAGTGAAATAAGTAGCTATCCCTGTTTTACAGATGGGGAAACTAAGGCTCAAACTCATCCAGTGATTCTCTCAAGGTCCAGGATTTCATCCTTGCCAAAAGTTAGGCGGTAGAGCCTGTTCTCGGGAGACGGACCTCACCCATACACAATGGTTCTGAGAAGAAATAGTAGGGTGAGTTCCTGAGACTGACCCATGGCCTTGCACTTAGCTCAAGGCCACTCTCTCTAGCTCGACAAAAAACTACCTTGAAGTCACAGACCTGGAAGAGTCATTGAGAATCACAGCTTCTGTTCCCCTTTTCCTCTTTTTTTTTTTTTTTAAACGGGTGAATACACTGCTATCCAAGGATAGGAAGTGACCAGCCAGCCTAGACACTTTAAAATGTTTTTTTAAAATGAGAGCCCTGGAAAAATCTACACTATTCCCTTTTCAAGTAAAACAAACTTGGAAAGAACTAGTAGTTACATATTTCAAGCAGAATCCTTCTTGGTCTAGCACCAGCCTGGATCATCTCTTTGGGGTAATGTTTCATCCCTAGATTCTGATACTGTTCATGAAAGAAAGCTAGCAGTGACCAGGGAGCCTTGTGCTTTAGAAGTAAATGCTGTCTTTTTTACTACTGCTCCACATTGGAATCATAAAGCCATAGAATGTTCCAGCCCAAGAGACTGTAGACACTCTTTCAAACTACCTCCTTCTGCTGCTGAGGAACCTGGACCCAGAGAGGTTGAGTGACTCACCCAAGATCTGGACACAGAGGGGGAAGCTGTACCGATGGTTCTGATCCCTACTTCAGTGCCCTTTTATGGCAATCTACTTTTTTATGGCAATCTGTTTCTATTTTAAAAATGACCAGCTTGGCTAGCTTACACATTAAAAACTTCTGTAACATGTACTTAAGGTTGCTTTTAGAAGCTTAAGTAGTTGGCCACTGACATGCTGTGATTTTATGGCCATTCTCCCTCAAAACTATGTGCCCTTCAAAGCCCTCACCATCAGAGATATTGGTTTGGAGTATGGTAGTCTCCCTTATAGCCCCCACTAAAATGCCGGACTAGTATTACTACACCATTAGCATTTCTTGATAATTTATATGTGATAATTATCTGATAAAAGCTAGGAAAGACAAGTATAAAGAAGGTATGAAAACATGGAACATGGTGTATTCATTTCCTAGGACTGCCCTAACAAATTACCCCAAACTGGGTGCTTCAAATGACAGAAATTTATGGGGTGCCCGGGTGGCTCAGTCAGTTAAGCGTCCAGCTCTTGACTTCAGCTCAGGTCATGTTCTCACAGTTTGTGGGTTTGAGCCCTATGTCGGGCTCTGAACAGGAGGTGTGGGGCCTGGTTGGGATGCTCTTTCTCTCCCTCTCTCTCTGCCCCTCCTCTGGCCATGTGTGGGCACGTGTGCTCTCTCATGCACTCTCTCTCAAATAAATAAACTTTAAAAAAATGACAGAAATTTATTTTCTCACAGTTCTAGAGGCTAAAGTTCTGAAATCAAGGTGTTGGGAGAGCCATGCTGTCTCCAAAGACTCTAGGGGAGGATCTTTCCTTGCCTCTTTTTAGCTTCTGGTACTTGCCAGCAATCTTTGGCATTTCTCAATTAGTAGATGCATCACTCAGATTTCTGTCTCTGTCATCACATGGTGTTCTCCCACGTGTCTGTGTCCAAATATCCCTCTGCTTTAAAGGACACCAGTCATAATGGATTTAGGGCCCAATGTAACCCAATATGATGTCTTCTTAATGTAATTATATCTGTAGAGACTCTATTTCTGAAGAAGGTCACATTCACAGATTCTGGGTGGACGTGAACTTTTGGGGGACACTGTTTAGCCAGTACATGAGAGGACCATCCCAGTCTAGGTTGTCAAGGAAGGCCTCTTCAAGGAAGTGGCGTCTGAGGTCACACCTGCAAGATGAATTGGTATTAACGAGAAGACGGGTGAAATCTGGGTCTACGTGAAGAGGTCGTACAGTGGAACCAGCAAAGAGGCTCTGAAGGAGGAAGGAACACGACTGTCGGAGTGATCCATCAATTTATTCTCACTTATTAACAAAAGAAACAAAAAACTGAGCTAATTGGAGATAACACTGAGTACTTTATTCTAGGCACGGTTCTAGTTCATTAGAAAACACTTGAAATAGAATGATACTGAAACTACATCAAAATTCATGGAATGCAGCTGAAGTAGCACCCTCTGAGAAATTTATTCCTTGAAATGCTTGTTTTAGTAATGAAAAAACTTGACATCCATTATCTAAGGCTCCATCTTAAGAAGTTACGGTAAGAAGGGGCACCTGGGTGGTTCAGTTGGTCGAGGGTCCGACTTTGGCTCAGATCATGATATCACAGTGTGTGATTTTGAGCCCTGCATTGAGCTCACTGCTGTCAGCGCAGAGCCAGCTTCTGATCTGTCTCCCCTCTCTGTGCCCCTTCCCCACTTGTGCGCTCTGTCTCTCAAAAATAAATCTTAAAAAAGAAAAGGAGTTAGAGCAAGAAAAGCAAATTTTATCAACCTTTTAAGAAAGGAATTATACCAGGGTGCCTCGGTGGCTCAGTCAGTTGAGTGTCTGACTCTTGATCTCAGCTCACGTCTTGATCTCAGGGTCGTGAATTCAGGTCCCACATTGGGCTTTGCACTGGGCCTGAAGTCTACTTAAAAGAAAAAAGAAAGAAAGAAAAAGCAATTATACCAATCTTACATAAAGTCAGAGAAATAGAGGAGGAGGGTCAAAATGATCTTGATGCCAAGAAATAAAAAGGAAAGAAAGTTACACATCAATATCCTTTATGAACACCGATGCAAACACTCTAACAGACCATTGGCAAATTAAATCCAGTAATATCTGGAAACAGTCAGTTTAACCAAGTGGAATTTCTTCAAGAAATGCAAGGTTGGTTCAACATTTTAAAGTCAATCAATGCAATCCACTACATAAACAGTGTAAAGGAGACAGTGCATATGATTCACATGATCTTAATCAATGTAGAAAAAATATTTAACAACATTGAACACTCATTCACGATTTAAACCAAAAAGCTCTCATCGTCTGTAAAGGGAATGATCTTTCCTCAGTTTGATAGGGTATCTATAAAAGAACTATAGCTAACATGGCCATGAAAACAAAGTATCTCATTACCTGCTTGGTATTTTAAAAGTATTAAGTGAAAGTTTGAAAAAGAGCGTGACATCTGGACTGCAGAAGCCATCTTGCAACCACGAGGCAACAGTAATGTGGATGAGAAGGCCATACTAAATATGATGAAACAGATAGGAAGAGTTGCTTGGGATTGTCATGGCATCCTGAAACCACTGAACTAAACCAGCCACAGGATCTACCTCCTGATTTCCTGTAAGGAGAGGAAACTAAAGCCCCTATTTGTTTAAATTCGTTCGGGCTGGATACCCCATTACCTGCTGTTAGGTCTTTAAAAAGATTTGTGGACTGGTTGGTTGAAAACTAGGAGGGCCCTCAAGAGGTCCTATCTCCCAGCTGCCTTACTTTGTCAGTTTAAAGTCTATTTACATTTTACAGATGAGACAGCTAGGCTCCCAGAGGCAAAGCGGCTCCCACAAGCTCCTAAGACTGGGAGACAAGAGACTCGAATGTGAAGAATACCAAACTGGGAGGTAGGCACTTGAGCCCTAGTCCCTGCCATGCTGCCAATTGACTGTGTAAGCTCAGAAAAGTTAGTTTACCTCATTGGTCCTCACCATCTGTACGTTTTTTTAAAAAGGTAGATGGGAGGTGTCTAAGGTCCTTTTCAGGTCCCAAATTCATAATTTCTAAGAGGCAAGAGAGAAGACTAGAAACAAGGTCCTCCTCCTCTTCCTCCTCCTTATGGAATCAAACATAAAAGAGCCCTTTCCTTTTCTCATTGAACTCTGGATTGCTTTCCAATTGTGCTTATGGGAACCCTGATGAATGGCTGAGTATTTAACCATCAGTCTTTAAAACCCAAACAGGATTTCTCTTAAATTATCTTCTTGAAAAAATCCTCTCACATGGCAATTGCTTGACGTCCTGCTGGCTTTGCTCTCTAGATGTGTTAACCAAACTGGCTAAACTGTCCCTCCCAGCACTGTGGATGTTCAGAGCAGGTACCTGTGAGGTGCTGTGGATGTCACAGAAACACAGGAATCAAGTGGCCCTTGGACATGGTGGGTCCTATTGTTCTCCCCTGGTGCTGTTTGCCTCCCTAAGTCATTCATGCACAGACTGGTTGTTGAGCAACTTGGCTAATAATCCTATATACTTGTACAGAATTTGTCTTCAAGGAGATCATAACACTTGACAGACATGACCTCATTTATAAGCCCAGCATTCCTAAGGCAGGGAATGGGCTGAGAGAATTCTTATTTTATGGTATTCTTTTATGGAGAGGAAGCGCTTGAGATCCAGAAAGAGCCAGTGACTTGTTTAAAGCAGTATCAGAATTCAGAGTTTGCTTCGACTTTTTCTCATCACAGCAGCATGATCAACTGTACCCGAAACGGATCATGTGGGATATGGGTCATCACACAGACATACACACACGCATGCACACACACAGAAACACACACACGTGGGGAGTGGACATGGTTGCTGCTCAGGACCCATTCTTCTGTTTTTGGTAACAGTATCTCAGATTTCTAAAAGAATATACCTGTCTCACACTCAGTCCATTGAGGTCAGAACATGACCCTGGCCTAGTTCGGCAGAGTAATTTCGTTCCCTGACCACTGTGATTGGCACATGAATCATTCTATTCTGATCAATATAAGCCACATTCTTCAATATCAACTTCATCTGCAGAAAGGATGATATTCTGGTTTCCATACAGATTTTGTTCCATTTCGCAAACCTTTCAGCCTTGGGCAGGGAGCAGTAGGTTATTTATCAGGCCCCTTGAATCTTGCCACTTCTGTGTTCCTCCCTCACTTGAGCTAACATACCATTATCCCAAGCATCCTTCATTCAGTCTTTATCACCTCAAGGTTAGAGTTGAAATTCATAGCGGATCAGCTCTGGGAATCAACAGGTGATTAGATGTTATTGGTAGGTTGGCCTCATGCCCCAAGGTCACGACTGAGGCCCCTCCAGGGTTTTAAGCCCCAAGTCCTAACACTTCACATATACCCTGGTTCTCACATGCTTAACTGCTTGCTTGTTCCCAGAGCGTTCTTTATTTTCATGCCTCTGTGTCTTTATACACATTTCCTATGACCGGAATGATTTCCTCTTTCTTGACCGCCTAGGAAAAAAAAAAAAAAATCTATTCATCCTTCAGTTTGCCCCTCTGAAGCTGTGTTATTGTCAAGTTGTTCCTGACCTCCAGGCAGGAAAGTCTCTCTCCTTTATCCATCAGCATCATCACTTGCTATAACTGCTGTTGGTCCTTGCTACTAGCTTATTCCTCTGAGTAAACTTAGACTGGAGCGTGTATGAGTTCAATTCAACAAGTACATTTTGGGTGGTCGGGCTGTGCTCCTCCCATGCCCTGCAGAACTAGGGCTCTGGCTACCTTGCCTTCCACACCAGAAATAGATTTCACCCGTCTTCTGCTGCAATGATTCTACTTTGCCTGGTCTCCAAATTCATCCCCATTTCAAATGCATGCTGTATTTTTTAGAGTAGCTGTAATGTCAAGTAATGTTGACTTGAACAGAATTGGATGTTTCATCTTGTTCAAGTCAGGCTAATAGTTCCATCTGTCAGAATCTTTGGAATTCATATTTTATTAACCAACTTTCTCATTACCCTTCTTAGCTTGAATCATATCTATTTGCATACATGTCTTAGTTCCCATATCCTCTCCTGCTAGACTGTAATCCCTTTGGAGTCGGGTATCGTGTCTTCTAATTCATACCTGCCGGAGTGTTTAGGACAGTGCTAGATATGTAGGAGGTGCTCCAAACATGTTTGCTAGGTGACTAGTGAATGAATGAAGGAAGGAATGATATTACTTTCCTTATAGACAGAGCTCGGCGAGATAAGCCACTTCTCTGCTCACCACCCTTCAAAGTCACTGAAGTGAGGGGACAGAAAAGGGAGAGAAAGCAGTGGGTGATCCAGAGATAAGCTTTATCTTTCTACACTATATTCTGAATGTACCTGCCTTGTGGTGCCTAACAGGAAATTCTTTAGAGTTTTTGTAGTTGGATGGAGAATTTTACACTTCAGCGATGCAGGTCGAACTCTATTTTTACATCATCTCATCGTTTCAGTGGGAAGTGGGGACGAAGAGTCAGTTGTGTATTCTCAGTACAGCATCTTTCTCTGTGATGCCTTCTCTGCCTTCTGTGTGAAATTGCAAGCTGTCGCCCTTCGACAGCACACTCTATGCCCATCCATGCTTTTCTCTTTCTCTGTAGCTCATATCACTGTCTGAAATACCATATATTTTCTTCTTTTGTTAGTTTCCTGTTTGTCTCCCCATATCAGTCAGGCAGCAGAAATCATATGTTTTTTTTCCATGTTTATTTATGTTGTGTGAGAGAGAGAGAGAGACAGAGCACGTGCATGCACACACGAGTGGGGAGGGGCAGAAGGAGAGAAAGAGACTCTCAAGCAGGCTCCTCGCTGTCAACACAGGGCCTGATAGGGGGCTTGATCCCACAAACCGTGAGATCACGACCTGAGCTGAAATCTAGAGTCAGACGATTCACCAGCTGAGCCACCCAGGCATACCAGAAACCACATATGTTATTTCAACAGGAACACTTCAATATAAAGAATTGTTACCTAGTAGGACATGCTTAACTACTAAAAGAAGTTTAAAAAAAGAGAGAGAGAGATTTCCATAAAATGGTCCAGAAGAAGAAAATGCAGCCAAAAGCATCTACTACCTCTAGGCTTGGTGGGAGGAGTGGACAGGAAGGAACTGAGGACTCCGGGAATGTCTCCCCCCGCCACACACACACACCCTACTGTCCCCATCCTAAGGCTGAGGTTTGGAATTCTCCCAGGAGTGTGGCTACCTAGGACTGGCTGCGTAATATGCAGACTTAATGCAAACTGAAAATGCCGGGCTCTTTGTTCACTCTGTGAACAAACTCTATTCACTCTGGATATATAATCTTACGCATCTCGGAATATATGCACGTACTCCTACTGCCAGTCCTACAATGTTTGTGTCCATTCTAGAAGGGAGAAAACAGAAGGAATAGCCTCCTGGAAAAAGTGGCATGAGATAGGGTTGAGGACACAAAGGGAACAATTACCGTGGAGAGGAAAGACTTTTTTTAAAAAATTACCGCCGGTAAAATACACACAACATAAAATTGGCCATCTTTTTTTTTTTAATTTTTTTTTTAACGTTTATTCATTTTTGAGACAGAGAGAGACAGAGCATGAACGGGGGAGGGTCAGAGAGAGGGAGACACAGAATCCGAAACAGGCTCCAGGCTCTGAGCAGTCAGCACAGAGCCCGAAGCGGGGCTCGAACTCACAGACCGCAAGATCTTGACCCGAGCCGAAGTCGGCCGCCCAACCAACTGAGCCACCCAGGTGCCCCTAAAATTGGTCATCTTAACCCCTTTTCAGTAGGGTTAAATATCTTTGCATTGTTGTGTAACCGATCTCCAGGACATTTTTGTCTTGCAAAACTGAAACTCTATACCCCTTCAAAAACAACCCCCTAGTGCCACCTCCCCTCAGCCCTGGAAACCACCATTCTACGTTCTGTTTCTGTGAATTTAACTACACTAGATGCCTCATAGAAGTGGAATTGTACCGTATTTTTCTTTTGTGATTGGTTTATTTCACTTAGCATAATGTCCTCCAAGTTCAGCCTTGTTGTGGCATGTGTCAGAATTTCCTTCCTTGCTTAAGGCTGAATAACATCCCTTGTGGATATATACACAGTTAGTTTCTCCGTTCATCCATTGACAGGACACTTGAGTTGCTTCCACATTTTAGCTATTGTGAATAATGCTTCAGTGAACATGAGGGTACAGATATCTCTTTGAGACTGCTTTCATTCCTTTTGTATATAGTCTCAGAAGCCGGATTGCCAGATCATATGGTAATTCTATCTTTCATTTTTTGAGGAACCTCCGTACTGTTTTCCATAAGGGCTGCACCAATTTGCATTCCCACCAACAGCGCACAAGCATCCCGGTTTCTCCGCATCCTCACCAACACTTGTTATTTGCTGTTTGTTTCTTTTCCTTTGAGAGTAGCCATCTTGATGGGTATGAGGTGGTATCTCCCTGTGGTTTTAAAGACTCCTTTCGAAACAGAGGGGAGGATGGGAAGGTGAGTGAGAGGCAGAGCTATTTTGAAGTGATTAAGAAAGACACTCCTAGCCAATCTCCATTGTCAGCTGCCTTGATGGCAGAGTCATAAGCCCAGAGAGGAAGGTATGGAGCGGGGAGGGGCTGGAGGGGACTGGCAGAGGTTCAAACAGGAGCCAGCAGGGAAGTAACAAGTGAATCAATCAGGGGTGATTACAAAAACAACTGAGCAGTGGTGAGGCTCCATCTGAGGTCAGGAGGCTTGAATACCTGATGAACCTGATCCTGGTGTCTCCAGCAGCCAAGGAGTCAGGAAGGAGCAAAAAAGACTCGTGGGGTTATCTAGATTGGTGACTGGAAATCTTTTCCTGTTTGTGACGTCGCCCTGCCTGCCACGAGCAGCTGGGGTGGAAATGATTATCGGAGTTGGGAGAATGGAGAGGGTGTTGCAAGTGCCCATGGGAACCACTCCTTCTCATCTTGTGATTAGGGATCTAGGAAAAAAATACCTGGGTGAAGTGCCTTCCAAGGAAAACCAGGGTTCCTTATATAGGGCACTGGGAAATCTTTGTTTAAGGAGATCAGCAATACAGGAAAGTGTGGCAGGATGCAGGCTCCCCAGAACAGGAGTTCTCAAAGGATGACAGCAGAAGTGAGGGCATCCGGCTCATCTGGAATCCTGGTATTCACTGCCCCAACCCATACCCACTGCATCAGAAACTCTGGGGATGAGGCCCATGAATGGCTATTTTATAACAAGCCCTCTCCAGGTGACTTGGATGCAGGCTCAAGTTTGCATGCTGTACCCCAAGGAACAGTATAAAGGACCAGCAGACGACTAACATGAAGCAGAGAAGGACTAGAACAGAAATGTATTTGAAATGAGATCCTGACAGAAGGAAACAGGGGTCGGGGATGTCAGCTGGACAGCAATTGGGGCCCAGAGAGACACAAAACACAGGAGGTTGGGCAACTGGTCGGAGGTAGGACAGTGGGGAGGGCAGGCAAGGCTGTCTTATTTACTAGATTTGGAAGAAGGGGTCGAATTAAACAGACAGAGTTCCAGTTGGCGAGGCATGGGTGCGTCTCCTCAAGACTGGTCCAAGCCCCAGAACATTGATTAGTTATGCGACCTTGGGCAAGTTATTTGTTTAAACTCCTATTTTCTCAAAGGTAACATGGAGATCATATTACCACCTATTTGGGTTGCTATGGGGAGTTAATGAAATAATCCAAGGGAAGCACTAAGCACAGTGCCTGGCTGTAGGATGAGTTGATAAAACTCTGCCGTGAATTTTATTTAAAAGCAACTTGGGGCTTGACAGGGGAAGGTAAGTCAGAAGGTGAGATCTCTATAAATACCTTTCCTAACCACACCCTACCTTACACATCCATGTTGTGCAATTAATGTTCATTGCTGGCAAGTCTCTTTCCCTTTTGTCGTGAGCTCTGTAGTCGTTCAGTCACCTAAATGCTCTTCGTATCTGTACCGTCATAACAGTGACTTCGGATTATAAGCTAATGGTCAGGGCTGTGCCTACTTAGGGTCCGTCTCACTTGCCCTAGAGCCTGGCAGAGCTCCCACAGCCACAGCCTTAGAAAGCACTTTATTTATTTATTTTTATTTATGTATTTTGAGAGGGAGGTGGAGAGAGAGAATGGGAGTGGAGGGAGGGGCAGAGAGAGAGAGAAAGAGAGAGAGAATTGCAAGTAGGTTCCGAGCTGTCAGCAAAGAGCCTGCTGTGGGGCTTGATCTCACGAACCGTGAGATCATGGCCTGAGCCAAAATCAGGAGTCGGACACTTCACTGACTGAGCCACCCAGGCATCCCTAGAAGGCGGTTTGAAATGAACGGAGCACCTGGGTGGCTCCGTTGGTTAGGCGTCTGACTTGGACCCAGGTCATGATCTTGCGGTTGGTGTGTTCGAGCCCCGCGTGGGGCTCCATGCTGATAATTCAGAGCCTGGATCCTGCTTCAGATTCTGTGTCTCCTCCTCTCTCTCTGCCCCTCTCCCGCTCACAACCTGTCTCTCTCTCAAAAATAAATAAACATTAAAAAAAATTTTTTTTAAAGAAATTAAAAAGCCCTGGTCTTCCTTGTTCACCCTGGGAAACTGAGGTAGGCCCAGTGCATGTGGCTTGCCAGATACAGACATTGGTAATGCAACATCTGCTTTTACAGTTAACCTCTCGGCTGCCGGGGGGACAGGTAGAGACAGGTGCTGCTGTCCCGCAGGGCCTCCTGGTGCGGCGTAAGTTTCCCAAGTACACAGAACAGACAGGCTCAAATGTAGCCTCCCAGAGCTGACCCCATTGGGAAGCACCTGTGTGTTCATCTGGATTCCTGCTCCCCCTGGTAGGAAGGAGCCTGGCCTCCTGTCCTGCCAGCTTGCTGTTTCTTGTATTTTTTAAAGGGTTGTATTCAGACCCCACTTCCTCAGCAAGGTGCTCTGCATTGGGACTTAGGTCCAGTGGTTTACGTTCCTTCCTGTCTTGTCCTTTAATCGAATGATTATGACGGAAAGATCATTTGAGAATTTAAGTAGAATATTTACCATGCCCTAACATAACACCTTGCTTCATTTTCTGGCACATCTTCTTCCCCGTGTATCGATCATTTTACACATTTGCAATCATGGCATATCTGAGTCGATAAGGGCCACGAGTATTATCTCCTTTGGCCCCACTTAATTGTTCGGCTCTTGGTAGAATCCCTGATATATAGCATGTGGTCAATAAAGGATTATTGAATGACTACTATTTTATATTATGCTGCTTCCATTTAAGGTCATAAGAACATTCCCCTGTTTCTATAGCATGACTAATTGCAACCTTTCATGGTTCCCCAATAGCACCGAACAGCAATTTATTAAAGGTTTCCTTACGTTGGAATTCTGACTGTTTGCTTTGTTGTTGTTGCTTTTACTGTTATAGATAATCTTGTCATAAAATTTTTATGCACATTTTATTGAGCTTTTTTGGAATCTGTTTCAAATACAAAAAATTCCCAAGAATGGAATTACTGTGTAAAGGAGGTTTGGACAGCTTTATGATTCAATAAAGATTTCTTAAGGAGCCAATAGTTCCTGGTGGGGACAGTCCTTTTATGCCTGCGCTCTGTTACGTATTCACATGTCTATTTCTCGAGGGTGTCCAAGTCAATGATGAGGGCCATAGACGCCATCCCCAAGAGCCCCCTAATTCAGAACTCTTTGAAGAGTCTGAAAACATTTATTGGAAGCTTACTACATGGGGCTAAGCAGAGCTTTTGGTTTCTGAATAACAAAATAGATTATTAACAGAAATGATGCCTTTCCCTCAGGTCCTAAAATAAAATCCAAAAACCATGGCCCCCATCAGAGCAAAGTCTCTGAGACTAGCATAGCTTCAGGCAGTTCTGCCTTTGATGCTGAATGAGACTCTGAGATCTCAAATCCCAAGGAGACCTGTGTTAGCTTGTATGGCTCCTCTAACAAGTTGCCACAATTTAGCGGCTAATGACGATGCAAATTATCTGACAGGTCTGCAGAAGTCTGACACGCTCTTGCTGGGCTAAAAGCAAGACATCCACAGGGCTGCATTCCTTTCCAGAGACTCCAGGAAGGATCCGTGTCCTTGTCTGTTCCAGGTTCTAGAGGCTGCCCACAATCTCTGGTTCATACGTGGCCCTCTTTCTCTGTGTTCAAAGCCTGCAATATCAAATCTTTCAGACTCATCTGCAGTTCTCTCTCGCGCGCGCTCTCTCTCTCTCTCTCTCTCTCTCTCTCTCTTTCTCTCCCTGACCATATCCTGGAAAGGTTTTCTGCTTTTAAAGGGCTAACGTGATTAGATTGGGTCCACCTAGATAATCCAAGATAATCTCCCCATCTCAAGGTCCTTAACCTTAATCGCATATGCAAAGTCTCTTTGGCCATGCGAAGTAATGTATTCATAGGCCCTGGGGATGAAGATGTGAACATTTTTGGAGGGAGGGATTATTTTGCCTACCAAAAGACCTAAAATGGAAATATGTTTTTTAATTAAAATATATGCATTCACAGGAACATATAATATGATTCATTTATATAATGAATGACTAAATTGGGTGAATCAGGTACGAAAGTCAGTATGAGAGTAGAGAACGCTACGTCACCCAGTTGTATTCAGAGAAAATCCTCCAGGATGTCATGTAGATTCTTCAGCACCTCTTATACCAAGGCCAAGCCCACATGTCTGGACCATTGAAACTGCCAGTCTCCCCTGTCCGGGCCCAGGCTCTGCACAACTGTCTGCCTTGTGGAAGGTGGGGCCAGAGCTGAAATGTGGCATATCAGGCAAAGTGAGGGGACAGGAGAGCAGGAGGGAGGCCCTGAAGGTAGCCTGGTACCTCAATAGAGAGCTGCTGTTTGCTAGGTTCTGTTTATGGGCGTTCCTTTTGCAAGAACAGCATTTTCTTCCTTGGTGGTCTTTGTCCCTTGGCCTTCTCGTGCTGCCGTTTTTTTTTTCCCCCACCTGGATCTTGTGTTTAGGCTCTCTTGGAGAGGCTCTCTGATGAATGACCCTGGGTGTGTGTGTGTGTGTGTGTGTGTACACGCGCGCACGCACACATGTGTGTTTGGAGCTGCAAGAGTAGATTAACTGAGTCCTGTTTTTTTTACTTGTGACTAACTTGACTGTAAGTACAAAGGAGAGTATAGAAGGGCATTCATATTTCTTTCTGGAAAGCCTGGAAGGTGAAGGAATGGGCTGACAGAGGCCACTGAGTTCAGAGATATGGATCTGATGACAACATGGGCATTGATTTCTTTATAAGATTGATTTCTTTGGGGATGCTACGATGGGCTGAGTCTTAGGTCCTTGCCTATCCTGAAAGCATGTTGGAAGCAGAACTTTTCTCCAGCCTTGCAACGAGACTTTGGACTCACCACTAGATGGCACCTGTGCCGTGGCTCTCTCCCGCAGCGCGGCAAGGCGGCCAGAAACTTGTCCCGGGCTGTGGGACTGACCCCCTCACAGGGCTGGACGGGGTCGCTCCTCGGCCACTCCTGTACCTGGTTGTGTTGACTTCCATTTGGGTATCCACCAGGACTAAACTAGGACCAAACAAGGCGGTTTTTGCTTCATTCTCTGCATCTGATCATAGGCTTAAAAAAAAAAAAAATGATCCTTTTGTTCCTGGGGCTCCTGAAAGAAAATGTGAAAAACCTATGAAAACAGATTTGTTTTGTGATTGTATTTTGCTTACTTGTTCATAGGCAACATGGGGCCGGACAGACTTGGGTTTGAGCTTTGGCTCTCATCTTCCGGACAGTCCTTTCTGCGCCTCAGTTTTCTTCTAAAAACGAATCATCCTTGCCTGATGGCATTGTCAAAGAGGAAGACATAAAAATGATGCAACGTGTCCAGCCCCGTGCCTGGCGCTTGGGAGGTGATCTTCTGTCTCACTTCTTCCCCAGACGGAGCAGGAGCTCTGACCCACTCACCTGTGTACCCTCTCAGCTACCATGGTGCCTGGCATGGGGGTAGTCCTCTGCATGGATTTTGAGCGAATGAACAAACTAGCTCAAGAATAGAGCTTACTCAACTTAATTTTGTTTTTAATTTTTAATGTTTATTTATTTTTGAGAGAGATGGAGACAGAGCATGAGCGGGGAAGGGGCAGAGAGAGAGAGGGAGCTCAGAACCTGGAGCCTGCTTCGGATTCTATGTGTGTGTCTCTCTCTGCCCGTGCCCCACTCACACTCTGTCCCTCTCTCTCTCAAAAATAAATAAACATTGAAAATTTTTCTAAAAAGTGCTCTGATTTTTTTTAAATGTTTATTTATTTTGCGAGACAGCGAGCATGGGGGAGGGCAGAGAGAGAGAGACAGAGACAGAGAATCCCAAGCAGGCGCTGCGCTGTCAGCGACATGGGGCTCGAACTCATGAACCATGAGATCATGGCCTGAGTTGAGATCAAGAGCCAGACACCTAACCAACTGAGCCACCCAGGCGCCCCAAAAGTGTTCTGGTTTGATCTCATACCAACAACAGGAGCCTTTATATAATATCGCTGACTAGAGGCATTCAAATCACTGCTTAAACACATTTAGGGACAAGGAATTCGCCACCTCAGAAGAAGGTCCCCTTCTTTTTAGACAGTTCTAATTGTAATTATTAGATCGAGACTATTGCCTCACTTCTACACATTGGTTCTGATTCTACTCTGGAGCCACTTAAGTTTCCTCCCTCTTTCACAGGTCGGTTCTTCAAATTGACAAGAGCTGCTGTCAATCACCTCTTTCTCAACTTTTTCTCCCCCAACCTCTCCACTACCTTCAGACGTTTTCGAAGGACTCCTCACCTCTCCTAGACCACAAACTATCTGGAGCTGAGCCAGTGACCCTCTTGTGCCCTGGCTTCCTGGCTGTGCCATGACGCACAGCTAGATGGTGCTATGCCCAAGGCCCCATTCTGGAGCTCTAGGACTAATGTAAAGTTTGCCTTCTTCCCCTAAGAAGTTATCGGTGCTGACCCCATCTTGCCTCATATCCGTTTTCCTCAGTGACCACCAGAAGTCCAAATCCCAGCCTCTGCAGTGATTCACTATCACCCTGACACATCATCCCCATCCTGCTCTTTACGTATCTGATACGGACATCCCACGTTTTGCCTGTCCAGTACCCTGCCCTCCTCTCGATGACTGCATTGCAGTTTTCCTTTGAAGAACCATTCCCTTACTTGCCAACATGCGGTTCTGGTGAGTTCTGTCCACCGTAAGTGGGCAGCGGACCCAGGCCTGGCCAATCAGAGATGCCTCCACACTAGCTACAGTGGACGGTTAGGGTCGGGATTTCACTGGTGTGATAAGGGAAGAGGCGGTGGCTGAAGACTGGTCTACCTGTTGGACAGCCATCCACTGCTCTGTGGGGAGAAGCTGCCTGAGAATAGAGCCAACGCAGAGGAGAGCACCCTGGGGACATGTTTGGGTCCCCGATGCCTCTGAGACGAAAGCCAGCAGTCCCACTGGCCTTCAGGCATGTGAGCAAAATAAATTCTCTTTTCTTTTGCTTAATTAAGTTTCAGCTGGATTTCTGACATTTCAAACTGACAAGTCCTAATATAATTTCTAATCTGACTCACCCTCCCGCCCCTCCCCTCCTGGGAGACATTGCATCGCACCTCTTGGATGACACGGTGAGAGCTTGCCCTGTTCCCTCCTCTCCCGTCCCGTTCTCGCCTCTCCCGTGAATGCCCTTCCCACCTCCTTTCATTAAGTGAAATCTGGCGCTCCCTTCAGGACACTGCTTCCCCTGCAGCTCTCTCAGAAGACAGGTTGATTTTTTTCCCCTACACTTCATGTGCCTCAAGGCCAGGAAGTGGGTAGGAGCCCTTCTTGTTCTCTATCGCCATTTAAAAACCACTTCTCTTCCTTCTACTTCAAATTCTCCAGCTTCTCTCAACCTTGGTGTCCACCTGTCCTTACTGCTCGCTGATGACTTCGGCCCTTGTCTCCTTGACTTTCTTTCCCTCTGGCTCTTCCAGGCTCCATTCTCAGCCACTTCAACAGACTCATGAATGATTCTTCCAACACACGGGTCTTCATCACCTTGGCCACCCTTGACCTCCTCATCACCAGCAACTATAACACGTCCAAAGCCTCAAATTCATATCCGACTCCCTATCATCTTTCATCCTTACAGCTCACCTAACTAGCATACCCTTTGACCTTCAGACTGCCAATTTACACGAACCCCGTGTTCTGGACCCTACAGTCCATCGTTACAATCATTCCCCGGAAGAAAACCTAAATCCTGGTCTGTCTTTTCTTCTTTTTTTTTTTTATTAAAAATTTTTTTAAAAACATTCAGTTTTTGAGAGACAGAGAGATAGAGCATGAGTGGGGGAGGGGCAGAAAGAGGGAGACAGAATCCGAAGCAGGTTCCAGACTCTGAGCTGTTAGCACAGAGCCAAACACGGGGCTCCAACCCACAAACCATGAGATCGTGACCTGAGCCGAAGTCGGCTGCTTAACCGACTAAGCCACCCAAGTGCCCCTGTCTTTTCTTCTGTTAACATTCACCGTGTTTGTTTGTTTGTTTTTAATTTACTCATTTTTGAGAGAGAGCATGAAAGCAGGGGAGGGGCAGAGGGACAGGGAGAGGGAGAATCCCAAGCAGTTTCCACACGGTCAGCACAGAGCCCCACATGGGGCTTGAACCCACGAACTCTGAGATCTTGACCTGAGCTGAAATCAAGAGTCAGATGCTCAACCAACTGAGTCACCCCACCATGGTTTTTTTTTTTTTTTAATGTTTATTTATTATTGAGAGAGAGAGACAGAGCATGAGCAGGGGAGGGGTAGAGAGAGGGGGAGACATAGAATCTGAAGTAGGCTCCAGGCTCTGAGCCCTCAGCACAGAGCCCAACGCGGGGTTCAAACTCACAAACTGCGAGATCATGACCTGAGCCAAAGTCGGTCGCTTAGCCAACTGAGCCACCCAGGCGCCCCCCGTGTTGTATTTTTTTTAATTGATGACTTATTTACACTGGGATCTGCTTCCCAGAATCCCTTTTGCCGAATGGTTCAAGGTTAGAGTTGGTCAAAAGTGAGGTTGTACAAGATTTGGGAAGCAGAGTGAAATAGCAGCCATTACACGCTGAGGGTTGTACTTACTTTTCCCTTTCGGGATCTCTCTTCCCACTTTCTGGCAGTGCTGGCCAACAGTGACACCAGACCCAGCCCAGACACTTGGGTGTGAACTCGCAGATGCAGTAATAGTGGAGAACCAACAACCATCCCTGGACTTCCACACCAGCCCCCTTTGTGGTCCTGCTGCAGCAGCTGGATATGGCTAGCTTCCAGAATTCCTACACATGCCTACTCATTCTCCAGTGCCAGGGCTGGATCGTGGCTTTTTTCTGATTCTTCAGCTCCAAATTTGGACTTTTACTTGCCCAGCTCCTCCCACGATTGTGTAAGGTCTAATTACTATAATAAGCTCCTTATTCCAGAAAGCTTACTTAGTTCAATCCCAATGACACACTTTCTTTGAGCTTGCCCCAGAGAAAAGTATTGCTGGAGAAAACACACAATCCTACTAACTACTTATGTTTTTGTTTTTTTTTTTTTAAGTTTATTTTTTTGAGAGGGAGAGAGAGAGCAAGAGCAAGGGAGGTGCAGAAAGAGAAGGAAAGAGAGAGAATCCCAAACAGGCCCCACACTGTCAGCGCAGAGCCTGATTTGGGGCTGGAACTCACAAATTTTGAGATCATGACCTGAGCCAAAATCAAGAGTCAGAGGTTTAATTGACTGAACCGCCCAGGCACCCCTAACTAGTTATTTTTAATTCATGACTACATAGTGGTCATCTGGTTTTGTCTATCCAGAATCCTTTCCCTCTTCCTTAGGTAATAAGACCACAGTTTTGCTGGATGAAGTATCCCTCCCCCTCCCACTAAGCACAGTCTTGGTGAGATTTACAATAAAATCATCGTTCTTTGCCTCAATCTGGCCATTGCTCTCTCCTTGGAATCTGAATGTGAAGGGATGGAATCCACTCATCCCAACAGCTGCTGTCCATGAGTCCCTGGTCCTTCAGCTTTTCCTATGACCACGTGAACTCTCTCCATTCTTCCAACAGATTTGTTGCTCAAGCTAGCCAGAGTCAATATCTGAGGCTTGTGTGAACCTCAGATGGATGCTCCGTTCCACCCAGCAGTCCTGCTAAGTTTCCCATCAGTATGGACTCTCACTTCCCAAGGCACTCACTTCATAGCTTTCCCTATTTCTCAAACCTGCATTCTGCTCCACTCAATATCAGGCTCATTTTTCATTCAGAAAATGGAAGTGGTTAACACCTTCCTACCACCAAGCCTGCAAGCCTACTGGCAGCTGACCTCATATTTTCCATTTTCTTTCCAGTTACAACGCTTCCTCTGTAGTAAGCATTCTGTGTCCCTGCCTCTATTAAAGGCCGAGTCCTCCACCTACGCGCTGGACCCATCTCCACTTGCCATCTCAAAGGTTATGTGTCTCTCCTCCCTCTCTACTGATCGTCACTTTCCCTTCCTCTACTAGAGCCTTCCCATCTGTACACAATTGTGGGCTAATACCTTCCATCTTTTTTTTTTTTTTTAATTTTTTTTTCAACGTTTATTTATTTTTGGGACAGAGAGAGACAGAGCATGAACGGGGGAGGGGCAGAGAGAGAGGGAGACACAGAATCGGAAACAGGCTCCAGGCTCCGAGCCATCAGCCCAGAGCCCGACGCGGGGCTCGAACTCACGGACCGCGAGATCGTGACCTGGCTGAAGTCGGACGCTTAACCGACTGCGCCACCCAGGCGCCCCTACCTTCCATCTTTTAAAGTACATCCTTCCTTGACTCTATATCCTTCCTTGACTCTATATCCTCCACTAGCCACACCCCATTCTGTTTTCCTCACTCAGAGCAAAACTTCTAGAAAAGATTGTTTCTACTTCCTCACCTCCCATTCTTTCTTCAACCCACCCAACTGGGCCTCCATTTTCAGTATCCCAGCCAAAGCTGCTCTTGGGTTATGCCACAGACGACTTCCATGTTGCCAAATTCTTTGGGTACTCCTCTGTTCTGCTCTGTGTGCTCCCCGCGGCACTCAACACAATCAGCCTCTCCCTCATTTTCTGAGTTGCCTCTGTGTCTCTGACACCCCAAACTTCATTTTCCTCTGCCTCACTAATTGCTATAGAGATGATATCCCACTCTCTACAATTTTCCTTCCTTTATTTCCCTCATAGTATTTATCATACTGTAATTATCTTGCTTATTTTCATATACCAGCTTATTTTTAGTCTCTCCCTATACGGACAGCAGAACATAAAGTTCTTTGGGCCAGGAATTTAGTTTTGTTGCCTGTACTATTTAACTGGTGCATAGTAGGTATTCAATCAATGTCTTCTGAAAGATAAACATGACATGTTTCTCAGACCTTTTATCATCACCTTTGAACTCTCTTCTCATGAGGCCCTGACTTGGGCTTCTGTGTTCACCTCTGCTTCGTTTTTTAGCAAGAATTCTGCTGGATCAGTTGAGGGAAAACTCTCTACCCTTGATTTCTGGGCAAATTCCTTATCCCCACCCCCCACCCTCACCCCCCACCCCCCAACCACCAGTATCTTACCACTCCAGCTTGCCTTCAGCAATAATCCTGTCAAGTTTGTTTAGCCAGAATCCCCTCTACCCCCCATGTTTCATCTTAGTAACTTTCCATCCACTGCCTCTGCTCCTTGGCTATAAATCTTCACTTGTCCTTGTTGTATTTGGAGTTGAGCCCAAGCTCTCTCCCCTACTACAAAACGCCATTGTAGAAGTCCCTACTGAATAAGTCTGACCTTATAGTCTTTAACAAGTATCATGAAGATTTCTTTAATGACCCAGCAGTTCTATTAAGGCAGCCTAAATTCACTGCAGCTTTTTGGCAACCATATCCAAGGCTGTCTCATTGACGTACATGTAAATGGGGCCCCCTGGATTATGCAACTTGGTGGCTCCCACATTACATTTTTGGCCAGCACTAAGCAGGGGGAGTTAAATATATTTTCAAACATTAAAAAAAATGTTTTTTAAATGTTTATTCATTTTTGAGACACACACACACACACACACACACACACACACACACAGAGTATGGACAGGGGAAGGGCAAAGAGAGAGGGAGACACAGAATTCCAAACAGGCTCCAGGCTCTGAGCTGACAGCACAGAGCCCAACATGGGGCTCAAACCCACAAACTGTGAGATCATGACCTGAGCCAAAGTTGGACACTTAACTGACTGAGCCACCCGGGAGCCCCCAGGTTCAAATATTTTTAATAGACATGCTATAAGGTCAATTTTCCCCCTTGCTGTATATAGCTTCCTCTCCTCCACCCCAACTCCCCACTTTTTGGAAAGAAAATAAATATTTATACTTCTTTCTAATGGGAAGAGTTTGGGTCCTCCCTTCAGGTCCACTGAGTTTGTATCTTGCTCTTGTCTCTCAGCACCTTAGTGATATGTTACTTGAAATTTGGGTAAGCCTCCTTCATCCATCTTCATTAAAATGCTGAACATCATAAAGTCAAGGACAGAGATATGTGACACACCAATAGAGAGCTTCCCTCAGGCTCCCCCTTAGCACATTGTCACCTATTGCACACCTTGCTCTCAAATTGCTCAAAACACAAAAATGTTTCGGAACAAAAATGACCAAATTGAATCGTGTATGGAAGGAGCATTGGACCCAACACATTAGGTTTCAATTCTCATCTCTGAGACTTACTAGATCTATGAACTTGCACGGGTCACTCCAATGCTCTACAGTGCAGTATACTCCATCTGTGAAACCAGTATTGAAATGGTTTTGAATCTAGTTGCAGAGTGCTGAATGAGTGAATCTCTTGAGATGTATGAGTGCTTGAGGTTATAATTCCATGACTCCCTCCAGATAGGGTCCTCTTCATGAATGCTGTGGTCTTTTTCATCTGCGTTAGTGTTGTTTATAATAGGTAGTCATTAGGGTAAAATCCCGTTAACCACCAATAAGATATAAATTATGACATGCACACATAAAGGGCCATTGTGCAGTAATTATGTGGTAGACAGAATCTTAAAGATGTGGAGAAATAAGTGAAAATAATGATTTTTGGGGGAAAATAATGACTTTATATAAAAAATGACCCCTGAGCAATGTGGAAGGAAGTATATGAAAGTGTGAAAAGTGGTTATTTTGGGGTGGTAGGATTATTCATCATTTTTTCCATTCATTTTATTTTTTTTAGTTTATTTATTTGTTTGTTTGTTTGTTTATTTATTTACTTATTTTGAGAGAGAGCGTGTGCAAGTGGGGGAGGGGCAGAGAGAGAGGGAGAAAGAGAATCCCAAGCAGGCTCCGCGCTGTCAGCGACATGGGGTTCCATCTCAGGAACCACAAGATCATGACCTGGGCTGAAATCAAGACTAAACATGCCCGACCAACTGGAACCACCCAGGCACCATCCCATTTTTTCCATTCACTTTATTTATCTTTATGTTTTAACATTTTAATGTTAATATACCATTAAAAAACTGGAAAACATAGGATGCCTGGTTGGTTCTGTTGGTTAAGCATCTGACTTTGGCTCAGGTCATGACCTCATGGTTTGTGAGTTTGAGCCCCTTGTCCAGCTCTGTGCTGACGGCTCGGAGCCTGGAGCCTGCAGCCTGCTTCGGATTCTGTGTCTCTCCCTCTCTCTGCCCCTCCCCCACTCATATTCTGTCTGTCTGTCTGTCTCTCTTTCTCAAAAATAAACATTAAAAAAAAACCTGGAAGACATTTTGAGATGCCTAAAACATTAAAAGCTTTATAAATGTTTATGCCCTTTAACTGTATGAACTCTATTCTGAGGACTTAATCTAAGTAAATAATTCAAGTTACAGAATATTCTGCATCCAAAGATGTTAATGTGATGTTATTTAAAAAGTATAAAATTGGAAACAGTCTAAAAGTGCAGGAATGATTAGATAAAAACACATCATCTATTTAAAACCAAAGGCAGACTTAAAATTTTGTAGGTAAAGTCTGTAATAGCAAAATCTTGCAAAGTAATGTTAAGTGAGAAAGTAGAATAGAATTATATTCTGATTATAACTTTACCTTTAAAAAAAAACAAAAAATAAAGCACTAAAAATATCTGGACTACAGAAGAGTGATTGTTTTGGGTGGTGAGGCTCAGGATCATTATAAAATGTTATTTAACTTTTCTACACTTTGCAAATATAAGCATTTGTGTAAATAGGAAAAAAAATGTGGTTATTTAAAACTCAAAAGTACCTGCTCTCTGGGAAGGAGACTGGTGGGTTGAGCTTATCTCTTTCTGAGGAACCTACTTGTGGGGTTGTGGGGAGACAAGACCGATAAACTGCTGTCCTTCTTCAAAGGCCCCAGAGCCCCACCCCACCCAGAGCCGGGGCTCTGGGGCCCCAGCCACTCACTGTCAGGTGCAGCATACTCCCTCCCAGTCTGATGCAGCCTGGGCCCTGAAGGTCTAGTCCACGATATCGTTTTCTCCCACGGGTGCTTGAAATCCCCAGAGAGATACGGAGGGGGCCTTCGATCCACTCAGGCCTGCCCTGACCAGGAAAGTCCCCTTGTACACTCATTGTCACCTTATGCTACTCCTTCCCAGTGGGACACTTTTGATAACGATGATGATGCTGACGAACGACAATAGCTTACTGAATTCCTAGAAGGCGCCGCTGATTAATTAGAGAGTATTTCAGTGAATCCCCACAATGATGCCTGTACACCCTTGAGAGATATGCATAGTTATCTTCATTTTATAGGTCAGAAAGCTGAGATTTAAAGGGATTAGGCCATTTCCTCAAGATTGCACAGCTAGTAAGTGGCAGATCTAATTGATTGTCCCTGGTCCGTGCTCTTGACCACTGTCTTGATGCAGATTGAATGTCCAACTCATGCTCTCAGCTATACCATCCCCCCTGCCAACCTCTTCCTTGCAGGTACCACTTCATCACTTAAACTGGCCGGGGCTGCCTTTTCTCACACCATTCTCCAGTCATCCTTCTCCCCCGAACTCCCTGAGATCTGAGGCAGCAATTTCAGGAGGTTTTGTGCACACACACACAGACACACACACGCACCCGGCACCTTCCCATTACATGCCATTTCTGAATGGCATGTACATATGATGAAACTGAAGCCACACAGATACAAGTCACAGGGGTCCAGGGCACCACCAGAATATAAATTCCAAAGCGTTCCACTTATTTGTCATGGTCTGTGACAATGGGGGTCTGCCCCACAACGGGGCAGGATGTGCCTGACTGTTCTCTGTGTCAGCCTCCAGCATCCAGGACAGGGCCTGGCACCTCAAGTGGACTCCATAAAAGTTGTTTGAATGAATGAATGAAGGAAATAACTAATGAACGTTTTAATGGTATCACATGTAGCTTCAGTTTCTTCATCTGTCAATAGGTAGGGTTTCCCCTCTCCTTTGAGTTGAGAGCTGTTGAAGGGCAGGGAACGGACTGTATTCCTTGTGTATGTCTAGCCCTCACTGCATTACCCGTAGACAGGATGTACTGTCAATAAAGGTCATTTGGGTGGAGCTGAATCCCCCCAGGCTCCTAGTAGGGGTCTGAGAATGGGTGAAGCAAGGCCTAATGCACGCCCTGCACACGTCTCAGAGAAGGACATTTTGCTGTGAAATTACTGAAATGGATCGTGCTATCTGCCTCCTCACTGCAGAGTCCGTGTGCAAAGTGCCTTCCTGAATCTGTAGAAGGGGTTCCCGCTTGAGAGTTAGTCGCAGGCCTCTGAGTTGGGCTTCAGGATTCTGAAACTGGCTCCGAGCCAGACTCAGCTTCCCCTGGAGGACTGATGCCTGGCCTTCCATTTCTGTTTGCTGAGCACCTGCGAAGGGTCAGGAATCAGAATGGGCTGCTGCTACTTCTCAGGCAAGAGCTCTTTGAATTGCCTTGTACGTTCATCTTTGGTTGAAGAAACCCAAGAGGGTAAAATGACCTGACAGGAGAGGTTTCCCACACAGACCCTGACAGGATTTCTCTGGGGGAAGGCCCTCCTGCCTGCCCGCTTGCCCAGGAGTCTACGGCTCAGAATATTCTATCAAATAACCTCCTTTTTGAGCTCTTTTTCCTCCCTCCCCCCACCCCCACTCATGTCCCCTCTCTCTCGCCCCATCTTCCTTATCCGCCACAGAACCTATGTACGGTCAACTGCCAAACAGCACTTTTGAATGGAAGACCAAATGAGCCTCATCCCCCTCCTCCCTTCTCTTGCCTGCCCTCTCTCCCCCCACCTGCACACACGCGTGCACGCGCACACACATTTCCCCTTCAGCCACACTCACCGCCATGCCAACACGGCAGCCTCAAGAAGCTAGTAGAGTCATTATCTTATTTTGCTCCCACACTCAGGAAGTCCTGAAGGCTCCGGGCCACCCAGGGGGGAAAAGGGTCCGCTCGAAACCTTTGGAATGACTCAGTGGCTCCGTGGCCAGCACGGGACCCAATCATCAGAGGTGTTACTTCCTTGCCTTCCGAAAGGGGCAGTTTTTAGCAGGCTTGCTCTGATTCAATGGAAAGGCTTTATTTCCATCAGGTTGGAAGGTTTCAGGTCTCAAGCAAGCACACAGCTGTTCAGTTCCGAAGGGCTACCCTGGCCCGAGACTGGAGGACGCACCTACTCTCCCAAAGCGACACGGTGGGTGCGGGGCTGTCCCAAGCTCTGTCATCTGAGGTACAGCTGAGAATTCCCTTCCCAACTTTAAAAGTCCTTGAGATAAACTTCGAGAGGGACAGTTAGCAATAACGTCCTACTACAAGAGTATAGCATTTACCGTTAACCAAGTACCTTTACAGATAAATATCTCACTCGGACCTCACCACAACCACAGCAGACGAGAAAGATTATGATTCCCATGTCACAGATGAGAAAACTGAGTTCCGGCAAAGCAGCACAGCTTGTGCAAGGCAGTGGTACAGGTGGAGCTCACACCCAAGTCTTCTGGATTCCAGAGCCACTTTCCTTCATCTTACTGGTTTCCCTCTTTGCTCTGCCCCCATTAAAATGGCAGACCCCAGGGCGCCTGGGTGGCTCAGTTGGTTAAGCGTCTGACTCTTGGTTTCGGCTCAGGTCGTGATCTCGCAGTTCGTGAGTTCGAGCCCCTCGTCGGGCTCTGCAAGGACAGTGTGGAGCCTGCTTGGGATTCTCTCTCTTCCTCTTTCTCTGCACCTCCCCTGATCTACCCTATCTCAAAATCAATAAAAACTTAAAACAAAAAATGGCAGATCCCTCCGGTTTGGTCATTATCTCGCTGCTTAATCGTCAGTAACACTTTTGCAGTGATAAGCAGAGGTTCACTGAGAACATGATCACCTTGTGACCGCCCACAGGACTGACCTCTGGGGGAGGGCCTCACTCCAGGGGCTGGAAGAGCCACGCATACATGCCAAACCACACCTGTCAGCCAGGGCCATTCTGCCAGAAATGAGCCCACCCAGGCATTAGTACCTTTGTGTTGTCCCCCGAGGTGAGATTTCCTCAATTCCTTAGGAAGCCATCTCTCTCTCTGTCACCATTTTCTTCCAGGGTGACAGCGGAATTCTGCCCCCACAGCTGTGTCTGCATCCTGTCCGTTTCCGTGTAGCTGAGTGGCCCGCCCAGCTGGAGCTCCGTGTGCCTGCCATCCTCCCAAGCACTTTGCTGGAGGAGCCATTTCTAGGAGGAGAAGTCACGTCGAGTGTGGGCCCTGGCCTGGATTATGCCCCTCCGGTCACAGGGGAAGCCAGGTGGACGGCAACTGTCTATAAAGGGTCACCTACCGCTCAGGCCGTGAGTGGAAACACGGAGGGGAGGCCCCACTCATTCTGGTGATGCGGTGGGGCTCCCAGGATCCCTGTGGGTGGATGAGCCGAAGGTCTTCTGTGCACCAGGAATGGGAGTCACTTCGTTTCCCCCCTGCCTCACATTCTCCGCCCACCAGAATCAGCGGAATTTCCTGCAGGCCGGCAGTGCTCCCTGACTTTGGGAGCGGTGGCAAGGGACAGGTTTTCTTGTGCTTTCCCAACATCTCTCCATGACATTTTCACTGTTTCCCCACCTCCCATAGTGACCCTGTGCTTGTCCCTACTGTAATCACACAATAATAAGAACCACAACAAAAATCAACTCCTATCTACTGAGCATATCAGCTTTAGTAAATCTTCGAACCATGCGGAGTAGGTATGGTCACCGCCATCTTATAGTTGAAGATATGGTGACTTAGAGAAGTCAAGAAACTTGACCAAGGTCACCCAGCTGGTAGGTGGCTGTTCAGAACCATGTGGACCTGCTTCACAGTCTGGATCACTCTTGGCAATTTCTCCCCAACTCAATACACCAATCCTGTGTTCCATCAATTAGGTCCACCAACCGATACGTGTCTACAGATTCCAACCGCCCCTACCCCCAACCCACCTATGGGCCTGGGCACCTGGAGGGACTCAAAAAGCAGGAAGCCATAGCCCCTGCCCCTGTGTTCCAGAGGAGCTGGCTAAGGAGACAAGACAAAGACCAGAAATTTACATCCAACCTCTTTGCCACCTTTGCCAAGTCACTTCCTCTCCCCGGGGGCCTCACTTTTCTTCTCTGCAGAACGAACTGGTTGTACTAGGAGATTCCAAGTACAAAATCCTACTTATCTGTGATCAACTAAGCACAGCCCACCTAATGAGAAGGTGGGGATACTGGGGCCCAGGGATTAGGACTAAAATAGCTAGAGCAAAGCCAGAAAAGAAAACCATGAGATTTGATCCTTAGAAGAAAACTGCCTGGTTACTAAGAATAGGACTAACACCCAAGAATGAACCCAGTGGAGGCCCTGTATAGGGAGGAGGCTCACTGCTTCCGGGTGCTTCTGTAGCCGACAAAGACCAGAGAGCTTCATGCTGATGTGGGTTTCCCCTTAGTTCTTGGGCACTGACGGAAAAGTAAGCTGCTTGCTTCTGATCCTTTTGTTTCGACCTGTACTACAGGGTGTCCTGAGAGCAGTCAGCCTCTAGATCTGTCATTTAGAAGCCATTTTCCTTAGAAGGGAGGGGCCCAGTTGGCAGGCTGCCTTCCTTGCGAGGCATCTGGGTATAAATGTCCACGGCTCGAGGTGTGTCCTAGACAAGGAAGTGTTGGCATTGGTTATGGAGGAAGGGGATAAGTGGCTTGTTGACAGATTTTGTTGCAAAGTTTCTTTCTTAGTTGTGTTGCCTGTTTTTCCCATGCTGACACGGAAGGCACATTTTGAACCTGGGTGACAGTTTTTGCCCCTCCTGACCATATCTTGTAACAATGGGGTATGAGGCCACTTTAGATTTGTGGGTCAAAACGCCATTTATATGACACTGTGCACACATTTTCTCAATCTGTATGTAAATTATTATTGGTATATAATTAGAGCGAGGTGGGATACTCTTCATAATGCTCGCTTTACAGGTGGGGACACTGAAATTCAAGGAACTGATGTGCTTAAATCATCCAGTGTGATATCCAGGGCAAGGTGGGCTCAAATGGTCTTTTCTATCTTCTCAGAGCCTGCGAACCCACGGTCTCTCATATTTCTTTTTTCTTCTCATTCATCCCTTTGCCCCCTTTATACCCAAAGCTCTTCTATACATGGACTTCACTCACCCCTCCAACTAATGACATGGAAAGCCATTGCTTTCTATGCCCTCACTGGGCTCTCAGTTTAGGAGAGAGACGATCAGAGGGTAGGCTTACCTCGCTTTGTCTATTATAATCATATGAATCTATATATCTATATTTGCGAGGTGCTTTTAATTTTTAGAAATTAAAAAACAAAATCACAGGCGTAATTTCATCACTGAGGATATGGTAGGAAGGCCAAACAGGGTTTAAAAGGGAGGGCAGCTATTTCCCAAACACCTCCCCTGCCAGGTACTTCACGTACAGTAACTCATTTCTTTTCCGGGACAGCCCTGCCCGGGAGCTGTGGTTACTCCTCAGATTGGTTAAGCAACTTGCCCAAGGTCACCCGGTTAGTAAGTCAGATCCAGGATTTCAAAGCAGACCCATCTGTTCCCCAGCTACCCTTCTGTGGCCGTGGCAGATCTCCCCACTGCCAATCCAGCACCACCTCTGATTCCAGGACGTGGGGCTCAGATGTCATATGGCTCCACGGTTTGAAGTGTATCCTTGGTCCATCTCACTGTAAATGCCCTGAGAACAAGGCCACCCCAAAAGCTGTCCGTGTCCCAATCTCTGGGACTTTATATGGTAACAGGGACTTGCAAGAGTGATGGATAAAGGGCCCTGAGGTGGGGAGATCAGTCTGACTTATCCAGGTGGACCCTTGTAATCCCAAGGTCCTTCCAGGGGGAGGTGAGAAGGCAGAGGAGGAAGGAGGAGAGGTGAGGGGGGAAGCAAGAGGGTGAGGTGAGGGGAAGGGGCTAGGAGACAAAGGAACACGGGGTCACCTGCAGAAGCTAGAAAAGGCAAGGAAACATTCACCCCGAAAGCCTCCAGAAGGACCCCTCCAGGTCGACACCTTGTCCAGTGAAACTGACTTCAGACTTCTGGCCTCCGGAACTCCAGTAAGACACTGTTTGTTCTTTTAAATTTTTTTTTTTCAACGTTTTTTATTTATTTTTGGGACAGAGACAGAGCATGAACGGGGGAGGGGCAGAGAGAGAGGGAGACACAGAATCGGAAACAGGCTCCAGGCTCTGAGCCATCAGCCCAGAGCCCGACGCGGGGCTCGAACTCATGGACCGCGAGATCGTGACCTGGCTGAAGTCGGACGCTTAACCGACTGCGCCACCCAGGCACCCCTGTTTGTTCTTTTAAACTTCCATTTTGTGGTCCTTTGTTAGAGCATCCAGAGGAAACTGATACAAGTACTACTTACCCACTTAAGAGAATACCTAAAGCCTTTAAAAAGTGTCCTTTTATATGTAAATGATCTACAGCAATTCATTGTATGCCAAAGCCAAGACTGGCTCTTGGATATTTGAATTAAAAATAATTAAAAAACATTTTTTTTAATGTTTATTTTTGAGAGACAAAAAGAGACACACAGAGCATGAGGGAGTGGGGTGGGGGTGGAGGGGTGGAGGGAGGGGTGGGGGCAGAGCGAGGGAGACACAGAATCTGAAGCAGGCTCTGGGCTCTGAGCGGTCAGCACAGAGCCCGATCCGGGGCTCGAACTCACAAACCGCGAGATCATGACCTGAACTGAAGTCGGATGCTTAACTGACTGAGCCACCCAGGCGCCCCTGAATTAAAAATCATTTTAAGTTAGTAGTAAAAGGCAAAACTGTACTGGACTGGGCTTGACAAGGCCTAATTTAATATTGGCGGTATGGGACTTTTGTTTATGTATTTGAAGGTAAGTTTTAAAAGCTCTGTATCAGACTTCTAATTCAGACTGACCTCCCCTCAATGTATCTAGGAAGGAAGTATACTAAGGACGCAGGAAACAAAGACTAATACTCTTAGCACGGAGGAAAGACTTAGCAAGTTAACTGCTCTTGCCTATGCGTTAACTTCCATTCTGGTGAAGAATTATTTGTTCAGTTACACATTTCCGTTTGAAACAGAGGTGTCTACATAGAAATATGTAGCTTTTTGGCACATAATGTAATTTATCAATTTCCTATGCATGATATATAATAGCTTATACTTCTAAATCTTAGGACGAGGCAAACATATTAACCATTAGCTTTGGAACCGGTGTGTAAATATAAAGAAAAGTCACAGTTTGCGTCTCCTTCTCCCAGAAGGAGCTAGCATGTGGATTTCAGCCTCACGTTTGTGGATGTGTTTGTGTTCTTGTGTACGTGTTATTCACAGAGATGTTGTTTGTCACACATATCTTGTGCAGTTACCACTGACTGTACAAATGACTATTTGTAATCATGACTGTTTTCATTGTAACCCTTTGGCTGATGAACATGAACTTGAACGATGTGATTCAAACATCGAATTGGCGTAGGCTACGGTGAGAGTCATGGTTATCACTAGGTGTGACCCACCCGCTTTCCGAAGCAGCTAAGCGGATGTTCAGGGGGGCTCACTTACAGTGAGTTAAACAGCAGAACACAGACAAACTCTAGATACTTAGAGCGGTGTCTGCCACTATTTTCCTGGTGACAGCTCCGGGTAGGCCCCACGGGGGGGCTGACAGAAGTGTCATCGGCTACACTCTCCGGAACTGCAACAGGAACATAAATACGAAACACAAAATATTAATCAATCATGAACTAGTTTGACCCGAATGATACCGACTTGGAACTGTAAGAGCAATTGGAGACGTCACCGAGAAGGAGGGGGAGATATGAGGCTCAAACTGGACCTTTAAAAGAGAGAAAGAAGTCTTAAGTCAATCAAAAGGATACACCCAGCAGATCCGGGGTGGATCCGGGGGGTTTATCTGAGACTTGCAGGTGCACCCTGCCAGAAGCAGCTTGCACGCTATTGAAGTGAATTTGGGGTCCCAGTAACTATCTTTTCTCCCTCCGTGTTATCCTCAGGGTAGGACATATACAGACACTGCCAGATACTTTTATTTTGAAACAGCCTAGCTGCTGTTGCTTGGAGATGGACATTAACAAACCTTAATGTCCAGACATGACGCTGAGTGGTCATCCTATAGCTTCTGTATCCTAAGGCACAGGACCACCCCTACAGCAGCTTCATTAACGGCACAGGCTGCTATCCACAGGGGTCCATTTTAGGATTCTGTCTATATGTTTTGTTGGGGGTCGGTGTTAATTCAGAATGAGCGTGCTCATAGACTATATCAATATATTTCAGTTCAGAACCTGTTGTCTGACCTATTCTAGTGAAGACCCTGCCAAGTGGCTTTTGTCACCCCCTCTGGAATGACATCACCGGGATCAAGTCTTGTTCTTTCGTTGTAGCCTCCTCCAACTCATGCCCAGTCCTAGAACCGGAATCAGTCTGCAAAGCCAAACGGATGCCAGTGGGAGGGTTGGGGCAGGGGCGGGATTTTAAAGGAAAACTTAGGAAGCTAGGGAGTAAGGAGGAATGATTCTTTCCTACTACTCACATTTTCAACGTTGCTCTCTTTCCATATTTCCTTGCCTTGAAATCACTGCTGGAGTCTCTTCTTGTCCAAAGACAGGTAAGTGACCCAGGGGCATCTTTAGAACGGCCAGAACTGTAAATAACATCTTAATGGCAATAGACCATTGCTACTTTTTTTCCCCCCTTCCATTCCACTTGGCTGGGGCAGGGTGGGGAGCCCAAAAGACTACTCTGAGGCCAACGGACAGGTGTGTGAATGTCCTCCTGGGCAGCGTGGGCCTGCTGGAGGACAGCCATGGGCCACTGAGCCACTTCGAGTCGACTGCCCTGAAGATGGTCCAGACCTGCTGCTGTCTGTGACATAGGGGCCAGGGGCTGCCTGCTAGCCCAGCGGGAGCCTCCCCAGGGTGCCATCGGCTGATTCCTCACCTACGCATCTGGAAGCAGTGAGTCCGGCAATGACAACTAAATCCTAACAGGCATGTGTGGGAAGACCGTGAACCAACCACTCTTCCTCTGGGTATTTGGCCAAACGTGCACTTGGGGCGCCCCTTCCAGGAGCAAGGAACCCTTCTTACCCTTTAGTGACATCTGCCTCTTGCAGAAGAGGCACTCTGCCAGGTAGGGGACATGCCTTGGACCATACAGGTAGGCAGAGGGTGAAAGACACTCTTGGTCAGTGACTTCTAACCCACACCTTTGCCCTTTGGGCCACACCACCCTCCCTTCTGCCTGTTTCCTGGGTTGTTATCAGATCCAACTGCTTTATCTGAAAAATACTTCTCTCTCATTTTCCCATTTTTTTCTTCTTTCCCCGCCTCTATTTGTTTTTATTCCTATTTTGTGTTGGTTTAGACACACTTGTCGGGGAGGTAGATCAGGGAGGCCCCCAAATATTTGGACTGGGTGGGCTGCTATCACATATGGACACATGTGCCTGCAAGGCTTACTCCTCCCTAACAGCTGGCACCTGGAGTGGGGAGATGGCTGCGGCCTCAGAATCTGGAGACACACAGCTGTCATGTGGCCCAGCTAAGGGCTGGCTTCCTGCCCCTACAGATGGCCAGGGTGATGCTTCAGGGGTGCTGAGCCTCCCCACCCTCACCCCAAACACACAGGGCCCTGCAGCCCATTTCTTCTGAGAGGAGAGGCTTAAAGACCGTTATTATGTGACAGTCATAGCCTCGACCTTAAGTCACAGGTCAGGAATAGACCCAAAAGGGAGCATCTCCGGGAACGACTGAACACCTGCTCTGGTTTGAAGCCAGAGAGACTTCCTGCCCACCTACTGTGCCTCAGTTTCCCTATATGAACCATCTACCTAAGAGCAACATCGTGCTCTCAGAATAAAATTTTTGGAAAAACCTGAAAAATATAAAGAAAAAATTATCCACAATTCTCCCATTAACATTGCTGTTTTCATAGATCTTCTACGTAACTGAACCATGTTGCAGGTACAATTACTTACCCTGTTTTTAAATGGTAACCTTTCCTTATTGTAAATGTAATACATATTCGTTATGTAGCATTCAGAAATTTCAAACACAATCTATTATTATTATTGTTAGATGCCATGAAGAAATGTAAATGCTACCAATATAATAAAAAAGGTTATCTGTTTATTTAAAAAAAGAAATTTCAAACCCAAGAAAAGAGAAATGACTTTTTGTTACTCCACTGAGAAATAACATTTATGTTGATGTATATTTTTCCAGTCTTTTAAACAAGCCTAATATACCTGAAGGGGAAAAAAGCATAGTGGATTCATAGTTTACATGCCTTTTTGTAGCTTTTCTTTTTCACTTTAGTTTTTTCCTTTTTTAAAAAAAAAAAAGTTTATTTATTTTGAGAGAGGGAGAGAGAGAGAGCGCGAGTGAGCACAGGGGACAGGCAGAGAGAGAAGGAGAGAGAGAATCCCAAGCAGACTCCATTCTGTTAGTGCAAAGCCTGACGCGGGGCTCAATTTCACGAGCTATGAGATCATGACCTGAGCTGAAAACAAGAGTCAGAAGTCTAACTGACTGAGCCACCCAGGTGCCCCTCCTTTTTCGCTTTACTCGGCACGAATAATTTTTATGTCATTAAATGTTCTTTTTCATGTATGATGATAGACTATAACAAATATGCTTTATTTTTTTTTAACGAGCTTTCTCTTTGTTAGCCCTTTGTTCGGTTCTAATTTCTCCTCATCATGAACAGGGCCAATTGTGGCTGAATCTTTGCCCTCCCCTGTTCTGCAATAACATCTCTGAATTCCCTGAACCGTCCTAGATTAGGCGGGACAGCACCTGACGAAATGTACAAAAATACCTTGAGAAATAACTACGAAGCGTTATTGCTTTTGTCAGTTAATTCAGGATGTAGGCGGTGTTGGTGGAGATGATGCATGTACTAAGCGAAGGATAATAATAAAAGCAAACACATGGTACTTTCTATGCACCAGGTGCTCTTCTAAGAGCTTCACGTTAGCTTCAGTATTTTTCATCCTTACAACACTACCAAGTATGCACATACTACGAACTGGCTTTGCCTTCAGATGACGAAATTGAGACACAGAAAGGTTAAGTATTTTGTCAAAGGTCACAGAGCAAGGAAATGGTGGAGTTGGGATTCTAAGCCAGACTTGCTCCCAAATCCATACATGTAAACCTCTTGTAAGAAGCCAGTCCTCCTGACAGCGGATGACTGGGAAAAGAGGAGGAGTGGCAGGGTGGACAGCAATATGTAAGATTTTGGTGCACTCATGATGTCCCATGTGCTAGTAAATAGGGGCTTCACAGGGGCTTATCGGAAGGGGCTCATCAGCCTTTAGGCTCTGCCTCAAAGGTCAGAGCACTTTGATGATAGCACAGAAGTGATTATTTCAAACAAAAGTTATCTTCTAAGACATATGCACTGCATAGTTAGGAACAAAATGACATGATGTGTTTTGTTGGTTTGGGGTGTTTTGTTTATCATCCTGGTTGGGGAGGGGGCCTAACCAACAGACCAGACAGGGGATAAGTGATACAAAATCAGCCAAGAGTTGACTTTGTTAAAGCTAAGCGGTAGATACACGGGAACTGTCTCTGCTCTTGCATTGGCTTGAAAGTTGTCATAGGAAAACATTTTTTTTTTTAATCTCAAATTAATGGAAACCATCTTGACAATAAATTTCATAAAAAAAAAATAAAAATAAAAATAAATCTCAAATCATGGGACTGTTCACGAATGACCTTTGCGGGATATTCCAACCCAGAGTATAAAGATTCAGAGTCGAACATAAAGATAAACTCACCTCTTGACTGCAGCTTTCTGAAAAACTTCCCCAGTGTTGATCAGTGCATGGAAACATCCCCTAAGGGCCCAGTTCCTCCTTGTGGACCAAGGGAGTGACCATTACGGGTTTTTTCATTCATTCAGGAGGTGTTATTTTTCATCTTGAGCCCAGAGATGAGCCGTGAGGGGTATAGCTGAGTTTCAGAGATGTGATATACAAATAAAAAAGTTGACACAAGGTAACAGTTCAGCAAACGCCCCAAACCTTACAGGAAGCTCAGTGGGTCAGGGAGGCGGCCATGTGTGGTATGCCTCCCCCCAGGGCTTAGAGTTCCCAGGTGGGGAGGAAGGGTGCACGGACTGGGGAGCCCAAGAGGGCGTCTCTTTGTCCCCAGTCACTCTCTTCACGTCCAAGGGGCCTGGGGCTCATGGCCGAGCCTGGGGCAGAGGGCACACGTGGGATGCTGTCAGCTTTTCCACTCCCCTCTATTTTATAACCACTGGCCCTGGGCTCCACTTTGCAAAGGGAGACGTACTTTCCAGCTGGCTGAACCAAAGAGACAGAAAGCACCCGTACATCAACACCTCCGAATAATATAGGGTGAGCCCAGGGCCTCATAGGGTGCCTCATCGGGTGGCAAAAGTGAAGACAAACCAGGCTGCTTTGTATTTCCTCGGTGACTTAATTGGCCAGGAAGAATAGTAGTGTAAGACGATATATGCAACCTACTCCCGAATGGATTTGACATGATAAGAGGCAGATTAATAGGAAACAAAGCCCCAAAAAGGTGAGGGAGGCCGGTCCCACCGACAATGAGCGAGTGGAAGAAACTTCTGTGTGCTGAGAAAGAGCCTAGTGCACCTCAGATCACGTGATCCTCCTCTACCAATAGAAGCTCGGTGAGCTGCCACCCTCCCCCACCCTCCTCGTCCTCCACCGCCGCCTCCCTCCCTTGAAAGCTAGTGTTTATTTAGTTCCTGACTTACTCGCTATGGTTTATGCCAGGATTTAGGGTAACAGAGGAAACCGAGAGCCGTAGCTCTGTAATTAGACCGCTCCTGGATTTCAGGCAGGGCTCATCTGTGAATATGCCTGATTTTTCCGATCTGGAGGCAACAACAGAGGGCCAATCTGCGCAGCTAGAGCGGCCCCCAGTTCCTTGATCTGCCCCCGCCCCCCCAGATGTGGCATACCCCAGGGTCACAGCTCAATGGTGGAGTCACCGCACCCTCCTGCCCACGCCTGCCAGCCTTCCTGGGGCGCTGATGGCCTTGTCTTCTTGGGGACGGAAAGGCCAGTGGGAGGAGGGGCATGCCTGGAGTTAGGTGCTCCTTGGGTTAGAGAGAAGCTGCTGGGAGGTCTGACTGAAGCCCTCGGTAACTGGGGTCCTGAGTATTAATTTCCATTTTGCATGGTCAGGCCAGCACTCGCACTGCCACGGACAAGATGGAAAGGTAAGCCCACCCTGCTCCCAACCAATCCTGAGCAGCAGGGAGCAAGACTGAAAAGTGCAAAAGCTCAGTCATGCAGTGCTCCTCTGCCAGCACACAGGCCTGTGCCAGGAACAGGGACTCATCCAGGGGCTTCTTCATGGGCCAGCAGGCACCCACCTTCCCTGGGCACAGAACCCACAATTCTACCACCTGGACTCTTCCGTTTTTCCATGGCAAGGCCTTTCCTTTCCTTACTCTTGGCTCTCCCAAATTTCACCAAAGTCTGTTAGGGGGTCAGCTTCGCCTGTGAGATTTGCTCACTTGCTTATGTGCAAAGGGCCTAAGCTATTTTCATGATGACAAGGCCAAATAGCTCCAGCCTGAGTCTGTGATCTCAGGCCTGAATGTAACTTAGGTGCATTCATTAAAAAAAAAAAAAAAAAAGAAAAGAAAAGAAAAGAAAAAGGTCAAGTCAGGAATGAGCTGCTCCCAATTTGCTGCACAGGCCAGATGGAATCTGGAGAATTATGTTAACTCCTGTGTTTTACCTGTAAAAGAAATGCTGGCTGTTTTACAACATTTCCAGAGGAAAGACCAAGATGTTGAGAGATCTAGAACCATGTCCTAAAAGGACTAGTTTGAGGAATCAGGAATGACAAGGCTGTGAAAGATAAAACTAAAGGAGAAGAGGCACCTTCAAAGCAGCGAGGCCTCTGTTGGCTTGAAAAGGCAGAACCGAGGTGAAGGAAGAGGGAATACCGGGAGACAGGCTTTGAGCTTATAACAGCAAGAGCCTTCAAAGAATTAGGCTTTTTAAACATGGAAAGAGCTCAATGAGGCAGTGAGTCAGGACCTCGTCAGGCAGTAGCCAAGCGGAGGCTGAACAGCCACTCCTCCTAGAAGTGCTGCAGGGGGATTCCTGCATTGGGCAGATTAACTCAAAGATTCTGTTCTTCTGTAACTGTCCGAAATGCAAGTTCAATACTTCATGAATTAGATATGGAGATAATATGAAAATTTTTCAGTAGCTGCTTAGAAACTTCTAGACTTCTTTTTCCTTTTCCAGAAATGAAAAATGAATGAAGAGGAACAAATGGAAACCATGGATAATGTTTTAGATTACATCCAGCATTTTGATGTCACGTGCCTTTATGTTCCTCTCAATTTCAGGTCCTGTTTTCTTTCTTTTACTTCTACCCATACGTCATTTTATTTTCTCTATGGCTCCCTTTTACTCAGAAGGTTTTCATTTATGCCATAAGTGGCAGGGCTCTGGAACATTCTGGAAGAGTTCGAGGTCTGGTTATTTGTGAAATGATTGGAACAAAAAAATCTATAATGTCTCATCTGGACTGGTAAGTGTCTCTTTAAACTTCCCTCTCTTTTCCAACCACATCTTCTGGTCATAACCTTGACTGAGTTTAAGAAAAAGCATTAATACTCTTAATATTATAAGAAAAGGGAAAAGAAGCAGAACTGCCCTAATTCTGGAGGAATGCACAGGCAAGTACAACCACACTAATGTTGAAACAAAGAAAAGAAAGAAATGAAGAGTTTCCATGATACTAGAAATGACATATCCAATAATTACAATAATTCACATAAGTGCTGGCAAAAGCATACATATCAATTTTTTAATTTTTTTAATGTTTATTTGTTTTTGAGAGAAAGAGAGAGAGAGACAGAGACAGACCATGAGCGGGGGAGGGGCAGAGAGAGAAGGAGACACAGAATCCCAAGCTGGCTCCAGGCTCCGAGCTGTCAGCACAGAGCCTAATGTGGGGCTCGAACCCACAAACTGTGAGATTATGACCTGAGCCAGAGCCAGACGCTCAGCTGACTGAGCCACTCAGGCGCCGCAGAAACATACATATCAATTAAAACAGAAGACAGTCCAGAAACACTCAATTCAGTATATAATTAAAGTCCCATTGAAAATCAGTAAGAAAAAGAGGACTTATTAATGAAATGATTAACTCTTTGCGGGGGAGGGGAAGAGAGTCCCATCTCATCCTTCAGACTAGGAAAAATTCCCCAAATAAAGCTAGGGAAGCACTGGGGGAAAATATAGGTGAACATTTACATAATTTGGGGGGAAAGACTTTCTTACAAAAAAAAAACACACAACAAAACTAAAGATAGAATCTGAAGTAGAAAGTTAATATATTTAATTAAAAATACCCATGTCAGAAAACTTAGAATAAGAAAATATAAAGGCAAATGACGGAACAGAAAAGAGTTAAAAACACACATGAAAAAGAGTCAATATCATAATAAATAAGAAGCTCTCTGTAATCAGTAAGAAAAAGGGAAGTGCCCTAATAGAAGACAGAACAAAGCACACGAGTAGTAAATCAACCCAGAAGAAACAGTGTCTAATGTTCATAAGGCAATTGAGCCTAGTAACTGATGGCGAATTAAAGCTATGAGGTTCCATTTTTTGTCTGTCCAATGAACAACAATTTTTTTTTTTTTTTTTTTTGAGAGAGTGCAAGAGAGGGAAGGGCAGAGAGAGGGAGACAGAAGATCTGGAATGGCCTCTATGCTGACACAGCGAGCCGAGGTGGGGCTTGAACTCACGAACCCAACTGTGAGATCGTGACCTGAGCCAAAGTCTGACACTCAGCCAACTGAGCCACCCAGGTGCCCTGAACAATTTTTTTAAGGTAAATAATTAGCATTGGTTTCAATTTGCCAAGGGAACTCTCCTATCCTGACGTGTGGGTGAACTGATGCAACATTTTTGGAAGTCTAGTTGGCACTATATCTCAAAAGCCTTGAAAATAATCAGACTCTTGGCCAAGGGAGTGTAGTTATGGGAGTTTTTTCTGAAGACATAATTAAGGCTGTACACCAGGGGTGAGCTGTAGGAACATTTGTTCCAACCCTGAGCAGAAACTGGAAGTGATCTAAACATCTAATAATAAGTGATCTAATAATAAGCGACATGTCCTATGTAGCCATGAAAGATGTTGTTGAAGAGTATTTCACCATGTGGAAAGATGTCCAGAGTGTGTATTTCTGTTGCCGTTGTTGAAATAACTGCTGTAAATTTATTTTGTTCTAGTCGGGTTTTAAAAAAAAACTTTTTTTAATGTTTATTTATTTCTGAGACAGGGACAGACAGAGCAGGAGTAGGGGAGGGGCAGAAAGAGAGGGAGACACAGAATCCAAAGCAGGCTCCAGGCTCGGAGCTGTCAGCACAGAGCCCGACGCGGGGCTCGAACTCACCGCGAGATCATGACCCGGGCTGAAATCGGACGCTTAACCGACTGAGCCACCCAGGCGCCCCGGTTTGTTTTTTTAATTGAACAAGAAGCAAGACTTAGTCTGGAAGTTTCAAGCCCTGGCGCAGAATTGCAGCTCGAGGGTGCTTTGGGGTCTCAAATCGTCCTCCGGGACACAGCCTCAAGCACGCAGCCTCTGGCCTGGAGAGCTTCTCTCTGGAAGAAATGGACCCATCCGTGAGGTGTGGCAGCGGGCAGGACTCCTGGGAACTGTTGGCTGTCAGCTGGCTGCTGCTAGGTGTCTCCAGGCCTGGAGCCCTGCGCAAGGCACTGAACAGCACATCAGATCCCATCCAATTACCACCTGGTTTACAGTAAATACGCCTCCAGGCCCAGGGGCCCCAAAGCCAGCCGGTGGTGGCAGAAAGGCAGGCGCCCAGGAGCCAGCAGGCTTTTGGGAGAGACTCTTTTTCCTCCTCCCTCCCCTCCCCTTCCTACCTCCTTCCCCTTCCCTCCCCTACTCCGAGGATAGGCTTGAAGCTAACACGATTTGGGAAAGGCCAGCCTCTTTAAGAAAAAAACAAAAACAAAACACAAAATTATGAAATAAAATTTCACTACGGGACTTCAAAAGGAGTCCATGTAAGTGAGGGGCTTAACCTTCACAAGCTTTGTGGTAGATGCACCTTTAATCTTGATTTCGGTTTCCATCATTTCCATGAATTTCCTGTTTTTGTTACATATGTACTCCTAAACGATATCAAGTGTCCTTTTACACATTTTTGAGCATTCTATAAATGATATGCTCTATGGTATTTGTGTGGAAACCTGTTTTTTACTTGTTGTTTTTTTTTTTTTAATTCAACATATTTGGGAAATGTATCCATGTTGATATGTATAGCTTTAGTTTCTATAAATTGCTATATACTATTCCACGGTATGATTATCAGAACTTATCCATTCTCCTGTTGCAATTTTTTTTTGTAAAAAAAGCAGGCTGTACGACAAAAGTAGGTTGTAAAAAAAAAAAAGGCAGGGCGTAAAACAAACATACACGCGGCAGTGCAAGTAAATCAGTATCATTTTTCGGTAAGACTCGAATAGAACTAGGTCAATAAAACATGATTCAGAAAAGAATCTAGGAACAATGCAGCAATACAACATTTCAAGTCGGTGGGGAAAAGTAAACTATTTAATGAATGGTATCAAATCAGTATTTATATGTAGACAAAATAAATGAAAGCAAGTCTCTACCTTAGATGATGCACAAAATTATACTCTAGATGAATTAAAAACCTAAACCCTCGAAACAAAAGTTTTAAAGTAGTAGGGGAAACAAGTAAGGGGAAATATCATTACACTCCGAGGAAAAGGAGACCTTGAAGAGGCCATGGAAAGCAAAACTCAAACAGTAAAACGCTAAACAACTTGAGTTCTTGAGTAAATGTTACCTAACTTGTAAATGAGAAAAAGAACTGTGCACTTGGCCCCTAAACAACACAGATTTGAACGGCATGGGTCCCCTCATACATGATGTCTTACAGTACAGCACTATATGTGTGTTTTCTTTTTCTTTTTTTTTTAATGTTTATTTATTTTGAGAGAGAGAGAGACAGCATGAGCGAGGGGAAGGAGCCGAGAAAAAGAGAGAGAGAGAGAGAGGGAGCCCCAAGTAGGCTTTGTGCTGTCAGCACAGAGCCCAATGCCCTGCTTGATCTCATGAACCGTGAGATCATGACCTGAGCTGAAATCAAGAGTTGGATGCTTTACTGACTGAGCCACCCAGGTGGCCCTGTATTTTCTTATTCTTGTGATTTTTCCTAACATTTTCTCTCTTCTCCGTAGCTTACTTTATTGTAAGAATGTAGTAACAATAAAACGTAAAATATGTGTTAATCAGCTGTTTACATTATCAGCAAGACTTCTGGTCACCCACAGGCTATGTATCAGTAGTTAAGTTTTGGGGAATTCAGATTATATGCAGATTTTCTACTGGGGACGGAGGAAGTCCTCACTCCTAAGCCCTGAGTTGTTCAAAGCTCCAATATATAACAAAAGATACCCCAAACAATATTAAAGGCAAGCCAGAGGCTGAGAAAATTTGCAATACATGCAACAAAGAATGAGTATGACAGATATATTAAAAAAAAAAAAAAACACCCAACCTTTAGAAAGATGAGCAAAGGATATGAATACACAATTCACATAAGAGGAAATATAAATAGCCACAAACCTATAAGAAGACACTCAAACAGTTTTTGTCAGGCAAATACTAATTAAAACAGTGAAGAGAGTGGTTTACACCTACTACAACTGGCCACTTTGACAGGTCTGGAGGGCAAAGGGTCACTGAGACTGCTGGGACACTTCATATGACCCACAGCCACTTTGGAGGCAACGTGGGCATCGTCTCAGATCCAGAATTTCCCCTTGTAGAAATTTAAAATAGAGAGACGTGGGAAAAAATATATAAGACATTTATTGCAACATTGTTTGAGGTAGTGAAAAATTGTTAACAATCCTAAGGGTCCACTAAAAGCGGAGAGGATGATTAAATATGGTATATCCATACAATGGAATACCACTCAGCAGTTGAAAGAAATTAGTTTGGTTCATAAATTAACGCGGTTAGATTTCCAAAACATTGATCAGTTGCAATAGATGATTGCTAAGTTGCAGTCTGATGCCTCTTATGTAAAAATAATCCACAAAATATGTTATATATAATTATAAAACTCTGGAAGGAAACACACCAAACTCGCGAAAGTGGCTGGTCACTTAGATAGAGAGAAGGGCCTGGGATTATGAGACATGGTCAATGGATGATTTGGTTTAATATATGATATTCTGGTTTTCTTTAAAAGATGCCTGTATTTATGTATCTCTTTAAAAGATGCCTGTATTTGTGTATCTCTTGTTCAATTAAAAATAAAAGATTGGGGGGTGCCTGGGTGGCTCAGTTAAATGACAGACTCCTGATTTCAGCTCAGGTCATGATCTCACAGTTGTGAGATCGAGCCATGCTTCGGGCTCCTAGCTGGCCATGAAGACTTCTTATGATCCCCTCTCTCTCCCTTTCCCTCTGTGCCTCCCCCCTCTCTCTCTCTCAAAAAAAAAAAAAAAAAAGATTAAATTAAATTAAATTAAAAGATTGGAAGGATTCGTGTTTGCAGTCCTAACTCTTAGAATGAAACTATAAGTGATTTTTACTTCTTTTTTTTTCTTATCTGTATTTTCTAAAATTTCCACAATGTTGATGTATCACATTTGTGATAAGAATACAGTCATTTTTTATTTTTACAAAAAAAAAAAAATGTAAGTAATCTCTATATCCAACATGGGGCTCAAACTCACAACCCCAAGGTCAAGAGTCACATGCTCTACCAACTGAGCCAGCCAGGCACCCCAAATACAGTTACTTTTCTCAAAGATTGATGAAAGTTTCAAAAATTCTTAAAAAGTTAGTTTTAGGTTACCTGTATTTTTTTTTTTTAATTTTTAATGTTTGTTTGTGAAAGAGACAGACAGAGTGTGAGCAGGGGAGGGGCAGAGAGAGAGGGAGACACAGAATCCGAAGCAGGCTCCAGGCTCTGAGCTGTCAGCACAGAGCCCGACGCGGGGCTCGAACTCATGGACTGTGAGATCATGACCTGAGCCGAAGTCGGACGCTTAACTGACTGAGCCACCCAGGCGCCCCAGGTTACCTTTAAATATAAACCTCCTCCCCCGGACTTAGACACACAGCACTGTGTTTGGGAAGGATGGCAGGTTTTATCACAAAATTAGAAAAATCCCAAAGTTTGGAAGTAGAGAAAAAGGTTCTAGGATTCATTTAGCCAAGTCTGGTTCAAGAGATTCTAGGCAAATGGCTCTTGCATTCTACTCACCAATGTTCTGTTACCCAGCACACTGAAAGGACTTGACTTGACTTACAACTTACTGACAATAAATATTTAACTACAGTTAAACATAGCTACTTTCTGGGAGTGAGTTTTCTCAGATGGCTGAGGGCATATCCTTTTAATGTCTTTTACATTTTTTTCTTGTATTGTAATGAGTTGGAGTAGAACTGTTTCTAGAATATTTTATCTACTTCTCTGCCTTTTTAAATAGAACACAGAATATCTAGTTATAGATTTCCCAGTGTTGCCATTTCCCAAGACTGCTGTGAGTTACCCCGTCAGTTTTCTGTCTATAGCACCTTCTTTCCTTCTAATCCGCCATGAATTTAGAAGTTAACTGCTTGGAGTTCTTTGTAAAATAATCAGCCTAAGAGGCTCACGCTAATAGGATTCCCTAAAATAAAAGAAGGCACCAACTTTATGCCATCTTTTTAACTGAAATTAATTTTAGTTTTATTTTATTTTATCTTGTTTTGTTTTTTACTTCCTTCTGGTTTTCAGTGGTGTTCTCAAGTGATGGCTTAAGTCTCGAAGGTGGGACAGGTGGAGAGAAAAGAACAGCGTCACTCATTGCCAGGGTGATCTCCATCAAGGGCAAAGGTTTTGCTATTGGCACAGGGTTCTTGCCACAGAAATGAGAGGCCAAAAGATGAAATGTCTAAAAAGCCCTACGCTGAGACCGAAACCGGAGTCACACAGCGTCTGCTGTAAGAGTCTGTGGTTGGTGCAAGAATTTCCCAAGATACAGCAAGTGATCATTAATGACGTCTTTGTCAGAAACAACCTGAAGCAGCCGAGAAAACTGGGAGCTGGGAGGTGGTGCGGGGGCAGAACTATAATCTCAGGCCTCCTTTGGGCAAAATCGGCAGGGGGAAGGTGAGAGGACATAAAGCAGGGCCGCCACGCTCAAGTATCACAGATCGAGACCTTTCTTAACGTGTGGGTCTCTGCGCTTTGCTCTTTCTTCTTCATGCGGCTGTGACCCAGAGGGCTGGTGACTCACCACTAGATCCCGACCCTCTGAGTGCAGGCAGTTATGGCTCATTAGATGTTAACTGCACTGGTGGTGAGCAGATCTAATAAAACCACGTAAGAGAAAGTGCCCGGTGCCTTTCAGGAGTGCTGTCACTCAGAAGAGCGCAGGGCTGTGCACACGTTGCCCCTGCGATGTGTCCGTGCCACGGAAACTCTCAGAAATCCGACCACAAGGAGACGGCCTGTTCCCAAGTCGCATCCGGGGGCTGCGATGTTCATCTCTGGCCCTTGCTGTTTGCCAGTGTGGTTGCACTGCGTGTATGCTGAGGATGATGGCCCCGGGGACAAGGCGTGGGAGCCTGGGACAGACGGGCCGCCAGGGTCTCCCGGCTTCTTCCTCTCTCTGTGTCTCAATCTTCCTTCAATCAAAGTGGAGCTTCGCCTGTTGCCCTGCCTCAAGTCTAGCTTCCCGAAAGGTGAAAATAAATCACGCCTGTGGACATGCTCAGAATTACGCGAGGAGGAAGGGGATGGTGTTTGGGGGGAGTATTGTGTTCAGGGGAGTATCCTCAAAGGTCTAATCCCGAGTGGGAAGTCGGGACAAAGCTCTGTGGTTTGCTCACCGGTCCTCTTCAGGGTAAAGCTCAGCCTGAGGATTGCCCATGCTAGCTTTGGAACACCCACAGCCTTGGGAGGCCATGGTGAGCATGCTTAAATTTGTGGAATATTGGCCCTGGAAAGGACCTGAAAGATCAGTTCCCTCATTCTACAGACAGCAGTGGGGGCACAGAGAGGTGAAGGGACTTCTGCAAGGTTACACAGCTACTCCTACATCCAGGCTTTCACTTTATGAGCCCGGTGTCTTTTTCACAGACTTTCTCAAAGTGGAGTCCTCTGAGATTTCTTGTCCAAATCACCCCGTGTATAAATGAGGGCACAGGAGAGATGGTGGGTGTAGAGAGGAGAGTTGCTGAGAGATTCCTGGGTCCTACCCGAGACCCACTGAATTCAGAATCTCCGAGAGTGGGACCTGGGAATCTGCATGGTAGCACCAAGCGATTCCTAGGCAGTCCTGCTTTGTTTCAACAACACCTTGAAGTGTTGCTTCTAAATGATCTATGTAGAGTAGTTACCATTTATAAATGGCCTCCGAGAGAACACAAAAAGGACACAGACTGCTAGTGGTCACTGGACAAAGCCGTGCCCTCAATTAGCCACCGTGTGTGACAGTTAGCTTTGTGTCCTTTAAGCCACAATCACGCAGTGGAATGTTCTGAACAATCAAAGCAACTCGGGAAACACACAGACCTCATGTGGCGCGTTTAAGAGCCTTTCTTCTCCCGGGTCCTGGGACGGGTGTGCCCGCCTTGGCGGGTCCCCCCGGCTTATCTTAGCATACCCGCCACCTCTCGGAGACATCTGGCTTCACACACGTGTCTCTGGCCTGACAGCAGATGGTTTCTGATGGGCTGAACCCATCCCTCTCCTAATCAACCAAAAAGGACCTGGCAGGTCCACGGGCGATAAATACAGCTGAGATCTCCCCCGTAGGAGCCCCTTGGGAGGTTGAAAATGGAATGCGAAGAAGTGATGGGCAGGCCAGCAGCTTCCACTGAGGGCCCACCAAGGGCACCGTGTACAACTTCCCTGCTGTTTCTACACTTCCAGACACAATCACGCAGAAAGGCTGTGGGACCCAGCTGGATCCCTGGGTACTCTGTAATGGCTTGAACCTTAGGGAAGATTTTCCTTGGGTGCCCATACACCTGATTGCTCCTTGTCTGTCTCCCAGCAGGTCTCTCCCCACCCTTCCCCACCCCACCCCCCGACTCCAGACAGCCTTGGCTGCTCTCTCCTGCTTGCCCGTCCAGGTAGCATGCAGCAAAGACAGAGCCAGGTTTCAAGAAGGGGCCCATGAGGGGAAACCACTCATTAAAAGACAAACCTCATGTCAGCAGTACCTAAGGGTGTGGCAGGACAGGACAGGCCTGCAGAAGTTTCCTGCAGTCTGCATTTATATTATATTTTTTGAAAGTTAGCGTTTTGGCTTGAGAAAAGGTAGGAAGGGCTGTTGGTTTTAACTTCTCTGAGAGCTGCAGTAGAAAATATGCCAGTGGCTCCAAGAGCGCAGGGGTCCGGTGTCCCCAACACTCCGTTCATGCCTAGCACTAAGAAGGTGTCCAAAGATGATGTGTCAAATGCATAAGCCACGGCCACTTCCTGCTGGGTGATACTCACTAAGGTGGTGGTGACTGACCGCACAGTCCAGGGTGTGGGCCACAGGATCCCAGGCTCAGAAACCCGCTCTTGTTGGTGCCCCAAGGGTACTCTGACTCCTCAGGTGTTTCTATATTTATCAAACACTCGAGATTAATGTGTGCAATGAGGATGCCAGGTTACCCGTGAATTTACACACTGAGAAATAAATGCGTGGGGGCCTTGCATGTTCCAACTCCGTAGGCAATCCCTGTGGAAACCCAAAGATGACCCGGATGGTGACTCTGCTGAGCACAGAGCCAGAACCAGGGCATTTAGATGAATCAGACATTTTTTGACCTCATAATAGGTTTCAGGCCTTTACAGAACCATCCCACCAAAGGCAGAAATACCGGTGTGCCGTCGTCATTCACGGCCCTGTGGGTCCTGGCATCAGAGAGGCTGGCAAAGGATGGGACACTGAAGGTTGTTCCCTCTTTCTTTTCTTCATCTCTGTCCAGACAAGTGCCGCTGACGTTTCCATCTGTGAGTCTGCTTTTACTTCTAGACTTTAACAACCCTTTCTGATTAACCCATTCCTTTCCCCCTTAGCTTTATTGAGTTATCACTGATACGCGGCCTTGTATAAGTTTAGGGCATACAGCATAGCGACTGGCAAACATATATTATGAAATGTTTGCCACAAGAAGTTAACAGCCATCATTTCACATAGTTACAAATAATGTGTGTCTTCCTTTTGGGATTTACTCTACTAGCAACTTTCAAATAGACCACGCGGCGGTCATTATGGCCATCGTGTTGCGTACGACAGCCTGAGTACTTATTTCTCTCGTAACTGCAAGCCTGTACCTTCAGACCATCTTCCTCCAATCTCCCCACCCCCTACCCTGGCCTCTGGGAACCACAAATCGAATCTCTTTTTCTGTGAATTCTGCTTATAAGTGAGATCACACAGGATTTGTCTTCCTGTGTCTGACTCACTTCACTGAGCATAATGGCCTCAAGGTCCATTCCTTTTTCTTTATTTTTTTCAAGTTTATTTATTTATTTTTGAGAGAGGGAGAAAGCACAAGCCTGAGTTGGGGAGGGGCAGAGAGACAGAGAAAGAGAGAGAGCGTTTTGGGCGCGGGGGTGGGGGGGGATTCCAAGCAGGGTCCACACTCAGCACTGAGCCAAAAATCGAGAGTCTGATGTTTAACCGACTGAGCCACCCAGGCGCCCCCTTTTTTTATTTAATTGAAATATTGCTATTTTCAACCAATGATCGGTCAGATTTTATAGACCTGAGCAACCTCTTCTCTCTTTCAAATGACTGCACACCTCCGGCGTATTGTATGTAGATTTTCAAGTTTAGCACTCAGAAGAAAGCGAACTGTCCCTCGTTGCCAAAGCCTTGAGGATCACCAAGCTTCCAGGTACTGACGGCCACCGTAAATCAGCCTTCTAGATAGATCAGGTTAGGGAGTTTTGTTTTACCTTCTCCCTGACCCTCTCAGTGCTGTGCTGTATAGTACCAAGGGCTTAGGTGGATGTTGGTGAGAACCTCCAATGTCAGCTAAGGAGGCCACTGATGCTGAGGAAATCCCTCTCAGTAGGGGCTTAGAGTGGAAGAGTGTAGTGGGCACAGATTTGACCCACCCTGTTAGTGACCATTCCCCCCCACCCCCTTCTCTGCCACTTTCTCTCCCTTTCTCTGGGGACTGTCTGACCAGCCTGAGGAGTCTCTGCTGTCACTTGGGAATGGACATTTTCGGGCTGTGAAATCTACCTCATGGTGACAGACAAAGCAGCACCCAAAAATCACGGGGCACAAAAAACTAGAGTCAGAAGGAAGCTGGGGGCGCCTGGGTGGCTCAGTCAGTTAAGCGTCCGACTTTGGCTCAGGTCATGATCTCACAGTTCGTGAGTTCGAGCCCCATGTGGGGCTCTGTGCTGACAGCCCAGAGCCTGGAGCCTGCTTCGGATTCTGTGTCTCCCTGTCTCTGCCCCTCCCCTGCTTGTGCTTTTTCTCTTAAAAATAAATAAATAAGCATTAAAAAAAAAAAAAAGGAAGCAATGATCAGAAAGCACCTAGAACAGTGATCAGTGATCAGTACTTATTGGGTACTTGTTGACTTATTGGATATTTGTTGACTGACTGGCTGAATGAATTCTTGAATAGTCCAACCAGCTCCTTTTAGAAAGGAGGAGACTGAAGGGGGTGGGAAATGCTGATTGGTTCCAAGTGCTACAGCAGAGCCCTGGCACCTGGGGCAGAGTAGGGACTTGAGTCTCAGCTCTGCATTTGTGATATCACAACAGTGGCAACTGGATAAATCAACAGCAGCAGGGGGTGGTGGGAAGGGAATAAGGGTGACACTTAGGGATCATAAAAAGAGTAAAATGATTTTAATGTTCATTTTGAGAGAGACGCAGAGGGAGAGACAGAGAGAGAGAGGGAGAGAGAATGCATCCCAAGCAGGCTCCGTGCTCTCAGTGCAGAGCCGAGGCGGGCCTCAATCCCACGAACCGAGATCAAGACCTGAATGGAAATCAAGAGTTGGACGCTTAACCGACTGAGCCACGCAGGGACCCCTAAAACGGTTTTAAGTAATCACAGAAGAACCCAACCAGCAACAACCTCAAAGCTTGCCCCTGTCTTCGGGCCTTGATCCCACTGCCCCTTGAGCTCTCTCCTCCATTCCCAGTTTCACGCAGCATTTTCCTGGATGAGGCACCATGATGTTTTGCTTCTACGTTAAGTTTCTTTCTCTCTCCCCCACAGTCAACATACGTGATCACGAATTCTGTAATAAGTAACACTCTCACTAGGTCCAGCTCCCCTTAAAACACGCCTTCTTTCCTCTTCACCATCAAACCCCTTGAAAAGCAGAGCCTAGACCTGTACTGCTCAATGGTCATCACCAGCTCCATGTAGCTGTTAAGCACTTGAAAGGTGCCTAGCCTGAATCGAGGTGTGCTTGGAGTATACAACATACAGCGATTTCAAAGACAATATGAGAAAGAATGTCAAATATCTCATCAATAATGATTGTGGATAAATTGAGATGAATAAAACATATTATGAACATTAGTTTCACCTGTTTCTTTTTACATTCTCTTTTTAATTTTTTTTTTCAAGATTAGATTTTTTAAATTTTTGCGGGGAAGGCCAGAGTGGAAGAGACTGTTCAGCAGGCTCCACACCCAGCAGGGCTCGATCTCACAACTGTGAGATCATGACCTGAGCCAAAATCAAAGAGACGCTTAACCGACTGAGCCACCTAGGCGACCCTCTTTTTTAAATTTTTTTAATGTTTATTTGTTTTTTGAGAGACAGTCAGAGTGTGAGCAGGAGAGGGGCAGAGAGAGAAGGAGACACAGTTTCTGAAACAGGCTCCAGGCTCTGAGCTGTCGGCACAGATGCAGCGCTTGAACTCGTGAGCCACCAGATCATGACCGGATCCGAAGTTGGACGCTTAACCGACTGAGCCACCCAGGCGCCCCTCCTCTTTTTACATTCTTAATGTGGCTACCAGAAAATTTGAAATTACATATGCGGCATGCGTTGCATTTTTATTGGGCCCTGCTGGTCTAGACACTGCTTCAAAGCATTTAAAGACTGTAGCAAGTATAAAGCACAACGCTCATAAAATTAAAATGGGCTTTGAGTCTACGCAAGAGCTTTTGTTCTCAAACCCTCATTTACAATCAGCTTTCAAGTAAGGGAACGTGGAAGTTGTGGCATGAGAAATTGGGAGGGAAATAAGAAGGTCACTTGCTCATTTCCCAGGAAAACTGACCCTTCAAGGGCAATAATGGTACAGCCAATGCCGGTCCAGGCTTTCTGTCTGTCGTAAGACATCCTGGCCATAGCAACACCCTCAGAATCCGTTCGAGGTTGTGCCTTCCTGCGGGCAGCTTCGTGCCCTCTGTGACTGACTGGGGATGCCCACGTCGGGCATTTGAGGTCCAGGGCAGAGCAGGAAAGAGCGCAAGGCGGCATGGAGTTACTGGAAGAGCCTGAGATAGCATGAGAAGTCATGAAACCCTCTAGGTTTCCTCCTCCGCGTGGTGCAGTGTGCTGTAGCACGTGTCGGCTCTGGAATTCCTGCCCTTCTTCCTTATGCTTAGCACATGGGAAGCCTTGAGCAAGTGACTGGAGGTCTCTTGGCCTCAGTTTCCTCACTTGTAAGGTGCAGACTACGATAGTCATGCCTTATGGAGTGGTGTAGCATCCATAAGCTAATCCGTGCACAGCAAGTGCCCCATAAATGTTAAAGCAAACAGACAAGAACTGAAGGACCGAGGGATTGTAAGGGGTCTCCAGTCCCACTCCCACCCAAACTCAAGAAAGCCCCTTGGGGTGCCTGGGCGGCTCTGTTGGTTGAGTATCCAGCTTCGGCTCAGGTCATGATCTCATGGTTAATGAGTTCAAGGCCCGCATCGGGCTTCAGTGCAGAGCCTGCTTTGGATCCTCTGTCTCCCTCTCTTTCTGCTCCTCCCCCACGCATGTGCGCGCTCTCTCTCTCTCTCCCAAAAATAAATCAACATTTAACCGAGAACAAACTGAGGGTTGATGGGGGGTGGGAGGGAGGGGAGGGCAGGTGATGGGCATTGAAGAGGGCATCTTTTGGGATGAGCACTGGGTGTTGTACGGAAACCAATTTGACAATAAATTTCAATAGCTAGCCGCTGCTTATTCACTGCCAGTGGTGGAGGCTCAATGTCTCGCTGTCTCCTTGTTTGTTTTTTAATTTAATTGTTTTTGTTGTGGTAAAATTTATAGAACATCAAAGTAACCATTAAGTACACTTAAGTGCACTAAGTATATTCACTGTGTTGTGCAGCCTTCCCACTGTCTGTCTCCAGAATTTCTCATCATCCCAAATGGAAACTCTGTGCTCTTTAGACGATAACTCCTCTGGCTCCTGTCCCCTCGGGCCCTGGTCACCACTGTTCTTCCGGTCTGTGTGGTTTTTGACTACCGGAGATATCTCGAATGAGGGGAATCCTTTTGTCCTTTGTGACTGGCTTATTTCACTTACCATAATGTCTTCAAGGTTTACCCGTGTTGTGGCCTGTGTCAGAATTCCCTTCCTTTTCAAGGCTGAGTAATATTCCTTTGTATGTGTGGACCACATTTTGTTTATCCATTCACCTGCTGGTGGGCCCTCACGATTTGAATGTTTCCTACCAATTCCTCCACAGAGCGAGCGAAAACCTGCCTTTCTGTGACTTCCACCCACCCGTCCAGCTCTGCCCTTGGGGCCCACAGCCTGAGAGTGGCCCACAGGAATCCCTGGATTTTTTTTTTTTTTAACGTTTGTTTATTTTTGAGACAGAGAGAGACAGAGCACGAACGGGGGGAGGGTCAGACAGACAGGGAGGCACAGAATCCGAAACAGGCTCCAGGCTCCGAGCTATCAGCACAGAGCCCGATGCAGAGCTCGAACTCACGGACCACGAGATCACGACCTGAGCCGAAGTCGGATTACTAACTGACTGAGCCATCCAGGCGCCGCAGGAATCCCTGGATTTGAAGAGAGGTCCTGAATCCTCACTGCCAACTCCTCAAAAGCTAAGCAGTCTCTGGCTATTTCATAATTTTCAGATGCTTTGCCATTGTGGTGTGGGTCTTTAGACCCACTTCAATTTAGTGATCTGCTTCCAAACAGGAATTATCCTCAACTCACCTGAGCTGAACTGTATTCCAGGACTACAACCTCTCTTATCTCGACCCTTTACTAACACAGCCAAGCAGCACATTGCCTTTTTTTTTTTTTTTTTGTCAGCCATATTTCCTTGATTCATTTATTCAACAGGTTTTATTGGGTACCTTGTAAAGGTGAGGCAATTCAGGGCAGTCATCTGGAGCTTGAGCTCCAGAGCCAGACTTCATAGATGCCATTGTTCATGTTTCTTGATTTCTCGGAGCCTCAGTTTCCTTATCTGTGAAATAGTAAAAATCGAACCCATCTCATTGGGTTGTTGTACTCATTGAGTGAATTAGTGCATGTAAAACATTCGAAGTGTGCCTGACACTCCATAAATGTACTATTTCTCTGCACAGGGCACTGTGCCCGGAGCTGGGGGCACAGCAGTCAGCCAGGCAGACCAGCTATGGGCTTTTTGTGGTTTGTAGTCTAGTGAAATGGTCGGACAAGTAAACCATTACATGACAACTAGAATTTATTCATGGGCAAACGTATAATTAAAAGATATGTTTTTTAAGTGGAAATAAATCCCAGTTGCCCCACAGCATATCAAGCCTTATGATGAGAAAATTACAGGGTGATATAGGAGCACAAAAGTGGGGCACCTAACTCACCTTCATTCATTCATTCATTCATTCATTCATTTATTAAAAATAAATACTTATTAGGTTCCTGTCATGTGTTAGGTACTATCGTAGACTTTGAGAATGATCAGTGGACCAAAAAAAAAAAAAGGCTTTTCTCTTAAAAAGCATATGTGATATTGGAGGGAGACAGACAAAAGCATAATAATAAAACTATACGTAACAAAAGTCACATTATGCATTAATAAATGATAAATACAACTATGTTGTCTATTGGGAGGTAGGCTGGCATGATTCTTGATAGACAGGGTTTTCTAGATAAATGACAGGGAGGACTTTGGGATGACTCCTGGGTTTCAGCCTGAGCAACTAGAGGTGAAGGTGTGGGATCAGGATGGCTTCCCAGAGGAGGTGACATCTAAAGGGGGGCTGGAAGGACAAGTGGAGGCTATCCAAATGAAGCGTGCCAGGGAAAACGCCCCAGAAACTGGAGCTTGTGCCAAGTTCACAGACAACTACAGAGTCATGTGAAGATTCAGCAGTTCAGGGGTGCTCTATCCTGTTCAGCATACCCATCCTGTTTAGGATCGAAGTGCAGCATTTTACGTTTTTAGAGATTTTAAAAACAACCTTGACTTTTAGCATTCCGGGAAGCCATTCCCCCGGTATTATGTCTTCTAAGAGGTTGATAAGTCTGTTGTATTCCATGACTTTTTCTAGTAGCTGACTTTAAAAAATAGTTGAATTGAACCCGGTCAAGGTCAGAGTCCTGTGTCACACCTCCCTTCTTGCTGATACAGGCCCCATTTAACCAATCCTTGGGGGACAGCTGCGGATCAACCCGACCGCACGATAATCTTACACGGCCCGTACTTCTCCATCTGACCCCCTAATAACAGCCCTAAGAATCAAATGAGATAAGATACGTAAAACTGCCGGAAAGTTCTCCAGAGTGACACAAGTTGCCATTGTTTACTATGACTTGGCCACCAACCTCTGGGAATGGAGACACAACAGGGGCTAAGTGAGCATGCTGCTGTCACAGAGCAGATGATGGGAGGGTTTCTACCTTTTCAAATGTGCTGCAGTAAAACATGCCTTGCTTGCACCAAGTTAATGAGTTCCGGGAGACTGCTTTGCTCTTGAAGTCACTTTTGTGGGAAAGCAATGGTGAGAGTTTGAATTGGTCCAGTTTAGTATCACGTTGAAATGAAGCCTATTAAATTTAGCAAGTTGTGTTGATGCCCCAATTTTATTATGCACTTGCATTCATCAAAAAACACTCTGAAGAAAATTTTATACACTTGCATTTTAGTGGGGGTGGGGGAAGAAAATACTTAAAAAGCAGAATCAGCTGCTGCCCAAGAGACAGGAGATCTTTGGTAAACATAAGCATTGTATGAAATATGTCCACGGTTACAGTAAGAGACGACAAACTTTTATCAAACATTGAAGGGGAACTGACATTTTTGAATACACACACACACACACACACACACACTACTTTATATAACTTCTGTTTTGATCCTATGATGTAGGAATTCCTGTGCCCATTTTATAATTGAGAATCTAGACTCAGAGATGCTAAGTAATTTTTCCAAGGACGTACAGCTAGGTAATAAGTGCTAGTCGGGACTTCTGACTTCTAAGTTCACCTTTTCTACTATGCCCTGCTTCCTCTTCAATAGATTGAGCACATGTTTATTGCTCTCCTGTTACGAGCAGGGTGTTTGGAGCCTCCTGTGGGCTAGTTTCTGGGTATATAAAAGAGTATAAGCCAGAAATTCTGCTCTCCAGGGACTTTAGAAGGGGACTAAGGTGTGTACTGAAGCAAAGCACAGTGCAAGGTAGTAAAGGATCAATGTCATGTGGGTGGTGTGGCAAACAAATCCCAGGAAAGTTCAGTGGAGAGAGGTATGTGTGGGCCGTCAGGGTCAGGGAAGGCTTCCTGGAAGAAGTGACATTTTTTTTATTCATTCACATCATTCATATCATGGCTGACTCTGTGCCAGTCATAAGCACTGGGAATGCAACTGTGAAGATGTGACACCCGGTGTCTGTTCTCTTGAAGCTTACAGTGTGTGTGTGTGTGTGTGTGTGTGTGTTAGAGAAAGACAGAGAGACAGAGAGAGAGAGAGAGAAGGGAGATAGTGGGAAGGCAGAGAGAGAATAAACAAACAAGATAATCTGACAGAGCAATGGGTGCTATAAATTTTTTACAAAGTGATTGGGGGCTGGTTTGGATTGTTTTCTCTAAGAATGAGGCATTCGAGTTAGACGTCATCCATTCTTACCACTGCCCAACATTCCATTGTGTGAACACACTAGAGCTGATTTGTCCATTCTGCTGTTGATGGACATCTGAGTTGTTTCCATTTGGGGGCTGTGTGGCGAATTGTGCTGCCATGAGCATTTTGGTACATGCACATTTTTTACGTTTTGGTACTCAAAGTATACATTTCTGCTGGGTATATATTAGGAGTAGAATTGCTGGGTCAAAGGTTATGTGTATGTATGTTCAGCTTTAGAAGATGCTGTCAGACAGTTTTCCAAATTGGTTGTATCGGTTTAGTTAGTTTTAAAAACCAGACTGAAATTACTCTTTCTGATTATGTTGACCAAATAGTCTGGTTTTTGATAACCTGTCCTGGGTAGGCAGATTTCTTGGGAAAAACTGTTACACGGCTTACTGCGGCCCAGACAGATTTTGTGAATTACATGTGGGCTAACTTGAGAAGGATGTCTTTCTCATATCAAGTAAGTTAATTAGTAGAGTTTCATATTTTTACTACTAATTAACAAATTAATTAATTAACTACTAATTAACAAAGCGAAATGAAACACTTCACCGTTTATGTGCAGTGGGATTTTCCCATAGTCCGGAGCTTTAATTTAGGGAAAACACACCTTCCAGGTTATTCTAAGCATGACCAAGTTGGGAGCCTCGGATACTGGTACTCCCCCTCCCAAGATGATCGCTGAGGGGTTCAGACTGGCTGTTCTCCGAGGCCACTCACTGGGCCCTTTCCCTCTACTCTCCATTTCTTTTTTTTTTTTAATTTTTTTTTTCAACGTTTATTTATTTTTGGGACAGAGAGAGACAGAGCATGAATGGGGGAGGGGCAGAGAGAGAGGGAGACACAGAATCGGAAACAGGCTCCAGGCTCCAAGCCATCAGCCCAGAGCCCGACGCGGGGCTCGAACCCACGGACCGCGAGATCGTGACCTGGCTGAAGTCGGACGCTTAACCGACTGCGCCACCCAGGCGCCCCACTACTCTCCATTTCTGAAGGGGACTGTGGAGATGGAAAATCCGGTGGTTATCCTTGGTTAACACTTCTTGATCTGAGAGACTTCGAGTACTAACCCAGCCCCTGCTTTGTTCACTAGTGACTAGGGCACTTTTGTGTGTCTCATTTATTTATTTATTTACTTACTTACTTAGAGCATGAGGAGGAGAGGGGCAGAGAGGAAAGGGAGAGAGAGAGAATCCCAAGCAGGCTCCCCACTGTCAGCACAGAGCATGACCTGCGGCTAGAACCTACGAACCGTGAGATCATGACCTGATCTGAAACCAAGAGTCAGATGCTCAACCACTCAGCCAGCTGAGCCACCCAGGTGCCCCTTTGTGTGTCTTTCACCTGTAAGTTCACAATTGGTCTGCAAGTGTTCTCCAACAGCAGCTGAAACTGAGGTCCACCCTTGAGACGCACGTGTGATTAGAGGTCAGGAGAGACCTGCCGTGCATAACAGGATACTATGGACAGAGAAAACAAATATGAAACTCAAATGAAAAATCACAATGTTGGTGCTCCAATTTGCAAAGGGGCTGCTTTGCTCCAGGACAATTCTTGGAAGCAGCAGGTATCGATTTAATTAATTCTGATCTGTCTCCAAAGCACATGCTTTCTGTATCTCCTATATTCCCTTAAAGACCCTTCTATGCTCAGTAGTCTACTTGAGGTGTTTGAAAATGGTAACTATACTGTCCAGAGGATCACGATCTCTTATTCGGGAGGTACAGAGCTCAGCGTAAAACTCACGTGTGGAATTTGGCAAACGTGGCCATGTGCTAATGTGCTGTGTCAGACAAACCTGGCCAGAGTGGAGGACTGATGACAATTGATTTCTACAGAACAGGCATCTGAGATATGACTAATGGCAGCAGTAAATCTTATCAGCCTCAGGGTTTATTTCAAAGGTGTGGAGTAAAAGAATACTGGATGAAACACCCGGGTTTGGATCCCATTTCTGCCATTAACCACTTTTGTGTCCTGGGACAAGCTGCTTTACCTTTTGGATCTCTTTTGTTACCCGTGAGATGAGATTTACAGCCTACATCCCATTCTTGATCTCTTCCAGTTCCTGGGCTTTGTAACTTCATGTTCCTGGAAAGTAGTGACCTAATTTAGCACTTGTGACATGTCCTTTGGAAGAAAAGGAAATGCCACTTTTTCTTTCTCTTCTTCACAAACTGTGTTCAGAGCTATGCTCATGTGAAGTGAAGGATGTGCTTTAATTTCCTGGAGACCATGAGGGTCTGCAATATTTTCATGTTATGTAAGAATATGGAACGTTTTTGAAAGAAACTTTTACTCCTTTAACAAATATTGATTGCCTACTCAATTTACATCCTCAAGAACTTAGACTGTAGGGGGAAAGCTAAGACATGGCTACTAGAACTACGATGCAAAGTGAGAGGTAGCGAGGGGCACCTGGGTGGCTCAGTCGGTTGAGCATCCGACTTTGGCTCAGGTCATGATCTCGCGGTCTGTGAGTTCGAGCCCCGCGTTGGGCTCTGTGCTGACAGCTCAGAGCCTGGAGCCTATTTCGGATTCTGTGTCTCCCTCTCTCTCTGCCCCTCCCCAGCTCATACTCTGTCTCTCTCTCTCTCTCTCTCTCTCTCTGTCAAAAATAAATAAACATTAAAAGTGAGAGGTAGCAAGAGCGATGAAGAAAGCATGAAAGTGACAGGGTTCAGCTCACTTCTTCCGGGTCAGATAAGGTTTTATGAAAGCAGAGCTGTCTGAGCTGAGAAATGAGTACTGTTCCAGCAGGTGGAGACATGGAGAGTCTTCCCTTAGAAGAGGAGGGACAGGGCCACAGGTTGACCAAGGTTTGGGGATGGAAAGCAGGGGCTGGCCATACACAGGGTGATCATATGTCCTAGTTTTCCCAAGACAGTTTCAGTTTATATCTTCTGTCCTGGTGTAGTTGTTAATGGCGCCCCCTTTTCACTCTCAAAAATCATCCTAATTATCAATGATAAACTATATTGTCACCATAGCTATAAGTGATACTCTTTAAGAGTATCCACATGGCTAATAGGATCTGAGAGGGAAAGAAAGAGAGGGGTGTTACTAAACAACCAGTGGGTCATTGAAGAAATCAAAGAAGTCAGAAAATACCTTGAAACAAATGAAAATGAAAATACAACTTTCCAAAATCCGATTCATAGGATACAGGCCTACCTCAAGAGACAAGAAAAATTCCAATTAAACAATCTAACTAAAGGAAGTAGAAGAAGAAGAACAAACAAACCCCAAAGTTAAAAGGAAGGAAATAATAAAGATAAAAGAGGAAATAAATGAAATAGAAACTAAAAAAAAAAAAAAAAATAGGCAAGAGCAATGAAACTAAAAGCTGGTTCTTTGAAAAGATAAAAAAATTGATAAACTTTTAGCCAGACTCATCAGGAAACAAAGAGAGAGGGCCCAAATTAACAAAAGCAGAAATGAAAGAGAAGTTACAACTGACACCACAGAAATACAAAGGATCATAAGAGACTGCTATGAACCATGATACGCTAACAAATTTGAAAATTTTTAAAAAAATGGATAAATTCCCGGAAACATACAACCTCCAATATTGAATCACAAAGAAATGGAAAATCTGAATAGACTGATCACAAGTAATAAAATTGAATCAGAAACTCCCCAAAAACAAAAATCCAGAACTGGATGGCTTCACAGGTGAGGCCTATCAAACATTTAAAGAAGTTAGTACAGGGGTGCCTGGGTGACTCAGTCGGTTAAGCGTCTGACTCTTGGTTTCAGCTCAGGTCATGATCTCACGGTTTGTGAGTTCGAGCCCCAAATCAGGCTCTGCACCGACAGAGGGGGGCCTGCTTGGGATTCTCTATGTCTCTCTGTCCCTCCCCCGCCCGTGCGCCCTCTCTCAAAATAAATAAGTACACTTAAAAAAAATAAAAAAAGACAGAAGTTAGTGCATATATTTCTCAAATTATTCCAAAAAATTAAAGAGAAGGGAATGCTTCCAAACTCATTTTTCAAGGCAAGTTATTACCCTGATACCAAAGCCAGACAAAGACAACACACAAGAAAGAAAATCACAGGCCAATATCCTTGATGAACATAGATGCAAAAATCCTTAACAAAATATTAGCAAACTGAATTCAACAACACATTGAAAGGATCATAAACCATGATTATTTTTTTTTTCAATGTTTATTTATTTATTTTGGGACAGAGAGAGACAGCATGAACGGGGGAGGGGCAGAGAGAGAGGGAGACACAGAATCGGAAACAGGCTCCAGGCTCCGAGCCATCAGCCCAGAGCCCAATGCGGGGCTCGAACTCACGGACCGCGAGATCGTGACCTGGCTGAAGTCGGACGCTTAACCGACTGCGCCACCCAGGCGCCCCCATAAACCATGATTAAGAGGGATTTATTCCAGGGATGCAAGGTTGGGTCCACATCCACAAATCACACCACATTAACAAAACAAAGGATAAAAATCATATGGTCATCTCAATAATTGCAGAAAAAAGCATT